>NW_026988425.1:51172500-53572500 GCF_030222135.1 Aotus nancymaae | reverse complement strand
TCTTTCTTTTTTTTGAGACAGGGTATTGCTCTGTCACCGAGGCTGTAGTATAGTACCATAGTCATAACTCACTGGGGCCTCAAACTCTTGGGTTCAAGCAGTCCTCCTGTCTCAGGCTCCCAGGTAGCTAGGACTACAGATGTATAACACCACACCTGGCTAATTTTATTTTATTTTATTTTTGTATAGACTGGATCTCACTTTGTTGCCCAGGCTAGACTCAAGCTCCTTGGCCTAAAGCAACAGTTGTCTTTATATATGTAGTTGTAGTTCATTTTCATCTTCATATGAATATGTATGTATGTATGTATTTTTGAGAAAAAGTCCCACTCCTTTGCCTAGGCTGGAGTGATGTGGCCCCATCTTGGCTCACTGCAACCTCCACCTCCAGGATTCAAGCGATTTTCCTGCCTCAGCCTCCTAAGTATGGGACTACAGGCACATGCTACCATGTCCAGCTAATTTTTAGTAGAGACAGGGTTTCACCATATTGGTCAGGCTGGTCAAACTCCTGACCTCAAATGATCCACCCACCTTGGTCCCCCAAAGTGCTGGGATTACAGGTGTGAGCCACCACACCCTGCCCATTTTATTGTTGATAAATATTTGTTTTATTTTTATTTGAAGCTATTACAAATCATGCTGCTATGAACATCATTGTATATATCTTTTTTATATCTTTCTGTGTAAGGTGTATGTATTTCTAATGTGTATATAGCCAGAATTGAAATTGCTTATGAGGTATGTGGTTGTTTTTTTTTTTTTTGAAGACTGACAGATTTCTCAAACAGCTTCTTCAATTTAGATTCCAACCAATATTGTCTGTTTTCCAAGAGCTCCACATTCTTGTCAACACTTCGTACCATCTATCTTTTTCATTTTAACCATTCCAGTTTTAACCATTCTAGCAATAAGTAGTGATATTTTGTTGTAATTTTAATTCGCATTTCCCTGATGTCTAGTGATTCTGTACATTTAAAAAATTATTTTTTCTGGACTTTTGAAGTGTTCTATATGGGAAACTATTCCTCTATGCAGCTAGCTATTTTGCTGAAAATTATTGTATAAAATATCATCTAGTAACTTAATAGTGAATCTATATTCTTCCTTGTCTTCAAAATTGTATTAAAATAATTTTTCAGTGTTCTTGTAGTCAACATTTGTCCAGCCTGTCTTATAGCTCCCCCTGCTGTTTTCCATTTAAACTATATACCTGTTGATCATGCATAATTTGCTTTAAAATGATCGATTCTTAGCCAAAAAGCTATTTTAAAGAGAAGCATTTCCTTTTTCCAAAGACTGGGGGTATAAAATCAATTTAAATGCTAACTCAGGACTTAAGAAATGTTAAAATTAATGCTTAAAAACTAATATGTTGCATATGGGAAATCTGTATATTTTCATAATTTCACTGTGAATTTCACTGCTCAAAAAAATGAAGTCTTAAAAAATTAGTACTTTAAAATACTTAGCTTACTTGTAATGTGAAACCATTTATATTAATGTAGCAAATTAGTGTTTCACATTATTAAAAACTAGACAAACTACTGAGTCATTTGTTAGGTATATTGTAAGCATGTTGAAGTCAACATGACTTCTACTATTTCTACTTCCTCACAGTTACCAGAATATTTTGATATAATTACTGAAAAATTTAAAAGCATTTATTCTGTTGTCTTGCTACATCTAAATTTATGGCGTTAAGTTTCTTTAGGGCAATAGAGCTGAAATGAATAATGGATACCATGTAGTGTTTTTATATATTTCATCTATCAGCTATGACAGATAATATCTCCCTACATTTCAGCAGAAAAACAAAAAACCTACTTCTTTCCTAACCTTGCCAGTAATTAACTTCATAAAGGCCTATTCGACATTCAGAAATTATCAGGAAGCAAAAAAGTTCATAGTGTTAACAATATAAATCTGAAGTCTTAGAATGAGTGCATCAGAATATAAACATTGAATGTGGGATAAGTCTGAGTTGAAATTCTGTCTCTGACAATTGCTGGATGTATTATGATCTGTTTTTGGTTTCTGACAGTAAAATGGCACTAATCATGATAGATTTTATAATGATATATTCAAAATGTAAAATGCTTAGCACAGTGTTTAGCACATAGTAGATTCTAAGCTGTGGTTTGAACAGTTATTGTATTATGAATAAGCCATAGGCTGACATTTTTCCTCTTGAGAATGTGCTATTTAAATGTCGAAAGTCTGCTTTCCCCTGTCCATGTTAACTTCCTTAACATTCATTTTGGAAATGATACCACATACTCTTATATTAATGAACTGCAAGAGGTCAATCAAATGTAGGCATTAAAAAAGTAATCTCCTGCTCTTCTCAGCACCCTCTGCTGATAATGCTGTTGAACATATTCTAGAAAGACTGTTGATGCCACAGCCAATTAAGAATTAGGCAGGTGGATGTGTTCAACTTCTGCCAATAATAATATCACTTTCACTGCTGCACTCTCCTCTGAGTTCTTTTTGCTGTATTAAAGCTGCAGCTCCCTTAAGCTAGCTTCTGTGCATAACCGAGGAATGCATATTTTAGCTTTTTACTTCCCTCTCAAGGAAAGGAGCAGAAGAGGAGAACCAAATAGCCAAGATCTAGGAGATGAAACTGTTGTGTCCATTGTGTAGATTCAGATAAGACTCCACTCAAAATGTGGTTCAAATATTAAAACCAATGAGCGACACTGCACCTCTCTCTCTCTCTCTCTCTCTCTCTCTCTCACACACACACACACACACACAGAAACACACACACACACAGACACACACACTATATACCTCTACCAAGACAGTGTGAAAATATTATTACTTATAAAATTGTGAAGCTTTTCTGGGGAGAGCAGGGCAGGCCTCCTGAGAAGGTGTGAAATAGCTTGAGAGAGCAGAGGGAAATGACTGGCTTGAGATTTTCTGATTTTTAGTGGTGAGGCCATGCTGAGAGTTCTGTGTGGGCAGACTCTGGTGTGGTTTGAATTTCCCACCAGCACCAAAGGAGAGAACACATGGGCTTTCTTAACAGTTTTCCCAAATGTGGGACAGACAGGAAAGAGAGGTGTAACACTTTAAAGCTATCAGCAGTGAAACATCAAAAAATGGACATAGATTTTTTAATTGCAGAAATGAAGATGTATGCGAACAGAAATGAACCCCAGTACTGCACAACCGATGTTTTCTAGGAATGAAAACTAGGGTAGCTTTTTTAAAACATGTGTTTATATTGATTGGCACACAGTAGTTAGCCAAATTTAACTGTGCTGAGATGTTGGACTTTCCCTTTGGACCTCAGTTATGCAAATTGTAAGAATTGTGTTTCCTTCAAATTACTTAAAATAATACTCAGTTTCTTACAAATGCAACATGGATTGTGGTTTAATGTCCATATGTATATAACGGATACTTTGTTCAATTATATTATGAAATACTATAGTATGTAACTTTCTTAAATAAACAGGATGACAAATCAGTGTTAAGACAAATGGGCCTATATTACTCTGTATCTCTCATAGGCCTAGTGTTCATTCTGGTACACATTACATTTAGCACATGCTATTATATTTATTGATTGCATATTTTTATTTGTTATTTTTTGGTTCATTCAACAAGTATTTTATTATTCTCCCACCTAATCCTATACCCAATATATAAAAATATATAACATTTTTTCCTTGTCTTAAGAAGTTCACCGTATTTCAGGAAACATGGGAATACAGAATAACAAATATGAAATGTTTTAAGACTTCTAGTAGAGAAATATGCTTAGAATCCTATGTATGTTCCTTACGCTTAAGAACCCTTAGGAATAAATACATTTTAACTGTTCTGGACAGTTACAACTCCAAATTAGCCTTTGCTCATATCAAGAAAGTAAAACACCTTCTGTTTCAGGTGGGCTTATTCACCATACCTGTACCACGTAACTGTTCCAGCTCACTGAAAGGTCACAATCCAGGATGAAATCAAACTTGAAAATTATAATGAAACACAGTAGAATAATATAGAAACGTATACTCTGAGGTTTTTAGAAAGTAAGGAAATAAAACTCTTAAGTTAATTGAACTTGGAATAAACCATGTTCTGAGCATTCCATTTCACTCTGCAGTTGTCATTTATAGACAGCTGTGGATCATAGTACGTATAGACTAGATATCCTTATCTACTTACTTATATTAATGGCAGGATATCCCTGAGCAAACAGCATCACCATTGTACTGTGCAATCTTGGATGTCATGAGAACCTTTGCTGTGAACCAATAGTCCATTGAAGAAAGCTTCCCTTTGGATGACCATGAGTTGCATGAAGTTATTTTACTAATTTTTTTTGCCTTTTACTTGAAAGCATAAGTTTCTGAGGATGTAATTACAGTTTATCCTGTATTTCATACAAGAGTAGTCATAGATGATGGACCTACTGAACCTTTTTTTTTTTTTTTTTTTTGAGATGGAGTCTTGCTCTGTTGCCCTGGAGTGCAGTGGTGCAATTTCTGTTCACCACAACCTCTGCCTCTTGGGTTCAAGTGATTCTCCTGCCTCAGCCTCCTGAGTAGCTGGGACTATAGGCAGGTGCCACCATGCCAGCTAATTGTTGTATTTTTAGTAGAGACAGGGTTTCACTATATGGGCAAGGCTGGTCTCAAACTCCTAACCTCATGATCTGCCTGACTCTTCCTCCCAGAGTGCTGGGGCCTACTGAACTTTTTTCACTTTGCCATACTCTATAAAATTACCTAAGAGCTCCAGAGCATGAAATTAACACTCAGGAATATTGTGGCCTAAACTTCTTTTGTCCTACCTTTAGTAATACTGAATTGAAGAGGTTTCCGCAGCAAACACTCTTTAAATTATGCTTTCTGATGCTTTACATAATGCCATTCACTTATCTTTACATTTTTCTAGATTATTTTCTCCTAATATAGAACTTACATTGCATTTAAATGATAATTTTAAAAATTGAGATCAATTCTTCAAAAGAAATCAAATAAAAGCAATCTCAGAAAAAATCCTTTTAATCTGCTACAAAACACCTCTATCCTATCAAGATATTGTGATTGAGAATCAGCGAGTGTGGAATCAGATGTTAGTTTGTCCTTTTCACTGAAACTTCTCCATGCTTTAGTTTCTATGTCAAGAAAAACAATTCTTGTAATATTTCCTAAGGAGAATTTTACAAAAAACAAAACAAAACAAACTACACACACACACACACACACACACACACACACACACACACAACCACCTTTAGGAATAAAGAAATTATCCGAGTGAAAAATAATGGTACTGCCAATTTTCCTAATTGAATTAAAATAATTATCTAAGTCTTTTTCATCTTGCCCCAAAGTGAATAAAATGCCTTTTTTTAAAAATGTATATTTCAATAGAAATGTCTCCATCTTTTCAGTTGTTACCCCAATTTTAACTAGGTGGCAGAATATGGAAGAAATTCCTGTTGCTCAGATGCCGTGTTTATGACTTTCTGAATTTCATCTGGTACCTCCCTAGGTTGGAGGAAATTAAACAGAGATCTGGTGTTTTAAACAACTATAGAGTGCTTTATATCTGAAAGTCATGTCATAAATGTCAGACCTCTTTCTCTTTGCTTTAATAGACTCAGACTTATCTATTAATGGAACATCTGCATATAGGTATTTTGTTGACCACTGGTGTTCCACATGAGTTTAATCTACTTATTAGTTGTATGTTCATGCTATTGAGGACCTTTCAATAATAAACTTTATTGAGTGCTTACTCTCTTCTAAAAGTAATGCACTAGGAGGTGTAAGGGATATAAAGATAAACCATGGCCTGAATCTTTGGGGAGATTATAATTTAGCGGGGAACACCAGTGAAAGAAGGCAAAGGAATTAATGGAACAAGACAGTTTCTCTGAGTCTCCAAAGGCACTTAAAAAATTCCTGTGGAAGCTACAAGTAAGTGCAAAATTTTAGCTATCACAGATATTCTCATGCATCTTCAGGTTTTATCTTCATCTCTAAATTTCCCCATAAAATTTAGACTCTCTACTATCTATTCCACTTGACATTCCAATTACCAGCTCAACCTCAGCCTATCAATATGCATGTACATCCCATTCTCTGTTCTCTTGCTGTGTCAGTCTTTCCCCAGTACAGTTAGGTAATGCCTGCAATCAATCACCATCACCATACGACGCTGATTTTATATTCTGAATATTTTAGAGCATTTTCCTTCTTATCAATTGACTACACTAATTTAGGTCTTCATCATATTATTGTACACAACTGCTGGTTTTTTTCTGTCTAGAAAATCTATTTTCTTCTTTCCTCCCCAGCTGCCTTTTTCTTCTGCCTCTGGATGCATTCCCTCATTTTCCTGCTTTCCAAGATACATTTAATACCTTCCTCTGTGCTCTCATACGCTAATATATATCTCTTGCAGATATTGGCATGTAGGTTTTTTTTGTTGTTGATTCTTTGCCAGATTTTGGTATCAGAATGGTACTGGTTTTAAATTACAAAGGAAGTCCTCCTTCTTGATTTTTTTTTTTTTTTTTGGAATAGTTTCAGTAGGATCTGTGCCAGATCTTATTTGTGTAATTTCCAAATTATTTGTTGATGTCTTTATTTTTCTCCAAAAGTTGCAAGCTCCTTAAGGTCAGGGGCTGTTCTTTAACATATCTACTCTGCCTAGTGTAGTCATGCTAATATTTGTTGAAGTAAACACATTTGAACCCCAAATTTATTATGTAGTTGCCATATCCCAGCCAGATAAAGGATATGCTCCTGAATTGGTTTTATTGGAAGGAAACAGGTGACGGATTAGGCTATGCAAAAACTAAAATTTAAAAAATGACTATATGATGCAATGTAAGGAATATTGGAAGGCAGACAGACTGAAGAATATCTCTATAACAAGTATTCAAATATATAATTTTATTATTGTTAGAAGGAATACAATGAATGGAAAGAGGGTTTGGATTTCACAAAGTAGGACTTCTGAAGGCCAAGTATAAGAGATTCAAAAGTGATCATGTGAATCTGATTAGAAAATTCAATTTTGGAATTTAAGAACTAAGAAAAAAATTAATTGGTTTAGCAAGTGAGGCTATAATATAGAAAAATGAGAAACGGATACAGTACTGAAAGTGAAAATGGAGAAAAATCAGAAAAAAATAAAAAAAGAAAAAGAAAGGGTTAGAATTTATGAACTGCACCAAAAGAAATTATACAATGACCAGTCCAGAGAGTGACAGAAGGATCTCTTTATTGTATTTTCTTATTTTATTTTTATTTTAGATTCAGTGAATACATGTGTAGGCTTGTTACATGGGTAAATTGCATGAAGCTGAGTTGTGGGCAACACAGTGTACATAGGACCTGAGAGGGAGTTTTTCGACACTTGCTCACCTCCCTCCTTCTACCCTTTTCTGATCCTCAGTGTTTAGTGTTTCCATATTTATGTTCATGTGCATCCAGTGTTTAGCTCCTACTTCTAAGTGAGAACATTTGGTATTTGGTTTTCTGTTTCTGTTTTAATTCAATGAGAATAATGGCCTCCAGTTCCATCCATGTTGCTGCAAGGAACATGATTTTATCTTTTTATGGTTGTGTAGTATTTCATG
The DNA here is from genome assembly GCF_030222135.1 of Aotus nancymaae. Classification (NCBI taxonomy): domain Eukaryota; kingdom Metazoa; phylum Chordata; class Mammalia; order Primates; family Aotidae; genus Aotus; species Aotus nancymaae. The sequence goes on along the minus strand of NW_026988425.1, from coordinate 53,564,885 downwards.
GTGTATATGTAGCACATTTTCTTTATCCAATCCACCATTGATGGGCATGTAGGTTGATTCTGTGTCACTGCTCTTGGGAATAGTGCTGTGATGAACATATAAGTGCAGGTGTCTTTTTGGTAGAATGGTTTATTTTTATTTGGGTATACACTCAATAATGAGTTTGCAGGGTCAAATGGTAGTTCTATTAGTTCTTTGAGGAATCTCCAAACTGTTTTCCATAGAGGCTAAACTAATTTACATTCCTGCCAACAGTGTGCAAGCGTTATCTTTTCTCTACAGTGTCACCAATATCTGTTACTTTTTGATTGTTTAAATATAACAGCCATTCTGACTGGTGTGCGATAGTATCTCATTGGTTCAATGTAGTTTGCTAATATTTTGTGAAGGACTTTTACATTTATGTTTGTCAGAGAGATATTGGCATGTAGGTTTTTTTGTTGTTGTATCTTTGCCAGATTTTGGTATCAGAATGGTACTGGTACTGGGTTTAAATTCTAGAGGAGTTTCTCCTCCTTGATTTTTTTTTAATAGTTTCAGTAGGATCTGTACCAGCTCTTATTTGTATGTCTGGTAGAATTTGGCTGTGAATCCATCTGGGCTATTTTTGGACATTAGGTTTTTTTATTACTGATTCAATTTGATTACTTGTTATTTGTCTGTTCAAGATTTCTGTTCCTTCCTGGTTTAGTCTTGGGAGGTTGTGTGTGTCTAGAAATTTATGCATTTCCTCTAGATTTTCTAGGTTTTGTGCATGGAGGTGTACATAGTAGTCTCTGAGGATCCTTTATGTTTCTGTGGGATTGGTTGTGATGTCACTTTTGTCATTTCTGGTTGTTGTTATTCACATCTTCTCTCTTTTCTTTGTTAATCTAGCTAGCAGTATATTAATCTTTTTTATCCTTTGAAAGTACCAACTTTTAATTTTGTATGTCCTTTGTATGGTTGTTATTGGTCTCAATTTCATTTAATTCTGTTCTGATTTTAGATATTTCTTCTTTTCTGCTAGCTCTGGTTTAGTTTTTGTTCTTTTTTTCTAGTTTTTTTAGGTGCGAGGTTAGGCTGTTAATTTCAGACCTATCTTCTCGATGTGGGCATTCAGTGCTGTAGACTTTCCTCTTAACACTGCCATTACTGCACTCTAGAAGTTTTGGTATGTTGTGTCTCTATTTTTGTTTGTTTCAAATAGCTTTTTAATTTCTGCCTTTATTCTCTTACTTATTAGAAAGTCATTCAGGAACAGGTTGTTTAATTTTCATGTATTTGTGTGGTTTTAAGAATTCCTCTTGCTATTGATTTCTATTTTTATTCCACTGTGGTCTTAGAAGATTCTTCAGATTTTTTGAAATTTAGTGAGACTTGCTTTGTGACTGAACATGTGTTCAATCTTGGAATATGTATCATGTGCCAATGAGAAGAATGCATATTCTATGGTTGATGGGTGGAATATTCTAGTGATATCTATCAGGTCCAACTGGCCAACTATCAAATTTATTAAATAAATCCATTTTTTTGTTAGTTTTTTGCCTGTCTATTGCTTTCACTGGTGTGCTGAAGTTCCCAACTATTATTGGATGGCCATGAAAATCTTTTTTTATGTCTATACACAATTCTTTCATAAATATGGATCCTCCAATGTTGAATGTGTATATATTTAGGATAGTTAAGTCTTCCTATTGAATTGAACACTTTATCATTATGTAATGCCTTTCTTGATCCTTTTTTACTGTTGTTGTTTAAAGTCTGTTTTGTCCGATATTAGAATAATGATCCTTGCTCTCTTTTTTTGTTTGTTTTCTATTTGCATGATAGATCTTTCTCTATCCATTTACATTGAACCTAGCCTATGGGTGTCATTACAAGTGAGATGGGTATCTTGAAGATAGCAGAGTGTTTTTTAGTCTAATTTGCCACTTTTTATCTTTTAAATGGAGTGTTAAAACACTACGACAGGAATAAAACATCACATATCAATATTAACTTGGGCCATGTAAAGTAGTTGCAGATTGATGTAGGCATTCAATGCTATAAACTTCCTTCTTAACACTATCATTACCGTACTCTAGAGGTTTTGGTGTGTTGTATCTCTGTTTTTGTTTGTTTCAGATAACTTTTTGATTTCTGCCTAAATTTTCTTGTTTATTTTAAAGTCATTCAGGAACAAGTGGTATAGTTTCCATGTATTTGTGTGGTTTCATGAATTCCTCTAGCTAATTTGATGTCTATTTTTATTCCACTGTGGTCTGAGAAGATGCTTGGTATGATTCTGATTTTTAAAAAAATTTGCTGAGATTTTAATTTATTGAAATTTATTGAGTAGTTAACTGGTTGCTTTGTAGTATTGATTCTGTCACTGCTTAAGGTCTGTGGGCTATGTGCTTGCATGTACTTTAGTGGTAACAAGGATCATCCTTTCGTTTTCATGTTTAGAACTCTCTTAAGTATCTCTTGTAGGTCTAGTGTGGTGGTGATGGATTCCTTTAGCAATTGCTTATCTGAGAAAGAATTTACTTCTCTTTCATTTATGAAGTATAGTTTGATGGGATATGAAATTCTTGGTTGGCATTTCTTTTCTTTAAGAATGCTAAAAATAGTCCCCCATTCTCTTCTGGCTTGTATGGTTTCTGCTGAGAGGCCTGCTGTTAGTCTGATGGGTTTCCCTTTATAGATAATATGACCCTTTTCTCTAGCTGCCTTTAAGATTTTTTCTTGCACATCTGTCTTGCATAGTCTGATGATTGTGTGCCTTGAGGATGGTCATCTTATATAGTATTCTCATAGGAATTCTCTGGATTTCTTGTATCTGCATTTTGACTTCTCTATCAAGATTGGGGAAATTTCCCTGAATTATATCCTCAAATATGTTTTCCAAGTTGCTTAGTTTCTCTTCTCTCAGAAATGCAAATAATTCTTAGATCTGTCCCTTTACCTAACCCCATATTTCTTGAAGGCTTTGTTCATTGTTTAAAATTTTTTTTTTAATTTTTGTCTGCCTGGGTTGATTCAGAAAGCTAGTCTTCATGCTCTGAAATTAATTCTTCTTGATATAGTCTGTTGTTAAGGCTTCCAACTGTATTTTGAAATTCCTATAGTTAATTTTTCAATTCCAGAAGTTCTGTTTGGTTCTTTCTTAATATAGCTATGTTGTCTTTAAAATCTTGGATCACTTTTTCTGGCTTGTGTTGGATTTCAACTTTCTCTTGGATCTCACCAAGAGATCCAACAGAAACTTCTTGAGTTTCTTTGCCATCCAGATTCTGAATTCTATATCTGTCATTTGAGACATTTCATTCTGGTTAGGGTACATTACTTGGGAGCTAGTGGGATTCTTTGGAAGTGATTAAACACTCTGACTTTTTTGCATTGCCAGAGTTTTGCTGGTTCCTTCTCATCTGATAAAGCTGATGCTTTTTTCTTTTCTTTTTTGAATTTGCTATTGTTTGGATGGAGCTTGTTGATTTTCAATTCTTTTTTCCCTTGTGAGTATGACTATGGTGTATAATGTGTATGAGTGGATCAGCTTCATTTCTGAGTGCTTTCATGGCGCCAGTGCTCTGTATGGGTTCCTTGGCTGCAGATGAGTTTGTGCAGTGGCTGAGATGCTTGCTTGTAGTGGTGGAATTTTGTTTGATGGTGTAATTCAGGCTGCAATCCAGTAGGTGGCGCGTAAGAGTAAGCGCCAGAAGATAGGGGCACCGGCAGAAGCAATGGAAGAGTCTGCAAAGTGCTCTCCCTCCACTCGTTTGCCTTCAGTGGGGGTGGAATCGCTGGAGAAGCCCAAAAAATAATCTCTTTCAGCCCACACTCCCTGGGTCCCGCTGGGGAGAGTCACCTCTGGGTCTGCAACAGTACACTGAAGAGGGATGAGAGAGGTGAGAGATGACCCCCTCTCCACATCCATTCCCTGGCTTTGCTGGCGCCCCCTTCAGTGGCTGGTGGGGTGTTCCTGTTTCCTTTGACCAAAGAGAGGCTTTGGCCAGCTGCATCCCCCTCCCTTAGTGACTGACTGCGCCGAAGGTTAGATCTCCAGCGGAGCGGGTCCTCCTCTTACCACTTTTCAGAGCTGGTAGGTTACTGTCACCCAACTGAACAAGGAAGCCGACTGGGGAACCCAGTAGTTGATATGAAAGCGGGGGCAGGAAGTGCTGGGTAGAGAAGGGCTGGTCCTTGGGGAGGGCTCCACCCGCAGGCCTGTGCCCAGGGACCTAGGTGAGGACATGCACTCCTGCCTTTGTGCCCAAATGTTGCATTTCCCAAGACCAACATGGCCTACCATGCCCCCATACTGTGCCTATAAAATCTCCGAGACCCTAGCGGGGAGAGACACAAGCAGCTGGAAGTGGAGAGGAAATGGAGGGGAGCACACTGGCGAAATAGCACACCAACAGATGCTGCCACCTGGCAGGCCGTCCAGCGGTGAAAGGATGCGGAGTTTGGCCAGGGCCTCAGAGGAGAACCCGGGCTGCTGAGCGACTGGACTCCAGGGGAAAACCACATCCTTGCTGGCTTCCCCATCTGCTGAGAGCTACTTAAAGCCTTGTACTCATTCTCCAAGCCCAGGTGTGATCCTATTCTTCCAGTACACCAAGGCAAGAACCCAGGATACAGAAAGCCTTCTATCCTTGTGACAAGGTGGAGGGTCTAATTGAGCTGGTTAACACAAGCTTCCTGCCTATAGAGGGCAAAACTGAAAGAGCACACAGTAGCACATGCCCACTGAGGGTTCAGGAGCTGTAAACATGCAGCGCTAGACACTGCCATGGGGGGGAGCCCCACACCCTGCCCGTCTGCATGTTCCCCTAGAGGTTAGAGCAGCAGGGCACTGAAGAAGTGAGCCCCTTGCCCAGTCGCATGTCTTGCGAGGGGAACAAGGGAACCTTTCTCGTTTCATAGTGACATCTGCAGACTGGTTCCGGGGCTGGGTCTGAAAGCTGCCCCTGGCTGCGTGTCTTGCCACCCAGAAGAAGCCTGGCTTCTGCGATTCTCCTCCCCGTGCTGTCTTCTGGTGCTTCATGTCTCTTCTCTGTCACATCCGAGCATTCTCTCCTAGACTCTCTGCTCAGAAGGTGTCCACTTACTATTTTGGTGTTTCTCTGCTTCTGTTGAGCCATCTTGATACCTTCTGTGTCTCTATTTATGAAGGATGAAAATGGAATGGAGATATGGAGATTGAGGATTGGTGATGAGGCTTGTTGAAATTTGATGATAAATTTCACCAAGACAGTTAGAAATGGGGCCAGAGGTTGATAATTGAGAGACACGAAGAAAATGGAGTAAGTAGACGTGATGGACTTGCAAAGAAGAAACCTTGGTGAAGAGTAGACGTGAGCTAATGGGCTAAGAGAAGCATGCAAGTGGGGAGACTGCTTCTGATAGTAAACATTTTGGAGAAGGGTGCCATCAGGAGAAAGCCCGACTTCAGTGTGGTCAAGGAGCTGAACAAGTTATATCCAGAAGTGATGGAGGATATATGCGAGTTTGCTCACAATATCATAAAGGCAAGACAAGATCCAAGGAAGATTCCTAGGGAGGCAACTGATGGGGAAGTCAAGGCCAAACTGGGCTGGATAGGGTAGAAAGAGCATATTGATGAAAAAAAGCAGCCTTAGCTGGGAATTTCAGGGGGAAATATGAAGGGGATTGAATATAGGAGCCTGTGTTAGAAACTAGCTTTTTTTTTGGAAAAATGTATAGAACATATCCATTCATTCCAACACTCCAAGTGAGGAATAAGGTTTCGGCTCAGCTTATAGTCTGCACCAATCACTGAGTAATATTTTGGGGGGGATGTTGTTGGGGAGGACATGTTGCTGGTGGGATTGCTTCAAAGTCTTAATGCTAGTGCCTTGGGTCTATTGCTAGACATTTAGAATTTTCTTGGTCTTTTGAAAGATGGAGATCAGGGATAGTTAACAATAGTTTAAAAGATTATTATGCAACCTTAGTAACATTTCTTTGCAATAATTGATTAAAATCACAAGGAAAATTTCTGCAAAAGTTTGGGCATATAAAATAAATGAAAGCTGTGACTAACAGTTCAACTTTCTCCTGATGTCTTGCTTTGGTAAGAACTGACGTAGACCACAAAAGAAATTTCTAGGTTTTTTTGTTTTTGTTTTTGTTTTTTGCTTAGGTTGACAGATCTGATTTTCATGTTAAATTAGGACACTGACTTTCCCTAACGGATGTTCAGGAGCTGAATTTATATCCTAATTCTAGCTAGTATTTATTTTTGAGACCTGCAATCCATCATTATACTAACATGGCAATGCCTAGGAAGTTTAATGGCTATACAACTTCTAGAAAGTGCCTTTATTACATGTCTGACACATTGCAAATTCACAAATGGAGTACAAACAATTTCAGCAGCTTAGAAGACATTTTCCTTCCTGCTGATGGTCTGAACTCACCAGGTAGCAACACCCAAAGCATTACATTCTGTCTCCCTGGGTTGCTTGTGTTTTTGATACCACAGCATAAACTCTCAAAGGAAGTATTTCTCCAATTTTAATTGGGGTTACTAGAGTCAAAGCCAAGTTTCCAAAGCTCATTTTGTTTTTATTATCGTGCATTTATATTAAGCCATTTAATTTTTGAAGCAATCCTTATTATAACTTGGAAAAAAAGAACTATCTTGTAATGTGGTCAGATGTGTAAAATCACTGTTTTATACTCAGACCTATGTTCCACCTTTTCCCATAATGCTGTGGTATTTTGAGTTTATATAGCTTCATGAATCTAACCTAAAGAGTATTCTTACAAATAAATAGAATCACTCTTCCTACCCATCATGATGAATCTTAAAATATCCGGCTACATCTCCCTGGTTATTCATTCAGTTTCTGTTCTAATAATTTACCTATACGTTAAAACATTGTAATTAGGTATTTAAATCACCAGGACACCTATCATTCGGTCTCTAGAACTGAATTGCTGGTTGTTAGAGAAAAATGTATTTATCTTGTATTTTTTAATACAACTGGATGAGATTCTCGTTATTTAATAGGCAGTTTAACTTGAGAATCAGAGCAGATGAGGAAAAATGAGGCCTTATTATGCTTTAACAACTTTACATTATTTTTTTTTTGGTTCATTGTGAGCTGGTTTATTATAGTATATTGAACTGTTTACCAAATAGTAAACTCTAATCAAGTGTTTAGAAAATGCTTTTTTAAAATGACATTCTTAACCATTTTGCCTTATTGCAAGGCATTTACATATACAAGTTGAGAAGCTATATCTGAGGATGTTTCTTCAGAGATGTGTTGTGAGCTGCTCTGGTACACTATTTTTTGAATCTTAAAGGGTTTTAGCCACCTGCAAAACAAGAGGTTTTTATTATTTTTAGAATAGCCTTTTTTCTGGGTCCCCAATGTATATTTTGTCAAAATGCCTAAAATAAAGTATTGCAATAAAAAAATCAAAGTTTGGTACCAATCCGACAATAAAATTTTTTTAAGCCTTTAAGAGCAAATAAACAATTTGAGCCAATGGACGTGTCTCACTGAATTGACTATATAGACCATATTAGTCCATTTTCATGCTGCTGATAAAGACACACTTGAGACTGGGAAGAACAAGAGGTTTAATAGACTCACAGTTCCACATGGCTGGGGAGGCCTCACAATCATGGCAAAAGGCAAGGAGGAGCAAGTCACCTCTTACATGGATGGTGGCAGGCAAAGAGAAAGAGAGCTTGTGCAGGAGAACTCCTCTTTATAAAACCATCAAGTCTTGTGAGAATTATTCACTATCACGAGAACAGCATGGGAAAGACCTGCCCCATGATTCAACTACCTCTCATGACGCATGGGAATTGTGGGAGCTACGATACAAGATGCGATTTGGATGAGGACACAGCCAAACCATATTATAGACCTATCAATTCCCTACACTAATAAACTTGCCTGATATTATTTCCACAGCACATATACGCTGGAAATTAGCTCCAGGTAATGAGAAATTCAGCTGAGGGCAGTAAAAATGAAACCAGATATTCTTACACTAATTTGAGGGTTTAATCTCACTGGGCCTCCTGTTTGTTTATTTTTAGTGCATTGGAGACAAATCAGTAGATTTTCGGAATAAATAGAAATGAGTCATGTTCCTATGTACATACATTTAACTCTTCAAAAAGACAGAACAACATAGGTCTGTACTGGCATAAGCAAAATGTTGTGGAAATTGGGTCAGCTGCCAGGTGTGAGCAACCTCACTCTCCCTAATCAGACAGCATTTCTTATATTATTTCTGGATTAATATGAGTAGGTAATCTTGAATAAATTCTCTAGTGACCTAAAATTATGAATATTCTACATAGTTTATTGTTGGTGGATGTACAAGTGGGATAGTCCGAGTAAACTTTTAGAAACCCAAACCATGTCCAGGATCATGGACACTTGTACTCAAGGTCATTCCAGGAAGGCATTCAAAGGCATTCCAGGAAGAAAGAGGTGATGCAACATGCCATAAACCAGATTCTCTGGAAAACAGACTTGGAAGCAGAGATTTAGGCACAGCAAATTTGTTTTGATATGGGGTTCTCTTAAGATCAACACCTGTGTGCAGTAGATTTGGCTGTCTTTGGCTGAAGACAATTCCAGGAAAGAGACTTAACTGAGAAGACTCCCAGCTGCTTGGGGAATGAATGCCTCAGTTCTGAATTCGTATCTGGGTTGCATATTTGAACAAAACATCATAACTTTAGTAAATAAAGCTACAGATTTTTCTTACTTCTCCTATCTACTTCTTGTCCGGGCAACCTAAAGTTTATTCATTATTCCTGCTATCTCACCAGGAAGAATATAGTAATAAAAACCAATTTCTATATCTTATACACTATATTTAACCATAACATTTATTGCTATAATTAAATAGATGAAGTAAGAAAAAAGGTATTCAAGATTCTTTTGAACTTGTGTGAATATACATGTAGTTAAATAGTGACATTGAAAGTATGATGAATTTTTATATCATCTTTCTGGAGAAATATGAGGAAAATACTTGAATTTTGCATAACCAAAGTATCAGTTACTATTCACAATGAGACTACATAGAAAGCATTCCAAAAAGTTTAAATGAAATATGCTTTCAATGTTATGTTGTTTTCCTGTGTTTTAGCTACTTAATTAGCATTTTATCAATCACTACTAACATCAAATATGATAACTTGCTTCACTGGAAAGTCTCTGCTCAATCTCGTGAATGAAATTGATGAAGTAGAAGGTAATGGTGCGTTGGCAAGAAAATAAGAAAGAAGGGAGCTAAAAATTGAGAGTTTCCTACTTTGCAGTATCTATTTTGTATATGGTATCTGATGTCAGTTTATCTCAACCATCCCCTAGATGTAGCTATTATCAACTTTATGTTATTTACTTATTCGTTTTATTCTTATTATAAGGACACGTGCACACGAATGCTCATTGCAGCACTGTTTACAATAGCAAAGACTTACAACCAACCCAAAGGCCCATCGATGATAGACTGGACAGGAAAAATGTGGCACATATACACCATGGAATATTATGCAACCATAAAAAACAATGAGTTTGTGTCCTTTTTAGGGACATGGATGAACCTGGAAACCATCATTCTCAGCAAACTAACACAAGAACAGAAAACCAAACACCACATGTTCTGACTCATAGGTGGGTGTTGAACAATGAGAACACACGGACACAGGGAGGGGAGCATCACACACTGGGGTCGGTCAGGGGGAAATAGGGGAGGGACAGCGGGGAGTGGGGAGTTAGGAAGGGATAATATGGGGAGAAATGCCAGATACAGGTGATGGGGAGGAAGGGAGCAAATCACAATGCCATGTGTGTACCTATGGAATAATCTCACATGTTCTTTACATGTACCCCAAAACCTAAAATGCAATAAAAAATAATAATCATAGCTAAAAAAATAATAATAATAATAAGGAGATGTTTTAAACTTATAGAAAAATGCAGGGGCAATATAAAATCACATACATAATCATCTCCTTTGCTTCATATCATTTTAAATATAAATAAAATATTACAGATATGCTTGAAATACATTTTAGATTCTACATGTTCAAGCTGAGGAAAGTAAGTTCAGAGAGAAATGAGCTTGGTCAGTCTCACTCCACTAGTAAGTAGGGCTAAGATTTGATCCTCTATACGTGGGTCCTGGAGCTGCTGTTCTTTCCCTCCACTATTTATACATCCTCTGTACTCTCTGAAGAGTCTGGATAGAGATACATTGCCTGGAATTTCTCTATGGTGGGAGAAATAAGCCTTTTACTTCTGTGGTACCACATCAGTTGCCAGTTAATTTTGGCACATAAAAATGTGTTATAACTTTATCTGTTTAACTATTTTCTGTACTACATCAAGAGAACAACATAATTTGGTTATAATAGCTTAATTTACTTTAATTTACTATTATTAGTCATAACAGTACACAAATGCATGTGTCTAAAGGAATGCGCAAAGATGACACGTGACACGTAACAAATAAGCAATACGGCATTTCTAAGTGGTTTACGTTATATGTATGAACATGAATTCTCTGAGTGGGTTTTTTTAAATTCAAAAACTATTTTTGGTTGGTTTTATTTCTTTCTTATAATTGTTATTTATCTCTCTAGCTTCATCTACAAAGTGGAGGTTATAATATTTATCTCATACGACTCTTAAAGAAATGAGATAAAAGCATTTGATGAAAGTATATGAAAGCGTTTGACTGAGTGATTAGTATAAAGGAGCTACTTAGTATTTCTTTGCTATGGTCACCACCTGAAAAGAAAAGTTATTTTGAGTACAGTGGTAGGGTTGGGAAACAGCCAATGGATTAAATATTTTAAAATATTTGTGTTTGACTAAGTTCAACCACCTACTTTTTAGGAAATCACTTAGCATATGAAACTTATTTTAAAAGGATACTTATTCCACAGTTGCTTTAGAAGAAAGAAAAAGAAAATCAGTTTACCTTACTTGTAAGGGTATCTCATTTTCATGGCAATATGAGAGAGCCCAAAGAGGTAAGCAAATATTTGCGAAATGATATTTTTGCTACGCTGGCAGAAATGAACAATTAAAATGTTATCGTTATTAAGGCAGTGCTGTCATTATAATTTTACTATCTCTAGAGGAATACCAGGGATCTTATTAAACACATACTTTTTAAAAGTTGAAATCTTAGATAACTATTATTATTACTATGTGTGTGAGAAAACAACTGCATGGGGAAAGATGTGTTCTTTAGAAAACTGGTAGGTTATTCAAATATAAAGAAATAGGGAGAAAATGGAAAATTGCATGACACTGTCAAGTATCCCTTGAGACTCAACCACAAAACAATTCTTTCATTATAAGTTTTCTCCCCCTTAATGAGTCATTTTGAGTTCTTTTTAATATGGGCACAAGGAAACAAAAAAGAATTCTTCCATATAGCTAAGGCCACCCAAATCATATTCAAATGTTGACAGTATTGAAGCCATAAAGAAAATAAGAATACTGAAATACCATATATCTGCTTTCAGTAAAATAGCCAAACAATTCTGTATTTTCCAAGTGGGATTCCTTAATATACAAATTTTAAACCTTGTAATTCTCCCCAGAAATATGGAGGTCTAAAAAACAAAGTATTCCATTTGTCAACTTAAGTCTCATTTAATTAGGGAATAATTCTGATATATCAAGTAAGAATCTTCTAGAGGCCTGTGCTTTTGTAAGAAACGAAAGGGACCAAGGCCTCAGTAGAAGCCTCAGGAGGAGAGCAGTATTGTAGAGGGACTATAGCAACAATTCTTGTTAATATTAAATTTAAAAATTGGCTTGAATAGGAAAACACTTCAAAGCTCATTTGCCACAGAACTTTGTCATTTTTCCCCTTATTTGACTCATATCAATTGGAAAGCGCAGATGTTTTGTGCATCTGCCTTGCTCTCACCTGCCCTAAAATTTTACTTACGAGGTAAACCACCAATCCTAATACAACCAATGATATTTTACCATGAAAATACATTCAATGCTTGTATTTAGATGTATATAAGTTTCCTGAAATTGTGGAATATTCCAGTTGTACTTGGAAAGATCTCTGAAGATTATCCCTTCAAAAAAAAAAAAAGATGATCTCTAGTGGTTATATTTTTAAAAGGTTTATTGTTCTGTTGAATATATATCTAGTTCTTTTTCATGAAAATGAATAGCCTGGCATTAAGTAACTGTTAAGCACAGTATGTAAAGCTATGCACACACTTATGTCACCATTGCCAATTTTATTAAAAGAACCACAATACAGAGCAAAGAGAAAAAGAGAAGAGGTGTTCCTATTAATGGTATTTCAAATGCATATTTAAACAGCTTATCTACTCTAAATTCATTTCTGATAGATTAAATAGCTGTATTCCAAATTTTACAAGATGCGCATCTCTCCTATTTCTTTCTCAGCTTGCCTCAGCTGAATAGCTCAAATTGTTTGGTACTGGTAAAGCATGAAAATGTGAGATAAAAAAGGAAAAGAAGCTACAGCCTGGGTGGCCTATAGGCCTTAGAAATTGCAACACTTTAAAATTCATTATATTTTACATCGCTTCAACTGTTACATTTTTTTTTTTTTTTTTTTTTCTCTTGGTGATGTCAGAAGATTTATCTGGGATGTCTGTCCACGGGTAAATGGTGACCAGGGTAAAAACTGAGGGAACCAGGGAAGCACCTAGATCCCAAGTCTTAGTAGTTAGCTCTAGAATGCTTCCTGCAGCGTGGAGTGGAAGAGTGGTGTCTCTGTGTTTGTACACGCTGTGTGTCTGATGTGCAGAGGGGAAGATGGGGAGGAAGTGCTATGGCAGACAGTCACTTGTGGTGGCTCGCTAAAGGGAGCTGGCACTTCCTGCCATTGCACAGAACACAGGAATGAGAAGGAAATAAGCATTTGTTACATTTGGGGTCTCACTGGATCCTTTCAGTGCTAGGAGAGAGCTATTTCTCCTCTTGAGGTGTGTAACTCACCAGGTTTCACTTACTGAGCCGTTGCTTTGAAGCTCAAGGTCAAATTCATAACCAAGGTCTAAGTCTTCATGATGTGCCTTTTTGTATTAGCCTCCTTTCTGGCATGTTTTTGTGTTGCTCTCCTTCCTGATTATTTTTTATTAGTGCTGTCTTAGCTTATGTATTTTTATAAACTGCCTTAAATGCTTTCTGGAACAAATGTGCATATAATCAAATAGACCAATAACCAGGAAAATGATATACCTGATAGCATCATTTGACCCATGAGGAAGCTGAATTTTAGTTTGTCCAAGGTCACCCAGTAATCCCTTGTGCAAGGGGCGGTGAATCTGGTTCTTGGCTTCCAGTCTGCATCTTCTAGTCTTACCTACTTATTTCCTCTTAACTGAGCATGAATGAAAATCTCAAATGATTATTTCTTTAGCCATTTCCATTTCTCTGCAGTTAAAATCCTATCTACTTGAAATTCCTCCCCCACCTTTCATTCCCAGTAAAAGTTTTGCTAACCTTTCCCAAGACACTTGAAATGCCTTCCCATGAAGCATTTCTTATCATGAAAAAGCATCGTTACATCTCTTCTTAGACGCTCCTTTGCCTTCTGTTTTCAATCTAGAAGTTTCTTTCTCCACCATCTGCATACTGACTAGGATTTTGTTTGCTTGTTTTTGTTTATATCACAGGTACTAAAAATATGATCTTACAATTTTAAGTGATAGACATATGATTCCTATTATCTTCTACTTCTAAGCATTCCTGAATTAGACAACTCAGGCTGGAAACAAAAACAAGAAGGCATACTATTTTTGCAAAAGAAAATGGTATTCTTAAAGTAAGTTCTTGATGCAGGGAGAAAACATTTTATGATTTTCATTTTATTTCCCACTATAATACAAGCATGTCAAGTATTGACCTACAATAAATGCTTAGCAAAAGCCTAGTGTTTTTCAGTCAAGTTACCAGGGCATTGTATATTTAATGCTTAAAAATGTCCATAGACCATTTCTCTTATGTACTTAATATGCTCAGAAAAGGAAGCAATATATACTAGTGGTTAAGCACATGGACATTTTGGCCTGAGTACATAATTAAATCTCAGCTCCACTGCTTGCATGTTGTATGACATTGGGCAAGTCATTTAACAGCTGTGGGTCTACATCTCTTCACCTGTAAAATGGTGTCAATAGTGATTATCTATTTAATAAACGTATTGTGAGAGTTAACTTAAATAACACGTATATGTGAAGCATGCAATAGGGCACATGGCAAGTACTTTATAAGTGTTATGTATTATCAATTTGTAAAGAATTCATACAAGAAGTCATAGAAAAACATCAACTGCAACTAAGATGCAAAGTTTGTTGCTGTTAGAGCAGGAGTAATTAAGATGGTATGTATTTCAAATATCCAAAACTTTTTCTATTTCTGAGGAGCAACCATGGGAAGTCTATGGTGGCATTAGATCATGCCATAGAGAAAAGACAACAGGAAGGTGAGGATGGGCATTGGGAGGGTGGAGCCAGGAATCAAATGGTATGGTTTCCTAGGCGATGTTCTTTTCAGAAGCCCTGAGGTACTATATGTGTTACAGACTCTGCAACCTAACCATATCCATGAACCTATACCATCTAAATGTTAACAGAGTGCAGAGTGTCTTTTACTCTATGTCAAACTATAGTCCAGAAAAAATATTTTATATATGATAGTGATCATAATTGAAGGAATCAGAAAGAGTTGGTCATTCTCTACAAGCTTGTTGTCATGAGGAGGAAGGTGAAAAGCATTCAAAAAAAGCTTAAACCCTTTCCCCAATATTTCAAAGTAGATTTGATGGTATTTAGATAGCAAACTCATTTTAAAGAGAATAGGATTTTCACAAAACAGGAAAATCAAGCAGCTGGCATAGCAAGTTATCTGAATTTGATCTGAATTGACGTCAGGGAGCTGGGAATGCCCCAGGCAATCCTGCATTCCGCTTCTTTCTGCAGTATTTTGACAGTAGTGAGAATGTCTGAGTGTTAATCATTTTCTGACAGTGTAGGCTCTAATCTTATGCAAAATGAAAGCATTCGGAGATTTTACCTTCTTGGTTCCAATCAGGACATTTCTTCTAGAAAAACTATTCTGCAGTAAGATTATGTATAGCTTATTTTACATATATATGTTTATATATGTATTTATATTTAATTTATCTATATAATAAACCTAAAAATATGTAACTGCTAAGTTTGGTAGTAGCCTTTCTTCAAAGCATCATTCTTGAGAAGAGAGGTTATTTTGTAAAACCTTACTGGTAGAGACTTAAATCTAAAAAAAGAAAATTCAATCCAGACTTTTGTATCCAAATATGAATGTTAATTTCCTGGGTATATCTTTTTTAAAAAACTTGCAGTGTGGGTATATAAGCAGGGCCAGATGTCTCTGTGTTGATTATTTCTACTCTTTAATAAATAACAATGGCATACAGTGAAGATAAAGCCCAGATGGCTGACACATTTCACAAATCATTGGATGCACTGTATATTTTTTTCATCATTTCCTAATAGATGAGAGAGTAGTCATCTTTTTATCTATTCCTCAATCAAATAACAAGTAACTACTTACTGTGTCTTCTGAGGGCCACTGTGCTAGTAGCTAGGTAGGTTATAAAAACCTACCAGATATTGCCAGATATTACCATAATATAATTTGCCTTAATCTCTGTTACCTTCAGGATCTGTTACATCCTAGTCTTCCCTAGGAGACTGGGATTTCTTGGAATTGTTTTAAAAAGTGATCCAAAACCAGAGCTGATTTTGCCATGGTGATTGCTTAACTAATTTGCTTACTAGCTTGAGTCTTACTCATTATGGTGGATATTACTGTTTATCAAGTGGTGGTTGGTGAATCATAGACTTTCAGGACTCTTAGAGAAATTCAGAGCTGACCCACATTACGGTTTACAGATGAGAAAATTTGAAATAAGTCGTTTCTCTAGAGCCAGGCAGTTAGTGTCAGAATTGAGGCTTAAACTATTGACTGCTAACTTGTAGTCTGTAGCTCTTTCTAGTATGTATGTTACTTCATCTCAGAAATGTAGTGAAATTAAGTGTAGTGAGATTGAACTACTGTAGTGAGATTAACATTGGTATCACAGGAATAAAGATGCAGTAACTTTGGGTTTGCTGCTGCCATTGAATCAGGATGGGATGAAGAAAGGGGAACAAACATGATTGTACCTACTTCATTTGTTTGTTCTAGGAGGAAAATAAGGAAATGGGATCTGGCTCCACACAGTGTTTCAGTGGGGGCTTTGACTGGTCTAGATTACCTAGAATTTTTCACAATTTTTCAGTGTACAGAACTTTATAGGCATAGACTCTCAAATGATAGGGAAGTCAAGTATGCACAAAGGTAGGACATTTATAGAGCCAGCCTGGAAAGATAAAGAGATGTTAAGTGGTTGGCTGTAGACAATTATAGTCCAATATGAGTTGAGCATAAAAACATATGCATTATTAATCAGATACTGAATTACCAGTTAGTGCTGGTATTTAGATGAAAACATTTGGCTTGGATGGGAAGCCCCTCAACAACCATGGCTTTGACTTGTTTCTAGTCAAAACATGGCTGTCATGGAGAAGCCTAGACCCTAGTGGAATTCCCCAGGGATGTTTTACGTAGTTGGGATTCCCAGTAGTTGATGATATTGGGAAGCAGAACTTAACCAGAAGAGCTGGGAGTCAGTCCTGCCCAGATGGGGCACAGGCAAAAACCATACTTAGCCTGTCCCCAAGTCACAGTAAATTGTGTTCTGCTTAAGTTGTAGTTATGCTGTCTCTTCAACAGAGACCATAATAATCTTTGCTTCATTCATTAGTTTCGGTGTTTATGCTACTGATGTTTGCCACTTAGTTAAAATTAGCTTTAATATGGAAGAAGAGGGTATACCACTTTCTGGAAACATAACACTCAGCCTTAAAGGTAAAAGGAGTGGCAGAGGTGTCCCTAAAAAGCAACTTGCATGCAGAGCACTGTGTGGATAGAGGCCACTATTGCCAGATATCCAGCCTTAGCAGGCCATGCATGCAGACAGTCTTTATGTGTGATCGTTTTGGTACCATCCAGAACCCTTACTTACTCTCCTGCTCGTCCACCACCGCCTCCAGTCCCTGGTTGCAATGAGCCACACAAAACAGAGAAAAGGCAAGAGAGATTGCCTTAGTATCAGCAGTGCTGGAATATGGTTCTGCTGGTAGCTTCTCAAAACAAACAAACAAATAAACAAAAACAAAAACAAAACCAACCCTAAAAAATAAAACTGTAAGGAAAAAACAATTAAAAATAAAAAGTGTCAGTCTCCTTGCCCTGGGCAGGTCTTGGAACAGTAGAGGATTTTAAAGGCTATGAAAATTATTTTCTATGGAATTCCAGAGAAGGGGATGGGCTCAAGTTTATATATGTGAGATACATATTTACTTATTTAATAGATTTAAAAATTTATTTCCATGTATATTGGTCAGGGTTCTTCAGAGGACAGAACCTGTATGTCGTATGTATACATAGAAAGAGATTTATTTTAAGGAGTTTACTGACACAGCTACAGAGACTGAGAAGTTCCAAGATCTGCAGCCATTAAGCTAGAGACCCAGGAGAGCTGCTGGTTTAAGTTCCAGTCTGAAAGCTAGCAGGCTTGATACCCAAAATGAACAAATGTATCAGTTCATGTCCAAAGCCAGGAAAAAAACAACCTCCTAGCTCAAATAATCAGGAAGGAGGAATCCTTTCTTACTTGCAGGAGGTTCAGACTTTATGTTCTGTGCAGGCCTTCAGTTGATTGGATGAGGGCCATCCAAATGTAGGAGGTTAACCTGCTTTCTTCAGTCTACCAGTTCAAATGTTACTCTTATCCAAAAACAACCCACAGACACACCCCGAATAATGTTAATGAAATATCTGGGCACCCAGTGACCCAGTCAAATTGACATGTAAAATCAATCATCCCACTATGTGTAATTATTCATGTGTTAAACAGTGAATTTATATAGAAAATTTAAAAATGATGATGATTATTAGAAAGGACCATAAGAAGGTAATTTGAGATTTGGAGATTTGGAACCCATTATTGCTTGAAGACCATTAAGCAAGAGTCAAAAAATTTCACACTGTTATGATAATGATATGTACACCATTCTAAAAATAATCCTTATTTACTAAAGCATCACAATAACTTCTGTGGGTCCATTTCAGACAGAACAAGGGAGAATCATCTTTTTTCCTCTTATTTCTTTGACTTCTGTTAATATATTTTTTATGAAAAATCTTGAATCTCTAAGGGCACATTCTTTTATTACTACAGGGATGATTTTGTCTTAATATCTGAAATGGCATTGCAAAATGATTTTCTTTAGCACTTACCACTATAGAAGAAGGTCATTTTAAAGGCAATATTTAAAAGAACAATGCCATAATAAATGGCTCTTCTCATCGCCCTTACATTCATTCTCTAAAAAGAAGAGACCAGTAGATAATGGTTAAACCAGCATGTTTAAACAAACACACCATCACTTAATTAACTGAAGTAACTTTCCAAACGTATTAAGGAATTAAAGTACATAATGGTCTAGAATATGAGAAGCCTAAAAGCTAAATAAGTTTCATTATGAAAAAATATCTGTCATTTTGTTAGTTGATAAACTGGATAGGGTATGAATGTTTAGGTGATGTTATAGCTAGCCTAGAGACTTACTCTTAGGTCTAAGGAATCACTTAAAATGTGAGAGTTGAAAGAAAAGTTTTTGTTATTTTTTCTTTTTTTCCTGAAGAAGTGGGTTTTGTGTGCACAAAGGATATAAAGAAAAATCACGCTTGCCGATGATGAATGGCTTCAACAAAGAGACTGTGGTCAATCGTGAGAGTGGTGGGAACAACAGTCAAATCATGAAATCTTCATGTTGGAAGAGACCACAGAAGTACAGGGACTCAGGAAGGTTTCGGGATTTCAAAACTGTACCCCTGGAGCACCCCTTCCTTACAACCACCAAAATGCACCCACAGAGCAGGGAATAGGGATCCAAAGTTATGGACATTTCCACTTGAAGGGTTCCACAGGTCTAATTCAACTCCCATTTTAGAGATGAAGCAGTTGAGTCTCAGAGAAGTGAGTGATATATTCAGAGACATGCAGCTAGGGGGCGACCAATTGCAGACTAGGCTTCTTGATTCAAACTTTTTTTTTTTACTGCATTGTATTACTCCCCAGTCTATTAAAAAGTTAAACTGCCATATTGAACAAGCAGTATTCATACAGCACAGTCAGAAACCATTTGTCTTTCCCTCCTCTGTCATTAAAGTCCAATAAAGAGGTAGGTCTTAGCATGTCCACAGGTCTCTCAGAAGAAATCCTCTCTTGAATTTCTTGTCTCCCTTTGACCTCTTTTAAAGGCAGCATATGGGATGTCAGCTAACAGTCAGAAAAGCTGTGCCTTTACAAATCCTTCAGGATGTTCCAGCAACTCCAGAGTGTAGGGTTATGTGACATCTATGGTTTTGTCCTTGGGCTTTTTAGGCCCTCTGCTGCAACTAGAGAGAAGGACCTTCAGGAATATTCTGCTGTGCAACTGGCCACCGAGTTCATGTGCACGACACTGCCCTGGTCACCACTGCCATAGTGACTCTGCAAACCCTAAAGCCTATTGGCCTTGACTTAAAGTCCATTTCTTTCTTTCTTTTTTTTTTTTTTTTTGAGACCGAGTTTCACTCTTGTTGCCCAGGCTGGAGTGCAATGGCCTGATTTCGACTCATCACAACCTCCGCCTCTCGGGTTCAAGTGATTCTCCTGCCTCAGTGTCCCAAGTAGCTGGGATTACAGACATGTACCACCATGCCTGGCTAATTTTGTATTTTTAGTAGAGACGGGGTTTCTCCATGTTGATCAGGCTAGTCTTGAACTCCCAACCTCAGCTGATCCACCCGCCTTGACCTTCCAAAGTGCTGGGATTACAGGCATGAGGCACCGCACCCGGCCGACTTAGTTCATTTTAAGGGAGGAGAATAATATTAATTGTTTTAATCAGGGCAAGTTTTATTGTAATAAAGTAAATGGCACAAAGGCAGGGACTACACTTCCATATTGGTTATTATCACCCTGTCTGGTACACAGTAACTGCTCAATAAATGAATAAGTGAACAGAAACCTATTAATTGGATCAAGTAAAAAGAGATTTAGTGGAAATATACAAACTAATTTAAGTAAAATGACATTTGGAAAATAATGCCTGGCTTCACAGGGTACTCCCATCCTGGCATATTGGACCCATTAACCTCTCAGTGAATCTCAGTGACCCAACATGGCCAAATACTATGTTGGGTCATGATTATGTGACTATAGTGCCCGTCGTGAATTCGGAGAAGCGGAAGCACTCTGGAGTGGCCTGGGCTGGATCAGAACCTGGGTGTTGGGTAACAGTGGGAAATAGATAAGGGAGGTAATCTGTGATGTTGGCAGATGGCGTTTTTATTAAATCTCAGACTATTCAGAGAGTATGTGGGAACATTATCTCACTGTTATACTATTTAATCTTCCTGAAAGGATAGTTACTCAAAGAAAAATATATACTTTTCATGTATATGAACAATAATATTGTCAAAAGAAACCTCATTTTTTCTTATGTAAATTATTTTACCCTTTTTGATAACTTTGCAAACTGAAAACTATTACTGAATAATTTGAATTAAAAAAATAAGCATGGAGTACTAAAATATTTATGAACAAAGATCTTGGCGAATTTTTTCTTTAATGAAGTTATTGAAATGTTTTTCAATATTTCAATAATTTGTATTAATTATTCAGTAATCCAAAAATTACATAAAATTTTTTTATGTTACTGAAATTATTTTATGAATTTTTTTTGAATAACTGTATTTCAATAATTCAAAAATTTCATAAAATTTTTCAGTATTAAAAAAAATTTAAAAATACAACCCCCAAAAAATATCTCCAGTTAGTTGGGAGACCAATCTGTATGCCATAAGATATTAGTAAAATCTTTAGAGAAAGAGCCAAAAAATTCTTGGCATAGAAATTATAAGTTAATTTGCATACCCTCCCCACTCTAGTCTGAATTTACAGGATATATGCCATGATTATTCTATCACAAGATGTTTTATCAGTTCAGTACTGTCTTGATTAAAATTATGAGTAAATTCCTTTTCATAATATTGTCAAAGTCTATCAGTTTTCAGACAGTGAGAAAAGGACAAGCAGCTGGAATCAGCTGAGAACCCAACAATCTATTGTAAAGTTACAGTTTATTTTACCACTCAGCATATGTATTCATACACATATATGTACATTAAACTGAGACAAAAGTTTCACAAAATCTTACTTACTCTCACTACATGTGATAATCTCTCACATACTCTATTCTGTTTGTTTTAAAGTTTTTCACAACACATGAAATTTGTTAGTCATGAGCTCAGTTTGAAATATGCTGACTCAAGGCAAAAATGTAAATGGGAAATTTGGAATTACTATTGAGGTTGGAAGGGAAAAAATAGAAAATACATATGATTTCACCTTTTTTTCGCCTGAGGCCAGATACAAAGTTAACTAGTCTGAAATCTAGTATTTATTTATCTGGAATTGTTTAGGGTTAATCGTGGCTAGTAAGCGTGACTGTGGATGTAGTAGAGTATCTGCTTACAAGCTGTTATGTCATGAGTCTCCCAATCATGACAGAGCTCAGGAATTCTCCGGGGAGCTTTGTAAAATATGCAAAAGAACTGGAAACTCCAGGCCAAGTGATTTAGAATCTCTGAGCATGGGGCCTGAGCATCAGTATTTTTAAGAAGCTCACCAGGTAATTCTAATATGAACCTAGGACGCAAACCATCAATAGCAACTCTGAGTACATGCCTTTGCCTTGTGCATTGAATACTTTTATCATGCTAACAATTCTTTTTTATCATATTTTATGAGATGTTTCATGTGCATCACCCAAGAGCAACAGATATTTTAAACAACAGAAGTTACAATGAGCATACAATTATGCACATCATTGAACCTCAAATTTTAAGATACTTATTACTAAAATGTTATAGCTTTAATTTGTTTATTAAAAATGTAATAAAGAATTCATTAATAGGAACAGGTTATATGTTAAGTACTACTTTTCTAGTTGAATATGGCTCAGGAGAAGTCTAATTAAGTCAAATAGATAGTTTTGAATACTTATATTTATTTAAGCAGTAGACTTAAATAATCCTCAGTTATTTTATGTGTTCCAAAAACAAAAATGACTTCTTTAATTTTGTCATAGATTTTAACTGAAATTGACATACATATGCACAGATAAACAAAAACTGTAGAGTTTAGTGTCTGTGGTATGTAATTGATGAACTGTTTTCTAAAAGGATTTTGAACATTTAGTAAACTAAGATATTTAAATTATTGACAAATAGAGGAGCTTTCTGTACCCAATTTAAAAAGAAGATACAATGATTTGTAGTTAGTGTATCCATTTTTCAAAGATAAACAGACACTTCAGAAGTTCTTAAAAACAGGTTGTTCTTTTAGATAATTTAAACATTTCCTCTGATATCTTATTTCTGAATTCATTCTAGGCATTTACAATCTATTTGAAAAAAGTAATGTTGCTGTAAACCTAAAATCTGTGCTCATACAGATTCTTACCATTTCTAATTACATAATACTCTGGCAAGAACTACTAATGCCTGAAAAAATTAGATATGAATATTCCCATATGAGGCCAATTATTAAACGTTATCAACTAAATCGAATATTTTGTTTTAATTTCAACTTTTATTTTAGATACAGGGGGCACATGTGCAGGTTTGTTATATGGGTATATTGCATGATGCTGAGATTCGGGGTATGGATCCTGTCACCCAGAGAGTGAACGTAGCATCCAATAAGTAGTTTTTCCACTCAAACTCTCCTCCCTACCTTCTCCTACTAGTAGTCTGCAGTGTCTGTTGTTCCCATCTTTCTGTCTATGTATACTCAGTGTTTTGCTCCCACTGAGAAGTGACAGCATGTAGTATTCGGTTTTATGTTACAGCATTTATTTGCTTAGGATTATGGCCTCCAATTGCATCCATGTTGCTGCAAAGGACATGATTTTGTTCTTTTTTATGGCTGCATAGTATTTCATGGTGTATTTATACCATATTTTCTTTATCCAAACCACCATTGATAGACAGGGTTGATTTCATGTCTTTGCTGTTGTGATTATTGTGATGATGAACATATGAGTGCATGTGTCTTTTTGGTAGAATGATTTATATTCTTTTGTCCAAATATCCAGTAATGGTGTTGCTAGGTTGAATGGTAGCTTTGTTTTAAGTTCTTTGAGAAATCTCCAGACTGCTTTTCACAGTGCATGAACTAATTTACATTCCCGCCAACACTGTATAAGCAGTCCATTTCCTCCGTAGTACTGCCAGTATCTGTTGTTTCTTAACTTTTTAATAATAGCCTAAATGTAGTATTTTAAACCTGAACCTAACTATTGTATTTTTTTAATCTTATTAAATGATACTTTTAGCCTTCATTGATTTATTTTATTAGGTATATAAGCAAGCATATTTTATAGAAAGAGATTTATTAATATTTATAGCACTAATATGTCCCTTTGTTTTTTAAGAATAACATATATAAATTGTTTTATAAGAGTAAAATCAATATAATAGCTACTGCTGCTCAGTGCAATTAAGCAAGTTACAGAAATCCTTTACTCAGTAGCACTACCAAGTTTTTTCTAATATTCTCATTTAATTTTTTGTAGATGTTTTTTATAGTTGCCTTAATGTATTCTGTCAATTGTGAATAGAAATTCGAATTCTTGAATTTGACAATTCTGTCATTTTTGTGTTCCTTAGTCTTTATTTGTAGACTGATAGTCCTATTGTTTTTTTTTTATGTGTTACTGTTATCTCTGGATATTTGTCTATAAATTATTGAATCTTATGAGATTCAGTTACCTCTTAAAGTAATTTATTGTGACATGTTGTAATGCTATTAATAAGCGTAGTTTGTAAGCAATATTTCACAGTTCTTTCTAGTTAAAATTTAGTCCAGGATATTTATTTTGTGATTATTGAATAGGTAGATTAGAAAATCTCCTTTCTGCCATCATGAAACTGATAAACGAGTTACAGGGATAGGAGGAGATGGGCATTTGACCACATGCAATGCAGTTTTACAAAGTATATAACCCAAATCTATGTTCAAAGTAAATGCAGTGTCAGGTGGGAATTATTTTGTGCAAGATTGTGTTGCTCGTGAACTTACCAGCCAAAGAAGACTATCTCTGACTAAGGCTTATGTAAAACTGCCAGGAGAGAATAATTCCCGTGCCAGTAAATTTGAACACATTCAGGAGAATATCCAAAAGTTAAGCCTCTCAGAAAATGCACATATGCTTAGATTTTACAAATGATGTATT
Source organism: Aotus nancymaae (assembly GCF_030222135.1). Lineage (NCBI taxonomy): Eukaryota > Metazoa > Chordata > Mammalia > Primates > Aotidae > Aotus > Aotus nancymaae. The sequence goes on along the minus strand of NW_026988425.1, from coordinate 53,540,461 downwards.
TCCAGGTATTCACTAGGTCTGCTAAAATAAGCTAGCATATTTTAAAGATAATTATGTTATTGAAATAGAGCTTAAAGTACCAAATCATAGGTGTACAGTTTGATTAATTCCTGCGAAGTGAACACATCTATGTAACCTCCATCCTGATCAAGAAATAGAACATTACCAATTCTCCCAGGAGCCTCTGGTACCATATTCCAGTCCCCTCCCACCACATCACATTAGATTAGATTTGGTCTGTTTTGTTTTTTAACATTTTGTGTTCTTGGTGAGAGTGCTGCTTTTCCATAAGCAATTTTGCTGTATCTGAGTGCTGCTTTTCCATAAGCAGTTTTACTGTATCTAGAGGAACTCAGTTACATTTTAAGGTCACTATTTTCTTCATAAAATAGAGGGAAGGGAAAACAGGTTGGTGGGAGGAAACTCATGCTTCTGATTCTCTCCCGAGCCTATGAGCAACATAATCATGCTTTCAGAACCTTGTTTTTAGTGACATGCTTGGAAAAGTTTTTGAAAACATTAGTTTGGGTTCTTTATACATTCATTGTGAAACTTTATTTTATATGGTATTACTAATAAAATGGAAAAAAGCAGAATTGTGGAGGGAAAAAAAGTGTAGTTTTCAAGACAAGCCTGCCCTCTAATTTCCTTTTTGCCTTTTTGCCTTGAGTGGTCAGTGGGGGAACACTCTGGGAGCTTGGGGACTTTGAGGCATACAGCAGTCAACAAGCCTGAGCCCTACAACAACGGAGTCTGGAAATTTTAGATTGCGAATGCCTAAAAAAGCACTGTTTAAGGGGCTGTGCCAACCTTTTTGTTGTTAATCTTTTTATAGGGGAGACAAGAATAGACCTTAGGGATAGGGTAAAAAATGAGAACCCCAGTTCCTTTATGATATTTTCTCTAAACCCCTTAAAGTTAACTCTGATTCATTTCTTGGTTAGAATTCAAGTTAGGGTTCCTGCTTTGCAAAACTAATATGTAGTTTGAGGTGACAAAAGTAAAAATTCTTGACATGTCCCACATTGACTTGAGAGTGGAAATAAGACTACAGATTTGTTATCCCCAAGAGAGTTGTAGAAGAAAACTGAGATTATGCTTCATAATATCCTATTTTAAGTGGGACTAATATCTAACCATGGTTCTTAGCCTTATTTTGGGTTAGAGACCCCTTTGAGAATCTGAATAAAGCTATAGGCCTTCTTCTCTGAAAGGTGTACATAGGTACATATAATTTAGCCACTGGCCTAGTCCATTCAAAGACCCCATAAGTTAATTCACAGTTCCTTCTGAGAATCCCTGAGCCTTATTCTAAAATTCTTACTCTAAAATCTAAAATTCTCTTAAGGTCACCAGTGGAAACAATCTGGGAGTAATAGAAGTATGGTCCTTATTACAGTTATCTAGGTTAGGGGGAACCACACAGTCTTTATCCTTTACCCTTCCTTGATTTTGCCTTCTTCCTTCATGACTTGAATATTCCTTTATTTTCTCTTACTTCTAACTCAGAATTATCTTGGTTCATGCTGGTTTCCTCTGTTTAACAGAATTTTTTTTTTTTTTTTTTTTTTTTTTTTTTGCAAAATGGTAGACACCTTTTTAGGGGGAAGAAAAAACCAACCGAACTGTTTCTACAGTTGAAGACAGTAATTAAGCCAAATCCTTAGTTGGTTTTCATTTTTAAATTTAATACTGCACAAAATTAACTTTTTTGCATAAAACTTTTCATGACTTCTGTTATTAATATTTTATTATTTTGATTAATGTTATGTATGTCAAGATAGTCAAGGTTATTCTGCAGTTATCCAAAATCTAAGTGGCTTCATATAACAAATTTTATTTCTTATTCTCTTCAGATGTACCCAGGAGGGATAGGCTAGTCAAGAGATTCTACTTATTGTAGTAAACCTGGGACCCAAGGTGACTGATGCTTTATCTCAACTCAGGCTTCTTCAACAGGGAAAAATGATGCAATGAATCAGTCACAGGTTGCCTGAACTTTCACCCAGAAGTGACACATACCACTTTTGCTTAAATTAATTGGTCAAAGTATATCCCATGTTCATGTAGGATATCAAAGGGGAGATGGAAGGCAATCTTACCATGTGACCAGAAAAAGGAAAGCTAGAAGTATTTGTTAGACACATTTACTCTTTTCTGTACTCCCCTCCAAGTTCTCCTGCCTTTTTAGAGATTTGATTGATATTAAGCAGAAAAAAAGGGTTTGAGTCTTATTTTTGGTGAAAGAAAATATTCTGGGTTAACTCTGTCATATAATATATCTGAACTTAAAATAAGTGCACAGTTGCATATTATGAATTTAAAAGAAGTAAAACACTAGCAGGAATGTAGAAAATCTAAACGACACTGAATCACTCTTATTAGTATTATACCACTTAGTTCATCTATAGTCTAGCCCTTGTAATAGTATATGCACTGTGATTTTAGTTAAATAGGAACATGCCCCTTTCTGTTACATTTTAAATTCTAGTCAACACCAATTCTTCTAGAAAAATGAATTAAGAATGAGTACTATTCCCAGAGTACATTCTGGTTTGTCTATAAATTCTAAGCTAAGCTTTATATGGGAACTGTCAAAGGCACAGTTGCAGTGTTGCTCCTTTTTTTTATTCAGGAGAACTGACTTCTGTTGTCCCACTTGGAGTGACATATTGAGTGATGAGAAGCTGAGCAAATCTCCTCGGTCATTTTCTTCTAATCGTTTACTTCACGGCTTCCTTAGTGGTCTGCATCATTCTTTCAGCCTGACCATTTGCTTGAGGGTGATGAAGAATAATGATGACAGGTTAGATGAGCTCTAGCTTCACAGATTTCTTAAATGCATCTGAAGCAAATGCAGCTTCATTGTCAGGAATAATAACATCTGGAAATCTAGACATTGAAAATCACTGGTACAGAGATCTTGTTGAAGTGGAGATACCATAAGGCATTTTGGTAGCCACAACAAACAAGAAATTCTCCTTAAAACATAAAAGAATTCTTCACCAAATCTTCCTGATCACTTTTTATAGGAAGGAAAAGTGCCTTTGGTGGATTATATGGAGTGGTTTGATGTTGTCTACAGTCTTCTAAATGACATAACTAAGTACAGTTTTTAAATATAATTATTAATGTATATATCATTATTCAAAAATTTCTAGGTGAATTGTAAACATTATTGTAATAATATGATAAGTTAGGTGATGTCTCTATTCTGGCCATTGGAAATTAAGAATTAAAACTTTGATTAGAAATTAGAGTCTAAACTATATATTTGAGAGGCATTAGTATAGTTGAAACTGTGAGAGTATTTTGGTTTACTGAGCTAGTTTATGTGAGAAAGCAAAAGGCCTACAACAGTCTATTTTCAGTAAGTATTGTATTCTAGACTTTTTTCTAGGTCATTCTTTCCACATTTTCTCTTTTTTTATGAGAAAGCAGAATGATTCAAGCTGGGTATAACTGTATTAAAGGCCATGAACCTAGCTTTGTCTGACAATAAAATTCATGCTCTTATTACTAGATTAAACTTCCTCCTGTTTACAGTGTCCGATGGGATTAAAGAGGGAGGATCTTATATAAGAAAGTCATCTTTTTCCTACAATCTGCGTTTAGCCCTTACTTTCCTCCTGTGTTGAGAGCATTTCTAGTCCAAAGATCTTTTTTTTTAAGCCATTAATATGTATTATTCAATCTAAAGTAACTTTTTCATCCCTCTATAAAAATATTAGCTCTTTCATTAGGCCTGGTATGCCTAGCCAGCTGTCTCAGCATAGTTATGGGTAGGCATTAGTATACTAATATGGAACGGGTTTATAATCTTAATTTCAAAGCATATTAGAAGGCAAGTTTTATGAATAGTGTAAACAGACTTATATGATCTGTCAAATCGATTCATAAAATTCTTATTTTGAAGGGAAAATTAAAAGTCAAGGTGATAGAAAGGTTATATTCATGTATTCGCAGGAGATGAATGACATAGATAGGATGACTTTGAAAGTTAATGAGAAAGCTACTTGCCAGGCAAGTTGTTCAAGAGCAATGTTAAAGTGAAATGGGTTGCTGCCTTTGGGAAAATGATTTATGATGATGAAAACCATCTGGGTTTAGGAGGTTGGTTGATTGTGACGTACCTCTCTTCCAGCCTTGCCACTCTCCCTTCTTTCCTGTGTCCAGCATAAAATCAGTTTTTCCATATGAAGAGCACTATGCAAATTGGCTTCTAGTCATACGAACATGTGGTATGATTTCAAATAAGATTGTCATTGGATGCTTTGGTCAGCAAGCATATTTACTTTGGATTTGTATTTACTTATTCTTTGTAGTTTGACTGGCTAAACACTAACAGAGTATGCTTAGTTCGATCTTGATAAAATATTATATTTCCAAAGACAGTATGTAGTTTTAGCAGAAGGTGTGATTTCTCTTTGTGCATGAATTGGCTCTTCCCTTCTCTTTCTCTGTGTTTTTCACATCTCCCTCCTGTCACGTTTACTCTGACCTGCCTCTGGCAGGGCTATTTATGTCATATCCTTAATTGTTCTATGTTTCTTAACTATTTGAATGTGGAATAAGGCAAGTATAGTTTGTTAAACTTTTTTATATAAAAAATATGGAATCTACTGTAAATGAATTATCTTAATCACAGAGTGGCTGCCTCTGGAATCTGTAATAGTTGGTTTGGGGCTGTAATATATTATACTACAACCTTAAAAATGAAGAAAATAAAAAGATAACCCTGTGTGTGCTGTTAGAGAAAGGCCACAGTTAAAGCCAAATTTCTTTTCACTTTATATTCTTCAGGCCTTTTTAACGACCTTCCTTTTGGGAAATGCATTTTGTGGCAGTTGTCACTTGTACAGTTGGAGAGGGAAAAGAAAATGAATTATCTGATTTAAAGGGGTGTAGAGGGATGTGAGTCTTAGAAAGATCCTTAGGATTTACAGAAGCTGTAAAGCTATTTGTGCTGCTTTGTGGTGCTTTGCACCCTGTGTCAGTTAATATTTCATCTTTACCCCACTTTATGCCCTAAGATAGAGAAGATGTTTTAAAAATCATTCTAATGGTCTTCTTCCCCCAAGCCCCACCCCAAGTTTTCTAACTCCTGACCAGCACTGTTAGCTTTTTTGATTTAATCTTCACAGTCTTCTCATTTATGAAACACAAAATGAATGCTATGTCAAGACAGACTTGGAAAAATCTTTTAAAATCGTAATACAGGTTCATCTGCAATTAAAGTCATTTCCATTCGATTTAGTGTCTTCTTTTTTCCTTTTTGAGACAGGGTCTCACTCTGTTGCCTAGGCTGGAATGCAGTGGCGGGATCATGGTTCGCTGTAGCCTTGACTTCCTGGGTTCAAGCAATCCTCCTGCTTCCACCACCTCAGCAGCTGAAACCACAGATGCATGCCACCATTCCTGGCTATATATTTTTTCATTTTTAGTAGAGACAGGGTCTCAATATGTGGCTCAGGCTGGTCTCAAACTGCTTGGCTCAAGCAATCCTCCCACCTCAGCCTCCCAAAATGCTGGGATTTGGGGATCCCAGGTATGAGCCACTGCACTCAGCTCCGTTTAGCTTCTGATGAGTGTAAATATTAACTTTGAGATCGGTTCACAGTTTGCTGATATGATGACTGATTTTTTAAAAGTTATATTTTACTTAATAGTGGAGCACCTTAGGAAAAAAATACCTCTTTATATATAGAATTAAATTAGTGAACTTTTGTGAAACACTTTTTTATCCTTGTAAATATGCCACAATATCAATCCTGCAAGTAAAATAAGTATTTCTAAATATCTAAAGCAAAGAAATATTATAAATTAATTAAAAGCTTTCCTGAAATACAAAATAAATCAATTTCTTAACTTACATTATTCAGATAAAAATAGCTCAAGAACTAGCTAAACAGTATTAGTGAAATTGAAGGTCAAGAAATGCTAGAAATTAGTCAACCCAGGTTTATGGGAGATCTTACTATAAACTCTGTAATAGTCAAAACTGTTTCTAGGCTTAATTCACTGATGGAATTATGGTATTTTGGTTGTTGGAATTATCACCTGTCTGCCACAGCATGAACCAACAAGAAAATAGTGCCCTCTATGAGTAGGAGTACAGAAGGCATCTCATTAACAAGAATCGGGATGGTAGGAATGGATAACAGAGTGGGTTAGTGGCACAGACCGATTCAAATAATATATTTTATGTGAGTTCTTTTCCTTATCAGCAGTTTGTTGATGAGGCAAAATTAAATAGGGAAGAGAAACACACATTCCCTATCTCTGTCCCTGCAGTTTCATTAAATTCTGACCAAATCATGTGGCTCAGCATTCTCAGATAATAGTCTCTGACAGGCAACACTTAAAGGAGACAGACCCACACCTTCTAGTATGTGATTTCTGAAACTCTATGTGCAGACTGGTGCCCAGCTAGCCACATAAAATTCACCAAAGGTGCTTATTAAAAATGGAAATTCCAGAATCTCACCTCCAGAGATGCTATCTTGGTGGGCCCTGAAACATCGCATTTTTGACCAAGTCGCCCAATGCCTTTTTGGTTTTGACCAAGTTGCCCAGGTGATTGTGGTGCAGTGCTCTTTTGTGCTTCTGCCTTTTGCATTGGTTTGCCCAGCCAGCACCACATCAGGCAGCTCTATGCGCTGCCGCCCTCAGCACATGGATGTTCTCTCCCTCTTCGTAAATGAGATCTCCTCTACTCTCCCAAAAGTCCTGTTTTCTTTTGGGACTCTTTCCCTTGTTAGCTCTTACTTGTCAAGGATAGAATGGGAAAATCATTTATTCTGAAGGAATTTTTTTTTTTTTTTGCTTTTGGTAACTGACGGAGTTAACAAGTTTCTTCACTGGGTATGCACTGTGCCTTCTCCCACCTGTTCCAGAGCTGTCACTCAGGAGCACTGTTCAAGGCCATCCCCTGCCTTCCTTGTGTAGAGGGCTTTCTGTGACCAGCACACAGTCAAAGACGTCATACCTATACATAGCTGGCACATTGATGAAAACTACTGATGTTTGCCACTTATTATTTGTAGCTTTTCCTAAATATTTATAAAAATTACTTTTCTCTTTTGTATGCCACATCTGACTATGTGTGTTAGTTTTTATGATATCTTTGTTAGTACCGCAAAAATGTCTAAGAAAGTGGACCCTTCTGCCAACACTACAATGCTTCGTAGTTAAGAAGATAACTGTTAGCAAAGCCCTTGTTTCTGTCATGACCCACCAGTGTCTGGCATATCTCAACGCACTCTTCGTGATGCTGTTGGGAGACATGCACTGAAGCTCTAAGTAAGGCCTATGGTTAAAGTCTTCTGGCTCATAATGATGAAAGCCATTATTGTAGTCAGTTAAAACCTGTTAAAGGACAGAGAGACATGATGGATTAGAGTCTGAGATAATGTAAGTTGTTTAAAAAAGTGAAAAGAAAAGAAAATCAAAACTTTGCTTTACCTATACATTTTTAAAATAACCAAGGCACACCCCCTTTGCTGTCTTAAGTTTCAGATAAGGGTACATCTTCTACATTCATTCCTTGGTGGCTTTATATGCTTTATTTTCCATGGGCCATTAGGTGCTGTGGGTGTTTTCATCCCCCCTTTGGTGCTTTGTCAAGTCATCAAGCAAGTCCATGAATATACTTTAATCCCTCCCTTTTCTGTGTTTTGTTTTTTAGGTAAGTACTTTTGGTATTCTTCTTCCTTAACACTGAAAGAAAATGCAGCTGCCTGATGTAGAACAAATGGCTGTTGAAAGCTAAAACCAAACGATAAAAAATACTGTGAACAGTAAAGAATGATGCGCTACCAGATCCCGGTAAGAATTTTAAGTGGCATTCAAACACCCCTCTGTTTTCAGAGAGAGGACTAACAGTACAGGAAGATGTGGGGAAGGGTGGGGAGGGATTGTTGCCATGCAAGTAAAGAGAAAATTACAGAGCGCGTTCATGAAATATTCATTTACACCTGCTTATTGGTTAGATGAACAGCCTTTGGTTCTGAGCTAGCTCACCATTCCCAGGCTGGAAATTATTCACTTAAATGTAGCTTTTAAACACTTTCTTAAAATCCCGAATGGAAACAGATGTGCACATCTGAGGGAACATTTTTGATTTGTCTGTTTCTAGAAGAGGGTTAAATTAGAAATAAACAATATTTTTAATATTTAATTTTCATGTGTATATCTATGAAGCTATATACTTAAATGCTTTGTAACATATGATGATGAATATATGTATAAACTGCACCCAGAAAAATCCGTAAAGCTTTTGATAACAAATGTGTATAATCTGGATAAATGAAATACCAATGAACTCAAACATAATTTATTTCACGTTTTGTGTCTTCTCTTTCTCATTTTCTATGTATAGTTTCTGTATACATATGAAATAACAAGGAAAATATAATTGTATTTATAATGATTCAATTGTATTTTGCCCAAATTTATAGTCCTTTTTTAAATGGCTGTGGATTTCTAGATTTAAATATATATTGTAAATAGTATGTTTCTGTTAACTTTGGCATAGTCCTTTTAGTAGCAAGACATTGTTTACTGTAAACTGAGATCATCTATCCAATGTAAGTGGTAAATATATCATTAAAAATCCATTAACATTTAAGGTGGACAAATTGCAAAGGTTAAAGGTTTTAGAGACCATTACCTGTTACTAAATCATTTCTCTCTCCCATTTACTATTCTTATCTCATTGAGTTTCCTGCTGTCCTAGAATATCATCCCTCTGTCTCTGCTTTATTTAGTTTTTGTCTATATTCAACTCAGATCCTATATTGTACAAAGCCTTCCTCAAGTCTTGCAACACAGACTGGTTTATTCCTACCCTAAAATCATTTTTAATAGAATCCATGTGTTAATTTGCTGGGGCTGCCCTAACAAAGCGCCACAGACTGGGAGTGTAAATGGTAGGAATTTATTTCCCGATACTTTTGGAGGCTGGAAGTCTGAAGCCAAGATATCAGCAAGGTTGGCTTCTTCTGAGGCCTCTCTCCTCAGCTTGTAGATAGCCGTCTTCTCCCTGCACATGGTCCTCACCCTGTATGTGTCTGTGTCCTTAGCTCCTCTTATAACGACATCAGTCACATTGGCTTAGGGCCCACATTTACAACCTCATCTTAGTCACCTCCTTAAAACCCTATCTCCAAATATAGTCACATAGTGAGGTACAAGGACTTCAACGTATGAATTTTGGAGGTATCTGATTCAGCCCATAACAGTCCATGTTAGTTTCTCGCTTCATTATTCTTTGATTCTTCCATGTATGTTAGTTCTATCTTCCCTAACAAGTTCATCAAGGATAAGGACTGATCATGTTTTAAGTTTTATTTCCTTCATTCATAGGTCCTAGAAGGCTGGCACATAATATTAAATACCACATTTTTGTTGTTGGAAATTATTGGAAAAAGTAGTGTAACAGAACCAATTTGGTAGTGTAACTACCAAAAAGTAGTGTAACAGAATCTCTTTTTCCAATTATTGCTGACTTTAGTTCCCTTATCTGGACAGAAAAAGCAGTAGCAGAGGTTTGGGTCAGGCAATGGTCAAATGAACTGTCTCTGCCTTCTTCCCGGGAGCCCCATCAGCATTCTGGTCAGCAGGGGCATTCTGGCGAAAGGAAATGCTGATCTCTGCAAATGGGCAAAAGTGTAAAGAGCATTGAACCCAGCCTCATACCACAGAAAACAATTTGGGCTTGTGGAAAATAATTACCTAGTTAAGAGTTTTCTGAACTAGAGGCAAGTTTTTGGAGAGGGAAATCATAAACACATTTATGGTTGCAAAGTAGCAGATTGGGTGAGCTGGAACTAAAACAAATTTAGGTTCAAGAAATTGTGTTTTAAGTTCTGAAGTCATACTTAATTCTTATTAATAATTCTAATGTACACACACTAAATGTAAGGTGTTTACTTAATTAAATCTTCAACACTAAAATGTTGGTTCAGTCTGTTGTATTACTTTCTTCAGGTTTTGTTATATTCTATTTTTCATAATTTCTGGAGCCAGCATTCAAAAGTAATTTGTGTGCTTTAAAATAGGATCATCCTAAATTCAAATTATATGTAAATATCATTGAATGCAGATATAAACATGGCGCCATAATTTTATGGAAAATTCTATTAAAAAAAAAAACAGAATAACCATGTTGCTCTCTTATTAAACATGTGTCTTTGGGCAGGTTACTAAGCCCATGTGAGTCTGAGATTCTTCTTCTGTAAAAAGGGAATCAGAATACCTACTTTACCAGGCAGTTGCTGATATTAAATTTAAATAAGCAAAGTAGTTAGCCCAGTCTTGGCAAAGTAATTGAACCCAACGAATGTTCTTTTTCTTTGTCTCTCTTCAAGTTGAATTTTGCCCAGTAGATAATCCATCTATCATATAAGAGTGCAGGTTTGATTGATTTGTTGATTGAGATATTCATTGTCCCATTTAAACAATGTTTAGATATTATTATCCATTGTATCCTAGTTTCATGCTTGATGTTGGGTAAATAATGATGAGAAGAAACAGACAACTCCAACTTTAATGGAGAAATCGGCATTAACTAAAGGTCCAAAAATATATATAATTTTTTAAGAAATAAGTGTTGTGAAGTAAATATATACAGTGCCAGGAGATTTTGTCACAGGGAGTCTTTTTGGGGGGTATGTGTAAAATGGCAGGAAATATTTCTCTTAGGATGTAACAATGAGCCGAATTTGAAGGTATGCTTGTGTGCATGTATGTGTGAGGATGTGCACATGTATGTATATGTGATCCAATAATAATAATGGTTAAAGCGGTGATGGTAGTGGTGGTGTAGGTGGTCATGGTGGTAGAAGAGGAGAAGCAAGAGAATGAACTAAATAAAAAGATGAGTGTCTGGGAACAGCCGGTGCAAAGTCCTGATATGGGAAGCAGTACTGAATGGAGAGTATGGTTTACCAAGGGAAGGCTGATGAAGCTGAGATGAAGAGAGCTAACAGGAAGCCAATAACTTGAGATGAGGCTAGCGAGGAAAGCAGGGGCCCAATGAGAAAAGCCTGATAGATGTGTTAAGTCTTCTAACCTAAGAACATTGGGAAGCCACCTGATTTTAAGAGAAAGCTTAATGGGTGTGTGTGATTCAGTGCAGGGACTGCTACCACTTCTAATCCTCGAAATATCCTGTGAACCAGGTTGGCTTTAGTGGGTGGAAAAGTGAGGCCCATACATATTCAAATTTGTATTTTGAAAAGATTTTTTTGTCCTCCGATGCTTTTGCCAGAAGATAGAAATTCAAAGCGTGTGTATTTATAGCAAACACATAGCTGTTTCTTACCTTATAGGTGTGTTTTTATCACATTATTTTTGCACATATGATTCCTGCATGACCTGAGATCTTTTAATGTCCCAACATACTCTATGTTCTAAATCAGTGACACTTGGAAAGAAATGTTGACTTGAACATCCAAGTCCAGGTGCTAATTTGACCTAGCAGAAACATTTCTTAAGGAAATCTCTCTGCACTGAGCATTTGCATTATCTAGCGATGGAAAATTCAAACAGTAGAATGATTATCATAAATTCCTTGGAGCACCTTTGTTATCAGAGATGAACCCTTGGTCACCTAGCTTCAAGGGAAAGCTTAATGAGCATGTGATTCAGTGCAGGGACTGCTACCCCTCTTAATCCTGGAAATATCATGGGAACTAGCTTTACACCAGTAATGAATTTTTATAATGCAAATCTTTGATTTTGTTTCACTAGTAAGAAACCTGAGTTGGAGATGCTATGTATGTGAGTTTAATCTCATTTTCCATTCCTTCTTGAAGCTTTCTGGGTTAACCACCTGAAATAGTGGTTACTATAATCAGTAAAGATTTATAACAAAAGTATAAGGAATTGGGGAATTTCCATATGGAATCTGTCTTCACAACATAGGTCATATTTCAATATGATATGAATGTGCCTCCATCCAAACTATTATTTTAACTGTGCATTTTTCCCTCTCACCAATGTGTGTAACTCCTAATAAGAGAACCCCAAATTAACCTTGAACTATGATGTACACTCTCTCAATATGCAGTAAATATTAATTGAATTTAATGACTAACCAAGAAGATTTTAGTCATTGATTGCAACTGCTTGCAAGATTATATGTAAAGGATTCAGAAATAGAGGAGTCTCTAAGTATGAAGTTTAAATAAATGCTTAATGATAAAAGAAAATTTGTCTGCAGATTTTTTGCAGTTAACTTTGTAAAAGTGATCATCCCCTTATGATCATTCCATTCTGCTCCCTTTGTTTTAAAATACTGTTATGACATACTATTATCAGTGATGGAATGTCAGAAAATAGTAAGTATGTATGAAAGACACAGTTCATTCTACTGTTAAACATAGCATCATTGAAGGCTCTAAATCCTAAACATATCTTTGATTTACCAGCCCAGCCCAACTTCCTATTTGCCCTCTGCTCCATTTAGTAGATTTCATGCTGCAAGGCCCCTTCATCTGTGGCCAGAAAGTGTTGCTTGTAGTATACTTTAATGTTTAGGAAGAAAAATTGATTTGCTTAACTAAGACTGACTTTTGCTTACATGAAAAAAGATGGTCATAAGATAATATGGGATTGTATTCATCTGACTCGCATAAAATCCCAGGATGCTCAGAACTATACTGATGTTCTGGAGATGCTACTTAGGAAGTTAGAGGACCGGCATGCATGTCCTTTGAACTGACATATGCCACCCCAGCATCTGCTTGGCCAACAATTTAAATCAAGACACACCTGGGATATATTGGTACTACCTAGAGATATTTTGCAGGGTAGATTGGTGGAATCCAAAGACATCATTTTGCAAGTGACACAATTGGTGAATGATAGATTAAGTTAACGAAGACTAAAACAATTTGAGGAAGGGAAATGGAGATAGTTTAGGCTAAGTTGTTCTACTTCTTTTTCTTAGAAGAGTTTTCTTCACATTTAGAAAAAGAACAATTGATTATGAAATCACTGCTTTGATGCATTAATTTGATCATTCTAATCAAGTGATGAATATTGTCTTATGTTATTTGCCTCCATTACTTAACCTATCATAGAATAGCTGAGAATACTTTCTAAGAATGAGAGCTTGCAAATACTAGTCACATAGGCCAGTATCTTTGTTAACAAAATGTTAGTTGTTTTGTTCATTAAATTTTAAACACGCAATCTATTATTCCATTAAGACCTATTAAAATGGTCAATAAATATGGACATGGTATAATTATGAGTAGAAGGGATCCCTTTCTACTAAAAGCCTATGGGAAGGACAACTAGATTCCAGAAAAAATCTGTTCAACTTCCAGGATGGCATATTAGGAGAAATAAATAGGGGATCTAAAGAGTAACAAGCAGAAAAAAGTCTGATTTTCTCTGAGGCAATGATTAGTTGAAGTCTACACAAATAAACTAATTACAACATTTTGACTGAACTGAAACGAATTACACAGGTGGTCAACTCTTGGGGAAAAATTTTGAAGTTCAGGCTGTGAGCTGTCTAGGTTTTTATTAACTTGCAGTGTTCTTAACTGAACTGATTACAGCAAAAAGGTCAAAACATTTTGGCCTACCTAGGTAGCCAGATGGTCTAGAGATAATTTCTTAGTTACCAAATGACTGTATTTTATACTGTCCCTTAGGAAACCAGGTTTTAAAACTGTGTCCAAAGAGAACCTAAATAGTTTTAATTTTTTGATGTTTCTTTTCTTGATGATTTTTTTGATCTTGATCTTGTTTTTCTTAATTATATATTATTGTTTTGTAAAAAGAAAATCCACACACTGCAGAAATATAACTTAGATTGCATGTATATAATCTTCTCTTCTCTCTTAGATAACTATTTCTAAGAGTTTTTGTATACATATTTAGATTTTTGGTACATGTAACTATATATAATCTTCTTGCTAAAAAGAAATTTCCAACATGCTTTTCAACACACGTTTTTTTACCAAAAATTTCTTAGCTATTTATGTCAGTACATGTTGCTCTATGAAGTTGTAAACAGAACAAACCAGCGTGCTCCCCAAGAGGACTCCTAGATATTTGAAAGTAGCCCATAATGGAAGGGTAAATTTATGCCTGACTTTGCTTGAGGAAGCTAACATCCTCTCCATCCTGCCTTGAGGACAAGAGCTTTCCTTCATGGCTGACACGTATCTTGGCAGAGCTCATGTACTTCAACAGTACACAGTATGGGGTAAGGAACAGGATTTGAGTGACTTACTAATCAAGTGTTGGCAAGAAGAGAGGAGACTTATAGCACCCGACCCTGCATCATCCCTTTTGCTCTCTTCCTATTTAGGGTGAATGTAAAGGGGAATCCTCCCAGTTGGGGTACAGATAAACCTTTTGGTTACCAGACTATAACCAGTTTGGGTTTAGATGTCAACTCTTTATAGGAATTGTCTAGAAAAGTCAGCTGTCCAGGCTTGGAGACCGTAAGGAAACATGGGAAGTTGCAGCTCCATTTTTCTAGGAAAAGGCAGTTACCAGTCTTCTTGGAAGCTGTGTTTCGGGGAGGCCTCTCCAGATGCGCTTGGGGACACTGCCAACACTTAGCATATTATAGAGATGACCCAGCGTGAGCTATCTAGGTCATGTTCAGATGGTACTACTCATGGTGTTCTCTTGCTTAAATCATTATTCCTGAGTAGCCTTGAATAGTAACCAATGTGATATCTTGACTTCATCTGGTGGTTGGATGACAACTGTTTAATTTGCTAACACAGCTGGTTTCTGCAATGCCTTTTTCCAAGTAATTTAGTGTTGTCTTATCCTGCTATGTCTTCAACAAAGATAAGATAATAAAAGTCCTATTTTAAATTAGCATAATATTTGTCTATTTTACATTAAAAATTTGTTATAATTTTATTAAGATACTTTCACAGTAAAGTTTTAATCCATTTTTCCTATGGATTTTTCATTTTTTAATATTTCTTTCCCATTCATATCCATATAACATATACCTTTAATCAAAGAATATATAGTGTATGTCAAGCATATATAGTATATATACTATAATTTTGTCCTATACCTTTCTACTTATGTCTGTTTTCTGTATTTTTTCCATATGGTCATCATTTTTTCAATTTAATGTCTTCTTAACATTACTTTACAGAACAGTTCTAATTGTTGGAAGGCCTCCTTATACAGATGTGTAGTTTGACTGATTATAAGGTCAGTCAGTTATTGTTCTTGGTTTCATGTCTTAGCGAGGCATCTCCTCCTTGAACTACAGAGGAATTAATACCTGGTTTCACATGCTCTAGGGGATGCCATGTAAAATTTTGTAGAAATGTTTAGTATTCTGGCATGTGTGTTTCTAGTTTTGTCAGATGGATAGAGATCTATGATTAGTTCAGAACTACACAGGACTGAGTTAGCTTCCTTCCATAACTAAAAGAATTGGACAGATTAAAGTAAGTGGATGCTTCATTAGATCTACAAAGTTAATTAGAATTAGAGTCAAAATCTAATGCAGGGCTATGGACTACTAATATCTGCTAGCTACCTTTGGCATGATTTCAGTATCATAGGATCATCTGACCAAACAAGCTGCCTCAAATACCTGTGAGATTGAACATTACAATATCCTTGGCTGTACATTAGTTTCACTTGGGTATTATTAAAATACGGATGTGGGGCCCCAACCTGGAGAGATTTTGATTCTATTAAGTTGTCAGGGTTAGGGTTCAAGCCAAGGTACATCCAGAGTTGAAAACCACTGGATTTGAAGCCAGAAAGAATAGAATGTGTGATAGGGAAGCACTGTTGGAACTATCAAGATAGAAACAAACAAATTCCAGGCACTAGCCTCTTCCTCTGTCTTCTCTGTTGTAACAATATTTCACGTCTCAGAAAGATGCTTCCCAAATGAATAGTTATAAAAATTAACCCATTTGTTTCAGTACCATAAGACAGGGAAAGGAAAAAAAAGTTTAGCTGGTTTTTAAAAACACTATTGTTTAAACTTTAACACAATTATCTTCTCAAAATACTTAGAAATGAAGTGAGTAAATGTTTCTGCTTTGATAACAGTGAAACCAAAGTTAGAGAGTACAGTTAAGACAGCCATTAAATAAGTTTTTATTTTACAAAATAAATGAATCATTGAATATTCATTATAAAGTCAGTCATGAAGGAAAATATACATTAAATTATTTATACTAAGATATATTTAAACTTCTATTGGAAAACAACTTCGTAGTTAATTTTTCTAATTTACCACTTTCTGCATCTCATGCAAATTATTTCTTCTTACATTGCCAATAAAATATGAGATTGGTGAAGGATGCTGCCGTCTTCATGAGAAAGTTTCATATAAGTACAAGCAATCAGATTTCATTGCAAATCTAGGGTAGTAAAACAGACAGAATTATGTCAGTTAAGCTTTCTGCATTATTTTTAAGCACTGTCATTTTCTTTTGGCAGAGATTGAGGATTTACCTTGTCCAAAAATAGTTGTAGATTAACAAGATACCAATCTGTTTTTTTTTTGTTCCCTTGCTTAACCAATTGTATAGTTAATTCCCAAAATGAGTTATTTTTTAACATGAAAAGCAGTTCAGCAACTATGGAAGGGGTAGGGAGTCCAGCCACAGGCAGAGCCTGAGAGAACAAACAAAGCAGAGCATAAATTCAGAAAGCAGGCAAGTAGTGCCTACTTTGTTTCAGTGATGCGTCCTCTGCAGTTCAGAATCCTTCAGTGTCTCTTAATTAATTCATAGACTGTTTCCAGTGAGGTTTCACTGAGAATTCCTTAATGTCAAGGACTCTCTCTGTGTCTTAAGCAGTTAATGTCATTAAAATTTACTTATGTAATAACTCATTCACCAAATATTATTGAAGGCTTATTATGTGCAAGGCATGTCCCAAGTTCTGGTAACACAATGAAGAACAAAATTAATGGTTTCTTTCTACAGAGTTTTTGGGTTATCAGATTTATCAGATGTTTAATAAATGTTCGTTAAGTGCACACATAGTAAATAAAATAATCAAAGAAGTAATCTCAGCAATATGTATCACAACCATAAAATGGCTGTGTATTCTTTTAAATCCATATATCATATCAGAAGGAAAAATAATTAAAAAGCAGATTGGAAGTCATTATGGTCTAGTAACAAGAATAAGGAGCCAGATTAGAATCACATTAACGATTTACCTTTTCCTAGCTGTGGAACTATAGGTTATTTTATTTTATTTTATTTTTATTTTTTTGAGACAGAGTTTCACTCTTGTCACCCAGGCTGGAGTGCAAGGGTGCAATCTCAGCTCACTGCAACCTCCTCCTCCAGGTTCAAGTGATTCTCCTGCCTCAGCCTCCCGAAGTATCTGGGATTACAGGCTCCTACCACCACACCTAGCTAATTATTTTGTATTTTTAGTAGTGATGGGGTTTCATCATGTTGGCCAGGATGGTCTTAATCTCCTGACCTCAGATGATCCACCCACCTCAGCCTCCCAAAGTGCTGGGATTACAGGTGTGAATTCTATAGGTCTCGTTTGTACCATCTGCAAATGTGAACAATGTATTGTGTTCATTTACTCACTCAGCCAACTTTTACTGAACATCTCTTAAGTATAGGCTTCAGAGATATGGTAGGTTGGGGTTAAGACCACCAAAATAAAGTGAATATTGCAATAACTGAGTCACACACATGTTTTGGTTTCCCAGTACATACAAAAGTTATGTTTACACTGTAGCCTATTAAGTATTCAATAGCATGTCTAGAAGACAACATGCATACCTTAATTTTAATATATTGCATTGTTAAAAGTTGCTAATGATTATCTGAGCCTTCAGCAAGTAGTAATCTTTTTGCTGCTGGGAGGTCTTGCCTTGATGTTGATGGCTACTTGTTGATCAGGGTGGTGGTTGCTGAAGGTCAGAGAAGCTGTAGCAATTTCTTAAAACCAGGCAACAATAAAGTTTACCACATTGATTGACTTGTCTCTTCATAAAAGATTTCTCTGCAGCATGTAATATACTGTTTGATAGCATTTTATCCAATGTAGAACTTTGAAAATTGGAGTCAATCCTCTCAAACCCAGCTGCTGCTTTATCAGCTAAGTTTATATAATATTTAAATCTTTTATTGTCATTTCAACAATTTTTACAACATCTATATTAGGAGTAGTTTCCATCTTGAGAAACCACTTTCTTTGCTCATCCATAAGAATCAACTCCTCATCCCTTTGGTGCTGAGATTGCAGCAATTCAGTCATATCTTAAGGCTCCACTTTCAATTCTTGTTCTTTTGCTATTTCTACCATATCTGAAGTTAATTTCTTCCCTTGAACCATTCAAAGTTATCCATGAGGGTTGGAATCAACTTTTCTCAACATTCTCCTGGTAATGTTGATATTTTGACCTCTTCCATGAATCATAAAAGGCTCCACTTCCAATTCTTGTTCTTTTGCTATTTCTACCATATCTGCAGTTAATTTCCTCCCTTGAACCATTCAAAGTTATCCGTGAGGGTTGGAATCAACTTTTCTCAAACTCCTGGTAGTGTTGATATTTTGACCTCTTCCATCAATCATGAATGTTCTTAATGACATCTAAAATGATGACACCTATCCAGATTTTTAGTTTTCTTTGCCCATATGTATCACAGGAGTCACTATAGAAAGTGGCCTTCCCAAATGTATTTCTTAAATATATAAGACTTGAAAGTTGAAATACTCTTTGAATCATGGCTGTAGAAAGGATGTTGTGTTAAGCATAAAAACAACATGAATCTTCTTGTGTATTGTATTAATCTGTTTTCACACTGCTGATAAAGACGTACCCAAGAATGGGGGAAAAAAGAGGTTTAATGGACTCAGTTCCACATGGCTGGGGAGGCCTCACAATCATGTTGGAAGTCAAAGAGTATCAAGTCATGTCTTACATGGATGGCAGCAGGCAAAGGTCTTGTGCAGGAAAACTCTCATTTTTAAAACCATCAGACCTTATGAGAATCATTTACTATCATGAGAACAGCACAGGAAAGACCTGCTCCCATAATTCATCACCTCCCATTGGGTTTCTCCCACAACACATGGGAACTGTGGGAGTTACAATTCAAGATGAAATTTGGGCAGGGACACAGCCAAACCATATCCTTCCACCCTGGTACCTGCCAAATCTCATGTCCTCACATTTCAAAACCAATCATGCCTTCCCAACAGGCTTCCAAAGTCTTCACTCATTTCAGCATCATCTCAAAAGTCCAACATCTCATCTGAGACAAGGGAAGTCCCTTCCACCTATGAGCCTGTAAAATCAAAAGTAAGTTAGTTGCTTCCTAGATGCAATGGGGGTACAGGCATTGGGTAAATACCATTTCAAATGAAACAAGTTGGCTGAAACAAAGGGACTATAGGCCCCATGCAAGTCTGAAATCCAACAGGGCAGTCAAATCGTAAAGCTCCAAAATGATCTCCTTTAACTTCATGTCTCGCATCTGGGTCATGCTATTTCAACAGGTGGGTTGCCATGGTCTTGGGTGGCTCTGCCCCTATGGCTCTGCAGGGTGCAGCCTCCCTCCCAGCTCCTTTCATGGGCTGGTGTTGAGTGTCTGCAGCTTTTCCACAAACACGGTGCAAGCTGTCGGTGGATCTATCGTTCTGGCATCTGGAGGACAGTAGCCCTCTTCTCACAGCTCTTCTAGGCAGTGCCACAGTAGGGACTCCATATGGGGGCTTCAACCTCACATTTTCCTTCCACAGTGCCCTAGCAGAGGTTCTCCATGAGGGCCCCGCCACTGCAGCAAAATTTTGCGTGGGCATCCTGGCATTTCCATACATCCTCTGAAATCTAGGCAGAGGTTCCCAAACCTCAATTCTCGACTTCTGTGCACCTGCAGGCTCAACACCACATGGAAGCTGCCAAGGCTTGGGGCTCACACTTTCTGAAGCCGTGGCCTGAGCTGTACATTGGCTCCTTTTAGTCATGACTGGAGTTGCTAAGATGCAGGACACCAAGTCCCTAGTCTGCACACGGCATGGTAACCCTGGACCAGGCCCATGAAACCATTATTTCTTCCTAGGCCTCCAGGCTTGTGATGGGAGGCGCTGTAAATTTCTGCAGCTGGCTTGAATTTCTCCTCAGAAAATTGGATTTTCTTTTCTGTCGCATTGTCAGGCTGCAAATTTTACAAACTTTTATGCTCTGCTTCCCCATTTATAAAAGTGAATGCCTTTAACAGAACCCAAGTCACCTCTTGAATGCTTTGCTGCTTAGAAATTTCTTCCACCAGATACCCTAAATCATTTCCTTCCTTCAAGTTCAAAGTTCCACAAATCTCTAGGACAGGGGCAAAATGCCCAGTAGTCTGTTTGTTTGCTAAAATATAACAAGAGTCACCTTTGCTCCAGTTCCCAAAAGGTTCCTCATCTCCATCTGAGACCACCTCAGGCTGGACCTTATTGTTCATATCACTATCAGCATTTTTGTCAAAGCCATTCATCAAGCCTCTAGGAAGTTTTGAACTTTCCCACATTTTCCTGTCCTCTTCTGAGCCCTCCAAACTGTTTCAACCTCTGCCTGTTGTCCAGTTCCAAAATCACTTCCACATTTTTGGGTATCTTTTCAGCAACACACCACTCTACTGGTACCAGTTTACTATATTAGTCTGTTTTTACACTCCTAATAATGACATACCTGAGACTGGGAAGAAAAACAGGTTTAATAGACTTACAGTTACACATGGTTGGGGAGGCCTCACAATCATGGCAGAAGGCAAGGAGGAGCAAGTCACGTTTTACATGTATAGCAGCAGGCAAAGAGAGAGCTTGTGTAGGGAAACTTCTGTTTTTAAAACCATCAGATCTTGTAAGTCTCATTCACTATCATGAGAACAGTGCAGGAAAGACCCGCCCTCATAATTCAATCAGCTCCTGCCAGCTTTCTCCCATATGACATGTGGGAATTGTGGGAGTTAAAATTCAAGATGAGATTTGGGTGGGGACACCACCAAACCATATCATGAATCCATCAGAACTCTTGGATGACCAGGTGTGTTGTCAATGAGAAGTAAAAATTTTTTTAAGTCTTTTTATTTCTTAACAGTAGATCTCAACAGTGGGCTTAAAAATACCTAGTAAAGCATGCTGTAAACAGATGTGCTGCCATTTAGGCTTTGTTGTTTCATGTACAGATCACAGGTAGAATAGATTTAGTATAATTCCGAATGGCCCCAGTATTATTAGACTGGTAAATGAGCATTGACTTCAATTTAAAGTCCTCAGCTGCATTAGCCTCTAACAAGAGGATCAGCCTGTCCTTTGAAGCTTTGAAGCCAAGCATTGACTTCTTCTTTCCAGTTGTGAAAGTCCTAGTTGGCATCTTCTTCCAATAAAGTTTGTTTTGTCTGCGTTTGAAATTTGCTGTTTAGTATAGCCATATTCAATGATCTTATGGATAACTTCCTGTAGCTTTGATATCAGCACTTGCTGCTTCACTTTGCACTTTTATGTTATGGAGATATTTCTTGCAATACTTTCCTTAAACCTCACGAACCAATCTCTGCTAGCTTCAACCTTTTCTTCTGCAGCTTCCTCATGTCTCTCAATCTTTATAGAATTGAAGAGAGTCAAGGCCTTGTTCTGGATTAGACTTTTGCTTGAGGGAATATTGTGGCTGGTTTGATCTTCTATCCAGACTACTCAAACTTTCTCCATTTCAGCAACAAGGCTGTTTCAATTTCTTGCTTATATTCACTGGAGTCGCACTTTGTATTTCCTTCAGAAATATTACTTTTGCATTCACAGCTTGGCTAACTTTGGTACAAGAGGCCTAGCTCTCTGTCTTTCTTGGCTTTTGACATGCCTTACTAAATAAGCTTAATCTTTTCTAGCTTTTTATTTAAAGTAAGAGATAGGCTACTCTCCACTTCACTTGAACACTTAGAGGCCATTGTATTAATTGATGTAATTTCAATATTGCTGTGTCCCAGGAAATGGGAAGGACTGAGGAGAGAGAGACAGGGAATGGCCACTTGGTGGAGCAGTCAGAACACACAGAACATTTATTAATTGAGTTTGCCATCTTACATAGCCATGGTTTGTGGTACCCCAAAACAATTGCAAAAGTAACATCAACAATCACTGATTACAGATCACCAGAATAGGTTTTAAAATAATTTTAAAAGTTTGAAATATTGCAAGAAATATCAAAATGTGATACAGAAACACGAAGTGAGTACATGCTGTTAGAAAAATGGTGCCAATAGACTTGCTCAACACAAGGTTGCCACAAATCATTTTGTGTAAAAAAAAAAAAAAATGCAGTCTCTGCAAAGCACAACAAAAGAAAGCACAATAAAATGAGATATGCCTGTTGTCAGTCACTTTGCTATTTAAAAGAGAAAATTTGTTAAACCATAGTCCTTACCCTCATTCTTACAGTTTGAAGTGAAAGAAAATCTTTAGGAGTAATGACGTTAAATGTGATGAATTTTTTTGTGCTGACCCTTGACCTGTTTATTCTCAGACTCACATATTGCCGTTTTCTCTGCCTGTATTGTCAGAGGCTACCTCTGAAGGCTGTGGTCTTAAGACTTCCATGTTGATTATTAGGTAGATGCAGCACATCGGAGGTACTGGTGGGCATTTGGTGAGAAGGAAAAAAAGAGAAGCCAGAGTGTTTTACTCCCTCTTCCTGAGGCAGCATCTCAGGCAGTAGCTGGGTCTCCTCCATGGTTCCACCCTCAGCCAGGTGACCCCAATCCCTCCATCCATCAGCCCTCCCTTTTTGCTCTAGGCCAGGGGTGGTAGTTGCTTCCTGTTGTTTCTAACCCCTGCGTTGCCTCACAGTCCACTATTTGGCATCTCAACTCTTCCATCACCAGTGCAATGAATTAGATCTATTAAATTCACTACTTTTAAAATGCATAGAGTGCTTCTTTTATCTTAGTTGGAAGCTGTTTGGTACAGCCTTGATAAAAGTGGCAGGGGCAGATCCTACATTAGAAGTAGTCAATGAAGGTTTATCTGAGAAAGTAAAATTTAGGCTAAAACCTCAAGTATCAATATTAATATATCAACGGAGAAGGAATGAATATTCTAGATCAGAAGTGTCCAGTCTTTTGGCTTTTCTGGACCACATTGAAAGAATTGTCACATATAAAATTGGCCACACATAAAATACACCAACATTAACAATAGCTGATGAGCTAAAAGAAAAAAAAATCACAAAAAACATCTCAATGTTTTAAGAAAGTTTACGAATTTGTGTTGGGCCGCATTCAAGGCCATCCTGGACCTCATGGGTTGGACAAGCTTGTTCTAGATCATGTGCAACGAGAAGGAAAATGAGGCACATTTTAGAACCTAAAGATGTGGACAACTGGGATGTGACATACAAGACAAAGAAAGTCAAGAATATCTGAGGGCTCGCAAACTAATTGGAAGACATTACAGTGGAATGACATGAGCATTTGTGTTTTCTAAAGTCAGTGGCTGCATTGTATAGAATTATTTGTTATGCAAGCAGGGAACCATTTAGAAGATTGTTGCAGACAGTGGTGTTGGTGTGGAGCAGAGTGATAGCACTGGCCAGGGAGGAAGGTGAGCTTATCTGAGAGAGAGAGGTAGGACGTGGAGTCTGCATGTTTTTGTAATTGATAGACTCTATGAAATAAGGTTGAGGAAAGGGTTAGGATTATTTCCAGGATTCAAAACAGAACAACTGGGTAGCTAGGGTTCTAATCACAGTAAGAAGGAATATTAGAGGAGGAAGAGTTCCATGGTTGAACTTGAAGTATATGTAGATTATCTCCAGGTGAAGCTGTCCCCGAGTCAGGTGTGCTGTATATATCTGGAGCTCAGGAGGCAGATGCAGACCAAAGAAATTGATTGGGAGTTATCCATCTACAGATGGTCATAGACATTATTTGAGCCAATAAGATCAATTAAATGGGGAGCAAAACTAGGAGAACAAGAGAGCCCTGTCTCAAGCCCGAGAACTGCGAATATTTGAAGGCAAAACTGAAATTAAAGACATAAACAGAGACTTAAGAAGAAAACCAAGAAAGTCAGGGGCTATGGAAGCCAAAGGAAAGGAGTGTTTCAGAAAGGAGGGTGTGGCCAATAGCCCCGGAAATGTTCATTGGTTTAGTGAAACACAAGTCAGTTGGTGACCCAATGAGAGAAATTTACATATGGTGGGAGCAGAAACCAGATTGAAGTGGGTTGAGGTGTAAGTACGAAGGGAGAATCGAGATAGTGAATATAAACAAAATTATTTCAAGAAATTATGCTCAGAGTGAGGAGGAGGTAAGAAGTGTCTGGATAGAGAAGTATGAATTGAGTTGGATCTTATTATGTACAGTGAAAAATAACTGGTTCCATCTGAATGCTTATGGAAAAGATTTGGTAAAGAGGAAGAAAAGAATAAGGGGAAAAATGGATGGAGCTGGGTATCGGAGAACGTGAGAAGGACAGAGATGCAAAGCACAGGTGGAAGGATTTGTCTGAGGTGGTAACAGGAGGGAAAATGGAAATGATGACTGTGGGAGTAGATGTGTTTGTCACTTTGATGGCTGGACATGGAGAATGTTCCTTTTTGATGGTTACTATTTTCTCTTTGAGTAGGAATATCATCTGTTGTGTGTGGGAAGTGGGGACTCAAGTGTTTGAGAAGAAAGGACGTTTGCTCTAGTCTTTGCAGAAAGTGAAAGTGATTTGATTAATAGTTGTTAGAATTTAAAAATGTGTGCACAGCGCTCGGGTGAACATTGTTTTAGAAACACCAGCCACCTTGCCTTTTATTCTTTATGCTGTGAAACCTCTTTAGAGGACTCAGTCACCTTTTGGCCACTAGATGGAAACGGTGCACTCAGTGCTAATGTGCAGACCCACAAGGTTCCTTTTGGTACCAGCCAATGCTGACAGAGTAATTGAGTTGTAAACTTATTGTTATGAATTGAAACTTTATTTTATTTATTTATTTATTTATTTATTTATTTTATTGAGACAGAGTCTCACTATATCACCCAGGCTGCAGTGCAGTGGTGCAATCTCAGCTCACTGCAATCTCTGCCACCTGGATTCAAGCAATTCTCCTGCCTTAGCCTCCCAAGTAGCTGGGATTACAGGCGCCTGCCACTGTCCCTAGCTAATTTTTGTATTTTTAGTAGATACAGAGTTTCACCATCTGGGCCAGGCTGGTCTTGAACTTCTGGCCTCGTGATCCATCTGCCTCAGCCTCCCAAAGTGCTGGGCTTACAGGTATGAGCCACCGCACCCGGCTATAACTTTATTTTAGAGAAAAAAATCTTAACACATTCCTCAGTCTTACTTATAGCTTATAGGTCAAAGAAAGATTGTGGCACCACAGAAATTTTAGCAAACATATTATTTGCTTTCACACTAAGTGTAATGTGTGTAACATGCCATCTCTTCGAAATTTTTTGCCTTAAAAATGCTGGATGGCACTAGATGATCATTTGCATAGTCAGAATAGAGCTTTCAATTTAGCATTTTATCTTAACATAAAGCAGAAATTTCATTGCTCTGAATGTCAGTATGGTACATATAACCCAAATAGTGTAAAAATAACTGCTAAATGGCAAACACATAGAAACTGAATCCTCTAGTCAGTTTCCATTTAATAGAGATATGTGTGCTTTCAGGTAGCTGCAATGTTAGCTATTATTAATAGTTCAAATCTTTGCTTCATAAATGTTCTGTAAATAGTATTGTACAAATTGAAGTAATTCAAGGAAACCATAATTCTGTAGAGTTTCTCCCTGTTTTGTAGGGTAGGTTGGGAATGGGGGTGGACCGTGAAGTTGGTGTTTTTTTCCTGACACTCCTAACTAATTACACACCCTGCCATACCCCCCACCAATATGAGACTTTAGACTGAGAAAACCTACACTATTTTAACCAATGTGAGAATATAGGCATTTTTAACGCGCTGAAAACAGGGTTGTTCTTTTGATTCCTAAACTGAAATCATTTGATACGTTTCTCTGTCCAGTGAAGGAAGCCATGAGTGCTATGACAGGCATTTGTGGCAAGTAAAAAGAGGGAGGTAAGTAAGGAAGTTTAATATGAAAAATTAATATAAAGGCTCCAAGGTTAAATAAGGAATACTCTTGTACAATGGGTTCAAGGTTTTACTGGGTAGATTTTTAAAGTTTTATCACAATTTTAGGAGGAATAGATTTGGGAGAAAACTACACATGCTTAATATGAGAGCGCACTGTGGAAAATCCTCAGCACAAACTTTTCCTGGGCCTCAACATTTCTTGGTAATGAACCTAGATTTGGAGTGATCAAATAATTTGCTGTCTCAAGTAGTAAAAGGGGGACTATTGCTAACGTCACAAGAAGACAGGAGTAAACCCAGCAGCAGGTACAAAGCAGGATGATCTCAGGTAACTCAGGAAGATGCTGGAATACTCTGGGTGAAGGGCATTAATGCTGTTCACAGTGGAACACAGGACTGCTAATGGTATTTGTATGTTTTGGTGCATCAAAAGCATTGTTTTTTGATTATTAATCTTTCACATATATGAAACAGGGCTTTTCAACCTGGATTTGGGGTCAGAAGACAACACGTGGATGGGAGGTAGAAAATTGTAACCTATTCACCTGGGGAGCAGTTTGTTGTTGTTGATATTTGCAAGCTGCTGGGAATGGTGACTCATTCCTGTTGCCCCAGCACTTTGGGGGACCAAGATGGGAGGATCACTTGAGCCTAGGAGTTCAAGACTAGCCTGGGCAACATAGGAAGACCCCATCTCTATGAAACATAGAAAACATTAGCTGGGCATGGTGGCACACACCTGTAGTATCATCTACTCAGGAGGCTGAAATGGGACAAGTCAAGGCTGCAGTAATTGTGCCGCTGCACTCTAGCCTGGGTAACAGAGTGAGACCTTGTCCTTCCCCCACCCTGCAAGAAAGGGATATTCCCAAACTACAACATTCTTCACTTTTACTCTCCGCGTTGGCACAGAAACAAAACCAAACACATTTGAGACTTACAACTGCAAAAGATTGTTCTTTGAATTGTGGCTGCAGTGATTTCTGTTGCAAACTTTAGTGTGTTACTGTTGTAAAGATACTTGAAATAATACCCAGATGTATTGAAAATTCAAAAGACTTCATTGCCAGCTCAACTTGCACTCTCAAGCACTACTTACTAATGGAGTAATGATGGGGAGAGGCAGGTGCGAGAACAGACCCAGAACACAGTGAAATGAACATGGAGAAGGGAAATAGGCAAAACTTTCTCATCAGTGTGGTTGAGGGAATGTTGGAGCATGGCGTGGAGACTCCTACCTTACATGGCAGCCAGAGAATCTTAAAGCTTATTGTCAAAAACCTCATGAAAGTTTAGGGAAGGTACCATTGTATTTATTTTATTTATTTATTTATTTTTGGTTTCTGGTACCAATTTATTTTACAAAATACTTTCATCTTTTCCAACTCAAAATCCATATGTCAGCCTGCTTTGAATAAAGAAATACACGTCTTCTCAAAATCTGCCCTGACTGTGATGGCCTTCTTTGTTTCAGTTTATTTTGACTAAATATGCTGAGGTTACAAACTACCCTGATGTTTCAGTTGCTACAGCCACAGTTTTATTTTTTGCTCTTGTTACCTGTTCTTGGCTGGCTGATATTGACCTGTTCCTTTCATTCTGGAACCAACCTTAAATGAACTGCCCATACTGAGAAGGCAGAAGAAATTAGGAGATGGCAGGGCCACGCAGTGATTTTTTTTAAATTTCTGTTTAGAAATGCCACGTATTTCTTCCATGCACATGCCATTGGCCAAAGTAGGTTGCAAGGTCGACTTGGTATTAATGGGGCAGGAAGTGTAACTCTGGCATAGGAATGGATTTTGGAAAGCTGTTAAACATTTTGACGATAACACAATCTATCAGATTCTTTCAAATTAATTACAAAACTACTTAAAGTTTTTAACGTACATTCTGTGAACTGCCCCAATGCTGTATCTAATGTAACTTCCTCATTCTGATGAATTACTATTCCTTTTCTTCTTAGCTGCCTTTAAAATCCCGTGCATCTATCCAGTGGTACTTTGTACACTGTGTTGTGCTTGGTTTACTTGTCTCCTTCCCTCAATGGTGGGCCTTTGGAGGGCAGGAGCAGTGTGATATCCATCCATGAGACCCAAGTGTGTGATCTGTGCACAGCAGACACCCTGAAAAGTGTTTATTGATAATTAGTGAATTACTAGCTAAATGAGGGAGTGTTTGCTTTACAGTCACCTTTTCTCCATTACAGTAAGCAATCTTGCACAAGCAATTTCACAGTAGAAATCACAGTGGAATCTTGAAGAATAACTAGGAATTTAGTAGATGAAAAAGTACAGAGCAGTAAATCGGGGAAACAGCACCTGATGGAATCAGTTGTAGCCTTGTTGAGTGAAGGTAAGATCCTTGGATTTTGCTTCATGAACTTCAAAGTCCACATAACATCAAGCTTGGCCACTGTCAAGTCTGACTCATCGCACAGCACCGGAGAATTGGGGTAGTAAACTGCAGATGTAGCACCCACAGGCTGACCAGTGTGACCCTCATCAGGTTCCTCAAAAAGCAAATCTCTAATGCATCTGCATGAATGCTGCAAAGGAATGTACGCTAAAGGAATGTGAAAGCGATAACTATTTTTCATCATTTGTGATGTGACATTTTAGTGATTGTGTTAAAATCTGCACAACCAAAAAGTCTAATTGGAGTGTTAATCTCTGACATTGATTCTGGAAATTACATACATTTCATTTTACCATTTTAAAAACACAAACAGAAGAGAAAAGAGGCAGAAAGACTGGCTAGAACACAATAGAACTTACACATTAATCTAATGGAGTTTGAGCCTTTCTAAATGATGCCTGTGGGGAACTCCGTACTAGTAATATCTCAAGAATATTGCCATTGTTCAGATGTTTCAGGGATTCCCCTTTTGAACTTACCTTCAAAAGATCCTTTGCTACAAGTTTCTGAAATTCACTGATAACAAATCTCCATCTGTCGAAAGTTTACCTGGTTCTGTGAAGCTGCCAAAAGTCCTTTGGCATTAAGTCTGATGATTAAAGTAGATGATCCAGTTAGCGAATGCAATTTTGAGTTAAAATGTGAAGTAACTATAAAATTAAGAGGCAGTTTTCTTATGTACACTGGAAGTGTACTGTAATGATAATTCCCAAAGTGAATGTCAAAAATGTCTTTAGTCCTAGTAGAATTCATTATATTTTTTCATTGAAATAAATATTTAGGAAACATTGCTTTTAATTTGCATGTGGTATACATGTTTGAAGAATCAACACTTATAAGTGTTAAAATTATTAAGTTACTTAATAAGTACTTATAATGAATATAAATAAAATATCCATTGATATTTATCTATATAATTTTATACATAAAAGATTGTATATGTTATATAATACATGTATATACAGATAGCACAGTGACCAAACTAAATTATCTTTACAGCTATTTATAATTTAAATATTTTCACATTATACTTTTTTAAGCAATTACCTCTGTTATATCAGAAGCCAAAACTGGCAAATGATATTATATCAGTTATTTAGTTACTGAGGACTCTATCTTTAAACCAACCACGGGAATTCATTTATAGCTAGTCAACACTCAGCTATGTATGACCATGGGGCCAACAAAAAAACTGCTTTAAAAATTGGCCAGGTGCGTTGGCTCATGCCTGTAATCTCAGTACTTTGGGAGGCTGAGGTGGGCGGATCACAAGGTCAGGAGTTTGTGACCAGCCTGGTCAACATAGTGAAACCGTATCTCTACTAAAAATACAAAAAATTAGCTGGGCATTGTGTTGGGCACCTGTAATCCCAGTTACTCAGGAGGCTGAGGCAGGAGAGTCCCTTGAACCCAGGAGGCAGAGGTTGCAGTGAGCCAAAATCAAGCCATTGCATTCCAGCCCAGATGACAGTGTGAGACTCCATCTCCAAAAAAAACCGAAAAAACAAAACTGATGTGTATCAAGATTTCTCTTCTTTAGTATTGTCAGCCATCAAAAAGGAATTTATATTGTAAGGCAGATGGCAGTAATGTATTTTTCTAAGGTGAATTATATCCTCTTTTCACATATAGGTGAATAAATAAATATTTACATTCTACATAAGCAACATGACATAATTCCCAAACTATGAAATTGTCTCTAATCTGAAATATTTGATTAAGACTGGATTTAGACTGTGCTTACATGTTGCTGGAAAGTACTCAAAAAGGTTACATTCTGTTTACTTTGTTATTTTTGTCTGTATGATGTAAAATAATTTTGACTAAATCATTGGTATTATCAAAATCATGATAGAATCAAGATCATCAAGAATGAACATCTTAAATTCTGATTAAATAATTGATTTTCTTTACAATTACAGACAAATTGCAACAGAATCTGTATTTTTATGGAGTTCAGTCTGAATAGGGTCAATTTAATAGCATATAAATGTTGGAAACAGAATTATTAGAAATTTCAGCTATATCACCATAAGCCAGATGAATAATATGTGTCAGTACCATTGGGAGAGTATTTCCCAGCCTAAACTTGATGTGTTTCTTGAATGCATGAAAAATGTGCTATTGAATGATTCTTTCTTCACTAAAATTGACCTGTATTTAAATACAGGTCTACGCTGGTAAATAAAAACAGTTTTTTTAATAATATAGTAGAGAATTTTTGATACATAACAAATGAGATAATTCCAGATCGATTGGAATTCAGGTTTAGTGTTTTGTAAAGAGTTGAAACAGTTCTTGGTAGGTAAGTAAATTGTTGTGGGAAGGATAGGACATTCTCTAAAGGTGTTAGAGTTTGACCAGGTGATAGCAGATTTACTTTTTCCTAAGTCCGTTTTACTTGAAGTCTTCAAATCAAATACTTATAGAACTAGGAGGAGGAAATATATCTGAGTTATAGAACTTGAATGGGGATTGTCAAACTGAAGAATGCTTGCCCCATCTGAAGGAGATAGCTGGCCCTATATAGGGAGGGAACTCAAGGTTTTAAACCTCATAAACGTTCAAAAGAAGCCCACATCTCAACTTTAATGTGATATTTTCTATGTCCTTTAAATGCTGGATCAAAAGGGAAAACAAAATTAAAAATATGTTGGGCAAATGCAGGCCTGCTGTCCATATGTGATCCAAGGAGGACCAATTTACGCTACCCGTTTCAGGTCATACCATTTCCCTTTGTTTCCTTTCTGCATTAATATCATATTCCAGTTTACTCATATCTATGAGCAAGGCCCAACGTCTGTAGCCAAGCCCAGGGTTTGTACGTGGTATCTTTAGAAAAACCCCGGAGAAGCCCTCTCTTGTTTTCTCACTATGCTCTAAGTATAAATAGCCCAAAGCAAAAAGACAGAGTACGCTAGCTATCGTGATCTCCTAAGCATTCATAGAGCTTGCTAAAATTATAGTTCCCTGTGAAGAGTGTGTCATTATAGAAAAGCACTGGAGAGTGGGCTTAGGTACTTTCCTATTTGATCTCAATAGTTTGATGCCTACCAACTCACTGGGAAGAGACTGCCACATTAGTGTTGCCCTGTTGTGCCACCCCAAACAAGTCATCTATTTCTCTTGTTTCTCTCTCTTTAAAAAAAAAAAAATATCCATATGGAATTCTGTGATTTTTCTTTCCTCATTACCTATTTTCTATCATCATTGTATCCAAAAGGTCAAGAGAGGGTAAAGGACACTTCTCAGTTGACTACAGTAATCTCTTAGACTATAAAACAGCAAAAATATAAGCAAGGGTTAAATTCAAAATGTATCCACTCTGCTAATACACATTTGTGATTTAAAAAACACACTTCATTGAATAATTTAAAATATGGTTGTACCATCTGTTCTTTTGGGGATTAACATTGTTCATGATAGCAAAATAATCACATGTTAAATAAATTCTAGATAACTGCTCTCTATTATTCATAATAGCGATGACATTGTTAATTCAGATGACCTGGCCTTTTCTGTCTCCACATAATCACACTATTGATTTTCCAGTATTGGAAAGGAGAGTACATACTTTTATTTCTAAATGGAACATGCATTTCAGGAATTCTGCCATTTCTTTTATGGAAATAAAAAATAAAGTACAAGCATGCCATCTTTGAAGGTAACATTACATAAGCCTTTAGGTATAACATTTGCTGTCTTTATCTACCTCTTTGTGTCTATTCATAAGCAAAATAATCAGATTCTCATATTTATATTCTAGAAACTATGCAATTAATTTTTTTTCAGGCATTTTGTCATCTGCCTGGAATGATATTAGCAAAAGAGTCGTTGTGTAAACTGAATTAGTTTACTTCATGGTGGGCATTGATTTTGCATTCCCTGAACTCACGTAATATTTTATGTTTGAACCACACAGTATGTACTATCTCACATTGACTGCCAATTTATTGTATTTAAGTCATTTCTTCTCAAAAATGTTGTAAGCTTTGTGAGGACGGGGGCCATTTTGTTTTTCTCTTGTATCTATTGAAGTTTCCCACTCCGCTGGGTTTTTCTAAGGTCAAAATAAATTATAATTAAGGATTGACATTTTAATAATGTAAAATGGTGGGAAAAGGTTAAAAAGAGTTGCTTTGGTAGCAAGATGGTATGAGCCAATGACTTCTACCCACACCTAATTCAGTGATATGAATGATCTGCTCTTAGCTTGGGCTTTTCTTCTGTGAACTTCTATGGCAATTGGGTGTGAACAAATGCATCCCTGAAGATATTTTGAAAATTTCCTTAACAAGAGCCCAGTGCTTAATGACCCTGTACTGTCAAGTAACCTTCCTAGGTTGCCGTATCTATTCCCTCTACTTTTCTTTAAAATTACGTATTTTTGTATTTCCTAAGAGAAAGTAGAATGTAATAGGCATCATTCATTTTTGCAGAAAGTCTCCAAAACATGTCATTAAATCACCATTGTCTTCTCATCTCCAGGCAAAAAGGTCCCAACATATTTAAATATTTGTTCAGTCACATTATGTTCTCCTGTGAATTTTCTCTGGGTGTCACTCTTCACACTAAGTATGAGCTCTCATTTAATCTCTTTCAAGAGAAAATGAGCTCAAAGACCCTGATACTGCAATTTGACCTCCTTGAGTTTGTATTAAGCTATGAACTTGCTGATTTGTCCCTAGCTTATCTGTTATGTACACTTGATGTAGTCAAACGACATTTTCATTCCCCAGTCTGTGTTCACTATTTGATGTTCCCCACAAGTTACAGTACCTTGCTCTCCACTAAATTGATTTTTCCTATTACAAAGTCAATTTAATATCTGAATGATCTTCCAAGATACTGCCTATCATTTCTTTTACTTCTCTCTTACAAAGCCTTATGTCTCATTAATAAAAATATCTGGTCCCAAAGCCCATTGTTATCATATGCATTTCCCACTTGATGCAAAATTAGCCATAATCTTACTATCACTTGTCTGGTAACCCAGGAATATGCTGCATAAATAGTATATTTTTTATTTTGGTAAAATATTTGAAAAAGTATCTTGTGGTACATATAATGGATATATGAGTTGGATAAAAATGCTATTAAGTATGTTTCTTCCTAGTTGAACAACATAGATGAAGAATACTGAGTAAATATTAAATATTTGCCTGGATGGAAGACTATTCATCCAATCAAACAAATATACAAAAACATAAAGAGTGAGTAAATACACTGGAATGCAAAGTAGGGGTCAATAGTTATTTAAGATTGCTAATAAAAATGACTGCAATTTCAAGTTCACAGTTAATTAGAATTGGATGGTAGAGGGCCAAGCGTGATGGCAAGAATATGGGTAAATTAAGAATATGTGAGGAATTCTGTCTTAAGCCTTTATTCATAGATGTACAGCAGAGAAATGAAGCTGACTGACATTCTCTGCCATGCAATAGTCATATCACACCTGGAATGTGGGATTCATTTCAGATGCCACAGGTTAAGGGGAATCAACAAGCAGCAATCAGTCCAGAAGCATGTTGCCAGGACAGTGAAGCATCTGGTAATCATGAAATATTAGGAACTGCCAAAAGAACTAAGATTGATGTGGCCTAGAAAAGGGAGAGAAAAAAAACTCCTCTTTAGATAATCTGAGGCTGTCATATTAAAAAGATTTAGGGCCGGGTGCGATGGCTCAGGCCTGTAATCCCAGTACTTTGGGAGGCCAAGGCAGGAGAATTGCTAGAGTCCAGGAGTTCACCACCAGCATGGGCAACATGGTGAATCCCTGTCTCTACTAAAAATTTAAAAATGGGTTCGGGCAGTGGTCCATGCCTGTAATTCCAGCTACTCAGGAGGCTGAGGTGGAAGGATTGCTGGAACCCAGACTGTAGAGGCTGCAGTGAGCCCAGATTGCACCACTGCACTTCCGCCTGGGTGACAGAGTGAGACCCTGCCTCAAAATAAATAAATAAATAAATAAATAAATAAGACTCAGGCTTGCTTTTGAATGACTAACGTCAAGGAGTAGCACTTTTAGAAAGGTGAAATTTAGTTTGGTAAAAAGAACTTTTCAGTATTTAGCTCTGCTCAAAGATAAGCATACTGCACCATGAAGCAGGGCTCCTCATGCCAGAACCAGATACTTGCTTTTCCTTCAAGGCTGTTCAAGCATTAGGGGACAACTGCATTTCCCATGGCTTCTAATGAACCTTTTAACTATGAAGATCTGTTGCACGAAAAATTCTTAGAATAGTGCTTGATGGAACCAAGTAGATGTTCAACAGGTACTAGCTATGATTGTTATCAGTAGTGACTATTCTATGCATTTGTAACTGATTATTTTTCTGAGGGGAATAAGTAAAGTTGTTAAAAACATTAGCACCAGTTTGTGTTGCTAAATAATTAAGGTAGTTAGTAAGGTCTTATGCTACTTGTAATTAATTTACTCTTAATTTGTCACCACTTTATGTTTTCCATAATTGCCTTTATGTCCTTTATTACCTGGATTTGGGATTAATTCATCAAATTTAGCAGGACAACTTTAAGTGACTGCTAAATCACAGTTGCATATATTAAATTATCTAGTGACTAACATAGCAATTGTCTATCATGAAAGGAATGAATCATGACAGAAAAAAATAAATCTCATTAATTAAGAGGGATGTTTCAGTTTAGAAACTTATAAAATCTTAATAATGATTAAGCCCTAGGTCACGTTAGCGTCATGGGATTATTTTCTCAGGTGACAGATTTGCTATCTCTTAGGATGGCAGCTAATATCTATTGAAGGCATTCATTCATTCACTCACTTCCTGATTTATTTAACAAGTAGTGTACCAAGCACCACCCATGCCTGCATCTGCCTGCTTACCTCTATAGAGTCTTTTCTGCCCTTTTATCCCTTTTTGAGTCATACATCACAGGAAGACCAGCCTCTCAGTCGTCCCATGTTCCCTAGACCCCAACCCCAGGGCTTCATGGCAGCAAGGCAGTCCCTCTTCTGACCCTATCCCTGAACTCCTTGGGCTCCTTCCCTGATGTATTTTTCTCTGTATCAGTTATCATGTTTCTTATATATTTTACTTATGTCCAACTACCTATCTCTACTAGAATGTCAGTTCCATAAAGGCAGAAATATTTGCCTGTTTTATTTGCTACTGGGTTCCCAGCACCTAGAATAGTAACTTAATAAATATTTGTTGAATGAGTAAATAAGGCGTAAGTGTCATGGAAACTGATATCAGAAAGGTGTCATTTCTTCACCAGGGTTACCTAAGCTGTTTACGGCAGTGCAGGGTGGTAACCCAAAGGCACTTCACTCTAAAACCAACATCCTATTTTTTTTTTTTTTTTTGAGACAGTCTCACTTTGTTACCCTGTCTGGAGTACAGTGGCATGATCTTAACTCACTGCAACCTCTGCCTCCCGAGTTCAAGGGATTCTTCTGCCTCAGCCTCCCAAGTAGCTGGGATTACAGGTGTGTATCAACACACTGAGCTAATTTTTGTATTTTTGGTGGAGACAGAGTTTCACTATATTGGCCAGGCTGGTCTGGAACTCCTGACCCCAGGTGATCTGCCCGCCGTAGCCTCCCAAAGAGCTGGAATTACAGGTGTGAGCCACTGCAACTGGCCTCAATACACTCATTCTTGATCTCTCCCTCCATACAAATAACTTTGTAATTGTGTGGAATAAACCGAGGGATCTGGAGATACTTGACATTGACAATGATATTTCACTGCTATATGAATTTAAATGCAAGGAGACAACTTTTGTATCATTTACATTTAGAAAAGCATTCGGGTCGATATTTGCCTGCCTAATTTATCTCCATGTGGACACTATTGTTTCTTTTCTAGATTTATTCAATCTGATTTAGTTTATTATGAGTTTATTGTCTGTTTTTTTCCTTGGGCCATTGATGTAGATCTTGGAAGAGGTAGAGAACAGAAATAGATTTGGAGAAGCAATAGTGAGTAACCCTCAGCCTCTGCCTCCGAGATGCATTCAGCCAAGTGGCTGAGGCAAACTTGTAAGTGTGCAGTTCCAGAGCCAGAAGATAACCAGATAATTTATAATCCAAACAATAATATTGCAAGAGTAAAAGGAGGTACTGTTTAATTATCATTCCAGGACAATCGCTGTATACTATTTAAGCAAACTGAAGAGTAAACTCCCCTAGTTTAAAAACTCAACAAACATAAAATATGGTTGCAAGTCTTTCTAGTAACAAATATTTACTGAGCATCTACTATGTTCAGAGATACATACTGGGCACTGTAGCAACTACGGTGAATTTAAAAACAAATACACTGAATATCTTCCTATCTTGTGGATTAGAGTTCAGTCTAGGAGAAGGAACATTAAAAATACAATAAAAAGCAGTACATGATGATATAAGCTAAATTAAGCTTGATGTTACATTAGCCAACCACAAGGTTTCAAAAAGAATCTGATCTTGACAAACCTCACAAAAACAAGCAATGGGGAAAGGAGTCCCTGTTTAATAAATGGTGTTGGGAAAACTGGCTAGCCATGTGCAGAAAGTAGAAACTGGACCCCTTCCTGACAACTTAAACTAAAATTAACTCCAGATGGATTAAAGACTTAAACATAAGACCTAACACCATAAAAACCCTAGAAGAAAACCTAGGCAAAACCATTCAGGACATAGGCATAGGCAAGGACTTCATGACTAAAACACCAAAAGCAATGGCAACAAAAGCCAAAATAGACAAATGGGACCTAATTAAACTCCAGAGCTTCTGCACAGCAAAAGAAACAATCATTAGAGTGAACCGGCAACCAACAGAATGGGAAAAAAATTTTGCAATTTACCCATCTGACAAGGGGCTAATATCCAGAATCTACAAAGAACTAAAACAGATTTACAAGAAAAAACAAGCCTATTCAAAAGTGGGCGAAGGATATGAACAGACACTTTACAAAAGAAGACATATATGAGGCCAACAAACATGAAAAAATGCTCATCATCACTGGTCATTAGAGAAATGCAAATCAAAACTACATTGAGATACCATCTCACAGCAGTTAGAATGGCGATCATTAAAAAATCTGGAGACAACAGATGCTGGAGAGGATATGGAGAAATAGTAACACTCTTACACTGTTGGTGGGAGTGTAAATTAGTTCAACCATTGTGGAAGACAGTGTAGCAATTCCTCAAGGACCTAGAAATAGAAATTCCATTTGACCCAGCAATCCCATTACTGGGTATATATCCAAAAGATTATAAATCGTTCTATTATAAGGACACATGCACACGAATGTTCATTGCAACACTGTTTACAATAGCAAAGGCTTGGAACCAACCCAAATGCCCATAGATGATAGACTGGACAAGGAAAATGTGGCACATACACACCATGGAATACTATGCAGCCATAAAAAAACGATGAGTTCGTGTCCTTTATAGGGACATGGATGAACCTGGAAACCATCATTCTCAGCAAACTGACACAAGAACAGAAAATCAAACACCGCGTATTCTCACTCATAGGCAGGTGTTGAACAATGAGAACACATGGACACAGGGAGGGGAGCATCACACACAGGGGTCTGTGTGGGGGAACTAGGGGAAGGACAGTGGGGGGTAGGGAGTTGGGGAGGGATAACATGGGGAGAAGTGCTAGATATAGGTGACAGGGATGAAGACACCAAACCACATTGGCATGTATGTACCTATGCAACAATCTTGCATGTTCTTCACATGTACCCCAAAACCTAAACGCAATAACATATATATTTTTAAAAAAAAGAATCACTGATATGATTTGTCTGGGTTCCCATCCAAATCTCATCTTGAATTATAGTTCCCATAATCCCCATGTGTTGTGGGAGGGACCCTGTGGGAGGTAATTGAATCATGGGAGTGGTTTTCCCCATGCTGCTCTCATGATAGTGATTGAGTTTCTCATGAGATCTGCTGGTTTTATAAGCTTCTAGCAATTCCCCTGCTGGCACTCATTCTCTCTTTCCTGCCACTCTGTGAAAAGTTACCTTGTGCCATGATTGTAAGTTTCCTGAGGCTTCCCCAGTTATGCAAATCTATGAGTCAATTAAATCTCTTTTCTTTATAAATTACCCAGTCTCAGGTATTTCTTCATAGCAGCATGATAATGAACTAGTAGACTGATGCTATACCACTTTTATTTCTATCTCATAATATTGTCCATTGAAATTGGTCCTGTCTTGATGCATGAATTGGACATCAAATGGATTGTATGCTTTTTTTTCCTAGATAGTAGTTATGCCATCCACTTATTGTATGGATACATAGTAGATGCTCAACTAATGCTGGCTGGCTGGTTGGGGTAGAAGAATGAATTGACAGATTTTTAAAAATCATCTAGCAACCAAATATGGAACCTTGTTTGTCAAAGACCCCTCCTCTTTACTGAACCAGCTAGTTGGCAGAGTAAGAACTTGCAGCATAATTATTTTTCATCTTACAACTTTGTAGTTATACATTTGGTTATTTGGAAATAAGTTTAAAGTGTTTTAATTCTTTCCACTGGTTCCTACTGTTGAAAATTATTTTGCAGCTGAACGTTGGCAACAGTTTATATCTTGGCAAGTAGACTGTGCTTTTTAAGGATGAAAGTGTGGGAAGTAGTATAGGACATCTGTCGAAGAAGTCATGTTGTCAAAGCCTGTTGTGTATATTAAACTCATTTGTTTCCATTTCTATACATTCTAAAGCAAAATGCCACTCCATTTAACATTCAAACAGCTGATAAAGAGCGTGGAAATACGAATTGTGTGGGCCTACCTGAAATTTCAATGAATGAGCATCGTTTTATTCAGTTGGTTTTGTTGCTGCTTTAGCTCAGCCTAAACTTTGGATATATAATAGGTTTATTGAGATAAGATTACCAGTAGCTCAGGGCTTTTGTTGGATGGGAGAACCAAAATCAACATAATTTTCTGTACCTTTTAAATGGTACTTGGACCAAGTCTGCTTTCCTGTCCTTATATTTAACAAAACAGAACAAACAAAACTTACTTAGATACCTGATTCACTAACTTCCTCTTTTCAAGTATCTGTCTACGTGGTTTTATCCTTTATTTCAGTAGATTTAATAAACTTACCTTTATGTGACCAACATATTTCTGTTGGGTTTTGGAGGCAATGACAGTTAATAGTAAAATAATATTTTGAGAGAAATAGCTCTCAATGAGGCTCCATTAGCTGGAGAATAAAGCATTTTAAAGAAGATGAGACCTTATGGTTCATTGATCTCAAACTTACCTGCTTATAAAAACAAAACAGTTGATTGATTTGATCAAAAGTTATCCTTGTTATAAGATTAAGTGGGCCTGCTGACTAGCTGATTTATGGGTTTTTATGTTCTTTAACTTCTAAAAGACATATAATTCAGTCTCAACAGTTTTTACAATCTGAAAGACTGGATCATGCAAATAAAATTTCTGAGAAACTTATTATCCATCAGAATGTTAACATCTTTTACCAGAATAGTGTGTCTGTTTCAACTGATGAAGGTTTTTGTTTGAATGTAAGTTTTCAACTTATTTAGGTAAATACCAAGGGACAGTTTTCAATATCATTATTTTAATGAATTCATGATATTCACACTGATTGGCTATTCCATATTTTATTTAAGTAGTTTGGCATTTAAGATATTTACATCTTTTTATTTTGTAAAACACTGTGATAAATTTCATGATATTTAAATCTTTATTTGCACTTACGTTATTTCCTTCTGACTGTAGACATTGTGCATAAGACTATGTGAAGTGTAATATATAGTGTTTAAGAGTAGTTTATCAGAGAAAGCTAATATATGAACATAAGTAGCTGATCCTTAATAGAAGATTAATTAATTAATTAATTTTGAATTTGCCAGTACACTCTCAAAACACAGAGCATGACTAAATAATGGCAATATGCTGAGCTTATTCAAGTATTTGGATAACTTTTCTTTACTGAACTGAAACTGGTAGCCCAGGCAGGCACATCTCCATCACCTCCAATTAAAACCTATATTCATCCCTTGCTTCCCGAGAAAAGATGTTGCTCTCATGTTCCTTTGGGTACTCTTTGCAAAGTATTTCTGTTTGATTGCATATGATGAGTGTATGTATTTCCACTACTTCCAATGTATTTCAGTCATCAAATATTTATAATCATTATTCTGGGGAGAGTGACTGAGAAGGGAATTCAGGAGAGACTTGAACAGGTCTTTGGAACATCAGGTTCTTAAGACTTCAGCTACCTTATTCAATAAGCAAATGCTGTTTTAGGTGCTGGAATTACAAAGTCAAAGAAGGCAGAGTTCCTGCTTTCAAGAAACTGTAGTGTTATGGGAAAGAGTTGTAAATGCATGAACAGCTATGAAACAGTGTGCTGAAGTCCTATGAGTCTGGAAAATAGGTGAAAGGCATCTAAATAAAACTGAGGATGAGGAATGAATAATGTGTTTTTGGAAGAGATTATACTTAAAATGAGTTAGCCAGCCAGACAAAGGAGAGAAAAATGTTTTGGTCAGAGTTCCTGTCACCTGGGAAGCACCAGTGGGGCAGAAGAACAGATTGTGCACAGGAAGAACACTAGCAGGTGTTATTTGTGGCTGATGCAGGAGAGAAAGGAAGAGAAAGACCACAGAGCATCTCTGTGCTGGGTATTGGAATTTTAATTTTGAACTTTATTACTAAATAATGTGGACCTATTGGGTGATTTCAAGCAAGGGAGTCATATGTTCATGTTCTCGCATGAGTTTGCTAAGATTTTCATTTTAAGATAATCCTGGTAGGAAAGTGAAGGATAGATTTAAGGATGAAAAATTGGAAATATTAACTCTAGGCAAAACATAGAGGAAGAAAAATAATTAAGAGAGATTATTAAAGAATGTGTAGAGACGTAAAACGTACAGTCTGGTCTCTGGAGTCAGATGAATTGGTTCCTAACTCTGACTTCCCACTTAACGCTCTGTGTGACCTCGGGTATATATCTTGTCCCTCAGTGCCTTGTTTTTCTCATCTGAAAAATGAGTATGATAATAGTACCCAACCCATATTTTGTGAGAATTAATCAGTCAGCCTGTCAACCACAGTGCCTAGCACATGGAATGCATCTGATCAGTGTTAGCTATTATCTATTGACTATTAATATTATTGTTACTATGAATAGTATTCATGTCTCTAGGGTTTATGACCTGATTAGCAGTTATTTTCTGGTTAGTGGCTGAATGGTGGTAGTACCAGGGAATATAGGAAGAAACGTGGTAGGGAGGGGGAGTGGAAGAGGAGAGGGACAGAGTCGATTTGAATTACATTATAAATGCTCAAATGAGGTAGCTATGGAACTTCCAATTGGAATTTTCTCATGGGTAGTTGATGATAACAGCAGAAAAATGTGAACTCTGAATAAAGATATGAGAGTTTTTCTGCATATAAGGAATATTTGAAGCCAATTCATTGGATGCATTGACCAGTAGGTGTAGGGAACAAAATCAAGAACAACTCCAAGAATTGAAAGCAGATGCAAAACCCCAATTTGCATGAGTCTCCAGTCCAGGTATGAGCAGAGAACACAAGGTCTGGGGAGGGAAGAAGAGAGTCTTCCAAGTCGTAGGCCAGGGGAAATGATTCAGTCAATTTGTATGCTTTGATGTGGTCATGAACAGATGATACCCTCATGTCCTAAAGAAATTCCTCCAGAATTTAAAATTGCTAAATGTAGGCCAGGGTAGAGTTAAAGGCCAAAAGAACCTTAATTAATATGTATTATTCAAGTTATTAGAAGAAAAGTCCTATGGTTTGAAATTGCTACTTGCTAACCACTTTTAATTGCTGTGCAGGGGATTATTAGCATTGCAACATCTAGCATAGTGATGAAAACTGATGTTCCAGATACCTTCATGTGAGTTCTCCCTTTGTTTTTATGTTCTCAAGAGCTTAGAATCATAGGGATGGTAAGTGAGATTTGTGCTAGACTCTACACCTGTCTTCCACAGAAATCCCAATATGCAAAAGCAAACAAAACATAGATGGATAATCCTGGCCATTTCTTAGTGAGATTTGAGCCTTGTTTGGAGGTAGGCCTACTAGGGATGGTAGTTCTAATCTTTAGATGAAATTAAAGTTATTCTTATTTTCTAAAGGTGAAGTCTTCAACTACCTCTCTTCAGCCCCAGAGAAAGGAAATTGTTTATGATAGAAGGATTCCATTTTCTTCCCTTAAAGGCCACCTCCTGCTAGTTGGCCAGAGTTCTCACAGATTCTGAATTCTTGGCAGGCTGGAATTTAGCAGTAATCCCCTCTCATCTAAATTTAAGTACAGGTAATCCCCAGGAGCCCCTGCCAGGCTCTTGGTAAATAATTACCTGGGTACAAGCAAAAATGCCCTGCTAAGAAAACTATGGAATTTTACCCATCATAGGACACATAGGTCTCTTCCATAGAGGTTTATATCTTATTCTTCAATTTCTGATTGTTACCCCTCTTAGGAAATTCCTATGTGAAGTAGATCTTATCCTTTTCTACTGTGCAATCTCCTAAATTAGCTGCCATGTAAAAATGCTTCATTTCGCTTTTGTTCTTCAGACTCTCAAATGGAAGAATATGTCCAAAGAACCTCTTAAACACAAAATCTACAAATTACACACAGTCATACATCACAATTATTTGGCAGTCATTAGGCATTACTTCCACATTGTAAATTTAGTGATGTTTCTCCTAAATTATGAAA
Source organism: Aotus nancymaae (assembly GCF_030222135.1). Classification (NCBI taxonomy): domain Eukaryota; kingdom Metazoa; phylum Chordata; class Mammalia; order Primates; family Aotidae; genus Aotus; species Aotus nancymaae. Next base: position 53,497,250 of record NW_026988425.1, on the reverse strand, counting down.
TATTATTCTCATTAAGAAAAATATGCTGAAGAGTAAAAGAATAGCATTTTTGTTATATTTACTCTCTTCATAATTATGCAAATTAATAAAAAATAATTTACTATTTACTAACTTTGCTTTGAGAGTTCTCTTATTCTGATGAGACTCCAGACTTCTGCCTTGGTACACCTGTGCAAAGCCTTTCTAAGCCATTTCTTTATGTCCCAATATATAATACAGTTCAGATAGGCTGTCCTTACTTTTGCCAGCACCTTAATAGTAGTTTTATTTTAGTAAGGAACCGTATGCAATCACTGGATATTTCAGAGAGCTGGCTAACTTATTTTCCTACTCTAAAGAAACAAACTTGAATAACAATAGATAGTGTTGGCAAGAGTGTGGGGGAGTTGATGTCTTCTTATGTGAATGTGGGAATATGAACTGCCATAGCCTATTAAAGGGAAAAATGTTCACAATTTGTAAGCTACCAATCCACCAATCAGTAAGAATATATTAACAACTGTGTTTATTGTTTATATGAGTCCAAAATTATATGTCCATCAATAAAGGACTTGTTGAATAAATAATGATACATTTATGCTATGAAATCTAATGTAACTATTGAAAAGAACTCAAGAGATCTCTATGCATTCACAATAATTTATTTCATGATTGATTTAAAGAATAAAAATATTGACAAAGGATTATATGTAGTATGAGCCCACTCTATTATAAAAAGGAAGGAGAACCCCTATATATGTGTAAGTGTGTATTGTGTGTCGTATATTTATGTATGTATAAATAAAAAGTTTGCTGTCTTTTCCCTCCCATTAATCCTACCAAGGAAGGGAAAAGACAACAATCTTTTTTATCTACACACTTCTGTGTCATTTGACATGTTAAAAAACAGCATGTAAATTTTGTAATTAAAACATAAAATATAAGAAAGAAAATATTGAATAGAAATGATACACCATGGAATACTATGCAGCCATAAAAAAGAACAAGAGCATTCTTTTGCAGGAACATGGATGGAACTGGAGGCTATTATCCTTAGCAAAATAACCTAAGGACAGAAAACCAAATACCACATGTTCTCACAAATGGGAGTTAAATGATGAGAACTCATGAACCCAAAGAAGGACACAGACTCTGGGATCTACTTGAGGGTGAAGTGTGGGAGGAGGGAGAGAAGCAGAAAAGATAACTATTGGGTACTGTGTTTAATACCTAGGTGATGAAATAATCTGTACAACAAACCCCCATGACACAAGTTTTCCTATGTAACAAACCTTCACATGTACCCTCAAACCTAAAATAAAACTTAAAAAAAAAGAAAAATTATCTACTCTTTCAAGCTTAAAATTTCTGAATTTGAACAGTGTCTGCTGTTTAAACCCAAACAGTGTCTGAATTTGGCTACTGAAAAATAAAATGTAGCCTTTTTACAACACACATTTCCAGGTCCAAGGACTCTTAAATAAACTGGAGTGTCTATTCAAATCCTGGATAAGAAATCATTTTTCCCTGTAATCCCAGCACTTTGAGAGGCCGAGGCGGGTTGATCACAAGGTCAAGAGATCAAGACCATCCTGGTCAACATGGTGAAACCCCACCTCTACTAAAAACACAAAAAATTAGCTGGGCATGATGGCGCGTGCCTTTAATCCCAGCTACTCAGGAGGCTGAGGCAGGAGAATTGCCTGAACCCAGGAGGCGGAGGTTGCGGTGAGCCGAGATCACGCCATTGCACTCTAGACTGGGTAACAAGAGCGAAACTCCATCTCAAAGAAAAAAAAATCATTTTTCAAAATAAAAATTATCTCCCACAATACTCTGAACACCTGCTATTCACATCACATTACCCTGAACACTTGTGGTTTTGTTGCTATAACTCTAGAAAATGGCATAAGGGCTAGAAAAACTGTGGGCTAATTAAAGATGCAGCATTTCTCTAAGACCCTGCTGCCTTCAGTAGAATTATTTAGTATCCTTTAATTTTTCCAACTTATTTTTCACTGTTAGGAAGAAACAGCTTACAAATAATTAGTAAATTCACTATCTACTTTTTAACAAATCTTCATTCAAAGAGCAGGTAGAAGGTGGATTTCTGAAAGAGTGTTTTAAATGAGGAAAAAAATTGTATAGCCGTCAACGTTTTAGTGAATAAAGATACTTGCTTACCATTTTTATGTTCCTGAGAGGCTAAATTCAGTTCTGTTTTGAGTAGTAATTTATGAACAAGAACCCACAATTTTTTTTTTTGTCCAGAGAATTGGAAACCACCCATAACATTTCCATGTGCCCATCTCATTTTCTAAGTCTCTGTAATCAGTCTAGTAAACAACATTCCCTCTTTGAAAATATAGCAAATAGTTATTTCCATCCTATCAGATATGCATGCTTGGTGTACAGGTAAATAACTCTAATTACCAAACCACTGTTACATTAGGTTGATGTTCCTTTAGACGTTAGACAAAAATGGATTAAACCTTGCTGCCTACTCAGAGATTTGGTCTGAGTGGAAACAGGCTTTTGTGGAGCTACAGAATTTCTACTTCGTCTGCTCAGCCAATAATTGATCGGAGCATGAGCCTGGTTAGAAATAAGCAACAAGCTTCCTGTATCCATGAACAGAAAACAAGGTAGTGCACTTAGCCTCCGAGAACACGCATTTACTTTTGAAGAAAAGAAGCACCGGGCAACCAGTGAGCAGCATAAGTCGGAAATCCACTATCTGACATGTTCTTTCCAGCCTTCCCAGGAATGCTGGTGTGACTACTCAGATTTGCTTTTACTTCTTGCCTTTTGGATATAATGAGTTTGCCAAGCAGCTGTGAGTACCTAACTCTGGGGAAGGTGGCTAGATTCCGAAGCGGTTATGTTCATGGATCACCTTATGCAATCAACATGCCAATTGATATTAAGCCACAGAGGAGACGGTAACTGCTTTTCTTTCCTCTAGTTGTTTGTCAGTGAAAGTGTGTTTTGCTGCCCTTTGGTAACTGCTTTGGACGTCTGCTGAGCAGGGAGGGTCAGAGTGAGAGGTTAGGTTTTAAATCAACACACCGGTAGTTCGAAAAAAAATTAACTAGGGAGGAAGGCTGGAAATATTCTTAGTTTAGCTATTCAGCAAAAGCTGATCTTGTTTCAAGGTCTGTAGATTTTAAGAATTTGAGAGATTGTTAGTGTTTGCATTGCCGTCACAATCACCCACGATGAGAATTTGAAAGAGGATTTAGCCAAATAATGGATATATTTATTGATGGCTCTATGGCTATTTATACCAGATGCCTAGAAACTCATAATCTATATGTGGCATTTCTTAATGCATTATAACACATTAATGCAATACATATGTTATGATTCTACAAAAACATTTGTTTTCTTGTCGCTAGGGAGGGCAGAACAGTATTATATATTTTTCCTGTAAGGTCGTTGTTGTTCTGGATCTCTGTTGTACCCCCACCCCACCCTTTTTATGTAGTGTCAGAATAGCGATGATATAGTTGACTAATATGTCCAAAAGTCACCAATTTTGGTTTTGTACAAAGTCATTTAATTCAGCAATTAACCATGAACCTCGGAAGCATTTATAAAGATGTTCCATTCCCTCTGAAAATTCCATTTCTCTCTAATTTTATGAATCCTCATAATAAAAATCCAAAATTCTAAAAGCAATGTATTTTACTTGGAAACTGTCATTACCATCTTACACTTCTATTTTTCTTTTTCTAATTACGCAAACTCACATACAAAGCATGCATTTTGCCAGATTTCACCTTATTATAAACATGAAAGGATATTTAAGTGATTAAAAAGCTTCTAAACCTTCAGAACACTTTCTGATTTTTGTGAGGGACAATATTTTATTCTTTTCTCCAGAGTATTAAGGCTTTTCTGTCCAGCTCTTTCACTATTTGACTTTATGGCAGGATAGCAGCACCAAGCGAGTATTTTAAAATACATTCAGAAAAATGTATCCTAAGACCCCCAACGTTGCTCAGTGGCTGTTGGTTACCTCGTTCCCTTCTTTAGTTGGTGGGACGATACTACAAACCCATACAAGTTGCAAAATCCATGTGCTTATCTGATATCCCTGTTGGTATTACCTTAATTTTTCTGCTTAAATGTAATCAACTTTTTGTACAAGTCAGTCAGATTATATTTTTATGTATGTTGTGTATATGCATAGACCCAGGAAATTTCAGACATATTCCTAATTAGGTTTAAAATAGGATATTACAGTATATTTTACAAGCAAATGTATAAAATTGGGCATTACAGTATATTTTACAAGCAAATGTATTTGAAAGACATTTTACAATAACTAGTATTTAATTGCATAGATCTTGGGATTTGTAAAAATACCAGACCCAACTTTTCTTTCAGTAGAATACATTGCTTATCCATAGCTAGTAAATCAATTAAATAAGTTTTATGTAAAAAGTTGACTTAAATCGTAACATCTGGAGCTTTTATTCTACAAAAGGATAAATATGACAACAAACATGTAATGAAAACAATAGTTAGAGGGGATGGATGAATGAATGGAAGAACATCCAAATCTTAGGGGATGTCTTTTTATTCTGTTACTCATTTTTTTAAGTTGTGAATTTTAAAACCTCAACTTCTTTTGAATCTGTTGAGAAAACAATACACTTGGAATGACGGGTTATCATCCTAGATTCACTAAAATCTACCTAAAATTTAACTGATTCTGTTTTCAGAATGCTTGCTGGGACTAAGATTTATCTAAAGTAGCATGTTTATGTTTATTTTCATATCATCTCAGTTGTGGTTTTTGGCAGAAAGAAAATTGTTTTCTAATTACTAAAAAAAATCTGAGGAAGGAAGGATGGAAGGGAGGGAGAGAAAGACCTCTAAAGAAGAGGCGCTATGAGTTGATATTTCAGCCTACCCAAAGAAGCAGAGATTGTGGTGGCAAAAAGAAATTTGGCTTTTCACTGAAATCCACAGGGAAAATGAAGTAGGAATTCAAATGCATAAATGCAAAATATAGCTCAATTTAAAGCTAAGTATATCCTTATAATATAATGACTTATTGAAAGAACAGCATTTTTTTCTTGGAACACAGGGAAATTATTTGCAAATTGAAAATCAGCTATATTAGACACATGACCACATGGTCATTTAATCGGTCTCAATTTTTATTTCAAGAGCAACAATGAAGACATTAAGAAAGCAGTTAATGCTACTAAATCTTAGGTAAGCTTAATGTTGAAGAAAATGACAACCCTACCATCTATGATTGTAATTTCTTTCTATATTTGCGATTTAAAAATTTGTTCTTTTTAATTTTTGGTAGCCTCCGTAAATTCTACTGTTCAGATTTTCTCTTGTAAGAAATATAATTTCCTTTCAATTTTATGAAGGCTTTATGTCTCAATTTTAATGTAGTGATTTCTTCTCTTTATTTTTTGAGACACGGTCTCTCTCTGTTGCACAGACTGGAGTGCAGTAGCAATCATAAATCAGGGCATCCTAGAACTCCTGGGCTCAAGCGGTCCACTTCAGCTTACCAAGTATTTGGGACTACAGGCACAGGTCACTGTGCCACGCTAATTTTTTTTTTATTTTTTTGTAGAGAAGAGGTCTTGCTATGTTGCCCAGGCTCTTCTCAAACACTTGGCCTCAAACGATTCTCCTGCCTTGGCCTCCCAAAATGCTGGGATTATAGGCACAAACCATCATGACTGGCCTTTCATACAGAGATTTAAAAATCCGATTTAAAAATCTGATTTAATCTGGCTCTTCCAACCCATTCTTACCCAATGGGCTGTAAAGTTTTTGAGTGTGTGGATCACATCTTGGTTGTTATTACTTCCCCAGTGTCCAGCATATAGCCCAGCACAGGTTAAATAATAAATATTTGTTTAATAAATAAATGATTAGAAAATACATATTACATATTTTGGCATAGGGGTGTGTGTGGGTGTGTGTATCATATATATATACACACACACAACTATTTTATATATATATACACACGCACACACGTGTGTGTGTGTGTATAAAATCTCTTCCCTGTATGCCACAGTATGGAGTCGTTGGCAAGACTTTTGCTTCTGTTATTCTTTGGATCAATTAAATCCCCCTTCCTTGTTTCCCTATAGAAACTGCATGTAGCACTGACTTTAGATTACTGGCTTAAGTGATTGGGGATCTTGCATTTTGGTATTACCAGGTCAGCAAAGGAGAACCTGAAATTTACTTCTATATTCATAAGAGTATATATTTGTGTATATGTAGTATGTGTGTGGTGTGTGTGTGTAACTTCAAGTTGTAGAAAGGAGGACAAAAAGTCACTGTGGGAAGTGGCAGAGGGGAATTTCCTAGGGGGAAATAATGTTACAACTGTAAGAAAATATAAGAAATTTGATAGAAGCACAAAATTTCATAAAATCAGTTATAAAAACTGTGACATGTAAGCCCCATTTCTGTTTGTCTTGCTATAATGGAAAAGTCACAACATTTTTTTTTATCAAAATGGAAAACAAAAACTAGTAGCGGTGAATGTGGTGAGACAGTAGCCACTGGCACCCCAAGGCAATGGAAAGCAAGTGCTGGGTTGAGCACTACTTTTCACAGTCAGGTGTAGAGCTGCACCTCCCCAGCCACTGTCTTCCCTGCATTTTGGTGGCTTGACACCATTGCCTGGGGGCTGGTGAGGGTCCTTCCCCAGCTCCTTGCTCTGTGCTCTCTGTTGCTGGTGATGCCACTGTTCTGGTATACTCTCTGGCCGCTGTTTTTCTTTTCTTTTCTTTTCTTTTCTTTTTACTTTAGGTGTATACTATATCCAGCATTTCTCCCCATGTTATCCCTCCCCACCCCCCACTGTCCCTACCCTACCCCCCTCAACTGCCCCCAGTGTGTGATGCTCCTCTCCCTGAGTCCACGTGTTCTCATTGTTCAACACCCACCTATGAGTGAGAACATGTGGCGTTTGGTTTTCTGTTCTTGTGTCAGTTTGCTGATGGCTTCCAGATTCATTCAAGTTCCTACAAAGGACATGAACTCATCTTTTTTTATGGCTGTGTAGTATTCCATGGTATATATGTACCACATTTTCTTTGTCCAGTCTATCATTGGTGGGCATTTGGGTTGGTTTATGGCCTCTGTTTTTTTAAATCCTTTGGTAGGCTGTTCTCCCTATTATCCCTGGGATCAGAAAAAAAGCAGGGTACAAAGATGCAGAAGATAGGAAGGCATACAATGAGTGTGAGTGAAGGTAAACCAGCCTGCGCTCTCCCTGTGGAATGATCACAAAGTCATGCACTTAAATTTATGACTAATCATCAAACTATTAATTTATTCAAATGGTATATTAATTTGTTAGGACTGTCATAAGAAAATACTACAGATTTGGTGGTTTAAACAACAGAAATTTGTTTTCTCAGATTTGGTGCCTTAAACAACAGAAATTTATTTTCTCACAATTCCAAAGGCTGTGAAATCCAGGGTCAAGGTGTCAGCAGGTCTGGCTTCTCCCGAGGACTCTGGTTGTCTTGCAGATGGCCACCTTCTCACTGTGTTATCACTTGGCCTTTTCTCTATGTACAGACATCCCTGGATTTCTTTGTGTGTCCAAATTTCCTGCTTTCATAAGGACATCAGTCAAACTGGATTAAGGCCTATGCTGAAGGCTTATTTAATCTCCTCTTTAGAGGTCCTATATCCAAATATAGTCTCATTCTGAGAAACTGGTGTTTAAAGCTTCAGCATACAAATTTTGGGGGAGACACAATTAAGCCCATAACAAATTGTGCTCATGGAATGATTTGATAGTAATGACTGTGGAGAGAGATAGTAATTGGACTGTGAATCCTGAATAATTAGTGACTTCATGTTCATAAAAGTGGACTCAATAATGGGTGTGAACCTGCACGAGAGAGGCATTGCAGAGATGAGTAAGTCTCATTTTCTCTACCAAAGAAAAACAAGTACACATTGCAAACAATAAATCTTTATCAAATTCAACCACTTTATTTTGAACTCAGTAATCTTTCAAACAAGCCTAGACCAACATTTGCTTTATTATAGCTTTTTTCAAGAGGAGTGGAGGTATTAAATTTATTATTATGGTACGTAGTGATTCTCAACTGGGGCAATTCTACCCTCCACCTCCCATGCAGGAAACATTTGGCAATGTCTAGGGACATTTTTTATCATAATAAGTGGGAAGTAGCTGATGGTTTCAAGTAGGTAAAGGATAAGGATGTTAAATCTCCTTTAATACACAGATAGCCTCTCACAAAGAATTATGTGCCCCAAAATGTCAGTAGTGCTAAGGTGGAGGAAACATTATGTAAATAAATTAAATTAGGGAGGACTTTGGAGCTTTTTGAAGACCTTTATTTATATCTAGATAATTGATATTTTTTTAAGTGTTCGTGAAAATACTTTCTCTTATCTTTCTTGTGGTAACCACAAGATAATGCTTTCTTGCCTGGTTAAAAATGGACAACTGCCCCCTTCCACGAACACTCCCTTCATGGAAGCCATCTTTCTCTCTCCTGGGTTTCCCCTCTGGAGTCCCTTCCATGAACACTCCCGTCGTGGAAGCCTGTCTTCCCCTCCTAAACTCCGTCTCTCTCTATTCCCTTCCACTCAGTGTGGAAGCTGCTTTCCTCTCCTGGATTCCATCTTTCTGGATTCTCTCACTCCGTGTGAGAGTTAGCTGTTTCTTTCTCCTTCTCCTGTTTCTCTCTCTCTCTCTCTAAATAAACCACTTTCTACAAACAAACAACAAAAAAAGGGACAACTGCTATACTTTTTAAATAATATAAAGCATTCAGTGTCTTATGATTTATCTAAATTAGTGCGGCTTTATTGCATTTTCTGGGCTTATTATTCTTTCAGTAGGGAGACTACTAAGATTTCATTAAAGAAAGCTGAATAAATGATCAAATACGTTCTTGTAGCTCCAGGCTAGGTAATAAACATTGAGATCTGCTTTTCAAGTAGTGATGAAAATATTAGGCAAAATTACATAGACGATAACATGTATTAAGTGACCGTCCTATTGGCCTGGTATATGAAGCTGTGCTGAACTCTTGCCTACATGCATGGACCCATCGATTGTGAATGTGTGACTACATGAGTGTTTTCATCATAACTAGCTCCTCCTAATGGCAAATGATATGGTTTGGCTGTGTCCCCACCCAAATCTCAACTCGAATTGTCATTCCCATAATCTCTACATGTCATGGGAGGAACCCAGGGGCAGGTAATTGAATGATGGGGGCGGTTTCCCCATGCTGCCCTCATGACAGTGAATACTCATGAGATCTGATGGTTTTATAAGCGTCCAGCATTTCCCCTGCTAGTATTCCTTCTTCTTCCTACTGCCTTGTGAAGAAGGTGCCTTTCTTCCCCTTTGCCTTGCACCATGATTATAAGTTTCCTGAGGCCTTCCCAGCCATGTGGAACTGTGAGTCAATTAAACCTCTTTCCGTATAAATTACCCAGTTTTAGATATTTTTCATAGCAGTGTGAGAACAGACTAATACAGCAAAGAACACATTTTATGAAGGAAAAACTTTGAAAACAAAGGAACTGCTTTCTTTGATGAGAGACCCTTCCTTTCACTTAAAAAAAAACTTTAAATTATCCTTGGAATTTGTTCTAATTCTTTCTATATCTGGGTAAAAATTAATAGTAGTAACAGATCTAACTTCAATGTATATCTCCAGTTCCCTATTCTCTTCTCTATGTAAAGATGTATATCCAGCTGTCAAACTCAATAGATTTGAAACAAAAATTACCTGGAGACCTTCCCCATCTCCCATGTCCTTTTTTCTTATGGCACAGACCTGGAAGTCCTCCTAAATGCTTCCTCTCCCTCAGCCTAACCACTCTAGCACTATCCAGTTGCAGGTACATTCTTCCTCCTTCACGTCACCCTTTCATACCATCTCCACTGCTGCCATCTTGGGTCCAAACCTCGTTTTATCGTGCCTTAAAACTGCTAGCCTTATAATTGGTCTCTTTATTCTATCAACATCCTCTTCCTGACTGTCATCCACAGATTCACTTTCTAAAACACCATCATGATGCTTCCATGCTTATACCACTAGCTTTTCAGTGGCTACCAGAAAAATAGGGCTAAATTCTAAGCCATCATAATCTATTCCTTCCTGTGTCTCTCCTCCTTGTAAATTGCTTTTGTCACTCATGTGTACTCTATATTTTAGGTAAAAATAACTACTAGCTATACCTGATTTTTGCCTAGAGTTCCATTCTCTCCTCACTTTGTGATGAATCCCCACTCATTCCACAGATTTTGCCTCTAAGACCTTTCATAATTTTGTATTTCCAAATGGAAGTGCCTCCTTAACTAGCTTGTGTTCATTTTCTTCTGTGTCTGTTACTGCATTATCATAATGAATCTTAATTTATATATTTTCTATCTTTCTTCCTCCTTAAGAGTGTTATGATGAAAAGAGTTGTTTTAGAAAGAAGAATTTGGCAATGTATTGCTGCATTAATTGGAATGGAAAAGAATGAATTCCTGTATCAACAGAAGGAAACAGTGTGAAATCCTGACAGGGACAATTTCATTACAGTTACAAAATATATAAATATGTGATTACAATTATGAGAACTGCTCCGTAGGAGACAAGGACCCAATGAGAGTGTAAAAATAGGCAGCTAACATAGTCTGAGCATTTGGAGAATGTTTCCCTGGGGATGATGAGGCCTGAGGATGAGTAACAACATGCTCTGCTGAGAACCACATGAATGAAGCCCTGATGTGTTAAACTAAAAGGATAAAGGTGTCTGAAGTGTAATAAGGCAGAGAGGAGAGTATCAAAAATAAACTGGGGAAGATGGGTAGGTACTGTGTTTTTAAATATGATTTAACCCAGTAATTCTTTGTTTCATTTTAAGGAGAAACAAGTGATTATTAATTTATTCATTGGCAATGCAATTTAAAAACATATTCGTTGTGTCTTATCATTGAGAATTTTAAAACATTGAAATAAACAATAGGTATTGTTTATTTTCAACCAAGGTTTAAAAAGAAAAAGGTCAGTTTTCAAATCTATTCCCAACTGCTAGAGTTTAATAAAAACTGTCATAAATGTTAACCTTTGTTCTGAATCAGCTCAGCATTTATCCGTCACCCAGCTGTACAGCCTCTCACTTGCCAAAAGGAGTGGAATGAGAATTGTTAGAGTACTTGGAATGTTTACTGTAAGTGTGAAGCACAAGACACCACACAATCATGGTGACCTTTATATCTTAGTCCCATTTCTACATTCAATAAGAGACATTAAATTATTTAGTAAGTCTTTGGAACTTTCTTTTTAGTTTTTCACGACTTTGCTCTTACGTTGAAGAAAACTATTACACAGATGAACTACAAATGTGAAGCTTCTGTTATTACCTTCTGTTTTACTCTGTAAACTGTGATCAATGAAATAGTGAATGCTGACCAAGTATTCTAGGCTCAGAATGGCACCTTTCAAAGGCAAAAAAGAAGGTGAACAGCCAATCTACTAGTAGCCTCTCAAGCAATAGTCAGGACTTTGGACTTGGTCCATAATGTTGTGTTTCATATTGCCCTAAGAAGGTTGCTCTAGGAAGGAAAATAGTTTTCCCAGTGGTGATAGAGATAAGGGCCCCCAAAGAGAAGAAATTTGAGAGAAGGATGTTACAGGTGTCCAAGGGAAAGATAATAAACTCCTCAGACAAGATGGAATGTGTTTTGAATTTGAAAAGACAGTCAGGGGTTCATTCATGTGGTTCTCGGAAGAGCAGGTTGTTACTCATCCTCAGGGCTCATCATCCCCAGGGCAACATTCTCCAAAGGCTCAGACTATGTAAGGTACCTATTTTTATACTCTTATTGGGCTCTTGTCTCCTTTTGAGCCATTCTCACAATTGTAATTACATATTTACATATTTTGTTGGCCTAAGGGCTTCCTCTCACATTCAATCATAGGACCATGGGAACAAGGTTCAAGCTTATGTTTTAAATCATTATGTGTCCAGTGCTTTGTCTGCATCCTGGTACATAATAGACATTCAATAAATTCTTGTAAAATTCATTGTTTTTCAACTGAGAGTACAGAAGTAATCAGAAAGTAAATACATGTGTACCCCTTTTGGAGAAACATATTAAATTCATTCCATTAGCAAGCAATGAGTTTTTTTATTTAAAAAAATTATTTCAGCAACTTCTAAATGTACATCTCAAGCTTTGACCACTCCTCCTCTTTACATTTATACTAAGTTAATGCCATCTCCACTGTTGTATAAATTACCTAGTAACTTAAATTGCCACATAACCTGTTACTCCACTGAAGTTTGTGTTACTCTACCTTAAAAAGATGTGTCTATGTTTATACTAAGTTTAAACAGGAGGAGTGGTCAGAGCTTGAATATACTATGCTTGCAATTGTTTTAGTTGTTCTCATGGTTAAAATTGAACTCATCATCTTACTCTTACAATCTGGTCTATTTCTTTTATTTCTTGGTCTGATTGATTACTACAGAGTTATCTAAGCTAGAAACATAGAGTCACCTTAGTCATATTCCTTTATCTTAACACTGTTTCTCATCATCAAGTCTTCTTTTACCTATAATGTTCTTGTATCAGTCCCTTCCACTCTGTCTTTATTAATACTGCCAACTGTGTAAGAGCCTCTCAAGTGATCTTTACATTGTGTGTTTCCATATAATCCACCTCAAAGGTCTTTGTGTTTGTTTGTTGGTTTTGATTGTTATAGCAATATTTACATTTCTGCAGCACTAGTAAATTACACCAAAACATACTCTGTTCCAGGGTTTTATAATTGACATCAAGTTTAAAAATACAAGTTATACTACTGTGATGTTTCTTTATAAGCAATGGCTGAATCAGAAAACAATCAATATGCCTAATTTTCATGATGAAAACATTCAAAATTCTTGTAAGATTTCTTGAAATCTAAGCTTATGATTGTATGAGAATTCACAATAAACCAGCTCACAAAATGTATAACCTTCAGTTTATCATACTCTGTAGGGAATTACTGAAGCATATGACATTTACTCATTGATTTTTTAATCCATGCAACACACACGCATACGGAAGTCTCAGAGTCTGTTGTGCGATAACAAATTATTTAACTCACCCTTAGGTAAACAGTTTTCCTAAATTGCCCTCCTGCCCCCTGCTACTCTGACTAAAAATATGTGCTCTTGTTTGTGCTGTTATTTTTGAACAGTGTATGCTGGTATCCGATGTAAGATGATTCATATGATACTGGTGTTACCATGGCAATCCATCATGTACATAGCAAGAACACTGTGAATACCAGAAGCTCTTTGTTCTCTTTGAGTTCCCATTTTCTTTTCTTGTTGTTGTTTTTTTTTTTCTTGTGCTAATAATCTGGTGGCTATGACATCAAGTGTACCACAATCTAATTTTCTTTTTCTGTTGCTCGTGGTAGGATTCATACTCTGCTAGCAAGGGAGTTCTTGGCCATTTTGACTTGCGAGAGATTTTGCTTCTGCCTAATGTTTCATTTCATCAGCAAAGTCTTCCCTCTGAGGAAAAACCCACTTGAATTCTAAGGCTGATGCTGGGAATGCAGTATGATGAGTTCTGTGGAAGCAGAACATTCCAGCCCTGGGGTTGCTGTTGTCTCTGACTTTAGTATATGTTTAGAGTCACCTCAAAATAGAGCAGAAAGATGAGTGTTAGCCTGCACATCACTGGCAGTTTTTAAAGGTAAATTGCCACTTTTACTTACCACACTGGATTCTCCAAGTCACACTAGGATTTAGGCTACAATAGGGTCACTGAGATTAAGTTACACAAGAAATAATGAGGTTTACACAGACTCATTTATCTTTCTAAGCTATTGAGAGATTTTTACATGTCCTGTGACAAAGGAGAACCTGACTGATACTGTAAAAGAACAATTGAGTACAGTTGCACCATCCAAGCACTTACTGCTGCAAATTCAAATATACGCACAAAGTAAAATGGGAGAGATAGAGGAAGGGGGATATAAAAATTGCAATAGAGCAATTCCAGTTGCTCCATTTGCCAACACAAGCAGTGGATCTATGTTCACTAGTAAGTGTGATTGAGGTAGGAGATGTGAATCTACCACTCTGTTCCTGTCTCAGTTCCCTTGGTGTACTGTCTTGTGTGAACACCTTGCCTTACATTGGATGACTCAGGGGATTCTTGGTAGTAAAAGTGACTGTGTCAGATTCTTGCCACATAACCTAAGATACTACTCCACTGAAGTTTGTGTTACTCTACCATCAAAAGATGTATCTATGTTTATAGGCATTCTTTTGTTCAATTTGAAGAGAAACTTTAATGTCAATAATGAATATTATTAGCCTCATTTGTGAATTAAACAAATGTTAAGATTGCATGCACATTAGTAAAAAACTGTTGTACAGGAAGATGTATGCACAGGCACCTCCTACCTTGTCATCCAGCTCAGCTACCTTTTTCTATTCAGCTTTCTGCAAGTATTTATTTCGTATAATGCACATGGAACTATAAGGATACAAACATGGATCATATAAAGAACCTGCCCACATAGAGCTTAATCTAAAGACAGATGATAAATACTAAACATAAATAACTGTTCACAACATTAAGATACCAGTAAATTCATTCATTCATTCATTTAATTCACTCATACATTCACTTGTGCTGCAAACATTTACTGAATAGGAACTGATTTCAAAGTTTTTAGCTAGGAATGCAAAACTGAGAAAGAAAAATTCTCAGTCTTCAAAAAAAATCAGTCTAACCACTCAGGCAAAAATTCAAAGGGAAAATAAATTATAATACATAAGGACTTTAATAGTCCTCTAGGAGACATTAGACCAAACACTGACCACCAACTGGGCTATTCAGGTATGGTCTTACAAATTTTTAGGTCATAAAAGAAGAGGCACTCACCTGAAAGACAGTACCAAAAAGAGGTGGCTGGCAGATAATGAACTCACGTTACATTGCAGTTTGCAAAGTAGATAGTCATATACTATTTTCTTTGACTGTCACATCAACTGGTAAGAAAACCCAGCAGATTCAAAGGCCTTGCTGAAGACCATAAAGTTTGTTAAATGTGGCTGAGTGCAGTGGCTCACACCATAATCCTAGCACTCTGGGAGGCGGAGGTGGGCAGATCACTTGAGTCCAGGTGTTTGAGACCAGTCTGGGAAACATGGTGAAACCCTGTCTTTGCTAAAAATCCAAAAATAAAAATTAGCGGGGTGTTGTGGCATGCACCTGTAATCTCAGTTACTCTGGTGACTGAGACACAAGAATTGGTTCAACCTGGGAGATGAAGGCTGCAGTGAGCTGAGATCGTGCCAGTGCACTCCAGCCTGGGGGATGGAGTGAGACTCTGTCTCACACACACACACACACACACACACACACACACACACACACGAAGTTAAATCCTGTAGTTGGGACCCAAGGACCAGTCATCTGTTCTCTAAATATTGTCCCTTGTGTTCTGTTAAATACCATGGAGAAAGCAGGAGTAAAATATTTTGGCAGCTCTGAGAAGGGAGAATTTACTTCCAACTGGGAGTATCAGAGAAGGCTTTGTAGATAAAATGACATTTATTCTTGGTGTTTGCATTCAGTTATGCAGAGTTGAGGATGAAGGGCTTCTCAGGCTGGGAATACAGTCTCACAAAGGTGTAGATGTAGGAAAATACATTTATAGAAAAAATTTGAGTGTAGTCAAAATTTATTGAACTTGAGAAGCAATCATGGATTGCTCATGGGAAATAAAACTGGAAAGGAGGATGACTATATTTTTAGGGTCATGAAAATTAAGCTAAAGAATATTTTCTAAACTAAGGTTTTAATTAATTAAAGATTTTAAACAGAGGGGTCCTATGATGATAGCTTTGCTTAAGAAAGAATGAAGTGGCAGCAATGAAGACACAGCTTGGAATACCAGAAGACTAGAGTAAGGAGGCTAGTGAGGGGACTTACGGCAATAATCTACTTTACAGGTAATAAGGTGGTAGTTAATAAGATGATGGGTTATAGTATTAACTTTTGTTTTCTTTTTAATTCTGTGTTTCTGCAATGGCTATATGCAAATCTATCAGGAAAAGTAAAGAGTTTTTTTTTTGTTGTTGTTTTTCTTTTTCAAAAAGTGCAGGTAATTAGGGCCTAACATGGAATGGTGCATGCTAGGAATAAAATGGATAGGAAGGAATGTTTGCTAGAGACATTGTGATGGAAGGATTTGCAAGATTTGCAAACTTGTATAATGAAGAAAAGAGGATGCTCTTTTCATGATGATAGCCAGACACCATGATGAATCCTGGATTTCTGGTATAAGAGTTGTACAATTAACAGAAATAGGGATTAGGAAAAAACAAGCAGCAGGTTGGAGGACAAAGATAATGATTTATTGAGAGAGAAACTGATTTGGGGAATTTGCAAGACAAATCAATGAAGTTAAGTAGACAAATATCAAGCAAAAAGTAAAACGAGGTTGGGATTGAAGATGTGAACACAGAAAATGGCCAAGCCAACATTCTTAGGGGTACATCTATATTTGTGGATTAGATTTAGAAATGAGAGTCAACACCTAATGTTTTCTAAAGTCACAATCAATTTCATTTTTTCTGTTTGTTTGTTTCCAATTCAGAACATTACTTTCATCCTGTCTTATATTGTGCAGACCTTTCAATACGGC
Organism: Aotus nancymaae; assembly: GCF_030222135.1. Taxonomy (NCBI): domain Eukaryota; kingdom Metazoa; phylum Chordata; class Mammalia; order Primates; family Aotidae; genus Aotus; species Aotus nancymaae. Next base: position 53,480,559 of record NW_026988425.1, on the reverse strand, counting down.
TTGAATAGAAGATAGTTTATAAAAGTCCGAAATATATTTCTAAATATTTGTGGCTGAGATCACTCAGACCTTGGGTAAATTGTAATATATCTATATGGCAAGTGCTTTGTAAAATGACACTCATTTTGAAACTGGTCATTAAATTTTAATTAAAAAGTCAAATCATACTTAGCCTTGATATTGAATCCTGAACTTAACCAAGAAATGCTTACAAAAAGTAAATATTAACAACAAGACACAAATAATCCAATACTGATCTGCCCTACTATTACATCCTCAGCAATAAATATGAATATTTAAGTGTTGTAATTGCCAGAAATCAACCAAAATTGGCGTAACTGTTAGAGATGTGTTGACTGTGGAAAGAACTCCATAATTTTAGAATTATGGAGAAGAGCAGAGACTAAACGAACAAAAAATAGTACTATTACCCAGTCACTCTAAAGAAGTATGTTTGTGGCCACACAGTAAAGTTAGCCATGAGCTTGAGTGCTCTATCACTTTTTATTCTGTTGCTTGTTTATAAAAAAGGTAAAATAGCTTTTTCTTTTTAACCAAACATTTCTTACTGGAAGTTCAATAGGTGTACAGTTTGTTTGGCTAGACATGGGTATTTGTGTGTTATTCTCTTTCAGTAGTTCTGAAAACCATTTTATCAGTAGTTAGATACCTTGTGTTCCCAGGAGCTTGGATATTTTATTGAGGCTGTTTCAAATGCATTTAACGTCCTTTGTAATGGATTTGTTTATCTCTTCCCTAATGCTCTTGGCTAAGGAAGTTACTTTTTATTTGCCTTATGGTGGTGAGGACTTCATTGCTATAATCTATAGATAGCGTACTTTAGCATTCCATACATTTTAATATGATATATGCCGTATATACTCTATAAATGCGAAGTTATAGAGAATGTTTGCTTAAGTTTTCTTTTATAGAGAATTGTTAACAAAGGATGTGCAGTCTATATGTTAAAATAATACCCAGAAATTAAAAGGGAGTAAAGTAGAACAGTTTGTTGCACTAAGACTTCATATACAATATTCTGAAAAGTTGAAGTATCTCCTGGGTGAAATACATCATATATGTATTATAAGTATGTGGATATAATATGAACATAGAGAATTATGTAAAATATATGTGTATATATATATGTATATGTACAGAACATATACCTTTATTAGCATTTCTTTTAATGACATTTTACTATAAATCCAATGACCTGAATTATTCTGTGGGTCAGTGCTAAGTGTGTCAAGAGAGCTGGCATAGAAAACGGAAAAAGCACTACACCCCTTAGCTTGCAAGTAGATGTGAATTTTCTGCCTTTGACGTTGTTGAATCTGTGATGAATCCAATGTTTAGTCTGATTAATATAAAACATCTGGATGATCTAACTTTAGGGAAATATTGCTTCATATGCACTGAATGCCGGAAAATTGGTAGAATTTTAGATTCCTTTACTTTATAAATGATGCTACCCTAATTTCTGCAATACGTAGAGAGTTACAAGAGCTTAGCTCTGACCTTTTTTCCCATTCAATTAAAATTGTCCACCTTTAGTTTATTACACATGTAACTCTTAGTAGAGTTAACATCTGGATTATTGTGGACAGTTCCCAAACACATCATTTGAATTTCACTATCAGTCTATGCACTCCCATAGGAAAAAAAAAAAATCTCAGTCATACAGGCTACACCCAGATCCTGAATAGACCCTGGTTTTCTAGTTGTTGTTTTCTCAGGCCAGATCCAAGAAGTCCTCATTGGGCTCTTCTCTGGGATTCTCTGATAAAATTGGATTTAGATTGAGACTGAGGTGAAGATAGAGCTGGTCGTTGAAAGACAGAAAACAGCTGTGAATGCAATAATTATCCTTTGAGACATAAACAAATATAAGATATACCAGGAAAGGGCAATTCGAGTTGTTCATTTTCTGACAATTGTGAAAGAGTTGACCCAGACAAGAGAGTAGGGAGATTAACAGTGTGATCAGGTTCAGGGCCCACTGTGACATTGAATTAAGACAATGTTGGCATTCTCCATGGTTATCTTTTGAAAATAGAGGTTTAGAATTGGGAAAGGAATAACCTATCCCATTAACTATGTCGCTCGTCTCATGCAGGTGACCTCTGATTTATGTATTTCTCAGGATATAGACCAATGCTGAAGTATAGAAATGTTATGTAAAATTACACTTTGTAATTTTAAGTCTTCTGGGACTACATTTAAAAAGTAAAAAGAAATAGGTAAAATTTATTTCAAGGATATATTTTATATAACTCTGTATCAGAATATTATTTCAACTTAAAGCCAATATATACAATTATTAATGAGATATTTAACATTCTTTTCTCATACTGTGTCTTTGAAATCCTGTGTATATTTTTTACTTACACCACATATTAATTTGGATTCCCAATTGTCCTCAATCATATTTGATCTTTATTCAATTGAGATTTTGGTCTCAAAATTTACAATTAGAAATACAGATTCACTTACTCAGGTTGTTCCAAATATAGTATTATTGAATCAACTATCAGTCTTTTAATTTTGATTGATAAATATTAAATAAGACTAAAATTTTAGTTCTTCAGTTGTACTAACCCCATTTCAAGTGCCCAACAGCCTCTTGTGGCCATTGGCTGCCACATTGGACAGGCCATATTTAGATTATCTGGGTTTGAACTCAGAGTCTGCCACTCACTCACTGTATTGGCAAGTTGTTGCCAACCTGGGCAAGTTTTTTCTCTTTTTATTCTTCAGGAAGTTTTTTTTAGGCTTCAGGCAAGTTTTTTCTCTTTTTGTGCTCACCTGAGCTCACCTTTTTCTTTGAAGAAGCTCTCCTGAAGAAAATCCCATATTTTTCTTCAGGACGTTGCTATTTTTCTACTTAAACTCAGAACCTCAGAGTCATCACTGAATCCTCCTCTCCCTCATCATCTTTGTCTGCCAGAAAGTCAAGTCCATTGAGGTGTTCACTGTAAAATTTCATGCTTTCCTACAACTTCATTTCCACTGCTGCTAGTACCCTCTCCTGTTGCATGGATAGCTGCAATGATCTATTTAATTAGCCTGAGACTCCAGCCATCACTCCACATTATGCCTGCTGGATGATGCTACTGTGATCATTTTCTGAAAATGGTATTTTTATCATATACTCCACAGTTCAAACTGTTTCTTCACTGCCCATCACTTCCAGCATGAATCCATGTCCTCTGTGAAACCCCTCTTGACAACTTGTATGCCAGATCCAAATGACAACTCCCTTCTTTGTGCTGCCTTTGCCCTCCACACAGACTTCTACCATAGACCCAGAGCCCTGTTCCACATATAGGAGTACATGGACTCTAAGCCCCACACAGACTATTTTGTTGTTGTCATTTTTTGTTGTTGTTGTTGTTTGTTCGATATCCTGACATCTCTGTAACACAGCACAGTGGTTTCTTGACAATTTTTCATTTTCTGTATGAGCTAGTGAATGACACTCCTTTGTCTGGCATTCTAGGCCTTCAGAATTAGCTCCAGTTGACTCTTCTGGCCCCTTCTCTTGCTTTTCATCCACACAGATTCTCTGCTCTAGAAAAATTGGTTTATTACTATCTCACAAATATGCCCCCAATGTTTGTGTCTCCATGCCTTGTCTTACATCATCTCTTCTGATGTGTCCCCGCATTCCTCTTGATCTGCCCAAATTCTACCCTTTCTTCAAGGTCCGGTCCCTCCCTCTTCCATGATGAAGACTGCAGAGCATGATGCAAATCCAGTATGTTTCAAATTCAGGATTGTGTAGCCTTCTAGAAGGAGGCCACGCTTGGGGCCCAAGTGGATCTGTTTCTTCTGTTTTCCATCAAGTTGCCTACCCTCTCTGAGGTTCATACTCCTCATCTTTGAAATTACAGTAACAAAATGTAAGGTGCAGAGCTATCTCAAGCATTTTTAAAATTGTACTTTAAGTTCTGGGGTACATGTGCAAAGGTGCAGGTTTGTTACATAAGTTTACATGTGCCATGGTGGTTTGCTGCATCCATCACCCCAACATCTACATTAGGTATTTCTCTGACAGGTCCCAGTGTATGATATTCCCTTCCCTGTGCCCATGTGTTCCATTGTTCAACTCCCACTTATGAGTGAGAACATGCGGTGTTTGGTTTTCTGTTCTTGTGTTAGTTTGCTGAGAACAATGGTTTCCAGCTTTATCCATGTCCCTGCAAAGGACATGAACTCATCCTTTTTATGGCTGCATAGCATTCCATGATGTATATGTGCCAAGTTTTCTTTATGCAGTCTATCATTGATGGGCATTTGGATTAGTTACAAGCCTTTGCTATCATGAACAGTGCTGCAATAAACATATGTGTGCATGTGTCTTTATAGTAGAATGATCTATACTTCTTTGGGTATATACCCAGTAGTGGGATTGCTGGGTCAAATGGTATTTCTAGTTCTAGATCCTTGTGGAATCGCCACACTGTCTTCCACAGTGGTTGAATTAATTTACAAAAATAATGTATGCACTGGCATTCAGCGAGGGTTCAGCTAGAGCACGTGAACTCGGTTACTTTCAGTACACTCATAAGATATGTAATCATGTAGCTTTTAAAGTATCTTTCATTGTAAGATTTTGTTGTCATTTGGATTACTATACAATACACTCTTGATTTCTAAATGAGGCTGCAAGTGTCTGGACTGAAACATATGCATAATTGAATTCTGTGCAGATATGCACAAACAGATATGTGTGTATGTGTGTGTGTCTGTGTGAGCACACAAATGTATTTGTAGATATCAAGGGAGAGTGGCACTTTCATGTGTATGTATTAATCATTCAGTCTCCATAAGAAAGCATCATCAAGAGGAAGCTGAAGATGTTCCTATTTTATCTGTGAAGACTCTAGACTTGAAGAGTTTGAGTCTTTCCAAAACCAATCCAACTCTTATAGTGATAGAAGCAAAACATTCAAACAGTGTTTACACATCTTTCCCAAAGCTGTTTGATGTTATTATTTCCTGCATATCAAATCTATGAGATTCTCTGCCTAGATCGATGTATGTGCTAACCATCTGTCAATTTTTATCTACATGCAATTGTACCCAGGTTCAGGGAGGGAGAAAGGTTCGGTGGTTGTAAGAAGGACACTTCATAACATGGTAGGCAAATACAGAATGCCTGCAACAAGACAACCATGGCATTTTTTGTTAGGCCACTCAGCATTGGTGTCAAGAATGACAAATGACACTTGAATTTCTTTTTCCTGAAAAAGGGCAGGAACAGTCTATTGGCAAATGCAATTAATGAATATACATGATATCAAGCTTTTGCCACAGGCAACAGTGTTCTAACTGGAAAATCCTAAAATGTAGATAATTTTCCTCCAAATGCTTTCTAACAATAGATAAGTTTAAATTTGGCTGATTTCATATCTACCGTAATATAGTGCCAGCAATGCCAAGATACCGAAAATTGCCTATGAAAAACAGAGTTAAGAAAACTTTGGATAAATTATCATGTTAAGCTTAACCTTATACCTATAAAAAATTTAGGGATAACAGTTATGACTTCTCACTGAGTACTCATGTTAGACCAAAATGGGTTCTCATATTTTGGTGAAGGACCAGAATAACTTACCTGTAAATGAAACAATCATTTTCTTTTTCTTTATACTCATTCTTCATGGGATTTGTATAGGGGATCAAGTCAAAGATGTCCAGTACAAAGTAACAACCTCTCATTGTATTGCTTAAGTTTAGGTTAATCATTAATATTTTCCATGGATCAGTACCCTGTTGAAGCATGAGCTGCAGCAGTGATCTCCAATTTCATGTGCTTTCCAAGTGAGAACAGCTATGGGCCAGATTGTTAGGAGCTTTGCCATGAACTACAGACCCTCAGCTCTCCTCTATAAACAGTTCTTCTTCCACCCCAGGGCTCCCAACTTGCCCTAAACAGAGGGTAAATGTGGATGTGTAAGTACAGCAGAGGAGAGCATGCTTTTTATATTATTCAGTTCTTCACTTTCTCTTCTTCAATTGAAAGTTGAGCTGTTATATTTCCTGAAATGAAATGATGACAAGCAAAAGTAATAGAAATAGCCTTTATAAGTGCCTGACTTCTGGGTAACAAAAGTTGTGGGGATCGCTCCAGCATAAGAGACCCCTAAGTGTCTCCGCCATAATGGAGTTTGAGCCCAGAGACATTTCTCCCCACTGGAGGCAGTAGAGCTAAGGGAAAGAAAGAATTGAAAGAAGTTTGAGTTTGCAGAAGTTTATCTCTGGTCCACTGACCTAAGGGCTGGGTAAAAGCTGTGTGGTTTTACTAGGCTTGAAGTACCTGCTCTGGGCTAGTTTATGACTTTGTTTACCCTCTATTGATGAGCCCCATGCTTGTTCCTGTGACTGCTATTTGCAAAGATAATAGGTCTATCGCCTCTCTGGTGCCTTGCATAGATCATTAACATTTTAACTATAGGTTTCCTCACCCTGATAATGAGACCCACCTGCATGACTTGATTGTACCCATTGTGTGTTTTCCGCTGCCTAAGCTTGTAGCCCAATGGCTTTCTCTTCCCTGTCATAAGATAATGGCATCTGTTCCAGTAAATGAGATGGGACAAAGAATGCTTATGTAAATGAGGTGGGGCAAAGAATGTTTCTGTAAATGAGGTAGGACAAAGATATATACTAACTATGTGCACAATAAAGTTGCTGTTTAGGCATTGCTAAATTTGGCAATTGCCTAGCCAGCCCTCCAGACCCCAGCTCTTTCTGTCTCTCTTTTCTTCCGCGCACTCTCTCTTCCAGGTATTGGGACCCTCTTGCAGGTCAAGAGACCCTGGCAGATATGCCATTCTCACAGACCCCAACAAAAAGTGACTTTTTAAAAAGTGCAAAATGTTGCATTTAATGTAAAAGGTGAATGCATTAGTACCACCCTTGAAAACATTCAAGTTCTTTTCAGAATAAGCACCATTAAGGAGTTGACAAATATTTTATGTTTTAAAGTATCCTATAAAAATTCATCACAGAAAGTAAAAGCTTCCTTCTCTTATCCTTCTCAACAAAGCCCTCTTGTATATAGAGATTGAGTCTGGCTTACCTCTGTATCCCTTGTGCTGATAAACTAGGAACCTTGCAAAAATAGATGCACAATAATTGATATTTAGTAAGTGAGAGAATCCATTAATGAAAAGTATGTTATTTCACAGAGAACAGTGTTTATTTAGGTAGATGGTCCTGGTGTCATTAAGTAAAAGGATAGAGAATACTTGCAATATGCCTGGAGTAGTGTTGAGAATTTTTTTTAATGTTTTAAACATGATCTTTTTTATGGGCTGAATTGTGTCCTCTCAAAATTCAAATGTTGAAGTCCTAACCCCTGGCACCTCAGAATGTAAACATGGAGATAAGGTCTTTAAACAGGTGATTAAATTAAAGTGAGGTCTTTAGGATGGCCCCTAATCCAATCTAAATGACATTCTTATAAGGGGAGGAAATTTGGACTCACAAAGAGGCATTAGGCACATGCACACAGAGACAACCATGTAAACATATAGTAAGAAGGCTGCCATCTGAAAGCCAAGGAGAGATGCATCAGAGAAACTAAACCTGCTGACACCTTTGATCTTGGACTTCCAACCTCTAGAACACTGACAAAATGTATCACTATTGTGTAAGCCACCCTATCTGTGGTATTTTGTTATGGAAGCCCTAGAAAATTAATGCAGTCTTTTTTTTTGCTACCTTTGGAAGCCCTCTCTTCAAATGATGGTAAAGAATAGAAGACTATAAAGTGTCAGTAATAAAGGGTGATGAGAGGAGACAACTAGAGATGCAAGAGGAGCAATTTATGGAAAGAAGAGAAAAAAATTAACAAAGTTAATTGTTAGTGAGGAGACAACCCACAGAATGGGAGAAAATGTTTGCAAACTATCCATCTGACAAGGGATTAATAATCAGAATACATCAGGAGCTCAAACAACTTCATAGGAAAAAGAATCTAATAATCCAATTAAAATGGGCAAAAGATCTAAATAGACATTTCTGAAAAGAAGACATACAAATGGTAAACAGGCATTTGAAAAGGTGTACAGTGTCACTGGTCATCAGAGAAATGCAAATCAAAGCTACAGTTAGATATTATCTCACCCCAGTTAAAATGGCTTTTATCCAAAAGACAGGTAGTAACAAATGCTGGCAAGGATGCAGAGAAAAGAGAACACTTGTACACTTTTGGTGGGAATGTAAATTAGTATAACCACTATGGAGAACAATTTGGAGGTTCCTCGAAAAAGCTAAAAATATAACTCCCATATGATCCAGCAATCCCATTGCTAGGTATATACCCCAAAGAAAGTTAATCAATATATCTGCACTTCCATATTTAATGCAGCACTATTCACAATAGCCAAGATTTGGAAACAACCTAAGACTCCCTCAACAGACAAATGAAGAAATAAAATGTGGTACATATACACAAAGGAGTACTATTCAGTCATAAAAAGGAACGAGATCCTGTCACTTGCAACAACGTGGATGTAACTGGAGGATGTTATGTTAAGTGAAATTATCCAGACACAGAAAGACCTTCTTCACATATTCTCATTTCTTTGTGGGAGCTGAAAATCAAAACAATTGAGTTCCTGAAGATAGAGATTAGAATGATGGTTACCAGTGTAGTGGATGGGAGGAAGTAGGAAGTAGGGATATTTAATGGGTACAAAAATATAATTAGATAGAACAAATAAGACCTAGTATTTGATAGCACAACAGGATGATGACATCAACAGTAGTTTCTTGTACATCTCAAAATAACTAAGAGAATATAATTGAATTGTTTGTAACTTAAAGAATGGATAAATGCTGCTGTAATGGATACCCCATATTCCCTAATATGATTATTATGTATTATATTCCTATATGAAAATATCTCACGTGCCCCATATATATATATATATGTATACACACACACACACACATACACACACACATACACACACACACACACACACACTTATTATGTACCCACAGAAATTAAAAATTTAAGAAAAATTATTTTGGTGATTTCTAGAATTATTGATGATAATGTCACATAATCAAATAAAGAAGGCAATGTGTAACTCGAGAAAAAGCAAAACGTTGTTCAATAAATGAAACATAATTATGGCACATCATTTGGTTTATCAGTAAACATTACTTTGCAGGGATGATAGAATAGAATCCTGAAAATTTTTTTAGCCAATAATTGTTATATAACTGTATTGGGAGGATAAAAAGAGGGAAGTAGAGTAGAGAGGTGAGATGGTGAAAGACTGTGAAATCATCATTCATAATAGAAAGTCGCTTAGAAATATGGAATCAAAAAACAAAAAAGTTTGAGAGCCTCATAGAGAGGGTGGCACAAAAGACTCCTGTATCTTGTTCTAAGCCTTGTGCATACAATTTGGGGTGGGTGAGTTAGTTTAATAATTATTTTGTAAATATAAAAGGAACCAAGGCAAGCAAATTTCTAGACATAAATGTCTTCTGTTTATTATCATGATCATAGGTAGACATCTTGGATTGGAATTATTTAACATTTGAATGGAATATTCCATTTCCCCTTTAATATTTGATAGGTTTAACATGTCACTAACTGTGGAGTAGGAACTGGGAGTGCTCTTTATTGGCAGAAGTGTGACTGGCTACCCCTGACCTTTCAGGAGAGAGGTGAGACACGTACACCTGACCAGTCAGACCCACAGATTTACTGCTGGTGATGAGTGAGGTTGCAGATGTCAAAGACAGTTTGTGCTGTTCAGGTTAAATTGCCCTACTTCAGCTCTCACTGTAAAGAACAGTTATAACTAGTACTCTCCACCTCCAGTCTTTTCACTAGCAAGCAAGATATTTATGGCAAATAATTAGGATGAAAAGAAGTCACCATATCACAATAATGATTTTTTGAATTCACACTTTAAAAGAGATGATCCTCCTTAGGAAGAGTAAAATTAAATGAATTTCCATGCCATTGTTGATTTTACTTGAGTTAAACAGAAGCATAAAAAGTTGGGTTTCTGTGCATAGCCTGGAGAACCTTATCTCTCAGAATTATCATGCCCCAGGCCATTCCTTGCAGATTTTTAATTCCCTTTGTCTCAGAAACATCCAGAAAATCTTTTTGACCTTCAGGTGGTTGGCAGAACACTTACTGTGAGGGCGCCTCAGTTTGGCAGAAAAGCCCTGAACTTTGTCCAAAAGAAGGGCTTTCCAGCATGCCAGTTCATTCAGCTTAGGACTGCCAGGCTTCCTGAAAGACAAGTGTGTCAGAAACAAAGTAAACAAACAGAAACTCAGTGTCCAGAATTTTCCCTCCAGAGCAGCACAGTTCCTTTGCTGAGCAGCAACAGTCAATGCTTCAAGCTGTTCCCTCTCCCTTTTCTGTTAATTGAGAAAACCAATTGCTGCAAGAGCAACGTCAACAGAGCTAAATGTAAATGGAGTTTAATAGAAAGAGACAGCCCATTGAGAACCCCTAACATTTTGGTGTAATACCCCAGAGTTCCACACCATAAACTTGGTATTTCTAGTATAGAATTCATCTCTCAATTGCACGCCACCCTCCCCCGTCTTATTCACTCTCTTGCATTATTAATGGAGTGATCTCCCCCATGGGAACAAGATAGATTAGATAGATAGATAGATAGATAGATAATAGGTAGGTAGGTAGATAGATGATAGATAGATAGATAGATAGAGAGATAGATAGATATAGATAGATGGATGATAGATAGAGAATGTCTCTAATATATGTATTAGAAACACAGTCTATGTTGCCCAGGCTGGAATGCAGTGGCATGACCGTAAGTCACTGTAACCCTGAACTTTTGGGCTACAGTGATCTACAGGTGTATAGGTCTACAGGTGTGCACCACCATGTCCAGCTAATTTTTAATATTTTGTGTAGAGACAGGGTATCTCTATGTTGCCCAGGCTGGTCTTGAACTTCTGTTCTCAAGCAGTCCTTCTGCCTTGGCCTCCCAAAGTGCTGAGAATATAGGTGTGAACTACCATGCCCCGCGATAAACATGAAATTTATTTAGGTTATGTACACTAAATCCACATAGCCTGAGGATAATTTTATACAATATTTTTTAATAATTTTATGCATAAAACAAAGTTTGTGTACAATGCACCGTCAGAGAGCAAAGGAGTCACTTTCTCATGTTAATGCACAAAAAGTTTTAGACTTTGGAGCATTTTGGATTTCAGAGCATTTTGAATTTTGGATTTTTGGATTAGGATGTTCAACCTGTATATATGCATATGTGCATATTTATGCAATATATATATATATAAATAGTACCTAAAACTTAGTAAATACTCATCTGTTAGCTATTATTTTTGTTGGTATTACTATGAGTAATAACTATTAGAATTTTCTCTCATATCTAAAATGCAATTGGTAATGCTAAACTCATAAGGTTGTTGTAAAGATTTAAAAAGTTGATAGACTTTAAATCCTTGGAACTGTGCCTTGTATATGGTGAACAATATAAAAGTGTTGTCTTTCATTATTTTCACTAATAGTAATAAAAAGCACAATTGTATAGTATGGTAAACCTATAATATAGTATATGCTCAATAAATTGTTAATTAACTTTTGTGTTCATTTCCTAGTACATCAGTGTCACTAAGGAAATTGATACTAATGTCATTGCATGCATTTATGGTAATATTAATTATCTTTTTACACATTGGGCAAAAAAAAAAAAAAAAAAAAATACCAGGCTGGCAAAACATCTTGGCCCAGAAGCCTGCCTTCAGCAAAATGACAAAATGTGTAAGTGAAGAGAATATGCCTATGAGAATTGAGAGAGTTGCATTTTGCCTACTATATATAGTGATTTGCCAATTTCCCTTTCACCAGCTATGACAATGACACTGATTCTGGACGAGCAAACTGCATAATGCTTCAGGGGCACATCTCTTCTTCTAAGGTTGCGGGCTTGCTGATGAGACAGAACACAGGCTCAATTCCATCTGCTGTCATTTATCTGCCAATACAGATAGCAGACCTCTGCAGGTCTATTTGACAGCTTGAACGACAGACTATATTTTAGCAACTGAAGGGGAGCCATTTCAGATCACTAAAGGTGGAAAACACCTGATGAAATCTTCACTCCAAAGAAATGAGTATCCAAAATCTGAAACATTAGGCCCTACAACGCAATGGCTGTAGTGACAGACTACAAATAATATTTCCAACCCTTATAGAATGAACTTGTTTTAAACAGCTCAAAGAAAACTTTTATCACATTTAGCTTCTACTTTTAATTAAAAATCTTATTTCTGAAATGATAAAACTTTTGTTTTATTCATGTTTTAGAGAAAAGGAAGGGAAGAGAAACCACCTGTTATATTCTTTTTTTTTTTTTTTTTTTTTTTTTTTTGAGACGGAGTTTCGCTCTTGTTACCCAGGCTGGAGTGCAATGGCGCGATCTCGGCTCACTGCAATCTCCGCCTCGTGGGTTCAGGCAATTCTCCTGCCTCAGCCTTCTGAGTAGCTGGGATTACAGGCACGCGCCACCACGCCCGGCTAATTTTTTGTATTTTTAGTAGAGACGGGGTTTCACCATGTTGACCAGGATGGCCTCGATCTCTTGACCTCGTGATCCACCTGCCTCGGCCTCCCAAAGTGCTGGGATTACAGGTGTGAGCCACCGCACCCGGCCCCACCTGTTATATTCTTGTTGCAGTGCCCGGCACCTGCCTTTTGTTGAAGATGAGTTTTGCATGGTGTCTGAACTAAAAATAACTAGCCTTTTAAAAATTATTATCCCAAAAACCAGCAGATTAAACTACTTCTTTTTTCTCAGAGGTTTCATAAAGTATATATTGTTTGGAAAGACAAAGTCAGAGAAGAAAAAAGAGGAACCTCCCTAAATGTTGGTGTTTTTATTTATAATTTAAGACTTCACTAGAATGAGATTATTTTAAAATAGGTATGAATGGAGAAAGGTGGGATGCACACAGTATGGAACAGCCAGTTTCAACACACTAAAATCACTAACACATATGTTTGTGTAGTTGTGTGTACTTTTGAGAGGGGGAAGAGGAATTTTGCCTTTAATTCTCATTCCAACCACTTGCCCAATAATTGGGAATCATCTCTTTTATCCCCTATTTTTGCCCCTTGTTCTGTGTGTTCTGTTCTTGAGATGGTCTTTATCATAAGGTGCCTTTACTGAGTCCCCATCTCTGGCACTCATATCAAAGTCCTTTTTGTTGTTATCAAATACCTTTGAATCTGTCTTCAAACTCTGCTTGGGTTCCCTCAAATCAGTATATTTCTTTCCATATGTAGATCTTTTGATTTCTGTCCTAGGTTGATTCTTTCCTGAGTTCCCTTTTACATCAGGAATTAACATTTTCCTAATTATCCAGTCTAGAAATTTTAGTAATCATTACTCTTTCTTTTCATTAATTCTTAATATCCAATCCATCCTCAGGTTCAATTAATCCTTTCTTCAAACTCTACTTCCCCTGTCTTTCATTCTTCACCTGAGTTCACGTCACACAGGTCCTCATCCATTTATGCCTGGACTTGAACAGCAGACACTAGCAGGCATCAACCTCCAGACTTATTAAATTAATCCTCCCCACTATTCCCAGGTGACTAACTGAAAGTCCTCATTTGATCCTGTCACTATCCATTTCAGGACTCTCCCAGCAGGTCATAACTCACATATTTGAATGGAGAAGGCAGGGGAATCCTGGGCAAGGGAGTGTAGATATAGCTTCACCTGCATACAAACACACACACACACACACACACACACAGTATTATAAAAGGGATAAAGGAGATTTGATTATTAACTCACATGATCACAAGGTCTCACAATAGGCCATCAGCAGGCTGAGTAGCAAGGAGAGCCAGTCCAAGTTATAAAACTGAAGAACTTGGAGTTCGATGTTTCAGGGCAGAAAGCATCCAGCACAGGAGACACAGGAGAAAGATGTAGACTGGGAGGCTAGGTCAATCTTTCTTTTCACGTGTTTCTGCCTGATTATATTCTAGCTTCACTGGCAGCTAATTAGATTGTGCCCACCCAGATTAAGGGTGGGTCTGCCTGTCCCAGCCCACTGACCCAAATGTTAATCTCCTTTGGCAACATCCTCACAGACACATCCAGAATCAATACATTGTATCCTTCAATCCAGTCAAGTTGATACTCAGTATTAACTATCACAGAAGGTATACTATGTTCTGAGCTTTCTTCTCTGTATTGTGAAAAAAAAAAAAAAAAATACAGCAGTGAATGAAGCCAACAAAAACATCTACCCTTGTGGAGTTTATATTCCAGCTGGCAGCAAAAGACAAGAAAATAAATAGTACATATATATATAAAGATATATATCTATATCTTAAAATATATATGGGGTAAGATTTTGTGATAAATGCAATGAAGAAAAGTATATTAGAGAAGAGATTAACAAATGTGTGTGTGGTGGGTGGTGGAATTTTAAGTGGAGTTAGGAAAGACCTCATTTAGAAGGTAGCATGTGAGTAAACTTGAAGAAGATACAAAAAGTCTTCCTGTTATAATGGAGGGACAGTAAGAAGGTCCTGGTGCCTGGAGTGAAGTAGCAAAGTGGAGAATAAAGTTGGAGATGAAACCTAAGGGGACACAGAGCTCTATTCATCTTACCAGTGGCTTTGCCTTATTAAACAAAGACCTTTAAACAGATGTTAACAAGATCACTCTGACTGCTAATTTGGAGACGACTTTAGGGGAATAAGGAAGAAACAGACCAATGCGAAGCAGAAGAATTCTTTTTTTCAGGGTCTTTCTCATTGTTGTTCTCACTACCATCATCCTTTGAACAGGTACTACTCTTTTTAACTAAGTTTGATCTAAATGTGGGTTAAAAAAAAAAAAACACCCTTCTTAGTGTAACAGCTGAGACAAAGCAGGAGTTTTAAAGCAACACTTTACTGACAAAAAAACTATGTAAAATCACAATAACATGAAACTAGATAATTCGTCCTACCATAGGAGATGTTTTATTCAAATGAAATCCCCTAGGAGAAGCTCTTCTTCTGACTCCCTCTTCACACTGGACAACAAAGGCTTTTACCCTTCCACAAGAGGACTCTAAAAGACATAGTCATTATTCAAGAGATTGAGAATCAAGACAGAGAAATTTAGTCTCCTCCTACGCTTACTTAAGGCTCACCTCCTTAACTCTGATTTCCTGTCTGTGGAAATCTCTATTCCTCTGGTGAGTGTGTACTGGGATTTGGTACAACATTTAGGGAAGTGCAACCTACTCAAAACATCCAAATATGGTGCCATAATTCTAATAATCTAATAAGAGGCACATCCATATATTTTCAAGGACAGGGGAAGATCATTAAATAACAATATGAGTCATATTACGTCCTCAGTAAATATTAGTTACCATTTCTTCCTCTCAGAGTGACTTTCACCACTCTCTGTAACTCATCTAGCCTTATCTAATGGGAGGCCATTTTTTTGGCATGGCATGGCTACATAATTTCAAGCTATTTCTTATGTTCTTTGCCCTAAAATGTCTTCCCCTTACCTCCTTCACATAC
Source organism: Aotus nancymaae (assembly GCF_030222135.1). NCBI lineage: Eukaryota > Metazoa > Chordata > Mammalia > Primates > Aotidae > Aotus > Aotus nancymaae. The sequence goes on along the minus strand of NW_026988425.1, from coordinate 53,464,967 downwards.
AAACCTTAAAGTTCTTCATAGGTCACAACAACTTAAAAGACTTTTACCTAATTAAACTTAACACTGATGTCTTCTCTTTGCTATACATTTATATGTCTATACCAATCATTTCTCATTTAAATATGAAACTTTTGCATATAAAAATATTAACTTCTAGAAAAATGGTAACCCTGATTTGCTCTTTAAACTTTAACTCCTTTTGTTTCTTTGTTTTGTAATCCACTGTGCAAAGCTGTTTATGCAGCAGAAATTTAGTAAATATTCTGTGAATGTCGGAAACATCCATTCATCAATCCACTCACTAAAAAACATGAACATATACTTCGTCATGCATTGCTGGATGTTCAAGCATGAAAATCAAACAATGGTGAAGAATAATTTATTGTAAATATGTTATTTTTCAGGGAAGAGAACACTTCAGAAGTAACTTCTTGAGAAATTGATTTGGGAAAATAGTATATCCAAAATTACAGAGAGCCATCGTGTGGGCAAGTGAATTTCTCACACAAATAATAACTTTAAGTTTGTTACAATTCAAATCTCTTTTTTACTGTGAATATTTTTATTGATACATAATTAGGAGGTACATGTGGTATTTTGATTCATACATACAATGTGTAATGATCAAATCAGGATACTTAAGATAGCCATCACTTCAAATATTTATTATTTTTAGTGTTGGGAACACTTCAGCTCTCCTAGATACTTTGAAATATACAATATATTACTGTTAGTTATAGTCACCTTTTTGTGTTATCAAGCACTAGAACTTATTTCTTTTATCTAACTATATGCTTGTACCCATTAATTAACCTCTCTTCATCCCACTTCTCTCTTCTCAGCCTCTGGTAACCATCATTCTACTCTCTACCTCCAAGAGATTCACTGTTTTAGCTCCCACATACGAGTGACAACATGCTATATCTGTCTTTCTGTGCCTGACTTATTTTACTTATCATAATGACCTCCAGTTCCATCCAAGGACACTTAGGTTGATTCCATATCTTGGGTATTGTGAATAGTGCGCCAATAAACGTGAGGGTGCACATGTGGTTTTAATATATTGATTTCCTTTCCTTTGAATAAATACCTAGTGGTAGGGTTGCTGGATTATATGACAGTTTTATTTTTAGTTTTTTGAGAAACTTCCATACTGTTTTCCATTATGGCTGTACTAATATACATTCCCACCATCAGTGTATAGGAGTTCTCTCTTTTCAGCATCCTTCCCAGCATCAAAGAAAATCTTTTAAAGAGGCCCTCTCTGTCCTAGTTGAAGAACAAAAAATATATATTAAAATTTTATATAATTATATTTTAAACAATCCTTAGAAATTAATTTATGATGTCTTTTAAATTTCTTGAATATCTAAAAATGAAGGACTCAGTGAAGAAATTAGTAAATATCATAAACATGACATACTTTTCATAAGAAATCTTATAAAACTGTTAATGAAAAAGGAAACAATTCTTAGACATTATCTCTTTAAAGGATCTATCAATTTTTGGGTTTCTCAGGATGCTTTGAAAATTTGATTAAATCAAATGTACTGTCTTGAAAATGTAAATATACACATAACTTTTCATATAGTTTCTGGGGCTTCACCAACTCCCCTGCAGAACCCATTCATGGATTTCATATTTTAAATACTTACATTTTACATAATATACAATGAAAGTCTAGAAGGTTTGGGGGTAAAAACTAAGATTTGATCCCATTATCTCTTCATCCCCAAAACCTCATGCTCATATAATTTTATAAGATGGATACAGATAGTTCAAATCATGATGAAATATATTTGCTACATTTTTTGAGTTCCTACACTAAATCTTAATACTTATAGTTTCTGGGCTATTAATGTTTCTTACATCAACAAAAATAAATTCTAATATTAGGTTTATGACATCGATGGTGTATCTGTCACAAATATTCTTGATGTCCATTCTACCCAAAATTAAGTATGTATTATGGATTTCCTTTTTCAGGGCTGAGTAGAATTCGTGTGTGTGTGTGTGTGTGTGCATGCATGTGTGTGCACATGCATGCATGCTACATTTTCTTTATCCGTTCACTGTTGATGAACACAGGTTTATTCCACATCTTTGCTATTGTAAATAGTGCTATTACGAACATGGGAGTGTAAATATCTCTTTGACACACTGATTTCATTTCCTTTGGTTATATACCTAGTAGTGAGATTACTGGATAATATGGTAGTTCTATTTTTAGCTTTTGAAGAACCTTGATACTGTTTTCCATAATGGCTATGCTAATATACGTTCCTGTCAACAGTATAATCGTGTTCCCTTTTCTCCACATCCTTGCCATTTTTCATCTTTTTTGTACTAACCATTCTAGCAGGTATGAGGTGATATCTCATTGTGGTTTTTTAGTTTGCATTTACCTGATAATTAAGTGATGTTGAACACTTTTTCGTATACCTGTTGGCCATTGGTATGCCTTTTGTTGAGAAATGTCTATTTAGATCCTTTTCCTGTTTTTTAATCAAGTTATTTGTTTTCATACTATTGACCGTTTTGTGTTCCTTATATGTTTTGGAAATCCTGTCATTTGGGACCGCATGGATGAATCTGGATGACGTCATGTTAAGTGAAATAAGCCAGGCACAGAATGACAAATACCACATGATCTCATTTATATGTGAAAACCAAAAAGGTCAAACTCATAGAAACAGAATAAAATGGTTGTTAAAAGGGCTGGTGGGTGGAGGCTGAAGATGGGGGCAATGTTGGTCAAAGGACACAAAATTTCAGTGAAACAGGAGGAATAAGTTCAAGAGATCTATTGTACAGGGTGACTATAGTTGATAACAATACATTGTATACTTGAAAATGGCTAAAAGTAGATTTTAAGTGTTCTTGCCACCAAAAAAGATAAGTTTTTGAGATAATGCATATATTAATTAGCTTGATTTAGCCACTTCATAATGTATACATCTATCAAAATAACATGTTTTACATTATGAATATATACATTTTTATTTGTTGATTTTTAAATATATATATGTATATATGTAAATATATATGTGTATATTAGAATTACAGCTTTGATGTGGGTTAATGAAGTCATGACAGTATGAGGTTGATAAAACTAAACAAAGAATCCTGAACCATACCCCACCCTAACTGTGTAAATACAATGGAACTATTAGTTTTCTCTTTCCTTTTTCTTTCTCAGTGAGAAGTCATGTCTCATCATAAAAACCATTTCTCTTTGTCAGATCATTGGAGCTCTTTTTTTCTCGATTATCATTTATAGTAGTTTATGTTTTATTCATCTCTTACTAGTATGAACCTTGGTAATCTAGGTTAGTATTTCCAAAAGTAGGTTTTGTGAAATGCTAATATCAACAGGTATAACATGCAAAATGATTGCATGGCCAAATAAGCTGAGCTTCATAAAATTAAACTGATACATTACTGGAAGCTAAATAAATATTGTAAATCTCCAGGGAGGAGATATATATGCAAAATATTCCAAACTTTATTAAACATGTAAATTTTTGTTTGTTTACAGAGTATCTAATCAGGTTGGGTGTGCCACGGAGAACATTATGGCACATGCTGAACTAGAGATTAAAAAAATAGATTAAAAAATATATGCACATTTCTTGGACAAATTTCAGCAGGATGGTGAGAAATTGACTTCTAGTGTAGAATATTCTGGGAAATGAGATTTTTTTTACATTAAATGATCCTAATTCAAATATTATGATTAATTTTAAGTTAGCAGGCAATTTGATGTAATGGAGAAAGCACTACCTGAAACCAAGTTAACATGTTTTATTCCTTGGTACAGTCATGCCGGTTTTTAAGTGATTAGCAATTCATTTTACGTCTCCAGCTAAGGTAAAGGAATTCCTGTGGGAGTAATAGAAGCCCTGTGATTAGTATAAAACTTAGATTAAGATGCTTTGTGCAGGAATTCCCAAGGCATATTTCTTTTTGTCATTTTTCTCTCTTCTCTTCTTTCTTTTTCTTTTTCTTTCTCTCTCTCTCTCTCTTTCTTTCCCTTTCTTGGCATGGTCCTGCTTTGTCCCCCAGGCTGGAGTACCTGGGCTCTAGCTATCCTCCCACCTTGGCCTCCCAAAAATGCTGGGATTGCAGACATGAGCCACCATGTCCAGCCCAAGTCATATTCTAAAACATGGCTTACTCTGATATTAACTGCCATCTACAGGGGAATGGTCTAATTACTCTGCAAATGCTCTCCACCTTCTAGAATAGTCACATTCCAATTAGTTTATTTAAAGCTCTTAGAAGTCATGTAATTAAAAAAAAAAATTCTTTAAGATTTTCAAGCCAATATTTCCAAATTATTCTAGTCTTTTTCTTATTTTTATTATTCAACTGGACTCTTAACGTCTCAAAAACTAGTATTCAAAGCAACAGTTTGGAAAATGTTCTCATTCCTTTTCTACTTTTAACAGATAAAATTGTTTTTAATTCATGCTAACAGAGATGAACAATTTCACAAATAATCTGAAAAATATGGACTCCTAATTAATTGTAGTGAATTGACCATATGTTCATATTCTCTCTAATTAAATAGAAGAACTGGAAAGGAGAGGTGTGTGAGAATGGGAGAGAAGCCTGCCTCCCCCTACCCTATCCAAGGCTCCTGTTTCTACCCACAGCCCCTATCACAGAAATACCCAAGGTTTATTAACTAGAGAAATGTTCTCAGAAAGGGTCGGGACTCTGAGAGAGTAGATGTAGCACCCTGAAGGATGAGGTGTGGGGATGAAACAAGAAATAAAGGGAATGTGTGTGTTGCAGGTCTGGTTCTCTGAGAAGCTCCGAGACAGATAGAGATTGGGATGCAGAGTGTTTATGGGGAAGTTTTCTCAGTGTGAGCACCATGGGAGGAAGAGTAGGCACAGGGTTAAAGCCTCAATGGAGGCCTCTTATGCTTCAGTTGGGGTTTCTAAAACTTAGGGGAAGGGCTTAGGACTTTATACTACCTTCTTCCTGTTTCTCAAATAGCCATTGTCTGCAGACTGCTCTGTATACATGGGTATAATCTTGGGCAAGAGCAGTATACCCTCTATTGGAGAAACACATGCAGAGGGGAATCTGGGCAGTGCATTTCAACATCCAGAAGAGTCAGCATCATGAATGCAGAAACCTCGCCTCCTTCCCCACACTCACCTAAAAGGAAAGCAACCAGATTAATGCTAGATTGCTTTAAAAAATAAATAAATAAATGCTGGAATACAATAGCGTAATGGCCTCAATATTTTGAAGGAATTTAAATTTCAACATCAACTCCTATTGCAAGTCAAACCATGAACTAGTTTAAAGACAGAATAAGCCATCTTTAGCGATGCAAGATCCAAAAAATGTTAAATATTAATACTAATCACTTCGTTTGCCCGTTGAGCTTCTATAAAATGTGACCCACAAAAAGCAGGAAGCCATCAAAAAGGAAATCATGACATCCAATAATCAACACAGGAGACAGCACAGAGAATGCTCAGGATGTCAGATTTCTAGAAGGCCTAGAAAGCAACTAGCCAAGAAGTACAGATTGGAACAATATTACAGGGTGGCGAGAAGGAGGCCTGAAAAGAGAAAATTGAATTGGTAGATTATCCAGTTTGCTAGAGCATCTGAGAGGGGTGGCAGATATGAGTACCACTTGAAAAAGAACCAAAGCAATTATTAACCACAAGCAAAGGAAAAGTTAACCCATAAAGCAAATATGTACATATTACATACATAGTAAATAAGATTTATATATGGTAAAAATATGTAAACAGTGATTGTTAATTTAAAAATTATGATATAACTAAGTGAAAAAAGGGAAAGGAAGATCAGTATAGATACTTAAATCTTTATTATGACAAGAAATGAATAGATAATAGCTAAAAAAAAATTGAAAATCAAAAAAATACAGTATAAGCATATTACTGAGAATTATAGAATTAATTACCAGCAGAAACAAAATTACTTGAGAAAGGGCATTTGGAATGAATACATATAGTATAGTTTTGTGGGCTGTTTTTTAAACAAGGCTTTCAGCATAATTTTAAAATTATATGTGCATAATTTTTCTATTTATATTGAAGGATAAGTTAAATTGCTTGACAACCTCTAAATCTTGTAACAACTAAGTTGATAGTGATTGTTGTTTCCCAAATACATGTCATGGACAGGGAGCTCTAAGGCACAGCCTCCTCACTTGGGTATGGAAACTGAGAGAGTTACCATCATGGACTTTGCTGATCCTTCTGGCAGAAGGAGAAAGGGGAAGAAGTGGAGGCTCTCACAGCAGCAAATCAATGCTTGGCCACAGGTGGCAGATTGGGCAGGACTAGTCACATGACTCCATTCAAGTAGCCAAGAAGTACAGATTGAAGCAAGAGTACAGGGTGTTGAGGAGGAGGCCTGAAAAGAGAAAATGGAATTGACAGATTATCCAGTTTGCTAGAGCATCTGAGAGGGGCGGCAGATATGAGTACCATTTGAAAAAAAACCAAAGCAATTGTTAACTACAAGCAAAACAAAAGAAAACAAAACCAAACCCTCTTAGTAACCATAAGAGGGTTATTAAGTGCACTTACATGTGTCCTGAGGGTGGGGAGCTGGAAAGATAGAGCCAGCAGCTCTAATGGTTGCCACAATTTCTTTCATAATAATTGTTAAGTAAAAATAAAATGGGGCTTGGCACAGTGGCTCACGCCTATAATCCTAACACTTTGGGTGTTAGGTGGGAGAACCGCTTGAGTCCTGGAGTTCATGACCAGCCTGGGTAACATGGCAAGACACCATCTCCTCAAAAAATTGTATATTAAAAAAAAAAAAAGCCAGGCATGGGGGCATGGGCCTGTAGTCTCAGCTACTTGGAAGGCTAAGGCAGGAGGATCACTTGAGTCCAGGAAGTTGGGACTGCAGTGAGCCATGTTTGCATCACTGCACTTCAGTCTGGGTGACAGAGGGAGATCCTATCTCAAAACAAAAACAAAAATAGTTTACATCTAGCTAAAAATTTAATTCAATTATAAATTCCTATGGGTAATAAATGTAAATATTTATGTGATAAATATGTATGTATATAAGTAAAATATGTAAATACTTTATGTAAACATATAAATGTACATATGTATTATATATGTATAATTTATATTTTTATATTTGGTTCTTTCATATATGTATTGTTGAATCTTTAAACAAATGTTTTTTGAATAGCTTGTATTTACCAGGCATTGTTCCAGGTTCTGGGTATTCAATAGTGAACAAAACAGACAGGCATCCCTATTTCTGTATAGCTTATATAGAGTGATAGGGGCAGAGAAACTCAATAAGCATAATAAATAGGTACACTGTGTAACGTCTTAGAAGGCTATCAGTGCTAGGGAACAAATAGTGTAGTAGCAGGGGAGTTCAAAGTAGAGGTTGAGAATATGGTTGGAATTTGCAATAGGGAAATTAGGTTAGAATGGGCCCTTTGAGGCAAGGATTGAAGGGGAGTAGCGGGTAGATTCGTGGGCAAAAGGAACAGGGAATTCAGATATCCTGAGACTGAAGTATGCTTGCTGTTTCCAGGAATGGCTGGAAGGCTAGTGAGGCTGCAGCATGAAGGGGACATGATAGAGGGCATCATGTGAATATATGGGTCATAGAGCCCATGCTAAAGACTGCTGTACTCTCAGTTAATTGCTTGACCTCTGAGTGAAATATTTGCATTTACACCAGGAAATAAATTGCCCAGCACCTAGAAGATGACTAATATTTCATATAAACCAACTTGGTAACACTATGAAGGAAGAAATGTAAAACGTGTACTTTTCTATCTAATATTAATTGCTTAAGCTCTTCCATGCTTTACATACTGCACTAAGCATCTATGTTTCAGCCAAGTATTGGCATAAAATAAAGTTTACAGGACAGCACGAAGACAATATATATTGAGTTTCTACAGCATGCCACAAAATGACTTGGATGCTTACAATAATTCAATTAGATAAATATAATGTCCCCATTTTATAGGCGACAATACTGAGGCTCAACAGGCATAAAATGACTTGAGTTACCAGGCTAAGTAGAACTAGGATTTAAACTCAGGTCAGTCTGACCCCAAAACCTTTTCTTTCTCCCATGTTTGGATTTGACTCCCCCCAAAATTGTCTTGTAATGCACAGATTTCCTGGGTCCAGGGAACTATTTGAATTTTTGTTCTAAAAACTCTCTTGTGAAGCAGACTACATATGGAAAATGACCCTATGCACAGTGAGAGAATATCACTGCCAGCCCTGTTGGTATCTGTAAGAACTAATAAGCATTATTTATAGAGAATGATATATACACAGTGATAATTAAGAAATAACTATATTTATGATGACAGTTTTGCCTAATTCGCTAGAAAAAAATTAAAATATGCTCTGATTTGAGATTTATTTCTCTTTTCTTTTGCAGGTAAGTTTGGAATTTTTTTTTTGCTTATGGAATAGAGGTATGGTATCACTTTTTCTGAGTTTTATTTTAATTGCTTTTAACAATGAGCACCTTTCATAAGTAATATGTTTCACCACCCATTCAGTTGTTGTATATATTTGAAAAGTAACATTGTGGGTTTGCATTATTTGATTCAGAAACTTTACATATGTGATTCCATACCGTAAATCTAGGTAGTGTTTGTATTTGAGTTTGTGTTTAAATGATTTCTGTGTCAAGTACAGGAAGAGGCTTGTAGTGGGGTTTGGGAGCGGGGAAATGGAGGACTACAAAGAACAGAGTAAAGAATATGCATGTAATGAGAAATTGAAAGGCTGAGAAGGGCAGCTTCAGGCATGTAATTGACAATGGCCATGAATGCATGTCACGAGAAAGATACTTTTTCATGAACAAAAGAATCAACCAAAAACTGTTTTCATTCACTTTTCTAAGCCCCTAGTTTTTTGTTTTCTCCTATTACTGTGCAACATTTCTGGCCAGGCTCTTGCTGATGTGTACCTTTGAAGAAGAGGATGGCTGTAACTATTCTGAAACAGAAGTCAAATGTTACGTTAGAAAGCAATAAAATAGATCCACTTTCTGGAAACCATATGACAAAATGGTCTTATGAACTATATGTCAACTACTTCACATAAGGATTAGAAAGTTTCAATAAAGCTTCTAGATACACAAAAGAAAGGATGAAATATTAGACGAACTTAGAAAGACGTGCTATTTGTACTGAGGAAAGAAGGTGGGCTTTAAGTTGACCACACAAGACCATGGCTTTATTATTGCCCACTGTGATTTCATTAGTATGTAAAAGAGGTGATTGTGTGAGATCTGAATCAAGCATGAACCTAACTAAATTCCATATTATAAATGGTAGGTTTGCTTTATTCAAGATAGACCATATATGTTTCTCAAAATAATTGCAAATATTGTTATGAATTGTATAAAAATAAAGAGGAATGGGGCTACTAATCTACTCACCTAAGTTCTAGCTAAGAGATGAGGTGGCAAAGGAGGAAAAAATTCTTCAGTTCTGGGTCTTGATGGGTAAAGAGCTTTGATCTCATTATATTCTCTCCAATATTATCATATTAATGTCAAAGTCATCAAAATGGAGTTGATATTATCACACTAATAAATATTACACAAATAAAAAACAACAAATGTTTTCACTAAAACTATGAAGTTTGTACCTGGACCACAAAGCTAATGGGCTGGCCTACAACTGTCTTTGTTTTAACTGATATTCTGGGGTTTGATGGAAAGGGAGTGGCATTAGAAGACATTATAAAATGTCATGGTATCCAATCTAATTATCAGAGCTCTAGCTCCAGGGTCAGCAAACTTTTTCTGTGACAAGCCAGATAGTAACTCTTTTAGCCTTTTGGGGCCATAAGGACTCTGTAGTAACTACTCAACTCTGCTGTTACAGAGCAAATGCAGTTATCCATAGACCATCTGTAATGAATGAGCATGATGTGTTCCAATAAACTTTATTTACAAAAAGAAAAAAAGTAGTGGGCAGGATTTGCCCTATGGTAGTTATCAAACTCCTCTGCTAGTTCCCTTTGAAATAAAAAATAAATAAATAAACTTAAAAATTTTGGAACAAGATGTATGTTGGCCCCTTTCAGATACAGATAAACACTTGGTCTAAAAATGAAATGGTGTTCAACTGGAGCTTAGAAGCAAGATAGGAACTTCTCAAAAGTTTTGATGAATTTAAACACTAGAGGGCACAAAAGGATATTTTTAAGTCAAGGACCTCTTGTAAACAGAACACTGCAATTATGAGAAACTGCCTGAAGTAGAGCGATGTGACCTCAATGTGCGTAATTTGTTTGAAATGTCAGCCTGCAGCTCTTGTGACCTCACTGGCCACAAAAACTTGAAGTGGTTGACCAAGTTCATGTTGTTATAATAATAGCCACGTCTTTCTTCTTTTTTTCTTTCTTCTTTCTTTCTCTCTCTTATTTTGATTGCTGATTGCTTTTGTCCTTTCCATAAAATATGGCCAAAATTAAGTATTTATATGATGGGATTTTTTTCATCTTATAATATTTTTTAAATCACTTTAGATTCTGACTGATTTTCATGTGGTGAGTCCTCTTTGTAGTAAACAGGTTATTTTGAATTATGTTCTGTCAATCTTTTACAAAATCATAATAAAATAATGCATATTATGCATGATTTATGTATATAATAATGCATAGACAGATGTCATCTGTTACATTGATTTTTGAACTAACTGAAAAGTTTTATTTCAGAAAAATACTTAAAAATCAGCAGAAGCCTGAAGCCTCAAAATTACTCCTACTCTTTAACACATAGACACAAAGATGGAAACAGTAGACACTGAGGACTCCAAAAGTGGGGAGGGGAAAGAGGAATAAGGGCAAAAATACTACCCTACTGGGTACAGTGCTCACTACCAGGGTGATGGGACCGGCGCTGCCCCAAACCTCAGCATCAAGCAATATACCCGTGTAGCAAACCTGCACGTGTAGCCCCTGAATCTAAAATAAAAGCAGATATTTTTAAAATCCTACCCTTTTATTTAGTAATTCCGCTTGTAGATAGCTGGATTATGGAGGTAATTATATATGTATAATTTATATTTTATCCTTTCTGTGGTGATTGTGAATGGGATTGCATTCCTGATTTGGCTCTCAACTTGACTGTTAGTGTATAGGAATGCTAGTTATTTTTGCACATTAATTTCATATCTTGAAACTTTGCTGAAGTTGTTTATCAGTTTAAGAAGCTTTTGGGCTGAGACTGTGGTTTTCTAGATATAGGATTGGGTAATCTGCAAACTGGGATAGTTTGACTTCCTCTCTTCCTATTTGGATGCCTTTATTTCTTTCTCTTACCTAACTGCCCTGGCTAGGACTTCCAAAATGTTGAATAGGAGTGGTGAGAGAGGGTATCCTTTTTGTGCCCATTTTCAATGGTAATGCTTCCAGCTTTTGCCCATTTAGTATGATGTTGACTGTGGATATGTCATAGGTGGCCCTTATTATATTGAGGGATGTTCCTTCAATACCTAGTTTATTGAGAGTTTTTAACATGAAGGATGTTGAATTTTATTAAAGGCACTTTCTACGTCTTTTGAGATAATCATGTGTTTTTTTTGTCTTTTGTTCAGTTTATATGATGAATCACATTTATTGATTTGCATATGTTGAACCAACCTTACATCTCAGGGATGAAGCCTGCTTGATTGTGGTGGATAAGCTTTTTGATGTGATATTGGATTCGGTTTGCCAGTATTTTGTTAAGGATTTTTATATCAATGTTCATCAAGAAGATTGGCCTGAGTTTTTGTTTTTTTTTTTTTTTTTTTTTGTATTTCTACCAGGTATTTGCCTCAGGATGATTCTGGCCTTGTGGAATAAGTTAGGGAGGAGTCAGTTCTTCTCAGTTGTTGGGAATAGTTTCAGCAGGAATGGTACCAGCTCTTCTTTGTACATCTGGTAGAATTCATCTGTGAATCTGTCTTGTCCTCAGCTTTTTTGATCAGTAGGCTATTTATTACTGACTCAATTTCAGCGGTTTTTATTAGTCTGTTCAGGGATTCAGTTTCTTCATAATTCAGTCTTGAGAGAGTATATATGTCCAGGAATTTATCCATTTCTTCTAGTTTTTCTAGTTTGTGTACATAGAGGTGTTCATAATATTCTCTGATGGTTGGTTGTATTTCTGTGGAGTCAATGGTAATATCCTCCTTAACATTTCTGATTGTGTTTATTTGAATTTTCTCTCTTTTCTTCATTAGTCTAGCTAGTAGTCAATGTGGTTTATTATTTTTTTTCCAAAAAAAAAAAAAAAACAGCTTCTGGATCCACTGATCTTTTGAATGGTTTTCCATGTCTCAATATTCTTCAGTTCAGCTCTGATTCTGGTTATTCTTCTACTGGCTTTGGGATTTATTTGCTCTTGTCTCTCTAGTTTGTTTAGTTGTGATGTTAGCTTGTTAACTTGAGATGTTTCTTTTTGATTTGGGCATTTAGTGCTATGAATGTCTGTCCTAACACTGCCTTAGCTATGTTCCAGAAGTTCTGATATGTTGTATCTTTGTTCTCATTTATTTCAAAAACTTCTTGATTTCTACCTTTATTTCATTTTTTACTCAAAAAGAATTCAGGGCTGGGCTATTCAATTTCCATGTAATTGCATGGTTTTGAGTGAATGTCTTAGTCTTGGTTTCTAATTTGATTTCACTCTGGTCTGAGATATTGTTATGATTTCAGTTCTTTTGCATTTGCTGAGTAGTGTTTTATTTCTGATTATGTGATTGATTTTAGAGTATTTTCCATGTCACAATAAGAAGAATGTATATTCTGTTGTTTTCTGAGTGGAGAGTTCTGTAGATATCTATCAGGTCTACTTAGTCCAGTGCTGAGTTCAGGTCCTGAATATCTTAGTTAATTTCCTGTCTCGATGATCTGTCTAATATTGCCAGTGGGATGTTAAAGTCTCCTGTTATTATTGTATGGGAGTCTAGGTCGCTTTGAAGGTCTCTAAGAGCTTGTTTTATGAATGTGAGTGCTCCTCTCTGTTGGGTGCATATATATTTAGGATAATTAGATCTTCTTGTTAAATTGAACGCTTTACCATTACATAATGGCCTTCTTTGTCTTTTTTATCTTTGTTGGTTTAAAGTCTGTTTTGTCAGAAACTAGGATTGCAACCCCTGCTTTTTTCTGTTTTTCATTTGCTTGGTAGATTTTCCTCCATCCCTTTATTTTTAGCCTATGTGTATCATTGCCTGTGAGATGGAACTCTTGAAGACAGCATACCGATGGGTCTTGGTTCTTTATCCAGCTTGCCACTCTGTGTCTTTTAATTGGGGCATTTAGTCCATTTACATTTAAGGTTAATTTTGTTATGTGGGAATTTGATTCTGTCATCATGATGTTAGCTGTTTATTTTGCAGACTTGTTTATATGGTTGCTTTATAGAGACATTGGTCTGTACACTTCAGTGTGTTTTTGTAGTGGCTGGTAATGGTCTTTCCTTTCTATATTTAGTGTTTCTTTCAGGAATTCTTGTAAGGCATATCTGGTGCTAACAAATTCCCTCAGTATTTGCGTGTCTGTAAAGGATCTTATTTCTCCTTCGCTTATGATGCTTAGTTTGGCCAGAATGAAATTGTTGGTTGGAATGTCATTTTTTTTTAAGAATAGTGAATATTGGCCCTCAGTCTCTTCTGGCTTGTAGAATTTCTGCTGAGAGGTCCCCTGTTAATCTGATGGGCTTCCCTTTGCAGGTGATCTTACCTTTCTAGCTGCCTTTAACATATTTTCTTTGATTTCAACCTTGGAGGATCTAATGATTATATGTCTTAGAGATGACCATCTTGTGAAGTATCTCACTAAGGTTTTCTGCATTTCCTGAATTTGAATGTTGGCCTCTCTAACTAGGTTATGGAAGTTCTCATGGATAACATCCTGAAATATGTTTTCCAAGTTGACTTCATTCTTCTCATGTGTTTCAGGGAGACCAATGAGTCGTAGATTCAGTCTCTACATAATTTCATATTTCTTAAAGATTTTGTTCATTCCTTTTCATTCTGTTTTCTCTATTCTTGTCTGTCTTATTTTAGAAAGCCAGTTTTCAAGCTCTGAGATTTCAGAGATTTTTTTCCTCCACTTGGCCTATTCTGCTGTTAATACTTGTAATTGCGTTATAAAATTATTGTAGTGTTTTCAGCTGTATCACATTGGTACTATTCATGTCTATACTGACTGTTTGTCTGTTCCTGCATTGTATTATTGTGATTTTTAGCTTTCTTGCATTGGGTTTCAACAAACTCCTGTATTTCAATGATCTGCATTCCAATCCATATTTTGAATTCCATTTCTATCATTTCAGCCATCTCAGAGCCCTAGCTTTAGAAGGGATGCGGTTGTTTGGAGGACAGAAGGCACTCTGCCTTTTTGAGTGTTCAGGGTTCTTGTGCTGATTCTTTCTCATCTTTGTGGACTTTTCTACCTTTAACTTTTGAGGTTGCTGACCTTTGAACTTTTTTCCCCTTTTATCCTATCTCATGATCTTGAGGGTTTGATTGTGGCATAAGGTAGATTCAGCTGACTGGCTTGATTTCTGGAAGATTTTAGGGGTCCAGCACTCAGCTCCCAGTTTCTGGACTGTGTGCACTAACTCTGGGGGACTTGTGTGAAGCTCCAACTTTGTTCTCTCACTCTTCAAGGTTTGGAATTCACTCTACTTGGGGTTGCTGAGATGGGGCAGCAGCAGTGAAGTGCTAGTGAGTGCAAGGGTGCCTGCCTCCCTGCAGGTGTTCACTACAGTGGCAGAGGCAGTGCAGCTTAGAGGGTGGGCAGGAGGCCCTTGCTGAAGCCTGTGTGCACAGTCACACTGGAAGTGATGTTAGCTGGGGGTGGGGTGGTGGCAGGTACAGGTCTGAATGCCTTCTCTGTGCCCTACAAGCAGGAGTGATAGCTCAGGGTGGGGGAGGATTCACTGTTCTCTGTGCAGACCACGTGTTTACTTTTCAAATAATTTGATGAACTGAGTGAAAATATTGAGACTAGCTGATTTCATTAAACTATGCTTATGACTTAAACTTCTACCTATACAATTTTTTCTTCATTTTAAAATTTTGAACCAAATTGGCTTGTAACATAATCTGATAGATTCAATTAGTGATTTGGAATTATTTTCAAAGATATATCCAACATTCTAGAGTTTACAGTTTATATCCTCAAATTATAATTGCTTGTAAAGTTTACTAGTTTATTTCCCCAAATAATCATTCCTGGTTTATGTATATGGAATGTTCTCAAGCATATCAATGTACAAATAAAGCTGTAAGACATGTAAGCTTTTTCTGTTTTCCATTGGGTAGGTAGAGAAATGGATGACTTGGCTTATTTAAGCTAATTACTAAAGGAAATAGAGAAGCCTTGAGTTCTTTCTGGAACAAAACAGAATTAAATATTCATTACATGAAGGAAAGCAGAATTTAGAACAAAATAATGAAATTTCCCTGGAGTTTATCTTCTAAGAAATTTGATGGATCCATTTAACATACATTTATTTAGTTCCTACTGTGCTGGGCAGTCCCAGGTGTATACAGCCCCAGGAGGTTCAGAATGCAGTAGAACATGAGCACATACCACTCTTTTTCTTTATAACACTCCTTTAGAGAAAAGAAGACTGCAGTTTGCATTTTTCCCTGGGTAAGAAACAAATTAGAAATTTAAAGAAACTTTGCTAAGCACTACAGATGCCTTTGACGTGTTTATTCCCATTGACTCATACCTATATCTTACCAGGTAACCGACAGCATATTCATTCCCAAACTTATCTTTTTCTAATACTTTAGTTATTAATTCTTAGATAACCTGAAGAAGAATGGATCTGAGCTGTTCACATTTATAGTAGGTTCACTTTCAATTCCAGAGAAATTATGGACAGACCTTTTTGCAGTTAAACAAGGTATGTTAGTTTAACATCCATGGTAAGATCAAAAACTTCCCTTAACTGAGCATCAAAACTATTTGATGATACAGTAGTCTACAAACTAAGCTAAAAAGATGCAAATAGTACATATGCCATTAGTTCATATGCCAGTGTCTTGGATATTGGGAAAAAGGAGGCTACAAGGGGGAAAAACGTCATGACACTGTCTTTCCTGCTCAAGTCCTCGCAAGTAGGATCAAAATACCAATTGTTCTGAAATGAATTCTGCTTTTATTATTTCACTCCCTTGTTCAGAAACCCCTGCTAACTTTTCACTTCTAAATGGAACAAAGGTCTCACTCCTAACATATCATTCAAATTCCTTCACAGTCCAGTCTCAATCTTTCTTTCCTTTCTTTTTCTACCACTGTTCATAATACAGTAATCTACCCTTCCAGGGGTGTTCAATCTTTTGGCTTTCCTGGGCCACATTGGAAGAGTTCTCTTGGGCCACACATAAAATATACTAACACTAACAACAGCTGATGAGCTGAAAAAAAAAAAAAAAGAAAGAAAGAAAAATTGCAGAAAATCTCATAATATTTTAAGATAGTTTATGAATTTGTGTTGTGCCACATTCAAAGCCATCCTGGACCATGTGGCCCACAGGCTGTGGGTTGGACAAGCTTGCAGGTCTAAACTCTGATACTTGTACTATATCTTGGATATTCATGCTTCTAGAGAGCAGGGGCTGCTTACACTATATTGATATAGGACAGTCATAACGCTTAAGTGTTTAATTAGTAAGTATCGGTACTTATCTCATATGGCTCTCAGAACAGTGAATTAATTCACTTAGCAAATATATATTGAACCATTACCACTATCCGGCCCTATTCTAGTTGTTGGCCAAACAGTAGTGACCAAACCTGTCACTTCTCTGAAAGAATTTAATTTTTTGGGGGGGGATGATAGTACAAAATATTAACACATTCAAAATATGTGTGTCATGATGGTTAGATCTATGAAGAAAGTTAATGCAGAGTAACAAAATAGTGAAAGGACTGTGATTTTAGATTAAAAAGTCAGAATAGGTATCACTCTTAAACTGACATTTAAATCTTAACCAAATGAGTGAATTATGCAGATATCCAAAGGAACAGTGTTTCCGGAAGAAGAAATAGCAAGTGCAAAGTTTCTTAGGTAGGAGGAGGCACATTGTGCTCAAGGAGGAAGAAGACAATGACAAGTATTGTGGGAACCAAGTAAGCAAGAGAGAGAATAGAAGAGGAGGCCAAAAAGAGAGCAGAGGGCTTTTGAAAACTGTGGTAAAGAGTTTGGATTTTATCCCAAATGGAGTGGGAAACTAGTAAAGGGTTTTGGGCAGAGAAATGGCATACATTTTCAAAGGATCACTCTGGGTGCTCTGTGAAGAATAGAGTTGGGGCAAGAGTAGAAGCAGGGAAAATGGTTATGAGGCCGCTGCAATAGCCTGGGAAGGAGAGAGTAGTGACTTGGAGCAGGGTGATGGGAGTGGAGATGGCGAGAAGGGACCAGATTCTGGCGATGTTTTGAAACCAGAGCTAAACGTGTTTGATGACGAATTTTTACATAAGTGAGAGAGAAAGGGATGAGTCAAAGATGATTCAAGGGCTTTGGCCTGAACGAATTGGGAATGTATGTTTTTATTTACTTGGGGAGTTTACGAGCTTGGGGAGTTCAAGGGAGGAGTAGACTTAGTGTCACTTCTGCTTGAGCATCTTAAGTTTGATAGTCCTGTTTGTGGAAAATGCTTGGAGCCCTGCTCCATTTCCTTCTACCTACTCTAGAGTTCCCCTGAAGCTATGGCAGACTCTGTCACTTTCTCATCTCAGGCACATCGGGGCTTTCTGCAGTACAAAGGAGCTTGCTGAGACCACTTGCAGGATTTTTTAACATTCCCAGTGGCAACCCTCCAACATTGAGGGGCCAGAGTTGGTGCTCATATACCCCAGGTTCCACAGTCTCCAGTGGGACTCCTGAGGCATGTATATATGGTCCCTCAAAAGGTCCCTGGGAAGATTGGGCCCTATCTGCCCTTGCTTATTAACAGACACTCTATTGACCTTTCTTCCTTTGCTGTCCCACTTCCCCTTCACTAACTTTTACTTCCTAGAATCACCTTCCTGCCTATTCTCTAAATAAACTACCCACCCACTCCAAAACTTTGCCCAGTGTCCCTGAAAGGAATTCAGCCTAAGACTATTAAATATCCGTATGTCAATGTCCAAGAAGGAGGTGGGTGTGCCATTCTGAAAACCAAGCAAAATGTCAGGGTTGGAGATAGAGTTGGGATGTGTTAGCCTTTTTCACAAACCTATTCGAAAGCCCATTGCACAAGAACTGGATATGTGTAGATTCCTACACAGACTTGTTTCCATCCTTGTCTGCCTCATGTCATCTCTTCCACATGAATACAGTGATGCTCATCAATGAACACTCTGAGCTTTCAGCAAAGGCCACAGTCGAATTTCTAGATAGTAGTAGATTGAGAAGCGATGACAATTTGGAAGCTAGGGGATCTTGGGGACTTGTCTTGAATATGCATTTACGTAGAAAGCACATTGTTTTTATTTTTGATATACGGTTATTTGTGGTGGGTTTGGAAAACCTTGTGGAGGTTATGGAGCGGCACCCCAACCCATCCTTTGGTGTTGCCATTGCTTTTTAATTATGATTTGTGCTAAGTCACTTATTTACCTGACTCAGGGTTCTAGCCATGCTTTTCATGATGGCTTGATTAAGAAAGTGAATAACGATGAATGAGCTCCTCAATAAATATTTAGCATAGACACCGACAGGCAAAGTGAAGTCTGTACTCACTTTCCAATCAATTGTTCAAGTGAATATGAGAAGAAATCTTTTTCTCTCCCGTTTTGAGTCAAAATATCACAATAAAGCACAACTCTTCTTGCATACATTGTGTCATATTCCACAGTAATGTCTTTTTTGCAAGAAATATCCAGCATTTGGTTTTTCCTTCTGAGCAGTTATCCAGATAATTGCAAATCAGTGGAATCATTTACATGAATAAAGATTTTTATTCTAATTAATGTGCTAAATCAAGCACACCAAATGTCTCTAATTCTCATTTTACTCAAATGGTAATATTTTTGTCAGTGACTATCATATGAAATTTCAGGTGACTAACGCATTTTCAAATGGAACTCATAAGCATACTAAACTTTCATATATAAATGTCTCCATATTTTTAAGATGAATGGACAATATTTAGTTTTTAATATAGTCCCCAATTTTCAACTTTTAAATTTTCTTTTACCAAATGGAGAAACAGCATTAATCAGAGCAAAAGAGCAAGTTTCACAAGTCATGGGAACAAACATAGATGCTAATTTCCTATTTTAGGAAGTTCTTTTTAAAGCATTATTAAGAAGCATAACTCTGTGGAATATTTATGTACATATTTAATAATAGAGAATTCGGATGTGAAGTCTGTGTGTTACTCATACCCATACATGCATCCTCAAAAAGCCTTGGAAGTTAGTCCTCAGCTGATGAAAGCTAAGCAATTGCTCTGGAAGGATACTTGAAGCTCTTGGCTCTTGGGTGAAGGTACAGTCACGAAAACCTCTCTTCACAAGAGGGCGCTGTGCAAACATCTAGCTCTTCATAAAGGAAAATTTCCTTGCAGACTGGCAAGAAGTGGGTTTCTTTACATCTGTTAAGAGCTCTGCTTCTTTCTCTCTCTTGCTTTTTTCTGGCCATGCCTCCTCTTCTCCCTCTGTAATGCAGACTTCTTTGTTTTCTCTAGTTATGCTTCTGCAGACTGCATCATGCTGCTTCTATTAATAATTCAATTTTAAATAATACCATCATAGGTGTTAAATGATGTGTATGCCTATCTGGCTTCTCAGGACTTCTCTCTCTTTCCACTTACTATTCTGTCAATGTGCAAAATATCTATGAGACATGTTTAATTTAGTATGATTCGAAAGTCTTTACTCTTGACCTTTGAAGTCTAATCAACTAAAAACCTAAAACTTATGGTGGGAAAAAAAGAAACTTGACTACTCCAGTTTTTTAATAACATTTATTTCATTTAATCTGATTATATAAGTCATCTTTATTTATGGTAGAAAATATAAACATATGGAAAAGAAACTCTAAAAAAAAGTCTGTCATTCTATTACCCAGAAATAACATGATCAACATTTTGGTGCATATTTTAATTAATAGATTTTAAATGAGAAATCCTTTTCCAGAGTAATTAGATTCTACTTAGTATTGACAATTTTATAGAATGCTTTTTAACAAAGTATTAACATTAACTTTTTTTTTTGAAAAATGCCACTTTCTGCTATTTATAGCTGGATTGGCCATTTTCTCTGAACTTCTACTTTAATGAGTTTATATTAGAGTTGCAAATACACATTCTTTGAATGTACTTGAGAAGTCGACAGTCTGAATCTGAGATTTTCCACAGCTCTCAAAGCACCTGAGGGCACACCAGCTTCCTCCACGACTCTGCAGTACTTGCTCCTTCTTGATTGGATGCCTTCGCAAGGGTACAACTCCAAACATGGGCTGAGTGTTCAGTCATCATTGTGTGAGTTCTTCAGTTTCATGGAGACTAAAATTAGGTTTCCTCTGTCACTCTTGTGATGTCGTCTGAGCTTGACCTGCGTTTCAAATTGCTGCCAAGTTAGCAAGCTGACTTTTACACTAGGCACATCAGAAAAAATTGATGAAAAATAGAGTCATTTAGGTTGAGATTTTTTCCATTTATTAGAAAAGTACAACGTCTTGTTCATAACAAACAAGGCCTAACATTTATGTAAAGTCCATTTTTATTATGTCAAAAGGGAACAAAACAATACCCACAGAAAACCTCAAAACCTCTCACTTATTAAAAATCTCTTGATTTATAAATATTATATTATAGTTTGTACAATACAAGTAACTGTGGAAAGTTCCCAATCATCTCATTCCCAAGTGCTTCACTGACTCATAATTTACCAACAATTTCCTTATTTCAGATAATTCTGAAAACATATTACTAGGTCTAAACTGGAATAAAATGTCATGGTTGATAGCTTTTATCACTTATGGGTATTGATTTGGATAACTCACAATCTTGAGCATATCTTTTTTTTTTTTTTTTTTTGAGGCAGAGTCTCACTCTGTCACCAGGCTGGAGGGCAGTGGTGCAATCTCGGCTCACTGCAACCTCCACCTACCGGGTTCAAGTGATTCTCCTGCTTCAGCCTCCCGAGTAGCTGGGATTATAGGCATATGCTGCCACGTCCAGGTAATTTTTGTATTTTTTGTAGAGACAGGATTTCACCATGTTGGCCGGAATGGTCTTGATCTCTTGACCTCGTGATCTGCCTGCCTCGGCCTCCCAAAGTGCTGGGATTACAGGTGTGAGCCACCGTGCCTTGCCCCTTGAGCATATCTTTAGATTTACTTTTTATCATGAATTTATTTTTGTTAGTAAGATTTGGAAATTCACATTTATTTTGTGGTTTACATGACATAGAAAAAAAATACATTGTCTTTCCTGTACAAAATAGTCTCCTTCGAAATAGTCTCCAGAAGAAAACATAGAGATTTATAACTTAGGTTCAATATAGGCACAATCCTAAATATTATTCAGATGAGTCTCATTATAACAGTACCATTCTTACTGCTTTCCTAATATGACACTAACCTGTTGAGAAGCAGTCTCTTAAATGTCACTGGTAGAATCTAAACAATAGATACACAGGTGTTCACTATAAACTTGTTTTAATTATTTTGTGTATTTGAAAATGTTTATGATACCATCTTGGAGGGAAAAAACCTCTTTTTGACATGGCAAGAACCATATTCTAAATTTTTACTCTGAAACAGATCTTATATGCTCTATCAAGTTTGTGTTTTAGACATCTCTAATTCAGCTAAATAGTTAAATTCTGGACTATTCCAGGGCTGATTGTCCTACTAAAGCATCCTTTTTTTTTCTTTATATGTATAAGAAGGATTTGAAGGGACCATTTGTCAGTTTTTAATGTTGTGAGCACTACTGATATGTTTTATTGAGAAAAAGCTTATCACCACAGGTTACAGAGATGTTTTTCTGAGATAAGATTATTTCTGGGTTGCAAGCGACTATAAGGAGGCACCAGGTCCCCTCTCTCTGTACCCCCAGCCACGAAGCCCTTATTTAGACATACACTGGGCTGAAATAGGAACTTCTGTATAAATGAGTCTCTCCTGTGCTCTTTCCACTTTAACAGAATGTTAAGAATTGACTGGTTGAGGCCAAATATTTCCCCCAGGCCAGTATTACAAACTGGCGTTTCACCAAAAACATCTCATTTGATGTGTTTTTAATGTTGATGATCTAAAAAATTATTTCATTTTATTTTTTGTAGGGATAGGGTCTCACAAATGCAAATCAAAACTACATTGAGATACCATCTCACGCCAGTTAGCATGGCGATCATTAAAAAATCTGGAGACCACAGATGCTGGAGAGGATGTGGAGAAATAGGAACACTTTTACACTGTTGGTGGGAGTGTTAATTAGTTCAACCGTTGTGGAAGACAGTGTGGTGATTCCTCAAGGACCTGGAAATAGCAATTCCATTTGACCGAGCAATCCCATTACTGGGTATATACCCAAAGGATTATAAATCATTCTAGGATAAGGACACATGCACATGAATGTTCACTGCAGCACTGTTCACAATAGCAATGACCTGGAACCAACCCAAATGCCCATCGATGATAGACTGGACAAGGAAAATGTGGCACATACACACCATGGAATACTATGCAGCCATCAAAAACGATGAGTTTGTGTCCTTTGTAGGGACATGGATGAACCTGGAAACCATCATTCTCAGCAAACTGACACAAGAACAGAAAATCAAACACCGCATGTTCTCACTCATAGGCGGGTGTTGAACAATGAGAACACATGGACACAGGGAGGGGAGTATCACACACTGGGGTCTGTAGCAGGGAACTAAGGGAGGGACAGTAGGGGGTAGGGAGTTGGGGAGGGATAACATGGGGAGAAATGCCAGATATAGGTGATGGGGAGGAAGGCAGCAAACCACATTGCCATGTATGTACCTATGCAACAATCTTGCATGTTCTTCACAGGTACCCCAAAAACCTAAAATGCAGTAATTAGTGTGTGTGTGTGTGTGTGTGTGTGTATATATATATATATACACACACTATATATTATATATATACACATATATATACATATTATATATTTATATATACACACATATATACATATATATTATGTATACATAGTATATGTACGTATATATATTATATATTATATATACATATATATTATATATACATATATATTATATACACATATATATACTATACATACATATATATGTGTGTGTGTATATATATACACACTATGTAGAGAGAGAGAGAGAGAGAGAGAGATAGGGTCACACTCTGTCAACCAGGCTGGAGTGCTGGAGTGCAGTGGCACAATCACAAATCACTGCAGCCTCGATTTCCCAGGTTCCAGTGATCCTCTTACCTCGGCCTCCCAAGTAGCTAGGACTGCAGGCATGCACAACACCATGCCTGGCTAACTTTTCTCTTTTTTGTAGAGATGGGGTCTAGCCATGTTTCCCAGGCTGATCTCCAACTCCTGGGCTCAAGAGATCTGTTCGCCTTGGCCTCCCAAAGTGCTGGGATTACAGGCATGAGCTTCATACCTGGCCACCACCTTCTTAATTATATACATGTTTTCTTAAGAGTTCAAGTTATTTTTCATTTCTATAAATATTTTCTATTCCTTTTCTTCTTATTGCCCTGATATTTTAAACAAATG
The DNA here is from genome assembly GCF_030222135.1 of Aotus nancymaae. Lineage (NCBI taxonomy): Eukaryota > Metazoa > Chordata > Mammalia > Primates > Aotidae > Aotus > Aotus nancymaae. Next base: position 53,441,209 of record NW_026988425.1, on the reverse strand, counting down.
TAAGCCCAGTCAAATTTCTTATTACCCTTGAGTTTCAGTTTTGGGTTCGTTCAGCTGTAAGCTCCCTTTGGGCACGAATTGTGTTCACCATTGACTACCAGCAGGCAGCTGGCATAGCATGGGGAATGTAGGAGATGCTAAAGATGCATTTGTGAGAGGGAGGAAGGAAGGAAGGAAAGAAAGATGGATGGGAGGGAAGAAGAGAGGAAGGAAGGAAGGATAGGAAGGAGGGAAGGAGGAAGGAAGGAAGGAAAGACTGGTGGGAGGGAGGGAAGGAGAAAAGGAGGAAAGGAGGGAAGGCAGGCAGACAAATGGGTAGGTGGGTGTCTGGGATGGAGGGAAAGAGAGGGAGGAAGTAAAGAAGGAAAGGAGTCTGGTTGGTTTTATTAGCTGTTGAACAAAATTCCATATAGAAAGTAGCTTACTAGTCTATATCTTTCAGCTCTGTTTATTTCAAAGGATTGTGTGTTTTTGTAAGTGTCGCTTATAGGATATTTAGAAAAATACTTGCTGCCTCATGCATTTCACCATCCAGTGCCCAGTGAGGCTTAAAAACTCATAGTTGTAATTTTGTTTCTTTGACCAAAGTTTGTTTTATTTTCAAATATAAGTTCAATCCCTTAAGACTCATCTATAACATATACATCAAACAAAAATAAGTCAAATTTAACTCGAAATTTTGCTATATATGATTTTGCTGGATATCACCTGACCAATGAAATAATAATTATGTGTTCTCAAATTTACTTCTACGTTTTTAAGGCAGTAAGTTTAACAGAAAAAGCCCCTGATATAAAAATGACTTATTCTCTAAAATTTAGAGGTAAGCTAAAGTTTTCATCAAGGTCCCATTTTTTAGCACTTTCCAAACTTGGGAAAGTCACTTAACCACTAAACCAATAGAAATAAAATTAGTGGTAACACTGAAAGCAAAACCCTGACAAAACACACAATCCTTTGAAATAAACAGAACTAAAAGATATAGACTTAGCAAGCTACTTTTCTGTGTGGAATTTTGTTCAACAGCTAATCAAACCAACCAGCCTCCTTTCCTTCTTTACTTCCGCCCTCTCTGTTTCCCTCCCTCCCTTCCACCTGCCTACCCCTTTGCCTACTTACCTTCCTTCCCTCCTTCCTTCCCTCCCTCCTTCCTTCCTTCCTTCCTTCTTCCTTCCTCTCACAAATGCATGTTTAGCATCTCCTACATACCCCATGCTATGCCAGCTGCCTGCTGATAGTCAGTGGTAAAAGCAAAAACCAGAACCAGTCCTATTGGCTTATTAGTAATGACCTAATTGGGTAAATGTCTATTATAAATTTCTTACCTGGTTCTGAGAGATAGCTAGTAAATGGCACCCTAAGTTTTATATATTCTGTTACAAAACAAAAACAAATAACAATAAGTTGTTTTCTTTTGTTGTTACTCAAAACCCAGATTTCTACTGTAGCCCCTAGCACATTGCTACCTGTGGTTGGATGGACTGAAAAGTGTTTCAGTTTCTCTCCTATGTAGAATATTCAGAGGGAAAGTGCAGGGCAGTGCACAATGCATACAAACACTGACATGATCACTTTTCCTCAAGCCAAACTATACTCCAGGCCTCCTGTCTCTCTAGTTATCACAGTTGAGCCCACTCAGCCCCACTTGCAGCCTCAGTCCCACTCCAGGCTCACAGGCCAAATTTGTCCCTGGAATTAGGAATTGAAAGATAAGCCAGCTACAATGGAGACAAGATTTGGAAATAGGCAAAACTGACTTGGACTCACATGTCTGTCATATATTACCTCTGTGGTGTCAGCCAAGTTACTTAACCTCTCTGAACCTCAGATTTCTCATCTATAAAGTGGTGATAATGTCTGCTCGTGAGTTGGAAGATTAAATAAGATTATGTAAATCTTATCTGACACCAAATGACTTTGCCGTGAAAGTTCAAAATTTCCTTCATGCTTTAATTCTCCAAGGAAGGGGACCTGACCTTTTTGGTTTCTATATTTACTTATATTCTAGGCATGTATTTGTTAAGATATAGGTTTTGCAGTAAGAGGGACCTCAATTTTAACCTCAGATCTGCTACTCATTGGCTGTATGATCATAGGGTCAAGTTACTTCAACTTAGTAAGCCTTCATTTCCCCAGTGGTGATACTGAAGAAAAATAATACAAAGCACACAGATGAATTATTGTGACAATAATATATATGGTACCCTAAAATTCTGTGCAGAGTCTTCAGAATGCTTTCATGTAAGTTACCCTCTTCTGTCCTCTCAAAAACTCTTTGCAATGGCTCTTTCTCAAATGAGAACCAAATGTATGAGACATTAAAACTCAGCAAGGTCAATAAACACCACAGAATAAACACCAAATAAGTGGTTGATATCATCATAGTAAAATGAGGAATTAGAAGAGTTACCCTGACATTATGGTGATGTTTGGTTCACAAACTCATTCAGTGCACAGGAAGTGTCCGAGTAAGGAAGGGGTCTGAGGATGACAGGTCAGGAATAAGTACTAAGGAATGGGAAAATTTGTGACTATTGGATCCAACAAATGGATAACCAGATTTAGCAAGATATTCAACAGTCATGGAAAAAATCCACAGCACCAAAATTCAACACATGAGATTTTTATTTAGGGATTCATGGTATTGGGGGTCTTTTTTCTTTCTCCCAAGAAGGTGATTTTGTTTCTCAGCCTAGCAGTTTCATCACTGCTTTTGCTTATTTGTAAGCATAATTCTAAAAAGTTGGAAGAAGCCATTTCTGTCCTTATTTGGTGCATGGTCAACAATAAGGGTAGCATGAATTGGAGTCAGTGTTGCAAATGCTTTCCCAATTAAACAACCTGTCTCTAGGATCCCATAATTTTTCAAAAAGTAAACAGAAATATTTCTATATTTAGGAGAAGCTTAGGGGTTTGAACAATCAAGAAATTCCATCAGCTAGTTTTAGTAAAATTTCTTGCCACCTAATTTTTTTAGATCTTCTAAACAAAGTTCATAGAGGATTTTAATGCTTCAAATAAAACATTAAAATTTCTTCATAGGATTAACCTTCAAATATAACACCTAATATTTTATTCTTACATACCTGGGATATAAAGATTTCTAATAGGGAAAATTATTATCTATTGAAACTGAACACTGATATTCTTTTTGAAACTGATAAAATGGTATGCCTACATACCATGCTCATGAAATAACCAATTGGCAATTTTTAAAACTTGAAAATGTTTCTAACAGTGTAAAAATAGTTTTCCTACCTCCCCCAAAAGCTTATAAACATCAGTAGTATGTGCCTAAAATATCGTGCCGTTTTCAGAGTGTTTTTATGTAAATTACCTTATTCAGCCCTCTTAAACACTCTTTGCAATGGCTCTCAAATGAGAACCAAATGGATTAGACACTGAAACTCAGCAAGATCAGGCAACGATCTTCAAGGTCACATGGCAAGTTCATGGCATAACTGTGACTCTAATCTCTAATCACCTATACCAGTGCTGCCCTGAAAATCTGCCCAATGATGTTTCATTTAAAAAAAAAAAAAAAAACTTTTTTTAACTATTTAGGGGACAGGCCAGTAACTCCTTTGGTCATAACAGTGACAGTGTTTTTTTCTGGTTTTGTTGTTTTCTTATTTATTTATTGCAACAACCTTGGCTTTGTCAGAGGGAGCACCTAAGAAAAAAGAAAATAAACAAGCCCTACCTAAATTACCCGCTATGAATTTTCTGCCCCTATTTAGGCACATATAAGAATATAATGACAGTGGTGCATCTTATTTTTAAGATGCCGTGAAAATATTGGTTTGTCCATTTATTAAACAAACATAATTGTGGCTTCTATGTCTCTACACTGTTTACTAAGCACTGAGGACCCAGAGGGAAAGCAGATGTGATCCATGTCCTCACAGTGTTTAGGTCTCTCAGGGAAGCCAGACACTGAATAAGTCATTACTAGTGTGATGATGCTGACAAAGAGGAACTGCAGAGTGCGGTGGAAACATCTCCTGATCTCGGGAGGCAGGGAAGACTTCCGGAGGAAGTGGCTTTCAAGATGAAATCCTATATCTACCACTCTTTTACTCACCAGTCATAGCTAAGTAGGATTTTTATTTAAGACTGTATTCAAGAGTAGAATAGAAATAATTTTTATGACTTTTAAAATCTTCATATACAGAGAATTGAACAATTAGACAATCAGTGACACCAGAAGACTTTTACACACTTGTTCAAAAATTGTGTTACATTATTTCAAGTGATTAGTCTACATTAATTTCAAAATTTTTAAAGAATTTGAGCCTAGAAATATTTTTAATAGTTAGAAAAATCTCTTAGGATCTTGTCAATTATTTAGTAGATACTTAATAAACATAAAATTTATTTTCTTTTCCTTCCATTTCTTTCTCTATGATTTATTCTCTTCAATACTTGGATAAATGGATCCAGGTATTCAGAAGGGTCTTTGTTAGTTTAGTGAATAGAAAAGCTTGACTTAATTGTTTTCCAGATCACTAAAACATTCCTAAAAGTGATGTAGATGAAAACCTTAAGTGTCTAGTAAAACATTTTGATTCACAATCCATAGTTTTATTGATTTTCTTATCATTATATTTAAGCACGCCTCCTGTTGATTATTTTAGTCTATATCCTGATTTTAGCTCTTTAATTAGGTGTCCTGGGTCATATATGAGTAATGGATGCAGAAGCTTAAAATACAGAGCATGCTTTCCCAGTGTACTTAAGACTATGGGGCAACTTCAATTCTCTTAATGTTTTACTGTTTCCAAGTCTTAAAATAATTATCTCCCACTTCAGAACATGGAACAATTGACCTTTAAATCAAGTAGACTCATATAAGGTTTAGAATTAATATTTGAAAGCAATTCAAAGAAGATTCTAGTATTATTTTGTGACACTTCCATTTGAAGAAATAATTTACAGTTAATTATGATAAGTAATGTGACAAAAGTCATTTCTTCATTTACTTATACTGAATGGACATTAGTGCTAAGGAGTACACACGTCCCATTGTCAGACTGCCTTTTGTCACATTCTTTTGCAATGTATCAGTCAGAAGACAGAATTATTACAAGGATACCCTCATCAGAAGTAGATGGTAAATAACTGTTATTTGCTTCCACATTAACTTCTGCTGGCTTTGAGTCTGTGACCAGAGACTATTTCAAAATACAGCACTATCCTGAAACCCACTATCTGCCTACTCTGGTTTCCTGAAGCAATGTCTTTCAACCTAATGCAACCCCGCTAATGTAACAGTTTATTTCTCTGAAGTTCAGCTCAACCCTCGTCTCCTCCGTATGCCTGTTAACTAGAGACTTGATGTGTAAGTAATTGAATGCCGATGTGAATTGTGTTTAAATTATCCCACTTTCAAATTTGGGAGTTTCACTTTTATTCATAGTAGCTGTCTCCTATAAAGGAAATTTCTGTGTCAAACGTTCAAACCCAATTTGCCATTTGTAACATCTGAAGTCTTGGAACCAAAATCCCAGAAATATTCAAGAGGCAAAAAAAGATGCCTTATTTAGAGTTCTGCAGAACATAAGAGCTGTTATTGGCAGGAGATGGGCATTTTGCTGATATTTTAGGGGGGTTAGAGCTTAGGTGGGTAACGATTGGATGAGAGCAATGTTTAGATTTTAGAATCTGGTTTTCCCTGGGACATATAAAATTAGTTTGCACAACTTGTAAATATAATAATTTGTTTCAGGGATGGAACATCTCTCCTTGCTATTCAATCATGCTTTTACTAAAATTCATCTGGAAAAATAAACACTTAATAAATGACAGTAATTAGAATGTTCAAAAGATGTCTTCTTTTTCCTTTTCTACTCTTTGATTCTCATGAAGTAAAAATTATAAACAGCTTGTTGTAATATAAATGATAGTAAAGATCTATCCTAGAAAAACATTATATTCAATTCCTTATTTTTTCCAGATGTCTAAATTCTCATGTTTATGAAGTATTAGCCAGTTCTTCAAAAAAATTATATTTATATTTGAAATTAAGGCTTAATTTTGCTCATGATTAATCTCAGAAATAAGTAGCTTATTTCTGTGACCTTGCTGAGGTCTGGTAACCTACGAGGGATTATGTGTAACTGTGAGGAAGAAATGAAAAGGAGGCGGTAAGTAATTATTTAAGAAAAAATAACATTAAAATTGGCGGACACTTCTTGTGTCTGTAACTGATTTCACACTAGGAAAACGAACCAGAGTTTCAATTTTCCTGTTCATAATTTCACATTTATAGTTCCATTGTTTTTATCTTGTTTAACTTTTCTGGATGTCTGCTTTTACGAAGCAGGGGGGAAAAGAAGGAAAAATGTTTTTGACGATAATGAAAAAGACAAGATTGGTTCTCCTTCCTTGTACATTTTTAGAGAAAGTTGGACATTCCCTAGCAGATTCATTCTAGATTATTTGTATGTCTTTATAGCTTATCAATTAGATATCCATTAATAGAACATTCTTTTAAAAATATAAATTGGTAAGCAAAGGCAGTTAATTATTTGTGAAGATGTATACTGCTGGCTTTATCCTGAATAGAAAGATAGGGTTTATCTTGCTATCAGTAAAATTGGGTTAACAATGAAAATATTTTTCTGCTTCCAAAGTTGTATACATAGACTGAAGATTTTATTAGAAATCAGTGATGCTGTTTCACCTACAAAATTTTAAACACCACCGGACAAAATGAGAGCTTTGTGTTGCCTGGAGGGTGAAAGAAGTCTCTTTTCCAGCAACATCCCTTCTGCTTTCCTGCTTGTCTTTGTGGCCTCCCTCCCCCTCCCTTTCACACCAAGCCACCCCACCCCACCAGCTGTTAGGGACTCCTCCCATCTTTACGCAGATCACTCGTTCTCTTAGACTGTCTTTCTTTAGTCTCAGATGAAGACAGTGTACTAAGCACCAAGTTGTTCAGCTCAGTGCTAACTTTGCCAGGAATGTGTGCATTTCCTAAGAGCTGCCCAAAATGGAAATTAAATAGTATGAAAGAATGAAATGGCAATAGTGCCATTTTGTACACCAGAAGAGCAGATTGGCATCGGTATAAGCACCTTTTCAGTCCTTTGAGAACACCAGGAAAGTGGCCATCTGTTTTGCCCACGTGCAATTTGGATCTTTATACAAAAGCAAAAAGACAGTTTGTGAAGCATTACAATATTGCAAGATGATTCAGAGAGAATGTGTTTTGTTTATTTTTGAACTCTCTGCTCCTCCAAGGTTGCTGCTGTTAGGGGCAGTTCTCACTCACCCACTCTCTTTGAGCTCATGTGTCTGATAAGAAAGACGTGAAACTGTAAAAACGTTTTCTATTACTCATCTCCAAAGCTGATAGGAAACCTGTAGCATTGTTAAGAACCCCTGGTGTTCTGGATGCTGTTGTGAAAATAAGCATAATGTTTAATGCCTTGAGGTTTTACTGAAATTATATAAATATTTAAGACTCTCTTGGTGTACAAGAGACAGATTGAGCTTTAGAGGTCTCAAAATTTGCAGATATGGTGATGTTCACCAAGCTCAACTCTTGGTCAGTTTTGTCCAGTTCAGAGAGGGTTAAATTCACTCTTGGGCACTTCAGCCTCTCTAATCTTATCCTGGAGAAGTGGAGCTCTGCCTTGGTTTACAGTTGAGGTCACCGGCGGGGCAGTGTTTCGACAGGGACTGATGAAATTATGCTGCATTGTTAACATTGAATACCACTCAGTGGTGAGGACCGATGACGGCACTAGGGTCCTTTGACTCCTTGGGTACAGTATCTTGAAATAGATGCTTTCTCAAAATGTCCTGGACTCATAAAACATATGAAGGCTTCTATTTGGCTTTCATCATTTATTTAATCTGAAAGAAAGTTGTTTTAAGGGATTTATAAGAGTTAAGAAATGTTTCTAGGGAATAGAAAATGGACAAGATAATTGATCTTTGTTGTCAAAGTCATGCATCGTAATTCACTCTCTAAGGTGACGCAGCATCTCCTTGAGGGAGAAGCTGCCAAAAGCTCTGAAAGTGATCTGCCTGTTTTTTTCTCACACTGGCTTGCAGAGAGGCACTGGTATTTTCAAGATGACTAAATCCTGTTTACCTCCTGTGGAAGGTTTGCTAAGAATTATATCCATCTCTGTTTTTAAGAGAAGTTGAAATAAGGAAAATTATAGTTGGCAGTTAGCTGTGTAAAATTTAGTGATCTTTGTTAGATGCCCCAGTCATAGGCAAGTATTTACTTTTTAAAAATTTTTAACAAAGCCCTCACGTTTACTTTTTTTAAAGTTCACACTGATATAAAGGTTTACCCACTTCAATCACACTTTTTATTGTGTGTGCACGTGTGCATGTGTGTGTGTGTGTGTGTGTGTGTGTGTGTTGTGCTTTTCAGGAGTGGCATGTGACTATGCTGTTTTATCAGGGCTATATTTAAAAACAAATTTTCGAGGGAGTGTTTCTCACGTTAATTATGAGATAAGGCCTGAGTGAAGCAAGCTCTGTCGCAAAGGCCAAGTGTCATGCAGCAGGAAGTCCTGGCTATCCCTTCCAACCCTGCCTCAGCCAGCCTGCCACCTCTCTGTCAGCGCATACCGGCATACCACCGCACAAAGGAAATGCCCTCACTCAGCTACAAGTGCCTCCTGCTCTGTGCGAGGCCTCAGGGCCCCAGGGCCCGGCACCAGCTCTGACTTCCCGTGGTTCCTGTGGATCTTGGCATTGTCCTTACAAATGGCTTTTGTTTGGGATCCTCTGGGAGCCACAGTGCCAGGACCATCTCCAAGAGCCAAATCAAGATTGCGTTTCTCAAAGTCCTACAGGTATTGCTCTTTTCCTTTTGTAGCTGGAAAGAATTGTTTAACTGCCTTAGGCCCCTTGCAAATAAGCTTTTGCCGTGTGTTGACCTTCTAACTCCTAGTGCTGGTTAAGTTAACAATATATAAAATAAGAGCCAAGAAGATGATGTAAACCTTGAAATGGGAATATGTAGGTACCTCCAGAAGCAGAAGGAAGTTGACCGACTTTAAAAGCTAATTACAAGAGTTAAATGGCAAACTTAGCAAAGCATTCATATTACTGCCACCTAGAAAAGAGTGTATTAACTTGTCTAGTGGCTTAATATAGTCAACTGTAAATGTTAGGGATGGGTTCTTGCTTGACTAACCAACAACAAAAACACTACATTGTTGTTCACGAGTGTTTCAGGGCACATTCACATGAAAAAATGGAAACTAATGTTATGTTCCAGGTAGTAATTCAGTTTTAATCTTGTCCAGCAGAATTAGATGCCATGAATTCAAACTAAATATTTTAATAATCTTTTATTTCTGAAAATCATATTAAAAATCTTAACCTCATGACCCAACTAAACTGTCAATGACTGTTTTGCAACAAAAATAGCTTATTTTAACCAAATAACTGGAAAAAAGACACTTAAAAAAAAATCTTGGATTTCCTTTTTCATTTTGAGTATTCCAGGTGTTTATAAAGAAAAGATTGATTATTCTTTATTATTATTGTTTATACAGAAGAGCTTTTTTGTTTCTGATTAATTACAGTCTATAGCACTGAAAGCTATTTATTTAATCAATAGTAAATAGAAGTGAAATTGTTTGCAAAATTTTGGATATAAAGTCTTTCTTATTTAGACCAAATGTAACACATCTGGAAGCTGCCAGGCCTATGTAGAAATATGCATTAACTCTGGATTAAAATGTGTTCTGATTTGCCTGCATATAAAACATTCAAAGTTTGAATTAAAATAATTCATGAGAATTATTTATTTGCTTTAGACAGTAAAGAAAATAATATCTTTGTAATTTTTTAGGGAACTATAAAATCAGAGAAATAAAATCATAAAATTTGTCATAACAATGCATAAGTAAACTTTGGCAACAGATAAATATAATTTGTCAGCTAAAGGTGTAGGTAGTAACTCCATTTATTTTTATTTCAAAATAAAATAACGATTTATTTGTTGTTATGTTAGTTTGTTACAGCTGTGAAATTTGGTTGAACATTAGAAATTGTATGCCTACTATGTGCTTTGCATTCTGTCTAATGTGATTCTCATGCTTATTATGTGCTAAATTGTACATTCAGAACTTAACATCAAAGATTTGTTAACATTACTGTGCATATTTCCAATATATGGTGGCCTCTAGGCTCTCTTCATCACTGAGATCTGATAGCAAGCTCCTTAATATCATAAATCTCCAACTGCTGGATTAAGTAAAAGCAATAGCTTGATGAACTAAAGAATTTGAGAAATCTTAAGAAATGCAGAGTTTATGCTCTACTGTGTAATTTGCAAATATATTACAAACCTGGCCTTCTCAGTTTGGCAAAGATATATTTATTTGAGGTGTTGTATGATATATATATAGCTATATGATAAATATATTTTTATCAAGGTTCCTTTGGTCAAGTTCTGGCCCTTTCCAAAATACAAGCATTAGCAGCTAAGGATGACTTTTTCATGTATTTGAATCCCTCACATCTGTAATTTTAACAAGTTTCATTTGTAACAAGTTTAAGAGGTGAGGATGGCATCTCAAATATCCATCATGAGGCAGTTTCCTTTGGAAGCTTGAGAGGCTTAGTCCCTCCTTTATTTCCTCTCAGTTTGAATATACAGTTTCCCACATACTAATTAATTTAATCATTTATATGTGCCGTTTTCACCGTTTGGAGGTTCTAGTTATTTTTCCAGTTGGACCGCAGACTCTTTGAGGTTAGAAGCTTCCTTATAGACAGCAAGAATGCCAATAGTGCGTATTTGATAAAGTATCCTGTTACCCTCTCTTATTTGACATCACCCCATAATGCTTTATTAGCATAAACAACTTGATATGATCATATCTATCATAAATTGAATTGAATGGAAGGGTTAGGGAGATAGGAAGGCAGATGGCCACCGGCTCTCACATTTCTGGAGGTCCCTCACCCATTCAAGGAGATTATGCATTCAGCCATAGTAATATACTGACAATAATGAAAAAAAGGTATTTATCATATAACTTGAAATTTTTATTATTCCATAATACCTCAAATGCACCATGAGTCACTAAATATATATATACACACATATATATACACATATGTATACACACACACACACACATACCACATGTACACACCACATATACATACCATACACAGGCACATGTGCACACACAGTTAAATGCTATAATTATCTTCTGAAGAACATAGCATAGCATTCTTGCATAGCATTCTTGGAGTTAAAATAGCATTTATTGCATAGCATTCTTGGAATTAAAGGTGTTAAACTGTTTGATGTAAACATGTAAAACATCTCATAATATTACAGGCTTGTTAATGCATTTCTTAATTTTAAAAAATATATACAAGATCCTTAAACCCTGAAAGTAACTTAAGCTTATCTTGACCTTTAAGAGGCTTTGGATATGATCCCATTATTGAAGCAACTGAAAGAACTGGACATTAAACAACATTTCTTCATTGAATTTCTCTCACATGAGATTTTTATGAGCAATATTTTATATCTTGTAAAACCTTCAAATGTGCCTATCGTAGTGTCATTTTTCTTTGGCTATCAAATGGATAATAATGCATGATACTGGGGGTACACTCAGCTTTATGCTGAAATATTTTTCTTTGGCGTGGCTTTTACTCACAGGTAACATTCAGGCTAAAGGAAAGCCAAGTCTATAAGATATGAAATTCAATTCATGTCTGATTTGTTAAAATAATAGCAAATCATATACATTTGATGAGTGCTGACTCCCGAGAAGTACAATCTTAAACAGTTTTACAATGCTCAAAATAGATTTGAAAGTTTTTCAGCTGTGGGTAAAATACATTTTACTAAAAAAACAAAAATGATTAATATATAGCTTATTAAACTAAGTTTGATTTGAGGCAGAAAGAGAGATTGAAAGGGGAAAGAAAAGGGAGAGGGAAGGAAAGGGAGAGAGGAGTGGAGCAGGGTCATGGAAAGAGGAGGGAGGAAGACAAAGAGAAAAAGAGAGAAAGCAGAGCATTACATAATAAGGAAACGACTTTTTCTCTGTGAATCCAGAAGACAGTGCCAACCATGTTTTCAGTAATGGGATCGGTGTTAGCATTAGGGCACTGCTTACAAAGCTGAGTATTATTTTTGAGGGTGAGGTGCTGATTTGTCTGTCTAGGTTCCGGCACACGTGTTTAAAGATTTACCTAATTATTTTAGAGCAACGCCCCTCCCATGTATTATAGAGAAGAAAGTGAATAATGTGCTCATGTTAAATTTGAGAAAATAATGTGGATAAGTTTATATTGGTTGTTTAAATATAGTACCTAGAAAACATTGTGGAAAAATGATCTGGGAAGTAAAGAAAGAATCAAGGAGCAAAGGTTTACCCAGCCTGTGGACCCTGACAACTCCAGTAAGAGATCACTAGGAAATTTTGTATTTTTGAAAATATTATTGTTTAAAACTACAGTAGTGTTCAAGGAAACTTTAAATAGAAAATTACTCTTCTTGAGATGGTTCTGTCTTCCAGAGAGAACAAATCACAAACACTTTGTGCTTTCTATCTTAAAAAGGGATGTTAAAAGGAACATTTTACACAATGAGTATGGGGTAGGTACTATGCAAATAGAAGAGAAAGTCACTCGGGGTACATTTGAATGTAGGGCAGAGATTATTCCTTAGCGTTCCACAGGCAAGAAACAAAGTGTCTTCTAGTTTTCTTGCCCTTTATACTAATAGGGGTCATGGAATAGAAATTCTCAGAAAATCTCCAGAACTCATATTTGCCAATTGTTTCAACATCTTTTCCTTCCCAGAATTTTAGCAGAATTGCCAAACAGGTGATTAATTAAATACATATGCGCATGCTTGTACCTCATACAGAAGGGCTAATGAGTAAATGTGTTTAATGTGACATAGACTGAACAGTAGAAGGAAGGAGGAATAACAATCAGATCAATAAACAAAAGTACAAATGGTATCTGGGCTATGAAAAAATAAAGCAATATTTGCCCAAATAAGAAGATCTAGTTATTCCTAAATTGTCCCCTGTATTCTTAGGAAGTAAAGATCAAATCTGTAACTTTGATCTGGAAATTGCACAGTAGCAGATATGAACAGGGATCATAGGAGAGTGTGGTCTCATCACTACTCTTTGCTACTACCAAAACCTAACTGGTAGCATCAGTGATTGTCCAATCAAACTGCAGAATTCCCATTAGAAAATGCTGTCTTGAACCCACATCTTAGAAAGGGAGTGAGTGCCACCAGTGAATCAGTACACTGGGATGTAACTTTCTGTGTGCCCCAAGAATACCTCCTGTTACATAGCAATTTTTCGTTTTCAAAGCTTTTCAGATGTGACAACTGTTGTTTTTAGTGTGCCGCAGCTCATCTCACTTAATTTTTTAGGGTAAGTGAAAAGGATAGGTACAATTAGTATCAAATAAGAGAAGAAGAATTGGAGGTTCAGGTACTAGAGACCACACACACAAACGTGGTTAGAAAGTCCAAAGTAAGAACAACAGAGCTAATTTGTACTGGATGCTTACTGTGCACCAGGGAGTGTTCCCAGTGCCATGCATGCGTCAGCTCATGCATGTCATCCTCCAAAGCAGCCTCAGGAAGTAGATCTAGCATTACCATTATCTTACAAATGAGGAAACCAGGCAGAGCAAGTTTAAGAAACTTTCACAGGTACGAATTCTAGAAGTCTGTGTTAGAACCAGGACTCCTAGTCACTCTCCCACCTCCAGTTTCCTGACCAGATCCTATTATCAACACACAAGGAAAAATTCCATAATAAGAGGTGTGATTCTAATAGATGTACTATCTTCCTCTACTTAACTCTGAATCTTTACCTGAAGACAGAACACAATGTAATTTGTTATAGAATAGGGCTTAGTAATCAATTAAAATATAACTTATTAAATAATATCTAAACTGTCCTCTAACCTAACTGATGTTGGTTTAAAGGAGTGCTAAGCAAAAGCATCAAGACAAAAGTATTTTTATATTTAAGAACAAAGAAGATGAATCTGTGATTTTATGTTGTCTGCTTCTGCCCCCTCCTGGGTTTTGCTTCATGGGCTTCCATCTGGCTCATTTCATCTGGCCAAAAACATTGGTCATGTGATTGTATTTTGCTGCCAAAATATTGCTCCTTGGCCAGCTGTTCAGAGGAGCCAGAAGATTCTCTGAGCTAGAGAGGTCAACTCCATCTTGTTTCATGTCTATTTATTCTACTGGCATTGTCTTAACTATTAAACTAGGCCTCTTAATGATATTTCAAATTGTGAGTAATGTTGGCTAAATTGACAATGAAAAAATAATTACCATATAGGCAACATTTATACCTACGAATAACAATACTGCTAGCAACCATTACACACGTTGAGAAGAGGTAGCATGTTGTAGGAGAACTTTGGCTCTAGAGCCAAACAGACCAAGCTTCAGTGCCAACACTGCTGCTTTCCTGGTTGGGCAGTTTTCCTGACCTCTCTGATCCATTTCCATGTCCATAAATAGGAAATAAAAATACCCACTTCATAAGGCCATTGTGTAGATTAAATGAAAACAGGCACATGAATTCAGGCCATTTTCAGATGTAACAGATGTTACTACTGTCGTTTTTAGTGTGCCACAGCTCATCTCACTTAATTATTTAGGGTAAGCGAGAAGGATGGGTATAATTAGCATCAAATAAGAGAAGAATAATTAGAAGTTCAGACTAGAGACCACACACACACACACGTGGTTAGAAAGTCCAAAGTAAGAACAATAGAGCTAATTTGTACTGGACATTTACTGTGCACCAGGAAGCATTCCCAGTGCCATAGCCTCTTTCCCAGTACCAACCTCTTTCATAGCATTTTCCAAGTCTTCCCTAACATTTCACAAATTTTGTGAAACTTCTTTTGTGAAATACATTTACAGGTAAACTGTCATCGTTGGTACCATAGTACAATAGAGCTGGCTTATAAATGGTTACCTAATAAACAACTTGCACATACAACCCAGGCTCACCTTGGAAGGTAGTGAGCAGGAATGGTTGACAGCTGGCTAGCTCTACAGGCCCACTGCAGCTGAGGTTCACATTTTCACCTTATCACTTATAGCTATGAGACTTAGGGCAAGTTACCTAACTTCATGTGCCTCAGTTTCCTCATCTGTAAAATGGGCTATGAGGCTTACCTGTGTTAGTCATGTAAAGTGCCTGACACATAGACAACACTAAAATAAATGTCAGCTATTATTAATAATAGAATATAAGCTCCACATGGCAGCAATTTTTATCCTTTTTTTCCATCTTTGTATGGCCAATGCCTAGAAGAGTGCCTGGTACAGTACATGCTTAACATATACGTGTTGAATGAATGAAACTATTAGCAAATGTGTTCCAACTCATGACAGGTGTGAGGACATTCCGCTTCCTTTTGCCATATTCATGGGAACAAGGGGTTAGAGCTGAAGAAACCTGATGGTTCATTTGCTCAAAGTCATTTGTCTTACACTGAAGAGCTTGAAGACCTTGAAAGGCCCCAGGGTCATGCAGCTTGATAGTACCATGGCCAGAGCTAGAACCCTGGCTCTGCCTGTTTCTGTGAAAATCTTTGTTCCAGTGTCCCACCCCCTCACTTCAGTACATGTGCCATCTAATTCAATGCCTTCAGTAAGGCAGCAAAGAGAATGAATGAATTAGAGCACACTTCTTGCAGCCAGGGGAGAGTATAAGAGTCATAACTGGGCAATGACCATGGAAGGACAGGTTTCTGAATAATAGAAAGACTCATCCAAGTAAAATTATCCTCAGACATTTTACTTACAAGTCTAAAAATCACTTGTTATGACAGCTACAATAGGATTTTTGTAGGGAATCACCACTTTGTAAACATTTTTGCAGACTGCATTATAATGCATTTTTTTCAAAATTGAAGGAAAGTCCCATCTCTAACATTCAAAAGAATCCATGCAATTATCAATATAGACTAGAAACAGAGAGGGGAAATATAGTTTGAGTGTTTTCTGTACTATCAAGACAGCACATGGAACAACCACAGGCAGAATGATTAAAAACTCTGCAATAAATATAAAGATACTGATTTTATAAGGTAGCCTGCAGTCTATGGACCAGCACAGAGCCCTGTCAAATGTGAACTGCCAGGAGATGTACAAAAAAAATCAAGGTGACAAAAGAACAAAAGACACTCACCATTGCCAAGGGTTTATAATGATGCTGTACTTCAGTGTGAGAATGGTTTTCACTGTAGTTAAAACCATACCAGTTTTGAATGTGTAATGGGTAGGAGTATTTATCTTAATTAGTAGTTCATAAAATTTATACTATTTATTTTCATAATGTCGATTTAGTGATTTTCAATTAGTGCATTTTTGTCTTTAAGTCATGAAGTAGATGAGCCTGCCTCAAGTTATTTTAAGAGATGGTACTTTAAGCAGCTGGATCAAGGCCTGTCTGATCTGGGCAGAGCAAATAAGGAATTCTACTTACAAAAGAGGAAGCATTCAATTGTATATACTTTACCTTAGTACTCCTTCTTCTGGAGGCCTCAGCATCTATCATGTTCTTTGCCACAGCCATATATCCACCTTCTACCTTGGCTCTCCCTCCTTCTAACTTCCATTGTTTTTTCTACCTTTGAACTATAATTGACAAGCCTTTTTAACTTTGACAAGGGGCTGAAGAGAGGTGTCTGATGGTCCATAAGACTGGGTTATATAAGCACACAGAGTTGAATCAGAACAAAAGAAAATTCCATTGGCAAAGGAAGAGTACTGTATGGTACTTTAAAACTTGTCCAATTGTATTATTTTATATATTTATTTATTTTAGAGACAGGGTCTTGCTCTATCATCTAGGCTGGAGTACATGGCATGATCATCACTCATTGCAACCTCAAAATCCTAGGCCCAAGGGATCCTCAAGCCACAGCCTCCTGGGTAGCTAGGACTACAGGCACACCCTACCATGCCTGGCTTCAAAAAAATGTTTTAGAGTCTATTTTGCCCAGGTTGTCCCAAACTCTTGGCCTCAAGTTATCCTCCCACCTCAGCCTCCTAAAGTTCTGGGATTACAGGCATGAGCCATGGCACATGGCACTCAAATTATATAACTCATTAGCTGGTAATAGTGTAAATTTGGAAGACAAAAGCTAAAATGTTAAAGAGGAAAAATGGATTTGTGAATAGAGTAAATATATATTACTGTAAGTATGTTAAGCCAATCAAATGCAAAAGATGGACAGTTTAAAGGGGACAAGTATGTAAGCCACATTCCAAAAAAAGAAAAATTTAAAAAAACCTTTGAAATGAAGTTTTAAAAAGATAAGCTTTGTGTCAAGCTAAAGAAATAAACTCTGAAAAAACCCCAAAATTATGACAATGAATTAAACATTCAAATATGAACAGACCAGAATATAAAAGATCAATCTATTCATTCAGGTGGTAAATGGTCACAACCAGCTCTCTATGAGGGAGTGGAGAAGGGACTATTCATAGTATTTGCTGATTTTTGTGCCAAAAAATTATCTCACCAGCCCATTTCGAACTGTAAAGGTCACTAAATGTGGAGGTGGCAAGAGACACATAGTCCTATATACATACAGTGTTTCTACCACATAGATACGCTAGATATAAGTTGCCCCAAAAACATCATAGTAGTAAAATGTAGCCAAATTATCCAGAAGTTAGGAGTTTTGAATACGTATTTCCATTGTTTTTAAATATAATTTAATTATAATTAACAATTTTTATGTAATTTAATTTTTAATAACTGTTGGGTATTAACAGCTGACTTACAAATACTCCTAAAAATGTAACAGGATGTAGTGAGAGACAAAATGGATGTGGCCTCTGCTTTTATCAAGTTTACATTCTGGTAGAGGAAGACAGAAAATAAACAAGTTAACAATAAATAAAATAAATAGAGACTGAGATGAGAGGTTCTGCTTGGGGAAACCAGGGAAGCCTTTATAAAGAGAATGGTAATTTCTTTGCTTATGAATTCAAGCATACGCATTCCATACATCTGTGAGTACATTTGTAGTTCTAGGCACACAATCGGAATTGCACAAGGTCCATGGAACCATATAAATATTGACCTAATTATTAATTTGTTTTCAGTCTCCAATCTCTTGAGTGAATTTGCCTTTGCTTCTGTCATTAGAAATATACAATGAGGGAAAGTAAAGGAGGAAGATGAAAAGAAGATGTAGGGGGAAGGGGAGCAGTTTGCAATATACTTTCTATTACATTGTTTCAAACTATCTCAGAAGTTGTTATGCATAGAAAATACTACAGCAAAGAAAATTGGAAGTTAAAAATCTATAACAGTAGTAATAACCCTATAGTAGGAACCTTTTTCTGTTTGAAATATCTGTCCATGTCTGCCTGCAAAACATAAACATCATAAGCTAAGAGATTACGATGAGATTAATTTTTTATTTTCAAAGAAATAATACAAATTTTAAATCTTTCATTAAAAGGAAAGCCAGCCAGACGAAACTTTTCTGACACACAAATTTGCCTGTAAATATTATGCTTCTAATGCTTTTTGTTTGATCCCTTTTTGGCAATTAACTTGCCTTTAATTGATTTGTGGATTACCCACTGGAAGTTGCTATGGATAAAGGAATGTAATGGCAGAATTTGTTTATATAGGGTAACAAAATACATTGGCTTGGAAGAGAGATTTAACTGCAAAATATCCTTGATTTTCAGAAATTTTTCTTTTCACATAATGGCAGCACTTAAATAAAGAATGAAAAATTAGATGAATCTGATTAGTGTTCTCATCCAAAGGGAAGATTTATGTCCTGTTTAAGAATCACATTAATTTGATGACATAAGTACATTCTCTAGTGAAAGGGTGGCCACTTTAGTTGAGGAAAAACAAGCAAAAACTTCCACCGTCTTCAGGTTGTACCTGACAAAAAGCTGTGATCTGTGGGTTCTATAAAGTATCACTCCCTAATCTCAGATGAACTAAAGGATGAAAACATTTCATTGCTCAAAGAATTGTTTTATCTCACATCTTACTGGTCCTAGAAAATAACTGTATATTTTCCATCCTAACTCTCCTCAGTTTCTTTTTATAAAGTTCAAAATGCCTTCAGTGGCGCTGCCACTCACTGGTTGGTACGTTTTTGTTCTCTGTTCTCCCGTGAACATGACAAGGGTGGCTTTGTACAACTTCTGTTGTATGAACTGCTTTTCAAACCCTTGGATGAGATACTCAGGGACAAGAAACATCAGGGTTTTTTTCTGAAAGCAAATCCATGTAAACTGAGACAACATAAACCTCGGGGAGATCTGACATGCAGAAATGCCAAGAAGGGGAAAGGGGAAATTATTATCAGTGGAGGAACAAATCATCATGTATTTTGGAGTGAATTTAAAAGGCTCATCGTTTATTTTAGCTCTATATGACTTTGAAAAAAAATATTTCAGTCTTGCCTTCCTCATGTTGGTTGAAATGGGAAGGATTCTCTTTCTTTGCTATTTATATATAACCCTTAGCACTCTACAAGGATCTAATTGGTATAAAATGATGTATGTGAATGTGCCACTAAGTGAGAAAAAAATGTCTAGCCGTTTTTACTCATATAACCAGCACCTAGATCAAAACCAAAACATTACCAGCTCTCAAGGGGACCCCTTTATGCTTCTTTCCAGTCACTATGGACCCAGAGATAACCACTAACTGACTTCCAATAGCATAGATTTGTTTAGACTACTTCTGAATTTTATATGAATGAAATTATATGATAAACTTATTTCAGTCAATATTATGTTTGTGGAATTCATTCATATTGTTTTGTGTAGTTGTACATTCTTCATTCTCATTGTGTTAGTATTGCACCAAGTGAATATCCTACAATTTACTTACCCATTCTATTGTTGATGGATAGTTAAGTATTCCAGTTTTAGGCCATTATGAATTGAGCTGTTATGAACAATCTTGGATATATCACTTGGTAAACAAATGTACATGTAGTGTTGCAGGGTTTTGTGCATGCATGTAGGTTGAGTATATCCCAAGGGGTAGGATTTCTGCATCGTAGGTTATGCATATTTATTTTTAGATATTGCCAAATGTGTTTCCAAACTGATTGCTGCATTTATGTGCTTCCAAGGTGATGTTTCAGTTCTCTGCATTCTTACCAAAATACATGTCATCCATTTTTAGTGATGGCATCTTAATAAATGATTGCCTAGTAATAACAATGTCATCATGCCTTTTATTTATGCAGTTGGGTCTTTTAATCTTTAGGCCCCTTTTTTTCCAGGAATAGTATGGGTAACAGTGAGCTGTTCACACTCTATTTCTCCTCATGATGAATACTATGTAACTGTGAAATAAGTGACTAAAATAAGAAACGATCTGATATGCAGAAATAGTTTTCCCTGTTTGGCCCATATGCAGCTTAAATATGTGATGTTATTCTACATTTTATCCCGATTCATTTTTCAAACCAATAGTAATCATTGTTAGCAAAAACCAAAAATCTTTTATTCTGTTTTAAAATTTCCATCTCCTACTTTGAGTTCTTGTTATATAGCCCATGCTCACTTTAAATCAGGTTTTCCTTCCTGTACATTATTTCTTGGAAAATATGTATTGGACTTTTCCTAAACCACCTTAACCTGTTGAAAAACACTAGTAAATGCATAGGCAATGTAAGTCATGCTAAAATAAATGAGTATTACTTTTTCCAGATTTTGTTTACCTGTACATTTAAAGGTTTTCTTCCCTTTATTCTCTTTCTCTTCTGTCATTATGGTTATTTTTTTTTAATGTCAAGATTCGCTTCCCGGGTTCAAGCAATTCTCCCACCTCAGCCTCGCGAGTAGCTGGGATTACAAGCACCTGCCATCATACCTAGCTAATGTTTTTATTTTTGTAGAGATGGGGTTTCACCATGTTGACCAGTCTGGCCTTGAATTTCTGACCTTAAGTGATCCTCCCACCTCAGCCTACCAAAAGGCCGGAATTACAGGCATGAGCCACTGCACCTGGCCTTAAAGTAAGAATTTAAAAGACCGAATCTGAAACCTGGCCCCATTTACCAAGACTGCTTTCATTCTCAGAGAAGAATTTGTTAAACTTCTAGGAAAGCTGACTATCATCCTGTCCCACCTGAGATATCATGAAGCTTGTGCTAAAAATGGAATTATTCAGTGATCATGAGCTGCTTTTCAAGCATTTTTCACTTACCCTTTACCATTATGACAGTAAACTTTGGGGAGAGGGGAAGGCATGGACTAGTACATCTTTTCGCTTTCCTTGGTTGTGCTAAGAACAACTGAGGAACTGCTAAAAAATAACTATACAAACAGATATAAAGTATTTTTATTATGACCCTTGTGAAAAACCTCTTCCCCCATAAAATGTTTAGTATCTTGTATAAAGTCATAATGTACTTTGAAATATTCAAATCCAATTCCAGACATCATTTATGTACTATTACTGTGTAATCCACCCATGCAAAATGTAATTTCTGACTTTTAATATAAATTTTCATTATTATCATAAATGAAGTCTCAGGCCACAACATTTTGTTAGGTTGCATTCAAATGGTAATCATAAAATGAACTATACTAGTTTTTGCATGGAAGGGCAGCAGCCAGCTGATCTAGATTTCCACCCTTATCTTGGCTCATTAAACAACATTGGACAAGTTACCTTAAATTCACGGGTCCTAAGCCTTCTCATTTGAAATTGAGTATATGGACTGTATAATTACTATATCCTTTAAGGCTTACAGCAATAACTTTATGGAGGTATGAGAAAACTATAAATGATCCAAGACATGTGCTTCAATATTTCTTCATATATCAAGCATGCATTAATGAAATCAATGCCAAGCTCAGGAAATATCAAAGAATAGTTCAATGTCCCTGTAACTTATATGCAATTCAATAATTCATCCAACAAATGTATATTGAGTATATATAATCTGCTAGACTTAGGAAGCCTTAAACTTTGTGCTGTACATTCTGATAGATGTTTAAGCCAGGGGTTGGCTGACTTTCAAAGGCGACCCTTTTACTAACATTGTTCTTCTGAAAGCTAGTAAGTATAAGCAAGAGGAGAGGTATGTGTTTGATCTCACTTATATGTGGAATCTAAAAAAGTCAAATTCATAGAAGCAGATAATAGAAGAGGGTTACCAGGGGGTGATGGGGACAGGAGGGATTGGGGAAATGGTGGCCAGAGGATATAAAATTTCAGTTAGACAGGAGGAATACATTCAAGAGATCTAGTGTACAACATGGTGACTATCATTAAGAACAATATATTGTAAACCAAATATCACATGTGGTCACTTATAAGTGGAAGCAAAATAATGAGACCACATGGATACATAGAGGGGAACAGCAGACACAGGAGCCTGCTGGAGAGTGGAGGGAGAAGGGAGAGAATCAGAAAAAATAACTAATGGATACTAGGCTTAATACCCCCATGACATGAGTTTACCTATATAACAAACCTGCACATATACCCCTGAACTTAAAATAAATAATCGAAAAGAAAATCAGAAAGAAAAAAAATTCTAAGACAGTAGATTTTAAAGTTCTCACCACAAATAGTACATGAGTTAATGCATATGTTAATTAGCTTAATTTAGCTCTTCTACAATGTGTACTTCAGAACATTGTCTTGCACACTATAAATGTATGCAATTTTTGTCAGTTCAATATTTTTAAATAAATTTTTTGAGAAAAGGAGGGGTATGGAAATGAAGACTAGTTCTGACTTTGTGTTGTATATTCTGGGGTTACAAGAATGAGACCTCCCTGATGCCTGCATGCAAATGGATTAATGTGAAATTGACAGGGTTGTTTACTTGTCCAGTTGATTCAGCTGGTTTATGTATATTGTTAGCAATTTAAACTCTGTCGTATTCCCCCAAAAAAATATTTATATACTTTAAAAAGAGATGTCATCATTTCAACATTTGGATTTATATATGAGAGAAATAAAAAGGACTAGTAAAAATTATATGAAGAAGCAAGTCCAAGTATGGTAATTTATGGTTCAAGGGAGATAGGTATTTGTCTTCTCTCAAGAGGCACTAGGCCACAAAATATCAAAATCAAAGATGAATGCAAGCACTAGGGAAAACGATACAGATCAGAGGCACCATGTGTTGTGCATTCTGGTATTCGTCAGAGATAAGGAATAAAGCTGAATTTTTACATGGATTGGTCTTGGAGTAAACTAAAATGAGAGGTTATTCTAAGTATAAAACAATCTTTCCAAAGTTCCTTTCCATTAAGACCTTCAGAGATACGTAAAATCATAAGAAGTATGAGAATTGCTTTTTAGGACCTAATTCATGTTAACTAACAAATCATTATCTACAAAGAGAGTGCTTAGAATGCTATGCATTTAAAGTAGTTTAACTTCATGATTGAGCAGAAATTCCTGAGTTCAAATTATGGCTCTTCTACTTGCAGCTTGTATGACATTTATCAAATTCCTTCAATGTGCTCTGTTTCAGGTACCTTTGCACCTACATCATTGGAGTTATTCAAGTATTAAATGAGATAATACATATATTGCCGTTAAACTAGCACCTAGCATAGAGTAAGCAGTCAGCTCACGTTAAGTAGCATTATTCACAAGAATAGGCTATACATTTCTTTCCATCAAAGATAAGTGCAAATTTGAATAGAAAACTAATTTATGAAACAAGACTGATTTTATGCTTTTCTATAGTACCCATCATTCAAAGGAAAAGATGGAAAAAATCACCAACCAACTGACTCTAAAATAGATAGGAGTTATGCCATACATACATATGTACATATATATGTATTTTGGATATATGTGGATATATTATGTGTGTGTTTACATTATATATACATACATATCTTTGCCAAGAAAACTGGATGTCTCATATCTAAAAAACTTTCAAAATATTAAGACCTAGCCAAGTGCCATGTACACAATTGGTATTCAACATATATTTACAAAATTTAACTTTGTAAAAATTTCAAATAACTTTTACTGCTTTTCCTACTTGTAAAACAATTGCAATAATCCCTTGGCTTTTGTGGTGTAGACTATTATGAGGGACTCTGATGCTTCATGACGGAGTAATTTGATTCAAAGTACAACAGAGCTCTCTTGTGGGTTTAACTTACTGAACTATTGAATGCACCCATGCACCACCAAGTATTCAAATCACGATATAGTTTTCTTATTCTCTACTGTCCCTTGCAAATGCAGTAACTCTGAACTGATAAACACACCGTACCTGTGTAGAAAAATCTCACCCAGAAGGAAGCTGACTGCTAATCTAGACCTACGCTGTCCAACAAGAGAGCTAGTAGCCACAGAGCACTTGAGTTGTGGCTAATCCAAATCACATGTGCTGGAAATGGAACATGCACAGAGGATTTCAAATAATAGTGTGAACAAAAGTGAAAAATTTCTCATTTGTGATTTTCATACTGATTATACATTTAAATAGTAATACTGTGTATAGGGTTAAGTAAAACTTATTTAAATTAATTTCACCTGGTTGGATCTAAGTGTCCATCAACAGATGAATGGATAAAGAAAATATGGTACATACACACAGCAGAGTATTATTCAGCCATAAAAAGGAATGAGATCCTGTCATCTGCAACAATATGGTTAGAACATTATGTTAAGTGAAATAAGCCACACACAGAAAGACAAACTTTGCATATTCTCACTCATTGGTGGGAGGTAAAAATGAAAACAATTGAACTAATGGAGATAGAAAGTAGAAAGATGATTATCAGAACCTGGGAAGTGTAGTGGGTGGCAGGGGTGTAGGAGTGGAGATGGTTAATACGCACAAAAATATAGTTGCATAGAATGATTAAGATCCAGTATTTGTTGGCACAAAAGAGTGATTGCGGTCACAATAATTTATTGAACATTTTAAAATAAAGAGTATAATTGGATTGTTTGTAACACAAAGGGTAAATTCTTGAGGTGATGAATACCTAATTTACCCTGATGTGATTATTATACATGATATGTCTTACATCAAAGTATCTCACGTACCCCATAAATATACCTACTATGTACTCACAAAAAATTTAAAAAAATACATTAATTTCACCTGGTTGTAAAAGTAACTTTTTGTAATATGACTTTTAAAAAATTTAAAATTACATGTTTTGGCCATTATTCATGGTTCACATTATATTCTCCTGAACAGCGTTGATCTAGACAGTAGATGTGACAAGAAAACAGCTAAGAAAATTATTATTCTTAATTCTTGAAAAACAATGAGAAGTATAAAATTTGAAGTGATAAATGAGGTCAAATTTTATAAACACGTCCACCATAGTTCATTCTGTGCTTGTTTCTAGAAAAAAAAAAAACTGGAATATTTTGTAGAGTGTGCTGGTCTGTGCAAAAGTGCTCATCAAGAGAGAATTAAAACATTAGCAAACAGAGGCTGATGATGAAAATGAGATTCCAGAGAAGGCAAGAAGACTGCACACATTTCTCTAAGGTAACAGGCATTAAAGCACCAAGAAGAGTTGCTTAAAAAAAAAATTTCTAGGGGAAAAGTAAATGCTAGAGTGATATTAGTGAATTAGGGGATTTGTGAAGATGCATTTGAATGTCAAGAATATAATGTAGTTTTCTTAGTATTTTTGAATTTACTGACCTTTTGTTAACCTCAAGAGACTGAGGCTAAGACACCGAGGTTTACCATGTGCTTCAATCATTCTCTCAAGGATGCACAGCTCCTCTGAGCTGTAATACGAATTCAGTTCTGTGTGACTCCTAAGCCCACATGACTGAAAGTGTGTCCATGGAACACTGGTCCCTGCAACTGCTCTTCAAATGATGGTTCTATGCTTAAATCATTTTAAGAAATGTTGCATGTGTCGTTACCATCTTGAACACGATTCATTCATCTGCATATTAAAGGCACTGAGAATTACCAAAAACTGTTTAACTTTTAAAAATCTTTTCTCAAACTTCTTTTATCACAGAACACTTTCCCCCTTGCACATGCATCTATATGTTATTTATCACCTGTTTCATGCTGAAACTAACCTTTGACAAAATACTACTTGGAAATGCTGAAATATACTAAATTGCCTTCTATCATCTCTCATTATTGATTACTAAGGAAAATGGCTTTGAGAAAATGTAAACTATTTCAGGAAAATATATAATTTGATGCTCAATTAACTCACTTTTTGCTAGATCAGAAAAAGCAAAACTAGAATTTAAAAATAGACATACTTGGATGCACATCTTGGTTATTCTTATATCCACAGTGTGTGGTCCAAAGGGAATCAAAGAAATCTGTAGTGAGGCTGCTCACAGTCTAGGACTCTGTTTGCATAGGACAAAGGTAGGACTTGGCTTCTAGTTGAAGCTAGAGTTCTGTAGGACTTGGGATTTGGAAAAGTAATGGCAAGATAAATATGTTATCACCGTCAGAGACCTAAATGGTTGCAAAGTTGGCGCTGGTTACATAATGAACAAAACTTTCATAACATATTTCATAAGATATTTTCATAACATATGTCTTACATTTGCATTTTTTATTTTCTGAGTTTTTTTTCTCTAAATTATGCTAAAAATGCCATTGAGGAGTATAAAAACAGACTTTCATTAATAGTTGCTGTAGCAGTGAGCAATTTTTGCAGGAATTTGAGTAAAAAAAACAAGTTATTTAGCAGTTTAGTTCAAATCAGACATTTCTGCCATCAGCCTGCTCCCTGGGAACTTGGAAAGTGCATACTTGCTCTGGGGTTCCTGCTAGTGTCCTAACCATATGCCTTTCATGTCTATTATACTTCCATGATCTTGGATTCAAATATGATCCTCTGCCTTCCTCACAGAAAGAAACAAATTAGGAACATGAACTCAATGGTAATGACATTCAAGAGCTAATGACGTGCAGTCTCTTGGCACTGCCTAGCCAGACACTCTTTAGATAACCTGCTGCTTTAGACTGGACGTGCTTATGCTTCCTAAAATACACCAAACAAGAATATGAGATGCCGAGTCCATGGTTTCCTGTGCAAAATTTAGTTCACCAAGAATACTATTTTCACCAAGAAAACCACAGGCTGTGTGTAGGTAAAGAACTTTTGCACCGATGAAACTTGTTATTGGCTGGGACTAGGGGCCGAAATACTAGTTTGAGATAGTTTCTGCTGTGCCATATAGCCTGGGATCCCACTTTTGCCTCTATAAAGCAGGGCTGTTATCTTCCCTTATTAACTTAGTTGAATGTTGGCTGTGAGAACCAAATAAGATATGTTTCATGGAATAATAGAAGAATGCAAGATATTTTCATGGGAGGCAAGATTTTGGGGGGATATCATAGATTAGTGGAATCTTAAATAATATTTGAGAGGTTATCTTTGACATTTACATGAAACCACATATGAAACAAGTAGCCAATAAGCTGAGGTTTGAACCCTGGGGTGCCTGGCTTCACAGCTAAACTTTTATTAATTACACCTGCTTCTAACAATAACAGCAACCATGGCTAAACTTTCATTAACCTACCTGTTTCTGGCAACAACATTAACAAAAACATTTTCAAAAACATAATAATAGTCATCAATAGGAATAAAGGGAAACAATCCAAAAATAGCTCTTTTGAGGTTACTCATGGATGGAGAGAGGGGAGTGCAAATTTTTTTTCTATAAAAGGTTCCCTTTGAGGATCACTATCCTTGGCTGTCTGGCCTTGTGAAATTATACCTTCCCTAATGGCTTGGAGCTGATCATGCCCTTCTTTCTGTCAAGGACAGCTTAAACTTCATGGAATAGTTTATTTGAAGCTTGTGGGTACCAATTCCAGGCAGCAAGATACCACTTTCAGAGATTCAATTAACTTCCTTTGGAGTCACAGCAAAAAGCGATAGAGCTAAATTGATTACCTTGAAGTGCCTTAACTGTTTTGCTGTTGTTGTTGATACTTCTTGAACCAATTTATTCTCCCAGAAATGTCACTGTTACTGAAGTTGGTCTGTTCTTTATTCACAGTTTATGAATAGGAATCATCTGAATATAGTTATAGACATCTAGTCTAGATCATTTTTCTCAAAATTACAAAGATGGGGAAAATTCCAAGCCATATTTATTCCAAATGGCTGGTAGTGCTTTAGGAACTTATTTCTGGAGTCTTTTGAACTATTTATATTATTTATATGAACAATGCCCCTGATTGTCAGTTAGCAATCTATTCATTGATAGGAACATGAAAGGCAGTCTGCTGCCATCTAGCTTTTTTGTTTGTTTGTTTCTATCTTTAGGAATTTTACTGTCGTTTTACAGAGATATTTTTTAAAGGAGCAATTCTTACTTCATCCCTGAGAGGG
This sequence comes from Aotus nancymaae, assembly GCF_030222135.1. NCBI lineage: Eukaryota > Metazoa > Chordata > Mammalia > Primates > Aotidae > Aotus > Aotus nancymaae. The sequence goes on along the minus strand of NW_026988425.1, from coordinate 53,412,846 downwards.
AGACATTTATGAACATACTGCAGAATCTTAAAAAAAAAAAAAAAAAGTCTTCATCATTCTCTTGCTTTTGTCTTTAAGTTGGTCTTAAATAGGTAAAAAGGATAAATATAGGTTATGTAGTTCAAATCCATTGGAATGACTAAGTGGTGACCACCCATGGGGCAAAAAATAACTATTTTCAGAGGCAAACATTGATAGCCACAGCCATGACTCTGAGCAAGACTCTGAAATAGATGCAGTTCTTTGTCATCCTCCCTTTTCTTGGGTTATTGGCATTTTCTGCCTTCACAGCTGTTTTCTCTGCAAAATGGGTATTTTACTGTCTGAAGGTTTCTATTGCTATTGCTTCTTGGGGTTGGTTGCCATGCTCTGAGCACAGGAAAGCAATCTGAGATCTTCACTACTAACATTTATTGAGCACCTGTACTATGTCAGGATTGGGCTGGGCTCTGAGGACAGAGTGTTAAACATAATGGACCTGGTCCCTGCTCTTATGAGCCTTAGAAAGGAATAGGGAAGAAAAACATTAAACATATCAGTCCATAATTAAATGCATAATTAGATAAAGTGCATTGAAGCAGTGAAGGTCCCAGGAAAAGGAGAGAAACAATTAATATGGGGGATGGGAAATCAAGGCTACTGGAAGGAAGTAATATATAATCTGAAAAATGAACAGTGAATAGGAATTAGCCAAGTGAAAAGCAGAGGCAAGTATGTTTCAGGAAGAGGAAAAAATTATGTACCAGTAACATTTCAAGAAGATACAGGAAGGAACAGATGATTTCTGTTATTCTTACCAGGTTGATGGAAGAGAGACACAGAATGTAATTAATTAATAGAATACGAGAATGATTTTTTTTAAGGAATGGGGAGGTGAGGAGAGGTCTGCTTAAAGTTCTGTTCCCATATTAATATGGTTTTGCTTTCTCCACAAACCTAGATAAAACAATGGTGGTTCCAAGGGGTGGTTGGGAGGCACTAGTTTTCCCAGTGTACATGCTCACAACTAACACAAAAGCTAAACACAGTGTAACCAACATACTTACACTACAAACACAGCTTCGAAATAAATCCACTAGATCAGCCAAGTGCGGTGGCTACACCTGTAATCCCAGCACTTTGGGCAGCTGACACGGGTGAATCACCTGAGGTCAGGAATTCAAGACCAGCCTGGCCAACATGGTGAAACACTATCTCCACAAAAATACAATTATTAGCTGGCATGATGGCGGGTGCCCGTAGTCCCAGCTACTCAGGAGTCTGAGGTGGGAGAATCACTGGAACCTGGGAGGAGGAGGTTGCAGTGAGGCAAGATCGCACCATTGCACTCCAGCCTTGGTGACAGAGCGAGACTCCATCTCAAAAAAAAAAAAAAAAAAAAAAAAAATTCACTATGTTCTCTCTTCCACCTTTTTTCCCCCTAATTTCTTCCCTTGGAGCTGATATTATCAAACAAGTTGCCAGTCCTGTAAAGGCTATCAGACTCCAATTAAAAAAACAGTCTATTAAATTTAAAAACACTTAGAGATGTAATGATTGTTTACATTTTATAAGTAAATTTAATACCTAAGAGAAAGCCCTATACCTTAGCGTTAAGCATATGAAGATATCTATTATTCAAATAAGCGGCAGTAAAAACTTTTCAGCTTTGGATCCTCATAAAGAAGACCTGCAGGTTTAAAGATTTGCATACATTCTTTAACAATGTATCATTTTTATTATATTATATACTATTTTGTATTTACTTAATTACCGACCTGGGGTTTCAAGATATGTATGAAATATAATTAGAACATTAAAATTAAAGATAAATTATCCCCACCAGAAATAATCTTAGCAGGATGTTTACTAAAGTATCTTAAATCTAGCAGATCAAGAAAAACTCCCCAAGGAGTCTTTAATTAGAACTCTTTAGGACTTGGCAGGACCAGAATCATAATCTCTCCATAAAAATGAATCTTGCCTTGAGCTACATCAATTACAAAATCTGAATCCCTTAAAGCGGCATTAAAACAGCTGATTTTAATTGCTTTGAGCTGGAAAGAGACACACTAAGCTTCCCGATTTCTTTTGGAAATGAATGGGATTCTTGCCAACTATGGATCACAGTTATGAGGTATTCTGCACAGGGAATGTCAAAAAGAAAGCAGATGGATCTTGACATGCTATGCCATCCTATGCCTTCTTCCTTCCCAAGAAGCATATTACGATAACTTTAAGTGAAAGTTGTCACAAGGTCTACCCTTTCTAATTTTTAATGTAACTTTCCCCTTTCTTAATCTATCCAGAAAATAGTTAATAAAAATCCCTGAGGGAAAATAAAAATACTGCCCTTCCTTTTAAAAAAAAGAGGATAACAGAGATCCCTTTAGTGGTGAATGATTTATATGAAAACAGCCAACTCATTCTCTTTTGCCTTATTTTGACCTAGAGAACTGGATTTACAGATTTGTAGCTGGATTTTGATCATACAGTATGTTCTATGCCCACAAAAGAATTTTCCTCTGTGGAAAACTCACAACAGGTATGCTTGGTATATCAGTTTTCAATGCTTTCAATTATAAGTAACAGAAACCTGGACTTAAAATAGCTTGAATAAATAGAGATTACTTTTAAGTAGGTGGCCACTAGAAGTGTTTCAGCTGTTGTTTGATGTTGTCACCATTTGCAGAAAGGCAGCATCTCCACAACTTTCTTGGCCTGTTCCTCATGATGGCAAATGGCTACTGCAGCTCCAGATGATCATGTCTGTGTCACAGTTAGTGAGAGGAAAGGAGGAAGGGGGGAAGAGGATGGCCAGCTGAAGTTGTATCTACCTCACTTATAAAGAAACACAAAAGCCTTTTCCAGAGCCACAAGAAGACTTCAGCTTACAGCGCTTTAGCCAGAACTATGCCACATGGTTATCTTGAATGCAGAGGATGGAAAGTTAACATTTGGTTTTCTGGTCTTTATAATAAAGATAGCAAGGATGAAGAAGTTTGGAAAAGGCTGTGGGCTAGGCAATCAAATTGTTGACAACATTTTGCCTGTATTAATGTATAGCTTTTAAAGCCCAACATCAATTTTTAAAGATGTCTTAAGGACAGGAAAATGGAGAACTAAGATTTTTATATCAAATGCAAAGTAAATCTTGGAAAGGGTGCATTAGAGTGGAAAATAAACTAGAAATTATCTAAGAGTCCCTTGAAGCCAGATCTTGCAAAACATTAGGCAAACATGTCATTCATAATGGACCCCAGGGTTTTCTATCCCATAATGTGGATAATAATATCTCTCAGTTTTTACAAATGTCACCAAAAATTCGACAAAGCAGATACATACGTATTGTAATTATTTAAATTAAAAATTTTGTTATTTTGGGAAGAAAAATAACCAAAAAAACCATTACTGACCATTGGTCATCCAAACCTGATTTATGCCATGTTTACAAGATAAAAACAAGAATAAATAATGATTGTTTGGAATATTTTCATCATATTACTTCTGAAATGATTGATGTCATACTGTCTGGCTTTAGTCAACTCAGTGAATGATTTATCAGTAGCCATGATGTGAGGAGCCCTCTGTTAAGAGATACTTATGATTTTGTGAACTGGAAAACCCTCAGAGAAACATGAATGAAATAGGAGTGCCAGGTAAATGGGCCATAACTTTAGGAATCATTGTTTGGAACAATGTGTCTCAGACTGAGGGAAGGTGGCACGAAAGTAAGCTAGCATTTGATTAGAATATTGAAGGATAATTCCATTCTTAGAGATAGAAAACCTAAGTAGAAGCAAAAGAAGTAGGAAATAGAAGCCTGTGTTTGAGAGATTCGGGGTGACTGTGTTTCACTAGAACAGCAAGAAAGGGAACTTGCAAACATAAATTTAACATGGGGCAACAGGCCTTTGGGTGCTGAACAGAAGGACTTTGTTTAAGGATGGCTCTGTGGCTGCGGAACAGCTTTTTCCATAGATTATCAAAACGATTCTGGAAAATATTCTGGGCTGAGAGCAGGTGCCATAGGGAAAACATGAGAGTTATGGGCTCAATTGTGTCCCACTAAAAGTCATATGCTGAAGTCCTCATGTAGGACCTCAGAATGTGGCTGTATTTGAAGATGGGGCCTTTAAAAAGGTGATTATGATAAAATGAGATAATGAGGGTAGACCCTAATCCAACACGGCTGGTGTCTTTGTAAGAAAAGGAGATTAAGATGCACACACACACCCAGAGAAGAGAAGCTGGCCATCTGCAAGCCAAGAAGAGAGGCCTCCAGAAGAAAGCAGCCCCACTGACATTTGACCTCAGTCCTCTGGCCTCCGGAACTGTTAGGAAACATAAGTTTCTATTGTTAAAGCAACCCAGTCTGTGGTATTTTTCTAATGGCAGCCCAAGGGAAAAAATACAATGAGCAAGTATTATTTGTATTTTAAGAAGTAATGATATTATAAACTAAATTCATGGAGGTAAATATAGAAAAAAAAGTCATTTCTGAAAACATTGAATAGATGTAACACAGTTGACACTAGCAACTACTGCAATGGGGTGAGGAGACAGAAGGTCGGTGATAACGGAGCTCTCGAGACTGGGACCTGGGCAGTCGGGAAGGACAGGTGGTTGATGGAAGAAAATGATGAGTGTGGTTGGGGCCGTGTTCCCCTTGAGGAGATAGATGCTGGTACTCAGGGTAGAAGCATCCATCACAATGTCAGAAATGTATGTCAGACATGAAGGCAGGAATGAAGTGGTGGAGGAAGCCATGGAGAGTGTAAGCAGGGAAGTGCTATAGCTGCATAGCCAGCCAATGGGTTGTGCAGTTCCTTGTAAGTGGCTGAAACAATGTAACAGAATTGTTCGATTTAGTCTGCATATGAAATTTCAATGTCAGAGAAAGGCCTTTTATCTCAAAACCAAATAAACAGACTGAAAGACATTATTTTTCTGACAACTAAGTCTTAAAATTTCTTTTGAGAAAGAAAAATGATACTTTTTGTTTGTTTGTTTGTTTAAACATAGAGGTAGACCAATAAGGCAAATACCTCAGGGGAAGGTAACATGGTGATTTGAATTTATATGGGTGCGAATGCCTGAGATTAGAATCTTTCCTGAGAAGGGTGAGCATCAGTGGAGAGTGGGAGAACATGAAGACAGTCACTCTCTTTCTGCAGGAGAGAACTGTGCAAGAAGTGGTGGGGAGAATGCCACCAAGAGCAGGCTGCCGGGGCCAGTTTAGTGATGGGTCCAAACGATCTCACTAAGGTGAAAGGATCATAGTTAACCTTACCAAGGGAAAGTCGGTTTCAATTATATATTTCACTTCTGTGCCGCGTTTTGCTTAAATTCTCTTTTGGAGAATATCAAGAAATATAGATGAGTTTAGCAAATCCAAGATTGTGTTCCCTGCTTTTAACTCTTGTTTCTGAAATAGCCCCCTGATCCCCAAGAGTAATGCTTGGCTGAGGTGCTTACATGAGTTGTTTATATCATTCATTACTTGATGTGATGAACGTATTAAAAATAAGACTCCCAGTTTTCATCAGAGGGCTTACACATAATAGCAACAACCTTTAGAAAAGTACTGCATTATTTATTTATAGAATGGCTTTGACTCACTTAATAATGCTTCATAATTAATTTGTAAATTACTTTTTTACTTTGCACAATTATAATTTAACATTATATTTCTGCAAAAGAAAACATTTTTGTGTGGCTAACATTAATCAGTTTCTCTTCATATGTTTGAGACTGTTTTGTCTACAAATTTAAAATGTCAATGTGGTGAGAATGACTCAGCCTTCTCAGATAATCATTTATTCTATAAATATTTTTGAATACCTACTATGTTTCAAGCACTGTTCTAAGTGTTGAATAATTAAACAAGCAGAGCCTGCCTTCAGGTTTTTTTAGATTCAAAGAACACAAGATGATAAAGTAATTTTTAAAATAATCTTGTTTCATCTTACAGATAATATAGATAGGCTCAATTTTATACATTTTGACACCTAAAGTATTGTGATAATCCAAATCATGACCTTTAGACATTACGCTGTGCTGTTGATTGGAGGTTAACATACGATTAGTATATTCTCTTATAATGTATTTAAGGACTTCAGTGAGTATTTAGACAAAAGAGCTAAACTTGATCAGACAATATAATTTCTGAGAACCGAGTCTTCCTGGAGCAAACATTCTGATTAGATTTAATAGGGTTTCATAAAAAGGTATATGTTCATGCTTTTTGCTAGTTGGGAGTTTCCAAGCAAATGATTCCATGAAAACATTTGCAGGGAATTCCCATCTGTTCTATATTTCCGTGATTTGGGGGCTCTGAATCAATAATGCTGATGTAACAGTTGGTCAAATTAGATAAGAAACAGCCCGAGACTTCATTTTCCATTAGGTGTAGTCTCATGGAAAATCACCTTTGAAGCCATCAGTGGAATGAAGCAACTGGGTGGAACCTATGGGAAAATCCTAGAGGAAGTCCCCAGCGAGTCAGCCTCCCTCTCTGCCTTGCACTCTTGGATTCCTTGGTGAAACATCCCAAATGGCTTTCTTGCAAGGAGGATGTAGTGGGTGATCCACTTACTGACCAACAGCTGTGTGTGGAAGGCACCGTGCCCACCACAACAAAGGGGCAGTGAGGTCTGCTGAGCAGATGAGTCGCTTTTCTGGACCCTTCCAGGCTTGCAGTTGGCTTAGATGAAAAGCTCAGGCTTATGAGCTGCCAGAAAGTTTTTGGCAAAAAGCCCACCTTTTTTCTCAAGTACAACTATTCAATTGACTTGATTCCTCGGAGAGATTTGTAAGGGTGAAAGCAAATTCATTGTCTACTTTTAATGACCCTGAGCTTCTAATGAGGTAATGGATGTGAAAGTGATTTTTAAAAACACAGTGCAAATACAAGGTGTTTTTAGTCATTATTTCAGTACCTGAGGAAAATGTAAAAACACAAAGCCACAAATGTACCAAGGTGCCACGTGAGTTTACTTGGTTTTGCCGTCTATTTTAGCCTTCCAAAGTGTATAGTCCATCCAGGCTATCCTTTTGTGAATTGCATACTGAAGTTGCTTTTCTTTGTTCTCCCAGCATGCACTTGTGACATTTCCAACCTTTGATATGTATATGGTTAACACAGGCTGTTTTTCAAACAAGATAAAACAAATGCTAGCTAGGAAGTTTACCTAGAGTTTAAAGGGTTCTAGAATGTATTCTCATATAACAGCTATACTTATACCTACATTGTGCCAATGTTTTTTATATATGAAGTGCTTTAATCCTCAAAACAAACATAGGAAGGATGTAGTATTATTCCTCCCTTCTTAGAGATGTGAAAACTGAAGTATACAAGGTGAAGTGAGAAGCCTTAAATCACACAGCTAGTAAATGGCAGGGTTAGACCTCAAATCCCACTAGTCTGTCTTCAGAGTCTGTATAATTAACCACTGCTCTCTGTGCATTTATTTATCTATTAATTTATTTATTTATGAGACAGAGTCTCACTCTGTCATCCAGGCTGGAATGCAGTGGCACAATCTCAGCTCACTGTAACCTCCGCCTCCTGGGTTCAAGTGATTCTCCTGCCTCAGTCTCCTGAGTAGCTGGGATTATAGGTGTGCACCACCACGCCGGCTAATTTTTATATTTTTAGTAGAGAAGCAGTTTCACCATGTTGATTGGGCTGGTCTCGAACTCTTGACCTCGTGAGCTGCCTGCCTTGGCCTCCCAAAGTGCTGGGATTACAGGTATGAGCCACCACTCCCAACCTCCCTGTGCTTTTAAAGATTAGTTTTATGAATATTGTGCTATTTCTAATAAGAAGATGTAATTTTTGTTATGTATATTTGTTCTTAGTCTTCACTTTTGGATCTTGGGCCACATGTGCTATTGTCATATTTCAGCTCATAAGAGACTTCTCTGATAATTTTGTGTAAAATACATTTATAGAACATTTATATCTTATAAATGTAATTTTTCTTACCATTATCTGATTTGATCCTGCTTATCAACCACTAGAATACACAGAACTTGATTCTCATTTTTCAGATGAAGAAACAGACCAAAAAAGACTAAACAATTTGTTCAACTCCATATCACCAGTTTGTAGCAGTTCTGTGACTAGAAGCCAAATTTCCTGGCTCTTAGTCCTGCATTCTTTCTAGTATAACAAACCATCTCTTCATTTCTCTCCCTTATGCTTTTGGAAAGAAAATTGAGAACATTAAGAGCCCCGGTAAAATTGGAGAGGCATTTCTTGAGAAACATTTAAAAAAATTTTATAAGTCTTCACAAAAGTAGGAGGCAAAAATATGTTACATTAATGGTGGATTTCATTAAATCAGTGCATACAGCTAGGTTCTGGTTTATTAATGTTCAGTTTTTTCATTTTTGGCCCTCCCTAATCTGAACACTTTGACAGTACAAGTCCTGAGTGCTCTCATGCTTTTTGCTATTTGCTTTTTTAAGGTAACTCATTTGCACTTGTTCATCATCCTATTCCTTCCCTCAGTCCCCCAGGCTCTGTTGCTAATTATTGACCCAGGAAAGCTTCAGAAAGGACAAAGCCAGCTAAAATTGGAGTGCTCTTTACTTAGACTTATAATGCATTTTCCATTTTTTCAGAAAGAATAAAGCATTTTTAGCTGCCAGGTTCAGAGACCATTCAGTTATATGGGCACTTGAGTTTCTGCTAAAGAATCACAACTCAATTTAATTTTTTTTTTTTTTTTAGTATTTCATTCACAACCAGTCTGGAAAGTGAGAGAGAGAGAGAGAGAGAGAGAGAGAGAGAGAGAATGTATTTGAATTTCTCTTTCTTTATTAACATATAACACACAGCAGAATAATAATGTGTCCACTCATTCCATAGATATTTCTCAAAGGGTTGCCAAGAATAAAGAATACTACTTAAAAAAGGGTGGAGGATGATTAGATGTAAAATTACCTCCTCACAGGACCTGGCACATGATAAATGCTCCAGAAATATTTATCATACTGAAATGAGCTATCACATGAACTGTATTCTCTGGCTTCAGAATCTATTGGGAAAATGATGAAGTCATTAAATATATGAAAATTGGAGAGGAATTTAGGAATCATCTCATGTAGCCCTTTTGTTTTAAAGATGAAGCAATGGAAATGCAAGAAACTCGTATGTCTTTTCCAAGCAAGATCACACATCTATTTAGAAATAGTATGCTTTTTTTCATCATAACATGTGCTTTAGAGATTACACATATGTCAATGTCTTCAGTGCAGGGCATAATGTGAGAAGAGCTGGTGAATGTTCTAGAACAATGCTATCCAGTAGAAATATAATGCACACCCCATAAACAATTTTGAAATTTTATTAGTAGCCACATTTTAAAAAGTTTGAAAATCAGTGAAATTAATTTTTTTCATACTGAGTCTTCAAAATCCAGAGTATATATTATATTTTTGACACATCTCAATTTGGACTAACCATATTTTAAGCACTTAATAGTGACATGTGTCTTGGGGCTACTCTGTAGACAATATGGCTCTATAATCACAGAGAGGGGGAAATAATAATGCGTCTTTAAAACTGAAGTATTTTATTGTTTGTTTAAGTCTGATTTTAACACAAAAGTACAAAAATGAAACTTAAACTGCCTCAACAACACACTTTTTAAAAAACTAGAGTAGACCCATACCATTTGACAGATTGCATCAATAGTTATAATTTTAGACACCTCCACCCCTCCACACATAGAAATTAGTGAATAAGCAAACTGTCAATAGTACTGGCTCAAATCATTTTACATACAACTTCTACCAAACTTTCAAGGGAGAGGTAACTTCTAACTTATACAAATTATCTCATTTTACAAGTAACTCTCTATAAGTATACAATGGGTTCCATTCGTAGCACTAGATGAACTTGAACTGTCTGCCAGTTTTTATAGAATATCCTCAAGCAATAATCTTGGTTATCCATATTATCTTACATTTCCTTATGAATATTTTGAGTTTGTTCTATTATTGATAAATACAAGGGTACTGCTGTTTAATAGACTGCTGCATAGGTCATTTTGCTATGCATTTACTATTTAAAGCATAAAAGTGAAGGTAGCAAGAAGATTTATCTTTCTTGCTATTCCTTTTTTTTTGAAACAGAATCTCACTCTGTCACCCAGGCTCTAGTGTAATGGTGCAATCTCAGCTCACTGCAGCCTCCGCCTCCCAGGTTCAACTCTAGTGTAATGGCGCAATCTCAGCTCACTGCAGCCTCCACCTCCCAGGTTCAAGCAATTCTCCCGCCTCAGCCTCCCAGGTAGCTGAGACGACAGGTGCCCACCACCACACCTGGCTAATTTTTGTATTTTTAGTAAAGACAGGGTTTTATCATGTTGCCAGGATGGTCTTGATATCTTGACCTCATCATCCACCTGCCTTGGACTCCCAAAGTGCTGGGATTACAGGCGTGAGCCATTGCACCTGGCCTTTCTTGCTATTCTTGAAATTCCTGTTTCTAACAACATATTCTGCAGAAGCAAAGACACTACTGCATTTGTTCAGTGTTTTCACAAAAGGTTAATGTAATTGTGGGTTTGGATATCACCTTGACCTTTCCTTGGATCTTTGATCAGAGTTTAGGTAAATATGTTTGTAGGTTTCTCCCTTTTAAATTCCTGAGCTTTTGAAGTAAAACCAGAGCTGAGAGAGGAAAGGGAATGGCAAGAGGCAGAGCACAGCAGAAACTGAATTGGGTCACTTTTCTAGAGGCTTCTAAATTTGGTACAGTAGGATTCCTGTGATCATGTTAAACCTAGCTTTTCAAAAAGCTATTACTGTTCCATTTTATTCTCTGGCACAGAAAATAAATCAGAAGACTTCTACATCCTTTTGCTCAAAAGCTGATTCTGATTCTCTATATGATACCACATTAATAAAGTTTTCCCTGTTAATTACCATGAAACCATGCAGCCTTCTAAGGTGTTCTCTTTGGTTCTTAGTTCCTTTACAGTTCCATCTCCAAGCATAAATTCTCATTAATATCAGTACAGTGAGGAAGATAGACATGTGTCAGTCATTGGGAATGCTTGCAGCTGTCACTGCCAGAAAGTTGTAACTCAACTGGCTTAAACCATAAGCCATCCTGAGGTGGGAAGCTCGAAGTCACGCAGTAACTCAGTGACATTATCAAAGGCCTGAGTCTTTTTCATCTTTCTTTTCTGCCATCCTCAATCGTTGGTGAGTTTTCTGTCTTGTTCCCATCGTCTTGAGATGTCTGTCACAGCTCCAACTGACACATGCAGATAACTATGGCCAGTTGGAAAAGAGGATCTTCTTTTTATGTCTTCTTTTAAGAAAGAAAAAAAAATCATTTCCAGATAGCCTCCCCTTGTCCCACTTTCCTTCAGTGTCTCATTGGGCAAAATTGTTTCACATGCTGATGTCTTAACCAATCACTGTCTTGGAAATGGTACTTTCATGATTAGCTGAGACAATCAGGTTTTCCTCATGGCTGGGGCTGAGGCCCACCTCCCTGTAAGTATGTGGGTGCAAAGGTATGTGGATATTTGAATTTCACTGGGGGCCCAGTAGGAAGAAATGGCTCTTGAGTAGGCTACCCACAGAGTTAACTATAAGTAAATCAGAAACTATAGTATCATAAGTCCTACAGGGAAGCATGGAAGTGCAGGATGCTGTAGGAACATGCAAGAAAGGCCCCTGGTCATGCTTGCTAGAGCAAGAGGTAGAGAGGAATGTCAGTGGGCTTTTAAAGGAAACTATCTGATCTGAGATGTAAAGTTCAAGAGGAAATAGCCAAGGAAAGGGTGGTAGAAGGAGAGAGGGGGTAACAGGTAGACACAGTATCATGTACAAATGACTATGAATAAGATAAAATTTGGTGGGTTTGGGGAGATGCAGAAAAATTAGTTTTCTTAAGCATAAGTTGGGAATTCAGTCAGATATAGGGCTAGAGAGGTAAACTGTAGATTATAAAAGATCTGATAAATCACATAGAATTCCTACCTTATTCTGCTGCAGTGGGGAGCCAGTGAAAGATTTTAAGCAACAAATGACATAAGTAGATATGCACTTCAAAATAATGTCTTTGGCTGCTGTGGGAAATTGGATTGCATATCTTCAAGACCAGAAGTAGGTAGAACATGTGAGAATCAATTACAATATTCCAGGAAAGAGTGTTGAAGGGCTTTAAGATAATGTCAGTGGGGCTGGAGAGAGGTGAGTATGTTGGATTGATATTTAGGGGTTTTAACTAAACAGGACTTGGTTAATAGATAAGAGAAATAGGAATTAGTAATCACTCAGATTTCTGACTTGAACAATTAGGAAAATGGGAATGACATTTATTGAGTTAGGATAGAAGAAGATTTGGGGTGTGAGGAGTGGATTAATTTAAATTGTAACTAATGAGGGGCTTATTCTGCATGAAATTCAAGAGAAATGTTCCAGTCCTTAAAGTATTTTCAGTTGCTAAGGAATGTATTAACCAGTAAGTGATATAGAACAATACTAGGGGTACTTTAATTTATTACAGATGGTGATCCATAAAGCAAGAGAAAGATAAAAGAGCTTTAAGAAGGAATTGCCTCCCTCTGAGAAATAATTAGTGGGAAAATCTGAGGTTCTTCATGAAAGATAAACAATTTTAGTTGAATCTTCCATATAAAGATGAGACAGATGGTAATTGTCCAGGAGTGGAGGCACTGTACACTACATGAAGCATATTTGAGGAAGGATACGAGGCTAGATTGCTAGGGCAAGCCTGAATAGGCAAAATAAAATAGAAAGTTTAGGGACTAGTTGAATTAGTCAGAAATGTTGAGAACCCAAGAGAAAAACAAAATTCACATTTTCTTTGTTGATCTATTATTGCAAGGTGCATTAGTCAGCTATTGGCACAGTAATGCTACCTAACAAACAACCACAAAATGCCGGTGACATTTGCTTCTTGCTCAGAGACCTGCTAATGGGTCAGAATAGTGTTGCTTCAGGCTGCAGGTTGCCTTCATGCTTGTTCTTCATGCTTCTCCTTCTTGGACAAATGATCTCCCAAGACATATTCTTGTGACACAGTTTACGACTCCCAGTGTGGCAAGTGGAAATGTTCCATACCTTGTATGGCCTCAGCTTAGAAAGCGGTTATCATTTGTGCACACATTTTCTTGGCCACAGCACATATGACTAAACCCAGTATCATTGAGGGAGGGGAACCTGAGGAAGAAAATGATGGTGAATATTTGCTGCAATGCCTAATATATAACATAAATATAGATAGCATTGCATTTGACCCATAACCCATAAAGATTCTAGAACACTAGTGTTCCCAGCTATGGAGTGCCCAATGAGCTTCTTGACAAACTCAGGAGGGTAACCTCCATTTATGTGACCTCCCTTCTTTGCTCTTCATTTATGCTTTTAAAAGGGATGACATGAGCCCATAAATTACTCATTGGGTTGATTGTTCAGAATCGGAAGCAGCTACTTCAGGACAGTCTCATTTCATGATTGGTTGCCTTTGGTCTCATGCAGTGGTATCAGTCCCTTCCCCTAGAGGGTTATGTTCCCTCCCTCACCAGTAATACTGAGTGAGTGATAAAAACTAAAGCAATAAAAAATGATTGTACTATTTTCCTTAGTGTGTAGTTGTTGGACTTCTTCCAAAAATCCAGCACACTTATAAAAACCAAACTAAGGCATTTTGCTGGTTATTGTGCCAATAGTGTGTCTTAATTAGTCATGAGAATTTATGTGGCCCATGAAAGAGGCATAATTTTCCTATGATTGCACAGCTAAGTTGCATATCTGAGACTTGAAGAATCCTCAGATTATGTTATCTCTAAATCTCTAATTGCTATGTAGCAAGAGAATATAGCCATTTTTTGATTCCTGAATCAAGGATACATAACTAAAGTTGTATTCAATCAATCCAAAAATTTTCAAGCTTAAATAATCCTAGGGCTTGAGCAGACCTTAGAGTGTGTGTGCACCCATGCACATGTGTGTACTCTATTTTTAGATTATCTTTTAAGAGGGACCAGTGACATGGTCGTATAATACAAGAGAAGAACTCATTCCCTGTTTCTCTATAATTCCCAAATGATGCTCAAAACTTGTTCTCATTTCATTCTGTGGCTTCTGTGCTGCAAACAGTGGCCAGTGACTCAGGAAGGCTACATACAGTGAGACAAGGTGCCTTTCCAGGCACAGTTCAGTCCTGAGGCTCCTTCTCACACCATCTCATAGACATTTCAAAGCAAAACCCTAGGATCTTTTTTATGACTACATTTCCACTCCACACTTTTCTTAATGTTGCAGGAGATACTTGAGAGAAGGGAAAAAAGAACAGGGAGAACACAAAGGCAAGATGAGCAAGATGCCAGATTTAAGAAGTATATTTATACTTAGTTATTTGCAAATTAAATTCTGAGACCCTTAGATATTAGCTGTCACAGGGGTTGTGCTTGAAAACCTTGATTCCAACCCTGAGCATAAAACTCTTGTCCAAGTAGGGCAGCAGAGTGGAGGATTATCATTGCACATCATAGGAGGAAGGCCCTGTTCAATGCCAGTTTCCAGGAGTGCCATCTCAGGGAGCCAGGGAGAAGACGTAGGCCAGGTAACATGGCGGATGTATGGAGAAAAACCCTGAGGGTGCCATGTTAGAGGAACAGGAACAGAAGAGAAATCTGACTGAGAGAATGAAAGCTCAATAGACGCACAACAAACAGACTAAATAAAGTACAGATGGAGTCAGGTCAAGTTTAATATGAATGTCCTTGGGCCCTGTGTTTCATCCCAGTGTTAAGTACAGGAAATCATTGGATTTCTCCAAGGATGGGTCTTTAGAGCAACAGACTTTAGAAATTGAATACTTATGAGTTTACTTTCTAAAAACAAATTTATCAATAGAAAAAATAGATTACTTAATTGGTTTATCTTAATGAAAAAACAACAAAAGGCTTCAACAAATAATTGTTGCTGATTGGTTGGTGGGTTGGTTGGTGAATAATAAAAAGGAAAGAAGGGAGAAAAGAAAGGAGAGAATGAGGGAGGAAAGGAGGTGAGAAAGGCACATTTGAAAGGGAAATAGGTGTGCTTTAAGTTCACTATTTTTAAAAGCCTATATTAATAAATGATACCCTCAATCAGATTTTATATCTCTTTTTTCAGTCTTTACAATTCAGATTTGTAATATATCAATGTGCTGTATTCATAAAATGATTTTGAGATTTTAAAACAATGATTAACAATATAGTAGCTCATTTAACTTTTTTACAGGTGGCTAGAGACAAAATATGGATAATGAATTAAATCAAATAAGTATAAATATAAGTAAATGCTTTTAAGTTAAAACTCAATAAGTTGTTATGATTAAAAATTGTTTACCTTATTTTCCTCCTGTGTATGGATTTCTCATAAATAGTGACATACATATAAACATATAGGGTTTCATAAAGTCTGAAAACATAGACATTTTATATCTTAAAGGACTGAAGATGTCCTTTCTGATATTATATATAGCCTATGTTTCCAGTCTAAGTGCCAGGCACTATTCTAAGTGCTTTACTATTCATTTAGGCTGTTTGTTTAGTATCTTTCTCACCTTATCAGCACCTCACTCTTATTAAGTGAATTTGCCTAAACACGCGTACACATGTGTATGTGTGCATGCGCATGCACACACACACACTTTTGTATTTGAAAGCCTGACTATTATGGATCTCTAGAACATGAGAGCTCAGGATTGACCACCAAGATTCAATAAGATATGACTGGGGATGTGACCAGAACTGTTCTAGTATTTATGGCTGTGGACTGGGTGGCTTCTCCAATGATCCTTGATCCTTGGAGGTAGTTTTGCTTCGCTGCTTTAGAAATGGTGTGGAGACTTATTTCACTTTTTGGTGTTTGTCTTGGTTCCTGTAGAACTGGTTTGAGGTTTAGAAGATATCCTTCCACCTGCATTTGGAAAAATATATTTCTATAACTTCTCCTGATATGGAAATTTTTAAGTCATTGAAAAACTCATACTGCAGCATTTGTAGAAACAATTTCAGAACAGAGTACTTTATTACTTTTCCAAAGAATTTTAATTGTGCCTGTATAAGTATTACAAATGCATAAAATATGTAGTTGGCCAATCCAAAAGATATAACTATATAATACAGAGTAGTCATAGGTCACCTCAAAGATATCAGTAATATCTTTGTATAGAGATTCTATTGTTATTTCACTCACACAAAAGAATAAACACAGAATTAAGGCTGAAATTTATATAAGACCAGTCTAAAGCCAGCCATAGCTATGTAATTTCCATGGTTTTCTCCCAATCAATGGAAAATTACTGTCGGCTGAGTGAAAGTCTGCAGACTGTGAGCAAATGTCTGTTTCCTTCCCACAACTGAAATGTTTGAAACTTTTTTCAATCAGTAAAATTACCATTAAAGGTCAGAGATTACTTTTTCATGCATGATGGATTCCATTTGCTTTAAAAGTATTATACCAGGAGAGTAGACTTTTTTCCTGCCTTTAGAATCAAATTAGAATTCAAATATTCAAAGTTTTTAGTCAACTTTATATATATATATACATATATATGTATATGTACTCTCTCATATTTGAAATTAGCATGTAGTTTAAGGATACTGCACACAGCTCTATGATGAGCTTAACTTGACTTTTGAGCATTTTGAAAGCAGGGACTTGATTCTTTTAACTAAATACCTTTCATATTTGATAAACTGTTCCTTTTCCTGTGTGTGTTGTCTTAACTAATGACTTCCGACAATGAACATAAGGGCTATGGTCTTCCTTTTTATTAAGATAAAAGAAGAATTTCCCAAATCATTGTTTATAAAATAAAAGACTAACAAAATTCACCTGTGTAAAGATTGAGCTGGAGTTCTGGAACATCCACAGCCATCTTGTGCAGAAAGAGGCTGCTTACATAGTTTATTTCTTTAACACACAGCTGCTAATTACAAAAACAGCATACATCCAGAGATTGTGAAAAGAGAAGTTAAAAAAGAAATCTTGCCTATTATTCTACTACTATAACACAATTACATTTAACATTTTTCATATTTATTTATTTTCTCTTTCCCTAAGTTCTAATCTGTCTGTAAATATACTATTGTGCCGTGCGTCATTGACTGATAGAATATTTTCCCCTCTTTCAGAACCTTGTTTTAAAAAGTGGCTGCTTTTGTGTATTTGAAACAATTCCAACTTAATCCTATTGCATATATTCTATAAGTAGCTGTCCTTCATGAAACAGACACCTTTTTCTTTTAAAAATCAAGGAGATTGTACAGAATTTTGTGATTTTAATTACTGAATGGCAAACTGATTCAGTCTTATATCCTTTCCAGTTAATAGGGATTTGTCCCTAGCTATGTGATCTAAGCAAGCTCTTTAACTGTGTTCTGCCTCAATTTTCTTATCTGTAAAATGTGGATAATACTATTTTTTAGTCTAAAACTTCCTCTAATATAACAGAAAAGACCAATGTGAAATAATTCACTTAAATTTGTCAATAAACCATGTTACATTTATAAAAATGCCTCCAGTGTACCCAGACCAGAGGAATCTGTGGCTTACACTAAAATGTGTACTGTGTATTTATTCTCAAGGTATATTCCAACAGTTACTTTACAAATCTATTCCTTTCACTGTTATTTGTCCGAAGTCAATTACTCTATGATTCTTTTACATAAGGAAAACTGTCTTAAAAGAAAGACAGATCAGGGACAAACAAAAGTTCATAAAGTCTTTCATTTTACTGCCTTTCAGGAGGTTAAGATCAGAGAACTTAGATATGCATAAGCTTTGGTTTGAGGAATAATCGCGTCAACCATCATAACAGAGGGCCTGAAAGTATCTGACAGTAGAATGAATCGTTTATAGTAAGTCAGTCCGCTCTCAGCTCTGAGAATGTCCAGCTGCATAACCCCAAGGGAACTGCGTGGAAAAAATTAAGGGAAATGCTTTGGGCTTTAGAGCTTTTCATTTCCTATGAGCAAGGCATCTCCTGCCCTTGTCTCACCCATGTCTCCATTGTCCTCATGTAGTCTTCCTGCTGGTTCACTGTGTGCCTGGCAAGCCAGGTTCTTACGCCCGAGGGAAAGAGCTGTTTTGTTTATGAATAGAGAAAGCAGATTCGGTCAGATGTAATCTGACTCTGTATGCCTGCAGGGGCTGTGACCTTTGTTAGATTATTATGCCTGTAATTTGGGATGTCATGCTGCAGAGATGTAAAGTGGGATGGGCCTGAAATCATTCTTGTAATAAAAAGGCAGTTAGGGAAGCCTGCTAGTCTCCTGCCTGGTTACTACTATCTAAGTGCAGCAATGTGTTAATTGATTTTAATAGAGTTGAAATCATTGTTAACTGGCCTCCCTCCCACTGACTGAGGAAGGCAGATTATACATGCACGCATGTTTGCCTCCCCTGGTGAGTGTATGAATGCAGCTGCTTCTGAAGGGCCAACACATGGCCTTCTTAAAACTTTCCTTGGCTGGGGTTTTCCCTCTTTGCCAACTGGTGCCCACCAAGTCAGTAGATGCTCTCAACATCTAGGCAAATGCCAAAAACGTCATCTTTGGCTCAGATACACACTGGCCTGTTAGAGGCGACTGCCATGGAGAGAAGGAATGTCACCAGCTGCTAGGTCTCAAGTTATCAGCCTGGATTGACCACTGCAGGAGGTAGTGCCTGCCTCTAGTACTGAGGCCATGACCCACCTTTAGAGGGGCCACAGACTCATCCCTAGAGTAGAACTAGAAATTCTCCATTGAGACAGGAAGGCAGCACTTGAACCTGGCAGCAGGTTTTGGAGTTAAGTGTCTAAGGAGAAAATTTCTTGTTTCTCCCCCCTGCCCATGTGTAAGGCAGCAATATTTTCATAGAAGTGAAGAGAGCAGGTGTCCAGTGGTTATTATGACATCTGTTTACCTCATTCCTGTTACTGTGCCATGTTTCACAGCCATTGTCAACTACATTTGGTAAAGACTGTTTCCCCCTTCCACTACTGGAGCATTGACACTAACCACATTCTAGAGTTCATTACATAGAGCTGTGTGGATAAGTTAATAGGTAGTTTTAAATAATTAACTAGATATAGTCTTTTCCTCTTCCATGTAAGCCAAGATAATATTTCCACTTCTTCTGCCCATCTGAGTACAGTTTATATATAAATTAACAGCAAGATGGAAATTTACTCTGAGCTTTGTGATGTTGTCACTTTAAGATCCTGCAGTATCTAATCCTTTGTACGTTTATTTCCTTTTCCTCATTTCAACCCCAATATATAACCACACTCACCTGCTTTAGAACATGATTATCAACTGTTTCAGCTATCACTGTAACATTTTTAAAAATAATGTTCCATGTTCAAAGACTAAAGAAGCCCAGGTAGTTTCTTTTAAAAAGAAAGACTAGCTTTCATGATCATAAACATGTAAAGAAAAATGTCATTTTTGAAATTTCATGAATCTTACGGCTATACCGATTCCAAATTCAAATGCGGATTGGCAATCTGACTTTATGATTGCAAAGCCTTGTAGCTTGTTGTCTTTAAGTACCTCTTGATCAAGTATTTAAGTGAAATAAAAAGTCTAGATATTACTGGAGGTGAGTCCAGGCAGGGTCTATGGCCCTCAGCTTTTGTCTTCTTGGAAGAAAAAATTCAGTCAAGAAACAGAAGCAGATTTAAGGCAGAAGCAAAAGTTATTGAAGCAAAGTACATTTGAAAGGGACCACATGGGCAACTGGAAAGATTGAGTGCTGTTGGCTCAGGACTCACAGAGTTACTATTTCCTGATTCTTCCTGATCTCCTCCCATCGTACTTCCTTTTGGGCGGACTGTTGGCTAATCGCCGCACGCACAGTGACTTGCCAGTCTCTGGGAGGGGCCGCGTGTGCTATTTGCTGGTTGTAGTTATGAACACGCACTCTTCGGGCAATTTTCCCTTACTGGTCTAGTGCCCCCAGAGGAAGGTCATATATCAGTCAAACTGCCATTTTGCACCTTACTGTGCATGCCTGCTCAATTCCTAGGATTTTATCACAAAGGTGTTGCCCACAAGTTTAAGATGTTTCCTGTTTGTTAGGAAATTCTCCCCTCCCTGGTGCCAGCCATGACTATCTATCATCCTGAAGAGGCCACCTGACAATCACATGACAGTCATTTGCCTGTCTCCTGACATTCCTTGGGGCCTTGTCCTGCCCTGCTCATATCTGCCTATCTACCTACTCTAGCATTTCCCCACTTCAAGAGTTTGAGACTTAATTATTTGGGGATAGTAGATGAAGATCAGTCTTCTTTGGTTGCTTCCTACTGAAATAAGGGCTGTATTTGTCCTCTGGCTGGGTCTCAACATCCTGCTAATTGTCAGAACAAGATGGTCGCATGGGATGGTAGAATTGGTGTCCAGCCAGGTCCAGGGGAGACAAGTGTATGTTTTCGTCACTGGTAGAGAGGTAGATATTCCTGTGTTGCAGAATTTCTGCTCCTCAGTTCAATTAAATTGAGGTTCTTGTGTCATGACCAGGAAAAGTTAGGCACGCAGACACGTGGAAGGATAAGGGGAATGGAATTTATTATTTATTGGGCAAAAAGAAAAAAAAAACACAGAAAACTTTCAACAAAGTAAAAGGGGTTTCTGACAGCAGGCTCCCATTCCACAGATTGAATTCCAGGCCCCCACACATGAGCTAAAGATTCCAGCCTCCGTCCCCTGCACAAAGCATGTGTGAACTTCCTGGCGGCTTCACCCCTTTCTCCTAGTGCACAGGCAAGTGGGAGATTCTCAGGGAATCCTCTCCCTTATCTGCCTCCTGCATTTGTCACCTGCATTATTATGAACTTGGTTTGAAGTTGCTGTATCCTGGAGAAGACAAATTTATCTAGTAGGTAAAAAAGCAGGGGCCAAAAGAAGAAGTAGATGTGTGGAGACAGCTGGTCCAAGCAGGGGAGGAACCATGTGAGTGATGGGTGAGCAGATTTTGCAAAGTTCCAGATGGAATCTGCTGAGGGATTTTCTTTCCCAGAGTCATGAAGCCACTTAGCGTGGTCACAGATTCTATTTATATGTTCCTGCACTTGCCCACTATTATTGACATAAGTGCAATAGGGTTTATTTATGGCAGCACAGACTCTGTCCTGTTCTGCAAGGAGGTAATGTCCATGACTACATTAGCTACTGAATTTAGTGAATCCTTAAGTTTAGATATTCCATTCCCAGTTCTCTGACCTAGAACTTCAATTTGTATATAGAGGTTTTGGAGGGTAACTTCAGGATAATTGAATCCTTTGTATGGGGCAGCTAATCCTATGGCTGCCCCTAGCCCCACCATTATAAGGCCAAGAGCTGTCATTTGTTAAGAATGTGTAATGTTATAGATGGTTATACCTGTTCCTTGTGGCCCCAGGAGTCCTAGAGCACATCCTGTGTATGTTGAGTGTTATCTATGCAGATAAAAAGGTTTGCAAGTGAGGGGGTTTTACATAAGTTCTTTTAGAACTTCCCTCATAGGGCAGTTTATTTTCTTTAGGTTTATATAAAAATACATAGCAAGGTGGGGTGCAGGCCCACTGGGGAATGTTGGTGTTAAACCAAGTGTAAGCAGAAGCAATCCCACCATGAATAAAATCCAGAGTACTGGGGCAGCCTTATGTTGAGGTAAAATTAGTTTGAAAGAAAAGAAAGCATTACTTATAATTTCATTGAAAGAGAACTTTTAAATCTTCGGATGATTCACAGGAATACTCAGGTGCTGCTCCTATTGTTGATTCTTCAGAAACTTCCCAAGGTTTTGTTTAGGAATGATATATCCAACTAGAGACGCCAGGAACTTTGATAGCTATTGCAGTGGAAAGTAAAAGGGCCTTTACATAAGGGGGTTAGTTGAGATTTTGTAGATACATCACTTTAGGTTTTAATAAGGACCTGGGTTCCCGGTGGGTACACAAGTTGGTTGTTAGAAGGGTCAGGAGCCAGCAATACTCTCTGTATATATATTTGGTTAGTTCTAGGTATAAAATTCTCTGTCTTGAATTTGGAAACTTTGTACCTTACTTTTCGCTAGAAAGTTTAATATTTGTACTGCATATTGTTGTGCAAGCTTTATGGAGGGGGAGCAGATGATAAGCCATCTACGTGCAGTAGAAGTTGTCCCCACTCAGCTATAGCTTGGTTAGATTTCTTTGCTGGGTTTTGTACAAATAAGTGTGGGGTATCTCTAAAACCCTGAGGTAGGACCTCAGGGCTTTCCTGGGAGAAATCGGGCTATTAGGGGGAAATATCAATTCAGATGTTAGGTAAATATTAAGTGGGTACCCATTTTTGAAACTATATTCCTACTCAAAAGCAGTGTGAGGCATTTAGACATTGCTAGAGACTGGTGGGAAAATAGTAATTAGTCCCATAAGCAATATAAAGAGGATGTGAATCTTTAGAGGGAGGGGTTGTTACTTGCTCCTGTTACCCAACAGAATTTGGAGGAAAGTTGCCTAGAGAAAAAGGTTGGCACAAAGTTGGCAGTTCTTGTATTTAAAAGGAAATTTATAGTCCTACCTGCCATTTCCAGAGTTTCCCTTGGGTCTGTTCCTTTAATGATGACGTCTGATTTGGAAGCTGGCCAGAGTGGAGGGCTTCTTCAGCTCACGGCCATTATTGGATGGGGGTCCAACTGGGCTATTCGGCTCCCGGAGAAGTCCCTTTTCCAGTGGCTGAGCTTATCACAAATGGGGCAGGCTGTGTGGGGCTTCCTCCCATTTGGCCCATTTGGGAAATTCTTCCTCCAGTAGCCTGGTCCTCTGCATCAATGGTAGTTACCTGGAGGAGGGTCCTTGGGGCAGCCTCGTAGGGGGCTGGTGGGCTTGTAAATCAGCCAGTACTTGAGCTTGTGTCTTGTCTCTGCATTTCTCTTTGTCTGGATCTCAGTTATAAAAGACTGAGGAGGCTAATTTGAGAATTTTTGGCATGGGGCACTGAGTTTAAGGCTGACTTTTGTAAATTTTCCTAACGTCTGGGGCACCTTGGGTGAGTAAATCGACCTTTTTAGGTCTAGTCCCTCGGGAGATTCTGGGTTTAAGTTTGGTGTGCTTAGTAAGAGTTTCCTGTAGCCTTTTCGGAAAGGCTATAGGATTTCCATTTGGCCCCTGGTTTATGGTGGCTAATTATTATAGTTTAGAGGCTTGACCTTACTTCATTTTATTACCTCTATTAGACACAAGAGCGTATGGTTCCTGGCCCATATTCCTGCTTCGGTATTGTAGTCCTGACTGGGGTCCTGCTGGGGAACAGCTGTAGCCTCTGCAGGGTAGTTGGCATTTTCCAGGTGTAAGTCACTCCCACAGCAGATTGCTGCTTCACAGATGGTCTGTCTTTCCTCTTGTAAAAGAGCTTGTCCCAGGAGTGCATTTATGTCCTTCCAAGTTAATCTAAATGTAAGTGCCAATTTTGGGAAGCCCTCTATGAGCCTCTTGGGGTCAACTGAGAACTTTTTTAGGTTTTTCCTAAGTTGCCAAAAGTGCTGCATGGAAAAGGGGACCTGGTCCTGGATGAATTCAGTTGGCTCCCTTACCTCCTGTAAGCCTGGAATGAGAACTAAGGGGCCTGGTGTAAAGTAGGGCCAATTCCAAAGGTCTGGGAGTGGGATAAATAGGGGGAGGAGCCAGGGGTAGCTGTTTCTCCGTCTTTGGCCCCAGAGGGGGAGGTAGTTTTTCCATTTGGCTTCTAGAGGAAGAAATGTTGGAGGGTAGTCAGCAGAGGAATCTCCAGGGCCGATGCAGGGCCCTGGAGCAGGTGGCTAAGCATAGCTAGGATGTGACGTTTGCCTTACAAGTTTTACAAGGATTGGAGTCTTCCCTTTAGGCCATGAAGGTTGGTAAATAGGGGACCTCTGGCTCTTTGCCCTGATGGTAGCAGAAAAGCTCTAGCTGGAGGATGGTATTAAAATTTGTACTTCCATTCTCTGACCAGACTTCCTCTGCAATGAAAAATTAGTTTTTTTCATTTTAGGGTTTAGGGGTTGAATTTATCCCAGTTTATAAGGATGCATCCAAGAGGTGAGTCCCAGGGTATGGAGGCACAGTTATTTATCTGTAAGAACAGAGGAGAGTAGAGAAGAATAACTAATTCTCTCTTTTTTTTTTTTTTTTAATTTTTTGAGACAATCTCTCTCTGTTGTCCAGGCTGGAGTGCAGTGGTGCAATCTCAGCTCATTGCAACCTCCGCCTCCTGGATTCAAGTGATTCTTGTGTCTCAGCCTCCTGAGGAGCTGGGACTACAGGCATATACCACCAAGCCTGGCTAATTTTTGTAATTTTAGTATAGACAGGTTTTCATCATGTTGGCCAGTCTGGTCTCGAACTCCTGAACTCAGGGTATCCACCCACCTTGGTTTCCAAAAGTGCTGGGATTACAGGCATGAGCCACCATGCCTAGCTGAAAGCATCCCTTCTTGATCCCCTCATACCTTGGATCGGAGTGAGTAGGGTGTCCCTCATTCATCCTGGGGTTCTGGAATAAACCAATGCTTACCAGGTACCATTAACGCTGGTCCCACATTTTCCTTCCAGGACGAGCCTTCATCTCTGTCCTGATGGTAATCTGTTTTGCTCCTGTGGCCTCTGGCTGGCCTATACCTTTGACACTGTGATCTTACAGTGATCTTTATTTGGAGCATTCCAACAATGAAATGTTTTTCCATTCTCTCAAATTCCTATTCTCCATATCCCTTTAGGTAGGTGAGGACCTTATCCCTAGCCAGCAGCTGTAAGGGAACAGGGCCTTCCTTTCTCTGGATGTAGCACTTGAGGTCCCAGTATATGTTAAGAATGTACACGGCCAGAGAAGTAGAGAAAAACCTGCCTCTGAGTCCCCTTGTCATCCCTCCTGTGGATTCCTGAGAGAGCATGGAAAACAAGTGTTCAAAACAACAGGACAATCCTTCTGTCACCAGTGGGAATGGAAGAAAATGAGGGATATTTATGGAGGGCTGCTTTTGTGCATTCTCAGAAACAGCAGCCTTTAGACCTAAGAGGACATTGCCTATCAGTCTTCTCAGTGTAGAGGAGGAACAATCAGAGGGTCAGGGAGTTTAGGATGAGAGACCACAAAAGGCAGAGAAAGAACTGTCCTCTCTCCAAAGTGCAGATAGCTCTAGAAAGGAAGTAGGAGTTGCTCTTGATGGACCACAGAAAGATGCCCTACGGAGGCAAACAAATAGCCTCAAGAGCCACTGGAAAACCTGGTCTCAGTATGTAGCAGGATTTAAAAATTCATAATAGGTAATAAAGAATTGGTAGAGACAGGGTCTTCCCAGTATTATGCAGAGAAAGAAGTTGCATGATATGCAGAGTGGAAGCAGGGAAGCGGTTGACTTGTCCCCAAGACTGACAGTGTGGCCAGCTTGCAAGGCCCTCTCAAAGTCCACAGAAAAAAAGGAAGCATAATAGGATGTGGACTTATTAGGGAAAAGCCAGTTTGGGTTAAGGAAATGAAGGTCTCCAGTTTTGCATGGCCTAGGCTCAAGCCCTAACACCCTTGTGGATCACCTGTCCAAAAGGGCCACAGTCACGTAGGTCTACTTAGTACAGACTCTGAAGTCCTCCACCTCTGCCATCGCCCATCAGGATGAACTAAAGAATCAGCTAGAGGGAACAGTGAGCAAAGGGAATTTTTCTGGAGATGGGCTAGTGAGTGAGAGAGCAAGAGAAAGAAGACCTCACGTAAGCAGAGTTGGATGCCTCCAGCCAAAGATGGCAAGGCACAGAGGGTCTTACCAAGAAGCTGCAATCTGAGACATGACACCAAAATGTTACTGGCAGTGAGTTTGGGCAGGATCCACAGTCCTTGGTTCTTATTGTCTGAGAAGAAAGAATTCATTCAAGAGACAGAAGTAGATTTAAGATGGTGGACAGGAGCAGGACTAGATTGCAGCTCCAAACAGAGCAGCATGAGGAGGCTCACATTGTAAATTTTAGCTCCAGCTAGACCTTTCTTGCTGGTTTTCAAGAACAAACCAGCAATCCCAAGAGGACCCACACACCCTCTGAAGAAAGAAGGCTGCTCCTGCAGGAACTAGGAGATACCCCAAATACTGTGAGTGCTCCAACTCTGGAAGTGGGAAAGGGAGACCCTCCTCTCCTGAACATACACCCCCACTGGAGAAGCTGAAGGCCTGTTTGCAAGAGAAATTTCCAACTTTACCTGGAGCTGAGTCAATTTGGAGATCTGAACAAAATACAGGGGTAGAGAAAGCAGCAGAAAGGCCCTGGAAGTTCTCTGAGTTGCTTAGCAGGCCATTCCTGCCTGGCACCACAGGGATCCATCCAGAGGTCAGCCAGAGTTGCAGGAAACTCCACAGGGAGAAGGAAATCTCTAGCTGAACTTTTAACAATGGGGTGAGAAGCCACCTGGCCAGAACTCAGGGGAGGGTGCCAATCTGATGTGAAGACTCCATAGGTGGGGGTAGAAATAAGCCCTTTTTGTTCACAGCTGGGAGGCTAGTAGCCTGGGGCAGAGTTTCAAGCCCGTCTCACCCTCCAACTGGAAATGGACTTGAGGCTGATGGGAGTTGGATGGTACAGTGGGAGTAAGACAAGCCATTTGGTTTGGGTTTCCATAAGAGCTGAGTGAGATCTGATGACTGCCAGCTTTCCCCTACTTCCCTGACAACCTGCATGACTCAGCAGAGGAAGCCATAATCCTCCTAGGTACGCAACTCCAAAGACCTGGGACTCTCACCTATAGCAAGACTCGCCCAAGGAGAGTCTGAGCTCAGACAGGCCTAGCCCTGCCCCTATCTGATGGTCCTTCCCTATCCACCCTGGTAGTGGAAGACAAAAGGGATATAATCTTGGGAGTTCTAGGGTTCCTCCCCATACTATCACTGCTGATGCTCTCTGTAAGGCAGTACCTCCTGGCAGCAGACCGACCAGCACAAAAATAGAGCATTAAACCACCAAAGCTAAGAACCCTCACGGAGTCCGTTACACACCTCCACCAGAACAGGCGCTGGCAACCTATAAAGGAAAACCTATGAGATTAACAGCAGATATCTCAGCAGAAACCCTATAAGCTAGAATGTATTGGGGCCCTATATTCAGCCTCCTCAAACAAAGCAATAGTCAGCCAAGAATTTTGTATCCAGTGAAACTAAACATCATATATGAAGGAAAGATGCAGTCTTTTTCAGAAAAACAAGTGCTGAGAGCATTTGCCTTTACCAAGCCACCACCACCAGAACTGCTAAAAGGAACTCTAAATCTTAAAACAAATCCTAGCAACACAACAAAACATAACCTCTTTAAAGCATAAATCACACAGGACCTATAATACTAAAATACAAGTTAAAAAGCAAAAACAAAACAAAACAAAAGTACACAGGCAACAAAGAGCACGATGAATGCAAGGGTACCTCAATTTTCAGTACTAACATTGAATGTAAATGGCCTAAATGCTCCATTTAAAAGATGCAGAACTGCAGAATGGATAAGAACTCACCAATCAACCATCTGCTGCCTTCAGGAGACTCATCTAACACATAAGGACTCACATAACTTAAAGGAGTGGAAAAGAGATTCTATGCAAATGGACACCGAAGCCAGCAGAGGTAGCTGTTTTTATATCAGACAAAATAAACTTTAAAGCAATAGCAGTTAAAAGAGACAAAGTAGGACGTTATATAATGATAAATGGCCTCCATCAGGAATATATCACAGTGCTAAACATATATTCACTTAACCATGGAGCCCCCAGATTTATAAAACAATTACTAATAGACCTAAGCAATGAGATGACAGCAACACAATAATAGTGACGGACTTCAATACTTCACTGACAGTACTACACAGGTAATCAAGACAGAAAGTCAACACAGAAACAATGGATTTAAGGAATGCCTTGGGACAAATGAACTTAACAGATAAATACAGAACATTTCATCCAAAAACTGCAGAATACACAGTTTATTGAACATTGCATGGAACTTTCTCCAAGATAGACCATGTGATAGGCCATAAAATAAGCCTTAGTAAATTTAAGAAAATAGAAATTATATCAAGCATTCTATCAGACCACAGTAGAATAAAACTGGAAATCAACTCCAAAAGAAACCTTCAAAACCATGCAAATACATGGAAATTAAATAACCTGCTCCTGAATGAGCATTGTGTCAAAAAACAAAATCAAGATGGAAATTTAAAAATTCTTCGAACTGAATAACAATAATGACACAACCTATCAAAACCTCTGAGATACCGCAAAGGCAGTGCTAAGAGGAAGTTTCATAGCCCTAAACACCTACAACAAAAAGACTGAAAGAATACAGACAGACAATCTAAGGTCACACCTCAAGGACCTAGAAACAAGAGCAAACCAAAATCAAACCCAGCAGAAGAAAGGAAATAACCAAGATCAGAGCAGAACCAAATGAAATTGAAACAACAAAAACCATGCACACAAAAAAATAAATGAAACAAAAAGCTGGTTCTTTGAGAAGATAAATAAAATTGATAGACTATTAGCAAGATTAACCAAGAAAAGAAGAGAGAAAATCCAAATAACCTCACTAAGAAATGAAACAGGAGATATTACAACTGACACCACTGAAATACAAAAGATCATTCAAGGCTACTATGAACAACTTTATGCATATAAACTAGAAAACATAGAAGAGATGGATAAATTCCTGGAAAAATACAACCCTCCTAGCTTAAATCAGGAAGAATTAGACACACTGAACAGACCAATAACAAGGAGCAAGATTGAAATGGCAACTTAAAAAATTACCAACAGAAACAAGTCCAGGACTGGACAGATTCACAGCAGCATTCTACCAGACATTCAAAGACCTGGTACCAATCCTTTTGACATTATTCCACAAAATGGAGAAAGAAGGAACCTTCCCTGTTCTATGAAACCAGCATCACTGTAATACCAAAATCAGAGAAAGGACATAACCAAAAAAGAAAACTACAGATCAATATCCTTGATGAACATAGATTCTAAAATTCTTAATACAACACTGGCTAACTGAATCCAACAACATATCAAAAAGATAATCCGCCATGATCAAGTGGGTTTCATACCAGGGATGCAGGGATGGTTTAACATACACAAGTCAATAAATGTAGTACACCACATAAGCAGAATTAAAAACAAAAATCACATGATCATCTCAATAAATGAAGAAAAAACATTCAACAAAATCCAGCATCCCTTTATGATTAAAACTCTTAGCAAAATCAGCATACAAGGGACATACCTTAATGTAATAAAAGTTATCTATGACAAGCCCACAGCCAACATGATACTGGAAGAGGAAAAGTTGAAAGCATTCCCTCTGAGAACTGGAATAAGACAAAGATGCCCACTCTGACAACTCCTCTTCAAAATAGTACTGGAGGTCCTAGCCAGAGCAATCAGACAAAGAGAAAGAAATAAAGGGCATCCAAATAGGTCAGAGGAAGTTAAACTGTCACTGTTTGCTGATGATATGATCGTTTACCTTGAAAACGCTTAAGAACTCCTCCAACAAGCTCCTAGAACTGATAAAAAAATTCAGAAAAGTTTCTGGATACAAGATTAATGTACACAAATCAATAGCTTTTCTGTATACCAACAGCAACCAAGCAGAGAATCAAATCAAGAACTCAACCCATTTCACAATAGCTTCAAAAAAAAAAGGAATATATCTAACAAAGGAGTCAAAAGACTGCTACAAGGAAAACTACAAAACACTACTGAAAGAAATAATAGATGACACAAAAAAATGGAAACACATCCCATGCTCATGGATGGGTAGAATCAATATTGTGAAAATGACTATCCTGCCAAAGCAATCTACAAATTAAACACAATCCCCATCAAAATACCACCATCATTCTTCACAGAATTAGAAAAAAAATTATATATATGTATATATAAAATGGAATACTATACAGCCATAAAAAGGAATGAATTAACAGCATTTGCAGTGACCTGCATGAGATTGGAGACTATTATTCTAAGTGAAGTGACTCAGAAATGGAAAACCAAACAGCATATGTTCTCACTGATAGGTGAGATCTAAGCTGTGAGGACTCAAAGGTATAAGAATTATACAGTGGACTTTGGGGACTTGGGGGGAAGAGTGAAAGGGGGTGAGGGGTAGAAGACTACAAATACGGTGCAGTGTATACTGCTTGCATGGTAAGTGCACCAAAATCTTACAAATCACCACTAAAGAAGTTACCCATGTAACCAAATACACCACCTGTACCCTGATAACTTATGGAAAAAAAGTACATTTAAAAAAAAAAAGCAGATTTAAGGCAGAAGTTTACTGAAGCAAAGTAAAGTACATTTGGAAGGGACCAAGCAGGAAACTTGAAAGATTGAGTGTTCTGCCTGATCATTGGTTCAGGGCTCTTATAGAGTTATTCCTGATCTCCACCCCTCATCCTTCTTCTTGGGGGAACTGTGGCTAATCGATGCATGTGCAGTGACTTGCTAGTATCTGCCAGAGGCTGCATGTGCCGTTTGGTGGTCAAAGTTGTGTGCATGTTCTCCATGATGATTTTTTTCTAACTGGTCTAGTGCCCCCAAAGGAAGGTCATATACCAGGCAAACTCTGACATTTTGCCTCTTCTTGAACATGCCTGGACATATCCCCGAAGGAAAGTAAAACTCTGCCATTTTGCCCCTTTCCGCACATGCCTGGTCATGTTTGCTTAGTTCCTAGGATCTTATCAGGAAGTTGTTGCCCAAAACTCAAGATGTTTCCTGTCTGTGAGGAAATTTTCCCCGCCTTGGTGCCAGCCATGACCGTCTATCATTCCTGAGGAGGCCCCTGACAATTGCATGACAGTCACCTGACTGTTGTCTGGAATTCCTTGGGGCACTATTCTACCCTGCTCATATCTGCCTATGTGACTGTTGTAGCATGAAGACATTTTAAACCTTCTCCGTGGTTCTCCCATTTCTTCTCTCTCTCCCCGCTTCCCTTCAAACCACCTCAAAACTCCTTTTTATTTCTGCTCAGCAAAACATTCTAAAATCTCACTAAAATGTGTCTTTGCCCACCCCTGCCTCCCCATTTCACAGCACACTTCTTTCTTCAAACAAATTTAGATTTATGGAGGAAAAA
Source organism: Aotus nancymaae (assembly GCF_030222135.1). NCBI lineage: Eukaryota > Metazoa > Chordata > Mammalia > Primates > Aotidae > Aotus > Aotus nancymaae. Next base: position 53,381,724 of record NW_026988425.1, on the reverse strand, counting down.
AGGCAGAAAGCCTCTTTACTAGCTTCAGATACTTGAATAAAATCTGTCCTTTTGATCTCTGCAAGTTAAAATATTTGCGGTAATAATTGTAGATTCAAGAGCCATTCTGACATAGCTGGTTTTTAAATAGTGTTGTTGACTAATGACCAACCTAACTTAGATCTTTGAATCTATGTGTGGTGTTATGATATATATTAGTTTTTGTCTGAGGTCTAGCTCATAACTCCCACAGCCCTTGTTACAGTCTTTTGTTATAATGCTGGGGGTGTTAGGCCTCAGGGGCATGCCTCTGACCTTCTCCTTCCCTCCTTTCATCTGGTCCTGCCTTTCTGATTGTGGGTTTTCAGACCTTCCCCAGAGAGAGTACTGCTCTATACCCTGGGGGAAGGAATGCTGATGTCATGAAGCCTTCATAAAATCCCAGAAGGACAGAGTTCAGTGAGCTTCCACATAGCTGAACACTTGGACGTTCATGGAGGTCGGCACAGCCAGGTAGGGCATGGAAGCTCCACACCCCTTTCCCCATACCTCACCCTATATACATCTCTTCATTGATAATCTTTGCAATATCCTTTATGATAAACCAGCAAACTAAGTCTTTCCCTGAGTTCTGTGAGTGACTCCAGCAAATTAATTGAACCCAAAGAGAGGATTATGAGTATCCCAACTTGTAGGTACCCGGTTAGCAGTTCCAGAGGGCCAGACTTGTGACTGGTGTGTTAGGGGACGGTCTTGGGGACTGAACCTTCAACTGGTGGGATCTGACATTATCTCCAGGTAGACAGTGTTGGAACTGAATTAGAGGACACTCAGCTGGTGTCTGCTGCTTGGTGTGGGAGGAGGAATCCTCACGTTTGGTTGTAGAAGTCTTCATCCGTGTTGATGATTGTTGTGGTGTGAGAACAGAGGAAAAATACCATTAGGGAGATTTTTCTCCCTACATATTACAGTAGCTCCTAGATGCTTTTTATTTAAGACAATCAAACCTTGTTCAAAAAGGGTTACAGCACAGACATTAACTCAGAATTTAGGATGTATTGTTGATTAATTGACAGTATCTTTAGTCTGTTCATATTATTAAGTGATATAAGTCAGGTACACATACAATGTATGGGGAGTGTGTGTGCATGAAATATACTCTCAGAAAATGTACTCATTTCAAAGAAACACTGATTTAGCCTGGCAAATAAGGAAACATTTTCAATTCTTCTAGAATTAACACATTCATTTGCCGACATATGATCTATCCATATGACCTCTTAATACGCACACAAAATAATAAAGTGCATTTTTCATTCATGTAGTAAGCACTGTCAAGTTGTAAGCATTTTTTTTTTTGAAATGGAGTCTCTGTCACCCAGGCTGGAATGCTGTGGTGCCATCTCGGCTCACTGCAACCTCCGCCTCCTGAGTTCAAGTGATTCTCCTGCCTCACCCTCTCAAGTAGCCGGGACTACAGGTACGCACCAGCATGCCGGGCTAAATTTTTTTGTATTTTTAGTAGAGACGGGGTTTTGCCATGTTGGCCAGGCTGGTCTCAAACTCCTGACCTCGGGTGATCTGCCTGCCTCAGCCTCCCAAAGTGCTGGGATTCCAGGCATGAGACACCACACCTGGCCAAGCATTTTTCGTTTACTTCCATGTTTCTCGTTAAGTTACCCATGGCATTCTATTTCAGGTTGTTTGTGTGCCAGAGATGGAAAAAGCCTGACAGAGAAGAAGAAGTATACAGGGAAAGATAGGAGGGACTTGAGAAATCTTGGCAATTTACTAAAATGAAATGGCATTGTTTCTGTATTTACCAAAAACAAACCTAAGCACTCCTCTCATTCTGATCAGCTTTCATGTATGTTTTCTAAGTCCCAATCAAAATTTTTTTGATGTCACAAAATAATGGAAGTGACATGTATCGGTTTAGGTTCCTGCAGAAGTAAACCCTAAGATGGATCATCAAGCCAGCTCCCACAGAGGGAAACCAGAGCTCAGTTCCTCATTGCTGCACTCTGGAAGACAATGTGGAAAAATCTCAGAGTTATCCCAACTGTGAGATGAGGAAGCTGGGGTGCTTTTCACCCATGCTCCCATCCATCACCTACTTCTGGGGGTCATTAGCAATCCACCACTCCCAGTTTATTTATGCTCAGGCCAGACATGTAACTGTAGCCAGAAAATAGCCCTTGCCAAGACTGACAGGAATTAAAACCCTTCAGGCAAGGAGATACTGGTGTTTGTAATAATAAGCTTTGAGAGGTGGGTATTCAGAGGCTATCGGCACCAATATCTTCCCTTATGTGAGTCAACACTGTTTGCATGTGTATACATGCATTTTGAATGAATGCTTCTCTTTGTTTTGTGTATTTGGAAAATTTAAACAAAACTATTATTGTTTTTGTATTGGTATTTAAACATCTTAATATATAACATCAAAGATGATATTAAAACTTATAAAGCAAATTAATTTGTCACAAAATCAGATGTGCAGTTACATGTTTACTTGAAGTTCTCTCTAGACTACATTTGAAATGGGAGCTTCCATAGGGGGAAATTTAAAGATATTTTTCCACAAGCTATTTAATTATAATGTGCTTTAAAAACACTTCACAATATCATAAACCTTCAAAACAAAATGACTAATCATCTTCTGAGATCTTCAGAAAATGTTTCTTAAATGTCACCTTCAATTGCCACTTCTAGAGTGAACTTGCAAAACAATTGTTTCTCCACCAACTGAAATATGGTTTCACCAAATATAGGATAACCTGTGGTCAGTTTGAGCTTTATCTTGATTTAGTAGAAAGAAAGCAAAGTAGCATTTATGAGTACTTTGAGAATTTTAACAAATTGTCCTAAATCATTTCAGCAACCAGGCCAAAAGGGAGGCCTGGAATCCCAAGGTGAGAGGAAACTTTAAAAGTTCCACTTACAGCCGGGTGCCGTGGCTCACACCCTAGAATCCCAACACTTTGGGAGGCTGAGATGGGTGCATCACTTGAGGCCAAGAGTTCCAGACCAGCCGGGCCAACATGGTGAAACCCATCTGTATTAAAAATACAAAAATTTGCCAGGTGTTGTGGTGCATGCCTGTAATCCCAGCCACTCAGGAGGCTGAGACGTGAGATTTGCTTGCACCTAAGAGACAGAGGCTGCAGTGAGTGAGATCGTGCCACTGCACTCCAGCCTAGGCAACAGAACGACACTGTCTGGGAAAAAAAAAAAAAAAAATGTGGCTTGGGGTTGACAACCTTATATCACATTTTTGCTGTTTGTTCTTCTACCCAAAGCTCCAGTACCTCTCCTCACAGAAATCACCTCTCCTACCAACCCTAAGGGAACCCATTCCATTTTTATTAGAGAATTCTTTTTCACATAACCTCAAGATTTACTGATAGAATAGCAGTAAATTCACATTACCCCAGGTGTCTCTTTGCCCTTACCTAGCCTTTGTTGTCTATGCCATTCTTCTCAAGGAAATTGCCTTCCTTTATCAGCTTTCAAAGTCCATATTTAGGATCCCCTCTCCTGGAAACATTCTCTGGCTACCGAGCCCAGAGGATGTTTTCTTCTCTGCTTTCTCATTGTAAGATTCATGATCTGTGTCATTCATTCATTCGTTTGCCCAATATTCCTTCAGTGCTTCCTGCTTTCAGGCACTGTTCTAGCTACTGGGGACATAGGAGGATAGAAGCCAGGCAAATTTTGCACTCATGGAAGCTCTATTCTAGTAGGTAAGAATCTATAGTTAAGAAAATAAAAATTTACATATGAGCCCTATGAAGCAAATAAAGCCATAATGTGGTGGTTTTCATGGGCATTATGTCTTTCAATACCCATCCCTCTTTTTATTATAAATTCCCTAAAGCAAGTATAACCTCATCTATTCATCAGTATTTATTTACCACAAGGACCCATAAGTATTGATTGATCTATTTTGATAAGTATGTGATACTATTCTAAATAGATAGTAGATTTAATCATTTGGGATTTATGTGAAGTTGGATTAAATTGATAACACCATAATTACATTTAGTACTGCATGGAAGGGCACATTTTCTCAATTATAGAAGCCTAAATAAATGTCACAATGTTGATAGATTCCTTTGTAGGATGTTAACTCTGAAGCTGTCATGAAAATGCATGAACTAGTTTCACTTTTCAACTCGATCCTTTTGGAATCGTGACAGATTTGCTGGCCCTGAATTTTCCTCCAATCTCTGTTGATCCCTTCTATTTCAGTTCCATCAGACCCTTCAGAAAGTCACCTATTTACACCTAATTACACTGAGCCCTGTGTTGGTTTTTTAGGGATAAAAGGAAGTATCAGATCCCAGTTAACGTATGCACTGTTTACAGTGCCTAACAATGACACAGGATGCCCCAATTAAGGACGGAAAGCCTCCATTTTTCAGCACAGAATTCTTCCCTTTTAACTATCATATGGCAGCTAACCTTACTTAACCTAGCGAGTTTAACCTTGCTTTTTACACGTGTGTGTGTGTGTGTGTGTTACTAATTTATAACTGTACCAGCTCCTGAATTGATATTTGGCAACATCAACATTCCTTGTATAATGAAAAACATGGTCCAAGAGAGTTGGACGTGACCTCTCCAAACATCAGCTTATAGCTGTAAAGTAAGGAATAACTTGTAATTATTCCTTATTTGTAACAACTACCTTACAGGTTTGTTTTGAAGATTAGAAGAGAAAATATAGGTAAAGCACCCAGTGGATAGTAAGTATTGAATAAATGTTAGTTTCCTTCCGCCTTCTCTGGTTTATGTAACAAAATTACTCATTCTACTAGTCACTCAGACTTTGGTTAATCATTAGCTAAAGAGTAACAATGCAGGTTTGTTTTTTTTTTAGTAAATTGACTAGGATTGGTTTTATGCCTGGATGGAATAGGCACTTACCATTTCATTATAGTTCTCCAATTCAAAAATTGCCTTCTGAAGACCTGAAGGCCTGAAATATTTACCACAGGGAATTAATCCCACTGTGTTAAGTTATTATTATTTATTTTATCTACTATTAACATATAAAATATTAAAATATAAAGTAAATATTACCCTACTGATGCATTAGCCACTCAATGTAAATAAGTTTCTTGGAGATTAATAAAACAGTACATCAGTATGTCCTAAACAGTGGCTAAAAGGAAACCTGGGCCGGGCGCGGTGGCTCATGCCTATAATCCCAGCACTTTGGGAGGCCGAGGCGGGTGGATCACGAGGTCAAGAGATCGAGACCATCCTGGTCAACAAGGTGAAACCCCCGTCTCTACTAAAAATACAAAAATTAGCTGGGCATGGTGGTGCGTGCCTGTAATCCCAGCTACTCGGGAGGCTGAGGCAGGAGAATTGCTTGAACCCAGGAGGCGGAGGTTGAGGTGAGCCAAGATCATGCCATTGCACTCCAGTCTGGGTAACAACGCGAAACTCCACATCAAAAAAAAAAAAAAAATCTGGTAACCACCCCCATCCCAAACTTGTTTTGTTTGGCCAGGCAGTATTTTTTTTCATTTTGAATTATCATCACAATTGAAACTGGAAAGACCTCACATGTAAGTTCACATTTCTCTGCACAATTGAGAAAAGTTGGCTATGTTGGCTCTCTGAATAGCAGCTGCCTGCTTTCAAGGTTTGTATTTGCAATATTCCCTACCGCTATGAGTCCTTATTATTCTGACATTGAGGACAAATATGAATTGCTGTCTATCATCATTCCAAAGCTGTTTTTATTTATTTATTTATTTCTTAAACTCAGCCTGCTTCACTCCCTAACACCACCAGCCTGATTTCTGAGAAGGGGCTGAGATAGGAGGAGGAGGCAAGCAGAGAATGGAGAGCACTTTCTCTGAGAGCCATCATTTTGACAGATCATTAAAGACACGATATTCACATGATGGTTGCTTACTCTATGATGAAAACTACAAAAACCGAATGCATAGGGAAGGTAATCTGAAGGTGATACCTTTTTCATATGATCCTTGGTCTTACAACCACTAGTCAAGCCTGAGGGCAGAAGTTCCTGTCTCATCTCCACGTGATGTTACAAACTAGCCAGGCTAGCAGAGGTAATCGGCACCCTGGGCATCTGAAGAGCAGCCTGAATACCCTAGAGGAAGAGTGGGTGGTAAGGGTGAGGACAAGTCTATCAAAACAAAAACCTGTCAAGACCAGAAGAGAAAGTCACACTTTTGACTTTACAGATTTTGTTGGCCTGACACAAAGGCCTTAGTTAACACCAAATACAACTTCCATCGACTTCAAGTTTCCCTCATATTTTTCCTGGGTCACTATTCCAGAGTTGAGAAACTGGACTACATTTAATCTTTTATTAAAATAAAACTGAAGATTATTAGAAAAGTGTATTAGTCAATAGTAAAACATCATTTGGTTAGCTTTCTTAAATAATGACTTTGAGTAGCTATCTGATTACCCCAATAAAAATCTTCAAATGGGTCAGAGACCCTTCATCAAGCTTTTGTGCCACCTGGGAGGAAAAACAGATAAGCAAGGAGATACAGTGTTAATTTTGTGGCCTTTGTTTAATGTTTATTTTTGGAATGGCTGTCATTTTCTATCAGTATCTGAAACTTCATGGATTTCTATTAGCCTTCACCAATAATTATATTTGAAAGTATCCAGCAGAGACAATCCATACCACAATCTCTTTTAAACTCTTAATGACTGTCACAAAATTATGTTTTTCATATTCTCTAAGGGCATTCTATTAAACTGTTCCTCGTTCTTAGCCTTCATAAAGGCACACAGAAAATGTTTCCTCTACAGCCATAAATACTCTTAAAGCAGTATCATAGTAAAACAGCTGTGATAATTTTTTATTCATTCCAGAATCCCAATGATTGAACAGAAGAGAGACACAGTTTTAACATTTATTGAGTCTGTGACTGTGTGCATTGTTCTTTCAAGTATTTTACTCGCATTATTTAGTGTAATTCTCCCAGCCACCCTGATTTCACTCATTTTATAGTTGAGTAAACTGAGCCATAGAGACATAAAGCAATTTGGCTGGAGCAAGGGGTCAGGTTAGAACTTACACCTTGGCAGTCTGCCTCCAAGGTGTTCCTAACCACTGCTTTCTCTCTATAGCCCAGAGTGTCAGCCTTAGTGCTTCAACTTGAGCCTTCAGGATTTTTAATAGATGGAAAATGTAGTGACGTTATGTCACCATTTGAGATGCAGAAAGACAGGGCCTCCATTTTGCACAGTTCTGAAAGCACAATTCGCACTGTGGTTTGTATAAATGGTACTCCCTAGAGTTGTGCAATGGACAGCTCACACTGACATGCAGTAGCCCTGCCAAAATATTGCCTCACATAAAAGAGTTTTACTCTTCATTCCCTTAAATGATTCTTAGTAAGACTGGCTCACACACACACACACACACCAGCTTCTAAGTAAGTCTGTCCTCATACTATGATCAAAGATCAAAATTAAGTTTCCACAATTAATTTTACATAACCTAAAGACTGTCAAGCATTTTCTCTGAGTAAATTAAACCTTCTATAGCCATTTCTTCTACTTCCAGTCATGTCAAACAACAGAGTGAAAAGACAAATGTTCTCAGAAATGATCTCCAAGGAGTTGGAGGCAGGCTGCTTATACGTTTAATTCACCAGAAGAGGTGAGCATGGTCGTGGTGACCTTTTCATGCTATTGCAGAGCTAAGTATGAAGAGATGACTCACAATCCTCCAATGCAACACAGGTGACCCTGCAGCCAGATTGTCCCTTCAGTGGCACGTGACTCCATGGAGTCAGGAGAGTAGCTCAGACATTGAAATCTGACCTAATGGCTGACCTACCTGCCCATGCATCCCACCCACTTACAGAAGGGCAAGAACTCCTCTGCATTACCTAGCCCTGATTATTATTATAGTTCCTATTTAGGTAAGAAAACAATGGAGACAAAATGCATTTGGTTATTTGGCCTCTGCTTGAATATCCTGTGCTTTTTGCTAAACAATACATTCCACATAATCTTAAAAAACAAAATCCCTTTCAAGGAAAAAAAATACTGACCATATCCACTGAGCAATTGAGCAGAATGGGAATCAGAGTTTTAAACTCTGATATACCTGTTTTCTTTAGGGCTAAAATCTTCTTTTCATGGTTTTAGTTTCTCTAATTGAGATAAGAACCTAACCTTGTTCAAAACTACATCCCTGGGAGTGAGTGAAAAATGAAGGATCCTCCTACTGTGTTGGCTCATAGTAAGGACTCTCAACCTGGTGGGTATTCCCAAGGATGCTGGATGATTGCAAAGAAATCAAGACCAGTCATGGGTTAAATGAGTTTAATAACTCATTAAGAGTTAAATAACTCTAAAAGCAAAATTATAAAGACCCTTCCCAGTTGATAGCTAAAATAATCTATATTATAGAAAGTGGGACCATTTTAATATGTTGGATATGATAAGTAGTTAGGCCTACAAAAGTATTAAAACATATTTGCCTAAGGTACTACCCATTTGCAAGATTGTTACTTTAAAAATAGCTTATGCTCTAAATTTTTATTACTTTTTATCACTCTAATTTAGTTATAATTTATAGTTACTATAAGGTAACTCTTAAGACAAAGGTTAACTATCTGCAGAGATGCCTGAGCATCAGCTGGGGAGTAACTTAAATCCTGCAAGAATCTGACTCACTGAAGACTGTCAGCTGAATGAAGTCTTAAATTTCATGGTCTTGGGTGGGAGAGCTTTTTCATATTCTTTCCCCAGATGGAATAACAATCTGCCCTGAAAACAGGGAGTATTTTGGCATGATCTCTTCTTGCTTATTTGCCTTCCACTTTCCATAAAGCAACTTCTGCCAAGCACCATTCTTAAGACTCAACTTTTTTCAAAAATATCAGACAAAGCACTGTCTTTAAGAACACAGGGAAAACACTAGGTCTGTTCTGAAAATCACTGTTGTATGTTGTTTGTATTTTTTTAGAGTTCACTGCATGCCTGGAATAAACAGACTGTGTTTCTCCCCAGAAGAGCACAGATTAATATACAAGGTCAGGTTAAATAATGTCTAAGTTTGCTTTCCTATCCCTATACAGAAGCTATCCATTCCAAAAAAAAAATTTTACTTTTTTTAATTTTTGATTTTTGTGCATACATAGTATGTGTATATATCTGTGGAGTATATACAAACATGCAATTCATAATAATCACATCATGGTAAATGGGTATGCATCACCTCAAGCATTTATCCTTTCTTTATGTTACAAACAATCCAATTTTACCCTATAACTGCTTAAAAAATATACAATAAATTGTTGTTGACTATAGTCACCCTGTTGTGCTATCAAATACTAGCTCTTATTCTATCTAATTACATTTTATAATACACACTAAGTATCCCACCCTTCCCTCCAAGCTTTCATTCCTAACCTCTGGAAACTGTCTTCTGTTCTCTATCTCCATAGTTTGTTTTAATTTTTAGCTCCCACAAAAAGTAGAACATGTGAAGTTTGTCTTTCTGTGAGTAACTTATTTCACTTAACATAATTATCTCCAGTTCCAGCCATATTGTTGCAGATGACAGGATCTCATTCTTTTTTATGACTAAATAGTTCTCCTTTACGTATATGTACCACATTTTCTTACACTTTCTTTATTCATCTGTTGATGGAAATTTAGATTGCTTCCAAATCCTGGCTGTTGTTAATAGTGCTGCAGTACACATGGGAGTGTAGATAACTCTTTGATACTCTGATTTTCTTTCTTTTGGTTATGTACTTAGCAGTGGGACTGCTAGATCATATGGTAGCTCTATTTTTAGACTTTTGAGGAGCCTTCAAACTGTTATCCATAGTGGTTGAACTAATTTACATTCCCACCAAAAGTGTACCGGGTTTCCCTTTTTATTCTCACCAGCATTTGCTGTTGTCTTTTGGATAAAAAACATTTTAACTGGGGTGAGATAATATCTCATAATAGTTTTAATTTGCATTTCTCTGATGATCAGTGAGGTTGAGCACCTTTTCGTATACCTGTTCACCATTTGTATGTCTTCTTTTGAGAACTGTATATTCAGAAGTTTTGTGTATTTTCAATCAGATTATTTAAAAAATTTTAAAATTATTTGCCTATTTTTAAATCAGATTATTAGCTTTTTCCTATAGAGCTGTTTGAGCTCCTTATATATTCTGGTTATTAATCCCTTGTCAGATGGATAGTTTGCAAATACTTCCTCCCATTCTGTGGGTCTCTTCACTTTGTTGATTGTTCTTTTGCTGTGCAGAAGATTTTCAATTTGATGTGATCCCGTTTGTCCCATTTGTCCATGTTTGCTTTGGTTGCCTATGCTTGTAGGGCATTACTTAAGAAATTGTTACCCAGCCCAGTGTCCTAGAGACTTTCTTCAGTGTTTTCTTTTAGTGGTTTTGTAGTTCAGAGTCTTAGACTTAAGTCTTTAATCCATTTTGATTTCATTTTTGTATATGGCAAAGGATAGGAGTCTAGTTCCTTTCTTTTGTGGATGGATATTCAGTTTTCCCAGCATCATTTATTAAGGACACTATCTTTTGCCAATGTATATACTTGGTGCCTTTGTTGAAAATGAATTCACTGTAGATGTATGGATTTATTTCTGGGTTCAAAGCTGGTATTCCAGTTTTGTTCTTTTTGCTCAGGATACTTTTGGCTATTTTGAGTCTTTTGAAATTTCATATAAATTTTAGGATTTTTTTTCTATTTCTGTGAAGAATGTCATTGATATTTTGATAGTGATTGCATGGAATCTGTAGATTGCTTTGGGTAGTATGAACATTTTAACAACATTGATTCTTTCAATTCATGAACGTGGAATATGTTTCCTTTTTTTGTGTTATCTTTAATTTTTTCATCAATGTTTTATAGTTGATAGATCATTGTGGAGATTATTGTAGAGATTTTTGGTTTAATCCTAGATACTGAATTTTATTTGTGCCTATTGTAAATGGGATTACTTTCTTGATTTCTTGTTCAGATTGTTCACTGTTGGCATGTAGAAATGCTACTAATTTTCATATGTTAATTTTGTATCCTGCAACTTTACTGAATTTATTTATCAGTTCTAATAGTGTTTTGGTGGCATCTTTAGATTTTTCTAAATTCAAGATCATATTTTCTGCAAATGAGGTAATTTGCCTTCTTCCTTTCAAATTTCTTTCTTTTGTCTAATTTCTCTAGCAAGGACTTGCCGTTTTATTTATATGTTGAATACCAGTGGTGAAAGTGGGCATCCTTATCTTGTCCTACATCTTGGAAGAAAAGCCTTCAGTTGTACTCCATTCAGTATGATACCAGCTGTGAGTCTGTTATACATGACTTTTATTGTGTTGAGGTATTTCCTTTTATTACCAATATTTTTAGGATTTTTATCATTAAGGGATGTTGCATTTTATCAAATGCCTATGCAGCATCAGTTGAAATGATCATATGATTTTTCTCCTTCCTTCCTGTCTTCCTTTTAGTAAGGGTGATTTTTCTCTAGTGGTACGTTTTAACTTTTTGCTTTTTATTTTTTGAGTACCTGTTGTATGTTTTTTGATTTGAGATTACCAGGAGTCTTGTTTTTATAACTCATTACTTTAAACTGATCACAACTTAACACTGATTGCATAAATAAACTAACAAGCAAAGGGAAAACTAATAAAAACTCTATACACTAACTTGTCCCACCCTTTAAAACTTTCTGTTGTCTTTATATCTTATTGTACTGTCTGTATCTCAAAAAACAGTTGTAGTTATTATTTTTGGTAAGTTTATCTTTTAGTCTTTCTATTTAAGATATGAGTTGTTTACATCCTACAATAACAGTTGTTTTTCTATGTATTTACTAATACCAGTGAGCTTTGTTCCTTCAGATGATTTCTTCTTGTTCATTGATATGCTTTTCTTTCAGACTGAAGAGACTTCTTTAGCATTTCTTGTAGGATAGGTCTGGTGTTGATGAAATCCCTCACCTTTTGTTTTTTGGGGAAAGTCTTGATTTCTCCACATTTGGAGAATATTTTTACATGATATACTAGTCTGAGATAAAAGTGTTTTCCCTTTAGCACTGTAAATATGTCTCCTGGCCTATAAGGTTTCAACTGAGAAGTCTGCTGCCAGACATATTGGAACGCCAGTGTATATTATTTCTTTCTTTTTAATTGCTGCTTTTTGAGTTCTTTCTTTGTCTTTGACCTTTGTGAGTTTGGGTGTTAAATGCCTTGAGGTAGTCTGCTTTGGGTTTTATCTGCTTGGTGTTCTATAACCTTCTTATACTTGAATATTGTTATCTTTCTCTAGCTTTGGGAAGGTCTCTGTTATTTTCTCTTTGAATAGACTTTCTACCCCCATCTCTCTCTCTAACTTTTCTTTAAGGCCAATAACTCTTAGATTTTCCCTTTTGAGACTATTTTCTAAGTCTTGTAGGAGTACCTCATTCTTATTATTTTTCTTTTGTCTTCTCTGTGTAATTTTAGGTAAGCTGTCTTCAAACTCACAGTTCTTTCTTCTGCTTCATCAATCGTGCTGTTAAAAGACTCTGATACATTCTTCAGTATGTCAGTTGCATTTTTTAACTCCAGAATTTCTGCTTGATTCTTTTAAATTATTTTAATATCTTTGTTAAATTTATCTGATAGGATTCTGAATTCCTTTGGTGTGTTATTTTGAATTCCATTGAATTTCCTCAAAACAGCTGTTTTGAATTCTCTGTCTCTCCAGGATTGGTCACCGATGCCTTATTTAGTTCGTTTGGTGAGGGTATGTTTTCCTGGATAGGCTTTATGCTTGTGGACGTTCGTTGTTGCCTGGGCATTGAAGAGTTAGGTATTTATTGTAGTCTTGCAGTCTGGGTTTGTTTGTACCTGTCCTTCTTGGAAAGGCTTTTCAGATGTTTGAAAAAACTTGGGTGTTGTGGTCTAAGTTTTTGGTCACTGCAGGAATATCTGCATTAGGGAGCACTCCAAGCCCAGTGACACTGTGGCTCTTGCAGAGATACTGCCTTAGTAGTGTTGGATAATATCCATAATAATTCTCTGGATTACCAGGCAGAGACTCTTTTTCTCTTCTCTTACATTCTCCCAAACAAACAGATTCTCTCTCTCTCTCTCTCTCTCTCTCTGTGTGTGTGTGTGTGTGTGTGTGCGCGCGCGCGTGTGTGTCTGTCTGTCTGTCTTTCTTTCTCTCTCGAGCTTCCTGGAGCTGGGAGAGGGTTAACACAGTACCCCTGTGGCCACCACCACTGGGACTGCATAGAGTCACACCTGAAGCCAGCACAGCACTAGTCTTGCCCAATGCCTGCAGTAACCACACCTTGGCTCCTGCCTATGTTTGCTGAAGGCACTAGGGGCTCTATAATTAGCAGGTGGTAAAGCCATCTAGGCTTGTGTCCTTCCTTTCAGGGCAACTAGTTCCTCCTAGTCCTTGGAAGGTCTAGAAATGACATCCAGGAGCCAAGGTCTAGAGTCAGAAATCTTAGGAATCTACCAATACTCTATTCTACTGCGGTTGAGCTGGCAACCAGGGCGCAAGACAAAGTCCTTCCCATTCTTTCTTTTCCTGTCCACAAGCAGAGAACTCTTTCCCTGTGGCCACCACTGCCCCAGGCCTGTGACAAATACTGGCTGGCTACTGCTGATGTTCCTTCAAGGCCTAGGGGCTCTTCAGTCAGCTTGTGGTGAATGCTGCCAGGCCTAGGAGTCTCCCTTCGGGGCGGTCGGCCCACCTCTAAGCCAAGGAAGGTCCAGAAATCCCATCTAAGGGCCAAGGCCTGGAATCAGGAACCCCAAGAGCTCCTTGGTGCTTCACCCCACTATGGCTAAACTGGTACCTAAGCTGCTTTTCGGTTCTTATAAATGTGCTTTTTTGTGTGGAGAGTTGTTTAATTTGTTGTTCCTTTGGGAGGACAATCGGTGCAGGCTGCTATTCAGCCATCTGCTCCACCTCCCTCTCCATCCAAAAAGAAAATTTGAATTGCAAATATGATACATCCAAAGAAAGTGTTCTTGAAATAAAAAATAATTGGTCTTAATTCCAAGGAAAGAACCAACATAGTAAAGTAAAAATGCATTTTTTTTCCCAAAAGTTACTTGTTTGGTCGCATATTATATTTTATTTAAATGAAATATCCAGAATAGGTAAGCACATAGAGATACAAAACAAGTTACTAGCTGCCACGGAGTGGGAATGTACAGAATGGGGCATGATTGCTAAATGGTACTGTTTTCAAGAGTTACTTTTGAGTACATTTTCAGTCTGGTATCTAAATAATTGAAATATTTGAAAGTCATGATTCCTAGAATAAAAACAGTGATTAACGTTTAATGATTTCAATGTTATGTGCATAAAAAAACCATGACCAGAGTAATAAATGTACCCTTTCTACCATTCTTATCAAATAATTGCTTAAATAAGTTTAAAAATTTTTCCTACTGACATGTTACTTAAAATGCTATTTATTTAGTTCTCAAGGTTGTGCTTTCCCCAGATTATGCTTGATTTTGGTAATCTGAGTTTATGTCCCAAAGTAATACCTTGGGCATGATACTTAACTTCCTGTAGACTTCAGTTTTCTTGACTGTGTGGTAGAAGAAATAATAGTACCTAGTTTGTGAGTTTGTTTTAAATGTTAAATGAGAGAACATGAAGAACACCTTCCCAGTGCTTGGCACGTGGTCAGCCATCAATAAATGGGAGCTCATCCTGTCATCTTCAGATTTCCTCTTCTGGAGCCAGCAGACTTGAGTTCTGACCTGGTTCATCCACCCAACTTGCAGGGGAAGCACTCAGTGCCCTTTGGTCCTCTCATCCAGTACATGGATATACAGTCTTCATGTGGTTGATACAAATATCAATGTGCTAATGCATCTTTACCAAAAAGAGAGGTAAAAGAAAAGAAGGATAATCCTGCCAGAGATGCATATGGCAAAGATCTGTAAGTGATCGAGAATGAGGGACTGAAGATTGGGCAACACTTAGTAGTGGCTCTAGAATAGGTTCTTAGAGACTGTCCAGGATGTAGCCTTTTCATCCAGAAAAACAGCCATCTCATTCATAGGCTGATTGGTGACTGACTGGCAGATTTTATAAGATGACACAAACATCCTCCCCATTGTCCTGCCAAAACGTGGGGAAACTCTTCCTGGAAAAGTTATTTCTTTGAATTGAGCTTCCAAAAGGTCCCTGTTAGAATTCAAATACTTTACTTGGGTTGAATATCACATTGCATAATAGTTTCTCCATATTAAGGCCATTTTCCCTAAATATTTAGGAAAGAATTTTTCACTTCTTATCAATGATGCTGGAGTTGGCTGCCTAAGACTTCTTCCAGTGTGTTCTTTATCCCAACCAGTTCCTTTTTCTTTGGAAGAATGTTCTTTATTGTAACACTATTGTAGGAACTTTTATTTTTGGTAAAGAAGGTATCTAAAGTAACTTTTAGGGATAGAGGCTTATGAAAAACAAGGCAGAAGCAAGACCAATTTTTAAATCTAATTCCAGCCACGAAGCAAATGCCACAAAAGGGCACAGGAAGAAAATTTGTAAAGGGCTTATCTACCACTGTTGACCAAAGATTTATTCTGTTGTTAAGCAAACACCTTGTGAGCTAGATATTGTGCTTGGTACTCTGAATACAAAGATGAAGAAGCCCCATTCCCTGTTTTCAAAGAAACTCACAGCATTATGGAAGACCAAGTTTCTATTTGGGCCTCCATAATGCTTTGTGCTCTACCAAGAAGGGTAAAACAATCCTTTCCTGTAGGAGTTTCTAGTTAGTGGCATATAGTTAGACAAATGAAGAGAGGATGACCATATGGTGCTGATAAATTCAAAGGAATTAGGATGGGCATTTAGAGGTTTGCATGGCCAGACACTTAATTCAGATTGCAAAGCAGCAGGATGGGAGGCGTAGTACTGATTTAACTCTTGATCAAAAAGAGAGGTAAAGGAAAAGAATGATAATCCTGCCAGGGATGCGTATGCAAAGATCTGAAATTGATCAAGAGCAGGGGATTACGGATTGGACAGCATGCTTTCTCATTTAATCCAAGAGGAACTCTGGGAGGATTCTAGGTGTGTATATTGTCCTCATTTTGTAGAAGAAGATACTGAATCTTAAAGAGATCATGTGTTTTCAAAGCTCACACAGTCCAAATCATGGCTGAACACTGGCTGTGGGACTTGAATGCCCCTGTGATGTCTTAACCCAAGATATTCCCAGATTGAATCAAGCCAAGGAGACTAAACTGAGTTTGTCTTGCAGTTAGTTGCCCTTTACTGCTACTTATGCTAGATTTTAAAGACAGAGTAGGAAGTACACTTAGCGGGGAAGTGGGAGAAAGGTGGAAGTTTCCTCAGGCAGGGGAAACAAAGTGAGCAGATTTGGGACGAGATGTGTGAGATTGTGTAGCTCCTAATATAGGGTGGGAAAGATTAGTTATTAAGGGCAAAGCTGAATAGTAGATTGAATCCAAATGGTAGAAGTTTTTATTTAACACAAAAAAAACACTGGAATTGATCCTGTAGGGAATGTGAAGCTATGGATGGTTTTTCATCAGAGGATTTGACATTTTAAGGTTTGTATCTTTGAAAGATAATCCAAAGATAAGAGAATAAAAGCTTAGATGTGTAAAATGGGAGTCAGGAAAACTACACAAGCTATTGCGTAAAGGGAGTCAAGGGCCAGGATCCAAAGAAAGACAAAAACATAAAACAATTATTTTAAATCAAATACTAGTACTAGTACAGTAACATGTATTTTTAAGTTTTAAAGCTGTTTTTCTCTGTAGCTCCTTGACTACTCTTTTAAAACTTTTTTTTTTAAGACGGAGTCTCACTCTGTCCCCAGGCTGGAGTGCAGTGGAGCGATCTCAGCTCACTGCAACCTCTGCCTCCTGGGTTCAAAAGATTATCCTGCCTCAGACTCCTGAGTAGCTGGGACTACAGGCATACACCACCAGGCCCAGCTAATTTTTGTATTTTTTTTTTTTTAGTAGAGATGAGGTTTCACCATGTTAGACAGGATGGTCTTGATCCTTTGACCTCATGATCCACCTGCCTTGGCCTCCCAAAGTTCTGAGATTACAGGCGTGAGCCACCACACCCAGCCTTAAAACTTATTTTTAATAGCAGATATTATTTATTGATTCCTTACTATATTCCAGATATTTTGCTAAGGTTTTACATGTCTTTTTTAGTCCTCAGAAAATTCTCTTTTATCTCCATTATATACCTAAGGAAACTGAGTCCAGGGAAGGTTAAATAATTTGTTCACAATCAAACAACTAGTGATTGGTGGAATCTGAATTTGCAACCAGGCAGTCTGATTCCAAAGGCCACTCCTTAACTTGATCCTACTTATCCTTCCTAAATAGTGGCATTTTCTCAGAGCAGATCTTTTATATTAGAGAAAACTTATTTGTAATCTGTGATCAAGGAGAAATTGGCTGAGTTGCCTGGATTATTTTGCCATTTTTAATATGTGCAAGAAAAATGTTATCAAATAACTGTAAATTAAATGGTCCTGACAAAAGTTTACTTTCTAATAAATCAATTTTCTTTATTTTCCATTGCATCAGAAGCTATTATTAAATCATATCTTGTGTGCATTTATTTTTGAGAGGTTACTTTCAAATCTTATTTTATTTATTATCTTTTTTTTTTTTTGAGAAGAGATTTCACTCTTGTCGCCTAGGCTGGAGTGCAATGGTGCGATCTCAGCTCACTGCAACCTTCACCTCCTGGATTCAAGCAATTCTCCTGCCTCAGCCTCCTGGGTAGCTGAAATTACAGGAGGCTACCACAACACCCAGCTAATTTTTATATTTTTTTAGTAGAGACGGGGTTTCACCATGTTGGCCAGGCTGGTCTCAAACTCCTGACCTCAGGTGATCCACCCACTTCAGCCTCTCGAAGTGCTGGGATTACAGGCCTGAGCCACTGTGCCTGGCCCCAGATTTCCAGCTTTAAAACTGTGGAGAAACAATCTTCCAATGCCAATTTTTTTCTTTTTTTAAAAAAAATCACTCAAACCAATAATTAGAACAAAAACCGGAAAGGTACAGTCCATCTTTGAGGAAACTGGGAGATGTCTGTAACTCTAAGCCATGATGCATAAAGATAGAAGTAGATGGAGAAAAGTTCAATGACTTAACCAAATAAGAGAACAATACTAAAGTGAAGCAAACTGAGCTGCCCCAGTCCCCCAGAACATACTTTGTAAGATGGAAGAGTTCTAAAAATAGCAGGTGTATGAACATGTATATTATGTACACTTAACCAGAAGCCCTCACTCTTTCTCGGTGTAGTCAACATACCTTGCATCCTTCTCTGACAGTGACTCTGGGTTACTAGGCAGAGAATAGGGGAGGGATAGCTGTACATTTAATTCTATCTAGGACAATTAAATGAATGGCTGCAATGTGTCAGTAAGACCGTCAGTGACCTTCTCCTACCCATACCAGAATACTTATCAAGCATATTTATATCCTTCTCTAGAAAAATAGAGATACCCCAGAGGAAAAACGATTCTACAAATAGTAACATTTGGAAGAGGCCAAGAAAATGCCCACTGGGCACTTGATGATGCTGCAGTAAAACTCCCAGTGCACAAACTTCACCCATGCATGTAGAGCTTCCTGTCACCTTTCTAGAGTCTCATTCTTGTGTATGAATTGGGATCAGGGATCAATGCAGGAGTCTGAGGATACTACACTTATCGATGTTTAATTACATTATTTACGTGTATTTCTTTTAATAATATTTCAATATTTAATTTAAAATAAGGTTAAATTTGCAGAGATGCATTTAAGTTTAAAGTGAAGAAGAACAAGACAAGTGAAAGGGGGACAAGGGGAGAGGCAGAATACAAAGGAAATACAGTAGCACTTAGAAAATTTTATAGATAATTTAAGTTTTCGTCTGAAATCCAGTATTGAATTAGTGCAAAATTCTGAAAGTCAATTACAAAATCCATTTTATGTCATCATTACTGATTCCATGCAGAAATGTTTATTCTAGTTTTAAAAACTAGTATTCTGTACCTTTTAATAGCCAGTGTAATTTGTTGACAAATATTGAAATTTATACATTACCAGAGGTCTCACGTATTGTTACCTTTTAAAATGATCATCTGTTAATAACCAGTATTACCTAATAAGGCAATCAAAATGTCATCTGTTGCTTAGGTAACAGCAAACTACCATGACTCATGTTGTGAGATGGTCAAAAACCTTATCACACTTTATGGGTAACAAACTCATGATGTTGTCATATATGCCTGATCACAGTGTTTATGATACCTAAAAGTTCATGCCTTAAAATTAGAGACAAGGACAGTGAAGTTAGATTGTTTAATCCTGTAAATCTTAATGTTCTAAAATTTTCTGGCTGTTAAATATGTTTATCATTATACTAGTAATATACGTGCACCATTTTTATTATATTCATTTATTGCCACTGCCCAACTAAAGAGGATGGATGAATTTTTAAAAATTCCAAAAACTTGGTAGCGTTTTTTAATCTTTCTTTCTTCCTCTTTTCTTTCTGTCTTACACACACACACACACATACATGCATACACACATCATGAAGAGCAAGCTTTGGAATGAAATATACCTGGGTCCAAAAATTTTAAACAAATTATTGGCTTTCTTTATGTATAAAATTATTATTATCACATCTACTTTGGAGGTATGTTGTAATATGTAAGTAAGATAGTGTACTTAGCACTTAGGTAATTAATAATTACCTAAGTAATTACCTAGGTAATTAATAGTAGTGATTATTATTATCCTAACCTGACAGTTTATGAAAGAGGTAGGAAACATGAAGGTAGGAAAGCCTTCAAAATGTAATACTCTGGACTTCTCCTTTGGAAATGCAGGAATGTAGCTCCAAGCAAGGTTCATGCTAGTAGCAAAGTCCTTGAATCCAGTTGTATCCTAGTAAAGTGTAATAAGATAAAAGAAATCTCTAGAAATTGCCTCAAAAGTCCCTTCTAGATAAGAAAATATCACAATATTTTCTCAATAATGAGGAACTGCTACAGGAGTTCAAAGTGATTTGTTCTCATTAATGTTAGAGTACAATATAAAATAGCAGGAAACTAAAAACTACAGTCCCGTGGTCTTTTTTTCTAAATAGTTTGACATATCTGGTGTACTGAATTTAAGCATATTTGAGAGGCCTGAATATTTAGTTGTTATATAATAAGGTTCTAAGAAATATGCTCATGAGAGATTGGAAAGTATAGAGTATCTATTGTAATCTGAAAATAGGAATTTAGAGAACAGAAGATTTCATAGTAGGCAGGATATTTCAAAGTAGTAATACTTGAGAAAACCTGGGCTTTATAGTAAAATTACTCCCTAACGTTTCATTCAATTGGTTTCAGTTAATGCTTAATTCATGGATGAATGTCATGAGTCTCGTAAGTCATGCTCACCATTGAATGATAAGAGAAAGGGAAGTCACATTTTAGGGTGCGCACAATCTACCTGTATGACACTGACACGTTCTAAGTATAGCCAAGTTGTATCGGGGCACCACTAGTGGCGTGAGACAGACTTTAGGCATTATTTTGGACTCTTTTTTTTCTATTAATATTTACTTGTATTTGGGGGGGAAATTATATCAGTATATTAAACCTATTTACAGAATAAATATAAAGTTACCTCTTAAATTTAGTTTTTTTTTTTTTAAAAGTAGGTCAATGAAGAAAAATATGAATTCATGGTATAAGTGGAATGCTAATACGGAAAAAATTATGCAGGTGGTGTTATGACTGAAATTTCAGTAACATCTAACTACATAGTCGTTTGATTCAACAAAACCTCTGCAGATGGATGACCCAATGGACATATACGTCTATGGTACAGTCTATCGAAATGTGGTAACAACCGGAAAGTAAAAAAATCCATACATTATACAATTCAGTACAACAGGGAAATACTGAGAAGTACTCGAAGCTTCTGGATCAAAAGCCTGGGCCATGTGGTTCCTAAATGCAGTCTCCCCATATTCAGGCCTCTTCATCAGCCTGCATGCCATCATATGCTTGTGTGCTAACAGGAATTTGGAGGGAAGTGCCGTATCTTTTCCATTTTTGGAAGCTTTTCAGAGGGAAAACTACAGGATGCTTAGATCACAAAAGATTCCTTCGGAGATGTTCATGTGAAAGTTGCCTTACAGTGGAGAAAACGCTGTAATATCGAATACATACTACTTGGTTTTCTTTATTCTGTCACTACCTTAAACATTAGGAGAAGCAGCAAAATTTAAATCTAAATCTCAATGCCCTTCAACATAGTGCGTCTTTCTTTCTCTGTAATGGCAACCTTGATGTACCAATCCAAAGGCTTTGAGTATTCTGGTTAGTTCCGTACATTATCAGATTCCCCATTTAACTTTGTTTTTGCAGGGGCAGAGGGACAATTTATTAGTCTTTATGGGACTATTATGCAGTATGTAGTAGATGCCCAATAAATGTGTTGGGTTTTCAGAGAAATATTCTTGGAAGATATAGAACGTTGGCCAAGTAAGCAAGGAAGAGCACATGAAACTGCGCTAACCTCTTGTGCGTGTGTGTGACAGAGAAGAGAGTGGCATCAGGCTAAATAATCTCACTGGGACACGGAACTGGGGGACAGTAGAACACAGGCTGATTATTTCTGGAGAGTTGAAAACTCAACATTCAGATATTACATTCTCTGATCATTGTCATTTTCTTTCTGAAATGGCAGAAGCTATTTGGTAGACCTTAAGTGGAGAGAATGTGTTTCAAATAAATAGTAGTTGCTTAATTTTACTTGGTTTGTTTTTGTTCTTGCTTTTCCCACATTAAAATTCCAATGAGAAAAAATTAAACCTCCTTCTCTAAGTCCCCTCTCCCCTAAAAATGATTAGTTTCACAAACCTTTTAAGTTTCTAAAAAATACGTGATTAGTTAACCTGCTTTAAAATGCCAGCAATAAACTAGACATGGGACAGTGCTAAAAAAGTGTGAATGTCCTCCAGCCATTTCAGTCATAAGAAAACTGAAAAGCTTAAGGGAATAACTATGTGGAAAGCAATTTATTGGCATTTACCATGAGAGGCCTCAGAGTCACTGAAAGAAGACTAAGTCACAAATGCACCTTGAAGTGTGACCAGAGGAGCAGATGAAGGGTTTGTTGTAAGAAGCAGCCACAGCCTCTGGTGGACGCCTTCCTACATTAATTTTCCAAGTTGTTTGGGTGGGTCACAACTGCACTCCAACATCCTGTCTGCAAATGCTAAATAAATACCAAGTTCACGTCAGACTAGAGAACCAACCTACTAACTAATGTCATTTAAGTGATCAGAATGCTTACATTATTTTCACTTGGTAATTCACATCTAAAATAATTGAAGTATATATACTCTGTGCAGATGTTCAGAGAGATAGTCAGGGTGGTCAACCATCAGCTTAGATTATATCCACTGTAACAGAAAAGATTTTGTTTTCTATTTAGGAGGTGGGACAGGTTTTGGCCTTCAGAATAATAAGAGATATTGACAAGATATAAAGCTTCATTCCTTACTGAAGAGCTGTTAAGGATTAGCAAACCCAGAGTCTTTGTGGGTAGAGATGAATGAAATTTGCATATTATTATTTTTAAAAAATAAAGTTTAGAAAACATTGTGCAAGGGAACAGCCTGAATACGTGCAGCCACTTGTCCGGGAATAATACATTAGATTTTTCAGTTTAAAATTCCAGCACGTCCTGATCCAAGGGTGCCTGTTACACTCTGCTGAATTTTTAAGAGGTAATTTACATCTCTACAACCAACTCCAAAGCATGACATTTCATTACATCCACTCAAAATGAACAGCTGCTAAGTCAAGTTCTGTCAACTTTGCTTCTAAAGAGAAATTTTAGTTTTAGTGCTTTGTGAGGTACTTTTTTTTTTAATGACTTTTATAAAATTCATATGTTTATTACGGTAAATAACTTAATGACTAGGGGTGTGTTCCTTATAAAGGTGCTCATGGAATGTTACTCAGAATAACACAGACACCTCATTTCCTAGAGAAGGAAATGGTTTTATAAGTTTTGTGAGGTCTCTTGTCTGCTTGGCGGGTTTACAGTGCTGGTCTCTGGAGCTGATCCGCCCCTTTGCTTTGTAAGTCTCAGCAATTGACGAGGCTGGGCTGGGCGCTGGGTTGTTGTTTTTTTTTTTTTTCCTTTCTCACTGCCCTGCGGTGTTTTGAACTGCCGTCTTACAGACGTCATACAGCCCTTGAGGAATAGTTTCTGCCTGGTGAGATTGAATGATAGTTCTCATTCACAAAGCCCTGGATTCTAAGCAGGGACACACAGAAATTACTTTTGCAGGTAAATCAGCCCACCCAACCGAAGTGTAGAGAGCTTTATTCCTTTACTGACTTCTGTGCTTCATGGAGAAGAGTGTTTTCCTGTGCTTGCCCTGAAGTGGAACTTCCTTGACAGCTCTCCCGTGTTACCGTGCCTCCCGGTCATTTTCTTTTCTTTTCTGTCTACCTGCCCACATTCAGTGTTAGAAATCTTTAGATCAGTTATTATGGAATTGCAAAAAAGAGATCAAGTGACTCTTTCACTATGCTGGTTTCCCTTGTGACCCAGATGAAGAATCAATTCAGAATTCAGTGCCTCCCTTGGCATTGCGAGACAGAACAGAAACTGTCACTTTCTAACAGCCTAGTCCTGGAGTAAATTCAGTATGAAGGAAGAAAGTGCTCCTGCGTGTTAGAACCTTGCCCATGAGCTGGACCGAGGACAGGAGGTGGACTCCAGGAAAATTGGATTTCTTCAAGCTCCCCTTGGAAATGGAATATATTTAAAATCTTCTTTGCAGACAGTTGAAATGTATTAATCAGAATAATTGAAGACTTATTTTCCTTTTTATTTTTTTTTCAAAATGAGCATTATTATGAAGCCAAGATCCCGATCTACAAGTTCCCTAAGGACTGCAGAGGCAGTTTGGTAACGTGCTTTTTCTCTCATGCTTCTCCCCTTTTCCCTTTTAAGATTGACATACTTCTTGAGTATTTAGTAATTAGTATGATGTTGAGGCTTTGTGAAAGAAGGCAGTACGGGCGACTCTTTTATTCTTTATTTTGTTCCCAAACTCATGCACTTTAACCAAACTGGTGCTGACATTTTTTTTTTTTTTAACTCCCCGTGGACTGTAACAATGTATCTGATGATAATTTTTAAAGGACGAAAGAAACTTGCAAATTATGTTGGGAGTTCTGAAAATGAAAACTTGTCATTTTTCAGTGTCTGAATCAGTTGCTTGTTTTCTTATCTTCTTTGCTTGCTGCAAGTAGGCTGGTGGTTGACCGGCTTTGCCCTTGCCTTTAGAAGCCATACCCTCATTTTTAGCACAGATATGTTAGAAATTAATAATGTTATTTATATTTAAGCAAACTTGAATTTAACTATATGACTAAATGTTTATCAAGTTGCTTATCAATCATCTTTTATGTTTTATTTTATTAGAAATGATCCTTAGTAATTATAGTTTTGTTAATTTTAATGCTTTTACCCTGATGAAAAATATGTCAGTTTCCATTTATTCTAATGTTTATTCCATTATTTCCCCAATGCTGATTTGATATGCTCATACATATAGCATGACCCTTAAGGAGTATTTTTGCCACAAAGTAAGTTTTGCTTCTGGAATAGGTATTTACAGAATACTTTTATGACTATTTTAGGGGTTAGTCTTACTTTGTTTTTCTTTGTGATTGGTTATAAATAACTAAGCTCACCTCTTTGAAATGGAAATAATCATACTTCAGATTGGAGAAATAAGAGCAATGATTGAAGCGAGGTGGTTGAGATAGGAAGAAAACAGGCAAGCAAAATATGCATTATCATGTGAGCAGGCACACACACATGTAAATACTCGAATTATTTGCATCAGGAATTTAGCCTATGTTTTTGTGGCTGGGTTAGCTTTTGCTGTTATTGTAGTGTTTTACAGTCGATGAGAAGCAAGAATTGCCCCATCCGCAGTATTTCTGTGAGTTTTAATAAATTATAGATGAAGATTATATCTCTTACGTTACTCGCCATTTCTTATAACACGTGCAATAAATTATTCCTTGAGTTTATTTAAAGCAGAGTTTGCATCTGCAAATAAATTTGGAGGGTCCTTTTTTTTTTTCCCTCAAACAATAAATACTAGAAAATCCTTAAAATCCTTTTATGAATTACCATAGCTAATATGTCACCAACATGAGTAATCAGAATTTATAACATACGTGAATTTTACTCATTTATTATTTATACCCTTCCTATGTGGAAAGATGATATAATACTTAACAAATAGTGTTTAACCAAACTATTTCTTTTTTTATCTAAACTGCCAGGAGACTTATTTTCAAATTCAGGGTTCAATTGGAAATAATTTGTTCATTTCAGGGGATGAGTAACATTGACACCCTTTACTGCTCTGGATTTTCATAGTCTATTTTTATCCATAATTATCCTATTTTATTGTTTTAAATTATATGAGATATTTTCATAAGTTGGGCCACAATTCAAAATGCATTTTTAAACATATTGATTTGTGAATGTGTATATTGTTCCATTTAACTTTAAATATTCTGCATAGAGTTGGGGACAGAATGATTTTTGTGTAAGAAATCTCTATATATGAATGATTCTTGGATTTGACTGGACACTTTAGAAATCTCTCCAATTATTAATCTTACATCTGACTTAATAATGTAACTGCTTGGGTGTATCTCTGCAGCTTCCAAATAATTTGGTGGTCTGAGGGTATAATCAACTGTGATTACAGTTTTACCATTTTATTATCCTTTTATCAGTCCAATATTATACATACCTATTATATTTAATTATATGTGAAAAAATATAGATTATAGATTTAGTATATAGAGAAAATACATGTTTGTGTGTATGTATACATATGCACATACACAAACACAAACACACATTTACTTGAGTATTAAAAAATATGAAAGGGCCTCTTTTCCTGTGCCTCTGTACTTAAAGGCCACAGCCTCAAATTGCTCAGGGGACAGTGTTTTCTTACCAGTGTTCCTGTCCACATTTCCCAACCATCACCCTACCCTCATTCCTTTTCAATTGACTTCCCATGAGAGAGACCTACTACTTTGCCATTTATCTCTTTTTCAGATGTTAATTTGTTTTCAGATTGATCTTCAAAATACTTTGTTCCTGGGACCCATCTTTCTGGCCTTACACTCTGATTATATAAATCTATTTTGTGTTCTGTTGGTCTACTTTCTCCAAATCTGTCTACTATCCTCTGGGATACCCCAAAGCCAAACACTACCTTTGGAAGTTTGTGGTATTGTGCAAGAATCCAATACTTTGGATTACTTCTTTACCTTTTTTTATTTGTTTCTCTCCGAGTATCATAAAAAGCAGTCCATACTAACTTGTTCTTACAGCCTTAATTAAGTTACTGTGAGATATTCACATTTTAAATGGGATTTATTGACAAACTTGTATTTTATGCTCTTCCTCTTATTAAAGGTCAGCCTTATTATAATTAAAATTTTATGAATTTCAAGACAAAATAAAAATAAAATTATTCCATTTGTCTCTTTGTAACATAGACACATTAATAACATAGACAAATTAATCTATTTGTCTCTTTGTAACATGTGTCACAAATTTAGAGTTTATATAATAAAGGTATATACTAGGTTGCTTTTATTTAATGAGCAGTTATTTATATGCCCGGTTCTGGCAGAAAGTGATTATAGTATTTATTCGTAAGCATTCTTTAAAAAAGTGTGCATGCATGAAGTTGAGAAAAACTTTATATATGTATATTCTTATTCTCATAAAGTTAATAAAATTAGCAAATTAATTGATTGTGGAATTGTTTGCCTTCTATTTTAGTTGTTTCAGTAACAATATTCCACCTCCAAATTCTGTGTAACAAAACAATCATGTAGTGACCTTTCCATAAATATTTGAGTTTTACATGTCTTAAATTCAGATTGAGTCAATGGTTGTATACTATAATAATATTAACTTACATATTCCTTTATATCTCTTTAACACTTTACCATTTATAAACATTTCCCAGGGATACTTCTCATTAACGTAATTAAGACTTGTGATTTAGTTTAAGTAAAACATTATTAGTCTTCCAAATATAAATAAAAGAGAAGTTTGGTCATAAAAGTGGACTTTGTTCTTTCCTGCTGTCAGAACAGTGTTTAGGATTTGTGTGTTACATGTAAGATCATTCATTATGTAATCTGGAAAAAAGGAGATGCTACTCTTCAAAATAGTTTTGAATAGTTTAAAATGGTTGTTTTTAAAGCAAATTTTAAAATTGGTTATTGTATATGTAATAATACTTATACTTTTCATTGTAAGTATTATTATTTAATAAGTATACATGTAATACTTGGGTTTAGAGATGTAGAAAAAATTCTGGAAGACTCTGTACCAAGCTTTTGGTAGTGAATACCTTTTAAAGGTAAAAAAAATGGTAGGAGTGAAGGTAGGGAGGACTGTCTCTCTTTTCTTCACTGTATTTGCATATTGTGTGTTGTTTTCATCAACAAAGTGTTATATATGAAAGTTTAAAATATTAAAAATATAACTACTATATGTATTAGCAAGCTCATCTTTATATATGCAGATATCTATATATCCATTAAACAACAATTTGCTCAGGGTATAAAATATGCAAATAAGCATTTCGGTACTAGGTGGATACAATTTTCTGAATTATGTTGCAGCTCTGACCAATGGAGGATTATAATTTTTTTATTAGCTTTTTTCTCTTAAGGTTGTTAAAATCTAGGCTGGCTTAGCATTCTTATTTTGGCCTCATGATCACAGTGGAAAGCATTTGTATAAGCTAAAATGTCCAGTTTTATAATTGAGAATAAAAAAGATGGAATAACATTGATTAATATGTTGGAAGGAAAATAAGTGATTAACCCCATTGTCCTATCCTGTTATTCTCATTTTCAACTTACCTTACATATCTTAAATAGCTGTAAATACTATTTCTGTACTCTGCTTTTTCATTTAACATATCAGTATTTTTTTATTTTTGGCCAGGCCCCATAGCTCATGCCTACTTAGAATCCCTGCAATTTGGGAGGCCGAGGCAGGCAAAATCGCTTGAGGCCAGGAGTTTGATACCAGCCTGGCCAAAATGGCGCAACCCCGTCTCTATTCAAATTTCAAAAATTAGCCAGGCGTGGTGGTGCATGCCTGTAATCCCAGCTTCTTGGGTGGGTGAGGCATGAGAATTGCTTGAATCCAGGAGGTGGAGGTTGTAGTGAGCTGAGATCATGCCACTGCACATGCCTGGGTCTCAAAAAAAAATTCTATTTTTTAATAATACTTCCAGCTTTCATTTTATTGACTTTTATGAATGAGAGCTCTGCCAATAATTTTACATATAATATATTATTTAGTTCTTATTACAACATTGAAAAGAAGGAGTTGTTAATCCAAATTTTGCAGGTGAGACAAGGATTCTGTGAGATGAAATAACTTGGGCAAGGTCATAGGCTGGGGTAACCCAAGTCTGTCTACCTCAAAGACCATGCTTTGTTCCTTCAGCATATTACCTTCCTCTACTGTCTATATAATTATCTTTTTTAATGGCTATAATACTGTTCATGTTGTGAATATTTCTAAATGCATTACAATATTTGGCAGTTGTCTTTTCAGAATTATGATAGCCTATGAAATTTAGGGTTGACGTTGTTGATTGTTGAAAAACAGCTTTTGAAAGACTCTTGTACTTGTAGCTTGAAAGCCATTATATTCTCTACTGGTAGCAAATAAGGTCCTCTGGTCTTTATAACAGGGAATAAAGAGCAAAAGGTCAACACCTCACAATTTTGAATAGATTATCTTTCCAATTATATTAGCAAATTTTTCTGTTCTCTGCAACCTCTATAAGGCTTCAGGTTGAAACAAGTACTACATCTCAGTTTTTGTATGAAGTTTTAGATCAGCTTTGAAAAAAGTGCACAATCTTCCTTCCTATTTCTTTTGTCTTAGAAATTTTTATAAATAGACAAACAAATGGAATTCTCATATTTTCTGCCTGTGCAATACATATTATGATTTGGTTTAGGTACGTAACTACTGTTGAAATGGGTTCGGAGTTTTGACAATGAGATAAACTTTTTTTGGTCCTAGTACCCAAGATAGTGGCACATGTGTTATGAAATAGACTTAAAGATACACAGCTTTTAGAAATGATTAAGGTACTTTGGAATATTTGATATATTTAAAGCATAACTAGAAAAATACAGAGTGGATCACAGATAGGTTTACTCTTTAAAGTCATAAATTATGAGATTCCCTGAAAAAAAGCCATGTGTTCACTCTACTTCTAACATGCTCTGTATCCCCGGAGAAGCCACCTAGTCCTTTTGAAGCCAAGTCTACCATCCTGTAAAATAAAAGAGGCAAGGTAGATCAATGCATTTTAAACACGTTTTTTAATGAAACATTTTTTATGAATGAAATGTGAGCTGAAGTCAATATAAATGTATATGTTTACTGTAAATTAATTGTAAAATCATATATAAATTTGATATATAGATATAATTCTTTAAAACATAGATATGTATGAAATATATAAGTAAAAAGTATGAGCACACATAAAACAATAAAACAGCCACTGAGTTTGTACATTTACTCCCATTCCAAATACAACTCCTCTCTTTGAAATACCTCTAAAGATGTTAGGATTCCAAAAAATATTGTTTGAAAACCACTAAACTAATGACTGTTAAAATCACTTGGTTTTACTCTCTGCAGTGCTGCCTTGCCACTGGAGACTCATTTGTGTATCCTGTATCTCTATGTGGATTGGGATAAACTTATAGATAATATAGCAGTTCAAATACCTCTGACTTACAAGACCTTGAGGTTATGGAACATTTTTCACTTCTGAGATATCGCAGAAGAGTTATCATTATAAAAGTTAAGATCTATTCATTTTATTTAGCATCTTATTTTTTATTTTATTTTTTTTTTTTAAAGAGAAAGAGAGAGAGAATAGGAAGGAGAAAAAAGGAAGATAAAGAGAGAGAGAGAATGGGGAGGAGGGAGAAGGAAAAGAAAGAGGGAGAGAGAATGGGAGTATTGCTTTCTTGCCCAGGCTAGAATGCAATTTAGTAATGGGTATTGAAAACCTCTTTTATACTGATAATTATACTTAATGATGTAGTCAGGAAGGAATAAGGGAAGAAGATAACAAACAAACAGCCAACCAATATTTAATTTAAACCTATGAAATGCTATGCGATTACTGAGGAGTGATTTACTTCCAATTATATAGTCACCTTTGGAATAGGTGTGAGGTGGTAATGTATGTTTTGTGTATTTGAAGTGGAGAGTTCTATAAATATTTATTAAGTTTACTTGTTCCGGGTCTGAGTTCAAGTTCTGAATATCCTTGTTAATTTTCTATCTCGTTGATCTATAGAATCGTTAGCTCTTCTTGTTGCATTGATCCTTTTGCCATTATGTAATGTCATTTCTCGCCTCTTTTGATCTTTGTTGCTTTAAAGTCTACTTTATCAGAGGCGAGAATTGCATCTCCTGCTTTTTGTTTATTAGTTTATTTTTACTCTCTGTTCAATTGGTAAATCTTCCTCCTTCTCTCTGAGTCTTTGTGTATTGTTGGATGTAAGATGGGCCCGGATGCAGCATACCGATGGGTTTTGGCTTTTTATCCAATTAAAATATATATTAGTTTAATACCGGCATTTGATGCTAGCTGGCTGTTTTGCCCATTAGTTGATGTGAATTTTTTATTGTGTTAAAGTTCTTTGCTTTTTGATATATTTTTGGAAAGGCTGATATTGGTTGTTCCTTTATATGTATAGTGCTTCTTTCAGAAGCTCTTGTAAAGCAGGCCTGGTGGTGGTGAACTCTCTAAGTACTTGTTTGTTCGCAAAAGATTTAATTTTTCCTTCGCACATAAAGCTTAGTTTGGCTGGATAGGAAATTCTGGGTTGAAAGTTCTTTTCTTTAAGGATGTTAAATATTGGTCCCCACTCTTTTCTGGCTTGTAGGGTTTCTGCTGAGAGATCTGCTGTAAGTCTGATAGGTTTCCCTTTATGGGTAACCTGAACTTTCTCTCTAGCTGCCCTTAGTATTTTCTCCTTCATTTCAACCCTAATAAATCTGGCGATTATGTGCCTTGGGGTTGGTCTTCTTGAAGAATATCTTTGTGGTGTTCTCTGTATTACCTGGAGTTGAATATTACCCTGCCTTGCCAGGTTGGGAAAATTTTCCTGAATGATATCCTGAAGAGTATTTTCCAACTTGGATTCATTCTCTTCATCACATTCAGGTACACCTATCAAACGTAAATTAGGTCTTTTCACATAGTCCCATATTTCCTGGAGACTTTGCTCATTCCTTTTCATCCTTTTTTCTGCATTCTTGTCTTCTCGTTTCATTTCACTGAGCTGGTCCTCGACTTCTGATATCCTTCCTTCTGCTTGATCA
Source organism: Aotus nancymaae (assembly GCF_030222135.1). Classification (NCBI taxonomy): domain Eukaryota; kingdom Metazoa; phylum Chordata; class Mammalia; order Primates; family Aotidae; genus Aotus; species Aotus nancymaae. The sequence continues at coordinate 53,350,216 of NW_026988425.1, read as the reverse complement.
ATTCGACTGTTTAAACTTGTGCATGCTTCGCGAAGTTCTCGTGTTGTGTTTTTCAGCTCCATCAATTCACTTATATTCTTCTCTAAATTGTCCATTCTCGTTAACATTTCGTCAAACCTTTTTTCAAGGTTCTTAGTTTCTTTGCATTGGGTTAGAACAAGTTCTTTTAATTCACAGAAGTTTCTTATCACCCACGTTTTGAAACCTGCTTCTGTTATTGGAACACACGTGTAATCTATTAAGCCTTGTTCCATTACTGATGAGGAATTGCAATCCCCTGTAGAGGGAGAGGCATTCTGATTTTGAGTATTCTCTACCTTTTTACGCTGGTTTCTTCCCTTCATTATATATTTGTCCGTCTGTCGTCTTTATAATTACCGACTTTCTAACTGGGTCTCTGACGTCCAACTTGTTGATTCCCTGCACCGAAATCTGGGCAATCCACTGAGCTGGCCAAAACAGCGGTGTTAAGATTGATGGTGCTTTTCTGCCCGGGAATCTCCGGACTCTGCACCAAGAACTGGCGTGCTAAGGCACCAGCAAAACCGCCACGCCGGCCACAAGAGTCGCCCTGGCGACCCGTGGAGCTCCTCCACTGGGAATCTCGTGGTCCGTGAGCAACTAATATTCGTCTGAAAGTGTGGCGTCCTCTCGTTCTTTGCGCTTTCACTGGGAGGTACGTGCCCGAGCTGCTAATCATCAGCCATCTTGGATCTCTCTCCTAGCATCTTATTTTTTACAAATTTATTTTAGGCTTATCTGGAATGAGAAAATCATCATGCATTAAACACTGTAAAATGCATAGCTGATAATTCAGGAAGTGAGCATGGTTGTTGGAAAAGAAATGCTGAATTGATATTAATTTCTTCAGAAGAAAGATGCTTCTTTAGGTATTTCAATGTGGGATTCTCCACCCTCTTTTTCTATTACTTTTTCTAAGTACTACTGAGATGTAGTACTTTCTTCACTGGTGAAGAAAGGTCTACTCTCCTCAGTGACAATGAACCCTATAGGCCCTACATTCATAAAACTGGCTGTGGTTATGTGTTCAGTAATACTTTGATTGCAACTCTGTTTTTTCTTTGTTGTTTTTGTTTTGTTTTGTTTTTTGAGACGAAGTCTCACTCTGTTGCCTAGGCTGCAGTGCAGTGGCACAATCTCGGCTCACTGCAACTTTCGCCTCCTGGGTTCATGCTATTCTCCTCCCTCAGCTTCCCGAGTAGCTGGGACTACAGGTATGTGCCACCATGCCCAGGTAATTTTTTTGTATTTTTAGTAGAGATGGGGTTTCACATATTAGCCAAGATGGTCTCGATCTCCTGACCACCTCATGATCTGCCTGCCTCAGCCTCGCATAGTGCTGGTATTACAGGCGTGAGCCACTGCACCTGGTCTGCAACTCTGTTTTTTTTCTTACCCATGGATCTAGGGCACACCATGGTTTTGGCCTTTTAGCAGATGTAAAGGAATAGCCCACTTACTAGTTCCTATGTCAATCATTCCAATCATGTAGAGAATTCTGTTGAATCAGAAGGGATGATGACATGAAGGTAACCATGAGTATAGGAATGATTAGTCATGGATCCACCCAACTGTTACTAGCAAGATTGGGAAAAGTAGATTCTAAGATGAAATTGAAGAGGAAGAATATTAATGAGGTCTTTAAGGAATTTTTAACTTTTTTTAGGGAAAGATGCTGAGGGATATGTATAAATATTCCCAATAATAGTAATATTAAACATATAGAGTTGTCAAAGGCTAGATAAAGGTAAAGAGAATAGGGCCTGAGGGATATCAGCTAGGTTGGTGAAGAAGATATTCACAAAGAAATCATAGTCTTAATAAAAAAAATCAACATAGATTTTCTTAGAAGCCTTTACAGAGGTGATCCAGTATCTCAAAAGATAATATAGGGGCTGAAGGTATATTCGAAAATGGACAGAAGTAATGTACACTTCAGGCACCAAATGTCTCCAGGGATTGGTGCCTACAGGAAGGGCTGGGGTACTGCCTGGGGCACGATGACAGCAAGCCTGGGTAAGACACTGTTAAATATAACTGTGTACAGGTAACTAACTAATGGGAGCCTGTGCCAGTGATATGTGTCAGCTTCTAAATTGCCTACTTCTTTGTCAAGTTTGACCTAAATTAGAAAGCATTTCAAAAGCATGGAAAGTAGGAAAAATGCCAGAACCTATGGATGCAGTTTCTTAGCATGACAGGGGAAACCTTGTAATTATTTATTATCTGTCCTAAGCTTTCTAAGGGGGTTGGCTCTCTAAGGAACATCCTGGGTGACAGCTGAGGATATGAATTAGAGAAGCTAACAGAAGGCTGAACTGCTCTTCAGAATAAGAGTTAGAAAAACACAAGGGAATATTTCAAGAGAAAAGTCGGGGAAATGCAGCAAGAAAAGCGAGATTATGGATGGACTGACATGGAAGAACTCCAGCCCACTTTGGACTAAGCACTATCATCTAGCACCCTACCCTGTTTAATGACATTGAAAACTTCTGAGCAAAAGCTGCCATTAATGAAACTCAGTGTAGAGGACATTTTCCCACCGATCTCAGCCCTAAGAATTTCTGCCATTGGACAAAGGGAGTCAGCTGCAAGTCCTTCCATTTCTCTGCTACACATGAGGAAAAACAAGAAATTAGAAAACTAGAAACCAGATGTAGACTGTATGCACAGAAAGGATTGCAGCTTCCAAAGCTTCCTTATAGGAAGCAGTCCTGAAGTTTTCATCCCACACAGGAAGTTTTCTTTATATCTAACACAAATCTTCCTTGCTTAAATTTTAACCCATTTCCTCTTAGTTGTTGGTAGATATAATGAGAGTGAATCAATAGATAAACTAATTCTCCTTTATGGCCTTTGAAAACTGCTAGTGAATGACTTCTTGGTCTTTTTTCATTTCATATTGCAAAATATTCATTCTAAATTGTAAAATAGATGGCACCAGTGTAACTTGTTAAAAGAAATGTTTCATTAAACATAATTTCAGTATGTAATTGTTTTCAGACTTCTTAGAGAAAAGTGTTTCCATTGTACCTAATTCTCTTTCTTGTTGAAAATACATCCAAGATGAGAAATTGAGCTTTTTAATGAACTTGTATGAGATATTCATGTATATATGGAAAAGAGAAAATAATAATTCGTAACATTCATGATGTCATTCCATTGCAATGTGGCACAGAGTTTTTTCTTTGTCTCAAGAAATTTATATGACTGATACCATTTTAGTTAGGATAAATTACTATAAAGTGTGTCCACTTTTAACCAATGGCATTCTAACATGGGATAGGCCACTGCTGGCTGTGATTTTTGCTCTAACACTGCAACTTTGTTATAGAACAGCAAGTAACTGATTGGCAGCTGGATCACCAGCTAGCTGGAGACAGCAGCTCCTCGGTCTATAGTCATAGTTGGAGTCATAACCTTATTAACGATGATAGCCGCGATATATTGAGCATCTACTCTTTGACAGACAATGAACTTAGTGCTCTATACAGTTGAACTCATTTCATCTTCAGATCAACTGTATGAATTAACACCGAAGTCACACAGCTTGTAAAATTATAGTGCTGCAGAAAAATCCTGGTCTGTCAAATCCACATCCCATATTTGTTGTTGTTGCTGTTGTTGTTGTTGTTCTTATTGTTTTGTTTGCTTTTCTGTCTAAACTGCTTTGGCCACACATAGTTGTGCTTCATGGTATTAGAAAAGTAGTCAACAGGCTGCTACTTACACCTTTCCTTCCTGTCCTAGATTGTTGAAATTTCTTCTTTTCATCTTATGTATATCAAGAACAAGTTTGTCTTTGGTATTTGTCTGCCTTTTCCCCCAAGATTTTTATACAAGCCTCCAACCATGAGCCCTTAGAGATATATCAAGAAATGGAACATGGACTTTGACACAGCTCCATCCCTTAGAGGTCTAGCTAGTTCCTGACTCGTTCAGCTTACTGACTCTCTTCCTCTGGTCAGACTATAAATTGCACTGTTTTCTTCCTCTCTGGCATTTGACCAGTTAGTAGCACCATAAAGTCTTTGAAATAAAAGAGACCACAGAGAATAACCTATAATCTGATTTTCCCCACTTCTAACCCCAGTGTGGAGCTGGAAACGTTTTGCTAGTCTTTAACATTTCCAGTCAAGTAGGGTCAAGAAACACTGTTAAAAACAATGTCAGTGCTTAAATGGTAAAAAGATTTGTTGAAGAATATATATATATACACACACACACATATATATGCATATATTTTAAGACAGGGTCTCACTGTGTTTTCCAGGCTGAAGTACAGTGGCTATTCACAGGTGTAATATGCACTACAGTCTTGAACTCCTAGCCTCAATAAATCCTCCTGCCTTAGCCTTCCCGGTAGCTGGGACTACAGGCATACACCACCATGCCTGGCTGGAAAAATATATGTTTTAACTTCAAAAATGATGTTTGAACTGAAAAAGAGAGCTAAAAATTAGTCTATCAGGCAAATGTGTGAAAGTAGTTCTGTTATAATTTGTATTGAGCTGTAATGTAATTCCTAAACTTAGGTCAATGTACAGCTAAGTAAGTAGATATAATTCACATCTCAAAATTTTAAATTCACTTATTTCCTCCCAATATAGCCTTTAACTGAATTGAAAATGGTGGAGATTTGTATTTATTTTTTGCTTAACGGTGTGCCAGGCACTGTGCTGTCTGCTTGACCAAGTTATCTCATCAGATCCTCATGATGAATCCTATTCACTACTCATTAGTCTTACTCCTCATTTTACAAATGAGGGGACTGAGGCCTAATGAGGTAAAGTGGCTTACCTAAATTTATGTGGCAAATAAGATAACTTCATGGATTTGCATATTTTCTTAATTATAAAATGTTACCTTTAGCCATGATGTGTATGTCAATACGTTAAATGAGTTGATCTCCCTAAAATGCTTAGCACATGGCTGGCTCCTTGTGAGTGACCAGGAAATGATAGCTTATATTATGCATTTTCAAGTTTACATATTGGTGTGGCTTTCTAAATAATCAAGAACTCTAAATGGGAAAGCTGATTCCTTTTGCAAGGGCTTCTTTTCCATTAGGCAGTCTTTTTTAGCACAGTCAGAATTAAGCATTTATATAGAACTAGGTATTCCAGATAAATCACATTAATAGTGTGATTCAAAGAAGACACACCTCTATCTAGGTGGATCAAAGAAGTAAACTACTTATAGGAAGTGGTCAATTAGAAGCTAAACCACCTCTGATTTAGTTATTTAAGAATCAGTGAGAACCCTCTAGGGAAGCATACCTAGGCAGGGGTTTCATCTGAAAGGAATGGCCAGGTGCCTGAGCATTATCTCTAGGTGCATCTTTGTAAGGACTTTCTCCACATATCTTTCCTACTTGGGGCCACCCTGTGGCTCAGTCCTATGGTAATCACACTGCCAGGCATTCCCTACCTCTCCAAATGCCTTACTCTTCTTGTCCTAAGGCACATTCTTGGTTGTGTAATTCACAGATTCTTACCTCCCTGGAGCTGAGCCCATCCTTTCAGACCAGACTGAGAAGGACTCCTTTTCTCTTTCTCCTGCCATCCTGGCTCAGCACAAAAGGCTTAAGATGCTTTCTCCATCATTTCTAAAGGACAGCAGGCAAAAACTGAGATCTGGTTAGGGCTGTTCTTCTGACCTGAAGTGTTAGGATGAGCCAAACAGCCATAGGGGCTGGAAATGTCAAGAAGGCAATACGTTAGAGCAGGCATTTAGTGGTCCAGTCTCTGATATCTACTGTTTTATTATGAGTAGTTACAAAAAAAAAAAAAAGAAAGAAAGAAAGAAAGAAAGAAAGAAAGAAAGAAAGAAAGAAAAGATGTAAAACCATTATTGTGTTTCAATTAACAACTGCACATTGGGTTGTGATTAAGGGTGGTGGAGTTCACCACTTTGGGGAAAAAAATTAACCATTAAAGATTCCCTAAGTCTTTTGCTTTGAAAAGAAATAACCCCAATTACTTTTCTGTGTTTTGTTAAGAGTCTACTAGTATATGAATCAATAAGTTTCCAGGGTAGGATAAAACACACATAAAAAAGCAAACTTGATGTTAGCAGATATCTTTATAAAGGTGTTCTTGTAATTGAAAAAATCATTTTATGTACATAAGAATAAAATTTTACCCTTACCTAGAAATATATGTGAAATTCCTCCATAATTGCAAGTTCTTTTTCACGTAAATATCAAAAGAATTAGACAGTCTTCATTGTTTTAAACCAAGATACCTTATCTTTTTAATCTATGGGCAACTTGTAGTTACTAATAGCAGTAGCTGCCTGGAATAATGTACTGAGAGCTACATTGAGCTCAGAGAGAAAACGTGCTGTGATCCATTGGTGATCTCCGCCAGAGAGAACAGGGGCATAAAGTGGCTGCTTGCCATTTAAATGGCCTTGGTGATCTTATCAGACCTCTATATATCTAATCTCACCATTAAATTTGCATGCAAATAAAGTTGTCACAGAAACAGGTTTATGCATGCATACAAATATGTGTGTATAAGTTTTGACATCTTTTGGCTATTTGTCACCTATGAAGAACATATAAATACTGTAAACAGAAAAACACTTTCTGGATGTTGCAAACGAAAAAAAGAAAAATAAGTAATTCTAATTTTCAAAGGTCACCCCTGTAATCACCACCCAGATTAAAAATAGTGGTGCCAGCAGCCAGAAGTCACCTTTGTGCCCCTTTAAGCCACTGCCCCCACTTACCAAAGGTAGGAGTGATCCTGATTTTGAAAATCACAATTTTTTTTTTATTTTCTGCTTTTGAATTTTACATAAAAGGAATAATATAGCATGTACTATTTTGTGTTTGACTATTTTCCTCACCCCTTTGCAAAATTATGTTTGAAAGATGATCCCTTGTTGATGTGCATGTGGTTTATTCATTCTCACTTAAGTATAGGTAATTAACCAAACTTTTGTTTGAGATACAAATTCAGGGTAAAAATCAGATTTGCTGTTTAAATAATAATTTTGTATATATGACTATTTGAGCATTTTAAACTGTTGTCATTTTACAATAATTATTTTAGTATGATTTAATGTCCAAATGCTGTAGCTTAGATTCACCCTCAATGAACATTTCTTCTGAAGGACCTTCCTAGACTTTCCCAATTAAAATTAAAACTCTCTTCTCTGTGCTCTCATGAAACCTTATACATATCTCTAACTCTTGAAACATTACCATTATTGTCTTCTGTCTCACCTGCCTCTCTGAGCATGTTTTAGGATAGACTGTGTTTGTTCATCTTTGTAGAGCAACGAACCCTGTTCCAGCACCATGCCTGCTCCATCATGGGCATTCAACATCTGTCCATTGCTTGGAGAGTAGAACAGTGAGTTGTTCTGTATTACAAAGAATGTTACACTTTTTATTTTTAATTTTTTTTAGTAGATGGCACTTTTCAGGAGATTGTACTGGATGAGTTGTAGACACAGTATATACTCTTTATGGCGAAGAGTTGTAGAATATCTGGGAAGATTTTTGCCTGTTCCCTGTGACTTTCTTTCACCCTTAGTTTACCGACTTTCTTTCACCCTTAGTTTACCACCTCCACTGGCAATTCTGATCTCAATACACCTTCCATTGACTCCCATGTTTCCCATTCTAAAATATAGACTTCTAGGTTTTCCTCTATGTGTTCTGATTGCTCGAGTGACTCTTCTCAGTGTCATCAACTAGTAATGAATAGTGCATACAGAAATGCTATGTGTGTTGCACATGGTAATCACCCAACTGACATGTTGACCTTCTGACTCTCAGTGAGTGATTTTTATATGAAGCCAAGAAATCTGTTGGTAGTAAGTACTAAGACCACCACTTCAGGCTCACGCTTGTGTGCATCTTGAAACACGACACAGTTGTCACACCCAAGCAGATTCCACAGCAGGGATGCTGAACCAAAGTGACAAGCTTGTCCTAGAGCCCTAAAGTGGGGATTGACCCTCAGCCTTTAAAGTTGGGGAACAACTTAGGGTTGGCTTACCTGCTTGTATTGTGAACTTTTCCCGTTGTGAAGTCAGCTTTTAGCTTTACCACACTCCCAGACTTAAGTATTGGGATGGCAAGAAATTAAGGCTTAATCCTTAATAATAGAGGAAGTAATTTGTTTTAGTATTTTACAGAAACATTTTCTAGCCACTCGATCATTTAGTCTAATTCTATAGCTTAAAATATATAGTCCTTAAAGAAAAGTTGCATTTCTGTAGGTCTATTAGTTGTAAAAGTAAAGGTGCATTTTTAATTACTTCATTTTAATAACTTCAGTTTATTAAGCTGGTTCTGCTCCAGGCATCCTGCTGGCTGTTAGAGAGACAATGATGAAATATATAGCCCTCACCTTTATGAAATTTATGGTCTAGTGACTTTCTAAACTATTCCTATAGCACAGGGAACTTCTAGTTTCACCTAATACTGTATCCTTGGAATATTTTTTACTTTCATGGTAGGAGTGTACATTTATAGTTAAGAAGTGTTTCGGTTGCTTCCAGAAATCCAGTGGTAAACAACATAATTTTAAAACCTCCCTACTTGAAATTGGGGTGGAGTAATATAAAATAAAACTGGAATATTTGATTTTTAGACCAAAATACTTTTCCTGGGTTAGAGAGATATTTTCTTTTCTTACTGGCCTGGAAATCCATGCCATTTTAATAAGAGATATTTTTATTCTAAGTAAATTGTTTACTTAATCACCTCCTAACGAGACTGTGTCAGCCAAGTTAAATATTTAAATTTATTTTTATTTAAATAAATTTTAAAACCAACAGACTTCTTTCTGATTTAGATGAATTTAGTCTTTGATTTTTCAAAGATAAAATATATAGAGTAGGACATTTTAATCTATCTGTAGAAAGGGAACACAAAAAGAGTACATTGGAAAAAATAGTTGGAAAAAAGAGAATTTTACACAAAATTAACTCATAAAATGAATATAAGGCATTATTTTACTTGTTGCCAAAATCTATCTTTACAGAAAATCCTCAGGAGACCTTTATTTTTATAGGCCCTAGTTAAAGTAATTTTTAAATTCTTGAGGCTCTATTTCACTAATAAGAGAAATAAACTTTTTCTTTTGACAAATAACAGCCACTAGCTTGTCAGCTCTCTAAATAAACTCATTTTACTATTTCCATAGTTGAAAACGGTTATATTCCTTTATTACCATGCATAATCCCTGGCTATAACTGCATTAATCTAAATAAGGCCATTCCATCAAATAGGGATCTAACAGAAACTTTTGAAAGGACTGTCAAAGACCAGATTCAATGCAGGAAATCCAAAGGAAATGATATTTGTGTCCTACTGTAGCTTAGTTAAAGGGCTTGCCCTTAAGGATTACAAGTGTCATACAAGGGCACCATGCAACAATGGAAAACCTGTTTACAACAAAATATCAAATTATTATTGGACATATTATTAACTTCTGATGAAGTTAAATTCCATCAAGATTTAATGAATGTTGCTGGCACGACATTATCCTCAAAACTTCTTACTCATCACAAAGACCACTTTACTACGTTAGCTGTAGAAGCGGTCCTCAGACTAAAAGGCTCTGGCAACCTGGAGGCAATTCATATTATCAAGAAGCTAGGAGGAAATTTGGCAGATTCCTGTTTAGATGAAGGCTTTCTGTTGGATAAAAAAATTGGAGTGAATCAACCAAAATGAATTGAAAATGCTAAGATTCTTATTGCAGACAATTTTGTCTGTATGGATACAGACAAAATAAAGGTATTTGGTTCCTGGGAAGAGTTGATTCTATAGCAAAGGCTGCAGAAATAGAACATGTGGAAAAGGAAAAAATGAAGGAGAAAGTTGAACGTATTCTTAAGCATGGAATAAATTGCTTTATTAACAGGCAGTTAATTTATAATTATCCTGAACAGCTCTTCGGTGCTGCTGGTGTCATGACTATTAAGCATGCAGATTTTGTAGGTGTGGAACGCCTAGTTCCTAGTTCTTGTCACAGGTGGTGAAATTGCCTCTACCTTTGATCATCCAGAACTGGTGAAGCTTGGAAGCTGCAAACTTATCGAGGAAGTCATGATTGGAGAAGACAGACTCATTCACTTTCCTGGGTTTGCCCTTGGTGAGGCTTGTTCCATTGTTTTGCGTGGTGCCACTCAACAAATTTTAGATGAAGCAGAAAAATCTTTGCATGATGCTGTTTGTGTTCTCGCACAAACTGTAAAGGACTTTAGAACAGGAGGCTGTTCAGAGATGTTGATGGCTCATGCCGTGACACAGCTTGCCAATAGAACACCAGGCAAAGAAGCCGTTGCAATGGAGTCTTATGCTAAAGCACTGAGAATGTTGCCAACCATCATAGCTGACAATGCAGGCTATGACAGTGCAGACCTAGCGGCACAGCTCAGAGCTGCTCACTATGAAGGCAACACCACTGCTGGACTGGATATGAGGGAAGGCCCCATTGGAGATGTGGCTCTCCTGGGTATAACGGAAAGTTTTCAAGTAAAGCAACAAGTTCTTCTAAGTGCAGCTGAAGCAGCAGAGGTGATTCTACGTGTGGACAACATCATCAAAGCGGCACCCAGGAAGCGTGTCCCTGATCACCACCCATGTTAAGCATTCCCATGTGCTGTTGATCCCTGGACCAGTTTCTAGCAAAGTTGTGTTTGAAAGATAGCCTCTTAAAGAAGACCGTGGAATCTGTTTATCGGTGCCCATTATATCCTTAAGTTTGGACATTTAGCTGACCTTCTCTTTTAACATGGGTCTAATTTATTTGTCATGTAATTTTCCATACAAATCAGTTGATTGAAAAGTTCATTTCTCATACTGTGCATTAAAATAAAAATTTGAACAATTAAAAAAACAGATGTGACAGGTAATTTTTTGGCTAAGACAGGGTAGATTCAAGTAGTCAGATAACAGAAAAGGGAGTGCCTTGTGTATCAACTCATGCTGGAATTTGTGAAATCCTATAAAGTTTGATAGAAAAAATGTTAAATTCATGAAACCTTGTTTAGTCATAATCCTTACAATTTCTGATTTAGTATAATATTGTGAATAAATGTATTCAGATTGATGGAGAGAAGAAATTATTCTTTGCAATATGTGAATTTCTGACTAATAGGAGTAATAGAAAATAATTGGTTCCTTAGGATATTTCTGGTTACTTATGAGAGGTTTGAGGAGGGACTCTGTCTAACCATTGTTTTTAACCCTTGTTGTTGGTGGGTAGACAGAACATTAATGCTACATGAAAGATAGTTACTCTTGAATCCTGAAGAGAAAGTAGGTTATTTTTTTCTCTGTTATCCAAGAAACTTTTAACAATTCTAAAGAAAGAAGTAAAAGGCACTTAGTTTTCAGAAGCATGTTTCAGCTTCTTGCATCAGGAGTAGGCCAGATGGCAATGTTCTGTATGGCTTTATAAATATTCCTTTTTGTTCCATGTAAAAGTTAATGGCTAGTTTTAAACCATGGTATCATTTTGAAGTCAGACCTTATGTGCTTAACTTCATTCAAAGTATTTCTATTTTGTTAGACTGTAGGAAAACATAGAGCTGAGCTATTAAAATTCCAGGGCAGTTTGGAATTGCCAACAATATGTACTGGAGAGATGGGGGTGGAGTCTGAAGTCAAACGAATTTGAAACTAGTCTCCTTTTACGTGCTGGCTGACTTTGGACGAGGGGAAAGGCTACCCATGGGGTTTCTGTGAATGTTAAATGAAATAATACATGCAAAGTGCTTGAAATAATGCTAGGGACATAGCAAACCAAAAGATGTTAGCCAGTTTATTATTAGAAGGGAAAAACTCCTATTAATATTTTCTTATTTATGTTTGTGTTTTTGTGGTTGTCGTGAAACAAGTTACTATTTGAGAATGTAAGAATTTTAACCATTTACAAAATGGTATGTGATATGACATGTATATGATCTTTCACAAGTGAAATGATATTGGAAAGTTTACTGAAAGTGTCAGAACAGTTCTAGATAAAATAATTTTTGCTTAATTTGGAAATAAAAGTATGAATCTGGGTTTAAACTAAATGTATTATTCTGTTAAAGTCACATGAATATAGAAAAAAATCAATATCACTTCTAACTAAATCTGGTCTTGAAACTTCTTTGACATGGTCTTCTTAAAACATATATATATATTATATTCTAAATAGTATGTTACTTAGAAATATACTATTTCTAAACTGAAGTATCTAACTGATATTTCTAACTGATATATATACACCTATATATGATATATGATTATATATGATATATATTATCTATATGATGTATATTATATATGATATATATTTCTAACTGATATAACTAGAAGTATGTCAGTTCTTAGATATATGTAAATTATCTTTTAATAGTAGCCTACAATGATGGTACAAGAAGATAAGAGATCTATATATACATTTATATATAAATAGTTCAACAACAAGATTTTTATGTAGAATAACTTTCTACAGTTTTATTTAGGGTAGTTTCTATACAGAAAAAATATACATTTTATCTCCTTTTTGTACTAAGATCTGGAGATGCAATGGTGCCTCCCTCCCTTCCTGGAGCTTACCAAGCAAAACATATTCACTAAATTAAATTATTCCTAATTGTGTTTTAAGTGCAGTGAAGAGAACATAGGAGGGGCCGAGTTAAACACTCTGTTTGTGTATGTCTGTGTGTGGGTGTGTGTCTGTGTCTGAGTGTCTCTGTGCGTCTGTGTATCCTAGAGATGTACTTTAGTTGCAGTGGTCAAGGAAGTTGAGAACTGAAAGAACGAGTCAAACAAACAGTAGGGAGAAGAAGATTATAGCAGGTACAAAGGCCTTGAATATCCAGCAGATATGAGGAGCAGAAAGGCTATCTTTTTAAATCACTTAAAAAGGAAAAGAAGTGAGATTACTGGCTTAAGGACTTAAATTTATACGGCACTCATGTATAGATTTCCAGTGAAAAGTTGAACATCATGAAATGATGGGTTTCCCACCTACCAGTCCCCAGTGTTTGTCTTTGACTGGGGTGTTTTCTGTATATATCTGACCTGATTTCTATTGCTAGCCTGTCTTCCCAGGGACCTTGGTGAGCTGAGGTCAAAGAGAGTGACTTCACCTAGGAAAGAAGGAAAGCCTTCTGAAATAAAGGTGTCCTTGAAAAATATTCTGCTGCTGTAAATCTCTCCTCTTTACAGAAAGTTTAAGATGCTCCCAAGAGTTTGACTCACTAAACTTCAAGAGTATTTTTATTAGGTGTAAGATCTCACTTTGACTTTAGATAGCAAGTCACACACCAGGCAACCCACACTGAATTCTCTGTTGCCATAAGTGCATAGATTTCAGTGTTCTAATGCCTCTATGAGCTAAATTTACTTATGATTTGAGTTCAAAATGTAACTGAATAGTAGATATAGGTGTATAAAACAACAACAATTCTACCAAATGGTTGGAATAGTTTTCCTGAAGAACGTAATGTTGGCCTTCAGCTGATAATAGGATGTGCCTGCTGGACTGAATGACATGGTTGATACAAAAGACAGATGTAAGCCACGGCTCCCCAAACTGGAGTAGGGATGAGCATGACAGCCACACATGTCAAAGGCCAGGTACTGATATTCTTACTGGCGAGACTGCTCAGGATGTGTGTGGTGTTCTTTTCCTGGCCACCCTTAAGGAGTTTATGAATGGGTTCCAACAGCTTCAGACAACAAACACACTTTGGCCTGTATGAACTGAAACCCTCACAGATCATAGCCACAATCATTTTCCTCACATATTCTAGTTCTCAAGTATATTTTGGATCATACAACAGCAAAATAATGACAAAAGCAACAATAACAACCAAAAGTAACTAAAATAAGACTTTAGTATGAAATGTATTGCATTGTAATTATTTCACTATCACAATGCATTAAAGATGTATGTATCACTCTATTATTCTGTGCTCATCCTCCCTTTTCATACAAAATAAAGTATAATCTGCATATTCATTGTTCTGCAGTTTGTATTTTGCACTTGACAGTATATTGATTCATAGAGAAGCTTCTTGTGTTGTTATGGAAGAACTTTACTGAGATATAACTCACATGCCATACTTTTCATCTATAGAGGGTATATAATTTATTGATTTTTACTATATTCACACAGCCGCTAGTTAATATCTACCATTCTTTGGCCATAATGAATAACAGCGTTTTCTCTGCACAGATATGTCCATTTAAGTAAAGACGCCAATGCAGCTAAACAGAATCACTCAAAAACAACTCCAAAATGAGCCAGGGAGAGTGGAGGGAAGGAAAGGGAGGAATGCATCCAAACATAGCCCTGTCTTCCATGAACACTCGGTAATATCATCAAAACATGATGCAATTAAATTTTACCGAGTTTATTGCTGTCCTCGATGCATTCCAATTTTTTTGACAACAGTTTTGCCTTCTTCAAATTCAAATGGTGTAATTGAGTCTTGGTAGTTGATGTTTATCTTAATTGAAACAGATTCTCTTCATCCTTTTGCTCTGAGACTCCTCCTTTGAGACTGAAAGGTCATTTTAAATCTATACCACATTTGAGAAGCCACATAATGAATTCAAATAAATTCATTTGATTTTTGTCTGACTTTTCTTTTAAAAGGAACTTATTGTGCTTACTTTTTAATGCTGTAACTACAGAGAATGGGGAAATGCTAGGTTTTCATTTATTCTTTTCAGAAAAAAAGTGTATTTTGCTCAGTAATTGCAATAAAATCCTACTGGGGTTTACAGCTACTAGTCAACAAATTTAAGGGATATTCTTTAGTTGCATTACTTTAAGGATTTCTTATCTATTATCTAGCAACTTCACTTTTTAACATTTACTCTATGTACTTGTGTAAAGGTGCAAAAATATATGTCCAAAATGTTCTGCTGCAATTTTTGTAACAGAACACTGGAGAAAGCCTAATTGTCAATCAGTACATGACTGATTGAACAACTGATGCACAACTATAAAACGATACTGTGCATCTATGAGGAAGATCCTTCATGTGCTGGTATGTCTGTGGCACTCTCTCCAGATGATGCTTACTATTGTTATTATTGTTATACTTTGAAAAGATGGCATGTACACTCCCATGTATCCACTTTCATTAGTTTCTTTGTATATACCTTTAGAGTTTATGTAAGTGCAATGAAAATATAAATTCTATTCTCTTCCTCCCTTTTTACACAAAAGAAGTATAATCTGCACATTCATTGTTCTGCGGCTTGTATTTTGTACTTGACAGTGTGTCAATACATAGAGAGGCTTCTTGTGTTGTTTTAGAAGAACTTTATGGAGATATAACTCACATATCATACTCTTCATCAATAGAGGGTGTATAATTTGTGATTTTTTAGTATATTCACACAGTTTTGCAACCATCACCAAATTCAATTTAGAACATTTTCCTACCACTATAAGAAACCCCTTTCCCTATAGTTATCACCCTCCAGTTCCCCCATTACCTGCTCTATATCCCCTGCCCCTCCTGCACCCCACAGCCCTAGGCAACAACGACTCTACCTTTTTTTTCCTCTATAATTTGCCTATTCTGAATGTTTCTTATAAATGGAATCATATAATATGTGGTCTTTTGTGACTTGCTTCTTTCACTTAGTATAATGTTTTCAAGGCTCATTCATGTTGTAGCACATATCAGATTTCATTTTTTAGGACCAAATAATATTCCATTGTATGACTATACCACATTTTATTTATTCATCCATTGATAGATATTTGCATTGTTTCACTTTTTGACTATTTCAAATTATGCTGCAGTGAACATTTATGCAAAAGTGTTTGTATGTTCGATTTTTCTTTCTTCTGAGTACATTCCTAGTAGTGGAGTTGCTGGGACAAATGGTAGTTCTAAGTTTAACCTTTTGGTTATTTTCCAAAGTGTCTGCATTTTCATCTTTCTTACAGCAGAAAGTGATTCTGTGGAATGGCTCCATCATTAGTGATTTAGTCAAGGTGTATTTTTAAGTGGAGAAGTTAAGGCACAGTGTTCCCAGTTATGGAAAAATATGCAAAGACTGTGCATACATAAATGTGTTTCACTCAAAAGCATCTTTCTGCATGTGCACTCAAGGTGATGGTAAAAGTTGCTAGCTTTGAGGAAGAGGTCGCTACAAGTTTGAAATCTGAGGTAGAAGGGGACTGAGTACTCACCATTTTAAATTTGGGGGAATTTTACTATGTGTGCTAATTAATTTTTCAGTTGAAAATATGATTCATTAATGTAAAAAAGAAGAAATGTGTTTTCTTGGAACTCCTTTCATCTGTGTTGGTCAGGCCAGGGGTGTCTTGACCTGTGCTTTGAGTCATCCTGAACTGTGAGGTGCTTAGTGCTGTACAAGCACTGTTCTTGACATCTGCTCTGCTTGACACCGTTTTTAGTTACTAGGGCAAAAAAAAATGATGATTGCTTTTCTGTCTTTAAGCCAAGATATCATTTAAAAAACAGACATTTAGCTCTTACTCTAAATGAGTGTTTCTCAAATGTTTTATTCAAATTAATCCACATCAAAAGCAAAATAGGAGGGAAAATTAGGGTGAACATCTGGGTGAACCTTGGGATTGAGAAGTAGGAGGGCAGTATGTGGACTAATCATGAATGGTAATAGCAAATAAAGCTGGGCAGTCTGTCCGAAGTCCTTCATAGCTTCTTGTACATTCTTTCTCAAGTATCATGTATTGATGACTGGAAGAGGGAGTCATTACTTTCTGCACAGTAGCCATCATGTAGCTCTGAAAGGGCTTTGTGTTTGCTCTCATCTTTGCTTGAAAATCAGCTGTCTTAGTTTGGGTTTTTCTACTCTTTAAGATAAAACTAACCTGTAGTGGTTACACATGAAACACTCTAGTAGATTTGATTCTGCCTTTGGTTACATTCGCTTGCCTTATTAAATGATAGGAAAGAATCAAAATTCATTTGCCGTATTGACTTGTTCATTCTTGTATTCACTTATCTATGCATCAAGCATTTATTAATCCAACCCTCCTGTAACATCACTCCTCACTAAGTGATGATTCCTTCTGGGGTGCCGTGGAAAGCTTGATTTCCAACTGGAGGAAGAATAATTTAGTATCCTTTTTAATGATCAGAATCCTAACCAAACCCAATTTTGAAAAATAACATGACTTTGCTAAAAATACATTAAAAAGATATGGAAAAGAGATTCTATGAAAATGAAATTTTAATAATAATGTAAAAAATTGGGGTTTATCAGAAATTCATAAACTGACTTTACTTAGAGCTAAAAAGCCCCTTTAAAAGGAGTAAAATCATGAATGAAAAAATGCATCCCTTTTCTTCAATCATTGTCTATACCCCACTGTGATAATGAGGAGTATGCTGTGTGGAGTGACTGTGTTTGCAGATGGAGGGGGTTTGGGTAATGGAAGTAACAAAGATGCTCCCAGAACAAGTACCGCATCCAGTTAGCTTACCAGTTAGCAATCTATTCCTGAAGTATTTGTTTATGAAGATGATTGTAACTAGAGAGAAGTCTTATTATGTTTTTTTGTTTATATATGAAGATATCATAAAATGTTTTCTTTTCAAACAGTAATACATTTTTTCTTTGGCAGCACTATTGTTTATTTTAAAAGAAATGACAGTAACTAATCCCAGCATTTTAAAAGAAATAAATAGAGATTTTGATGCTGTAAAGCCAGCATAAAGTCATTTTGCCAAATGTCAACAGAGTTAACAAAGAATTCTGTGTTGTAAAAACCTCACAGTTGCCTAGTTTACTCCCTCATCCAAAAAAGGAGAGGGGCAAGATTCTTTGATATTTTTATGTGTAATGTAACTAGAGAATGACTGTGTGTGCACAGTGTCATGCTGGGGAGCATGGGTACCTGGTAAAGAAAGCAATGGTGAGAGTATCACTTGGGTGTTTGTTTATTTATGGATCTTATTCTATCTGTTCCATACACTTTGGTGTTTAGAATCTAGATGATGGCTGAATGGGTGCAGTAGCTCAAATCTATAATCCTAACACTTTGGGAGGCTGAGATGGCAGGATCACTTGAGTCTAGGAGTGTAAGACCAGTCTGGGCAACATGGGAAGATCCTGTCTCTACAAAAAAAATATTTTCTTTAAATTAGCCAGGCATCGTAGCACACAACTGTAGTCCCAGCTACTCAAGAGGCTGAGTTGGGAGGATCACTTGAGCCTGAAAGGTCAAGGCTGCAGTGAGCTATGACTGTGCCACTGCACTCCAGCCTGGGTGACAGCAAGACCCCATTAAAAAAAAAAAAAAACCTAGATATGACTAGATATGATTTCATAGTCAGTCATTATTCAATTATTAGAAAATGAGATTTACAAGGCATCCATGGAAGGGTAAACAATGACAACTGGTTAGTTGGGCTGAGGCTTACAGAGATAGAATCACCTGCACACTGTTGCAGAGCCAGAACTCCAAACTAGGCTGCTGGACACCAAACCCTATGGCCATTGAGCACTCTGCTGGACTGTCTCTTGGACAGCTTGCTTTATGGGGAACTGCCTTCATACAACTTTAAAAATAAAGTATAGCAGAGTAGCAGTTTATCCACAGTCAAATATGAAATATATGAATGTTTCACAGGTTCTTCTTTTAATCTTTATTTTTGGTTCAGGGATACATGTGAAGATTTGTTATACGGGTAGACTCAGGTTATGGGGATTTGTTGTACGTATTATTTCATCACCCAGGTATTAAGCCCAGTGCCCAATAGTTATCTTTTCTCCTCCTCCCTTCTTCCCACCCTCCCTGCTCAAGTAGACCCCAGTGTCTGTTGTTTCCTTCTTTGTTTCCATGAATTCTCATCATTTCACTCCCATTTACAAGTGAGAACATGCAGTATTTGATTTTATGTTTCTGTGTTAATTTGCTCAGGATAATAGCCTCCAGCTCTATCCATGTTTCCGAAAAAGACATGATCTCATTCTTTTTTATGGCTGCATAGTATTCCTTGGTGTTAATATACCTCATTCTCTTTATCCAATCTGTCATTGATGGGCATCTAGGTGGATTCCATGTCTTTGTTATTGTGAATAGTGCTGCAATGAACATGTGTGTGCCTGTGTCTTTATGATAGAATGATTTATATTCCTCTGGGTCTATGTCCAGTAATACAATTGCATGGTCAAATGTTAATTCTGCTTTTAGCTCTTTGAAGAATTACCACACTGCTTTTCACAATGGTTGAACTAATTTACACTCCCACCAACAGTGTGTAAGTGTTCTCTTTTCTCTAAAACCTTGCCAGCATCTGTTATTCTTTGACTTTTTAATAACAGCCATTATGACTGATATGAGATGGTATCTTGTTTTGATTTGCATTTCTCTAATAATCAGTGATACTGAAGTTTTTTTCATATGCTTGTTGGCCACATGTATGTCTTCTTTTGAAAAGTGTCTGTTTATGTCTTTTGCCCACTTTTTAATGGGGTTGTTTGTTTTTCTCTTGTAAATTTGTTTAAGTTCCTTATAGATGCTGGACATTTGACTGTTGCCAGATACATAGTTTGCAAACAAACATTTTCTCCCATTCTGTTTAACTCTGTTGATAGTTTCTATGCTGTGCAGAAGCTTTTAAGTTTATTTAGATCCCATTTGTCAGTTTTTGCTTTTATTGTGATCTTTTTTGTTGTCTTTGTCATGAGCCTTTGCCTCTTCCTGTGTTCGGGATGGTATTTGCTAGGTCGTGTTCCAGGGTTTCTATAGTAGTGGGTTTTATATTTAAGTTTTGGGTTTTATATTTATATTCTATCTTGAATTGATTTTTGCATATGGTGAAAGAAAGAGGTCAGCTTCAATCTTCTGTCTGGCTAGGCAGTTATCCCAGCACTGTTTATTGAATAGAGAGTATTTTCTCCATTGGTTGTTTTTGTTCAGCTTTGTTGAAGATCCAGTGGTCCTAGGTGTGCAGTTTTATTTCTGGACTCTGTTCCATTCATCTACTGCCTGTTCTTTTACCAGTACCATGCTGTTTTGGTTACTGTATCCTTGTATTATAGTTTGAAGTTGGGTAAGGTGATGCCTCCAGCTTTGTTCTTTTCGCTTAGGATTGCGTTAGCTATTCAGGCTCTTTTTTGGTTCCATGTGAACTTTAAAATAGTTTTTTTTCTAGTTCTGTATTTCATAGCTTCTAACTACATTCTATTGTTGGACATCTTTATATTTTATCCAAATAGGAAAACATTAATTTAAAATTCTTGTCATATGATCTACAAAATATTTATATTCAAGGCATGATAACCCTATGTATTTTTTTTTTTTTTTTTTTTTTTTTTTGAGACAGGATCTTGCTCTGTCACCCAAGCTGGAGTGCAGTAGCTCAATCACAGCTCATTGCAGCTTAGACCTCCCATGCTTAAGCAATCCTCCCACCTCAACCTCATGAGTAGCTGGAACAACAGGTGTGTCCCACCTGGCTAGTTTTTTATTTTTTAATGGCATTTTAGGTTTTGGGGTACATGTGAAGAAAATACAAGATTGTTGCATAGGTACACATGTGGCAGTGTGATTTGCTGCCATCCTCCCCTTCACCTATATCTAGCATTTCTCCCCATGCTATCTCTCCACAACTCCCCACCCCCCGCTGTCCCTCCCCTATTTCCCCCCAACAGACCCCAGTGTGTAGTGCTCCCCTCCCTGTGTCCATGTGTTCTCATTGTTCAACACCCACCTATGAGTGAGAACATGCAGTGTTTGATTTTCTGTTCTTGTGTCAGTTTGCTGAGAATGACGGTTTCCAGGTTCATCCATGTCCCTACAAAGGACACAAACTCATCATTTTTGATGGCTGCATAATATTCCATGGTGCATATGAGCCACATTTTCCCTGTCCAGTCTATCATCGATGGGCATTTGGGTTGGTTCCAGGTCTTTGCTATTGTAAACTGTGCTGCAATGAACATTCGTGTGCATGTGTCCTTATAGTAAAACAATTTATAATCCTTTGGCTATATACCCAGTAATGGGATTGCTGGGTCAAATGGAATTTCTATTTCTAGGTCCTTGAGGAATCGCCACAGTGTCTTCCACAGTGGTTGAACTAATTTACACTCCCACCAACAGTGTAAAAGTGTTTCTATTTCTTCACATCCTCTCCAGCATCTGTTGTCTCAAGATTTTTGAACGATTGCCATTCTAACTGGCATGAGGTGGTATCTCAATGTAGTTTTGATTTGCATTCCTCTAATGACCAGTGATGATAGCATTTTTTCATATGTTTGTTAGCCTCATGTATGTCTTCTTTTGTAAAGTGTCTGTTCATATCCTTCACCCACTTTTGAATGGGCTTGTTTGTTTTTTTTCTGTTTTAGTTCTTTGTAAATGCTGGATATCAGCCCTTTGTCAGATGGGTAGACTGCAAAAATTTTTTCCCATTTTGTTGGTTGCTGATTCACTCTAATGACTGTTTCTTTTGCCGTGCAGAAGCTGTGGAGTTTGATTAGGTCCCATTTGTGTATTTTGGCTTTTGTTGCCAATGTTTTTGGTGTTTTGGTCATAAAGTCCTTGCCTATGCCTATGTCCTGAATGGTTTTGCCTGGATTCTCTTCTAGGGTTTTTATGGTGTTAGGTCTTATGTTTAAGTCTTTAATCCATCTGGAGTTAATTTTGGTGTAAGGTGTCAGGAAGGGGTCCAGTTTCTGCTTTCTGCACATGGCTAGCCAGTTTTCCCAACACCATTTATTAAACAGGGAATGCTTTCCCCATTGCTTGTTTTTGTCAAGTTTGTCAAAGATCGGATGGTTGTAGATATGTTGTGTAGCCTCTGAGGCCTCTGTTCTGTTCCATTGGTCTATATCTCTGTTTTGGTACCAGTACCATGCTGTTTTGATTACTGTAGCCTTGTAGTATAGTTTGAAGTCTGGTAGTGTGATGCTTCCCGCTTCGTTCTTTTTGCTTAGAATGGACTTGGCTATGCAGGCTCTCTTTTGGTTCCTTATGAAGTTTAAGGTGGTTTTTTCCAGTTCTGTGAAGAAGGTCATTGGTAGCTTGATAGGGATAGCATTCATTCTGCAAATTACTTTGGGCAGTATGGCCATTTTCACAATTTTGATTCTTCCTAACCATGAACATGGAATGTTTCTCCATCTGTTTGTGTCCTCTCTTATTTCGTTGAGCAGTGGTTTGTAGTTCTTGAAGAGGTCCTTTATGTTCCTTGTTAGTTATATTCCTAGGTATTTTATTCTCTTTGTAGCAATTGTGAATGGCAGTTCATTCTTGATTTGGCCCTCTTTCAGTCTGTTATTGATGTATAGGAATGCTTGTGATTTTTGCACATTGATTTTATATCCTGAGACTTTGCTGAAGTTGCTTATCAGTTTCAGGAGATTTTGAGCTGAGATGATGGGGTCTTCTAGATATACAATCATGTCGTCTGCAAATAGAGACAATTTGACTTCCTCCTTTGCTGTTTGAATACCCTTTATTTCTTTCTCTTGCCTGATTGCTCTGGCTAGAACTTCCAGTACTATATTGAATAGGAGTGGTGAGAGAGGGCATCCTTGTCTAGTGCCAGATTTCAAAGGGAATGCTTCCAGTTTTTGCCCATTCAGTATGATATTGGCTGTTGGTTTGTCGTAAATAGCTTTTATTATTTCGAGATACGTTCCGTCAATACCTAGTTTATTGAGGGTTTTTAGCATAAAGGGCTGTTGAATTTTGTTAAAGGCCTTCTCTGCATCAATTGAGATAATCATGTGGTTTTTGTCTTTGGTTCTGTTTATGTGGTGAATTATGTTTATAGACTTGCGTATGTTGAACCAGCCTTGCATCCCCGGGATGAATCCTACTTGATCATGGTGGATAAGCTTTTTGATGTGTTGTTGTAATCGGCTTGCCAGTATTTTATTGAAGATTTTTGCATCTATGTTCATCATGGACATTGGCCTGAAGTTTTCCTTTCTTGCTGAGTCTCTGCTGGGTTTTGGTATCAGGATGATGTTGGTCTCATAAAATGATTTGGGAAGGATTCCCTCTTTTTGGATTACTTGGAACAGTTTCAGAAGGAATGGTACCAACTCCTCTTTGCATGCCTGGTAGAATTGGGCTGTGAACCCATCTGGACCTGGGCTTTTTTTGGGTGGTAAGCTCTTAATTGCTGCCTCAACTTCAGACCTTGTTATTGGTCTATTCAGGGTTTCGACTTCTTCCTGGTTTAGGCTTGGGAGGATGCAAGTGTCCAGGAATTTATCCATTTCTTCCAGGTTTACTAGTTTATGTGCATAGAGTTGTTTGTAATAATCTCTGATGATGGTTTGAATTTCTGTGGAATCTGAGGTGATATCCCCTTTATCATCTTTTATTGCATCTATTGGATTATTCTCTCTTGTCTTCTTTATTAATCTGGCTAGTGGTCTATTTTGTTGATCTTTTCAAAAAACTGGCTCCTGGATTTATTGATTTTTTTTGTAGGGTTTTTTGTGTCTCTATCTCCTTCAGTTCTGCTCTGATCTTCGTTATTTCTTGTCTCCTGCTAGCTTTTGAGTTTTTTTGATCATGCTCTTCTAGCTCTTTCAATTTTCATGATAGGGTGTCAATTTTAGATCTTTCCTTGCTTCTCATGTGGGCATTTATTGCTATATATTTTCCTCAAGACACTGCTTTAAATGTGTCCCAGAGACTCTGGTATGTTGTGTCTTCATTCTCGTTGGTTTCGAAGAACATCTTTATTTCTGCCTTCATTTCGTTGTTTATCCAGTCAACATTCAAGAGAAAGTTGTTCAGTTTCCATGAAGCTGTGCAGTTCTGGGTTGGTTTCTGAATTCTGAGTTCTAACTTGATTGCACTGTGGTCTGAGAGACTGTTTGTTATGATTTCCGTTCCTTTGCATTTGCTGAGGAGTGATTTACTTCCAATTATGTGGTCAATTTTAGAGTAGGTGTGATGTGGTGCTGAGAAGAATGTATATTCTGTGTATTTGGGGTGGGGAGTTCTGTAAATGTCTATTAGGTTTGCTTGGTCCAGGTCTGAGTTCAAGTCCTGGATATCCTTGTTAATTTTCTATCTCGTTGATCTGTCTAATATTGACAATGGTGTGTTAAAGTCTCCCACTATTATTGTGTGGGAGTCTAAGTCTCTTTGTAAGTCATTAAGAACTTGCCTTATGTATCTGGGTGCTCCTGTATTGGGTGCGTATATATTTAGGATCATTAGCTCTTCTTGTTGCACTGATCCTTTTACCATTATGTAATGTCCTTCTTTGTCTCTTTTGATCTTTGTTGATTTAAAGTCTATTTTATCAGAGACGAGAATTGCAACTCCTGCTTTTGTTTGCTCTCCATTTGCTTGGTAAATCTTCCTCCATCCCTTTATTTTGAGCCTTTGTGTATCTTTGCATGTGAGATGATTTTCCTGGATGCAGCACACCGATGGGTTTTGACTTTTTATCCAATTTGCCAGTATGTGTCTTTTGATTGGAGCATTTAGCCCATTTACATTTAGGGTTGATATTGTTATGTGTGAATTTGATACTGCCATTTTGATGCTAGCTGGCTGTTTTGCCCATTAGTTGATGCAGTTTCTTCATTGCGTTGATGCTCTTTACCATTTTGTATGTTTTTGGAGTGGCTGGTACTGGTTGTTCCTTTCTGTGTTTAGTGCTTCTTTCAGGAGCTCTTGTAGAGCAGGCCTAGTGGTGATGAAATCTCTGAGTACTTGCTTG
Organism: Aotus nancymaae; assembly: GCF_030222135.1. Classification (NCBI taxonomy): domain Eukaryota; kingdom Metazoa; phylum Chordata; class Mammalia; order Primates; family Aotidae; genus Aotus; species Aotus nancymaae. Next base: position 53,325,505 of record NW_026988425.1, on the reverse strand, counting down.
TTCATAAAGGATTTTATTTTTCCTTCACTTATGAAGCTTAGTTTGGCTGGATATGAAATTCTGGGTTGAAAGTTCTTTTCTTTAAGGATGTTGAATGTTGGCCCCCACTCTCTTCTGGCTTGTAGGGTTTCTGCTGAGAGATCTGCTGTGAGTCTGATGGGCTTCCCTTTGTGGGTAACCCAACGTTTCTCTCTGGTTGCCCTTAGCATTTTCTCCTTCATTTCAACCCTGGTGAATCTGATGATTATGTGCCTTGGGGTTGCTCTTCTTGAAGAATATCTTTGTGGTGTTCTCTGTATTTCCTGGACTTGAATATTGGCCTGCCTCGCTAGTTTGGGGAAGTCTTCCTGGATAATATCCTGAAGAGTATTTTCCATCTTGGATTCATTCTCTCCGTTACATTCAGGTACACCTATCAAATGTAGATTAGGTCTTTTCACATAGTCCCATATTTCTTGTTGACTTTGTTCATTCCTTTTTACCCTTTTTTCTCTAATCTTGCCTTCTAGTTTTATTTCATTGAGTTGATCTTCGACCTCTGATATCCTTTCTTCTGCGTGGTCAGTTCAGCTGTTGAAACTTGTGTATGCTTCGCAAAGTTCTCATGTTGTGTTTTTCAGTTCCATCAATTCACTTATATTCTTCTCTAAGTTGTCTATTCTCATTAACATTTCGTCAAATCTTTTTTCAAGGTTCTTAGTTTCTTTGCATTGGGTTAGAACATGTTCTTTTAGCTCACGGAGGTTTCTTATTACCCACTTTCTGAAGGCTGATTCTGTCAATTCATCACACTCATTCTCCATCCAGCCTTGTTCCCTTGTTGGTGAGGAGTTGTGATCCCTTGGAGGAGGAGAGGCGTTCTGGTTTTGGGTGTTTTCATCCTTTTTGCACTGGTTTCTTCCCATCTTTGTGGATTTATCCACCTGTTGTCTTTGTAGTTGCTGACTTTCAGATTGGGTCTCTGAGTGGACTTCCAGTTTATTGATGATGAAGTTATTTCTTTCTGTTTCTTAGTTTTCCTTCTAACTGTCTAGCCCTTCTACTGTAGGACTGCTGAGGTCCACTCCAGGCCCTGCTTGCCTGGGGATCACCTGCAGTGGTGGCAGAACAGTAAGGGTTGCTGCCAGTTTCTTCTTCTGCTATCTTTGTCCCAGAAGGATACCTGCCACCTGGCTAGTTTTTAAAAATTTTTTGTAGAGACAGGGCCTCCCTGTGTTGCCCAAGGTAGACTCAAACACTCTGCCTGCTTCAGCCTCCCAAAGTGCTGGGATTAAAGGCATGAACCACCATGCTCAGCCTTCTTTTATTAAAATAGTTTTTATTATAAAGGCAATTTGTGTGCAGTCTAGGTTTCTTTAAAAACTTAGAAAGAGACCAGACATGGTGGAATGCCTGAAATCCCAGCACTTTGGGAGGCCAGAGTGAGAGAATTTCTTGAAGCCTAGAGTTAGAGACCAGCCTGGCAACAAAGCAAGGTCCTGTCTCAATAATAATAATAAGCCAGACATGGTGGTATATCCCTGTACTACTACCTCTCAAGAGACTGAGGTGGGAGGATTGTGTGAGTCTAAGAATTCAGGGTGCAGTGAGCCATGATTGCACCACTGCACTCCAGCCTGGGTGACCGAGCAAGACTCAAACACACCACACACACACACACACACACACACACACACGTATAGAAAAAATAAAAATATAAATTACTCATAATCTCAGCACGCTCCCAAATAATCACTGCTAATTCTTAGTTATTTTCTTCTATTCTTTTTCCGAGCAAGTATAGTACTAACAACAATTACATGGATTGCACAGTTTTAATTCCCTGTTTTTTAAATTTAGCACTTTATCATGAGCATTTTTCCCTATCACTTAATATTATTTCAAACAGGATTTATATGTATACAAAATATTTTACCTTAAAAAGACTTCATAACTTATACATTTGCCAATTATTGGACACTTAGGTTGTTTCTAGCTTTTCCCAATTATTAAAATTATCAGCAGGGAACATCTTCAAACTGAAACCTTGGCTTATCTCTGATTATTTCCTTAGTAAAATAACTATGTCAAGTAATATGACTATTTTAAGACTCTAAATATATTTTACAAAAAAAATACTACTGTAAAGGTTATACCAGGTTACACTGCAAGCCACATTACTTGAGAGTTCTCATCTTACTGTACTCTCATAGGAATTTTTATCATTAAATAAAAAAAGAATACTTTATCCACATGTTAGCTTAAAATGGCATTCCAGTGTCGTTTTACTTAACATTTTTGGACTACTAGTGTGAATAAACGTGGTTTTTATGTGTTCATTAGCCATTTGTCTTCTGTTAATTTTCTATTTGTCTCTTCACTTATTTTCTGCTGAGATTGTATAGTTTTCTTACTTTTTACAAAAGTTCTTTAGGTATTAGATAGCTGAGCCTTCTCCAGCTCACATTTATTGTAATTATATTTTCCAATTTTGCATTCCCTTTTTGCTTTTGTTCATGATGTTTTATACGGTCAAATTTAATGATATTTTTTCTTTTGTAACTTCTTTCTTTGCTTTAACAATTTGAGGGCTTTTTGTCTTAACAGTAGATAAATATTCAGCTATATTTTTGGCATTTGTGATTTTTTTTTTACCTAGTTCTTAATCTGTTGGGAATTTATTTTAATATAAGGTAGGGATACAAGTTTATTTCTTCCCAATAAATGTCTCAGGACCATTTGTTACATGTGCCCTACTTTGCTTATTGCTTTGTGTGACATATAAAATTTTATATATCATCTACCATGTGTAGACACCACAGGTATAAATTACATTTTACAAATAATGTCACAATAGAAACAAGTAGAAAAAAAAGAACTCTGGTGCAGCCCACCGAGAGAAACATACTATATTTCAACTATAACAATTATGTAACTAAGTTTCGATTTGCCTTCTAAATGTTTTTATTGCTTGTAGCCATTTGCTAACCCCTGAAGAAACTTCTAACTTTTCTTGTCCCAAGGAGTTGATTAATTACTTTTGTATAAGACAAAATGGTAAAGATTGGAATCCAGAATGAGTGCTTTCACTGGGGTGAAGCAGAGGCTGATGGGACTGCGAGGTAGGTGGGTAAAGTAATAGACAGATGCAACAGCAGGAACCACCCACCAGGCACTAGGAAAAATTCCATACTGGCAATAGCGTGCCCTGACTAGTGTTTGGGGGCAAAACATAACAGTCTCTTAACAAACTGCTCAGAACAGGTAATTCCAAGACATAGGCCTAGGTGTGAATAGGACAACTTTTTGAGGTATGGAAATAAAATATTTTTTTTCTTACCCACTTACAAATTTTCTTTTTCATGTATTTTGTAAAATAGATAATATTTTCATATAATGGTGTAAGAACATAACATTAAAAATAAATATACATAATGGAAGTGCTTGCACTTTTTTTTTTTACTAATAGACATGATATCCAATAAAATTGGTAATCACCAGTTGAGATCATGTGACTTCAGGAAGATCTGTACACCAACTTTCAGTTCATGGGTGGGACAGAAAGAGAGTAACTTAAGTCTATGTTGAAAGATCAGGTGGACTGGGGTCTCAGGGAAGGAAGATAAGCATGGGGAATCAAGGCAGAAGCCAATAATAATCAGAGACAAGGCATATGTTCAAGGTAACTGTGGCAGGGTGGTATGGGGCTGGGCTGCTGAGTTTGTTTCTGCAGCAGGTGAGGTTCAAGTGATTGGTAACACTGGAAAGGAGAACGAGTTACAGAAACTATGGCCCAGGCTACCTGTTCAGCCATTTTCATTCGTCATCATGCAAGTGTCTATTACATAATCAAGGGTACCCTTGATCAATAACATCTGGAGCCTACATTCTATTTCCATTTTTTTTAAGTCCACCAATAAGCAATTGTATAGCAAATTTTATCAGTGTAGAAAGTTGTTGTATTCTATCTAGTCAAACCATCCTCACCTTTCCTAAAGTGCCCATTGTGGAGGCTCTGGAAAATTAATGTTGCCCTTAGTCTTGAGTTAAAATGGGCAGGGCCTCTTTTTTCTCTAAATTGTACTCAATAAATGCATAATTTCTGTGCATTAAATGGTGCCCACAATCATTGAAACTACTAGCTCACCTCCTAAAAATCAGCATATTACTATGTGCTTTTTAATGTAAGAGCATTCCCTAATTTAACAAGCATTACGTAACATATGTCATTAATGTGTCATTAACTAGTTCCGTTAGCAAGGCCATGGAATAGATATTCCCATAAATCAACTACCTTTACAGTCACTAACTAACTGACTTGGTTTCATAGCACAGGCATTTATTTCAATTACACTGTGGTTCGTGTTATGATCAAATGAGATCAACTATGTGACATGATTTTGAAAACCATATTATAATGGTGGATGAATGAATTTGTGTGTGGGTGTAGATAGTTTACAGACAGAATGTGTAACACAGGCATGTAACTTGTAACTGAAACTTTTACAAAACCTAATTCCTTCTCATTCTATAAAAATGTGTACATGCATGTGCATATACACACACTGTGATAATGTATTTGTGTATTTGAGGTTTATAAATATTTAGTTTTAGAGTTCTGACTAGTAAAATAGTTTCACTTCATCTGGATAAAGATTAGCATCAGGAACTATAAAAATGGCCATGATTTCAAATTGTTGAATAATTTGATTGCATATTTACTTTTTAGTAGTATGTTGGCATGCACGTAGATCCAGCTTTCCTTTCAACAAACAGTGATGTAGAAGATTTCCTTAAATGGTTACTCTTTCCTCAGTAAGAGCAACCATATAAAAATTATAGACTTATTAGTCACCATAGTTGAAAGTATTGCATAAGGTTAACATAGTCCCCATGTAGTGATATGTTTTTACATTAGATTTATTAGATCAGAGCTGGTTTTAACTACAGCAATGACACTGCTATTATTAAATAAGAGATGGAAGGCCTAATAGATAATTGTCTGTTTCTTTCTAGACATTTATGTGTTTTTATTAGGATAATGAATACAGAATTATCAACACCATGATCATAGGTTTTTTTGTTTTTGAGTAATATCCGTAATGGCAAGCTCATTTTATTTTATAACCTACCCACACACAGACCTACATTGAAGCAAAACAGATGCTGAAATATGTTTGTTGCCATTGGCTTTGAAGAAACCTCAGTGATGTTTGCCTCAATATTTTAAAAGAAAAACGATTGGTACCTTTCTGAATAGACGTCACTGTGTCCTTCAAACAAAGCTGATACTGTAGAAAAGAAATGGATTGTCTTGTCTTTTACCAGTGAATATCTTCACCTGAACAAAACCCATCAGGAAAAATAAAGGATTTTCAGAAGTGTAGTTGTTGTTGTTTAAGCAGATACTAGTTATTCCATCCTTACAAATATGTTATATAACATGTTTATATATATATGTATATTTATATATTTCATCACAAACCAACATCCACAGAAACACACACACGTGTTTGACTTCTTCCTTTATTCCTTGAAACACTTTTGAGAGACCTGAAATCATCCTACTTATACAGTAAGAGGGGAAAGGAATCAAGCTGACTTTTCCATTTTACAATGTGCCTGGGATTGTGTTCTGTATTTTAGTGGCATTTTCTCACTCAACCTCCCAGAGTCCTGCATGGAATAATATGGTCTACATTTATAGATGAGAAAAACAAGATGTGGAGAGGCTAAGAACTCCACCCAAAGGTACAAAGCTCCTGGCAGAGCCTGGATTGGCGGCCAAGTATCAAGGTTCCAGTACAGACAGACCTATGTACATTCAATTATACAGAAAGTTTTAATAGGCTAGGTTTGACAACTACATGATAAGTGGAAGTTTTTGATTGATGAGAGTTTTCAAAAACTCAGAGGGTTTATTGCCAAGTTTATTTTTTCCTAGAAACATTTTTGTCATGGTGGTTGTTGTTGCTGGCATGGACAGTTATAAAAATAAATTAGAAGTAAACAGATAACAGTTTCTTGGCTGCCTTTATGTCTGTGAGCCTAACACGACTCCCAGAAGGAAAAAGATGCCGCAAGGAGGCTTATATGCTATTGCTTATTTAGGGATCGTTTGACCGCTTATTTACAATATCCAGTTACAGCCATGCTACTTTCCTTTTTGGGCAAAAGCACAACTTCGCTTGACCATTATTTTGGTGGAAGCTGACATTGCCTGTCACTTCCAACATGTCCTTGTGTACCCTAGCTTATAATTGCAGCATTTGAGCTTGGAGCTCCCCTAACAACACAATCATCGCCAAATTTACCATCGTTGGGAACATTGGTGAGGCCTGCTTCAGAGGCCTCTTTGTCATATTGCAGATATGCTTCGCCTTGCATCATAAATGCATTTCTAAAAGTAGTTTCCTATTGAGTTATTTCATAATAACATATTTTCTAACTACAAAATACATGTTCATTGTGGACAAATTTGAAACTTCAGAAAATTTCCAATAATTATTCCAATATTTATTTATATTTTATAAAATATAAATACATAACCTGTCATTGCAGCATCCAGGGATAGCCATCATTAAAACGTGTTGGTTTATTTCCTGCATAACCCTTTAAAGCATATATACACGCATACCCCACATACTTACACAGACACACACACACATACACATATATATATATACATTTTTATGGTTATATATATCCTATTGTTGTGTACCAGATGAATATCAGGGCTATATATATATATATATTTTTTTAACTTTTTAAAATATTTGTTTTTTATTATTTTTTTAAGACAGAGTCTTGCTCTGTCACCCAGGCTGGAGTGCAGTGGCGCGATCTTGGCTCATTGCAACCTATGTCTCCTGGGTTCAAGCGATTCTTGTGCCTCAACCTCCTGAGTAGCTGGGATTACAATTGTACACCACCACATCTGACTAATTTTTGTATTTTTAGTAGAGACAGGGTTTCGCCATGTTGCCCAGGCTGGTCTCAAACTCCTGGCCTCAATTGATCCGCCCACCTCAGCCTCCCAAAGTGCTGAGATTATAGGCATGAGCCACCACGCCCGGCCTGTATATATGTATACTTTTTTATTCTGCATTGTTCACTTGACAGTTTTAAGAAGGATTTTCCCATATCTGTTAAGATTCTAGAAAAATCTGATATTCTAATAGTAGCATAGGAATCCATTTTACTTATAACAAATGATTTATTTAATATTTAGCCATTCTCTCATTGTTGGGCATTTTAAATTTTCCTCTTTTTTCTCTATTATAAATAGTGCTTCACTAAGCATCTTTGTAGAAGAAATATTAATCTATATCTCTGGTTAATTACTTTGGCAAAATTTTTGAAAATGCTGTTACTGGGTCAAAGAGTTTAAATGGTTTCTAAACTTGTCAAGACATACTAAATATACTTCCAGATAGTTTTTAAAACAAATTATACCCTACATTAAAAAAAAAAAAAAACCATTCTGGTGGCTCACGCCTATAATCCCAGCACTTTGGGAGCCCGAGGCAGGCAGATCACCTGAGGTCAGGAGTTCAAGAGCAGCCTGGCCAACATGGCGAAACCCCATTTCTACTAAAAATAAAAAAATTAGCTGGGCATGGTGGCACATACCTGTAATACCAGCTACTTGGGAGGCTGAGGCAGGAGAATTGCTTGAACCTAGGAGGCGGAAGTTGCAGTGAGCCGAGATCTCACCATTGCACTCCAGCCTGAGCAACAAGAGTGAAACCTCGTCTTAAAAAAAAAAAAAAGTTCTTTAGAGAAATTTTATAGAGAATTCTCATTTTTAGAAAGAGCAAACATTTATATATTTATTAATATTTAAATCTGGAGTTTTGTAAAATTTTGTCTAGTTAGACACTTATGAATGGGAAATTGAGGCCCCAGTTCCATATAAGAGACAAACACAAAAATCTATCTTCTAAAGCTGGCCAAAAGCAGTTACATTTCTATGATCAATTAAGAAGAAAAACAGTTGAGTCTTCTGTTGAAATGATTTTGATAGTTGGGGTGATTTTCGATGGGGGAATATGTTACTGTTCTCTTTAATGTTGTGATATATTTTTGCTCTTATATGACTCTATAGTAAAAACAAGAATCGTATTACTCAATCTTGTTCATGTAGCAGTATCAGGCTGTGAAATTCATATTGCTCAGACAGTGGTTCTCCAACTATGATGTATGTAGGAAATACTGTGCCTGCTCTCTCTTAAATGTAGAGTCCTGAGCTTCATCCCTAAGACCCTGATTCATTTCCTTTAGATAACACCAAGAGCTATTCATTTTTAACTAAGGCAGATGGTTAATTCTAAGGCAGTTAATTCTAAGGCAGATGGTCCAAGGCCATATTGTGAGAAAAGCCAGTATAATGATGGAGAATTCTGACTTTGATACTTTGACACTGGCTCTACATCTGTCTGTAATTTATTTAACTGCTTACCGCCTCCGTTTCCTCATCTATAAAGGAGGGAAGAAAATGCCAGTCTCTTCCACCTGGGTTTCTTGTGAGGATTAAATGAAATAAGTCATGCAAATGAATTTAACCCAGTCTACAGCATATAGTAAATAATAAATGCTAACCCATTATTATTACTGTTGTCACTAGTATTCATATTGACATCATTATTTTTGCATTGGAAAATGTAAATATACAATTTTAAATGATTAGCATTGTTGGTGGATTACTGAATTGCAATTTGTCCTGCTGTCTTTTCTGACATTGCTAAATTTCTTTTACTTAAATATTGTCCTTATTTTTCTCTTGTTCCCACCCATGCACACCAGTGGAGTTGAAATTGAGTTGAGATCAAATGTAGCAGGTGTTACTCAGAGAATTTGGTAAGACTAGTTGAAAAAGGATCAATGAAACTTTATCAAAAGTAAAATAGTGATTCTCCTGCTTAGAGAACCCATTAGGGAGTGTGAGGTTCTCCAGGCCACCATAGAGCTATAATCTGCACCTTGTATCAGCCATAGCACGTAATTGCACAGTAAATTTCCCCTGACGTAGTTTAACAGTAAAACCTGTTAAAAAACATGGAGGAAGGCTGGGCATAGTGGCTCACACTTGTAATCCTAGCACTTTGGGAGGTGGAAGTGGGTGGATTGCCGGAGCTCAGGAGTTCAAGACCAGCCTGGACAACACGGTGAAACCTAGTCTCTAATAAAATAGAAAAAATTAGCTGGGCATGGTGGTGCGCACCTGTAGTCCCAGCTGCTTGGGAGGCTGAGGCAGGAGAATCGCTTGAACCTGTAAGAGAGAGGTTGCAATGAGCCGAGATTGTGCCACCGCACTCCAGCCTGGGCAACAGAGCAAGACTCCATCTCAAAAAAAAAAAAAAAAAATTGGAGGGTGTTTTGTTTTGTTTTATTTTGTTTTGTTTTTTTGAGATGAGATCTCATTATGTTGCAGAGACTGGAGCGCAGTGACTATTCATAGGTCTGATCATAGCACACTATAGACTCAAACTCCCGTGCTCAAATGATCCTCCCATGTCAGCTTCTTGAGTAGCTGGGACTACAGGTGTAGCCCACCATGCCTGACCATGGAGTTCTTAAAAATGGATATTGACATACATGTATAGAAAATTCATTCAATAAATAGTTATCACATTCCTAGACTTGGTGTGAGAACCATGCTAGGTATTGGAAATACAGAAATGAATATATTAATATTAAAGTCACTTAATTCAGCTGTTCCCTGTGATAATCCTTCTGAAACAAAGCAAAACAATACAGAATCTTTAGGCACTATTCAATTTGTGGCTACTTCCTCCTAAAGATTAATGTATCTGAACTTGCTGGCTGCTAGATATTTTAGTCATTTCAAAATGTACTGATTTGGCTAAAGAATCTACTTTGATTAAAATAGGGTACCTTAAAGCACAAGTCAAGTGCGTTAAGAGCAAATACAATATCAGCAAATATCTATACAATCCCCAGAGGAAAGTCCTTTAAAGGCCTACTTATTTCAAGTCAAATTTAGTTAAACTACATAACTTAGACAGTCCCCTGAGTATCAGTGGAATTTCTCCCAGAGCTGTGACTTTGTCAAGCTAAGTTACCCTTTCTCCTGACCTTTGGAAAGAGGCAGCATTTATTGTTTTGTGTGTGTCCTTAAGCTGGGTGCTTAGCAAATATTCTCTCATTAAAACCTAAAACAGCCTTTTCTTACACCTAGAACCTTGTAAAAAATATGTCAGGAACAGGACGATCACCTTATAAGGCGCAGGCAGCCAAGAAGCTGTTTTCTTTTTCAGTCAAGTGTAGAGAGCATCCATGATGCCAAGTTCTCAGCCGTGGCTGGTACAGGCGGGTGCAGCAGGAGGCATAGTTGCCACTCCTCAGAAAGAACAGGGACATGGCTGGACCCATTGTCCTTCTTACTCTGGGCCAGGCAGGGTAGCAGACCTAGTTGTTGAATGCCTCTTTATTGATAGTTATTTAACTTCAATAGGATCTTGTTTTTATGGTAGGCAGATTGTCCTTAATTGGTTTGAACTTTGTCCTCTTTTCATAGCAGAAATTCTTAATCTGCTGTCCACAAATAAGCTTTGGAGATCTGTTTAACTCCCTTAAAATAACAAAAATGTACAGCATTTAGTAAGAGTCACGCAGTGTGCTGAAAACTTCACATGCCTTATCTCCTCTAAACTTCATAACGACTCATCACATAGGTACTGTTTTTATTCCCATTTTGAAAATGAAATTTAAAGAGATTAAATGATATGAAGAAGGTCACAAAACTATACAGCAGTAGAGTCATGATTTTAGGTGAGGCTGTCTAACTCCAACACCCTTAGCTTAACCACTAGGCTATACTGAACTTTATGGAATTACATCCAAAAAGGGTGTGTGTGTGTGTGTGTGTGTCTCTGTGTGTGTGTGTATGAATTTTTCTGAAGACTTACATTTCCAAAGATTTATAAGTCATCTGATTCTCAAAGGAGTCTCTTATCTCCAAAATTTGAAACCATTTGCAACAGGGTGGCTATATTTATGAACTTTTATTAGAATGGCCTAAACAGATAAAATGTTCTCCTGAGTCCAGAGCAGGGTCTAAACCTATTGGGATACTATACTCATGTGATCAACTGAATCACTTGGTTAGTTAACTAGAAGATCTGCAGGTCTTGAGCTGAGCTTAGTGCTTTACAGACATGTGCCATTCGTCACCTATACCACTCATCAAATATCCAAAGAACTATGAAGGCTGAAGGAAAATAAGTGAGTGAACAAGGGTGCAAAGAAATCATAAATTTGAAGCATTCTATTTAAAATTATCATCTATTGCTAAAACTGGCATGTTACCCCAAACATCAGTTGCAATGTGCTATTCAATAAGGGTTTTCAACTAGTTTATAATAGGTAAATTGCTCTTTTCAAAAAAACCAGGATTAAAGTCACATCCTCTCTCTACTCTGACAAAGCCACAGTCACATAAAATAATGGTCCTGGAGTAAATATAATAACAGAATTTTGTTCTGATAGAGACTGTAAGTATACTAATACCACCATTAGAAATATAGGTGGGCTGCCTGAACTGAGAAGGTTGTGTCATGGCTGTTAGTTTCAATAACTGAAAGGGTTGACAGAGATTATTGCATTAGTGCCTCACTGGCCTCAAGATGCATGCAATGAGTAAAATTAAGACCATCTTATTAAAATACCAAAGCAATGTATAAGAAATTCTCATATATTAAAGGGGAAAGAAGAAAAAGGAATTTCACATTTGCTGAGCATGTACTACTTTCAAAACTCTGTTCTAGGTGCTTTCATATTCGTTAACTCATTTTAATATGTGAGTGCTTTATAATCCTTTTTGAACAAGTGTGGAATGTTTCAGGCTCAGAGAGGGTAAGAAGCTTTGTTTAAGGTCCCCTAGCTGACAAGTAACAGAACCTGTTCAAATTCAGATCTGATTTCAAGGTGCATGTTGTTTTTGCTCTGATTTGATGCGTTGGAAAGCCAAATGGCATTTGGGAACCTAGAGTTAAAGCATCAGTATTTTACTAAGGGGCCATTGGATCATTGAGAGGCAACAAATTATAATGGATAAAAATGCAAATTTCAGGCAAGTCACTTCTCTTAGCACCATTGCTTAATGTGGAATAGTAATAAAAGTCAAATGAGACAATGGACATGAGATGCTGAAAATAGCACATTCTCTGTTGTTATCTATCGTGATTATTGTGTTACCCTTGGAAAAAGACCCATAGAACAGTGGCAGCTGGACCCCCTGGACAGTGAACCACCAACCTAAAGATTGTCTGGGCAGGCTTGACTTTGGGAGTTCATGCATATCAACTCTAATTCTGTCCAGGAATTCAGTGGCAGAGAGCAGAGTTTCACAGGTAGCAAGGTCTTCGGTCAGGAGGCATTTCAGCAAAGTGATCAGTGTTGTCAAAGCTATGAAAGATGTTGAAGAACAGACTTTCTACCTGAGACATCGACTAAAGTTTGAAGCTTCAAGGAGAAGGCATAGTTCTATCAACAGACAGCAGTATAGCACCAACACTTAAACCCTATGCGGCAGATTTAAATGCTGAGCCCTCAAAATCATTTGCCTGTTTTACTTTAGCTCCAGAAAAGGGGTAGGGAAACCCTTCTTCTTGCATCCCTCTCCCATGTTTACTGTTACTTAAGCAGTATTTATTTTGGTAACAGGAATACCTAGCCTTACCACTTAATCTCCACCATTCCAAAGACAATCTTTCTGAGGTCATCTTAACGTCATCTCTATGCAATAAATATCTCAGGTTTCTCATTATTCCCGAGGACATTGACCTCATATTTCATATTGTCTTAAAGTCAAAAGTACCTTTGTCCTTAACTCACACCATGTATGTATGAGACTGGGATACGAGAGAGATTGTTACATCTGGCTTGATATGTTTTGGCATTACAGGTAGTATAGGTTTTGTTATTACAGTTTAACTTTTGAAATGTGTTTGAGATTTCTCGGGTGAAATAGAACCTTTGATGTGCTGTTCCGAAGGGATAGCTATGATTCAGAGAAATCATTTCTAAAAGGTGGCACTCTTTCTCCTTCCAGTTCTTCTCTTCAATAGCAGGGCCGGGGAAAGGAAGAGGCACTTTTTGTTATTTCAAATGAGAGCATCAAAGATCAAAGTCCAAGCTGCTCAACAAAAGCCAAATGACCTTTTTTTCTACTCTATTCATAAATACATAAGAGCTGATGTTTCATTATGTTTAAGTACAAAATGCACACTCCTACTTTGTTGTTTTTATATGTGAGTGTGGAATATGTATTTGAAGAATTATGTATTCTTCAAATGCTCGTCTAATGACTGTTACCTACTCATCCAAATACAAATGATAAGGTCTCAGTTTACTGTTGTTCCTATTTTACAAGAGTTATCAATTTTGATTGAGAAACACAAAGGACAAATATATCATTATTTGCTAACCATGCCTATTATTAGTTTTGTGCCTTCATAACGTAAGTAAATAGCCACAAATACATGGCGCTTATCACACACCAGGCGTGATTCTGAATGGCATGTTCTCCATGTTATCGAAGAAGAGACAAAGGCATGAAGAGAGTAACTTGGCCAAACTCACAGGGCTAAAAAGGCAGAGAATCAGGTTTCCAACTCAGATTGCCTAGACCCTGTGTTCTTAACTATTATCATATAGTGTCTCTTTTACTGTTTCTCACTGAAGATGGCAGAGATTAAAATTTCAGGAATAAATATACCCTCCACAGGTAGGCATATGCATAGACTTCACATGTGATGAATAACAAAATGACTGCCTTTCACATAAAGTTATGAAGCAAACATATCATGAGTACTTTGTGCACACACTGGTTAGAACACATTACACATTTCATATCATTGAGTTCACACACACACACACACACACACACCCCTATATGAGGGCAATATGATTTTTCCATGTGATAAAGAAGGAAAGGGAAGTTCAGACAGATTAGGTAAATTGTCCAACATTGTTCAGATAGCAAGTAACAGATTTAAGATGCAGACGTAGACCAGAGACCATTATTTTAGACCATGATGCCTTTTCTCACCAGTTATTCATTCATTTAGTCACTTAATATACATTTACTGAGTACCTGCTATCTGTCAATGTCTTGTAAATCAATGTAGGAAAATCAGAAAATTTGAATTCACAGCATCTAGGTTCATATCTCATCTCCATCATTAACGAGCAAACCAGTAAGCCTCTCATCATTAACCAGCAAACCAATAAACCTCTCATCATCATTAACCAGCAAACCAGTTTGCAGTTTCATTATCAAGAAAATGGGTTGACAAAAAATATTTATTTCACAGAAATGTTGTGAAGTGCAAATAAAATAATCCATGTATAGAAATTGGCAAATGGTCAAGCAAACATGAATGTTAATGTTATTATGATGAGTAAAGTAAATGATATGGAGACCCACAACCTCAAATAGCTGGGGAGGGGTAGCTGATAAGGGGAGAAATGTGTCTAAAGTCAGTTGCAATACCCTGAGATAATGCTTTATTGAGAGTGTGAATAAGATGCTTGGAATTGTGGAAGGAAGAACTGGAGATCATATTACACATTTCTTACTACATATTGAGCTTTGAAAAGTAAGAATGATTTCATGAGGCAGAAATTGGTAGGATCTGAAACTTCATTACCTGTAAAATAGACTCCAGGAGTGAGAACAGTATGACCAGAAATATCTTTGGAGGGGCCAGAAACAAGATTTGAAGGGAATTAGGACCCGATTTTGAAGTAACCTAAGTGCCATGATTAAGAATCCACTTTTATAGGCAAGAGTAGTTATTCAAGGAAGTAAAATAATCACATTTTCCAACCGCCTCAAGCTGTCTCCTTTTCCTTCCTTCTTTTCTTCCTTCCTTTTTCCTTTCTTCCTTTCCTTCCTTCCTTCTTTCCCTCCTTCCTTCTCTCCCTCTCTCCTTTCTTCCCTTCTTTCTCCTTCCCATTTAACCACATACAAAATTCCAACAGCAGTGTAGAAAGTAGTGTTGAGGAGTTGGGCATGTGGGCAGGGACACCACCGAGGAAGCTGATTTGATATAACCTGGTGACGACAGCTTTGGCTCTTCTCACCCTCCCTCCCAAGTAAGCACAGCGTAGAGGAATATGAGCAGTCAGGAATGTTGCAATCAGGAATGTTGAAGCTAGAAGGGAGGTAAGCAAGTCTGGTGTTCCCAACCTGACAACACATCAAATAGCTATGACAGCCTTTGAAAGTAGAGATTCTGGGATCCAGCTTCAGCTTTACTGACACAGAGTATCCAAAAGGAGACCTATGAATCTGTATTTTTAAAAGCCTCTCCAAAGTGATGTGTAGACCAGTAATTGAAAAGGATAATTTCTTTAGTTTTTGATGAAATAACTAAGTCCCAGAGAAGTCAAGAAGATTGCCAAAATCACAACAAGGTAGTAGCAGGGTCAGAACTCAAACTCAAGGCTCCCAATTCTCAACCCAGTAGCATAGCCCAGCATCAGTTCTTACCTTGGTGTTAAATACATTCCTGCCCATGAACAGTGATCACAAAAGCAGGGAGGGAGAGAGGGTGGCAAGGGTCAAAAAATACCTATCGGGTCCTGTGTTCACTACTTGGGTGACAGGATCATTAGAAGCCCAAACCTCAGCTTCATGCAATATAGCCACGTAACAAAACTGCACGTGGACCCCTGGATCTAAAATTCAAAAATCAATAAATAATACAAAAGAAATACATTCCTATTTTTCTCAAATATTCTTCAGAATATTAAGTGGGAATCCCTTTGTTTTACAAAGTTGGTCTCATATGTTTAAGGAAATTTAACCAGATAGTTGTTTTCTGCGTCTTCCTCTAAGTATTAACAAACATTTACCATACACTGTAAAGCATTACAATATTGTTAGGATGATTAACAAGATTACCAAAGTGAAGGACTCTTGCTACAATCCTTTTTCTAGCTTTTTCATTCTACTATTTAGATTCATGTAAACACATCCATTCATTTCAGCAAAATGGCATGTTCCACACAAAGGTTTTGAACATTGTGCTTAGCTAGAGAATATCTCTAGTGAGTGCTCATAGGGGGCATTAAAATAAGTATTTCTCTTAGTTTCAAGTTTTATGAAATTAAAAGTAATCCATTTGTTCAAGTCTTCATTTAAATATTTAGTCCAAAGAACAGAAGATTGGGGATTGAGTCATAATCCAGACATTTAAATCCAAGAGAGTTTAGGCACATCATTGCCCTCCTTCCTGAGTTTCAGATTTTTCTTCAGCAAATAAGGGTAAAAATCCACACTCCCAGACCCACCACCTACTTCCCAGGGTCACTGTGTAAATTCCATTGAACAATGGCCATGAAGAGGCTCAGAAAAGGCCTGCTTGTGAGGGCAGGAGAAGCTCAGGAGGAAAAGGCTTTTCGGAGGAGTTCTTTTGTCTCCCCCAGCACAGGTTATCTGACCATCAGGGTCACAGATGGAACTCTTTGTGGACATGGCAAGTGAGAAAGCACCCAAGGTGCCCTGAGAGATTATTTTCATGTATTCTGAAAGGCCACCTACTTTCATGGGATTAGTGGCGTATGTGGTAAGGAAACTCATAATTACATTGCAAGTTTAAAGTACAGCTCCGTAGGAAGAAGCTAAGAGCAGAAAAAGCATAGATGTGGTTTGAATATTTTTTTTCCTCTTGTCAAATTTAAGTCTGAATTTTACAAAAAAAGAAAAAGAATGCTGAAACAGTCATATTTTAAGATTTCTAAAAGGCTTAAAAACATTTAGAAAAGCAAAGATGATACCTACACTGAATGCTTATTAAAAAAAAAACTCTGACTTGGGTTTCATGAAGTACAGGCATGTGCTCACTCTGTAATTCTCAAAGACTATTTTCAAAATTTGGTCAAATTAAATTTCAAAGGTCAGCAAAGTGTATAATCATGTTTCGGTTTCTTTTTTCCCCTAAGTTTAAAAAACTGACATCTATTCTTTTTTTAGACTATCTTAATGTATGAAAGAAGAGTAAAAGTTATCTTACAGCATATATTTTTCTGTAAAAGTAGCTACTTTTAAGATTAAATTATTTACCAGGGGTATTCATTTTATATAAGCAGGCTGGAGATGGAGGTTCTATTTACATATTTACACTATTGTGGTACAGTATAGTACTAAATATTTTACAGGCCAGCAATCAAAAGAATTACAGTTGCTAATAGGAAACACTAAATCTGAGGATTCTGGCATGACCGTATAGCTGGTTGGAAAAATCTTTGCTGAATTGAATGGCTTTCTCATTAGAGATGGCCTTGTTTACACTGTGCTTAGAGTTCTGTGTGCCATTTTGGACTCCTCATTGAAAAAGTTCTGTGTGCCATTTTGGACTCATTTTTTAAAGGAGGATAAGTGGGAAATAAAATGGAAGCCAAGATTATGTGGAATAAATTCTACAAAAAAAGAAAAAAGAAAGAAAATACACATAGTTGAATGTCATAATCTATCCAGAAAATAGATGAAGTGGCCCAAAAATGGATGAATGTATTCAAATATTTGAAAAATATTATTTCATAAAAATGAGAAGAATTTTAATGACTGAAGAAGTAAAACTTGACTTTTTTAAATTTGAGAACATAGTTAATGTTAAAGAGGGTCAGCAAAGAACATTGCTTCTCAACTTGAGATGATTAGAGAAGAGGTTAAATGCCTTTAGAAAACAGCGTGCTATGGACCTGGCAAGTCAACAGGATTTATGAACAGCCTCACCATGAATTTGGTCATTCTGAGGGTAAAGAAAATCCCAACTTAATTTTGGAACAAAGATCAATGTGACTACTACCATCCTTATGTCTTCTCAATGAACTTCATGATTCCTCCCAGGCTGGTGAGAGTAGGTAGTTGATGAGCATTTGTGGAATGGATAGGCGACTCTTTTCTGTGACCTACTCTGTCACCCTCAGGATCTAGTCATCCTTTGAGTTTGATATCTAAGGTGGCAATGTAATATTTCTTATACCAGAAATACACTGAAGCTCAGAGAGGGAGAGCTGAAATTTTAGGAGAGTGCTATATCAGCAAGAGGATGCCCCAGGTAATATCCTTTCCTTCCAGAGAGGAACATTTGGCTCTAGGAGGGCATTTAGTCTATGAGTTCAGAACAGGAATGGTCTTAGGCATCTGATCCAATCTGCAACATTCCCAGTCTGAACCAACTCACCCTGATTCCATTGCAAATGAGCTAGACAACAGTGAAGAGTGGTTCTAGTCCGGGTTTGGATAAACTGTGAAATATTTCAAGAATTTTTCTATAGGCTCTCAACCATTTCCCTAGAAATGTGCACATTCAAAATGTCATTTTGTTTTGCAATACCATCTTGAATAAGACAAGCCTAGTTTTTTGTTTTTTAACATAACTTTAAAATAATTGATTCACAATATTTGTACATAAGATAATGGGATATTTTGTTACACGCATAGAATGTATAATGACCAAGTCAAATTATTTTGGGTATCTATCACCTTGGGCATTTAGCATTTCTATGTATTGGAATAATTTCAATTACTTTCTTCTGGCTATTTTGAAATATTTAATACATTATTCTTAACTATAGTCTCCCAACTCTGCTATCACACGCTGTAACTTATTTCTTCCATCTAACTCTATGTTTTCATATATTAGGCAATCTCTCCTCATTCCCCTCCTCCTCTGAGACTCAGGCAACTATCATTCTGTTACCTTCCTGAGATAACTTTTTTTAACACCTACTTATGAATGAGAACATGCCATGTTTGTGTTTCTATGCCTTGCTTATTTCACTTAACATTCAGTTCAATCCATGTTGCTGAAAATGACAGGATTTTATTCTTTTTTTGGCTGAATAGTATTCCATTGTGTGTGTGTATGTATACACAATACATTTTCTTTTTATTTTTTTTACTTTTTATTTATTTGTTTATTTCTTAAAGCCTATAGGACCTGGGATTCCTAGGCCGTCTCCCATCCAAGTACTAACCAGGCCCAACCCTGATTAGCTTCCGAGATCAGACAAGATCGGGCACGTTCAGGGTGGTATGGCCACAGACACACTACGTTCTCTTTATCCGTTTGTTAATTGATGGATATTTTGGTTGATTCCATGTATTAGCTATTGTGAATAGTGCTGCAATAAGCATGAGGGTTCAGGTATCCCTCTGACATACAGATTTCCTTTCCTTTTCCTTTAGATAAATATCCAGTAGGGGGATTGCTGGATTGTATAATAGTTCTACTTTTAGTTTTTTGAGAAATCTCCATGCTGTTTTCCATAATGGCCATATTAATTTATATTCCCACTAAATTCCTTTTTCTCCATGTCCTCACCAGCATGTATTATTTTTTTGTCTTTTGATAATAGCCATTCTAAGGTAAGATACCTCATTGTGGTTTTGATTTGTAGTTCCCCGATGATTAGTAATATTGAGCACTTTTGTATACCTGTTGGTATGTCTTCTTTTTAGAAATGTCTATTCATGTCCTTTGTCCACTTTGTGATGGGATTATTTGGGTTTTGTTTTGCTTTGTTTTTGCTGTTAACTTGAGTCCCTAGCATATGCTGGATATTAGTCCATTGTTAGATGAATAGTTTGCAAATATTTTCTACTATTTAACATGTTGTCTTTTTACTCTGTTAATTGTTTCCTTTGCTATGTTTAATACAGTCCCATTTGTCTATTTTTATTTTTGTTGTCAGTCTTAAGGCAAGCCTCGTTTGATCTGGTACTTCTGAAATCTCATTGGCTCAAGTAAAGCACAGTTGTAAATCCTGAGTGTTGGTTACTCTTGATCCTGGATGTCTTCTGTAATCCAGAGACAGATTCATGTGTCAGGTTCACACTTGAACTGATCCTCTGTAACTTTACTGATTGTTGTTAAGACGGTGCAGAACCGGACTGGCTTTTGCATTACACAACAATCACAACAGTGTGTAATAATTATAGACTTATTCTCTAACACCTCTTAAGCACTTAGATAATGAGAAATGTCTTGATGAAAATACCTGTAACCACAGAAGATCAAGGGAATAAAAAACCTAAATGAAGTGCGAAAGTGGTAGAAGTGAAGACATAGATGGTTTCACTTGGGCCAGAGATAGATTGTGAAACATTTGAGAGTTTAACATACTTTCAGTACTGACAGTCTACTTTGATGTAATGTAGTGTATTGAATGTTATTATGCTGACAAATAAACCCCCAAAATTAAATGACTTAAAAACAAGTCATTCTTCATCACATAGCTTTCTAGGATGGTGTTTAGGAGGATAAGGCCGCTCTCCTTGCTCTTAGTCATGGACCAGGATTCTCCCACCTTCTGTTTCTACCATCCTTCATGCATCAGCATCTTCAGCATCCAGCTGACAGAAAAAGAACATCAAGATGGACATGTGGGAGGAGCTATGAACCAGTCCTGAAAGTGGCATGCAATATTTCTGCTCACATCTAATCACTTGGCCAAATCTAATTGCAAGGAAGACATAGAAATGAGAACTTGTATGCCCAGGAACAGTCAGAGAATGGAATATGGCAGACAGCCAGCAGAATTTCTTACATTCACAGTCCTGATTATTTAATTCTATGCTTTTCCAAGGTCATTTTGTCTTCAGCCAAGATTCTATTTCAAGGAAACATATTTCTTCACTCTACAATATCATTGTTGAAGTAGATCCTGCTGCCTCTGTGGTAGCCCATCCAATATCTTAAAACCTTTAAAAGATAATTTTTAACCATACATAATTCACCCAATATAAGAAATCATGAGAGAGAGCTAATCTCAGTGTACTTATTATACAATGAGACAAGTAATGAGATGGATCTCTTTTATTCTCCACTATATATTTTAAAAGAATTGCAGAGGAGAGTGATTGTTTATGTTCATCATAAGATAATATTCTTATCATTGCTTTGCCTCAGTAAGACTGAAAACAAATTGTAATTCAGGCCACACAACCCTCTGAAGCCCTTTTCCATTCACTCAACCCCCATTAAAGCAGAAAACGTGTCTGTTTGGATTGTTGACGTTGGAAACTGAATAATACCACTTCTCCAAAATAGATTTAATAGTAGGGCTGGTGAATGGCTTCCTGACCTGTTTGATGGAGAATGTGAGCCCAGAGGAAAAACATGGTATATGAGTTTTCATATCCATTAGTCTAAAATAATCAGAATTAAGTTATATTTTTAAAAGTAATTATGATAGAACTATTACTTTTTTTGTATTATAATCTTACCTAGACTTATTTAACATATTTAATATATAATATTTTAAGGCTAAGTAGTTCTACACAGGATTTATCATTCAATTCTTATTTATTCAATAAAATATTTTGGAGATTAATTTTTAATAAGTCTAAATACCCAGATAGCCAGGAATGTGATTGAGGATCACATTTTTAAAACCCATCCCTCAAAAAGAAAATTATAATATCTTGGGAGACAGCTATGGTTTGAAGATCACCCCTCTTCAAAGTGGGTTCAATATCTGACCTAGTGGAATCACTCTCCATTCCCCAGGACTAGGTGACACTCAATGATCTGGGAAAAATAAACATGTGCAAATAACAAGAATTTTGAGAAATATGAGTAAGCTTTGAAATTTGGATACTGAAAAGAGAAAGCAAGAGAGGGAGGGGGATGGGGGGAAGGGAAGGGGAGAAGGAGATGATAGGGAGGGAGGGAAAGAGAAAAAAGGAATGAAGAAAAAACTAATAATAATTTGCCTTTTAAAATAATATAAGGTGCGACTGGGCACAGTGGCTCACTCCTGTAATCCCAGAACTTTGGGGAGCTGAGGCGGGCAAATCACCTGAGGTCGGTAATTCGAGACCAGCCTGACCAACATAGAGAAACCCTGTCTCTACTAAAAATACAAAATTAGCTGGGCATAGTGACACATGCCTGTAATCCCAGCTACTCAGGATGCTGAGGCAGGAGAATCACCTGAACCCAGGAGACAGAGGTTGCAGTGAACTGAGATCGCACCATTGCACTTTAGCCTGGGCAACTCAAAAATCCATCTCAAAAAAAAAAGAGATAAGTGCTACATTTTTATTTTCACCAATGCAATTGTTTTTCTTATCCTTTCCTGATATGTAATTGCCTCAGATGCAAGCCTATGTGAAACTAATGAAGATCAAGCTAAGAGCTTCTCACTGGCCTGGTTCCCTTTCAAGTTCTAAGACGAAGGGGTACTTGCAGCTGCGCATAGTTTTAGGTTTTATAAAATTCGAAAACCTAAGATGTTTTTGTATTATTTTTCGGAAAGTGGACTCTTATAATTGTATAACCTTCATGCACCACAAAACCTAGATCCCACCCCTGATTGCATGGTTGACTGGTGTTCAAACAGGATGATATTCAAAATAACCCCCATTAAAATACCTTCTGAGTTCCAGATTATTTCTATAAATGTACTAACAATTTCATTAATTGATAGGCCTCTTTCTTTAAATAAGTGACCAATTCCTAGCTAAATTAAAAAATGACAATGAAGTTTATTTGAAGCAGAGCTGCACAGATAACCATGGAATGATAACCAGGATAGAAAAAATAGTGCTGTGTCTAAAGATATCCATGTATTCCCAATACAAATATTTATTGAGCAACTCATACATGTGAGGCACTGTTGTATCTGCTGGGGACACATTAATGAACAAAGTAGATTTAAAAAAAAAATACTCTGCGCTTGTGGATCTATTTAATGATGTAAGTAAAATGATAAAATGAGTAAAAAATGAAGTTCATCAGAGGCTGTTGAATGCTATGGAGAAAAATTAAAAGTAAGGAAGGTCTTTTAAAAAAAAAAAAAAAAAAAAGCCTGGGAGGTTAGGGGCAGCAGTTTTAAATAGGCTGGCATAGGAATATCTCGTGAAGGTAACATGGAGTTGATATCTGAAGAAAAAAAAAGCCAGGCAAGGAGAACTGCAAATCCAAAGGCCCTGAGGAGGGAGTATGCACAGGTGCTTCAAGGACAGCTAGGGGCCAAGAAGCTGAGCAAAGTGAACAAGAGGAAGAGATGTAGGTAAAGATGAGATTAGAGAGGGACCAGGGGCCCGGGTCACTGAGGGCCTTAAACCTTTAAGAAGGCGTAGTATTTACTCTGAATAAAATAGGATACCATTATGGGATAGTGAGCAGGAACTTGCAGGGACTGGGCATACATTTTAGGAGGATCACTCTATCTGCAATATAAAGAATAAATGTGGGTGGGTGGCTGGAGAAGTAGCGGGGCCCATCATTAAAATATCAGTGCTTCAAGGTGGGCTTATTAAAGCAATTTTAGTTGCTCTGTATCATAGAAACAATAAATAAATACAGAAACTCCCCAACTCCACCTTGGGTTTTTTTCTTTGCTTGTTTCTTTTCTTAATATTTTAACTTTTATTTCAGGTTCTGGGGTACATGTGCAACTTTGTTACGTAGGTAAACTTGTGACTTGAGGATTTGGTGTATATATTACTTTGTCACCCAGGTAGTAAACATAGTACCTGACAGTTGGTATTTTTTTTTCTGCTCCTCTCCCTCCTCCCACCGTCCACCCTCAAGTAGGCCCCAGTGTCTATTGTTCCTCTCTTTCCGTCCATGTATTCTCATTATTTAGTTACCACTTATAAGTGAAAACACACAATCTTTGGTTTTCTTTTCTTGCATTAGTTTGCTAAAGATAATCGCCTGCAGCTCCATCCATGTTCCTGCAAAGAAAATGATCTTGTTCTTTTATATGGCTGCATAGTATTCCATGGTATATATGTACCAAATTTTCTTTATCCAGTCTATCATTGATGAACATCTAGTTTGATTAGATGTCTTTGCAATTGGGAATATTACTGTAGTGAACACATACATGCATGTATCTTTATAGTAAAATGATTTCTATTACTTTTGGCATATACCCAGTAGTGTGATCGCTGAATTGAATGGTAGTTCTGTTTTTAGTTCTTTGAGGAATCACCACACTGCTTTCCACAATGGTTGAAGTATTAATAATTTACATTCTAACCAGCAGTATATAAGCGTTTCCTTTTCTCTGCAACCTTGCCGGCATCTGTTATTTTTTGACTTTTTAGTAATAGCCATTCTGAGTGGTATGAAATGGTATCTCATTGTCATTTTGATTTGTATTTCTCTAATGATTAGTGATTTTGAGCATTTTTTCATGTGCTTATTGGCCACATGTATGCCTTCTTTTGAAAAGTGTTTATGTCCTTTGCCCACTTTTTAATGGGGTTGTTTGGTTTTCGCTTGAATGTTTAAGTTCTTGTAGATTCTAGATATTAGAACTTTGTTGGATAATATAATTTGCAACATTTTCTCCCATTCTGTAAGTTATCTGTTTACTCTGTTAATAGTTGGTGTTTTATTTTTTAATTTTGAGGGATTTCAATTGGGTTTTGGAGGTTTTCCTATTGAGTTGTAGGAGCACCTATGTACTGTGGATATTAACATCACATCAAATATGTGGATTGCAAATATTTTCTTCTAATCTATAGGTTGCCTTTTCACTATCTTTTCTCCGTTGCTGTGCAGAAACTTTTTATTTTGATGTAGTCCCACTTGCCTATTTTTGCTTATGCTTTGATGCTGCCATGGATTAGAAAACTTAATATTATTAAAATATCCACTATCCAATAAAATCTCCACAAAAATTCCAGTGGTATTTTTTATAGAAATAGAAAAGCAATCTTCAAATTCACAAGAAACCACAAAAGACTGTGAAACGCCAAAACAATCTTGAAAAAGAACAACCGACCTGGAGGTCTCATACATCCTAATTTCAAAACATATTACTAAATGACAGTAATCAAAGCAGTGTGCTACTGGCATAAAGAAATAATAAAACTAATAGGACAGAATAGAGCCCAGAAATAAACCCACATATATACAGTTAACTGATCTTTGACAAAGGTGCCCACAATATGCAATGAAGAACGAAAAGTCTTGAACAAATGGTGTTGGGAAAACTGGATATTCATATGCAAAAGAGTGAAATTAAACCCTTATCTTAAACTGTATACAAAAATCAGCTCAAAGGACTGAATTGTAAGACCTGAAGCTGTAAACCTAGAAGAAAATTTAGGGGGAAAATTTCATGGCATTGGTCTTGGCAATAATTTGAGATGCTTTCTTAGGGAGAGTTTCAATTAAGAAAATTTTTCTTAAAAATAATCATTAAAACATAATCTATAAACCTCAAGTAAAACAAGTTTTGGTTGGGGCTTTCTGGTTGTCTTAGTCAACTCAGGCTGCATAACCAAATACCATAGACTGGTGGCCTAACCAGAAATTTTCTCACAATTCTGAAGGCTGGGAAGTCCAAGACCAAGATTGGCTGATTTGATTCCTGCAGAGGGCTCTTCCTATATGCAGATGGCTGCTTTCTCACTCTGTCCTCATGTGGTAAAGAGAAAATACTCTTGTGTCTCTCTCTTTTCTTAGAAGAATACCAGCCCTATTGGATTAGGGCCTCATCCATATGACCTCATTTAGCCTTTATCACCCAACAGGCCCTATGTTCAAATACAGTCACATTGGGGGTTAGGGCTCCAACATATGAATTCTGGGGGAAACAAGATTCATTCCGTAACACTGGCCTAATACTTTTCAGAAAAATTGGCCTTTTACCACGTCATTGTGTCAAAAACGTGCTAAGCAAGTCCACCTTATCCTCCATCATTTACAGTTCAGACATCAAACTCATGCTGTCATTTCCATCTTGAATCTTTTTATTGCTCTATATTACTTGGGAGTGTCACTGACAAGCCAGAAAAAAGTATTGTATATTTCCAGATACCACATAATATTTTACTCATAAATAAGCATATACGCTTCATCTTTGTGCCAGGCTGTGCGTGTGGGTGTGTGTGTGGGGTGTGTGTATGAGACAGTATCCCACTGTGTTGCTTAGGTTGGAGTGCAGTGGCATGATCGAGACTCACTGAAGCCTCAATCTCCTGGGCTCAAGCGACTCTCCTGCGTCAGCACCACAGGCCTGTGCCACCATGCCTGGCTAATTTTTGTATTTTTTGTGGAAACAGGGTTTCATCATGTTGCCCAGGCTGGTTGAGCTCCTGAGCTCAAGCAGTCCACCCACCTCAGCCTCCCAAAGTGCTGGAATTACAGGTGTGAGCCACCATGCCCAGCCCCAGGCTTTTGTTTATAAAAGATTAAGAACAGACACATTTTACCCTTTGTTTTCATCTTATCTTAACTCTGTGCAAATATATGTATTGTGCAAGCTAACATATGTAGTATGATTTAATGGTGAAATCTTATAAAGTAGCTAAATATCATGCCTTCTCAGGGTATCCTATTTAAATTTAATATGTAGTTTTTTGATTGATTGGGAAAGATTGCCATCTGTGCATATCACTGTAAAATGCTAGTTTCTACAGTCTCTTCTCCATAGATAATCAGAGCAAAGTAAATATTAAAATGGTGAATTTTGCAAATCATTATTTTGTTTACCCTAGAGAAGCTATTTGACCTGCAGGGAAATTTTCAATAGAGAACTATCACTGGTATTGATTAGAAACAAGTTTCATAACCCTGTGATATTGATAATAATGGGTAAAACATTTAATATTATAAAGAGGGAAAAATGTATGCAATCATCCAGTTCCAGTTACTCTCTCCTTAAACTCAGGGGTATGCCTCCCCTCACTTTGAGTGGCAGAGCATCAAAATGGATTCCAATGTGTGGCCAACAGCATGAGCTACAATATACAGGGGAGAGTGTGGTGCAGGAATATAAACAGCAGTATAATTGTGACCTGAGGTCCCCAAGCTACACCCTGTGTCTGGGGACCTGAGGTCTGAAGGACTGTTTCTGCTCATTATATTCAGCTGGAGCCCCACCTAGGCTGTTGGGACCTCCAAGCCTTCCACAATTCCTAGTAGTAAATTGTTCTTTCTCTTCAGTGAGGAATATCTAGAAAAGAAATCAGCAGTCTCCACCCTCCCAGGATGTTATCACACAGGAATTATGGAGTTGGGTGGAGACATAAAAGCAGCTGAAACTTAGAGCAATCTGGCTCCATCATCTGTTATCTCATTGATTGCCATTGATTCAGGTGATTTGACCCTCAGTTCTCTTCCTCTTTCATCTCTCCCTTTAGGTTCTTCCCAAAGCCATGTGTTCAAGTAAAATGAATGACTCAGTTAAAGAGAATGACCTAGGTGGACGATCCCCCTGGAAGATAAAGAGTAATAAAAGTGAAAAACAATAGCTACTAAATAATGGGAATGTACTAGCTGCCAGGGAATGTGGTAAATACTTTCCAAACGTTTTCTCTTCTAATCCTTGTAATAGCCCTAGAGCTAGGTACTGTAATTATCTTTATCAGCAGTGAAAGCCTAGAAAACTACAGTAACTTGCCCTAGAGCCTGCAAGGAGGAAGTGGCTGAACCAAGATTTGAAATTTAACCCATGTTTTCTAACTCCTAAATAAATGTCTTAACAGGAACATTTTTGGTAGGTCTATGTTTTCTATGTGCCATTGTTTTTAATATGTAGCAAAAAAAAAGCAGCTCTCAGCTGGCCCTGGCTTCAGTGATGGCTCCCAGGGTTCCCAGTGGCATTCAGCAACGTCTTCCCTGTGAGAGGCCTTCGTAGATGCTTCAGTATTGGGAGCTGCTTTTGATAGGGGTTTCTTAGCAGCCGCTCCACTGAGACCCTCATTGTCCCACTCCCTTTGGGCTTCATACTGGGGGTCAGTGCTGAGTATAAGGTCCAGATGGCTACGCTAGATGAGGGGAGCTATTTATTCAGCATGGTAGCAGGACCCTGGCTCAGGAGAGGGCCCATATCATGGTCAAAAAATAAATCGAAAAAGATTTAAACTAGGGAAGCAGTGTCTAGCAAAAGGCTAGAAAAGATGAGAAATGACCTTCAGCAGACAAACAACTACAAGGTCAGTAGACACAAAATATGGGAGCAGTGGAGAACATGGATGAAAGGTAGATTGGAACTGTGTTACCATCCAGTGGTTCCACTGACATGGAACAGTGTGGAGAACTGGGAGTATTTGTTCATTGGGTAGTTTGTCTGATTTCTCTTTGTTTTTTGCAGGGGGCTGGTTCCATAGAAAGGGATGGGTCTGTGGAGTAAATGGTCTGAATAGTGCTAGTCACACAGACACTTTAATACTGCTGAATGCAGCAGGCCAGCTGGCCATTACTCTTACTGCCCCCTCATAGGGGACCATATACAGCTACATCATTCCTCCTCCAAAACTGCCTTCTGGCAAAGTTATCTCTTTTAAGAAATGTGTGCATCCTTGAATTGCTTTAAGGGAAGCAAACATGTGGAACAAGAAAGCACCTCAATTCCATTTGCTAAGGCATTTTGCAGACCCACTGACCCTTCCTTAATTCCAAATGAAATCTCAAACTCTGTAAAGAAACCCACGAAATGGGTTACAGCAAAGACTTTTTTACAACCTACTGTTATGTCCAAAATTAGAAAAATCTGGGGATTTGGCAAATTC
Organism: Aotus nancymaae; assembly: GCF_030222135.1. Taxonomy (NCBI): domain Eukaryota; kingdom Metazoa; phylum Chordata; class Mammalia; order Primates; family Aotidae; genus Aotus; species Aotus nancymaae. The sequence goes on along the minus strand of NW_026988425.1, from coordinate 53,297,007 downwards.
CAAAATGTTGGGTCATATGAAAATGTTTTTCTTTTTTTTTTTTTTTGAGACAGAATCTCGCTCTGTCACCGAGGCTGCAGTGCAGTGACACAATCGTGGCTTACTGCAGCCTTGACCTCCTAAGTTCAGGTGATCCTCCTTCCTCAGCCTCCAGGGTAGTTGGTACTACAGGTGAGCACTACCACACCCAGCTAATTTTAATTGTAAAGATGGAGTTTTGACATGTTGCCCAGGCTAGCCTTAAACTCCTGGGCTCAAGTAATTCACCAGCCTTAGCTTCCTCAAGTGCTGGGATTACAGGCATGAGCCACCACACCCGGCCCCATAGGAAAACTTAGTCTCAGAATTAGCCTTTGCATGCATCACCTGTAAGTTAACCAGAATGTTACTTTCAGAAGTTCCATACAGGTGAGGAAGCTAAAAGGTGTTCTTGTATTTTTTTAATGATTAGTGGGAAACTTCATAATAGAGATGTAAACAGAGTCTATTCTCCCCAGCTTTCGAATCAGACAGCTTGAGTTTAAAACCCACTTACGAGCTTGAACATACTACTTAACATAGAGTCACTTGTCTATGCCTCAGATTCCCCATGGTCAAATGGAAAATACAGTGCCTACTTCAAAGGGTTATTGTGAGGATTCAGTGAGATAATGTATGCAAAGCACAGTGCCTGGAACATGGAAAGTGTTCCAGAAGTTTTGTTATTATTAACATTATTGTTATTGTCAGCGTCATCCTTATACTTGGTTATTTTTAGTCTCCCCAATCCTTTAGTTACTTTTTCAAACTTCTGCTAAATTTTTGCTTGGGCTCCATCTAATTGGCTGTGAGTCAAAAGAGAATTCACCACATCCAATTGTTTTCTAAAGAATGTCCTTGGAAAATTCACAACTGATCATTTGATACCAGCATCTAAGGTTAGGGCTACCTTATCCTTCATCACCTTCTTGTTTTATTCGTAATACCACAATGTGGATTGTTAATAAAATTATGTTTCAAAAATAAGTAGCTTATTTGAAGGCATCTATAATTTCAGCCCAAACTGACTAATTAGGCTACCTTTCAGAAAGTTAAGTAAGTGGTCTAATTCTCGGTTAACTTACTACCTACCAAGTGAAAATGTACTGCCTTTTAAAATCTATAACGAACCTCTCTCAAGGCAAACTTTCTAGTTCTAATATTTGAAGTATTTAATGAACAAGCCTTTTTGGGGGTCCTCTTGTGGTTAATACATTTATTTTTCTTTGTTGCTTTCTACCCTGTTTTTGTTTTTTTGTTTTTTGTTTTTTGTTTTTTGAGACAGAGTCTTGCCCTGTCGCTTACATTGGAGTGCAGTGACACAATCATAGTCACTGTAACCTCGAACTCCTGGGCTTAAGCGATCCTCCCACCTGTGCCTCCCAAAGTACTGGAATTACAGGCATGAGCTACTGTGCTCAGCCTTTACTCTGTTTTCTACTTTTTTTTTTTTGAGACAGAGTTTCGCTCTCGTTATCCAGGCTGGAGTTATCCAGGCTGGAGTTTCGCTCTTGTTATTCCTGAGATTTCAGTGTTAAAAGTTGATTTGGGTGTTTCCACATATGTCTTTATAACAAGCTTCTGCTGACACTCCTTGGCCCAGCTTTCCATAAACACATCCAGCCCGACCTATTAGGTTGAATTGTACAAAATTGCCATTTTTGTAGGTCCCCACTATTCTTTAATACTAAGCTTCAAACTGAGCCAGACACTACATGTCCTGTTTTGTACGCATGCTTTACTCATTCCTGCATGGGTTTGCTTTTGTGGGTTTACTTTTGCTGGATGGCCTCCACACCCAACCCCAGCTCTACTCTGCCTGGACATCTTTTAACTCTCCTTCAAAGAGGAACATCCTTCAACTTCCTAAATTCCCTTTACACTCATTGTCTACATCACATATTCTGCTTGCCTTTGTAATACAACTTCGTGTTTTAGTATTTATATACTATTTAATACAGATGTCACCCATTTTGTTGCTTTTATTTTCTCTGGTTGCTTGATGTTCTATTGACATAACTAGACTTTAGTGCTTTCTAGAAAAGGACTATGTTTAGTATATCTGTACTTATTCAAGTGCTGATCTAAGGACATAGGACAAAATGTAAAAGTTAATTCAATGAATATTTTCATAATACAAAGTCTGTTTTTCTGTAAGGGCATTCACTAATGCTGACATTTGCTAATACTTCGGACTAGAAAGTCTCAGTAATATTACTTTTTCTTGATAATTAATTTTGATTGTAAGAGCATTAAATATAATGGAAATCAATTATGCAAATGACCTCGGACCCTAGGTTCACTTCCCAAAACAAACAGTATTCTGAGAAAACTTGTAGTGCCAAAATTTAGAGTGAAACCCCAGACTATTATTGATGCTCATGTTACTTTACTCCAACATAGTAAGTACTCAGTGATTTGTCATGGAAATTCAATTTAGTCTTCTCAAGTTTCTTTTTTTTAATGTAAAAGTCCAATAAAATATCAGTCACTATTTTTAGATCTTCATTCTCAATGTCTGTAAAGCTAATACTGATATTAGATTAATGTAATGTTATCAAAATCGATAATTACTATACATTGTGAATCTTGTTTTTTAGATGTCATTTAAAGGGTTGTCTTCCTGAGTCCTTAAGAAATAGATAATTTAGGCCTTTAAGGTTATTTAACCTTTTAGGGGAAAATAGTTTCCTTGTTTAAGAAAATGGTCTCCATCTAGTGGACAAATTTTTATATGACAACATACAAAGAAAAGTATCAAAGCTCCTAGAATATCTTATATCAAGCACTTTCTGACCTACTAATAAATGTTTTGGTTTTAGTGGTAATATTATGGCTTAAAAGTTTTAAGATTTAAAAATATCTTAAATATCTAAGTGACAAGATATTTAGCAATATTTGTTTCAAGACTTATAGTGGAGTGTCTCTGTAAGTTAAGACTTGCTTAATTTAATTGGAAAAAATATAATTAAAGACAAAATTACTAATTTTTACAAATTTGGCATTTACTCAATTGAAATGAAAAAAACTAAACCAAAACCCACACTTCTGTATCTCTTACATTTCTGTTTGCAGACAGGAAGGAGAGGGTATTTTCTGTTTTTAATTTAGCAATAAGAATATCTTGATATTCAAGTGAAATAGACATAAACATTTTTATAGGTATTCACATTCCTAGGTCCTCCTCATGCTGATAAGCTGTCATGGCTATTTTCTTAGAAGAGAAATCTACTTTGCCAAACTCCCATTATTCAGAAGTTTTTAACGTCTACCAGTTGTATACTAAACACCTTCAAAAACCTTCTTAAGTACTACTCTCTGTGAAAACTTCTCAGATATCCCAGCCTGAGTTAATCATTCGTCCTTTATTTTTGTGTCTTAATGCACTCATAGTAGGTGCTTAATAAATGCCTATTTAAGCATATCCAAGGAGAGTTTGCTGAAGGTCCCTAATGTATGTCTATTGAATAATTAGAGACCATCCTCCCTTTCCAGCCTTCCTGCGAATTGCCAAGGTCCTACGTACATACGTGCCTATCCTATTCTGGTGAAACAGAAGTCCCTTGTTTGGATGACATATATATTTGTGGTTTGTATAGTTATGCAGTAGAGCTAGAAGGACTTTAGGAACAATCGATGATTCAATACAGTTAGCTTAGTGACTGGTCAATTAACTTTTCTAGGACCTGGTATCCTTGTCTGTAAAGTGAGTCTGTTCAACTGGATAATCTCTCATTGTCCTTCCTGAACCAAATAAATATATCTACAAAGTGACACAATTCTAAGAAAATTTTAAATGGGAAAAACATATTTACAACTGGTCAAGCTTGATGATAAGTTTTTCCTCTTCTGTTTACTTGATGGATTGTTTTGGAGCCACTGTTATTTGATTGTAGATTCAAAAGTGACCTATGAAACATCTTCCAATCTTAGGGTCATAACTCTATTTATTAATAACTGCAATAAAGAAAATAAATGAATGTTTTAAAATTAGCTAGTTAATAGTTTGGATAAAGATTCTAATGGGGAAAATGTTAATGACAGCAACACTTGAATTCACATGTTTATTAATTCAACAATTTTTTCTTTAAAACCACATGCCAGGCCAGGTGCGGTGGCTCATGCCTATAATCCCAGCACTTTGGGAGGCCAAGGCAGGTGGATCACAAGGTCAAGAGATCGAGACCATCCTGGTCAACATGGTGAAACCCTGTCTCTACTAAAAATACAAAAATTAGCTAGGCAGGTAGCATGAGCCTGTAGTCCCAGCTACTCGGGAGGCTGAGGCAGGAGAATTGCTTGAACCTGGGAGGTGGAGGTTGCGGTGAGCCAAGATCGCGCCACTGCACTCCAGTCTGGGTAACAAGAGTGAAACTCCATCTCAAAAAAAAAAAAAAAAAAAAAAAAAAAAGCCACACACCTGCTGGGCTGTCCTAAGCTATCACCCTCCTCACCTAAGAACACATGAAAGGTGACTATTTTAATACTGGTTGATGTTTCACTAGAAAGGTTCCTTGTGGAAAGTTTATCTAGATTATAAGGACTATGACGTTAAGAACTGTGTGTGTAGTTATTTTTTCCCAGCTCTGAAATATGTATTGCTGAGCACAGTGTCTTTTATTCGTTTAATCATTTACTCAAGCCACTTGTGCATGGTTTTCAAAGTGCCAAGAATACTCAGAGTCTCCATTCGTAGAGAGCTCACAGTCTAGGAATGGAGACTGGGTGCAAAACATTTTCAATTCATTATAAATTCTGTCATTAGGGAGTGAGAAAGTGTCTTGGGAGCATAGAGAAGAGGGCCTTTCATAAAGCTCTGATGTACCAGGGGAGCCTTTCAAGTGCAGGCTAAGTCTCAAGGATAAGTGACAATTAGACAGGGAAAAGGAGGGTTGAGTAATTAGGAGAGCAGGAAGTTAGATGGTGATAGCCTGTGATAAGGAGATCATACTTCAATATGACTTGAGTTTGAAGTACCCAGTAGATGAGTGCTGCAAATTGAGGCTGGACAGGCAACTAATTGTAATTGAGGGCAGATGGTTAGACTGGCAGTCTAGAAAATAAATTTTGACTTCATCTTGAGGGCAATAGTAAGTTACTAAAAAGCTTTAAACTGAAGAATGACAGTAGAAAATGGATTCAAGACACTAATATAAGGGTTGTTATAATAATATAGGTGAAATTCGATGGAGACCTGAATTTAAAATATTGGTAGTAGGGATGGAAGGAAGTGGGTACGACAGAAATTAATGCTCAGATAAATGTAGTAGGGTAGGAGTGTGGCGAGAGAAGCCCAGGCTTGGGAGAACAGCATTGGGCACAACATGGGCATTTGTTGAATTGAATTCAAATATTTAATGAATTGCTGTGTATTTGTTATTTTCCAAAAGGAATTTTGTGCTTAGAAGATTATTTTTTGCAGAATGTTTCCCTTTTAACTGAAGTTGAGTTTGGAAAAACCTATATCTTGTATCTGGTCGATTAACAAGAGTATCCAGGAAAATAAGAATGTGAAGTCAATGTATTTTTCTTTTATGTATTTCACATAATCATATTTTAATGGCAGGAATTAGGTATAAATTTGATTCCTGCTAATTCCACTGTCAGTTCCTCAGCTGAAGGTAAATGCTTTGTGAAAATATCAACATGCATTTGAATGTTCACAGCAACATAATTCCTTCTCCTTCCTTTACAGTTTTGATGTGGACAATGGCACATCTGCGGGACGGAGTCCCTTGGATCCCATGACCAGCCCAGGATCTGGGCTAATTCTCCAAGCAAATTTTGTCCACAGTCAACGCCGGGAGTCCTTCCTGTATCGATCCGACAGCGATTATGACCTCTCTCCAAAGTCTATGTCCCGAAACTCCTCCATTGCTAGTGATATGTAAGTACAAGGGTAGGCAAAGAGAAGAGGGAGCTCCTACAGAAAACCAAGGAAATTTATATCTAGAGTTGATGATTTAATAAAACTAATGACTTTTGTTCAACTGAATCACTCTTTTCCAACATAGAAAGAATATGAATAAAATCATGCAAGCTAGAAATGAATGGTAGATTTAACCTGAGTGCACTGTCACTCTTGATTCTCACACACACACACGTGTTTATTTTCCCAGAAAATACACTTTCTGGGAAAACTGAGAATTTTTAATGAAAATTAACACTTAATCATTAGCTCATATTTATATAGAAACTGAGTTTTAGCTACCCAACTACATGGATATTTTCTAATATTTTGAAAAGCTTTCAACTCAGTTTGAAAATTCCTGTGATAACAGACTGTATAGCATTTTGAATGTATTTCAATTTATGTATGTACAGATGTTAGTACTAGTTTGCCAGATCGTTTAAGAAATCTTTGCAGGGTTTTACCAAAATTAAACCAATTTTTAAATAAGGATCATTAGAGGCAAGCACAGAAAACATTAGACAGACTTGAATATCATTTAAGACATAGTACAGCTTGGAAAATAATGAAAACTGACAAGCAGGTTTGCAGATCATACACCATCACTTGCTCATTTTCTCAATGCATTTCATTCTCGTAGTGTTCATGTTTTTCTACATAGGTCTTTATTCTCACTCAATACTTGCACTATCATTTGTGGCACCTCTGCCTCTGCATAGAATTGATCTTCCATTTTTCTCTCTTGGTTTATACATTTGTCCAATAACATTCACTATGTTTTTATGACACCCATCTCAAAAACTCATAACAGGCTGCAATTTATCTTATAAGAATTAGACTGTATGGGACCCCTGTCTGTCTAGTATTATTCTTGCTCTTCTAACAGAGCATCAGGGTATTGCAATAGGTCTACGTGGGGTTCTAGAAATGAAATTATATTTTACTCATTTTTACAAACTATAGTTACTGTTTTATTAGCAGTTGTATTATTGATGTCTATCCTTCTTCATCCCTAAACAACTTTCTATTCCTAGTGGCCCTATTTCTACATTATTTTTATTTCACTTTCTTAGATTTGAAATTCAAGACATTACATAATGAGAATGCTTCTTGAGCAAATATTACTATGTATTTAAAGCTCTCAATCTGTGGAGCGGTGAGGTCTGGCATGTGATAGACCATTGCAATAAAATACCAGGGGCACCATCCTTGAGGCATTTACAAAGCACTGCAGGAACATAAAGAGGAGGAGAGTTTTCCACCCAAGGGAAAGGTACAGAAAACACTGGGCTAAGGAAACAGCACTTGCTAAATGTGAGGCATGGAAAATTACAGCTGAACTAAGGAATGACAATCTGTTTGATGTGAGTAGCGAAACCTGACAAGAGAGAAGAAAGATTCAAATACAGCCTGTGGGACTGGAGAGCCACAGGGTTTGGCATGACCATATTCTGACTCTATTGTTGAATGATTGTGTAGCGAAGTGACTACAGGGAAGTATTTCATGTCAAAATTCACAGAAGTAAGGCAGGCTAAATATGATGAAGAGCTAGGTCAAGGGACTGATGGCAGTGGAGCAAAGAGTTGGTTCAGATACATGAGGCTTAGAGAGAGAGTGAGCGTGTGTTTGTGTGTGTGTGTGTGTGATGTATGTATGTACGTATGTTGGGAGACAACCAGTGGAGAAGGAGAATCAAAGAGAATGCTGATGTTTTGACCATGAAAGAGTATGTAAATGGTGATGTGGACATGAGAAACAAGGAGCAGAAAATGTGGCAGATAACAGGTGATGAATTTGACTTGTACATGATGAGGCTACGGGAAATAAGACAACAGTTAAAGTACCAGGACAGCAAACAGATAACAGTCCAGAAGACCAGGAAAAATGAGAACAGTGACCTTCCATAATTACTAGGTTTTTGAATGACAGTTGCACGGAGCGTCGTATTTGGGTAATAGCATTAGGAGCCCCTGGGTTAAGGAGTGAATTGAAAGTGGAAATGTGAGCAAGCCCAGGCATCTCTTCAAAAGGCTGATGAGTGAAGCAGGAAGAGAGAACTAAGGCTGTCTGATGGAGAATTACGTTTAAGCGGACTTTTTTTGAATTCAGGATACTTGAGCTGAGGGAAGGATCTAGGAGATAGAAAGAGACTAAAAATTCAAGAGGAAAAAAGGGTTAAAGATGGAGCTGTAGTTGCAGACAAAGATGAGATCATGAGCTGAAGTAAAGAGACTATCCTTGGAAAAGTAGTAGATACCAGAACTATTTGCTTTAGGAAGGACAAAGAAGACCTGCCTGGCCAATATAGTGAGACCTTATCTCTACTAAAAATAAAATAAAATAAAAAATTAGCTGTGTATGGGTATGGCATGTCTCTACTAAAAATAAAATAAAAATTAGCATGCACCTTTAGTCCCAGCTACTCTGGAGACTGAAATGGGAGGATTGCTTGAGCCCGGGAGTTCAAGGTTGCAGTGAGCTATGATCATGCCACTGCACTCCAGCCTGGGTGACAGAGCAAGACAAGACTGTGTCTGAAAGAAAAGAACAGAAAGGAAAAAAGAAGCAAGAAGGAAAAGAAGAAGATGATGACGAAAAGAAATGTTTAGAGATATTAGCCATGAGTTCTCTAAACATTCTACTCCTCCATCTCCAAATGAATGAATGTAAAAGTAGAAGGTACAGCTGTCAATAGTCAGAGGAGAGAGGGATGGGGCAGCTTGAGAAGAAAGGGAAAGGCTTAAAAAAGCCACTGTGCAGATCAAAAAAGGGGACAGGGTAGAAGTGAGTAGAATACTGACCAGCCCCATAGATAATAATAAACAATATTAAATCAGCAAATGACCGAATTGAAAGTCATCTAATCCAACTTCATCAAAGGTGAGTCAACCTTGGAATTGATCAAGGAAAGGGGAAAACTTACAGTGAGTTAGTGGAGACCATTTATATAGTTATGTGTTCTACCTTTATAAATTGTAGTAAGCTCAGTTTTGGATGGATTATTTCTTTCATACACTCTATTTAGTAAATATTAAATATATACATGTATTTATGAAAATCTTACAGCATTTTATATTTAAATATGAAATGCTTTTATTTCAAAATCAAACTTGCAAGGATGACCTCATTTTGCTGTGTGCCTCAAGAGTTTCTTTATCTGATCAGACTCAGATAGGAATGATGAGTTTCATCAGGCCAAAAGTCAACTCTATATGCTGCCGAAAAATGATGTGTTGACATGTTTAACTTTTCCATTCTCCCTGGATATTTGCATTGGAGTAGAAAGACGTTCTTTTGACACCGACTCCTAGAAAGCATTCTTTCTGCCAAAGAGATTAAGCTTCTGTGGAAAGAAAAGTAAATATAATAAATAATTACTATTTTAACATTTAATCTGACACTATATATATCTTCCACCATAAAGGACTATGCCTTCTCTTAATTTGAATCCTCATATGCCATGTGTAAACTTTAATTTTCTTACCTTACCTAGTTCACAATAATGCTATGAAGACTGTCTGATGTCTATAATTCAACTGTGCTTTATAGAGAATGATGTTATGATATATTTAATTACTTGATGATTTTATATTAATTGTTCTAGTTAAGCTTTCCTATTGAGAAAATTTCTTAGAAATTTCAAACACAAACAGTACGTACCTAATGAAGGGTATTTAAAATGAAGGTTTGTGGTTATCTATTTAATTGAACTGTTTTGGAAAACCTGTAAATACTCTTTAATTTTAAATATAACTATTTACTATACTGGAAAAGTGAAAAAAGGAAAAGAATTCCTTCCTAGTAGATAGGACATCATGTTATCCTCTATAAATAGAAACCAGTGAAATAACTGAAGAACAAAACAGTTAAAGATGGTAGTAATAATAATCATAACATACATGGTGTGTGTATATTTGTCATCAACTTTCCCAAGTATTTTCACACCAGTTATCTCATTTGATGCACTCACAGTCCTTTTGATAGGGACATTGTTATGCCGTTTTACAGATTAGAGAGCCAAAGTCCAGTGAGCTTAATCTTTTGTTAAAAAAAAAAAAAAAAAAAAAAAAAAAAAACAAGCATTTTGATCATATCTAGGAGCACGTAATTTTGATAATGCCATTGTAAATGAAATACTCTATATTACTACAGCAAAAACTACTGAGAAACAGAAGTACCTATTGACCAAATTTATTAAATCAGTGAATTGCATAGCATTATGAAAATTTGATTAAGAATAAAATAAAAGCTCAAAGCGGTAATAAAGTAAACATGCAGCCAACTCTTAGAAAATGTATACAAGTATGTAGTTCTAGGATAATCTCAGAATCTAAAAAATTAGCTTATATAAGGCAGAGGAGAAGTTCCTGGCCACTTCTGCTCACAGACCATCACACAGTTTGTTAAATATAGATGATGCAGTAGCAACTTAATTCTTAAGAAAAATAAGAAAAAGAAAAATGTAGTGTTACCATGAGTCTAATAAATAAATACAGGAAAATAAATTTGAATTACCACTAACAGTAAAAAGGTTTTTTTTTATAATGGTAGAAACAACTAGATAACAAAAGCTTGCCCAAGAAGTGATGTCATGAAGAAACATGAAGAAAATTGCAGTGTAAATAGACAATATTTTTGTCTTCTTAATATTTCAGCATCTAAATAACAGTCATTTCTGTTGTTTCCCATCATCCAGTAATATAATGTCTGTATTTGGAAACACACAAAGGTATGATACATTGCAAAGACTAAGAGAATTAGCAGAGACAAGATAAATAGAATTAAGTCACAAAACTATGAATTTATTGAATATAAGTTACTTATCAAACTACTTGTTTTAAGAAATATTCAATTCACCAGGATGACTGACCCTCTATTCCCCATCCTCTGTTGAATTGACACCAACATAGAATGCAAAGATGATCCAATCAGCTCTTCACTCACATTCATAGACATTGCTTCTACACACAGAATATGGGGTGGGGGGAATGCATTCAGAGGGGCAGTGAGCAGTAAGGAGGAAGTGAGTAGACCTGATATACCACAAAAGCTGAAGCATACTTGGGAATCTAGCTAAGTTATCCCCATGCACTTTCTAGATGTCTCAGACCTCATTGATCAGGCCTTTGAGGTACCCAATTGGGGCATTTTCTCACCTAGTGGATAATACTCTCCCTACCCCCCATGTCAAACTACTATCCTTTCTTTAGCAGTTAGCAAGTCCCTCACCACTTCTTGGCCCTCTAATGTGTGTTTTCAGTCACAGCCACTCCTCTCTACTTCTTTTGCCTACTGAGTATAAGAGTGGTATTGCTTCTAGTCCTGAGTTTGAAAAAGGAGGAAGAATTGCCTTTATGTCTATTTGTATCTTTTATTCCAGATTATTATTCTTCCCTGGTCTTACTAGGAAGAATATAAATAAAAAGACATGTTGCATTACAAAGGTTCTAGTTCTCAAGGGATCTATATGAAAAGTTTGTAGTTACCTCCTAGCTAGACTGCAAGACAATATTATGCTAATGAACATTTCAAAACCATATCAATTCACTATCTTGAAAGCCTTTTTCCATTAACCAAACACAGAAAGGTACTATGGTCAAATAATCTCTTCCCCAGTTCCTGAGTTTTTTCCCCAAGTGGGCAGGTATCCTCACCCCTCACCCTATGGTGTAGGAGTCATGGGACTAGGGCCAGCATTCTCAAAACATGTGCTGAGGCAACAGAGGGAATATACATGGGTGTAAGTGTTATTTTAAATTTTCACGAAAAACACAAAAACATCTGTCAACCACCTGGAAAACTAATAGCTTGAAATAGTTCCCAGTTTCCAATTAAGATCATGATGTTCCTTTCTGTGACATCATATCTTTGCAAAATTGGGTTTTTAGCAATTGCTGGATAAAAATCAAGTGCTGAGCAAAAAATCAATGTGCAACAAAAAATAATGGAGGCAATGTCCAATCTCATTCCAAAATGAGAAAATAACATAGTGCTCATTGGATGCTAAATGGTTAGAACAAAACCTTATTAAATTATTTGGACTTAACTATTTAGTAATTGGAGCTATTAGTTATTTCTTTTGGCCAATGGGGTGCTGTTAAAAAAATTGAGATTTTAAGGGCACCATGTACTGAGAAAGTTTGAGAATCTTTGGATTAGGTGTTTATTCATGTCTTAAGAATTTAGAACTAAATCAGGCTAGGTGTGGTGGTTCACATCTGTAATCCTAGCACTTTGGGAGGCCAAGGCAAGCAGATAGCTTGAGCTGAGGAGTTCGAGACCAGCTTAGGCAAGATGGTGAAACCCAGTCTCTACAAAAAATACAAAAATTAGCTGGGCATGGCGGTGGGTCCCTGTAGTCTCAGCTATTTGGGAGGCTGAAGTGGGAGGATCACTTGAGCCCAGGATGTTGAGGTTGTAGTGAGCCACAGTCATGCCACTGCACTCCAGCCTGGATGACAGAGTGAGACCCTATCTCAAGAAAAACAAAAGGATTAGAGATAAATCAGATCTCTATGTGAGAAAATTTTGTTAGGAGGAAGAAAAATAACAATTTCAAAGCTATGAACTATCTGATGAGTTCTAGAATAGAGAATTTATATTTTTCTTAATTATGTTAGGATCCTAGGTAGCCAAAATATTTTATTATCAAATATGATATTATTTTGGTAATGAGCTATATAGACCAGGCTTTTTCTTCCATTCCTGTGTGCTGGCCCCTGTTGCTAGTAGGATTCGGAGTGTTGATGCAGACATTAATACTAGCTATTAAATCTGAAGAAGTTTATTGGCAGAATTTCTACGGTCATCTGCTACCAGAATACCTTTTTACTATCCTTTTGTTTAAAAATACTGCTTTTTTGCCATTTATTCATTCATTTAGGTCATTGTATTTCTGATTTTTTTTTAAAAAAAAGTTTCATGAATTGTAAAATAGGTCTTATAAATTAGCTAAACATGTTTCTTCAATCCTTGAACTGGGGTATTTAAAATATTGGCTGAATAGACATTTTATATTCCTGATCTCATACTTCCAAAAAATCGTAAAAATGAAATCCCGATGTTTAGACATTTTAAATGGTAATGTTTTTAATGCCACAGGGTAAAAATAAGTTGATTTTGATGCATCACCACAGTGAGATGGCGTCAGCACATCTGAGTATCATTGCCAGTGCTGTAACCTTTAAAATAACAAATTAATTGAGTTATTTGTAGTAATATCTCCTGGTTATTACTGCCTAAGTAATAGATATATGTTGAAGTCTTAGGAGATACGGAGGGATAAATGTTAGTCATAAAAAGTTGTTAAAGCAGAGGGAAAAAGAAGTGAAGACTGACCAAACATGTAAGGAATTCATTGTTTATATGACAAGGCTGCTGCAATTCTAACTCTAGGACTTCGTGCTAACATTGAGCATACCATTTTCTTTTCTACATCTCCTTTTACACCCACTATGTTCCTCAGTATTTGAACTTACTTTTTTTGCTTGTTTGTTTTGAGATGGAGTCTCACCCTGTCACCCAGGCTAGAGTGCAGTGACACAATCTCAGCTCACTGCATCTTCCGCTTCCTGGGTTCAAGGGATTCTCCTGCCTCAGCCTCCTGTGTAGCTGGGATTACAGGTGCCCACCACCATGCCTGGCTTTTTTTTTTTTTTTTTTTTTTTTTTTTTTGCATTTTTAGTTGAAACCAGGTTTCGCCATGTTGGCCAGGCTGGTCTCAAACTCCTGACCTCAAGTGATCCTCCCACCTTGGCCTCCCAAAGTGCTGAGATTACAGACTGAACTCACTTTTAAATGTTAAAAAAAAAAAAAAAAAAAAAAAAAATGTGAATTTTCCTCAACTCCTGTATATAAGAGAAGGAGTGTGAAGATGAATTATTTAAACTTATAAACACTGATTATATAATTATAATACTTGTACCTCAGATTTAATACACTTCAAAGGATAACAGCTACTTTCTTAAAAAAAAAAATGCAAGGAGAAGGGATAATTACAAAAGCAATTATTCCACAATCCTATGAGACATTGAATTCCTGCCAGAAGAGAGTAAACTTGAATTGGCCTCAGTCAAGGAAGATTAGCCTATTTTTCAGTGCATACCAAAAGAATACAGTCTCTAAGAACAAATTATGTATGAAATAAACTAACTTAAATAAGGAATGTTTGAAGACCATTTTGAAAGAAAAAAACTAGTCCAGTAACCTGGATAGTGCTCTCAATACCACATAGCCCCTAGATGAAGAACCCATAGTTGAAAATTACTGACTCTTCCTGCCTCTTGAAATTTTAAGAGGCAAATGGCCATTACAGATCTCGATACTGGTTCACCCAACTGTGGATATTGTACCTAGAGGCTCTCACTTACTTTATCTCAACCCTCTTCCCTCTATATTAAAGAAGATGAAAATCAAAACCATGCTCCAGTGTATTGTAAAACAGAAATATTTTGAAAAATAAATTGTTTTTGAGACAGAGTCACTCTGTTGCCCAGGCTGGAGTCCAGAAGTATAATCACAGCTCATTGTAGCCTTGAGCTCCTGGGCTCAAGTGATTCTCCCACCTCAGTCTCCCTAGTAGCCCAAACACAGGGGAATGCCATCATACCCAGCTAAATTTTTAAACTTGTTAACAGAAATGAGGTCTCGCTATTTTGCCCAGGCTGATCTCTAATTCCTGAGCTCAAGCAACACTCCTGCTTTGGCCTCCTAAAGTGCTGAAATTACAGGCAAGAGCCGCTACTCACAGCCTGAACTTTAAATCTTGACAGTGGCGCATATGGTGGCAGGCTGGGGAGAGGAAGAAAGTCGACTTCTACTGGAGATAACCAATAGGTGTTTTCCACCACATTCTAAATACAGGTGTGTATTAATTGATGTGCATTTTTGAATGAATGTCATTGTTTTACTCATTTAGAAAATATCAGTGGAAGACACCACTGGTCCTTGAAAAAGAGACACAAAAATTTGTTTGCAGCATGCATTCTTGTCTTTATCTAATTTTTAAAAATTCTAGATAGAAAAGGAGATGTTTCCAGCCAACACTGAGATTTCTATATTTGTTTTCACTTACACATCTATCACTTTAAATATTTACTTTTGCTTGTCAGTCTTAGTTCTTTAATGAATGTTCTCAGTGTCTCCTTTACTGTTTTCTAAGCCATGTAAGGAAAAACAGTCACACTGCTGGAACATTTATATGATGTGTTTCTTGAGATAAGATATTCCAAGGAGTGTTACTAAATCATTCTGTCGAAATCCTTGCAATATGAATCATCTAAAGATGTACTTTTACAAATAAACAGAAAGCATCAAGCAGACCCATGGTTTTTCTTTAGAAAAGTAAGGAAGGAATATCAGCCACTGGGCTTTGCTCTTGGATTCCTGGTAGTTTGTGGTATGATTCACGCCAGGTTCACTGAGGAAACATCCCCAATTATTCCATCTGCCTCCTGCAGCATCTCCCAGGCTTCGTGTCCACTTACTGTTAATTGTCTTGAGACTTTATGGTTTTTCCTAACCTTGGGTCAAGAAAAATTTGCTGACACTGAATACTGGGAAATTGTATCTAAACATATGTAATGTGTCAATTCCTGCAACCCTCTCTTTAGATGCTGGCAACTTAAGAGCAGAAAGAGAAAGAATAGCTGCTCACTCCTCTATAAATGTGGAAGGTTGTGATGTGACAAGAAATCATTTCAGCAATTCAGTAAATGACGTTGTCTCCCAGTAAATGTCATAAATGATCCCAGTTCCAAAATTTTTTAACTTGTTGTTTCACGCCCAAGGGAGAACAAAGCTGCACGCAGACCTCATGTTTCCTGTCTCAAAATTCATTCTTTCTTTGGTACTTACAGAACTTCAAATCGAATTTGTTATAACCACCAAGGTCAGTTTTGTTTGTGTGGATTGTTATTTGTGTGTGTGTGTGTGTGTGTGTGTGTGTGTGTGTTTAGTTAGTGGATAGCATATCATACAGAACTGAGAAAGGGTCTTGCAGAATATTCTGTTGCAGAAATAGAATATTGCAGAAATATTCTATTGGACAGTGCTGTTCTAGAGTCTAAAATATTTACTTCTGTGTGCCTTCAGAATTGTCAGAATCCATTTGAGCATACAGAAAGCAGCATGGTAGGAAAAAAACAGTATTTGAATCTGGGTTCAAGTCCAGCTACAATGAACATTTCCATGCCTTGGGATTTTATGACCCAGTAAAATTTCAAAAAATACCTGGAACACTGACCTAGGATTACTAACTCCTTATTTTGCCAGGTAAAGAATATTGTCAAGGAATTTCCCATCAATATGTATTAATTTTATTTTTTAAAGATATGTTCACTTCAATGAAAAAGAGCATAATCTCAGAATAAAATAATTTTCCAAAAGAGTATGTATAGTTTTTTTAAAAAAATCTCACTGCGTGGTCCATGTACACTCTGACTTTGACAAGGACCAATGAGCATTCTGTTGGGCAAATGCCATATCGTAGAGTGGCATTTGAAAACCACTGAGCTCTGTCACTTGCCAAGGGCATGACTGCCAATGAGTAACCTAAGTTGTTAGGGTCTAGTTCCTTATCTTAGAATGGGAATATGAGCATCCATTTAATGCAGGGTTGTCAGAATTAAATTCAGCGTGTTAGTAGAGCACCACGTCTTGCACATAGTAGGCATTCATAAAACACATTGCTCTCCTCTCTGTTTGATCAAGGGCTTCCTTTTAATCTATTGAATCCTTTCACCACATACAGACCTTTAAAATTGTTGCACTAGTTACCCATAAATCTTTTTCCCAAGAGCCCATTCTGGAGAAACACCAAAAGAGCAGGGCCACTGACATTGAGAACAAGTCTGTCAAATGAGATAACTGTGAAAGAAGATCCTGTTCCTAGAACACAAAGTGAGGCCACTTGTGAATCTGTGCCCGTGTACCCAGCCCTTTCGCCATCCTTCTTTCCTCCATGGACGTCAGACTCTCAGCTTTGCACTCAAAACTTCTGATGATAATTTGGGACATCAGCAGTCCTAGAGAAGTCTCTCCATTGTACTGGTTTTTATTAAAAAAATGATAATAATCTAATATGCTTAGTGAATATGTCTACACACATGTGCTAAACACTTTTTAAATTATTTAAGTTGGAAATTTTTGGTGTATCATTTCAAACACAGAGAGTCTTTGTACCCTCATATAACTAACAAATTTGAGGGCATTGATTGGCATCATGTATTTTCTCTAATGAAGCTTAAATTGTTGTCTCATGACAAATAAAGAGATTCCA
This sequence comes from Aotus nancymaae, assembly GCF_030222135.1. Lineage (NCBI taxonomy): Eukaryota > Metazoa > Chordata > Mammalia > Primates > Aotidae > Aotus > Aotus nancymaae. Next base: position 53,279,799 of record NW_026988425.1, on the reverse strand, counting down.
TTTCGGACTAGATTAGTTTTTGCTTATGTTGCAGAAACTTCAGTTCCATTTGCTTTAGCATCAGTGCATGTCCTCCACAAGTGCTATGAGCACACATGAACCAAAAATTAAGGATTTTTGGTTGAAAGATTTTTTTTTCTTTGGTCAAAGATGGGACCAGTCTCTAATTCTTGTTTTAAATTTATTTTTTATCCACAAATGACAAATCGTAGCATTTATGATATACAAGGTAACATTTTGATATATCCATACATTGTGAAATTATTAAATCAAGCTAATATGTCCAACACCTAACAACTTACCATTTTTTATGATGAGAACATTTAAAATCTACTCTCAGAAATTTTCAGGCATACTATGCATGATTGTTAATGATAGTCACCAGCCTGTATAATAGATCTCTTGAAATTGTTTCTATTTCTAACTGAAACTTTGTACTCTTTGACCAACATCTCCCATTCCACATCTTCCCATTCTCCCCCAGGTCCTGCCTCAGGCCCTGGTGAACATCATTCTACTCTACGCTTCTATAAGTTTCATTTTGTTTTAGGTTCCACATATGTGTGAGATCACGTGGTATTTATCTGTTTTGCCTGGCTTATTTCACTAAGTATAATGTATTCTGGGTACATCCATATTGTCACAAATGGCAGGATAACCCCTTTTTAAGCCTGAGTAGGATTCTATTGTGTGTATATGTATGTGTGTGTGTATATATATATCTATATTACATTTTCTTTAATCATTCATCTGTTGTTGGACACTTAGATCAGTTCCATATTTTGGCTATTGGGACTACTGCTGCAACAAACATGCAGGTATCTCTTTGACATACTGATTTCATTTTCTTTGGATGTATACCCAGAAATAGAATTGCTGGATCACATGGTAGTTTTATCCTTAATTTTCTGAAGAGCCTTCATACTGTTTTCCATAGTGACTGTATTAGTTTACATTCCCACCAACAGTGTAAAAGGGTTTCCTTTTCTCCACATCCTTACCATTTGTTACCTTTTTTGATAAAAGTCATTCTTATAGGTGTCAGGTGATATCTCATCATGGTTTTAATTTGCATTTCACTTAAGATTGATAATGTTGAGCACTTTTCACATATCTGTTAAATTTTTTTGTAGATCTTGTTTTGATTTTATTTTTTTTTTGTAGAGAGGGGGGGTCTTGCTATGTTGCCCAAGCTGGTCTCAAACTCCTGGGCTTAAGCTGTCCTACTTCCTCAGCCTCCTGAGGTACTAGGATTACAGGTATGAGCCACTGTGCCAGGCCATTGTTTTGAGACTGACCTATTCAAGTTTTTTGCCCATTTTAAAATCAGGTTATTTGTTTATCTTGCTATTGAGTTGTTTCTTAATTTTTAAAATATTAATAACATGTGAGCCAATGGTTTAAATTTCAGAAAACTAAATATCTTTGAAGGTCACTGTATTAGTCTGTTCTTACTCTGCTGATAAAGATATACCCAAGACTGGGCAACTTACAAAAGAAAGAGGTTTAAATGGACTCACAGTGCCATGTGGCTGGGGAGGCCTCACAATCATGGTGGAAGGCAAGGAGGAGCAATTCACATCTTATGTGTGTGGCAGCAGGCAGAGAGAGAGAGCTTGATCAGGGGAACGCCTCTTTTTTAAAAATCAGATCTCATGAGACTCATTCACTCTCAGGAGAACAGCTCAGGAAAAACCCGCCCCCATAATTCAATCATCTCCCACCAGGATCCTCTCACGACTTGCGGGAATTGTGGAAGTTACAATTCAAGACGAGATTTGGGTGGGCCACAGCCAAACCATATCAGTCACTTTCTTTTCTAAAGTTAAATGATATTTTTAATCATATAAAACATAGCTTAAATATGTAATGTTAACAGTGTAGATGTTCTTTAAAGACTCTTCCTATGGAGTAGTATAGACAAAATAATAAATTCCCTTAATGCTGGGTAGTAGGCTGTTCTTCCACAGTATCTTTCCCTATTTGAAATATAGAAGCCAGAAAACCAAAATGCCTATGTCAAAAGAATGAGAGCTCACAGAGTTTCCCTGGTATTCTACAAACACACACACACACACACACATCACACACACACACACACACACACAAGTATATATAATATATACATATATAAATTTACATATATTTCTGTATAAATGTATATGTGCATATATGCTATCTTTAGGAGGCCTTTGTTACATGTGACTAACATACAATCTTGCTACATTTTGAATATGGACAGATGTTACTTAACTATCACCCAGAACTAGAACCTGGATGAGAAACCAAAAATTACTTTATTATTTTATTTTAGGATTGTATAACATGAACATTTTTAATTATGCCAAGCTTGTTTTGTTTTATAAGTTGTTGGTAGTGTGGTGTTGCTTTGATTTTGTTTGATTTTGGTATTTTGCTTTTGCATTTATGTTAAACTCTTCCACTCATTGTCTTTAGCATATCATCTCTTTGAAATGGACAATGTACTAAACAGTAAGCACTGTTTTGGATGAATTTTGGCATTGAAAAGTGCATCTTAGATGCAGAATTGTATGGTATTTAAGAGCAGAGCCCCAAAGCCATATGGCCTAAATTTGAATCCTGACTCCGTCACTCATGGCCATGTGGTTTCGTATCCTTTGTGGGCCTCCTTTTTCAAATCTACAAAAGTAGTTTAATCAGAGGTAACAATTGTAAAGTGCTTTGCACAGCACTTGGCACAAAGTAACCTTTGACAAATATTACTTATCATTGTTGTTTTCTAATGATAACTATTTATAGTATTATTTATAATATCATTGGATATTTGTACTCTGACTTCTTAAAAGAATTCTAGCCAGGCGTGGTGGCTCATGTCTGCCATCCCAGCACTTTAGGAGGCTGAGGCGGGTGGATCACTTGAGCCCAAGAGATTGAGACCAACCTGGGCAATATGGTGAAACCACATCTCTGCAAAAATTAGCTGGGCATGGTGATACATGCCTGTAGTCCCGCTACTTGGGAGGGTGATGTGGGAGGATTGCTTGAGCCCAGTAGATTGAGGCTGCAGTGGGCTGTGATCACACCAGTGCACTCCAGCCTGGGCCATAAAGTGAGACCCTCGTCTCAAAAAAAAAAAAATTCTAGCCTTCTTTAGAAAATAAAAATAGTGGTTTGTACCTGTAATTCCAACTGCTTGGGAGGGAGGCAAGAGGGTCACTTGAGTCCAGGAGTTTGAGTCTGCAGTGAACTGTGAATTGTGCCACTGCACTCCAGCCTGGGCAACAGAGTGAGATCCCACATCTTTTTAAAAATTTTTCAAAAGAAAAGAAAAAAAAATAAATAAATAATGGTAACATATTACAAATGCCTCCAGTGCTGAAACTAACAGGGTGTCCACTCACTTTGTTGGACATCAGTAAGAGACTTAAGGACAAATTGCCACTCAAGTCTATGAGGCTATTACAATTTGAGGGCAAAGAAAGAGTAAAAAGCACATGAGATTATCTGTTTCCTCATAAAGTTAAGAATTTTAATGGACAGGTGTGCATTCATTCATCTGGTTTTGTATAATAGAATGTTAGCTATTTGTCTGTTAAAATTGAGAAAAGGCCTATAATTTGGTGCCTCTTTTTCATGCTAGTATGGAATACAGATCCCATGTGCTCCTTAAATGGGGGTAAACATTTCAATTTGATGACTGATACTTACATTTAGAATGATTAAAACACCAACAAGGCTGCATACACAGGTATACAAACACGTGGCTTGAGTTTGGCACTGAAAAGTTTCAATTTGGAAGCTATTACCTCACACGATACTAAACAACTTTAGTTTTACTCATACATGAATTTATATTTTCATTGATTCTCAGTAAAAGGTTGCTGGACATGCTTGCCAAAATGAAAGTTTTGGTAGTTATGATTTTTAATACAAGTTTTTGTGTTAAATAATTTTAATTCTAAGTGACAATAGCTTCAAAGAGGAAAGGCACATTCACTTGTAACTGAGGTTGGCTTTATTACATTGGGAACTTTATTCCTAGGATTTCATAGATAGATATACTGCTTAATTTATTTTGACTTAAATGGAGCTAGATTCAAATTTAAAGGCCAAGCAACACAGAGGATCCGTAACTTCAAGTGTATCTAATACCAAGGAAACAGTTTTTAATGTATTTTTGGTCTTGTTTACTAAATAGATTACTTAGAGTTTATCAAAAAACTTAATGCCTCCTTTATAAGTAATTTTAAATCATTATATTCTTAAATTTACAATTTGTCAGAGTGAACATTATTTTTGGGAAAACAAACCTCTTTTAAATACTATCTATGAAAGAATAACCTATTTGATCCTTGTGTGTGTGTGTATTTTACATATATGGGTGCGCACACACACACACACACACACACACACACGTATATACATGAAATATTAATTTAAGCACCCCATAGACTGAGACAAGGACATCACTTGAGCCCAGGAGTTCAAGGCCAGTCTGGGCAACATAGCAAACCTCCACATCATTAAAAAAAAAAAAAAACAGATTAGATTGAAAAAAGTGTGTGTGTGTGTGTGTGTGTGTGTGTGTATGGGTATATGTATAAATACACACACACACACACACACATGGATCAAGTAAGTTATGTGTTTACTATTTGTTTTATATGTCCATACTTCTATGAAGATGGGACTGGAGAGTTGTGAATAGACATGGCTCCTTCTATAGCTCATCCTTGGATGTTGTCAAATAGCCTAGGCCCCCAGAAATATTTTTATATTCATTTAAAAATTAGAACATACTTGTTTCTCTATAATTCTAAAAGAAATGATCAAGAGTGAACTGATGGGTGAATGATAGTTTTTAGTCTGAGGGAAGACAGATACTAGGGATTTCAAAATTATCAAAATTTTGGCCGTATAATATATTTCAAAATGATTATTTTAATTTTCTGTATGTTTATCAGTGTCCTAATCCTACTGACAAACTTCAAAGGTGAATATCTTTCTAGTAAGAGTGAGTGAAGCACAGAAGATGACAGAAGTTTGCACAAGATTTCATTCATCCTGTGCGATGGTGCATACCTGTAGTCCTAGGCACCCCGTAGGCTGAGAGGAGGATCATTTGAGCTCAGGAGCTCAAGGCCAGTCTGGGCAACATAGCAAACCTCCATGTCATTAAAAACAACAACAACAACAACAAAGATTAGATTCAAGTGTAAGCCCCAGCCTATGACTTCTTCAAAGTGCTAGTTCATGCAATCCTTTGTCACGCTAAAATTTGCAATGTGTGATACTCAGAAGCAGCATGCCTTACATAGCCACTAATGCTTTAAATATCATGGGATTGGGGGGTCTTTGTTCCATAAAGTAAAAACTTTCTTCTAATTAACTGTATCACCTTTTCCTTATGATTTAGTAATAGTAAAACAGAGAAAGGTTGCCACCTAGTGTATTTAAGATTTCAACCAATCTTGAACTTGTTTGGGAAATTATATTTTCAGGTGCTGGTGTTGGTTTAACTTATTTTTTTAAGGTGACAACAGGCTTTTTAAGATGACAACAGTCTCCATGGGAGTGTGGGCATCTGGATTTCTTGCTTTCAGTGTCTTGCTTGTTTCTGTCTTCTTATTACAGAAAGAATAAGGGTAGAAAATAAAGTGATAACACAGAAATAAAGGATGGCAGAGGGGATAGAGAATAGAAGTTCTTGACTCTACTGCCATTTCTCTTGTGAAAAAAAAAAGACAATAGTGTACTGTTAAGCTTTGCATTCTCCTGCCTCCAGCAGCGCTAGCTCAGGACTCAGCAAGTCTTTATCTTTGGGAGAGGCAAGGCACCCTGAGACTCATGAAGATGACTCTGGTTCAGTTCCTGGTAACCAGAGGTGGCAGAGCATGTGGCACCTCCTTGGACATCATGAAACTTAAGACCAGTGTGACACTGACTCCCACACTGACCTGTGATGGCTCATCCTGTCTGTTCTAGAAGTTTCTGCACTTGCATTCTACTGTGACTGTTACCTGGGTACCAATCTGATCACCCACATACATACGTGCATACATACATATATATAGACACGCAGTGTCAAAATGACTTTTTTTCTGAGCCTTGCCATCCCTCATTCTCCACCTGTCCCCCATGAACACTCCAGTTCTTTTTTTTCTTTGAAGAGCTTTTTTCTTTCTTTCTTTTTTTTTTTTTTTTTTTGAGACAGATTTTCTCTCTCTGTCTCCCAGGCTGGAGTGCAGTGGCGCGATCTTGGCTCACTGCAACATCTGCCTCCCGGGTTCAAGCATTTCTCTCTCTCAGCCTCCCATGCAGCTGGGATTATAGGTGTGCGCCATCACGTCTGGCTAATTTTTCTATTTTTAGTAGAGGCGGGGTTTCACCATCTTGGCCAGGCTGGTCTTAAACTCCTGATCTCGTGATCCACCCACGTCGGTCTCCCAAAGTGTTGGGATTACAGGCATGAGCCACTGCACCCGGCCAAGAGCTGTATTTTCCTTATAACAGATCCCAGCTGTTTTTGTTAAGGGTTATTGTTGTTATATTTATTTTTATTTAAATAAAAGTCAATATTGCATTATCCTCACCCAAAATTCACGTTACCAGGAGGTGCAATTTCAAGTGTCCAGGCGATAATCAAGCTTCTCAGTCACACTTTATGGGAGACCCTAATTGTCTCTTCCCATCTCAGGAAGCCTCAATTTATTACATTTATTATAATCCCTCCCAGCCCCACTTTACTTGGCAAGGCACTTTAAATAAAGTTTCTTTTTGGTAAAATTGTTCAGATGCAAAATTTCAGAATCATTTTATTTCATAGGAATTTTTTTAGCATATGTTATTATTCGATTCATTAAAACCCACACATACTTTAAGCCAAATCATATTCACAAAGTGAATCTTCTGTTGATCTTAACTACCAGACCTGTTTTTAAATCATTATAAGCAAATTATAAGGCACAATTAAAAGATATGTTTGTATTATATTTATTTTCTTCTAACCACAAATAAAAATATGTTTTACCAGCCTCATTATACTACTAACAGTATGTCTGAAGAGATCTGTTTTAATATTGAGTTGAGGACTTAGACAAAGATTTTTAAATTATATGTTAGGTACATATTCAGAGATAATTTAATCATTACATACTTTTGAAAATAAATGAATAGAATATAACCTCTTTATTGAGGACATCTGCCACTGAAATGCTAGGAATACATTTTACCGTTACTAAAATGAGACTATCTTGAGATATTTGGCAGAAACCATTGCTGGGCAATTTATTAAAAAATAACATATTTCCTTCACTAAAAGTATAACTGTCTTTCTTTATGCTTTCATAGGGAATAAAGCAAGACTGGTAAATTATCTTAAATATTGTATATTCTAAGTATATTATTTATAAAACTCGTAAAGGAAATACAACCGAAGAAAAAATTTAAACATTTTAATAAATATGCAACCCTTTTGAGTTGTGAAAGATTCAAATCCAATGTGATCTATGTATAAAATTAGGGGACATATTTCCATGGATTCATTTCAGATTGATGATGTGCCTTGGTCAAGATAACTTAGTTCTGAAAAAATAAACTTCATAGTAGGATAAATATAAAGAATAAATGAAAGAAGAGACGATAGCTTGGGACAATTACAAAATTTCATATTATTTTAATTTTGGCTATCTGAACCGCCTCTCATCTATTTTACAATACAATGTCTTCAGCTTGGCCATGCATTGAGGCAGATTAATAGTTTATCAAACTGGCAAATCAAGTAGGCAGAGATAGTATGTCTTTTCTCCTTTTGTAATATACCTCCCATCAGTGAATTTTTAATAACATTTTTTAATCTCAGAAACCATTGAACTATCTTGAATGCAATATATGTAGTATATACAGCTATTGAAAATGTCTGTTGTGTTTGGACTTCTAATGCACGACACAGTTTACTGATTTGTCCACGACTCACAAGAATGTTTGGCTTCAAATGAACCCTAAAGGTGCCTTTGTGTGTGTAGAAAGCTGTCAAATGCTGTAGTACTTAGCTCTGGATTTTGTATTCAAGCTTTTTAAACACTAGTGTATCCGGAAGTATTTCTTAGTTGTTTTCCGGGAGTTAGGCTACTGTTTCAAAATAAGTACATGAGAAAAATTGTAGCGCTACATTTTGCCTATATGACACAGCCAGAAGGCAAAGTCAGAATGATAGGCCAAGGAGGAAATGTAACTGGCCAGCCCTGGCATCATTTTGAAATTTGCATTTATTGGGCCATTTTCCTAGAGCTTTATTTTTAATCTTTTTAAGCTGTTTCATAGGAATCCGCCAACGCATATCATAACAGGGGACCATTCCAGGCATGGCTGTGCAGCTTACTACCTGCGTGTCTTTGTGTTAAGTCTCTTAACCAATTTGAGCTAAAATTTTCTCATCTGAAAAATGGGAGTAATATCACCTACCTTGCAATGTTGTTGGAATAGTTGATATTGTATATAAAATATACCTGCCATGATAACATTCTTTTTACTTTTGTAAATGTTTAAAATTTTCATAACTTTTTTCCCCCAGAACTTTTTCTTTCCCCCAGAGCTTTTAATGCTGTCATCTTCCCTCTCTCTCTCAACTACCACAGACTTAGTTTAGGTCCTCATCTCTTCTATTCTCTACACTGGTCTCCCTGCTTCCACTTTTGCCCCTTTAAAGCCCTCAATCTTTTATAGACCTGTCACAGGGGCTCAATAGTTCTTGACGATGTATCAGTTTTCTGAGTCTTTACAATTTCCTGACTGCATAGCAAGCAAAAATCGTTATGATTTAAAAATATTTACTACTGCTAATTATTATTATAGAAATGTTTTTTGAATATTTACTGTGTGGTAGCACATTTTTTGGCACTTAACATTATTAATTTATTGAATCCCAAAACAATACTATATGTATGTGCTATTATCTCCGTTTTACAGAAGAGATGACCAAGGGAAAGGGAAGTTTAATAACTTGCACAAGTTCACACACCTAGTATGTGGCAGAACTGAAATTCCAACCCAAACTTCCATCAGAGTAAAATCCAAGTCCTTGTACATGTCGTACAAGGGCTCCATGATCTGCAGCCTGGCTCATTACCACCCACGATTCTGTCATTTCCTGCCTTGCATGGCCTTCTCTAGAATCACTGAGCTTCTCATTGCAGCTCCTTATCTACTTCTTCCCCATCTAGGCAACTGCTAGGCTTCCTTGGCTTCATTCCTCCCTACTGGCTCCCTTGGGCGCAGTGGCCTCCTAACCACTTCAGTGCACCAGGCCTGCTCCCAGCCTGGGCCATTGTTCTAGGAAAGAGCCTTTCTGGGCTTGACCTCCAAAGACTTTTTTTCTTTTTTTAAAAGTTATGTAAATTATTTATTGATAACAGAAGAACAGTATCTTAGTCCAGTTTCTGTTACTATAACAGAATAGCACAGACAGGGTAATTTATACAGAAAACAAGTTTATATCGTACAGTTCTAGAGGCTGAGCAGTCCAAGGGCATGGCATCAGCCTCTGATTAGGGCATTTGGGATGCATCATCCCAAAGGATGGAAAGATGGAAGGGCAAGTGAGCACATGCAAAAGAAAAAGCATGAGGGGCTGGGCTCACTTTATAACAACCCACTCAAGACAACTAACCCACTCCCACCATAACAGCATTAATTCATTCCAGAGCATGGAGCCCTCATGACCTAATTATTTCTTGCAGGCCCTCACCTCTTAATACTGTTACAATGGCAATTAAGCTTCAAGATGAGAAAATACCTTTTTTGATTGAAATCCTGCCTCTACCACTTATTAGCTTTACAGTTTACGCCCTTTCTGAACCTCAGTTGCCTCCTTTATAAAATGATCATGAAACCCAATGTCCTGCCTTCTTATTGTTCTAGAGTTCTATGAATAATCTCTACAAAGAGCAGGTGCCTCTTGAAAAACATGCTTCTGGAAATAAGGCGTGTAAAATAACACATGCTTCTTTTAAATTGTTTTTACCTTCTTTTGGTTTTATTTTCCACATTTTAATTTTCAAGATCTCCACATGGTTTGATGATGACCACACCACCTTGTCTAGCTATTGGTAACAATTTATTTAGTGACATCATTCATATGCTCCCTGTGCCACAGCATGTTTCATGGGTGTTGTTTGGGGTCACTCGGGTCCTTTTCAGATTGTTCATGAGTGAGTGAAAAGTTTATTTGCACTGTTCTCAGTTAGGGTCATGTCCAGGAAGCTGTCTGTGTTGAATAACAGCATTCACATTTGATTTAAGAACTTTAGCTAGCTAGATCAAGAAATAGCTCATGGTGACTCTGGAAATCCTTCTCTCAAATTATTCACGCTAAGAAATACCACAAAAGAACACTGGGCCCCAGTTTCTCACTTTCCTCTAACTAGAATGTTGCACAACTTTCCTTGCCTTTCCGTGTCCCTCCAAGACACGTCATGCTGACACCTTGCTCCTATACCCCAGGCACGGTGTAGCTGGGGTTGCTGCAGCAACAGCACACACGGAGTAACATTCCCCAGTAACTACAGTGGCTGGGATGTGAGTCAGTTGAAATTTTCAGTGGGTTTTTATTAGTGTATGATGCAGTCCCATGTCATCTACAGTTCCTAGCCTGTCCAAGACTTACACGGGATGATGTGGAACACTCCATACTAATCACCTTCAAATGTTAGATGGCCAAAGGTTCTCTCACTGAAGTCACTGCAGTGGCTGGTTCCTTCCATAGCACTCCTTACCAATATCTACTGTAAGAGGCCAAAAGTAAAACTCAGGCCCCACTGCTGGAACACCATTTCTACTATTGCATATGCTGTGTGCCTAAAAAGCAACAGTGACCCTGGCTGATGATCAAGAAGCCCCTCTGTTTACCCAGGGAGTTGGACAATGGTTAACATCCCTGAAGACATATCTTTAATGCAGTTGCTGGGAAGAACATGTGCTGAAGAATAAGGATGGAATCACTGTAATTCTCTATGGGAATTCATGAAAATGGAACTTGCCATTTAATATTGATCAACACTGAGCACAGAGTTATTGGTGACTTCTAATGTGGGATTTGGTTTATTTTTCAGACATGGAGATGACTTGATTGTGACTCCATTTGCTCAGGTAAGCACAGCCTGGTGAACGGGTAGGTTTCTCACAGATACAAAAATTTAATTTGGGTGATTAGTTCTGGTTATTAATTTAATTTAATTTTAAATCAAGCACAAATATAAATACAAATTCTTGGTTCATTCAAGCAATTCAAAGGTAATGCTAGAGAAAGTGACTTTGGCTATATTAATCTGTTTCCTGTAAACCCATAGACCCAAAGAGTGTGTTTGCTTCAAATAACAAATTAGCTAAGAGATACACTTAATTGGACCCATGTTTCCTTAACTGACATAAGTACTAGAAGCAGAAGGCTGCATCATGGCTTAAGTTACATTTAGTATAATTTGGCACATGATCAGTGCTTGAAATTAAATATTCCAATTAACGCAATACTTTATTTATCCTTTTTTTTTTTTTTTTTTAACATATCTCCTTTGTACAAAAATTTACCTAAGTGATGTGTTGATGTTTACTTGTTCCTTCTAGGCATACAAGTTATGAAAATACTTTATCTACATGACATAGATATAAGAATGTGATAAAATTATCTAAAATGTTTTGGAATATGTATATAAAAGGGTTGATGACCAGATGTTCTATGTATAGACCAATACTTCTCAACCCTCCCTGCATGTTAGATTAACCTAGAGACCTCTTATTCCAGTGCCCAGGCTGCAGCTCTGGTCAACTAAATTTAAAAAAATGAAGATCTGATCCAAGCATCTGTATTTGTTAAAGGCCTCAGTATTTTTCCAGTGTGCAAAAGTCGAGAGCCCCTGGTATAGACTAACTAAAGACAGAATGAGATAAAGCTGATTTAACCTGGGGCATGAAGCAGGTTTAAAGCCAACACTGACGGCTGAGAAATGTTAAATATTGAAATGCAAGTAATCCTGAGAGGTTGTAAAAATTACAATCAGGCCTATAGCATGAATTATAATCAGGCCTGCATCATACATTAAGGTGCTCTTGCACCTTGGACAACTCACTTAGATTTTGGGGGTTCTCTTTTTTCCAACTGGTAAAGTTAGGGGACTGAGCTGGATGAAGGACAGTCAGATCTAGTTAAAACACTTTCACCTTCTCTTGCCAAGTAAATGGACTTGAGTCAGTCACTGAACTTTTCCAAGCCTGGGCTCTTCCTCTGTTAAATAACAGCTCCAAAAGTACCCACCTCATAAAGTTGCTAAGACACTGAAATGATACCAGGCTTATAAAACACTAGGCACAATTGCTAGAAAATATAATACTAAAGGAAATTTTAATTGTTATTGGTTTAAATGTATAGAGCTTAAAATGTTCTTTGATCTCTAAAATGTCATATTATTTTTAAAAAGTAGATAATAGCAAGGTTTAGATAGTAGGATTATGTATAGTTCTACTTTTTAAAATTTCCTGAACTTTTATTACTATAATTTAGACCTAAAATATAATCAATCCATCAGTAACATAATGTATAATAGTGCCTTTTTAAATTAATGCAGACAATTAAAAATAAAACACAACCACCATCCTTTTCAGATGGTTACTATCTTGTTTGCTGAAGGTTTTGCTGGAGATTATGAATTCTTTCTAGTAGCTGTATTTCTATGTCCAAAAAATTTACGCTTAAATGATTTTTTTTTTTTTTGAGACAGAGTCTCACTCTGTCACTAGGCGCAAGGCTGGAGTGCAGTGGCGCAATCTCGGCTCACTGCAACCTCCGCCTCCCGGGTTCAAGCAGTTCTCCTGCCTCAGCCTCCCGGATAGCTGGGACTACAGGCGCACACCACCACGCCCAGCTAATTTTTTTGTTTTTTTAGTAGAGACAGGGTTTCACCATGTTGGCCAGGATGGTCTCGATCTCTTGACCTCGTGATCCACCCACCTCGGCCTCACAAAGTGCTGGGATTACAGGCTTGAGCCACCGCACCCGGCACACTTAAATGATTTAATAATATTACATGATAGCAAAATCTTATAAAACTAGAGGTTTTTAATAACTATAGAAAACTTATAATTCTGTAAGAGCTGAGAGAGAGGTGAACAGACAAAATAAGGCATAACAATGTAAGTAACATTACCAAACATAAAACCAATCATTCCAATTTGAGGAATTGGTTAGAAACAATCTTGTTTCTAACCAAACTATCTAGGTATTATTATAAGAAAAAATATATATAAATATTTAATAAAAAATGAAAAAAGTTCTGTGTATGATATCTGGTCTTCTTTCTTCAAGTAATGTTTATTAATCTGCAACAAATAGATTCGTAAATTGGACTTGAACCCTGCCATCAGTGCTCTTAAAATCTAAGGAAATCGGTCTTCTAACTGATTGGACATTTTCTGTAGTGTACCTATAATCTCCAAGAAAGGAAAAACTAATAGAATTTCAAGATATTGGGAAATACACATTTATATAATTTATTCCATGTTAGTAAGCTATTTAAAAAGATGTATACTTAATGTACTTGAAATTAGAACTTTGAATATAAATCAACTTTGTATAATTTATGGGCATATTTGATGCCTAAAAATAATCCCATAATAAATTAAGACTTTGTTTGTGATTGGCTGAGTGACTTAGAACGCCTTAGAGAGGGTGGTCATTACTCCAGAGGCTGCAGATTTTTTTTAAGTGGCTTTACCACGGTTTTTACAAATGGCCTTTTACTGGAGTATAAGACCTGGAAAGCCCCACTAGAATTAAAAACAAAACAAAAAACTGTTTGACCCTGAAGTGTTTCACCACTGGTAGAGCATCTACGGGGAGGCAGGTAAGAGAGAAGTCCCAGTGAGTACGTTTAGGTGGCCTTCTCTTAAACCCTGTTGGACGTGATTGGCATATTTTGCTGACCCAATCACTAATTCCTCAAATTATCTTTAATACAAAGTGGAGAACTTACCATTTCATGGTAAATGCTAACTATTTTAGCATTAACACTTTTAATACTAAAAATATAAGATAATTATGTCACTTGAAGTGATACCAACCTAATTTGGCCTGATATATTATAATTGCTTTCACCAAAGGACAGAAAACAACTGGTTTTAGAAAAGTCACTCAGAAAAATATTCAGTGAAGTAAGCCAAAGAATTATCCTCTTTTCCTAGTATGCTTTGAAGTTTGGAATTTCACACTAAATTTTAGGGGAAAATCTATGCTTCTCAAAAAAAAAAAAAAAAAAACAAATTAAAAACAAAACTTTTTCCATAAAAAGTTTAGAAAAATAGAAAAAGAAAAGGAAAATTTTTAAAATTCCAAACCCCCAAATAGCTGCTGACATTTTACTTTATATTCTTGATATTTATTTTTCTGTGCATATTTTCTTTCCCTTGGCTCCTAAAAATGGCCCTCTACTGTCTAAAGTATTCAAAGATCTTCTCCCAAACCCATCTAATCTTCTACCTCTTCTTGAGAACTAATTTCTTTATGCCTGAGTCCATCTCTAAAACGCAAAAGGATTCCTCCCTGGTCTTTCCAAATCATGGTTTCCTTTGGCATGAAAAGAATAAAATCGTAAATTAGAGAATGTAGGAAGTCATGTTAAAAAACGATATATTGCACTTTTTTGGCCAGGCTAAAGCCTAAGACATCTTGGATAGATGTAATTTTCAGAAAGGATCGTGTAATATCTCTCCATAGTCTATCCCATTGTCTAAAACACTGTCAGGACTAGAAATTCTTGCTGGTGTTTAACCTAAATTCTTTTCCACTTCTGATTTCTTATGCTTCCCCCTATAAGCTCAGAATCCCTTTGGTCCCCAGAAAAAGTGACAGCTTTAAATTTTTTTATTTCAACTGTTGAAGTATTCTCTTCTGTTTGTGTTGAAATCTTTTGGTGTGAGTATTTCTTTAGGCATGAGGGCTACAGAGAAATCCCACTGGAGTGCACTCAGCAACTGACCTTTTTTTCTTAGCCAAAGCTCTTGGGGGCCAAGGAGCACTAAGGAGGCACAGGCGGATGAGCTGTAGGAAACTCTTCTCTGCAGTCAGCTGCCTCTGGGCTCAGTGACCCCAGGATTTGTGACAGCACCACCCTGTAGTAAAACTCTAAGTTGACTAGAATTCTCATGTGGAAGTATGTAATGTTAAATGAAGTAGACGCTGATGAAAGAGAAAGCAGGAAAACCCAAGCTTTATGCTGGATCCCTGGAGAAACCCTCACATCATTCAGACTAAGGAGATATTTATTCCTGATTTGAAAATACAGGGTAGGAACAACAACTACATCTTTTTACCTTTACTCTAACCAAAATACAGCACCTGGGATACTTCTAGGAAAAAAAAACGCAGTAGTTATTAACACTATAGAATATTACCATTTAGTTGGTAATAGAACATAACCAATATTCTTTCAATACTCCTGCCCGTCCCTCAGCCACTTCACCCAGCAGCAACGATCTTGTGGCCTCATCACCATCCCTAGGCTTGCAAACTGTACTAGGGCCTCCCTGCCAGGCTCTGAAAGAAGACAGTCACGTGGTTGCAGTTGGTGTTAATTTTTTAGCTTGTCTTTAGCCTTAATTAATTTAAATTACAACTACTATCTTCTGGATATCTAAGTTCTTTTTAGATCAAATCATATAAAATTGTCTATCAACATTTTTTGGTTTACAAACCAGCAATTTCATACAGTTTAAACAAAATATAACTTGGAAAGAGGTTTTCTTTTCGTAATTTATATTTTGTAAATAAGAGTAACTTCACTCCAGCTTTTTCCGGAGGTAAAACCGAAGTAATGAATCTCTCCTAGTGCTGGTCTCCGCTTCCCTCGCCGCCAATGGCAACTCATGGTCTGTGTTTTACCGCCATCTAGTGGTAGCAAATGTATATGGTTATGAAAAACAATCATTAAAACCATTTATTTCCCTGTTTTTTAGGCTATAATGTTCAGCTGGGGTTTTTTTGTTTTTTGTTTTTGTTTTTGTTTTTGTTTTGAGACAGAGTCTCACTCTGTCGCCAGGTCCCAGGCTGGAGTGCAGTGGCGCAATCTCGGCCTCCCGGGTTCAAGCAATTCTCCTGCCTCAGCCTCCCTAGTAGCTGGGACTACAGGCGCAAGCCACCACGCCCAGCTAATTTTTGTATTTTTAATAGAGATGGGATTTCACCATGTTAGCTAGGATGGTCTCGATCTCTTGACCTCGTGATCCTCCCGCCTCGACCTCCCAAAGTGCTGGGATTACAGGCGTGAGCCACCGCCCCCGGTCAATGTTCAGCTGTGTAAGCGTTAAATGAGAGCTGCTTTTTCTGCTATTTTCAGTGAATCCTATCGGTTAATAAATGTTTAGAAGCACCTAAGAAGATCCGAGAGTAGTGTATGTAAATAACATTAAATCCTTCCCCATGGGCTAATACATGAACCATCTTTGCCAAAATTTTTCTGTAACACTACCAGTATTTCTTTCCTAAGGAATATATATTTCTCATCATTCCCAATGTATTTTTGACATTGACTGGCTACACTTTTTTGCTTGGTGGGGCAGAAGAGAAAGAAATGACCTTAATTTTCTAACCATTGAGCTACGTGGGAGAAACCTCAGGGACCTTTTTTGGTTAGCAAGCATTAGGGAGTGAGGACAATTATAGGAGCATTACAGCTTTGACGACAGCTCTTAAAGAGTTGAAATCAGGGGAAGTGAGGGCTGCCCAGAACAAAAACAAAGAACAATGGAAATTTAACTTAGGGACTTCAGTAAAAATGTTTCTAGTTCTCCCCGCAGCCTACAGTAACAGATGCCTCTCTCTTTGTGCCCTGCAGTGCAAAGTGAAAGCTTAAAAGACTAACACAGTAATAATAGTGATAATGACACCAAATGTCAATCAGCGAGGCCCAAGGCAACACCCCCTTATAAAATTTATCTGGAACTGTTATTTACACTTCTGCTGTTCATACCATGTTATAGTGTAAAGGTAATAGTTAATATGGAACATAAAATTTATAAAATACTGTTTGTCCTACTGCAAAACACAACACACAATAAATAATCTAATACTGGCATGCATAGGGAATAATGTCTTTACAAGGTTACTTATTGCAACAATGTTTGTAAAAAAAAAAAAAAAAAACCTTTAAGATAAAAACCTAAAAGTTGATTGCTATTGACCAGGAAGCTAAATGTCTGAAGGAGAGACTGGAAGACAGATTTCTTTTTTCACTCTTTGTTTTGAAGTATTTCATATTTATAAGAGAGTATAGCTGGTAATTGTGCAAATTGTAAAGAATAATACTAAATAAACAGTTTAGGAAATGGAACAGTATCAGTATTTTGATGCCCATGAGTGTCCCTCCCAGGTTAATCAGTTTCTATTGCCTCTTTTCTGAAATAACAATAATTTTGACTCTTAATTATAGAAGGGGAGACTTTTTGCTTTAAACCCTTTTGTTTAAATTCAGAACCATGTCAAGATATAAATTATACAAAAATAAATTTTAAATTAAAAGTTAAGACAAAATAATATTAAATTAGGTTGTGTATTAAATTAGATGGTTATTATAACAGAGGCAAAGCTTCTCTACCGAAATTTTTTTCTATCATGAACTAATGTTTCTTTTCCTGCCTGATGTTTCCTTTCAAATGAGCATAGAAAATAAATTGCCTGCAGTTCTATATCTATTTATCCAGCTGTCAACTGTAATGAACTTAACTATTACGTATTGGAATAAAAATCTCAGAATTCTGGGGTTAAATTTTTTTCCTAGGAAGGGGATCGATTATCTGGTGCAATGATTTTATCTTAAAGTCTTCATTAGTGTGTTTCATATTCGCTTTTTAAAACATAAATTAAGCCTGCATGGTTTAATGACAGTGGATCATTTATCCGATTTACTTATGCATCATTCAAGATTTCATGCCTAATGAAAGACATCGTGGTCTGATGTCAGCAGTTGGCTATTTGACTACTCCATCATAGGCAGCGTGACCTTTCAGAGCCGTGGGTTGTTTATATGAGATAATGAGCCAGGTTTTTCCAGTGACTGAGTTAATCACGGTTGGCTTCTTAGGAAGCAGCATTAACTCCTTCAGGGGAAAACACTGTAAGTCACTGTCCCAGGACATACACAGCTCTCCATTGACTTACACAAATGAATGTCAATTTTGTAAACAACAACAACAAAACAAGAGTTTGGGACATTTTTGTCTTAGAAAAAAAATTAGACTGATTTTAGTCTAGATCTGTGCCACAGGAAAAATTTCTGAAAACAACTTTGGAACCCTTGGAACAATTAAAAATTTGGAGACTCTTAAATTACCAATGCTAGGGATTAAGTAATTTCCTATGTGCATGCCAAGTCATTAAGTCAAAGGTAACACTGCCATCATGGGCTGATATTGCCTGAATGCTTTCTATTTGCCAGGCACTGTTCTTGGCACCAAACCTGTCATTCCATATAATCCTCACAACAGTTCTACGAGGTGAATATCACTATCCCGGTTTTCCAGCTCAGGAAGCTGAGGTACAGAGAGGATACATAACTAGTCCAAGTTCACACATTTACTGCATAGCAGAGCCAGGCTGTCTAGGTTGTTACATAGTACCTACTTGGACATTTGAAATCTGTGTTTTACATAAACTTAGCATTCTAGTTGTCACCCAGATCACTTATAATCCCATCTAATATGGGTTTGACCCTGGGAAAACGTGCCCATTTCAGGAGAAAGGGAAGAAGGAAGAAGGAGATAACGTCCTCCTAACCTTCTCCTAGGCTCTCTTGCAGTCCGTTGGCTACTTTCTAGCTCCAACTGGAACTAGATCAAGGAAGAGGCAACTAGAGATAGTGACATCTATTGGTCCTGCCTTGTCATGTGTGTGGGCATGTTGTGTCTATGTATTCATTTATTCAACAAATTTTTATTATCTTCTGTGTGCCAGGCATTGTACACATACAGGGCAGTAGCATTTTGTGTAAGAAATGCATCCCTGAGAGCTTACAATGCACAATTCATATGACCTTAACAAAAGAAAACAATGTCTGCTTACTAGCTAGAGTAGCCATGTATCAAAGGTAGGAAAACAGTTTAAAATTCACTTCGCTTGCCAACTTAAAATTATGAGATTCTTAATCAATTTTTGAAGAGAATTTGGGAGCAGGGAATTTTTTATCCCTAAAATGAGATTTATTCACATTTTATATTATACTATTTGAAATGTGCATAAAATGCAATCATGCTATATGTATATCACCTGGAGTTTTGTCTTGGTGACTAAGGAACCCAGAAATACTGTGGAAACTGCTGCTACTGTCACCATATTCATAGACACTGCAGAGAGATTTCTGGAAAATCCCTGCAATCTGGCCTCTCTGGATTTCATGTGGATACCTGCAAATTTCACTAAGTGTTGGGAGATTCTTTAGTTGGTATATGAAACTAAGTTGCAAGCACTATCAAGTTTTCTCTTAACAAACCATTTTCCAGTGTATTTAAAACGGCCTTAGTTCAAGAAGTTTCAAGAATCCTTTCTTGTTGTAGGTCTTGGCCAGTCTGCGAACTGTACGAAACAACTTTGCTGCATTAACTAATTTGCAAGACCGAGCACCTAGCAAGTAAGATATCCTTTTTTTCCCCCCTCTTTTTTGCTGAACTCTTAAATAAGTTTCCTCAATGTGATTGAACCCCAGGCAATATGTTAGACTTCTCTGTGTTGTTGCCATGTTGTCTAACCGTGTACACCAAGTCATATGATGTCCTGTTAATTTTCTATAAATACTTTGTGGTGATGGTTCTAATATCAGAAATGAAGCAGTATGACAAATAAATATGGTGATTCCATCTGTCAGAAATCACCTGGCATGATCAGCCCTCTGCCCAGTTATTTACACTCAGGGTAACTTTATAGTTTTGGCTTACTTCGTAAATTAACCATGGGTGAATAATCTCATCACACCTTAAGGTCAGCTGAAAGTCATCCTCTCAAGATAACCATGATTTGGAGAAGCACCATATCATAGCAAAAATATTTGATTCTCCTGCTGTTACTGACTTTCAAATCAGCAGCATTCATGGAGCAATTAATAGAATTGTGATTTATATGACAACTCAGAAAGCATTTGAAAGAGGGAAAGCTAAGATGGGAAATGATTATCATTTCGCGTTCTTGATAAAGGCAAAAAAATCTAAAAGGATAAAAGTAATTTTTCAATATTAAATGGAAAACTAGTTTGCTATTATTTAAATATCCATTTAAAAAATCTGTTATTAATACTAAATAAAATATTAAAATACCAACTTCAAATAATTTTCCAGAAAAAAAAATTTAAATCAATATTAAGAGGACAGTGAATATAAGTGTATTAGGAAATATAACTTACCTAAGTGTTTAACATTTCATAATAGTTACTACTTCCTAAAAATAATGAAAAATCTGAACTTTCCATTTCATAATAATAAAATCGACCTCCCAAATTCACATTTTCCATTATCAAAAATAGCTCTGGCCATTATTCAAGTACTTCTTGTGATAGAAAGAAGTTTTTAAAAATCGATAGAAATGCCACAATGCAAGTAATTGGAATGGAATCCATCAGCCTCTGTTTTTCCAGGTAGTGAATTTTTGCAGTCCTATTCGCTCAGCTTGCACACTTCTCATCTTCTTCCTCTCCTCATCTACTGGGCTAATTGTCATTCATTCTTTGGGTTGCAGTTTCAATAAAATTTCTTTTGGAGCATTGCACCTGACAATACCCAACATAGACACACACTCACAAGCCCTAATCAGCATGATGTGCCTTTCCATTTCTGTCTCATTGCACCTCGTGCTTGATTCCTATGTTAGCACGTATCTCTCTGTGCTCCTGTTGCCTATTTGTCTATTGGATGCTGCTGGACACTGTCAGTTCCCAGTGAGTAGAGATGTAGCTGGTTCACATTTGTATTCCCTGTGCCTAGCATAATACATAGTCTATCACTCTGCAAAGGCCTGTTCGCTGATAGAGTAAAGTAGTAGCTCAGCATGTAAAATCTGAGGGTGTGCTTTAAGGTAACTGTTCATTACCAATCACGTTTTCTATGTAACATGGCCATACAATAGCATATTGACCTCAGCAGCCCCCTAGGGCTTTGAGGATTTGGTAGCTTATCAGGTCAGTCACCTCTCCGTTAGAGAGTCTCAGCTCTGCAGAAGAAATGAAGTTACTGGTTATCACTCCCAAACTTTTTGTCTCGAATTTTACCCAGGAAACTGAGATTGTTGTTTTTAAAAGGTGAACAAGAAATGCCTTTATGCTTCTTTTACATATGGTCACCTAGGTACCAGCATTTAAATCTGTGGCAGGCAAATAGTTGATCAGTCAGGCTTCAGAGAGATGATCTGAGGCCTATTCTATGCAAGACAGAAGTTTTCTGCTGACTTACAGGGACCAAACAGATTAAAACGTTAAGGAAGAGCTAGAAGAAAACAGAAAATCATAGCTTAAGCCTGAACTTCCTCCCTGTCTTGACAATGCCCAGGGTGACATCTAACCAAAATAGTATTATCTGTCAGACTCTAAGTAAAGGCCCCTGTGGTCTTCCTTTTGTCAATGCAAATTTGTGCCTCTATTGCTGTTTCAAACCAAATCAGCTTCTTTGGGTATCAGAGTAGTAGGATTCAATCTATACATGGCTAAACTCAGTTCTGTTCAGTGAGAACGAAGTGATGTAACTGGCTCATCACAGGATGACCCTGGAGGAATCAGAATTTTCCCTGCTGGCACTCATAAAGCCACTAGAGCATCTCCAAGCTCACCCTTGGATTTTGTGGAAGGCGTGTGCTACCTTGCACAAGCCACCCTTTTGATTTGCTGCAGAAAAGGAGTCTAGGAAGAATGTGTTCAAAACCCAACCCCTGGGCCGGTATTCAGATGCACATTGCTGACTTGTTAGACACTACTGGTTCCTGTCACCTTGGGTTTTTTGTTTTTGTTTTTGTTTTGCTCTTGAGATTTTTTAATTCCAGAAGTGAGTCCTGGCTCATTTGTCATTAAAGGAGGTACCGATGCAACCATGGATCAGAGGATTGATATTTTCTGCTTGCCGTTACTTGTTGAGCTGTCAAGTTCCTGAGTGCCAGTTAATTGTAGGATTGATAGTAAGAGGAGATAATTAGTAATGAGTCAACAATCTGGTTTTCCAAAACTGTAGAAGAGTGTAAAAATATTCATTTCATACTTTTCCCAGACAAAATCAATGATTTCCACATTTTCACAGAGCAAGGACTAAAAAGAAATAATCAGGATATCAATTATTTGAATGATAAACTCTTAGCAAGAAAGTAACAGCCTGTTCAACACAGCAAGACCCCATCTCTAAAAAAAAAAAAAAAAAAAAAAATTAGCCAAGCATGGTGACATATATCTGTTGTCCCAGCTACTTGGGAGGCTGAGGTAGTGAGGGGAATCACTGGAGCCCAGGAGTTCAAGGCTGTAGTGAGCTATGATCACACCACTGCACTCCAGCCTGGGCAATA
The DNA here is from genome assembly GCF_030222135.1 of Aotus nancymaae. Classification (NCBI taxonomy): domain Eukaryota; kingdom Metazoa; phylum Chordata; class Mammalia; order Primates; family Aotidae; genus Aotus; species Aotus nancymaae. Next base: position 53,257,253 of record NW_026988425.1, on the reverse strand, counting down.
GAGTGAGACCCTGTCTCAAAAATTTTTTTGAAAAATTTAAAAAGAAGATAATTACTGGTATATAGACCTGAGCTATTTCAGAGCATCTGCTTAAAACATTAACCTTCTGGTTTATCAAGTTTAAATTTTCCCCATTTTTCCCCCAACCATTTTATTTTATAATTTAAAAAAACTAGAATAATTCAGAAGTAAAATTTGGTGCATTTTCAATAAAACACAAAATTTTAATTCCAAACTGATGCCAATAAACTTAAGAGAAATGAAAGGGAGCCAGAGGCTGAGTGGAACCAGTGAGAATTTACAAAATCCTCGGCTGCTTTCCCCACATTTCCCCAGCCCTGCTAAGAGAGTCGTCATCTTAGCAAGGCATATTTGATTCTGATGCCATCTGCACATATGTGAGGCTGTGCATATAGGTTCCAAAAAAACCATCTAAAACTAAGGCAACAGAGCAGAGTGTAGGCCCTAGGACCACATTAGTTAAGTTCAAATCTCAGCTTTGTTACTTAAAACAAGTTCTTCAAAGTCTCAAAGTTTTGTTTTTCTCATTGGTAAAATGAGAACAAGGAAATTTACTTCCTTAAGGCTTATTGTGAGGATTAAATGAGATAATTCATTTAAACTGCTTATTTAGCAATGTCTGGTCCACAGGAAGTGTTTATTAAGTGTTAGCCATTAGTAGAGGCAATATATATCTATAATTATCATATATCTAATATATTTATATCAGACTCTTCGAATGAATCTGAAAGTATTTTTTAAAAATTATTATATTTTCAAAGTTATCAATTATAAGTAATAACTTTATAAAGTTGTATTTCAAAAATGAATATTTTATAAATGGTATTCTTTTCAACATGATTTATTAAGCACTGACTGAACACTGGATGCATTGTGCTAGGCTCTATAGGGAATATAAGTTAATCAGAGACAGTGTGCTTTTTTTTTTTTAACTTCAAGGGGTTTATAGTCATTTTGGGGAACTTGTCAAACATCTGAAGACTTAGAGAATACAAGACAGAATTTATTGAAGTACCTTTGGCTTATAGTATTTCTAAAGCCTCTATAGTATCTACTTAGAAAAGTCATTAATATACCTCTCTAATAAATATATCAGAGATGTTTCTCAATATAAGAAAACAGAAAGAAAAAAGTTCAAATAGCTTCTCTAATTATAAGATAGTTTACAACAAATCATTCGCTTCTCATAATGTACAGGCAATCATGAGAATTTTTGCCAACAATAAACATTTCTTAACCCTATGCTAGGGAATACAATTATAAATTGACTGCTTTTTCAAATTCAGAAAGTCTGTAAGCCCTGGCTGCAGTGAATAGAGTCAATATGAATTTCCTCTTCTCTCATGTCCCAGTGGCACTTACATCAGCTTATTTACCCCAAGTCAATCACTGTGAGATTTAACAGTTTTCTTTTTGGACATGTGTGATCTGAGCCATAATACAAAGAACACCTAGGGACTTGTCTGGCTAGTCCGAAAGAACTCATTTGCATGTCCAAACTTAAAAATAATCTTTTAAAGTAAAATTCTATATCTGAAATGACTCAGAGAGCAATCAGATCAACAAGCCCCACATATTTACTGCTTTGTATTTTTCTGTCTTTGTCAGAAGATCACCCATGTGCAACCAACCATCCATCAACAAAGCCACCATAACAGGTAAGAAAGATCTGGAGCTTATTCTTCCCATGTCTAGGAAGAAACCATTTCTGCCAACAGTCAATATAACACCAATACCAATTTCATGCTGCATTTTGAAAATTGTAAAGAAATGAATTATTTCTTCTCTACATTATCATTTCTACCATTGATCTCACAAATTGTGTAAGCTGTTATTTGGAAAATTTTTACTGATTTACATTTTTTACTGATGTACATTATTTTTAACCATTTAACTCTGTGCTTATACTCATTTGAGCATTGTTCTGGGCACTTGTATTTTGAGAGATGGTGTTACCTTCAAGTCGCTTACCATTCTGGTTCCACACATATGCTATTAGCATGATATTAATATGTGGTCATTTAGTTTAATAAGAGTGAAGGCATTGATAAAAAGAGTACCTTGTTGGTTCATCAGTATCCCACTCGTGTGTAGGAAGGAACATTGTTCCAGTAGTTCAATAAAAGACTGAGAGAGCTGACAATAAACTCAGTTTGGAAGGGGAGAGAAGTTAACCTACAATACAGAAAAGTTCAATGAGATCAAAACACAGGAATCTATAGATGTCTGGGAAACAGAAACAGGAGGAAAGATCAAAGAAGTCAAGGGCATAAAAATAAGATTATCTCAATTCCTATCTATTAGTCTGTTTTAGACAAAGGACCTGACCTCAACCTCCTTCAAAAACAGAATGCATGATCTCATTTTGCTGAACCTGAATCTGAACTCAACTCATTTGATTATTTCTTGAAACTCCAGTTGATTCATTAAAATAATTGCCTGGAGAAGAAAACCTATGTTTTCTAAAATTATTACCAGAGGAAAATTAGCATATTCTCCAAGCTAGAACAGTTCTTCATTGGATTCAAGTGTCTTCCTTGAGCTCCAACCAATAATGTGCTGAGTAGCTCTTATTAAGTTATTAGTGAGTGAACTTTGCTTGAAATTTAACTTTATCATGTTCAGATGTCTGTTGTGTTTGTGGTCACTACATTAGAGTTAATTCTGGAATCATTGTTAATGTCGTCATTTCTGAATGTCATCAAATGGGACTTGTATTTCAATGAATGTTAAAGTATTGATTCTCTTCTTTGTGTTCCTCTTTCAAGATATTATTGGGGATAACTTCCAATTATCATTTCATAGTACGTATGTGGTTAACCAGTTTTGTTCTTGATATTGATCAAGAGATGAACAATAGGGCTGGGAGTGATGATGGCTCATGCCTGTAATCCCAGCACTTTGGGAGGCTGAAGCAGGTGGATCACTTGAGGCTAGGAGTTCAAGACCAGCCTGGTCTTGAGACATGGCTAAACCCTGTCTCTACTAAAAATACAAAACTTAGCTGGGCATAGTGGCGAGTACTTGTAATCCCTTCTACTTGAGAGGCTGAGGCAGGAGAATCGCTTGCATCCGGGAAGTAAAGGTTGCAGTGAGCCGAAATTGCGCCACTGCACGCCAGCCTGGGCAACAGAGTGAGACTGTCTCCAAAAACAAAAAAAAAGAGAGATGAACAATAACAATTTCTATATGCTAAAATAAATACTTTGAATAACTGATTTCTTCTGCAGAAACTCAAATTCAATATAAATGAGCCTAAAATGAGTTGGATATGTGGAACTGGATCCCTCTGTTTCTATGCACTCTCCTATGCTGAGGGATGGACAGGCGTACATATGTGAACCTGTACCTGGGGCCTCTAGTGAGAGAAGTCACATAGAAGCACGTCCTCATGCTGTTCCAGGCACTAAGTCTGACCCCTATCAAGAGGGACTACCTTCAACCCCCAATTTTGCAATAAGCAAGACTGACGCTGTTTGGGCAGAATGCAGTGCTATTTTGATTCTTGGAAGCTTTTTTAGCTTAAGGTTACATATGAGCTGGCCTCACAGGTGGAGCAGTATTCTCCCAGAAGAGTAGCATCAGGTACCAGTGGAAATGGTTGTGTGCAACAACAGATGGTTGGGTGCTCAGTGGTCAGGGCAGCTGCCCAGCCACCCCAGCAGATGCCAGGCACAGATTAACAGGAGAGAGTACCTGCACTCGGAGGGTACAGACTTGATCTTAAGCACATGTGACAGACCTCATAGACGCTCTTAGAAATGTACACATAGTAAGGGGACCCTGGAACAGTACCAGAGGGAATTACGAGCCACAGAAATTGGGAAATTCAGGTGAAGATGGCCTCATTCATACGCACAAGCTCCTGGCCTGAGGTGTAGGGACAATGGGGAAACAGAAATACCTTTTCTAGAAAGGGCAACTAATTAACTGTTGCTACCACTTAGTGCAGCTGGGCTTCTCACAAAGCACAACAGGAAATGAACTGAGTAAAGATGAGACGTCATTTTTCTTGCCCAGGCATAGCAAACCGAGGTGGGAACATGACATAGGGAGAGAGGGATGAGGGCAGGAGCAGGGGAAGATTCCTCTTTCTGAACCATTTTGAAAAAGTTTTAAGACTTAGTCTTAAAACCTCAGTACTGGTAATAATAATGATGGTTGAGACTTTGACATGAGTAAGATCTGAGACACTCAGAAGAGGTGCTTGTGCCTTTCCTGCTTCAGCAGCTGACTGCTCCAGCTCCACCCTCTAGGCTCACTCACCCTGAAGTTGGAACCTGGCTCTACCTTGGAAGTTGTCCTGGGAAGGGCGAACAAGTGTTGAAAAGACTCAGTCAGGCACCCTTTAAGATGATTGAGGGCTTTCTTCGAAATTATGTTTAAGGTCTACACTTAACAGTGTAGCCTAACAGTTAAGTTCCGGGCTGATCCAATAGGCTGCTAGAGCACACAGCTCCGGGTGCCTCTGGATGGTAACACCACAGAACATCACAACGTGGTCCCCCTAGAATTGTGCCATTTGGCTGCTCTGCCTGCCCAGAACTCAAATCATGCACTATCATGAGAGCTTGTGGCCCTGGGCAGGTTGCATACCCTTTCTCTGCTCAGTTTCCCTGGCTATAAAATACTGACACTGCTTCATACAGTTGCTTGGTTGAATGAGTTAACACACGTGATGCCCTTAGCACAGTGCCTCACAGTACCAGCGCTTAATACGTTTTTAAATTACATTTTGTTGTTATTACATGGTTTTGTTTCTAGGGCCCACTGTATACATAGAACTAGGGGTTTCTTTGTCAGTTTGGGCCCCCATAACAAAGCACCATACAGTGGGTGGCTGATAAACAACATACATTTATTTCTCACAGTTCTGAAGGCTGGCAGTCTGAGATCAGGATGCCCGCATGGTTGGGTTCTGGTGAGAGCCTTCTTCTAGGTTGCATGAGTGCCCTTTATAAGAGCACTAGTCTCATTTGTGAGTGCTGAGTGCTCCACCCCCGTGACCTAATCACCTCCTACAGGCCCGACCTCCAAATACCAACACATTGGGGGTTAGGATATTGAAATGAATTTTCAGGGCACACGAGTCCATAACAAGGGGTAATGGAAAGAATAGGACAAAGAGACAAGGGAAGGAAAGGGAACAGTGAGAGGAAGGCAAGCTTACAGGATCACAGGAGTAAAACTTACGAGTCCCTAAATTGGCCGAAATGGATGCACTTGCTTTGTGCTCATCAAAATGGGGTCTCCTACTGCTCCCAGCACTGCCTCCCTTACTCTCATCAGAGTTACACATGCTGGGAGCTTTGTGATAGAGATGATAGACTGTTGTTCAGGATGAATTTCAAAGTCTAAGAACTCACTTTTGAGTCATAATTGTTTGAAGGAGAAGTATTAATTCTCTATCACTTTTCTGTAAACCAACTCTAATTTTTAAAAAAGAAGAGTTAAGAACTTCAACTGTCTGCATATGACATACCATACTTTCTAAGGAGTTGTCCCATAGAATTTATAATACTCGCTTCCTCTTTTCAAGGTTGTTACATTTGACATGTATTAAAGCCAGGAAAGTTTGATTTTTTTTTTTTTTTTTTTTTTTTTGAGACGGAGTTTCGCTCTTGTCTCCTAGGCTGGAGTGCAATGGCGAGATCTCGGCTCACTGCAATCTCCACCTCCCGGGTTCAAGTGATTCTCCTGCCTCAGCCTCCCAAGTAGCTGGGATTACAAGCACCCACCACCGTTCCTGGCTAATTATTTGTATTTTTAGTAGAGACGAGGTTTCACCATGTTGGCCAGGCTGATCTTGAACTCCTGACCTCAAGTGATCCACCTGCCTCAGCCTCTCAGTGTGCTGGGATTACAGGTGTGAGCCACTGCGCCTGGCCAAGAGTTTGATTATAAAATATAATTAGCAATAGGGTTTTAAAGCAGGTAGGTCACTGACCAGTTTTTATTTCCATATATAATAGGTAAATGTACAAGTCTAAAATGAGCTAACGATTCCTTAAAAGTAAGGCTTTGAAGTATGCACTTATAAAAGAGACTTACTCCTAAGTGCTCTTTTGCTCTTTACTGTGATATGACAGGAAAATGATGTGTGGCATTTGAAGCCTGAAGGTGAACCCAGTCTCTCCCTCTCACTTTATTTCCTCATTTTGGAGATTTGAATACTTAACTCCTAGGACCCTTGCAAGAATTCAAGGAGATAAGTTATACAAATGGATAGAGTTCAAGTTGGGCATGGAGGCACCCGTCTATAATTCCCGCTACTCAGGAGACCACAGTGGGAGGACTGCTTGAGCTCAGGAATTCAAGAGCAGCCTCAGCAATGTAGTGAGACCCTGTCTCCTAAAGAAGGAAAAAATGGATAGAGTTCAGAATGTGGTGAGAAACTCTCCAAGTGTTTCTTCCTACGACCCCGACCCATGCCTGATACGTTTTTGTTCCTAAAGCTAATTTAAAAACTGGCAGAACAGAGGTAGCAGAGAATATTGATAATGCATCAGCTTCTTTAGTACATTTCGTTGATGATTTTGTTTTCACACAGTCATGGCATGACATTTTTAGTAATCCTTTTATCACTTAGAGTAAGGCTCACCTCCGTAGGTCCTTAGTGTGTGGTACGCACCAGAAGTAAAGAAACATTGAAACATGAGAGTGTGGCAAAGAGTCAGAGATGCCCAAGCCATACCTGGACTGGGACAGTGATCCCTTTTTTGAATCACAGCCATGTAGCTTGGGGCAGTCAGTCCTTGTAAGCATTTGATTTTCAAATAACGTTAGCTCAAGGCAAGCGTTCTGCAGCTGTCTCATTAAATGTTGTCATGTCTTCACAACACCATTTTCAATGTTTCTGAAATTCCATATTTCCAGTATATCTATTTGATCATCTTCAATTAGAGGATTTTCACTCAAGGACACAACTCTGAAGAAAATGTACTTAAATGTCTTTATTTTAAAGATGAAAAACTGAGACCTAGTAAGAGAAGGTGCTACTTAGTGACAAACACAGGAATAAACATGTGGTTTCTTTTTCGAGTCCAGGGTCCGTCTTAACACCTCTATAAAGTAAAATAACCCATTAGATTCAGGTGGCCTTTACACCCACCATGGAAGTATATGTTTTAAAGAAACTAAATGAAGTATTAAAGAATATTAACTCCTGAGTAATAGATGTGGCATTGTATTATTTGTATATGAACTTGAAAATTTCTCATCCCAACCTCTCACAGGACATGTCTTTATAATTATAGCTATTTTGATTATATCTGCTACTTATACCCCAGAGGCATAGAGACCAGCAGCCTAAGGCAAAGGACTTCTGGATTTTGACTTTGGAAAATACAAGTTCTTTATAGGAGCAGTGAAACTAGTACAGCTGCCTGCTTTTTACCTGTAGGGGGAGATACATGACACAGTGACAAGCACAGAAGTGGTTTTAGTCCAGAAAGAGAAAAAAAATTGGTCTAAGTCTTCATTCCACTTTGTATTTTTTTACCCTGAAGATTCATGGCTTCATTAAAAACAGTAAGTGCATTCTAAATAGAATTTTGTCAATTGGCAAGTAGGGGATTAAAAAGTAAACCATCCAAATAATAATAGTCTGTCAAAACACAATAAGAAATTTAATCTTGTATGTTTGTTGTTCTAAAGCACAAGCAATTTCTAAGAATTAATAAGGGGGAAAAACAATAAAGATATTTAATTGGGAAAATTATTTTTTGTTATCTGGGCTAATCACTTAATGCTTTAAGCTTATTGAATGAAAGAAACTAAGCAACTATTTCATGGTGACGATAACGATGCTGGCTACTGACTTAGATCTGCCTTTTAAGTCTGTGTGTGTGTGATAAAAGCAAGTAGTATGTATCATTTTAAAAAAAGAAATAGAGAGAGAGCTGAGATAATAGTTGGGAGCAAGAACCACATAAAGAAGGCAAAAAGGATCTACGTGACAGAAATATATAAGTCCTGAAGAGATACTGAACTAAACGTGTGTGATGTCAGTATGCAGAGAAGACAGGAGACCCAGCCATTGCCAGAGAAGCCCCACTTCCTCATCAGCCACCAGCAGGCAGCAACTTCATGGTGTAATTCTTTTTTTTTTTTCCTTTAATAAAGATTGTGGCCATGCTTTAATAATTGCGGAAAATATGTCTTCAATGAACTTGTTTTTTTTGTTGTTCTGTTTTTTTGAGATGGAGTCTTACTCTATCGCCCAGGCTGGAGTGCAGTGGTAGGACCTCCAGGCACCCGCCACCATGCCCAGCTAATTTTTGTATTCTTTTTTTAGTAGAGAAAGGGTTTCACCATATTGGCCAGGCTGGTCTTGAACTCCCGAACTCATGATCTGCCAGCCTCGGCCTCCCAAAGTACTGGGATTACAGGCATGAGCCATCGTGCCCAGCCTCAATAAGCTTTTTAAAAAATGTGACTGAAAAATGCTGATGATACATTATGTTTCATAGCTTTAATAAAAAAACTGGGGGTCGGGTGCAGTGGCTCACACCTGTAATCCCAGCACTTTGGGAGGCCGACATGGGCAGATCACCTGAGGTTTGGAGTTTGAGACCAGCCTGACCAATATGGTGAAACCCTGTCTCTAAAAAAAAAAAAAAAAGAAAGAAAAAAAAGAAAAAAGAAAACCAATAAAGCATCTAATACATCTAATGACTGTTAGCTGTCCTAAATCTTTTAAGCTAAAGGAGTTTACTTTTACAAAAATCCTCATTGAAAAAGAATCTTCTAGCAAAAACATTGAACTGAAAGACTTGCATAAATGCATGGAGTATGACTATTTATTAGTTAAATTTATAATCTTTTAGCATAGTAAAAGTTTTCTTCCTTACAAATTAATTTTTTTGGCCTCTTATGTTTTTATTTAGAGTAGAGCCATACCTATTAATATATAAAAAGATCAGATCTGATACAGTGGCTCTTTGACCAGGGATTAATTGAAGTTAGACTTGGTTTTATAAATAGTGAAAACAAGTGCTATGTCCTAATTATGAGGGAAAATAATTTAATTGTATCCCTCCTGTCTGAATATCTTATTTGGATGCTTTGTTATAACTTTAATTGAAATAATTAAATGGGGCTGCATATTCATTTAGTCTAGCAAAAAGGTTATGAGTCAAGCCATAAGTGTTAAAAACCTAGCTTTCCTCTTACTAGTTGTCTAATTTTGGTCAATGTATTTAAATTCTCGAAGATCTGGGGTCTTTTAAATCAGTAAATTCTAACTCAATGCTTAACATATTACTTGGTACCCAGAACATATTCAACAAATGTTACTTATCATGATTGCTATAATATTATTATTATAGTTATTTATTTGGTCAATGGCATTTTCCATGCACCTTATATATGGCATACACAGGCTCTGGAGGTAAAATATGACTACTGGTTCAAGAAATTTACGAAGTAGGGGAGAAGGAATTATAAATAGTTAAGTACTAGCTAAGTGCCATGATTGAAGCCTTTCTGTTTTTTATTTTATTTATTTAATTAATCAATTGATTAATTTTTTAAAAGTAGAGTCTCGCTTTATTGCCCAGGCTGGAGTGCAGTGGCATGATCTCAGCTCATTGCAACCTCCAACTCCCAGGCTCAAGCAATCCTCCCACCTCAGCCTCCTGAGTAGCTGGGACTATAGGCATGCACCACCACATGTGCCTAATTTTTTATTTTATTTTATTTTATTTTTTGTATTTTTTGTAGAGATGGCATTTTGCCATGTTACCCAGGCTGGTCTCAAACTCCTAGGCTCAAGTGATCTGCTCACCTCAGCCTCCCGAAGTGCTGGGATGACAGTTGTGAGCTACCGAACCCAGACTAAAGCCTCTTTAAATATATGTATTTGCAGGAGGGGGCCAATGGCTCTACCTAGGAAATGCTCCCTGCTAAACTTTGAAGACCATGATGCTTTCCATGTGGTTAGGGGAGGATTGAGGATTACCTCACAACAAAAGGCCAGCAAGCATAAGGTATGGAAGCATGGACTGCCCGTCCAAATCAGGGGACTGGAAACAGCAAAGGACAAATAGAGTTAAAGGTGTCTAGGAGCAACTGAACAGAGGGCTCCAGAAGTAGAGTAAGTCAATAGCATTGGAAGCCTACATAAATAACAGTGGACTTTATTTTATGGGCAATGGAAAATCATTGCGCATTTTCAATCGTAGGAACAAATATGCATTTTAGAATGATGGTAGTTGAAAACAGTGTAGAAACAGACTAACAGAAGAAAGACTGGGGGCAGCCCCATACTCTTCAGGGGGCTCTCACAGGCCTTGTGCAGGATAAAGATAATGCAGCTCTGAACTGAGGTGGTAGGGGGCTGTGGATGTGAGGGAATGGATTTATAACTCTTCAGAAATAGAGTTGAAGGGACTTGAGGGTTGATCAGAGCAGAGACTGAGGACAAATAAACAGTGAAAGGATGGGCCAGGCACAGTGGCTAAGGCCTGTAATCCCAGCACTTTAGGAAAGGCCAATCACCTGAGGTCAGGAGTTCAAAACCAGCCTGGTCAACATGGTGAAACCCCATCTCTACTAAAAATACAAAAATTAGCCAGGCATGGTGGCGGGCACCTGTAATCCCATTTACTCATGAGGCTGAGGCAGGAGAATTGCTTGAACCCGGAAAGTGGAGGTTGCAGTGAGCCAAGATCATGCCATTGCCCTCCAGCCTGGGTAACAAGAGAGACACTTCGTCTCAAAAAAAAAAAAGTGAAAGTATATATGCACGTGTTCATTACAGCATTGTGAATGTGCATAAAGAGTTAAAAACAATCCAAAGGCTAAATAATGTGCGAATTCTATTTAGGGGTTAACAGAATCTCATAATAAGAAATTTTTACATATTTTTTAGGAAATTTTAATAATATGGAAAAACGTTTTTATTTTAAAGAATACATAATAAAGTGCCATGTGGGCAATAGGCACACATTTAATGCACTTTAATTATGTATACGGAACTGAACTTAAGTTACTTTTAGTTGCTGACCGGTGATTAGCAAAGGTAGATAGCTTTACCATTTTACATTGAATCTAATGACAAACATGTAATTTTTCAGGTCCCAGTTGTTAGCCTCTCCTTGCCTAGAAAGGGTACTGGTATGACACCCAGCCTAACAGTATTTTAATATTACAGTGCCACAGCCGAGCATTAACCATATTTTAAAATAATAATATCTCTCACAAAGGGCAGCACCTTATAGATTATTGAGCTTATGACAAGAATGTTGTATTATCCTTCAGATGATCAGAAAAGCTACCATTAGAGCTGGGTTCAGTGGCTCACAACTGTAATTCCAGCACTTGGAAGGCGAGGCAGGAGGATGCTTGAGGCCAGGAGTTTGAGGCCAGCCCGGGAAACACAGTGAGACCTCCATCTCTACAAAAAATTTAAAAAATTAGCTGGACATGGTGGCATACATTACAGGTAGTGCGCATCTGTAATCCCAGCTACACAGGAGGATCATTTATGCCCAGGAAGTTAAGGCTGCAGTGAGCCATGATCATGCCACTGCACTCTAGCCTGGGCTACAGAGCAAAACCCTGTCTCGACGAAAGAAAAGCTACCATGTAAATAAAGAATCTCAATGTCACCAAAGTCCACTCCTGCCAGCATCCCTTCCCCACTGCCCTGAGTTTGAAAAGAGCAATACTTCCCAAACCTGTCTGATCAAGGGAATCCCCAAGGGCTACCTGAAAACAAACACAAAATGACTCATTCCCAGACTTTTCAGAACAGAATATGGAGGATAAGGCTCAGGATCTAAATTATTAACAAATGCTCCCAGGTGAATGACTTGATTGGCCAAATTTGGGAGAATAATGGAATACGGAAGGGAGTAGGTGAGAGGGCTGCCTGTGTACAGTGTTGTCATGGAGTTGTTGGCAATTTGTTGGAAAATCCCTGTCTTTCTGGAAAGTGTATTAGTGACACCCACAGCCCCATCTAACAAACAGTGTAGCCCAGGATAAGCAAGATCATATGCGCAAATGCTTCACGATTAGTGAAAGGAAATACACGGTGACATTATTATCTGTGCTGACTTCGTCCTCATGGGCATCAGCATCAGGGTAATCATCTGTTATCTCTCAAAATGTATACAAGATTTTAAGTAGACCAGCTTGCTTCTCTCTGAGAAAAAAATCAAGTCTCATGTCTACCTTTGTGGATGTGGGAGGGAGTGAGTTTGGGAAACGTTATGTTTAGTAACTGCATTCTTTTTGTCTTCTCAGACACAGCACCAAGTCTCCTTAAACCAATAAAAGAAAAAACAATAATAAAAGAACAACACAAACTGCATTCTTCAGTCACTCCCTTTCTCCACAAAGAGCTTCCCACCCATTTCAGACTTAAAAAACATTCTAGGCATACTCAGAAATACAATGACTGTGGTGGGGCAAAATGTTGAAAATTCCTTTGAGGCTCATTTCCCAAATTTTACGGGTTGGATGTTACACTGAATTATTTAACTAAATAAATAGGGCGTGCACTCGCAGCGTCCTTTCTTTTGTTATATCAAAAAGTCTCTCTCAAAAAATGCTTTAAAAATTAGTTAGATATATTATTAATACTAATATTGATGAAAGTTAACATTTACTGACATTTGAAATATGCTAAACACTATAGATGAGTAATCTGTTTAAAACTTATGATATCCAAAGAGATAGACACTGTTGCTATTCCTGCAACAGTGCAAAACTGGGCTACACAAGTTGGGTCATTTGATTGAGATATATAGGTAGAAAATGACGAAGTGTGGATTGACTCAGAGGCAGAATGCCAAGTCCTCCCCTAAAATGTACTGGCATACATATATACACATACACAGGCTGCTGGATCTGCTGGTCCTCAAAAGTTAATCCCTAGGGACTTCTTTCTTTCTTCCTTTCTTTTCTTTCTCTCTCTCCTTCCCTCTCTCTTTTTCTTTTTTCTTTGGAGAACAGAAAACAAATCTATGCCATCTATTACTGAATGTACACGAGTGGAGGGTGGGACAAGAGGAGTGATAAGACCTGTGGATGCACAGAAACTCTTTGGGAAACCCTAAGAACTCTATAGTTAAATAAGCTAAGGAAAGGATTCCTGCCAGGGGTGTAGGATTCTTCAAGCACTCTTCAATTCTCACCGTTCTCTTTCTGACCCCTCTGAAGTACCTGTTGTCACCAGAGTGCCCAAGGACAAGGCATCAACAGGGAAAGGCCCAGGCGTGTGTGAGAAGTCAGGCAGATGGGGTGTTTCAGAAGAACTGGGGTAAAGCGATGCTTCAGTGTTAGCACTCACTTTGTTTTAGGACCACTCACTGTGAAGGCCCTGCCTGCCTACTGGGAATATTCATCTTCTCTTTGGGTGAAGTCTCTTCATGCCATTATCACCTCTTAGCTACCATTGCTAGGCAAAAAATTCCCCAGCTCATCATCTCCTGAATTCACTTCTTTTAGATAATTCTGATGCGTAAATATCCAAAGTTTTGTTTTGTTTTTAGACAGAGTCTTGCTTTGTTTTTAGACAGGGTTTCACCTGATCTCTACTAAAAATACAAAATAAAAATACAAAATTTCAGGCTGATCTCGAACTCCTGACCTTGTGATCTGCCCACCTTGGCCTCCCAAAGTGCTGGAATTACAGGCTTGAGCCACTGCGCCCAGACATATCCAGTGCTTCCTAGTGTGCCATCTTCCTTCTCTTTTTTTGTGGTTCCTTTTCAGCACTGTTGGCCCTGTGGAAGTATTTCTAATTGACTGTATTCTATATGCCTCACAAAACAGATGGGTGACATTCTCTTTGGTGTTTCTGATGTTTGCATATTGCACACTGAACTGTCCATGTAGAGAACTTGATTTCTGCCTCTTCCTGGGTTTGCTTTTGCTCATTTATTCCCTAGTATGTCAAAGGCTATGCTTCAGCTCCAAGGACCCAAGGAGGAATAAGATACCTCCAGTAAGCTTCAGGACCGTTCCTCTAGAGCTTTGTGGAAAGTAAAAAGATAAAATGTGTTCTGTTGAATGCCAAAAAGCATTAAATAAGTAGAAAACAGAGGGTTTATATGTGAATGGAGAAATGAATAATTAAAGAAGAGAGAAAGGGAGGGAGAAAGGAAGAATGGAGCAGAAGCAGGTGAGATTGTTTTTCTAGAGAGCTAAGAAGTGGCCTACAGTGTTAGTTAGCTTAGAGACTGAAAGGGTTTGGGAAAATAATTCAGGAATTTAGGGAAAGCTTCACAGCATGAGAAAGTGGAGGGCTGAGATTAGTCAAAGAAGAGATGTTTCAAAATAGCCAAAAGGAAAATAAAAAAGGACTGGTCACGAAAATGAGACCGCAGAGGTGAATGACAGGTAAGATACCTCTGAGGTCATTGACTATGGACTGACTGTGTTATTTGACTAATGTTGCTTCTACAGAGAGAGACTTACATTTTCTCCTCCCATAGGAAAAAAATCTCAAACATTGGTAGGTTTTGTTTCCGTGTTTTGATGTACAAGTCAAAATCTATGTAAAGGAGGAGGAACAAATTTCAGGGGTCAGAAAATCGGGATTTCGTGGTTGGCTGTTCTGCTCACCCACTTTGCGTATGACCTTAGAAAAGTCACGCTGATGTCTTGGCTCTTTTCTGTTAAAATGTGGTGGCTAACAATAATAACTTCCTAATTTTGAGGAATTACATGAAATAATCTATGTTAAAAAATTAGCGTGGTGTCTAGGACATAGTAAACATCAGGTCTTATTTAAAAGCATGTGGAAAGTGCTTACTATGTTGGAAAGTATTATAAACTACCAATAAATATTATTATGTCATTCAATTACTGTTGATTCTCCAAGCAGTCATCTCTGGAAACTGTACAATTATTTGAGCCCTGATGCCATTGCTAAAAGCATTTTGGAAACAGCTTTAGAGACCATTTACAGACCATACAAGACACACACACACACACACACACACACACACACACAGACACACACACAGACACACACACACACACACACACAAGCAATAAGCAATCTCACTGGTTTATAGTAACACTTCACTTATGACCAAAAATATTATTTCCAATGTGATTACCAACACTATTCACCAGATAGAATGTCAGATTAGCTTAGATGTGGCTAACTCCAGAAATGAAACCATTCTCAAGAGATTTTAAAGAGTCTGAAAGAAGTATCACATGGACTTTCAAGGCAATTCCAAGACAGAGAGCCCTGAAATCACTACAGTATGGCAACAAATAGAATAAGCATATAAACAGGTTTCCCAGGTGCAATTTTGAAGGAGACAAAATCTGAATTCTAGTCAGTTTGTGAAGGAGAAGGAGCAATCTCTGGGAGGTCCTTTTTACCCCTCAGCCAACCTCACACCATCTGTCTTTCTACACACCCTTTCTTACTGTTTCTCTTTACTGGAAACTGTTGAGGGTGCTAGAAATAAAGAAGGCCAATGTATCCAAGACCACTGGATCAAAAGAGGGGCCTGAGAACCTTCATTATTTCCACAGAAAGGGCAGAAAAAGAAATTGCCCTGGACTTTTGTCATGCTGTTATTTCTCAGTGAGTCTATTAAATTATTGTGACACACTAGATAGTGTGTCTGCATCTTGTTCTTCGGGGATTCCATGCGACTTTCCCCTTGGCTGGCTCATCACCTTCCTTTAGTCTCAGCAATGATCCTTTGCTTACAATACAAAAAAAAAAAAACTTTGTTCACTTATGCAGGATGAAACTTAGTGGAAGAATATAGGAAGAATTCCCAATTGCCTGAGAATTAGTGTAGGATGAGGTTTGAAGGAATCAATGCACCTTACAGTGCTAGAAGGCCACAAATCAAGGGAAGGTCTCATGGCAGGAGCAGTCGAGTGAGATCCCCGCAACTGTTCTTAGTTTCTTTGTCATTATTTCAGGAGTCAAACAGCAGTGAAGAAATCTAATTAGTCTAGTTTGGGTCTTGGGCGTTAGCTAAAAGAGAACAGGGCAAGTGGCTTCAGTTCCACCAAACTGTGTAATAAAAGTGGTAGTAAGAGCTGAATGATGGGACCAGACTTTGTGGATTCATATTCTAGCTCTGCCACTTATAGATGCTTCTGCTCAAACAGTTCTTTAACCTTTCAAAGCCTGAAATTTCTCATTTTTGTAGTAAACACAATAATAGTATTTATCTCATAGGGAGTTCATGAAAATTATTTGAGGAGATATTTATGAAAGGCCAGGCGTGGTGGCTCACGCCTGTAATCCCTGCACTTTGGGAGGCCGAGGTGGGCGGATCACCTAAGGTCAATAGTTTGAGACCATCTTGGACAACATGGTAAAACCTCGTCTCTATTAAAAATGCAAAAATATTAGTCAGACATGGTGGTGCACACCTGTAATTCCAGCTACATGGGAGGTTGAGGCAGGAGAATCATTTGAACCCCAGAGGCGGAGGTTGCAGTAAGCCAAGATGGTGCCACTGCCCTCTAACCTGGATGACAGAGGGAGACTCCATCTCAAAAAACAAAACAAAACAAAAAACAAAAAGATATTTATGAAAAATGAATCTGGGCCTGGCGCGGTGGCTCATGCCTGTAATCCCAGCATTCTGGGAGGCTGAGGCGGGCGGATCACAAGAGATCAGGTGTTCAAGACCAGCCTGGCCAACATGGTGAAACCCTGTCTCTACTAAAAATTTAAAAATTAGCTGGGCATGGTGGCATGTGCCTGTGATCCCAGCTACTCGGGAGGCTGAGGCAGGAGAATTGCTTGAACCAGGACCCGGGAGGCGGAGGTTGCAGTGAGCCAAGATCATGCCACTGCACTCCAGCCTGGGCCACAGAGTGGGACTCCATCTCAAAAAAAAAGAAAAATGAAGCTACATGTATGGCTCACAGTAAGCACTTGATCATTTCTGGTTATACTATTATTAAGATTATCTAATAGGGATCCCAAGTAGTTTCCTGAAAGAAATTAGGGTGCTCTTAGATAGGAGAAATAAATGCTAGCCAGATTGGTTTCAATGTACTATTTATTCTATTACTTTATTTCTCACTGAATTTCTTTTTATGATACTCATTTTATTAGAGATGCAGATGGTACTTGTGATTAATGTATCCCTGAGAACTCAGTTCCTCTGAAGGAACAAAAATTATTTGACCACCTCATCATTTGAACCACACACATTTATTGATGCCTCTTTTATGCTTAATTCTATACAAGACACCATGACATGTGGCTCCTATAGGGAGTCCCAGCCTCTGCCTCTAAATTTATCATCTCAGTTCAACCCCCATTTAGATTGTCCATGCCCTCTGCATAGCCATTCACCTTTCCTGGGTGCAATCATGCCTTCCTTACCCAACATTTAGCAAGTCCAGTCCACCAACCTACATCGTGCCACCTAACAGAAGGAAGTACAAAGTACAGCCACTTTTAGAGTAGATTTATTAAATAAGTTTTTTTTTTTTAAAGATACGTCTCCCCTGACCTCCCCACCCCACCCCACCTCCCAATAGGCCCCGGTGTGTGATGTTCCCCTCCCTGTGTCCATGTGTTCTCATTGTTCAACACCCACTTATGAGGGAGAACATGCAGTGCTTGACTTTCTGTTCTTGTGTCAGTTTGCTGAGAATGATGGTTTCCAGCTTCATCCATGTCCCTGCAAAGGACATGAACTCATCCGTTTTATGGCTGCATAGTATTCCATGCTGTATATGTGCCACATTTTCTTTATCCAGTGTATCATTGATGGGCATTTGGGTTGGTTCCAAGTCTTTGCTATTGTGAACAGTGCTACAATAAACATATGTGTGCATTTGTCTTTATAATAGGAATATTTATAATCCTTGGGGGTAGGGGAAGGATAGCAGGGGGTGGAGGGATTGGGGAGGGATAGCATTAGAAGAAATACCTAATGTAGATGATGGTGATGGATGCAGCAAACCACTATGGCAGGTGTATACCTATGTAACAAACCTGCACGTTCTGCACATGTACCCCAGAACTTAAAGTATAGTAAATAAATTTTTTCACCTGCTCCCAGGGGAGCAGCTAGGCATTAGTCAGAGTGGATTCATTAAATCAATACAGAGAATCCTGGCTATACTATTTGTTAGCTATTTGACTTTGGGCAAGTTACTCTCTGAGCCTTAATTTCTCATTAGAAAATGGTATAATAGCAAACCTATCTCAGAGCATTGAGTAAGAATTAAATGAAGTGAATTAAGCACCAAACCTAGCATCTGACACATAGTAGGAACTAAAAAAAGAATACTAGTTCTTGAATAAACTAGTTCTTGACTGTACTATGAAACTTCCATCAGTTAGTTTCCAAGACAAATGAATTATGTTTAGAATTTGAAGCTCAGTGTAAGCAACAATGAAGTAAAGAAAACAACTGAATTTCTCTTAAAATTATTTTCCTTCACTAACTTATCCTTTATTGTCTGTGCTCACAAGAAACTAGCTACGACTGCAAAAATGTCTGCCTGTTTCTATGGCCAGTTCTTTTCTACATGTTTAAATTCCTAATTGTGCACACAATCTTAGTCACTATATTTTCATGTGCAAGCAATTAAGACTCATTTAACAGCCCTCCCTCTGGAAGTTTTTGTTCTCCATCTGCCACAAATCAGATTTCTTAGGAACATATTTGATTTTGAAACAATGTTAAAGTACTGTTCATTTTGTTCAAATTTCATTTATGTACCATTTTTTAAAGTGATGTAAATGGACAGCCACAAAAAGCTCAGCAGCTGGTCAAAACAAAACATCAAAGACACCATTGAAACGGGGTGAAAAAATTAAAAACTAATATTTTGGGACAACGTCAAATAAAAACCATAGTCTGATAAACATTTCTGAGACACATTTTGCCCATAACAATTATTTTCTTTACAGTAGATTTTAAATATGGGAAAATGGGAATACACCCCAGTTGCCACTCTGAATCTTAGCTGTCTTGAGTTCACAGCAATGTATATAATAAGGAAGTCAGAAGGTGGAAAACAGGAAAAGATCAAATTTGTAAGTTTTTAAGAAATATATGTAGTAAAAAGCTAGAGGTATCCAACAGATTTGTACAATAGATTGTTCATTAAAAAATAAATTAGATTGGCCAGGCGAGGTGGCTCACACCTGTAATCCCAGCATCTTGGGTGGCTGAGGCAGGTGGATCCATTGAGGCCAGGAGTTTGAGACCAGCCTGGGCAATATGATGAAACCCCTGTCTCCACTGGAAGACAGACAAAAAAAAAAAAAAAAAGGCCAGGCATGGTGGCACATGCCTATAATCCCAGCTACTCGGGAAGCTGAGGCATAAGAATGGCTTGAACCGGGGAGGCAGAGTTTGCAGTGAGCTCACATCATGCCACTGTACTCCAGCCTAGGCAACAGAGCAAGACTCTGTCTCAAATAAAAATAAAAATAAAAATAAAAATAAATCAATTAGATAAGTGAGATTATATATTCAGGGCAACTTAAATCTATGCTCTCAGGTTAAAAACAAAATTTAATTATAATTTTTTTTTTTTTTTTTTTGAGACAGGGTCTTGCTTTTTGCTCAGGCTGGATTGTAGTGACACAATCACAGCTCACTGCAGCCTCAAGCAATCCTCTTACCTCATTCTCCTGTCTACCTGAGACTACAGGCACACACTGCTGCACCACCACACCTGGCTATTAGTTAGTTAGTTAGTTAGTTAGTTAGTAAGTAGAAACAGGGTCTCACTATGTTGCCAAGGCTAGTTAAACTCCTGGACTCAAGTGATCATCCTGACTTGGCCTCCCAAAGTGCTAGTATTACAGGTGTGGGCACCACACCCAGCCAGTTTTGAAGTATTTAATTAAAAAAAATAATAATCAGGCTGGGCACAGTGGCTTATGCCTGTAAGCCCAGCACTTTGGGAGGCCGAGATGGGTGGATCACCTGAGGTCAAGAGTTCAAGACCAGCCTGGCCAACATGGTGACACCCCATCTCTATTAAAAAAAAAAAAAAAAAAATTAAAAAAAAAAAAGAAAAAGAAAAATCAATTAGATAGTAGTTCTCCCTCACTACAGGTGAAGTCCATTTTTATTTATTTGTTCAATGGGCTTCTTTAGAACATGAAGTAGAAGGCAATGCTTGGTCAAATTAAGGCAGAAAAAAGAATGTATTGGGTTCAGAACATAAATAACTGTGAACTGGTAACTCTGTAATTCAGCAAAAATGTGAAAAGAAGAGGATCGGCTCTCCTTCAGGATTTGAAAATTGAAATATTACAATTTGGAGAGAGAGCTTGCAGAAACCATATAGTTTTCTCTGCTTATATGTTCCAGTATTGGGAGACTTGAAACGAGTCACTAACCAAGTTAATGCAGTAAATTTCCATATATAGATCAATTGGATGTTTTACCCTCCCCCACCCTCCAGCTTCCTAAGGCTTTAATAAACTGAATTGTTTTAGTATCACTGGATGAAAGGTTCTGTGAAAGTTCAAAGTACTGTTATTTGGGGCAGTCACACCTGCATGTTTAAAATGCCTTTGTGCAAAATGTAGTCCAATCTACTTTCAAATCAGACCTCCAAAGAAGGACAGATCCCCTTAGGTGCTTCTCTACAAAGAAAACGTTAGGCTAGCAGGTCCACCCCCACTCACTATCTTTGCCTTTTTGTGTGTAATCATCAAAGGGTACCTCTGAAAAGACCCAGAGAAAACGTTAGTATCTCTTTTTTAGAGATGCAAAGCAAGATATAGATGGAGCTGGAAAATAGTTGTTAAGTAAATACAGGGGGAAAATGGAAATTGAGGGGCCGTTCTTTTCACTGACAGTTGTAAACTAAAAAGAAAATTTGAAGGCGCCTGCCCTTTCATCTGAATGGACTTCCTCCTTGGCCAGGGCACTCTACAATTTAACCTGAAAGACGGGTTTAGGCCATGACAGGAAGTGGGGGTCAGACAGGCCTTATTTCACCCCTCCAGCACTAACATCCACGCGGAACTTAAGTCTGATAAGAAACACTTACCATCTATTTTCTTGGAGGCCTGTTAACTGGAGGCTTTCTCGCCTGTTAAAACTTTGGTCTCCCTTATTTTAACCTAGACGTTCCTTTCTACCAATAATAACTCTTTCAACTAGTTGCTAATCAGAATATGTTTAAATCTACCTATGACCCGGAAGTCTTCCCCCTACTTGGAGTTTTCCTGCTTTACAGATTGAACCAATGTTGAGTCTTACATGTATTGATTGATGTGTTATTTCTTCCTATAATGTATGAAAGCAACCTGTAGCCTGACCACCTTGGGTGCCTGTCATCAGGACTGCCTGAGGCTGTGTTACAGGTACATCCTTAACTTTAGCAAAATAAACTTTCTAAACCGATTGAGACCTGTCTCAGATGCTTTGGGTTAACACAATGAATATGAAAAAACAACTATTTTAGAAAAGCATCTAAGCTCAGAAATCACAGGCATATGATGCCTGCCACTAAGGGAGTTAGTTCCATTGAAGGATATAATTGAGAGTGAAATGAACAGTGTGCTAAAAACTTAGGGATAGTAGTTCACAGATTTGTCTGTTCCTTAGAATCACCTAGGGGGCAGACACGGTGCCTCACACCTATAATCCCAGCACTTTAGAAGGTCAAGACTGGAGGACCACTTGAGGCCAAGAGTTCCAGACCAGCCTGGGCCACACAGTGAGATCCTGTTTCTACAGAAGATAATAATAATCACCTAGAAATTTCTTTTTTTAATTCAGCTAGTGAAAGAAAAAAAAATCCAAGATTTTGAAACAAACTCAAAGACAACAGCAATATTCAAGCATAAGATGTAATAAAGACTGTGTACTAGATAGCTAGATATGCAGAATAAAAAGGAAGAGGCAGTTCCAAAAAAAATAAAGGAGGACGAATGTATAGGATTTTGTAACACTAATTGTATGATTTTACTGAGTAGGGTAAAATGCTTCTGACAATGTGTGAAAATTTATAATCCTTAGTATTATATATAGGATAAACATAGGTTAAGACCTGTATTTCAAAGTTGAATTTAAGGCTGGTTTATCTCTGTGCTTAGATTTCCTACACTTCATTTAGAAGAAAATGTCCTGTATGTTGAATATTCACGAAAATCTGAGGCGTTATGCTTATTCTTAACCTCTTAAAGGAGTGCACTGAATATAATTAAATCATTTTTGCTGGCTCTGGTTGTCATGAACATCTGCTTTTGTACTTCTCTGTCATTCACAAATGCACTTAGGAGCTAATGATCTATGAGGACTTTTTTTGCCCCTACAGTAACATGTAGCAAATCTGGCTGCACTTTACTTTTTCATCTGTTGCTCCCATGTTGTCTAGTGGTCAGTTCATGCTGTTACTAGGCTTGGCCTTATTGGCATCTTTAGTGAGCTGCTGCTGCTTTTTTCCTTGGCAAACCTGACTACCAAGCTATTGCATTGACCATAAAATAAAGGCAAATTAACTCAAAATAAAAGTGAGGGTTGAGGGCAATTCATCTCTGAGGTAGACCTTTAGGATATGAGATGCATAAAGTGAACAACTTTCTAAAAGCATTTACTTGACTTTTCTGGGTTCTTTTCACCTACTTACTGATTTTGAATAGTATACCATTCCTGGATAATAAATCCGGATAAATAACTTGTCACTGTACCTCTAGAAAAAATAAAATCAACAAAAATATGTTTAATTCTATGCTCTCGGTTTCAAGAAGACAAAAATGAATAAGATGTCCTACCCCCAAAGACTTGACACAATATAATTGTACCTATGAAAAAGAAACTGTCTAGGTGTGGTGGCTCACCCCTGTAATCCCAACACTTTGGGAGGCCAGGGCAGGCAGATCACTTGCGCCTAGGAGTTTGAGACCAGCCTGGGCAACATGGTGAAACCGTATCTCTTCAAAAAATACAAGAATTAGCCAGGTGTGGTGGCACATGCCTGTAGTCCTAGCTACTGGGGTAGCTGAGACAGGAGGGTTGCTTGAGCCCAAGAGGTCGAGGCTGCAGTCAGCTCTGATCACTGCACTCCAGCCTGAGCAGAAAATCTTTTTTTTTTTTTTTTGAGATGGAGTTTTGCTCTTGTTACCCAGGCTGGAGTGCAATGGCGCAATCTCAGCTCACCACAACCTCCGCCACCTAGGTTCAGGCAATTCTCCTGCCTCAGCCTCCCGAGTAGCTGGGACTACAGGCGTGCGCCACCATGCCCAGCTAATTTTTTTGTATTTTTAGTAGAGACAGGGTTTCACCTCGTTGACCAGGATGGTCTCGATCTCTTGACCTCGTGATCCACCCGCCTCAGCCTCCCAAAGTGCTGGGATTATAGGCGTGAGCCACCGCGCCCGGCCTGCAGAAAATCTTAAGTAGTCTCAGGACGGTGCCACAGAGTATCATAAGAATTCTGAGGAGGCAAAGACCAAATTAAAATAATAAGCAATGAAGGCTTCCAGCAAACACGGTATTTTTGTTGGGCCTTGAACGTTCCTCAGATGCTTTAGTTTAATGTCCCCGTAGTCATACTTTCTGTAATGGGAATGTTAATGGGTGATTACTACTCCAGAGCTTTAGGACTGCTTCCAGTATCCCAGCAAAGCGGCCCTTTTCAACTAGGACCCTTTGTTATTAGAAAAGAGAGGTGGTCCCTTGTGATTTCTTAACATTTGTTTACCTAGCCTCAGGCACTGAGCTTCTGAAATTCCAGGCAAGAGTAATGCCTCAGGGTTTAGAGACCAGGGGTGTAATCCCAGCTCTGCCCAGCTCTCTGTGTAACTTTTGGTCAGTAATCTAACCTGGGTTGTTTTCTGCAAAATGATGATATTGGATTAAATAGTATCTAAAAATCTAAATAGCCTTTTCCTAATCTTTTGTTATTATTTTAAAAATGCATGCCTCTGATGAATTACCTTTATTTTCTTTAGTCATATTACCCTAAGAAGTGAATAAAAGATACCAAGTCAATGTGTGAATTCCACTTTTCCCAGTCTGGATGTTTAGGGGATATCCTTGACACCATTTGCTATTTTAAATCTTCAACAAAGAGTTAAAAGAAAATTCTGGCACTCCTATCTAGTCATCCTCTCCAGTTGGCAGAAGTCTTCATGTGGACTTGATGGTTGCCTAGAGCAACAAAATATTAGGGACAGAAACATGTTCAGGGACTCGATTGTATAAATGACTCAGAGCCGAGAGACCTTTTCCAGCTTCACTGCAGCCCATACTTAGCGAGAGTGGGTATTTGTCTATTCCTGTCTGCACCACTGTGACTTGGAGGTGCCTATTATTTTGCTTGCTAAAATATGGAAGCCAACCTTGAAACTGGTGGAGAGGAGTTAAATGATCAGAAGGCAATTGTCTTCATTCAGCATGTCTGACACATAAAATATCATTAGGACTAGCAAATATAAACAGGATCAGGGAGTGGTCATGGGCTTTGAAGAGCACATACCAAGACCATTAAGGGAACTCAATGTAAATTCAATATAAGAGCTACTATTCAAGGCCAATTATCTCTTTTTAGTTAGAAGAGCCCAGTGGGGAGCCACTCACGCAAATCAATACCCCTTTCCTTCTCTCAGTTGGAGCCAGACATCACTAACTATGCTCTGAATTAAACTAAATTTTGAAAATGTTTCTCTGTCCCTAAACTCTTTAAATCCTGAGGTCATCCTTTCTTTGTTCCATCAGTCTGGCTCCATTATACCAATTACTCCAGCTTGTTAAGGAAGTTATTAGCATATGGTAGTCCTGTCTTTTGCTTCTATGCAATGTTGCCTGGAGCAAGAATTGGAGGGAGAGGTATTAGCCAAGTCTTGTTACTTTAAGGCCCCTCTCTTTAACTGTTTAACTAGGTTCCATCTTAATTATGTATTTGGTTGGTTTTATTTTGATATCCAGTATACATTCTTCTCACTTGCACATGAACAATGCCATTTGTTATGGTAATAAT
This sequence comes from Aotus nancymaae, assembly GCF_030222135.1. Lineage (NCBI taxonomy): Eukaryota > Metazoa > Chordata > Mammalia > Primates > Aotidae > Aotus > Aotus nancymaae. The sequence goes on along the minus strand of NW_026988425.1, from coordinate 53,232,314 downwards.
AACAACTACACAATATCGCTCTCTGTCCCCATTGAATACTCATTGAATGTCATTATGATCAGGAGCTGGTCCTCTTGGTTTGGACATTGTGCTTTTGAAATGAATACACTTTTTGAAGGATTGGAAACTTGGTCCTAAATTCACGTAGTTTACAATAGTAACTCTTATCCCAGTAACCATAGCAGCTGTTTGGAAAAATGTCTTTGGATCACTTGTTTGCAAATGTCTTTTTCCTTAGGATCCTGGATGGAATTGAACCCATATACGTTACTTGACATGTGAAACACATGTGACCCTGGCAGATGATTTGGTTGACCTTGAAAACTACAGCTGTTTAGTCACTCTGAAAACAATGCAATACAAGTGATTTACTAGGCTTCAGTTTTAACCATTTTATGCTGACTGGTGGAAATTCTAACCCTTCATAAAGAAAAAAAAAAAAAAGAGAGAGAGAGAAACAATGAAAATGTACCATCCTGGGTATTAATGTCATTAATTTCAATATATTTTCTCACAAAAAGTGTAAAGAAGTCTTTGCTTGATCTTATGGGAATAAACAACATACATGTGGCTTTATTTTGCTTTTTTTTTTTAATTAATGAAGAAATCCAAACTTTGACTTTGTTTCTTCTCCACCAAAATCAAAAGCAGTCTAGAATCTCCCTCAAAGATCAAAGCTTTTTGCTTACTATAAAGTGTGTGCCCTGCTTAGGCATTACATGGAAGGTTAGCATTCTGTTCCAAGAAATCTCTATTAGTTCTCTAGTTGCTATGGATATATTCTCTTGTAGCTAGAATATGGTTCAGTGAATGAGTCCTGAAAATTTTGCTGTGTATATCGTTGTATATCATAAATATATAATATCTTTTATTTCAATTTTTAAAAATTGCTCTTCACTCAAGACAGAAGTTGATTTCTTTTTCCAGAAATTCAGAGTGAGCAGTCCAGGGCTGCTATGGCTTCTCTAAAATCACCAAGGGCCCAAAGCTTCTTCCAAATAATTTTTTCACCATTTCTAGATTATAGGCTTTGTCTTCATGGTCCAAAATGACTGCTAGAGCCCTAACCGTCACAACTAAGTGACCAGCAGCAAGATGGAAGAAGGAAGAAGGAATAGCACACCCACTCCTTTTAGAAGAGACTTCTGAGAAATCCCACATAATGCTTCTACTTACATCTCCTTGGCTCAAATTTAGTCTCATGCCACATTGAGCTGCAAGAGACTAAGAAATAATTTTTTTCTGACAAATCTCTAGTTCAGGGATTTCAATCTCCTTTAAGCAAATGAGACTTCTCCTAAGCTCTCCCTCTTGCCTGCCTAGTCTCTCTCAAATCTCGTCATCTTGTTCTCCTTACTCACTTTGGAAAAACCCAACTCTGTCAGTTTTACAGTCCACCTTCTCCGCTTCCTTACTGGAACTCCTGGGAAAAACAATCCCACATCACTTCAAGCTGGAATTCCAACAAAGTCAAGACCTCTCATTTCATTGGACCCTCAGAGCACTTGACACTTAGTTACTGCTGTGCCCTCTCTCTCAGTCCTCTTCATGCTAATTCCAAACCTTACCTCCCTCTTCTTAAGCCTCCTGAACCAGCAGCTCCTCATCTCCTTTCAGCAAATAACTTGTTGCTTTTTGAAGAAAGACCGTGTCAAGGCATGAACTTCCATCACTCCTACATCTTCTTGCCATAGATGTCATCCATAGATCTCTTACTGACACTTACAGATTCCTTCCCCCTTTCTGGTCTCAGTGGATGAGGTTTCCCTTCTTCCTCTTGCTCTGAGTCAACCCCTGCATCTGGGCCCTTGATCTCTCCTCCCAGCTCCCCCAGGTCCTGGCTTCCTCTATTTTCCTTTCTGTCTCTCACATCTTCAGTCTTTACTTTTATTCTGGCTCTTTCCCCATCCATGTCTCTCACAATCTTAGAAACAATACACTACAAACCACAGCAAAGTTCAGCTGACTCTTTATGATCCTTTAGCTAGGTCTTGATCTTCTCAGTCAAGTTGCTCTGCCTCCTCATCCCTATTCAGTCTGCAGTTTACTGTAGTAGGACTTTCTTGCAGCAACTCTGTTCCAGCTGCCCTCCCATGGTTACCAATGAACTCCTAATTCTTCTTAGTTCTTAGAGGCTTTTTCTTCTTAAACTCTTTCCTTGTTCATTTTCTCAGTAAATATTTATTCAACATATTTTTCTTGGGAGCCATTTTGTTCCAGATGGTTCCACACTCTGCTTGCTGCTCTGAATACTTCTTTTCACCATTCTTCATGACCTGTCTTCCTCCCCACTTTACCTCTTAAATGGAGCATTCTAGAAGATTCTTTTTGATTCATTCTTTTCCTCTGTGTACTCTCTAGATGCTTTCATGTACCTCATAGTTGTATTTCCCATCTTATGAAAGTGAATACCAAAACTTTGTCTCTACTCAGACCCCTTCTTCGATTTCCAGATTTATTCACACAAAAGCCCAATGTCCATTGGTATCCAACTGTTCAAATCCAATATGTCCAAAGCTGGACTCACATATTTCTTTGCAAATCTGTTCTTCTTATCTCAGTTAGTGAAACGCTTTTATCCAAGATTGAAACTTATAAATCATGAACCCTTCTACCAAATCTCTCTCTCAATATATTTTTGAAACAGAATCATCTTACTTTGTCACCCAGGCTGGAGTGCAGTGGCAAGATCTCAGCTCACTGCAACCTCCAACTACTGGGTTCAAGCAATTCTCATGCCTCAGCCTCCCAAGTAGCTGGTATTACAGGTATGCACCACCACACCCAGCTAAGTTTTGTGTTTTTAGCGGAGACAGGGTTTCATTATGTTGGCCAGGCTGGCCTTGAATTCTTGGCCTCAAGTGATCTGCCTACCTCAGCCTCCCAAAAGCTACCATGCTTGGCCCAAAATCACTATATGTTTATTTTATTTTATAACTATTGCTCAAATCCATGCTCTCTTCTGTAACCCACTAATACCTCCCTAGTAGAGGCACTCACCAACTCTTCCCTGAATTACAGTACTAGTGCCTGGAATAGTGTTTTTGAAACTGTCAGTTGCATTTAGCATTTTATTTAAAAAGCATGATACAGAATAGAGTAGAAAATAATAGAGTATAAAACCACATCTATAATATCAAAGATATGGTTTTATAAAATTGTTGATACACACAGATGTGCAAACATACACATTTTGTCATGAAAATGTATTTCTTACTATAATTTTTAAAATTAGAGAGCCACTTTATTTTTAATTTTAAATAGTACCACTACCACACTGATTTTTTTATTTTATTTTAAATAGAGAGCTACTTTCTTTCTTTTTTTTTTTTTTTTTTGAGACGGAGTTTCGCTCTTGTTACCCAGGCTGGAGTGCAATGGCACGATCTCAGCTCACTGCAACCTCCGCCTCCTGGGTTCAGGCAATTCTCCTGCTTCAGCCTCCTGAGTAGCTGGGATTACAGGCACACACCACCATGCCCAGCTAATTTTTTTTGTATTTTTAGTAGAGACGGGGTTTCACCATGTTGACCAGGATGGTCTCGATCTCTTGACCTCGTGATCCACCTGCCTCGGCCTCCCAAAGTACTGGGATTACAGGCGTGAGCCACCGCGCCTGGCGAGAGCCACTTTCTTAAATGATCTCTGTTCTACGTCTTCTTAGTTCTGCCTTCCACAATACCAGCAGATTTATCTAGTTGAAAAATTAATCTGCACATGTCTTTCTTCTTAAAACCTTATCATGCCTTCCCATTATCCATGATCAAATCAGATCTCTTGGGTGTGGTACCCAAAGCTCCTACCAGATATGTACTGTGCCTCCTCTCCAGCCCAGCCCCTGCCTGACTCTTTCAGCAGCAAACTTCTTCCACCCACGTGCCCCATGTTTCACAACTGTCTTCATTTAATTGCACTCTTCTCACCATCTAGAACTCACTTCTCTCTAGTAATTGCCTGGCTCACTTCTTCTCATTTTAGAGGACACCTAAAATTCAAGACAGTTCCCTTCCTCAGGCCAAGTCAAGAGATCTTCTCCCAAACCTACTTCGACCATAACCTAATGAGTTGCTCTAAAAATTATAGTCTATGCCTCTTTATTAAAACAAATAAACAAACAAAAAATCCTGCCCACTAGTATAGCAATTCTTTTGTTGTCTCTCCACAGTACTAGTGTGTGGTTCTGGGACACTGTCATGCCAACTTACATGTCTTCAATAGAACTGAAGTAGAAAAGATCAGCTGACTCTTACACATCTCTTCTCAGAACATCTTGGAATGATACATGGGTACAATATAAGAGCAAAACATGGAACAGCAGAAACCAGCATGGAAAACTTTTTTTCCTATTTGAGAAAGTGGTATGAAAATGTGTCTCTTGATCCCTTTGGCAGAGGGAGTAACTTGAAAGAAGTGGATGTTGGACGATCTTCTCCACTTTGTCAGCCCTCTGAGCAGAAAGAGGAAAATGCAAGAAGTGATGCCATTGCTATGTTTGTTTCATTGGCCATTATTTTAAATAACTCATATGGTGCTGAACAAGGACATGTTTTTGTGAAAAGGACAAAATTTCTTTTGGTTTGTCTGAATAGCATTTAAGAAAAGCCTCATAGTGGTCAATGAAGGTTGGCCTTTCACCCACTGCTACTGGAGAGTCTGTGAGAACACTATTTATTCAGCCTCATGGAAACGCTGGGGAGGCATGTCTGGGATCTGTCCACTGTGCAGCACCATGCCAGGTGCACAGAGAGTTGTTGTGATGAATGTCAAGGGAGGTGGTGGGGTTTTTGTTGTTTTTGTTCCATTTTTTTCCCTCTGATTTGAGCTGTGGTTCCATTCATTCCACCTCCCCACCCCTAAAAGCAAGAATAGATCTCTGATCACTTTCTCATACTTTATCTGCCCTAACTTCCACTTTCCTTTTCCTTTTCCTGAGAGGAGAACAACTCCACAGTGCCTTCCTTTTATGTTTGGGGCCAATTCTGTTGCGTTGTTTTATGGTCTTGAACTGAGAGCTGCCTCAGCACTCAGCACCAGTCCCTGGACTGTGAGACTAATGAGAAAAGCAAAATGACTTCAAGTAAAAGGAAGTGGTTTGTGTTGTGGAGAGAAACTTGGAAAGAAACACCACCAAGAACACTAGGGGCTTTATTTTCCCTAATGTCTACAGTTGGGTTAACACATTTCAAAATAACCGGTCAATTTAGTTAATCCCATCAAATGGCCCAGTCAATACAGTAAAGAGGAAGGGAAAATAAACAAATGGTTTTTTTGGATGACTGGTTTAGCTTCACGTATCCTTGATCTCACTCATTTCTAGGGAATAATTTCAACTCTTAAGGAAATGTGAACATCTATTTTGCAAACTATTAAAGGCTAGTTTTATACGAACATACCTTTAAAGAAGGTGTGTTCATATTCAACATGTTTTCCCAACTGTCATTAAAACAGGTAGAAATAATATAGCAGGCATAGAAACCTTAATTATAATGTGGGAAAACTAAGGTTAAAATTATTAGCAGAAATGTATCTCTTTCTTTTTCATCCTTCCACTGGCTGAATCTCTCTCTTTCCGACTTCCTCCATTTTGTTATTTTCTTTGCCTTGTTTCTGTCTTTTAACCTCAATAATAACAATTCTATGTGCCAAGCACTGTGCTAAGACTGGGCATGCATGATCACATAAGGTAGGTAGAATTGTTATTCTCATTTTACAGAAGAAGAAACCGAGGCTCAGAGAATTTAAGGATATGTCCTATTGTCATTATTCTGGAAAGTTGTGGAGCCAGGATTCAAAACTTGACAGTTATATTTCAGATTCCACACCCTGTCAACAACACTCTACTGCCTCTCTCAAATTTCATTTCAGTTCATTTGTTTTCTTCAATCCTCTCCTTTTCTCATGTTCTCTACTCTATTCTCTTGCCTTTTTCCTTTCCTTCTATCTGCCTCTTCTTTTCCAGTCTTTCCTGGCCCTCCTTCCCTTATTTGTCCTGTTTTCCATTCCCTGTCTAAATCTCCTCTCTTCTCACCCTCTTTACCCTATTCATTCCCAGCTCCCTAAAATCATATCATTCTCCCTACATGATGCCCCTCATTCCTCACTGCAGCATCACCCAGTCCCAACTCTGTCCCATCTGTCATTCCTCACCTCTGCTTTCCTACATCTCCCTAAGCTAGAAGTGGTGCCCAGCTTTAAACACAAGGCAAAGTGAGGGTGTGTCCCACTAGGAGAGCCTGTGTCACTCTGCTGCCATACACAGGGAGTATCATCAGTGATTATAAAGAGGAATTACATTCCTGCCAGAGAGCTCACAAATTAGGTTATTGTTGAACTTCATGTAGTCTTTAGTGACAAAAAAGATAATGCCTCTTTCTGTGGTCACTACTAGGAAGTAAGCTCCAGGCAGCAGATAGAAACCAACTAAAGAACTGGAGAGCCAAGCCAAGTGCAATTCCCACATGCCAGTCAATTGCAGGAAACATTGAGATGTAATGTAGTGTTTTGAACAAACTCATATTACTCAGGTGACCATATTTTAAACCAGCCAGTACACGACAGAAGAGTTTCACTTCCTTGAATCAAAGCTATTCAGTGACTTTCCTGGAAACGGTCTGAGGCTTCCAGGAAAGGATTCCAGATTCCCAAGCTACTGGCACAGAGTAAGCATCTTTTCTTTACATAGTAATTCACCAACATTCTTTATCACCATATGGCAATATCCTCACTGGATCAGCTCAGTTACCAAAAATAACTAGATCAAAATAAATGTCATTCTTACATGGACATAGGTGGACTAGGATTGAGAAGTTTTGGGAATCAGTCGGGCGTGGTGGCTCATGCCTATAATCCCAGCACTTTGGGAGGCTGAGGCAGGTGGATCACGAGGTCAAGAGATCGAGACCATCCTGGTCAACAAGGTGAAACCCTGTCTCTACTAAAAATGCAAAATTAGCTGGGCATGGTGGCGTACACCTGTAGTCCCAGCTACTCGGGAGGCTGAGGCAGGATAATTGCTTGAACCCAGGAGGCGGAGATTGCGGTGAGCCGAGATCGCGCCATTGCACTCCAGCCTGGGTAACAAGAGCGAAACTCTGTCTCAAAAAAAGAAAAAGAAGTTTTGGGAATCATCACAGTTCTAGACACTTGAAACTACATCTTTTGCTTGTAGTAAATATGGTGTCTTTCTCAAGACTCTGCCCTTTATTTGTATATCTGGTCTGGTTTGTTTTTTGTTTGTTTTCTAGAGATAGTTCTCTGCTCTTCATAATGTCTGCTTTCTCATTGCCCGAGTTTGTACCTGGCTTGCCATAGCTTCTCTAGCCCCAGTTTTAGGCCATCTGTAGGTTTTTAAAAGTTTTTTTTCCTCCTGACACCAATCACCTTAGTTGCAGTTCCCCACTTTTAATTGCAATTTGAGCCTACAAATTTACAAATACAATGAGGTAACTTTCTACTGTGGTCATATATTACAGATTATTAGCTACTAGTAAACCCATGAATTGCCTGCCTTTGGATTATATATTCAGACCTGGTCCATTTAACAATTCAGAATTTTTTTTTAACAAATACTTTTTTGAGAGTCTCCCATGTGCCAGGCCCTAACCAAAGCTCTTAGGCTACATTGATGATCAAAAAGAAGCATTATCCCTGTTCTTAGTCCCTATAATCCAAGGCCCAGGAGAGGGGAGATAGTCACTGTATTAATGAAATAATCAGTACTGAATGTAAAATTCCAAATGGAAGCATTTTATATGAAGGAAAAATTCTATGGGAATGGAAGCCCAGAAGTCCAGTCTACACATGCTCCTGGAATTTTATGGGAAAATAAATACTTAAGTCTGTCAGAATGGCTCTTTTGAGAAGATTTCAGAGGTATGTTGGACAATCAAAGAAAATGAGCAAGTGGATGCCAAAGGCCATTTCTTCCATTGTGCTGTTTGCAATGATTCTACTGCAGAGCTTGAAAGGCAGTACTGGCTTCTCTTCCTCCTGTTCTTCCACCCCGAAAAACCATCCTTCTCAACTTCCTCCTCCTACTCCACCACCACTACTACCTATTTTGAGGCTACCACCACCAGGCTATAACATATACCTCCCAGCTCTAAGGCTCTGAATTTGGACTGCCCACATGACAGGACTCTAAATAATGACTAATCCATTAAGTCTGCTCCATTTCCACAATATTCATTCAAAGTTGAAATGCCTAGGGACGCTTGCGTAGCCATGGCTGAGCGAATTTCTCCACTTGCATTTTAAACACCCAGAATCAGAATTACACCTGAAGACTTCCAAATAACTGCTTAGATGTCACAATTAAGATACTCAGGTTAAAATTTAAAAAAAAAAAAAAATTCTAATGAGTCTGTTGTTCCTTTGCAAGGCCCAGTGAAAGGAGCCTCTTCTTGGAAAACTTTGTTAAGCCATTCTCACTTGTAGTTACCTTTGGTACCAAATCTGTTGACAAAAAAAAAAAAAAATTCAAGAAGAGAGAGAGAAAGACAAAGTTACTCTAATCTTTTAACCCATACAACCACAGAGAGCCAGCCCTAGGAACCAACACTAAAATCTTAAGGGCTGTTTTTTCAGATCCTGAAAATTCTCCTAAATCCCCATCCCAGTATCATTCATACTCTTTACAACCGCTGTTTGTCCCTAGGCTGTAACTTGTGCCTGAAATTCCCACTCTAAGGTTCCCTTGTGGTATTTTTAATAGTGTTGTTTGATGCTGCAGCCAGCTTCTCTGCGGTTTGGGAGTTAAATGGGATACAGCAATGTGGTGTGCTGTAATGGCTCTTGGAGAAACGTTAGGGCAAATTAAATTCCAAATAGGATAGCACCTGAAAGAACTTGGTCCTTTAGTGAAAGAGCTTAATACAGCAGGAAGGAAGGCTTAGAGAGTCTTACTGACTCCTAAATGACTAAGAAGAAACATCTAACTAATCTGAGTTTGGAATTAATTTTGGACTCAGATACAGAGTATTCACTTTGAGACACCAGTCCTTAACCACCTTGTTCTTCCCTGTTTGCTTTTCTGCTTAATTAAGCCCAAAGATGTGTGTTAGTTTAAGAGAAGATGGTACTAAAAGGGAGGAGGGGCATAATTAACACCTTTGCTTAAAGCACCAAATCCCATGAGCTGATGATTGCCAAGGTTAGGCCATGACTATTACCACTACCACCAAACAGGTCTGGCATCTCCTATTCCTATCCTGACACCTAGGCCCAAGCTGAGCAAAAGCATTACAGGATTCCACAGCCTAATGTCAGTCAGCTTTTCCTTTGAACAAATGGTTACATATCGTTAGTGTATTTGAATCAAATGTGGTTTTAAGATAGTGGAAAGATTTGTTTCTGCTATTGACAACAGAATCAATTTTTAAAATGTATACATGCACACACGGATACACACACCCCTACATATTTTATTTTGGTAAATGTTTTTATTTATAGTAGATCTTTACTGAATGATCTGTAATCTATGGAATCCCTGTTTAAAATTTTTCATTAGTAATGGATTTACTCCAGACAGAACAGGTTATATGTAAAATACAATTTGTAACCAATTAAAAAAATAACAAATAACTTGTGTTGAGTGGTTACCATGCAGATGCTAGGCTACACTTTCTCTCTCCATCATTACTTCACCTTCTCCACACTGTGTGAGGGTCTACTGTCATTGTCTCCATGCCATAGATGAGATGAGATACAATACAGATGTTTTATCATCTCCATGAATCAAATGAAAGTACTGAAGCCTAGAGAAATCTTATAAGTGTGTTTCTTTCCCATTTTGCAATATCATTTTTCTCTTCTACCCTCAACTGAATCAAGGTCACACGACCAATACATTGTAGAACCAGGACTCTAAGATCACTGACAACAAAGTAAAAGTTAGCAATTTTGGAAAATACATATATTTTTTCCTAGCCGAGAATGGATTACCTTCATTAGTGACATAATTATGTCACCAAGTAAAATTATTGGCTTGAATATCAATTCATTTCTCCATTAAGAAAAAGAAATAGGCCGGGCACGGTGGCTCACGCCTGTAATCCCAGAACTTTGGGAGGCCGAGGTGGGCGGATCACGAGGTCAAGAGATCTAGACTATCCTGGCCAACATGGTGAAACCCCATCTCTACTAAAAAATACAAAAATTAGCTGGGCATGGTGGCATGCGCCTGTAGTCCCAGCTACTCGTGAGGCTGAGGCAGGAGAATTGCTTGAACAAGGGAGGCAGAGGTTGTAGTGAGCCGAGATCACACCACTGCACTCCAGCCTGGCAACGGAGTGAGACTCCATCTCGAAAAAATAAAAAGAGGAAATAACTCAGATATAAATGATGCAAGTGGCTGCTGAGTTAGGAAGACATTTGAAAATCACTTTATACCAAGAAATCACATACTGGTGGGCCTAAAATGGTATAGGAGATATTCATAATTGGTTATCTTCATTGAAAGATTATAGAGACTAGAGAATAGGCAACTTAAGTAAAAACTATTCAAATGGTAAAATGTTATGTAAAAATGTAGCCTAATCAGATACTATATTTCACTGGACTTTGTTGGAGACAAACAGAAATTTTTGCAAAAATAATAATAGGAAAAACAGTTACTAAAACTCTTGCATTTACATTATACATATTTCTAAATACAGTTTGATTGTGGAAACGACAACAGAACTATAAGAAATTCTAAATGCCATTGAATTAAAGTGTTGGAAGAGTAGAGATTTCAAAACTGTCAAAACTTGTGATCTTCAGGGATGAAAGTCAAGGTGAGTTTATAGAACGCTCACTCTGGGTTCCAATTTGGCCAGTTCAGTCACACCACTGCCCAACTCAATGAAAAATGTAGGCAGCTTTGTCAAGCAATGAATTTTATCAATTTATTCAAATCTGAATTCATCTTAGCAATAATTTAAGGGTTTAGACAATGTTTGAGGTTGTTTTTTAAAGAATCTTCTAATTTAACTGAAAACTCTCACATTTCCTTTCTACTTTTCAACTGTAGTCTTTGTCCTTTACCTTCCATTGTAGCTTACAATGTGGCTATCTTGTATTATAAGTAATATTTAAAACCATTCAATATTTAAAACCAAAGACATTCAATTTTTAAGTGGAACTGCCTTTGGAGCTGTGTGGCAGTGGTCCCCAACATTTTTGGCACCAGGGACTGGTTTCATGGAAGACAATTTTTCCATGGATGGTGGGGAGAGGTTTGGTTTTGGGATGAAACTGTTGTACCTCAGATCATCAGGCATTAGATTCTCATGAGGAGTGCATAGCCTAGATCCTTCGCATGCACAGTTCACAGTAGGATTCACAATCCAGTGAGAATCTAATGTGACCACTGATCTGACAGGAGGCGGAGCTCAGATGATAAAGCTCACTTGCCTGCTGCTCACCTCCTGCTGTGCTACCTGGTTCCTAACAGGCCATGGACCAGAAGCAGTCTGTGCTTGGAGGTTAAGGATCCCTGCTATACAGGCCAGAAATGTGAAAGAGGTGTTCAGGGGAGAGTATACTTCTAACTTGAATACACTTTTTTCAGCATTTCTACTTATTTTACCAAAAAGTACATTTTTTACTTAGGAAATAAGGCAATAGGCAGTTGTTTTTTATAGTTTTTCTGTACAGAGCCTTATTCAATTATATTATCAATGAATCCTATTGCACTGCTAAATACAATCTGAATAAGAAGAAATTCCAATACAATTTGAAAATAAAAGCATCTTTCTAGAATTTGCACTGTACTGCATTATTTGATTTGGAAGGAAACAAATCAGATCATTTCCATTTCTTGATGAAACAACTAATTCATTTGCTAACTTTCAACTGGCTCTCTTCGGTGACTTTGAGAATGGTGCGTTTCCATCATACCTTCTCTGTAGTAAATACCACTTAGGCCAGAACTTCTTTTTAAGTGAAAATACTTTAAAAGGTAATCAATTATTATGTTTCAAAATCCAAAATGTGTCCTAGAAAGGATTGATTGTTAACAACTTCTTGTGTATTATGTAAAAAATTATACAAGCAAAATACATATTAGCTAGCACTCTTAAAAACATAATAGGAAAGTGTTGAATCTTACCAAGTTAATATTTCCGAAGGTGTCTATTAGCAAGGAAAAGGAGCCGGGTGCGGTGGCTCACGCCTGTAATCCCAGCACTTTGGGAGGCCGAGGCGGGTGGATCACGAGGTCAAGAGATCGAGACCATCCTGGTCAACATGGTGAAACCCCTTCTCTACTAAAAATACAAAAAATTAGCTGGGCGTGGTGGCGCGTGCCTGTAATCCCAGCTACTCAGGAGGCTGAGGCAGGAGAATTGCCTGAACCCAGGAGGCGGAGGTTGCGGTGAGCCGAGATCGCGCCATTGCACTCCAGCCTGGGTAACAAGAGCGAAACTCCGTCTCAAAAAAAAAAAAAGAAAGAAAAGAAAGGAAAAGGAAAGCTTCCTACAGTTGTATGTGTATATATATATATATATATATATATAGTTAGTTAGTTTAAAAATAGGAACAAGATTTTGGGTTTTTTGATTGATTGATTGATTGATTGATTGGAGATGGAGTCTCGCTCAGTCACCCAGGCTGGAGTGCAGTGGCATGAACTCGGCTCACTGCAACCTCCACCTCCCAGGTTTAAGCAATTCTCCTGCCTTAGCCTCTCGAATAGCTGGGACTACAGGCGTATGCCACCATGCCCAGCTAATTTTTTAAATTTTTTTACAGGAATACAAAAATACGGGGTCTCACCAGGTTGGCCAGGCTGGTTTCAAACTCCCAACCTCAGGCGATCTACCCACCTCAGCGTTTCAAAGTACTAGAATTATAGATAGGTGTGAGCCACTGCACCCAGCCAGATTTTGGGTTTTTAAACCTATTAAACTTGCCTTCGGATACATACTTTAAAGTTTCCTTAACTGTAAATGTGTTTATGTTCACTAGAAACACCACATAATTTGGCAGACATTGGAATTATGTAAGTGAAATCAGCAGTTTTCAATTAGGGCTTGATAATATTAGATATAGTACGTCTTTTTTTTTTTTTTTTTTTTTTGAGACGGAGTCTTCCTCTGTCACCAGTCTGGAGTGCAGTGGCGCAATCTTGGTTCACTGCAACCTCCGTCTCCTGGGTTCAAACGATTCTTCCACCTCAGCCTCCCGAGTAGCTGGGCTCACAGGCGCATACCACCACGCCCGGCTAATTTTTTTGTATTTTTAATAGAGACGGGGTTTCACCGTGTTGGCCAGGATGGTCTCGATCTCTTGACCTTGTGATCCGCCCACCTTGGCCTCCCAAAGAGATATAGTACATCTTTTATGGCATGCACATGTACTCTTCAGAGACACCCTTTGCAGTTCTGGTATAAGGTTTTTCTTGCTTACTTCAGTCGATTTCTTATATCTTTAGGGAAGACCTGTACATTCATTGTAGGTGAATGTAAAATTGCATTTAAAATCCATTCATTGGGAATCTCACTTCTTAAAAAATCAAACAGGAAGATGGACATGCATTTTTAGTAACTGAGCTGTTCGGTAAATTTCTTAAGATTTATTTTCTCATAACCGCTGTACATCAAAGGTGAAAAGAACCTGCCCCCTTCTCTCTGTATGCAAAATTCCAGAAAAGCACTGAGGACCAGAAGAAGTACGAAAGATTAGGAAAAGTGCACATTTTCAAGCCTGCCAGCCTTGGGTTTAATTTCACTTTCCCAAAGTATTTACTTGGTAAATTCAGGAAAATCACTGGACCTTCAGGAGCCCCATTTCCATTACTGTCATTTGGGATGGTGATGACACCATGGGTCATTACAGAGATTACTGTGTGAGAGACTATATGAAGAGTGCTCCAAAAGCTGAGTTGTTGAGTGCTCACAAAAAGCATTCAACACACATACTTTTCCACTTGAAAATGGTCATTCTATTAACTTCACCCTTTATTTTATTTAAGAAAAAAAAAATCACCGGGAGTGGTGGCGCCTGCAGGCGCGTGCCTGTAGTCTCAGCTACTCAGGAGGCTGAGGTGGGAGGATCCCTTGAGCCCAGGAATTCTGGGCTGTAGTGTGCTATGCCGATCGGTGTCTGCACTGTGTTCGGCATCAATATGGTGACCTCTCGGGAGCAGGGGACCACCAGGCTGCCTAAGAAGGGGTGAACCGGCCCAGGTCGGAATTGGAGCAGGTCAAAACTCCCATGCTGATCAGTAGTGGGATCTCGCCTGTGAATAGCCACTGCACTCCAGCCTGGGCAACATAGAGAGACCCCGTCTCTAAGAAAACAAAAAGCTATGTGCTGCATTTTCAAACTTACTTTTCATGGATATATAGTCTGTAATAAAAACAGCATATTATTTGAAAACATCTTTAAAAGAACAAAGACATTTATAAAACAACAAGCAGTTTCTGGATTTTTTTTTTCATTAAACCCTATTAAAGGGAGTAGGGTCTCTAAAAGGGAAATCCAGAGACCTGTGTTAAACATATAAACTGTCCAAGTTATAACTCTGGGTCAATCAACTTAACTAGGCTGATATTTTGGCTTGATGTGATTTATATGTAACCTTTTGAGCAATATCTATTAAATTTGTACTTTTTACTCATCTACTTGATGGCAAGCCCCTGCAGGATAAGCTTTGTTGAACCCAAATGTTGTAAACTTCATGGTGTTTAGATATAAACTCTGTAGACTTTGTCAGCATTTAACAAATGCTTGCTTAAGACACACAAAGTCCTGTTATATGAGCCAATTAACTATGACGCTAATTTTAATAACTGAAATATCATAGAGGTTAATATTCAAAACACCACTCATCTGTTTTTCTCATTGAATATTTTTAATTAATTTATTTTTTGCTTTCTGGAGACATACGTGTACCCTTTATTACTCTGTCTCATTTTGTCATCTCTGAACATACCATTTACAGCCTGTTAGTTATTCTGGAAAAGTCACTTTGTATGAAATAATAGGCTATTATGGCTGGAAAGGACCTCACTGATCATTAATGCAAGGATCAATTTTAGAAACAAGGAAAATGAAACCAGAGATGGCCAGTGACTGATCTCAGTACTCAGACAGGTCATGGTTGGTCAGAGGTCAGAACTCACATCTCCTGACCCACAGCACATTTGGCTTTCTACACAACTGGCTGCCTTAGTTAAGGACAGAGAATTCTTTTCCTTTAACAATAGAAAATTAGACTAATTAAAGTCATAAAAGATGTTTCTCCTTTAGAAGCCATAGAGAAACCCCTGATGGTTTCTTTATTTGGATCTGTGATCTTTAAAGCATGTGACTAGTGGCTATAATTAGATTAAAGTGAAAACATGTGATTGTGAAGGAGTTAAAGTACCTTTGCCTTATTCTGCTTTGATAGCCAGCTTCAGTTGCACATCGTGACAAGCGGTGAACCAACATCAAACCTGTGCAATTAAAACTTTAGACTCTATTACAAGCTTTTACAAGTTCAAAGCCCACCAATTATTGATTCCAATTTCTAGGTCCAGGATCAATCAAGTCAGCTGGGACATCAAATACTTGTTACAAAATGACATTTGAGTGAGATAATTATAAGTGACACTAGAAGTACATGAATTAAAGTACTGCCTGAACACTAATTTTCTAAATTAGGTAGGATATTGGGATGTCCTTTGCTTTATCACTTTGCAGTGATATGAACAGTATGAGATACTATGTTTTGCAACACTGTATTATAATATTTATTGAGTACTTACTATGTCCCACACACAGTTCAAGTTTTTAGTGTACATATGATTATTTAATCTTCACTATTATGCTTACAGATGGTGTTATCCTCATTTTGAGAGGAGGATGTGTGGTATACTCTTGCTCAAGGACTTGCACAATAAGTGGTGCAGCTGAAGTCCAGACTGGGTCAGGCTGACTCCATAACCTCTTAATCCCTTTGTTAAATTGATATCTCTGCCCATGCTACACATCTACTTGATCTTTAGGCTGATTTATTGATAGTGACATTTAATTTTCATTTTCTTCAAAATTAAATTCTTACCGTAAAAGCTAGTCAAAGGAACTAAAGTTTGCATTTGAATAAAAGTGTAGAGTTAACTGAGGATTTGCGTACTCTCATTCCAAGATGAAAAGGGAGGAAGGGAAGGAGGAAGGGAGGAAAGGAAAGAGGAAGGGTGGGAGGGAGGAAGGAAGAAAGGAAAGAAAGAAATGGTAAAGGGAAAGAAAGGAAATGAAAAGTAACTTTGTGCCTCTATAGAATCTCTATCAATAAATGCTAAATAAAAAAATTTTTTAAGTTATTTTTCATAAATATAAATTTTAGAACATATTTCCTAGTAATCTTTTAAATTCCACCTAACTCCCAAATAATCCATTACTTACATTTCATTCTTTGTAATCATTATGAACTCCCACCTAGTTTGAGAACCACCACTTTTGTATAATTTCCACCCTTTGTGTGATTCTAGAAAGGCCTGCCTTTAGGCAAAATTTAGCAAGAAGTCAAGTCAATCAATAAGTGCCTGAAGTCAAATTTTCCAGAATAAAACTGTGTAAGGGACTTTGAATTTGAAGATTACAATCTGAAGTTTGCTTTGAGATGGGAATAATACGTAGTGGTGGGGATTATTGTAAACCTATGTGATCTAATTGGCAATTAGAATTGAAGGAGGGAAAGTGAAGGAGGAGAGAGCGAAGGTTGGGGAGAAAAGAAAGCAATTTAGGAGACTATAGGGAGAAAAGGATGCGATGCATTTCAGAAACAAAATATTAACAGTTAACAGAAAAGAGAAGGCAATCATGAAAATTCCTAAGAGGGCTAGTGGAATGCTAGAATGAACTCATTTACCTTCCTTTGATACTTAGGGGCTCTATTGCCTTGTAATTTCATCAGTTATTTTTCTTACCTCTTATCTTCTTCCCTGTAGTTATTGTCAGCCTAATATTTATTTATTTATTTATTTATTCATTCATTCATTCATTCATTTACCTGAGTTTTCAGGTTTGTGCAGAGACAACAGGGTAGGGCCAGGCTGCAAGACTGCATTCCCAACTTGGAAGTAATGTGGGTAAGGAAAAAGGCATGGGAGACACAAGTTAACCCCATCCCATGGGTCAGTGGAAGAAAACAAGGGAATAATTAGAAAACTGTGCAAGATCAGAAGGGAACCCCTGGAGCTATAACTGCAAGAACCTCCAGACCCTATTGACTTTAAAGCCCCTTTTAAAAGGTACCAAGTTAGATGCTGAGGAAAATTCCAAGATGTGTGGGATATAGTCCTGACCTTCAGGAACATGTAGGCTGTTTGCTGATGTCCACAACATCTTC
The DNA here is from genome assembly GCF_030222135.1 of Aotus nancymaae. NCBI lineage: Eukaryota > Metazoa > Chordata > Mammalia > Primates > Aotidae > Aotus > Aotus nancymaae. The sequence continues at coordinate 53,214,997 of NW_026988425.1, read as the reverse complement.
TCTTCCACATACCTAATATATTAGCATGGGCCACTCATTTAAAAATTTCATTTAGCACTTAAAAATGTATTTGACAGAAGAGTTGTTTCAAATACTCTTCAGAAAAACGCCCGGTCTATAAGTCTCCGTAACACAGCCCATCTGCTTTAGGTGAAGTGAGACGGTAGGCCTGGAGCCTCACCTGGCTGGCTCTTAACCACACTTACCTTCCAGGAGAAGCCTCTCACCAACTTCCTCAGAACCTCCAAACACCAAGGAACAAGATCCTGAAATTGTCCCTAGTCTTAGCTTTATTATTAACAGACTACATGCCCCTGGAAAAACTATTTCACTTCTCTAGACCTCATCAACAAAACAAGCGTGGCCTAAAATACTTTGTAAGTTGGTTTCAGTTGTAAGCAGCCTGAAAACTGTTAGTACAACTAATTTGGGTAAGCAGCTTGGCTACAGAAAAAGAGCAGAAAGACTGAGACTGTGGTATACATTCCTCTTGGAATATTTTTTATCATATAAGTACAAAGAAATGGATGTCTAATTGTGAATTTTCAGGTGACAACATTTGTAGGAAACATATTATGGATTTAAAAATCATGGAACAGATTGCCATTTGGTCTACAAGTTAGTTACATTTTCTTCTCACTTGTGGATCCTGAAACGCTGAACTTTTCTTCTGCCACATAAGTAAAATATCCATTTATAGTATTTAACTCTTTTTTTTGGCTCCTTGAAATATAAGATTATACCTGATTTTAAAAGTGGAACATGCATACAATACATATAATTTTATCTTTAAAGGAATACTCTGATGATAGACCTTTGCAACCTTCAAAAAAAGGATTATCTCCTTGGCCTTAAGATGTAACATTGTTAACCTTTTATGACAGAATCACATCAAGGAATATTACATCTCTTCTAGTTCCTGTACCCTATCTTTATGATAAGAATGTTTGCTTGCCATCTCAAAATATTGACCCTTTGGTACAATCATTTGTAGCTACTTGAATACAGATGTCTTGTTATTATTTCTGGAAAATATCCAGTAACAAAATTTTCTTTGAAACATTGTTATTAAATTTTCTCAAAAATAGTTTCTAACCCTCTTTACTAGAGCTCACTATAAGGTAGTCTTTAGTTTAAGAAATTCAACACCCTCTGATTTTGGTTTACCACTTTCATTTGTGCAAAATGAATGTGTTCTTAAGAATCTGTATTTCCAACCCAAAGAGACCTTATAATGACCATTAAATTTTCAATTTGAGAAATAGTTTAACTCCACATCTCTGAGTGTATATCCCTGAGTGTATACCCTGCCCTTCTCACTCCTGTGTTCTTTAATTAGACCCAATGCGCAGGACATGACTTGACTGAAATTTATAGCCACATTGAGACATGCAGCTAAAGAAAGCTCTTAGCACAGGCATCATCTCAGACTTTTAAAGCAATAGGATCATTTGACAGAAGTGTAACTCGCTGTAGTAATTACACAGGTGCAAGTTATAACTACTTCATCTGCTCCCAGCATCTCTAACTGTTGCCCTTAAGAAGTATGATGTCTTCTAGCCAACATGGCTATTCATACGGGACTGCATCTGCACATATTTTAACTAAGTTTCTCAAGTTTAGAAACGTGATATTATTTTACCATTATGTACCTTCCACAATCCTATTCCTCTCTTAAATAAATCAGAGTTTCTGGAATCCATTGTCTTTAGTTCTGCAATTTATAGCTCAGACTTACATGTTTCAAGGCATACATGCAAGTATGACATGAAGGCCTGTCTGCAGCCATACCACCCTGAACGCGCCCGATCTCGTCTGATCTCAGAAGCTAAGCAGGGTCGGGCCTGGTTAGTACTTGGATGGGAGACAACATGAAGGCCTATGAAATCTAGACTTCTATGTCTGTGCCAGTATGAAGTTTGTTACAGGAAAATGTTTCTCTGTCATCCTCAGAAAGCCTCTAGTTCCTCAGTTCCTCCTCCTCTGCATGACAGAGTAGTTTTTTTCTAAAATGTAGTTAAGGCCAGGAACAATAGTTCACACTTATAATCCTAGTATTTTGGGAGGCTAAGACAGGTGGATTGCTTGAGCCCAGGAGTTTGATATTAGCCTGGACAACATGGCAAAACCCCATCTCTACGAAACAAACAAACAAAAAATAAATAAAATAAATTAACCAGGTGTGGCAGTAGGTTCCGGTAGTCCCAGCTACTTGGGAGGTAGAGCCTGGGAGGTTGAGACTGCAGTGAGCCGTGATTGCTCCACTGCACTCCAGCTTAGGTGACAGTGAGATCCTGTCTCAAAATAAAATGAAATGCGGTTATGATCATGCCTCTCTCCTGTTGATATCCATCAGAGTGTGCAATGCCTTCATGGTAAAGTTTAAGCTTCCTTCACCTAGAAAACCGTATTCTGTGGTAAAATGACCAGGGGCTTCGGTATTAGATAAACCTGGCCTCAAATAATGGGTCCGCCCAGGTTTAACCTTCCCCAGCTTCTATTTCTTCATCTGCATGATGGATCCAAACATTGTTAGGAGGTTACTGTAGTAATTGTATGAGATACCAAAGGTAAAAAGCCTGGCACAGGACAGGCGTGATGGCTCACGCCTAAAATTCCAGCACTTTGGGAGGCCGAGGCAGGCGGATCACAATATCGGGAGATCGAGACCATCCTGGCTAACACAGCGAAACCCTATCTATACTAAAAATACAATAATTTAACTGGCGTGGTGGCACGTGCAGGTAGACCAAGCTACTCAGAGCTGAGGCAGGAGAATTGCTTGCATCCGGGAGGCGGAGGTTGCAGTGAGCTAAGATTGGGCACCTGCACTCCAGCCTGGCAACAGAGCAAGACTCAGCCTCCAAAAAAACAAAAAGTCTGGCACAAAATAAATGCTCAGTAAGTGTAAATGTCCTGTCTTTTGCCTTTCCCTCATCGTCTGCTACTTACCTTGTTAGGTTCCTTTCTCCCCGATGCATCCCCTTCCTTCTAGAGCACTCCTTGACTCCAGGCTGCAGTGTATAGATTCCCGATCAAGCCAAGCTTTCCCACACCTCTGTAACTTTTGCATGTATTGTTCAGTCTCCCTGTAAGTCGTCCCTACCCTCACCTTTTATAGAAACTGCGGAGTACTTACTTGCCCCTTGAGATAGCTATTCCTGACTTTCTCCTGAATTTAAGCATTCCTCCTCTATACTTTCATAAATCTTCCACACACCTCATCTTACAATGTCATAATATTAGTTGGTTTTATCTGCTTTTTAAATGTACCTTTAACTCTTGAGAGTGGACGCTATATCTTAATTATCTATGAAATCCCGGCACCTCACTCATTTTCTAGCAAATGTTGGTTAAATGACTAAATGGATGATACAGGAGGCAGAATAAATATGGTTTTGGAAAAGTGTCATGGCTGCTGATCTATCAGTGCAAGAGGGAACACACCCACCCCCTACATGATCAAAAATGTTGAAGGCAAGAGACTAGATGGCTGTGAATAATATCAAATGAAGTTTTCTTTCTGTAGGAAGTGTTAGAAATGTAGTCTTGGGAGGCCGAGGTGGGCGGATCATGAGGTCAGGAGTTCAAGGCAGCCTGGCCAATATGGTGAAACCCTGTCTGTACTAAAAATGCAAAATTACCCAGGCGTGGTGGTGTGCAGCTGCAGTCCCAGCTACTCAGGAGGCTGAGGCAGAAGAATCACTTGAACCCGGGAGGCGGAGTTTACAGTAAGCCAAGATTGTGGCACTGCACTCCAGCCTGGACAACAGAGCAAGATTAAGAAAATGTAATCAAGCTAGAATGGCATTGACTTTCCTTCAGTAAATTGTTACTGTGTGGATATATGTGAAATGAATATTCGTACTGTGGTGAGAAACACATGCACTAAACAGCTATACTTCTGATGCCATTCTCAAATCTGAAACTTTGCCAATTTCAGAGACAGAAGTGAAGTAACATCTATCCCCAGTGTTTAGCTTCTCTCTTGCCATGGATCAGTGAGATTCCTCAGAGACGATTCCTTTAACCTTGTTAGGGTTGATGGGGCTACTGTGTCTGTCACAACAGGGTACCTGCAGCTGGGAATAATTGAGGTTTTCTGATGTTAGCTATTCCAAGCAGAGTATTCTGAATCACATGAAAAGTGTCAGAAGCATATAAATTACTGACACATATTTTAATCCCATAGTCCCTCCGGGTTGGTGTTTTTTTTCTTTTGAAAGTTTCTCCCGGGGCCAGGCACAGTGGCTCATGCCTGTAATCCCAGAACTTTGGGAGGCTGAGGCAGGTGGATCACGAGGTCAAGAGATCGAGACCATCTTGGCCAACATGGTGAAACCCTGCCTCTACTAAAAATACAAAAATTAGCCAGGCGTAGTGACAGATGGCTGTAGTCCCAGCTACTTGGGTGGCTGAGGCAGGAGAATCCCTTGAACCCGGGAGGCGGAGGTTGCGGTGAGCCGAGATTGAGCCACTGCACTCCAGCCTGGAGACAGAGCGAGACTCCATCTCAAACAAAAAAAAAGTAGAAAGTTTCCCCATTAAAATACTTCCTTTTAAATCTAACTTAATTTCATAGATACCATTTCCATTTTTGTAATGAATAATACTGTATCCTTTCCTATCTATACCATGAAGATTTTCTTTGCCTTGAAAACCTCTTTAAATTTATTATTTCTAGCCACCAAAATAACTTTTGTTCTCTTATCTAATTCCTTCCCTCACGGTTCTTTTACAATCGCTTCTTTTCTCCTGTAAAAAAAACCCCTACATAAACTCCAAAAACATTTCTAGTTTTAGAAATCCTAATCTAAGAGGTTGCATTACTAACACAAACATAGAAATCCTTGTACCAAAGGACGGAGGTGGAAGGAAAGTCAGGAGTTGTGCCTGTGAGAAAGTGAGGAGGACCCTTTGGCATCTGAGCAGAGGTGCAGGGAAGCTGGGATATGGGCAGGAAAGAAAGTTTCTCAGCTTCTCTTGTGCGTACAGTTTATGCTTAGGCCTCTGCAGCAGCCCCAAGGCAGGTGAGGGTGATCAGCTGTTCCAGTTTGCCTGGCACTGAGGGATTTCCTGGGATGTGGGGCATTCAGTGCTAAAACTGGGAAAGTCTTGGGCAAATTAGGACAAGTTGGTCACCCTACCTTCCCCTTGCTGCTACTGTCCTTTTAAAGTCCTCATTCCTTTGAAAACTGCACTGATCTTCAGTTCTTCCTGATTTTAACTGTATACAAATATTCAAAGAGCTTGGACCAGCACATTTCTGAGAGAGAGCTCTACTTATAGTAAATGTTCTGTGAGTGAGAAAGAGAGCAAATAGATGTCACCTGTGGCAACTCTAATTGTTTGGTCATGACTATCTGGAGTAAAGTGTTAATAGTTTCTTGCATATCCTCCCAGAGAGTATTACAAATACCATTCTGCACCAAGCTCCTTTTAATTTAAAAATATATCTTGAGGCCCTTTTGTATAGGCTGATACAGATAATGATCCACAGATAATGATCATTCTTATTGTCTGACACATAGTACTGCATTATGTTACGTGCAAAAAAACCCATTTAACTCTAATGATAGTCTTGTGGGTCATTTCCAGTTTTTACTACAGTTAATACAAATAATACTGCAGGCATCTTTGTACCTGAACATCTTTGTGTCCTTTCGTGAGTATATCTGTTGAATTAATCTTAGCTATGAAACTGAATTTAAAGTTTTCATAAATATTGCCTGTTAAAATGCACACTCTGAATAAATACACCCCCCCAACAGGCTTTGTATGAGCAACATGGCTGTTTATTCACCTGGATGCAGGTGGACTGAGGCCGAAAAGGGTGTCAGTGGAGGGCAGAGGGGTAGGAGTTGGTTTTATAGTTTTGGGGTAAACAGTGGACAGTTACAGAAGTAACTTTAGGGCAGTTTTTTGCAAGCTGGGAGGCGGTTGTAGGTTTTCAAGTGAGGAGAGAGTCGTAGGGTGTGGAGTCATGAGGTTGACCCCCTGGGAGGGGGTCAGAGGGTGTGGAGTCATGAGGTTGGCCAAGCTGGGAGGGGGTCATCGGGTGTGGAGTCATGAGGTTGGTCAAGCTGGGAGGGGGTCGTAAGGAGTGGAGTCATGAGGTTGGCCAAGGTCAGTTACGAAGTCCAGTGGCCTTGTCAATTGAGGCCTGGATAAGAAACAATAGAGAATGTCTTAAAGTTAAGTAGGTCCCACAGGAGTTGATCATTTCTTCCTTTTTTCATGGTCTTCCAGTTACTTTAGATTTTCCAGGAACTCATCTGGAGTGTCCGTATAGGTCACAGAGGTTAACATGGCGTCCATGGGGCTGTCAGTCGACCTAAAAGACCTTATGTTGTCAAGCTGTCTTCTAAAAAGACTATATTAAGTTACAGTCCCACCATCAGCATAAGAAATGCTTGTATATCCATACACACTGACCCTGAGATTCACAAAAAACATATTTTCCCCATCTAATTTAATTGCAAATAAAATTAATCACTTTTCATACATTTATGGGCCAGTTCCTTCCTACCTCCAAAGACTTATTGAATCAGTTATCTTGAGGAGTTTATTTTTTGTTCATATGTTAATGTTCGGAGTATATGAAGAAAATGAACTCCCCCCATTTGTGTAAACTGTTTTTAAAAATTTTAATTTGTTTAGGGTTTTTTTTTTTTTAATTAGTCTTTTAAAATATTTGTGTAGTCAAATTCATCTTTTTCAGATGGTTTCTGGACACCCTGTATCTTTTATCCTTGCTTTTCCTGGCATTCAGTGCAGTGCTGATCACAAAGTAGATTCTCAATAAATGTTTTTAAAATAAATGGACAATGAATGCATGAATAAGTGAAGGATATAATTTATTCCTTTTATTCTTCCTCATGATATGTAGAGATTTGCAAAATGAACACCAAAACATATCTTGGAACAGAATGTTATGGCCTGGTATCTTCAGGCAGGGGTTTTGCTGTTTTGTTCAATAAGATGTCCCTATCATCTGCACAGTGCTGGCATATGGGAGATACATGTATTGAATGAATAAATAAATATGGAGAATAATGAAATAAGTATGGAGAATAATGAGATAAATAGAACTTGGATTGTTTGGAGTTCATCCTCCTGGGCTAATGACAGGCATTTCTAGAAGTGCTGGGTTGCAATTAAGCCCAGACCAGAGAGGACTGTGTTTATAGGCCCAAAGTCTCAACTGATTGTCATCAGAACCTCAGACTTACTTTCTTCGTTCCAAGTAAATTAAACTGGAGTGGTAAGAAAAAGAAAAATGGTTATGACCATCAACCCCAGGACCAGCAACTGCATTTAAATGAATTTATAGTATCTCTGACATCTCTACTGTGTCTGAAAGGTTAAAAATTTCCTAGAGAAAACAGCTTTTGCTACTACTTGCCAAAGTACTCGTAACGTGGACTGATTGTTAAGAACAGAAAACAAACCAAATCAAAATAAAATGAACCAAAAAACAACAGAAATAAATGTGCCTTAATGTAGTTGGATGACTACCAGATCTCCTCTTCTCAGACCACCTGCCTTCAGAGGAAGGGCACATCCTTCCAAATAAGTGCATCCTTGTCAGGGACATTTGGTGAGGCGCAACCCCTTCAATATGTTAGTTTCCTGGGTCGTTTGGGGTCTTAGGAAAATTCTCTTGGTGCACTGAATTGCACATGCATTATGTAACTCATTGCAACCCAATAGCTGAACTCATGGTTTCATAGCTATTAAAATATGCCACAAACCAAACCACCTGTGAGGCGCCAACTCAGCAAATGTGCCTTTCCAGAAAGCAGTCATAAAAGGTACAAAAAATGAGGATGAAAGAAGCCTGAATAACAACCTAGAGCTCATATAGTTGGAGCCATGAGGCACAAGAGGAAAAGTGTTCCACGTAAGTTGAAGGAAGATGGCAGTCAGGAGCATTGGTGTTGAAGACCACCCTCACTATGAGAAAGGGTCATATATATAATGTGGAATGAATCAGAGCTACCACTGTGGGTACCCTGTTGGAAAAACTGCAATTTTGGATAATTACGTGCAAGCACTAGGAGAAATGCCAGATGTTAGAATCCATGTTTAATGTGAAAATTGCATTTTGTTGTTTGCAGAACCTCAATATATAGCTTTCTCTATAAAATGTGGGCATATGTCTGAAAGAAAGAAAAATGCCAGGGTTGCATTTTAACATCCTGTTACACTTTAGTTAAATTCAAAGGAACATGACTTTTCAAAGAGCAAACTCTCTCTCTCTCTCTCATAAAATAGCATTAAATGGTTCCAAACATATCTTAGGTTATAATTGAAATTGGACTCTGTGGAACAAAATTAATGATGGTTTGTTCTCAAAGGCCCATTGTCCTGCTGATTTTATCAGTTATTCTTTGTTAATAAGGTAGTAATATGGGCTTAAGAGCTTCCACTACTGGGAGAATCCAGGGAATTATAGATAAGTAAAATTGATGTCAAATATTATGACTTTTTCTCTTTCATTCTTGTACTGTATCTAGTTGCCTCATGTTTTTTTCTAAATCTCACAGTTTTAGCTCACATTCTCTAGGGATAGCTTACATGCTAGCTTTATGAGGGAGGTGGAGTCATGCAATCCCAAGAAAGCAAATGTGGGGTGGGGGGATAAAAGGAACAGCAGTAGGGAAGAAGAGAAACCAAGTACAAGGTAATGCATTACCAAGCTTGTCAGAGCTTCACAAAACACACACACACACACACACACACACACACACACACACACACACACACAAACTAGTTGTTAAGTTACAAGGGACATTGCCTATGAGGCTGTCTTAGAACATTCCACAAGGAGGAGAAAGGGTCAGCAGTTTTTCTGTGCATGGGTCTTTTGTCTCTCATTGGTCAAAGTTTGCTCCATGGAACCCTTGACCCTCCCAGAGTCCCTAGGGAATCCAGAGCCTCTGTGTATCTCACAAGTAGCTAGATGGTTCCTGTCAAGTCAGAGGTCATTGCCCAGGCCAAGCCCTCCAGGACGGGGAGGTGGAAAACATGAGGCAATTGCAGTGATGACCGCTGCTTTACTGGGGCTGCAGTGGCATGCGTGGGAAACTGGGAAAGTGGCTTATGCCCAAGGGGTAGGGTGGGCGCAGCTGATCAAGGAGGCCACAAACAGGACCTAGTGTACTCTTCAACAGTGTACTGGCAGAATTAGAATGAATCAGACCAGAGATTGATTAAATTAAGCTTTTGTAATGTCCTGATGTTGTTTACTGTATTTTAGTGCTATATCTTCTGTTGCTTGAGTTCCTAATTTGTACCAGGTGTTGTGCCACAAGCTTCAAATAAATTGTCTTGTGGAATCCTCACAATTCTATGGACTCCAATTTACAAATGAGAAAACTAAGACTTAACTTGCTCACCTTCACAAAGCTAGGAAGTGGCAGAGTTAAAATTTGAATCCAGGTCTAAAGTCATTGGTCTCCTATGCCATAGAATCAGCATCCATTTTGCTACTCTTACTAGAAAATCATGAATCTTAGCTATAAGTCGTAGTAAGGAGGAATTTTTTTTCTGTTTCATGCTTATGAAAAAAATCTCTACCTTTTTCATTTTGTGTTTCATGCATATGACAAGCTTTTCAGAGATTTTATGTGTGTGTGAGAGAGTGTGTGCATATGTCTTGTATATTTACAGACAGAAAAAAAATTTTGGAGATTAATTTTTTAATTATCTAAGTCAGAGAATGGAAAAACAGAAATGGAAAAGCAGAATTTTTATCCCAATGTATTCTTTGACATACACTGATCATAATACTAATTTTAGCAAAAGAATAAATCCCTGGTGCAATGAAATGATTGATCTTCCTTTAGCAGAACAGTGTTGACTTGTTACCATTGTCAAATCAGACTCAACACATTCAACCACATGATCATTTCTAATTGTGAGTTTTGACTGGCAATGACATTTCTAACATATCATGTTGATGTCAGGTTAATAAGCTCTAAGCAAAGCTGAAAATGAATGCTACTTCCCACAATCAAGTGGAAATGTTAATATTATCGACATGTCTTAAATGCCATGAAGTCCCATGCCTGTATATATAACAGAAATAGCAAACAGAAACTTTTCTTAAAGGGAAGATTAAACTAGTGTTATTTTTACGTATTCGTTAATTGCATGCTTCCCTAATGTTAACCATTTTAAAACTGTACCTGAAAATACACTGTAATAAAAATGAAATTTGAAATATTATACCATTGAAAAAGGTCCTCTGAATAGTTTTGAGATTTAATATTCTTGATTTCAATTTACATGTATACTGAATCACGTAAAGGTTATTCAGGTCAGTACTTCCCCACATTTGTTCCTTCATGACATATGTAGCTAATTACATTTCTATGAAAACCGTAGATATAAAGGATGTGGCTTGTGTTCAGTCTCTCACCCACTAGCTGCAGGAGCCAAGAGAAGTCAATATCTCGCCTCACCTGTAATCTCCACTCTTTGGCACACCATTGAGAAGTCTAATAAGTGCAAATAAAAGTTACTTTTACTTTTAAAGGTTATACCTTTGATTATTCCAGTGAATGGTAGGGGAGTATACCAGGCCCATTATTATAATGCATATTATTAAAATGTTTAAATTTTGACTGATTTATAGTAAAATTAATCATATATTGGCTTTGGGGTATACAAAATTGCACTTTGATAATAATATTTAGGAAATGGCAACTTTGTGAGCAAAGTTGTGGGAACTATTAGAAAAGTGAAAAATAAGGTTGGGACCCAAAAGAAGGAAGGATTGTAGGTTGAAGCCATACACAGCTAGAAACTAAGAAATATATCCTTAAAAACCCTCAAATCTGTGTCTGATGGGAAAATCCTGCTAAGTCAATCGTTCCCAGACTTTGGAATTTCAAAACAAAAAACTGTGAGGCCCAACACACAATTACCAACTCTTTATTTTTGCCAAACAAAGCTATTTTCAATAGAACACACTAACATATACTGGAACCATGATTTCATATTAGGACATTTCTGTTCCACATTCTATATATTGCAAAATAGTAAGGACAAAAAGGGCAGTCATCCCCCATAGTGGACTTAGAAACCTCTCATTCCTCTGTGTGTGTGTGTGTGTGTATTTTACATTGGCCTTATTATTATTATTTCTTTAAATTTCACCAAGGGCCGGTAAAACTCCCTTTTAGAATACCGTATGTCCGTGCTGTTCAGGAATGAATATGATAAAGTCATTCATGAGGACATAGAGTTATTTCATATGCTCTCAAAAATGACTTGTAGTGCGAAACATAGCTACTATTGAACGAGACAACAACCCAACTTTAACAATTTTTTAATTGATTAGTACTTATATATCAGTCAATAAAGTACCTGGTAATTGTGTACTAGGCACTGGGACAGAAGTTGGGGATGCAAAAGTGAAAAACAAAGTCACAATTTCTACCTTATACTCTAGTGGGGGAAAGAAAAATTAAACAAAATGTATGACTGAAATGCCTTAAGCATCATGAAGACAAAAGACAAATTGCTGTGAGAGCACATAACCAACTCAGAAATCAGCATTAAACCAAGACCTGAAAAGGACTGCCCCTGTGCTTTTTGTATATTTGAGGCATCTTTTGTAAATTTTAAAAAGGCACTATTGCTAAGCAGACAGATTCCAAAGGGCCATCTCCTAGCTGGATGAATTAGAAAAGGGAACCACTTCCTCAGGCTGAAACAACCCTGCCTGCTGAGGGTATAATTAGTTGAATAGATCATCACTAATGAATGGTTTTAAAGAAGGGAATAACATGACCAAATTTGCATTTTAATTTTACTCAATAGTTTGGAGTATTTAAATATGATTAAACCCTTTCTTTCCATTTACTTGAATGAGGCAGAAGGGCTATCAGGCATTTAAAGTTGACTAAGGTATTGATTGGATGCAAAAGTTTTATTAGGTAGGTCAGGGCAGGACAATTCCATTAGAAATAAGAACTTTTTCTCCATTGCTCCAGGCAGAATTGATTGGTTCAGGGCTAAATCACCAAGATAAAAACCCTCTTTTGAATCACACACCCTTTTGACATCTGGATTTCTCTGAATCACATGCAATCTAGGACTCACGCAGATCATTCCAGTTTCACTTATGAAATTTGGGTTAGCCAACTTAAACGGTCATGGCTGCAATTTGCTTCTGAGTTAAAATGCTATCATTATTTTATGTTATTGATTTTTGCAAAGGAGAAAGCATTTTTATTTGGATAATTTTTGTTGTTAATGAAATAAACTCAATTTTGTAGTAACATAGAATACAGTGAAAATGTGCTTTATGAGATGCTGTGGCTTGTCTCTCAAATGGACAGTAAAGCTTTCTGAAACCTTTTGTGACTTTAAGTTTAAGGAATTGATTTGGCTTCTGATCTCAGTGTACACAAAGCCTAGTTACCTACATAAATATTGGATGTTTGTCTCAAGGAGAAGAGACCATTTTTAAGACCACAATCAGGTTTTGTAGCTATTTGATATCCAATTGTAATCAGATACTCAGTGAAACACGTATTTATAATGCAGGCCAATGATCATATATTTGGCTCAGATAGTTTTTTACTAGAAAAATTTTTTAAAGAAATATTGTCCTTCCAATTTTAGTGGCACTGAGGAACAGCTCTGGTTACAAGGGAGAAAATACTATATGTCCTTTGTTTGTTCAACCTTATTCATCTTTACTAATATTATGATTCTCATTTAGTTTTTAAAAATAATTAATATCATTATCCTTGATTGAGTTTCTCCTATGTTCGAGGCATTGAGATAGGACTTTATTAAACATCATCTCTCTAATCCATTCAACAACCCTGCAATGTAGTGTAACCTGGTTTTTTCTTGGTTGCTGGTGAGGCATAGCTCCCCCAAGAGAATGCTGTGGGTTTTTGATCTCCAATCTCTTAAAGAATAAGCGATGGGACCACTGCAGGTGCACCGTATGCTCGTAAAAGTAATATCGGACCCAAGAAGTGTTGCAGAAAGGTGATTTTATTTAGGTAGAGAAAAGATAAGGAAAGGAGAAGAAGAGAAAGACTTCCAAGCAGAGTGTGGAAGGGGATTCCAGAGGGGAAATCCTACAGGGGAAAGGGAGTTCCCACCACGTGGGAGGGGATTCCAGAGAGCTGGAAATCCGGCCTGGTGTGTGGACACGGACTTTTATCCTGGGAGGAACCTCCACCTTCTCCAAGACCCTGGGCCAATGAAAGGAGTTCCTTAGAACTTCCGCTGGAGTGATTGACTTTTAGTTTCTTCCCGCGCCCACGAAATTCAAACATAAACCGTTAAATTTGCCAATGGAGAGAGATAGGAGTGGGGCATGGTGCTGGGAAATTCTTGCCCTTAAAACTACGCCCCCTCATAAACCCGGAAAGAAAACACATTCCCTAAGTAGGGGTCATTATTTCTATTTTATAGATAAGGTAACCGAAGCTCAGAGAAGTTATGTCCTGAAATTATATAGTAGCAAGTGGTTAAGCCGGGTTTCCAACACAGGTTTTGTCTGACTCTAAAACCAGCATCTTTTAATTCTGCCTCATCTCTTCGCCATTCAGGACCAAAATGTGATGCACGTCTACCAAAAAGAGAGTAGCAAAAGGTGATTTATAGAAGTGGTCATAGTCCTCTGAAAAGAAGGCAAAAGTACTGGGGGTAAGGGAAAAGTCACTATAAAGATCATATCTATGTAATCAAATATTAACTCAGTGGCTTGAATTAGGTAGCAAATAAAATATATTAGCAAGCAATATTACAAACCATGGTGAGAGCTATGTAGTAAATGAAGCAGAATGATGGCTGGGCTCAGGGAGCTCATGTATTTGGAACCTAGGTAAATCTTTGCTCTTCCCAGAGCCCATCATCACTTTTTTTAAAAAAAAAATCTTTGCTGGGCTCAGTGGCTTACTTTGTAATCTCAGCACTTTGGGAGGCAAGGCAGGAGGATTACTTGAGCTCAGGAGTTTGAGATCAGTCTGGGTAACATAGGGAGATGCTGTCTCTACAAAAAAATAACAAAACCATCTGAATTTCATGCATTCCAATTTATATGGTTTTGTTCCATTCTACTTAATAACCTTTACACTAGTTGTGAAACTCACTGAAAACAAAGGAGAAAATCATAATTTATGTAAACATTCCTGAAATATCACTTTAATCAAGAAATTAAGAAATATTGAGATTTCAAAAGAAAAATGGAAAATTCCTTGGCAAATGGGTTTGAGGTGCTGTCAGTAGGTTTTGAATAATCAGGAGCAACGTGTTGTAGTAGGAAAAGCATACCATTTAGAGAGAGACAGCTTTAGTTTGTCAATCCTGCCTCTTAATAGTTGAGTGACCTTGAGTAAAGCACGAAACAGCCTTTGGGCATCAGTTTCCTCACTTAAAGGTAGAAGGGTTGAACCAAGTGTAAGCTGTTGTCCCTCCATGTTATCATTCTAAATAGTTCTAGATGGAACTATTTGAAATGCTGCACATTTCATATGTTGCTAAACAGTTCTCTCCAGGACAGTTGCTCCTAATAAGCTTACTATGGGCCACTCAACAATCTTCAAGAGAAACAATCATTATTTGGTTGGTGGATACCAAGACAATTCTGATGTGTTTGCGTCAAACATTGGGCAGATGAAATCTAACTAGACATGTGTCATTCCATCATCATGCTAAATGACCTTGACTCTAAACATCTTAATTTGAAATTTAGACATTTCCCAAATGCTTTAGTGTAGATTTGGACTGTAATATACTCCACTGTAAATGGAGAAAGCTTCATCATCCCCATAATAATTACCCCCAAACTGCTAGGTAGGAATGCATATTGGGTTTAGTGTGTAGTGACTCCCTTGAAAATTCAGCTTTTGAGATTAGACCTCTTAACGAGTCATGAGTATTTAGAGTGAAATGTTCGATTCTTAGTGATACTGTTTTCCTATTCTGCTATTATTATTATTCAGCTATGATTATTTTCCTTCTTCTCCCAAACTGCTTTTTTTTTTTTCTTTATTAAAAAAGGAGAAGGGGGTGTATGCTGCAGTATAGGGTGAATACGGGCTTCACATGGGGACCTGGGTTCTGGTTCTGTCCCAGAGAGTGAGCTAGGAGCACTCACACAACAGGGTTTTAGCTACTGTGTCAGGGAATCGCCTTATACCAAAGACTGAAGCCTTTTAGTAAAACCTGAAGAATAATCAGAAGCAGCATCGACTAGTCTCTAACCTTGGTTGAGGGACACACACACACACACACACACACACACGGCTCTGAAAGCTCAGACACGGAGGACACTCTGTGATCCACTTAGCCCTCTCTTCTCCTTCAGGGGGTCCTTGCAGGACAGAACACTAAGGAGCAAAGTCTTAACTGGCAAGCTGCCGGCAGAAGGAGACTGCTGGATTGCAGCGCTGGTTAGGAACGAGGAGTCCTTTGCGTTTCAGAGATCCGTTCCACATTTTGCTGAGAGCCCAGGCACTGTGAATAAGAGGAGCCTCTGAGGACTGGTTTCTGATGTCGCACTAGGCATGATAAGAATGCCATTGACGTCAGCAGAGTCATCATCAGGGAGAATGGCACCCCAGCTCTTGAAACCACACCAAGCAATTGCAGTCTTTTGAAAATTAAAAGCCGGTGCTGGAGGGTGGGGGGTGGTGGGGGTGCGGTGGGTGGGGAGGGAAAGAAGCAAAGAGGGAAGCCGTGGCTCCAGCTGAACTCTTCTTTCTTCTATGCATTTCCTGTATTTTAAAAAAGCAGGCTCAGGGCGCTTCTGTGCACACGCCCGGTTACTCACACACACTGCTGCCGTGGGCTCATTAACCTAAATCGAGGGAGGTGGGGGAAGAAGAGAGAAAGAGAGAAGGAAAGAATTTAATTCTGTTAGCATTTCTGCATGCAGATGAAACAAACTGTGCCACCCAGGTGCTGGACAGAGGCCCTGAGCCACATAAGCCTCTGAGAATGAAATTTCTGAGCTAAAACTGATACGCTTTAAATGTGTGTTGATGAAGAGATTACAAGGGAGGAATTAAACACTTCAAAGGAGCTACTACAAAGCAGCAGTCACCCTTCCCCCATCCCTCACACATGCACATTACTGTGGACGCTTGTGTGTTTGTGTGTCTGCCTGAGAAAATGGCAAAGTTGGTTTAGCAAGGGAACACTGCAGGAGTGTTGTGATTTCAGCTTTCACAGGCAGCTCCAAAAACATCACCTCCAGCTATAATTCAAAGGTTACCTGGACTGGAAAATATATTGGAGGTTAGGAATTCTTTGAAAACTATTCTTTAGTGTAAATTCTCTTGGCTTTCAAATTCCACAATTGATCGAATCCTTTCATTCTGTTTCCCACTCCTAAGTGTTCCACTCTCACTCTCTACCCACCCCCAGGAATATGAAAACGACATAGAATAGACTTGATGATATCAGCTGCATAACACGCTTTATTTTACGGCATTGATGGGCAGCTTTCCAAGTCCATAAAAATCTTCTGCTGATCTGATTTTAATATCCATATTCTTCAGTTATACTAGAAAGAATGATTTCCAAGATGTGGAAATGTTAGCCGGGAAACAAAAGGACATAGTCACATAAAGCAAAATCTGGCAGGAAATGTGGATTTAATAAATTGAATTATGTGAAGTCCTATTTCAAATGGACTGATACTAGAGGAGTAGCCCTTGAGAGAAATGCACAGCAATGGTTCGGTTTTCAAAGACCTGTTTCTTTTTGAAAAGGAAGAAGCCCTGAACAGCATTCCTTTCTAATACACAAAGGTAGCAGAAGTAGAACCTTCTCCACTTTCCTATTTGTTCTTAAAAAAAATTTGTAGAAGTTATATTAAATGTGCTTCTTATGATAGAGTAAATAAAGGGAGGAGTTTAGCAAAGCACATTGACTATGTACTCTTAACCTGTCTTGCTTAATGTAATAATGGAAAGAAAGATGGCTAATAGTTTTGCAGGAATTTGGGTTTATCCTCTGAAAGGATACAAGTAAATTTGTAACTTGGGTCATATTGGCTATTTTTTGTTCTGTTTTGCTTTCATTTTTGTTTTGTCTGAGGTTTATAAATGGAATCCTTCTTTCCTTTCTTTTTTCCTTCCTTTCTTCTTCCCTTCCTTTTTTCCTTTCTTCCTTGCTTCTCTCTCTCTCTCTCTCTTTTTTTTTACAGTTGTACTCAAAAGAATAAAGGATTCTGAGAATCAGTTCCAGGATCCAATCACAGGATCAGAGCCCCTTGCTTTCAAATGTATGAATGTGAGGATGTATTATTGTATTTGGGGAATCAATAAGCAGGGCCAGAGCCTCCACACAAGCTTCCTTGCACCCCACTCCTCCGCACGAAGTTAAAAAGCATGGACTTTGACCTTAGTACCGTCAATGCAATATAGAACAACTGTTTCCGTTCCCTTCACTGTTTCTGCTATGTGCCTTGATTAGGTGTTTTCTGATCCATCTCCCTAATTTGTTCCTGTCACTAATGTTCCTGTTCATTCCCTCCCTCATCACATCCTGCCCAGCCATCCCTGTCTACGATTCAAATTGCACTCTGTCGAGATCATTTACTACAGTGAAAAATAAAGAAAGACTTTCTCCCTTTTTCCCACCTACACATTTCTTTTGTCTCCCAAGATATCCCTTCCTCTTGCCTGGAACATTCCCAGGCCTTAGTTGATTGATCATCCCCTGGTGATATTTAGGCGCCCTTTGCACCAGGCACCATAGCGGAAGCCCAGAAAGCCCCAAGAGTCTGGATGTGTTTTGGAGAGCAGGCTCAGGTTCACTGCACACTAATTTGCAGCAGGAAGTGCTAGGAAGCTCGATGAGGGATGGGAATTACTAAATAAGGTTGGCAGTCAATTAACAGAGGAAACTTAAGGAAGAGAGTAATTTAGAAAAGCAAAAATAATTTAATCCTTTTCAGGTGTGTTAATTTCTTTCCTGGACCAAATTACCATAGACCTGGAATATTTGAGACTTTTCCCTAAGGTCTGGCTTCACTTCATAGGGAAGAGGCAAGGGTAAGTGCAGTGAATGTGATTATGGACACCAGTCTAACTCTAGCTTAATGAGCCATGGAAACAAAATAGCCAATCTCCTCTAACTGCTGTAATCCAACACTAGGAGCATCCAGAGCCCTGTGGTTTTGGTTACACAAATTTGTAGTACAGGCCTTGCCTCAGCAGTTGAACATTTCAGCAAGAGATCTGAACTTGCTTGGTTCTTCATGTAGCAGGTATGAGTCTTTTAGAATTAATTTGAAAACAAAAAAATGTACCCGGAAAGCAAGAGATCTTACATGTATCTACAACCTGAAACAAACAAACATTAACATTTGCCCTAATTACCGAGGCTGTTTTTAATAAAAATATATAGATGATAGATAATTTTGGAGATTGCATTTCCCCACCATCACTGCCAGCCTCATTTTTCTTCCATCCTCTGCAGCACTACCTCTCCCACAAATTTAATAGTCATCCTGTTCACATTTTTGTCTTTTTACTATATATATTCTTGTTCATAAATATATTGTAATTATAAAAAGTCATCAGTATATTTTAGCTTATCTTTTTTAATCCAACATTATGTTTGTCGGATTCTTTTACTCTTGCCCCAGTGCACCGTGTAAATCTCATGAATCGACAGGTAGCAATGGATCAGCAATAGTAAAGTAACTGATAGGGGCCAGTTAATTGACCCTTTTAAGAAGAGATCTCAAAGAGGTAGGCTAGGTAAGCTAAAAAAAATTCTCAGGGCAAAATGCAGGGAGGTGGAAGTGAAAGCGGTGGAGAGTCAGCCTGGGGTAAGATAAATGAGTGGAGCTGCAGCTGTAGGAGCCGAGAGAGCATGGTCTACTCGAGTGGAAATCAAGCTTGCTGGTGAGCAGTTTAGGAGATGCTCCTGGTTTTACAGCAAATCTTTTTATGTGATCTTGAGCAAACCACTGCTCTTGATTGCTCCTTTCTGCTCCTTGGTCCTCCTGTGTCAAATAAAACCCCAGAATTGCAGAGCCAAAATGCAGATAAATAGAACTCCTCACTCAACCTCCCTCAGTTTATAAGCAAGGAAATGAAGACTCAGTAAAACATTATGACTTAGAGATACGTGTCAGGGCAGAACCAGAAGCTGGGCTTGGGCTAGGAAAAGTTGTTCCCCTTGATTACATTTTCCAAAGGTTATACCTTTTCCACAGTTTCTGAGGTAACGTGTTGATTGACTTGACAGTTGTAGAAATAGTAGGAAGTGGTGTAAAGCCAAGACCATGTTTACTAAACAGTGCTGCCCGTTTTGTTTTGTTTTTTTACATTATACAGATTAGAAAGCTGGTGCTCAGGGAATTTAAGCAACTTGCCCAGAGTCACGTAGCTTGGAAGTGTTAGAGCCAAGATTTGGACCCCAGTCTTTCTCACTTTCACAGACTTGCTTTTAAGCACTGTGTTATGCTATGCTGCCTCAGTATAAGCTCCTTTCAAAACAAGTCATTGGAAATGATTACAGGAAGAAACATGTAAGCCCAGAAGTTTTCGGATTTATAATGGCATACTTACTTTCTCTCTGCAAGTGTTAGAGAACAGGGTGTCTGCAATGGAGTAGAGCTTTAGAAATGAGGATAAAACATTTGGTTTGATGTTCATATTAAGAACTCTAATATCAAAGGCAGGAAACTTGGTAATTAATATTTTAAATGGACTGGAGAGGTCACAGGTATTAAAATCAATATTTTGATGACAAGATAACAGTGTAGAAACAAAGAATTGGAGGCATTTAGCAAAATTATGAATTAAGTGGATATGTAAACAGCAGATTATGAAAGAGAAACAAAGATTACCTGGAAAGAGTTTTGTGAATTACCAGAATTCAGAGTCATCTGAATTACCAGAATGGGCAGAAAAAGGAAATATCAAAGAAGACTTTGCTGATAGAAAATTAAATAAACAAGATGCCATGGAAATGTTTTTTAGTGCAAATACACTATTGCTTGTGGCTGAAGACAGAAAGAAGACTATGTGTGACTTCCAGATGAAGTTCAGGCATAGAAGCAGGGCTAAATAAACAAGCACATAGACCTGAGAATTCTTGTTGATTGATCTTTGGAAATTTGGTATAAATATGATCACTTTAACCATGCCTTAGCTACTGGATCAAAGGAAACATCTACTGGCTTTGGGAGATGAGAATCTGGAAAACTGACAAAGACTGAAAAAACCAAAACCAAAGAGGAAAAAAAACAGAATGAAGGATGCCATTTAAAAAATCTTAAGAGGCCGAGTCTGATGTTACAAGACTCTGACTCCATTATTCTCAATTCTAACATTTAAGTTAGGTGATTATAGGCATAGAATTTCTTTCAAAGCTGGTTTCTAAATGAAGGCTTCCCATACATTGAAGTTAAAAGTGGTCTTGACAGGAGAACTGCTTAATAGGTCAGGGGTTTTACTTTGGAATATTGAAAATGGTTGGAACTAGATGAGGTGGTGGTCGCACAACATTGTAAATGTGCTAAATGCCACTGAATGGTTGACTTTAAGTTTATGTGATATGAATTTCACTTCAATAAATTATTTTTGTTGATGCATAATTATTGTGTATATTTATGGTGTACATGTGATGTTTTGTTACATGCACAGTATGTATAATGATGGAATCAGGGTATTTACAGTATCCATCACCTCAAGTATTTATTATGTCTACGTGTTGGGAACATTTCAAGTCCTCTCTTCCAGCTATTTTGAAATAAACAATACCTGTTGTTAATTCTAGTCACTTACTCTGCTGTGGAACACTAGAACTTATTCTATCTATCGGTGTGTTTGCAGCCATTAATCAACCTCTCTTCATTCTCTCCCCGCCCATCTATCATTCTATACTCTACCTTCATGAGTTCAAGTTTTTTAGCCACTGCATATGTAAGAATATGTGATATTTGTCTTTCTGTACCCAGTTTGTTTCACTTAACATAATGACCTTCAGTTCCATCCATGTTGCTGTAAATGACATGATATCATTCTTTTTTATGGCTGAATCACATTCCATGTGTATACCACATTTTCTTTATCTGTTCATCTGTTGAGGGACATGTAGGTTGATTCTCCATCTTTGGTATTTTGAATAGTGCTGCAATAAACTTGGGAATGTAGGTATCCCTTTGAAACACCAATTTCTTTTTCTTTGGATAAATACCCAGTAGTGAGATTGCAGGACACTATGGTTAGTTCTATTTTTAGATTTTTGAGAAATCTCCATACTGTTTTTCATAGTGGCTGTACTAATTTATATTCCCACCAATGATGTGTAAGAGTTCCTTTTATCCTGCATCCTGTTCAGCATCTGTTATTTTTTGCATTTTTCATAATAGCCCTCTAACTGGGGTAAGATGATATCTCACTGTGGTATCAATTTGGATTTCCTTGTTTATTAGTGATGTTGAACATTTTTTCATATACCTGTTGGACATTTGTATGCCTTCTTTTAAGAAATGTATATTTATGTCCTTTGTCCACTTTTTTTTTTTTTTTTTTTTTTGAGACGGAGTTTCGCTCTTGTTACCCGGCTGGAGTGCAATGGCGTGATCTCGGCTCACCGCAACCTCCGCCTCCTGGGTTCAGGCAATTCTCCTGCTTCAGCCTCCTGAGTAGCTGGGATTACAGGCACGGGCCACCATGCCCAGCTAATTTTTTGTATTTTTAGTAGAGATGGGGTTTCACCATGTTGACCAGGATGGTCTCGATCTCTTGACCTCGTGATCCACCCGCCTCGGCCTCCCAAAGTGCTGGGATCACAGGAGTGAGCCACCGCGCCCGGCCTGTCCACTTTTTAATGGGATTATGTGCTTTTTTACTGTTGAGACGTTTGAGTTCCTAATATATTCTGAATATTATTCCCTTGTCAGATAAACAGTTTGCAAATATTTTTTTCCCATTTAACAGATTGTCTCTTCACTCTCTTGATTGTTTGCTTTTGCTGTGCTGTGTAGAAGCTTTTTAGTTCAATATAGCCCCATTTTTGGTTTTGTTGCCTGTGCTTTTGAGGTCTTAGCCATAAAACCTTTGCCTAGACCAGTGTCCTGAAGTATTCCTTCTGTGTTTTCTTCTAGTAGTTTTATGTTTAAGTCTTTAGTCCATCTTGAGTTGATTTTTGTATGGTGAGAGGTAGGGGTCTACTTTCATTCTTCTGCTTATTGGCGTCCAGTTTTTCCAGCATCATTTATTGAAAAGATCTCCTTTCCCTAATGTATATTCTTGGTGCCTTTATAGAAAATCAAATGTATCTATCATTATGCTCTCTGTCTACTCTAAATCTATCAGTTCACTCTGTAAAAATGTGGATTTGTTCCGGGTTCTCGGTATTATTCCATTGGTCTATGTGTCTGTTTTCATACCATGTTGTTTTTGTTACTATAGTGTTGCAGTAGATTTTGAAGTCAGGTAGTATGACACATCAGCTTTGTTCTTTTTGCTCAGGATTGCTTTGGTTTGTTGTGCTCTTTTTTGGTTCCATACAAATTTTAAGTTTTTTTTTTTTTATTTCTGTGAAAAATGACATTGGTTTTTATAGGGATTGCATTGAATCTGTAGATTGCTTTGGGCAGTACAATATATATATATATTTTAAGAGAAAGAGAGGGAGGAAGAATTGGGCACTAAGTACATCAGAGTAGATGTTTATCAATTTAAAAAAAGTGATCTTGGCTACCATAAACTGTGATGTTCTTGAGCTTACAGTGTGTCTTGTTGATATTGGAATTGTTGATACTCAAAGTGCCTGGCACGTAGACCTGATTCATATGAATTCAATCAATGAATGAATGGATAATTCTGACCTCCTCTGAGTGAAGTGCACGTCATGGGGCTACCACTTGACTATATGTTGTGAGAGAGATCAAAGAAAGGTAGGACACAACCCTGAACAAGCTGAATGAAAGTTACCTTCAGCTTGATTTTAAAAAGTGTTCTGGTAGAGAAATAATGAATCTTTTCAGATTTTAGAGTGTTGCTGGTTTGATTTCAATTTGCATTTTTAACCATCAGTCTCTATGGAACTTCAGTTTGCAGGTAGGACTTATGACCATGCATAGTGGCTCATACCTGTAATCCTGGTGGTTTGGGAGGCTGATGTAGGAGGATCACTTAAGGCCAGGAGTTTGAGACCAGCCTGGAGAACAGGCTCTATTAAGAATTAAAAAATTAGCCAGGTGGGGTAGTGCATGCCAGCAGTTCCAACTATTTGTGAGGCTGAGACTGGAGAATCCCTTGAGCCCAGGAATTTGAGGCTACAGTGAGCCATGATTACACCACTGCACCCTGGCCTATGCCACAGAGCAGGACCCCATCTCAAAAACCAACAATGACACACAGAAAAAGCAGAATGTTAATTTGTCCTGCTCTTGTCTCTAGCACTTCATATCCATTTCTCTGAATATGAACAGTGGGAGAGGTAGTAGAATTGAAATGGATCATAGAATGTTTCCTCTACTAGATAATTTTTACTCCATTTGGAGTATGATTGAATAGCTAATGTCAAGACGTACAGCAGGGCTCAATGATTGAAAATAATGTTACTAAAATAAAAGTCACTATATTTTAAGCTTTCTTTCTGATAGTCTTCCATTATTTTCTTTGTCATATTAGCACCATTGTAAAAATACAAGTTATACGTAGGGTAAAAAACATAGTTACAATTTGACGTTTTATACAATAATAAATCAGCTTTCATGCAGTTAGTCTATATCCTCTGCTCTGGTGTTAGAACTTACTTTTGCGTGAGCTCGCTAAATAATTATTTCAATTTCCCAGATAAATGCACTTTTGTGAACAAAGATCATATGCTGGTAGCCCCTATGTAATATAGAGAGAGCATAACTTTCCTCTTCTCTCTTGGTATTTAAAGTTAGGATTTTTATAAAATTCATTTTATTCTTATTTTACTTCTCCATCGTTAGAAAGATTCCTGGACCTATAAACCAATAATAATAATAATAATAATAATATTTTGGCAATTTAAAGAGAAAGTCACTTTTGTGAATATGGTCACACCAGCTATCTTTTGAACCTTAAAGGAGGAGGCAGGAAGAACATTTGAATTCAACATTTTGAAGTATTATGACTTCATTTGGTTCTCAGAAGAAGTTCTTTTTTATTTCATCTTCTCCAAGCCAGTTTATACAATTCTCTCATGCCTCGCTTTATTTTTATACCTTTTCTTAGAAAAGCTTTTTAAATTTTATCCTTCCCACCCTAGTTTATACAGTTCTCTCATGCCTTACTTCACTTTTATGTTTTTTCTCCATTCTTTCTTGTTTCATTCGCTCACTCTCCCGAGTCCTCTGGCCTAATTTTTACTTGTGTGGTATTAAGCAGAGAACAATAGAACAACTATGAAGATTTCTTGGGGATAAACCAGGTTTTACTTGAATTGTGGTGCATCTCCCACTGGTGCTGAAGCAGGGCAGAAAGAGGACAGAGACATACCAGCAAGAACAGACATCTAAGTGCAAAGAGAGGAGAACAAGGGTGGGGATACTCTCTCAGTGCCTAGGAAGAAAGCAAAACTTAAAGTGCTCCTGGAATTGTAAATAAACTCTCTCCTCTTTGGAATGTATATTCGATGGTTGCTGTGTAGTTGAACAGTGTAACAAAGTCCATGAGACCACCAGGTCTGGCACTGGTCCCAGAGCAGACCTACCTTATATAAATTAATTTATTTGAATTGCTCTATTCGCTATGAATAAATATTTATTGGAGTACCTTCTATATGCTGGGGACCTCAGCCCTGTGATACAGAGGTGGAAAAAATAACACTTAAGCAGCTTACTATATAGCAAAGAGATGGATCAATCAATAGGCAATTAAAATACAACATGTTTAAGTAAAGGCCTATTAAAGCCACAGGGCCACTCAGTGGCGAGAGGGATTTAATCAGCTTGGGTCAGCCATGGCAGGTAAGTGGCCTTTGGAAAGTTACCAAAGTAAGAAATACCCGATATATATGTTCAAGGAACAGTTTCAAGGTTCAATAAGGCCAGAAGTGAAAGGGCAGTGTGAGCCCTGGAAACTGAGGCTAGAAAGGTCAAAGGATCTGCTTTTTACCACACACTATGCTGGGCACCACGAAGAATACAAAAAAGTTAGCTATTATGGAGCCTACAGTTTAATGTGTGTACATGGATACATGTCCATGTTGGAATTTAACTCCTTGAGAGGTCATGGATTGCTTAGTCCTGGAAGCATTTGAATTTATACTGGAAAGCTATAGTGGGGAGTTGACAAAATATTTTAAATGTGGCGAGAATAATTAGACAATCTGTGGTGTGATGTGCTAGCAAACCAGTTCTCCTTTTTTCTCTTTTTCTCACCACTTCCCACCTCCCTCAAAAAAAAAAGTGAAAAACCAGATCTGCAGTGTTTATCTACGGCCATGGTGCAAATCCTCCCGTGACTGGTTTCAAGCTATCACTGGTTCAACAGTTCTTTTGCAGAATTCTTGAATGTTTTTAACACTTACAAGATCAGTTCCAGCATATTCCTGCAACAGCAATTCTGCAATTCTCAATGTCAAATAATAGAACCAAAAAGTCATATAAGTACTGCAAAGGAGAAGAGATAGTTAAGAGCCAGGTTAGTCAGGAAATGCTCCAGGGGGGAAGTAAGGCTTGAGTTGGGACTTACAGATAAGAAATTTAAATAAAAAGGATCAAGCACTCCCACCGTGATGCACAAATGTTGAATCGTGTATGTGTATGACAAGTGTGGCAGTTGGTAGTGGAGGGTCCACGTGAGATTTAGGCCATGAAAGACTTTGTCAGTCAAACTAATACATTTTGTCATGTTAAAGTTAGTAGACAACCATTAATAGTTTTTAAACACTGACTGTCATAGCAATGGTTTGACGAAAGCAATTTTTAAGGAAGATTTTATTTTTAGAAAACGTTGGATAAATGATAGCAGTGAGACCTCAGAATAGAATAAGAGACCTGCCTCAGATAAGTGAGAGTCATTCAATTCAGCAGCAATCTTGGAAATGTGTAACTTCTGTGGAGAGAAATTGTATCCTGGAGTGTTGGGTAAAGCCACTGTGAAGCCAAAGAAATTAGTGGCTAAATGTAGAGAAATTAAGATGAAGGAATTGGCACACGGAGCCACTGTGTACTATAAAGTATTTTTATTGGTACTTAGTCTTGCCGTTATTGTTGCTAATGATTGTATTGAATAATTACCAGCTGTTGTTAATTATTTGAATCTTGATGCCTAAAGCAACCTCTCCTCTGGCAGAAAGTTGTCTTCTTTCTTTAAACTTTTCAAAAACACGTTTGAAACATGGAGACTTGGAATGGGAGGTCTATCACAGCAGGACATCTGAAATCCTTCTGATTCCTGTTATCATTTCTGTCCTTTCACAGTCCAGTTTGTCACCACCCCCACCCTTTGTTGTTCTGCCTGCCCATCCAGCTTTGCAGTCACTCTCCCCACCTCCCGCCTGGCTGCAGCGTCATCATTGACACAGCTCTGGGTTGGTATCTCCTTTCACCAGAATTCCTGCAGCGTGGAGTACGTGCAGAGCATCTTCCTTTTGACCCTCTTAAAATGCTGAGGGGTGTTTCCGACACACATTGCTTTGTAATTCAATAATAGGGCAGTTGTGGGTTCTTGTTACTGCAGTTGTGCTGATTTTTAAAAGCATTCTGAGTAAAAAAGAAAGAAAAGGTAGTAAAATATACATGTACCTTGATGCCTATAGAGCGCGTTTGCACATGTTCTTGCCAAATGTTATTTTGAAAACCTGTCTCTGCAGGTCTGAGCTGTGAAAGTTTGGAAAATCAGGGTCAGAAGGCAAAATATTTCTTTTGTATCATCATCATACAATGTAAATTATGTGTAGCATATACATAGAAAACAATCCAAGGGATGAGCTTCTGGGAAATCATTCCTTCTTGTTTACTCTGATCATATAATGGGGAATTGTATGCTTTATGCCATTTTAATTTCTTGAATATATGTGCTCTAAAAAGTACATTATAGTATAGCTCAGTACTATATATGCTGAAAACAGGTTGATAATGAATTTGGACAAAGATTCCCATTTTATTTCCTGCACTTTTACACATTTTTTGGCTATATATCGTATTTATTATATATATGTATTAGGACTACAGCAAACACTAATTCATCGACTGAGATAAGAAATGTGTTTTCCATTAATAATTATAAATCTGCCAGAAGATTGTGGGAATTACATTGTTGGGGATCTAAATAGAACCAAAATCTTTGCAAAGTTATTTTAAAACTGTTATTAATTATTTATGTAACCATAGATTATGGCTTACAGAAGACTGATGAAATTGTTCAACAAATCATGTAGGTTTTGTGGAAGAGCAGTAAACTTTGATAAGTAAACCCAGAGTGCTCCATTAACCTTTTCTCTATATGCACGTTATGTGTTGATAAGTATGATATATATTATACCTCAATTATTAATAGCAATATACATCCTGACTATTAAGAATTTAGCCAGCAACCCTCCTAGTGTCCCCTTTCTTCTAGAACATAGATCAGCACCAGGAAGGAAGCAAAAGAAGTCTCTGAGCACCCAAAATAGATGTTCACAATGTTCACTCACTAAAGATAATGCAGGTCATTAGCCAGAGAAATGTATGCTCATATTTTAGTGATGATTCATATAAGCTTGGTCATGTGGTTCTAAGCCTTCTATAATTGGATGAAGCAAATTAGGAAAGGCTGGGTAGGAGATTGCAGGGAAAGTCACAACTGATATTAGCCAAGTGACAGCTGATGGCCTGAAAACAGAAAAAGAAAAAGAAAATCTACTAAACCATTAGAAAACCACAGACATAGCTATTTGGGGCCTTTTTGAAAGGGGCAATAAGCTCAACCCATCTTTGGAAACACTGAGAACATCCTCTTTACACAACTGAGTATAATTTTTGGTATTTAAATTGATGACCCCAAATCATCAAAAAAGATGAAATTATATTTTGTTTAATCTGTATTGCTCTTCTATATTATGGTAAGATTTCTGTTTAATGCGCTTAAAGGTAAGACTACCCCCAAATTTAACCCCCATCCCCTTCAATGCCTCCTCCTGGACATTGATCCGTCTATCACCCCTTATCCCTCTTTCTTTGACCTATTCTTTGGTGGCTGTGTCTCCTTTAAAACTAGTTGAAGTTCTTAAGGAAAAAATTCCTTCTCTCTTTGATTCTGTATCTTCCATCAGTTATTACCACATATCTCTACTAATTTTCTTACCCAAACTTCTAGAAAGAAAAGTGTACACTCATCATTTTCATTTTCTTTTTCTCCCACTTATTCCTCCACCCCCTTGAAATCAGCTTGCAGCCCCACCACTCTCCTATGGTTCCTCTGATCTCCCAATTGTCAAACCAAGTAGATATTCTTCGGTTCATGTCTCATCAAGTTTCTGTAAGTCAATTGTCAGTCTATCCTCCTTGAAAATCTTTTCTTCTTTGCTTGAGGTCAAACACTCTCTCTAGTTTCCTTTCTCCCCACCCTTCCTTTGACCTGGGGTTCCCAGGATCCTGTTCTCAGTCACTGCTTTCCTCACTCTGCATGTCTTCCAAGACTGACTTGTGCATTCTTAATTATCATCTGTTTGCCAGAAGCCCCTCAATTTATATAGAAACCATCTTTACCTCTTCTGCAAAGCTTGGAGCCCCAATATTTATTGAAAATTCCCAACCAAGTATCCCACGAGTTTATCAAATTCTTTGTATCTAAAACTACATTTAGCTTTTCCTCTAAATTTGTGCCTCCTTATATATAGTTGGTGACACTACCCAGTCATCTGAGCCCTTCATACCCGTTCAGAAAATAAAATAAAAACATGTTATAAAAGCAACAAAACTATAAATTTATTCATGTAAAGATTGCCACCATTAACATATACTTTAAATCCTTCCAAATGTTTGTATACTTGTATATATTTAAAGTGATCATATTTGGTCACTTACTATTGTAACATATTTTTCCCATTATTAAAGAAACAAACATTTTTCTGCATCAGTGCACCCTTCGTCAGCATTATTTTTGTAGTTGCTCACGTTCTAGCAGTCATTTAACCAATAATGTTAAACATTTACATCATCTTTGCAACTTTATTTCTCTTGTTGCTTTTTTCTGAGGAAAGAAATGACTATTGAAAATGACCCAAAAAAGGGCACATAGCATCAATGATAAAAATAAGCTCTTGGAAAGGGAGGAAAGAATCCCCTAGTGTATGGTAATAGCAGTAACAATGGCCTAGTTACACTCAATATCTTAACATGTAATGCCATTTATAGTTAGCTTACCATGTGCCATCCTCTTTAAGGACTTTGTATAATCCTCACCACAAATCTGTGAGATTGGATACATTATTGTCCTTATTTCATAGTTGTGGAAATTGAGGCCCAGAGGGGTGAAATACTAGGCCAGGGCCACACAGGTAATAAGAAACAGAGCCGGAAGTCCAGCGTTAGCAGTCTGTTTCCAACACTGGCGGCTTAACACGATGCTAATTTGCCTTTTTTTGTACCCTAGGACTTCCTTTGTACCAGAGTGTGCCACTTAGCTTATGTTTGTTAGAGTAAAATCAATAAATAATATAAGTTAGCTAAGTTGTCAGAACTTTTGATGGATAGTATCTGGAGAAACAAATAAGACATCATTTCTAAGAGGCAGTAATAAATGTTTCATTCATGTCAGTGACTATTCTCGTTTGTTGATGTGTTTTTGCTAATAGAGTAGGCAATAAACATACCATCAATTTAATAATGGAATTCTAAGTTTAGGTTTAACACGATTTTTGAAGAAGAATCAATGTGCGAGCGTTGATATATTTTCAGAATTATGGTTCAAAAATGTGAATTATTCAAATTTGCTCATATCAGAATCTAAATTTTTAAGAAAGGAATCATAGAAGAGGTCCCCTACCATCAATTCCGCCTCTGTACCCCTATTTTATCATTCGTGTTTGGCTTGCTAGTGATGCCTTGTATCTGTTGTATCACTGGGTATAATGTCTGGCATTTGCAGGTGTTCATGCAAGGAAGGAAAGAAGGAAGTGAGGAAAGGTGGAAGGAAGTGAAGAAGGAGGGAAGAACGGGAGGGCGGAAAGAAAGGAGGAAAGAAGGAAGGGAGGGTTGAACTGTAGATTTCCCTACCTGCCTCCCACACAATTTGCTGTAACTGTAGTTTCCTCATCGCAGTTGCTCAGGCCAAAGCTTGAGGATATCCCTGTGTTTTCTCTTTTTAGAACATCTCATATCTAATAGATCAGAACTCTTGAAGCCTCTGCTCTCAAAATATACCCAGAGCCCAGTATCCTTGTCATCATTTCCATTGTTACTATCCTATTACAAGCCACCATCTTCTCTGGCTTGGATGATTGCAGTGGCTAATAGGAAACGCTGCATCTCCTCTTGCTGCATTATAGTCTATTCAAAAGAAAGCAGTCAGTGCAGATCATGTCATTACCCTGCTCACAACCTTGCAATGGCTCCCATTTCCCTCAGAGATAAAAGTGATTATTGTGGCCCACAACGTCTAGCCCAATTCGACCCTTTTCATCTCTGGTCTTTTTCACTCTTCTTTCTCTCATTCACTCAGCTCCAGCCCATTGGCCTCCTTGCAGATCTTCAAGCACATCAGTCACACTTCTATCTTAAGACCTTGGTACTGAATAAAGTGTCCTTTCCCCCCGTAACTTAGAGCCAATTCCATCACTTTAAGTCTTTGCTTGTGTTTCATCTTCTCTGTTAGGCCATCCATGACTATTCCAATTTTTTAACTTCATCCTGCATTAATGCCATTCCCTATGCCTGCTTTATTGTATGTATATGTGCCTGTTTGTTTCATAGCATGTCTGTCCTTCTAACACATAATTTACTATGTCTATTATTTATTATCTCTCACTTGTGCTAGCCTGTGAGCTACTGTGGGGAAGGATCTTTGTTGTTTTGTTCACTGATACAGATATTTATACACAACAGTGCCTCAACTGTGCTAGGTTGCTCAGTACATTCTTGAAAAAATGAATTATCAATTTACTCAGTTTCTGTTACGTAGATGATTTGGATTCTCTGGTTTCCCATTAAGAGCCTTGTTTTCTTTGTCAAATAGTTGAGAGTTTCACTTAGAAGATCAGGAACATCAAGGACATCAAGCTCTGTGGTCTTGGAAAGCTGTGGCTTTGATCTCTGCCTCATTCCCCTTGGGATTTAGAATAGAAAAATGTAGGTGGAGAACACATTCTAACATCCCACACTTCGTAAGTATTTTAAAAGAAAGAAAGGATGGCTTTTTTTTTTTTTCAAAACAATATCTTAGTTATAAATTGAATTTGTATAAATGGCCAGTTGTACATTAGGGCAGTTGTACAATAGGAAGCATCCAGGGACCAATCGTAACCTCAAGAGCCTATTTGAAAGTGGGATTCGAAAGAGCTTTCTATGATCTCCCTAGAAAACTATAGAGTTTCCCCAGAGAATAAGCCAGCATTTTGCTGACCATTCTGTAGTTCCAGGATCATGCTTCCATAGTCATAGCTTGGAAGGAGGCAAATTGAAACGATTGAAAATCTGCAGGAACTATCCCCAGTGAGATCACAGAAAAGCCAGAAGGAGAAAAGATGGGATTTTGGGTAGAGAACTGAGCCACTTCTCACTCGTTTTCATGAAGCATTGAATATCCCAGGGAGAAAGCACTGACGTTCTATGAGACACCAAGAAAGGTGTATAGAGTATCAGAGATACAGATGAAGGCCATTTTTTCCCTCTCTCCCTTTAAAGAAAACTAACTTTGCAAGCCACAGTTTAGGAACAAATGGACTTTTCAACACAGCTCAAATCCTCCTGTGTGTGGAGGCACTGACAGGAGGCAATGTCATAAATTGGTTAAAGACTCCAGTCTAAAATCAGGCTTCCCTGAATCCCAACCCTGCCATTTACTAGCTGTGAGACCTTGTGCTTTCTAATGTCAGTTTTCTTTTCTTTTCTTTCTTGCTTTTTTGTTTGTTTGTTTTGGAGACTGGGTCTGACTCTGTCGCCCAGGCTGGGCTATAGTGGCACCATCTCAACTCACTGCAGCCTCTGCCTCCTGGGCTCAAGCGATCTTCCCACCTCAGCTTCCTGAACAGCTAGGACTACAGGGATGTACCACCATGCCTGGCTAATTTTTGTATCTTTTGTAAAGATAGGGTCTCGCCACGATGCCCAGGGTGGTCTCAAACTTCTAGGCTTAAGCGATCCATCCACCTCAGCCTCCCAAAATGCTGGTATTACAGGCATGAGTCACCGTGTTTAACTAACCTCAGTTTTCATAGTGGTAAAAGTGGAATAGTAATAGCATTTCTCTTGGTATAAGGATTAAATAAGATAATCCACATAGTGCTTGAAACAATGCCTATTACATGGGCAGTGTTCAACAACAGTTAGCTGTGTACATGTTGGAGCTGCTACCTTGTAGAAATTTTAAATTTAAAATGGTGTGTAGTTGGAGGTTAGGGGTTACCTAGGGGTATCACCTAGGGAAAGACAGTTGGTTCCCCAGACAGGTCCTTACAGAGTAGTGTTTTCCTTGGAGAATTAACTGTATTCCAGTGTCTGTCCTCAACCAAGCAGTCTCAGAAAGGTGATCTTGTCACAGCCTCTGAGTAAGCTGATTCCAACTCTCAAAAGCTCACAAGAGCCTTAAAGTCAGAGTATCAGCTGATTCCTTGAAAGCTACAAAGTGCTTTGGTCTTGCCAGCATACACATTCTCCCTTTGTGGGAAAGTTCAGAATGCTAAATATTACATAGCATGGGTTTAGAATAGACAGATTTACATATGAGCAGAAGACTGAGTGGTCTAGTTTTGAGGACCTAGGACATTCATGTGAACAGTAGGGAGATCATCACAGGAGGAGGGGCGCTTTCGGGGCTCATATGGGCATTCCCTCTCTCCATGGGCAGCACAAGTCAAGTATTTTTCGTCTTTGATTTACTTGCCAACCACCCTCATTCTAATGGGAACTTTCTTTTTTCGAATATGTTAACACCTTCAAGTAATTACTGTCAGGGTCCAGCCTGGGAGTCTCTTGGACACAGTTTTTCATACTCTAGATGGATCTCGTAATTTGCCCCTGAAAGATGGTAAATGATTTTACTTCTCTCGCTTCTGGACTCTAAGGGGGATACTTCACTTTTACTCCTCGACCTATCCTCTCTAGATCCCACAAGCCAAAAATTGTTGAAAAGATTTAATATGAGCTGGGCTTAATAGGCTACAGCATACATCAGTCCCTAAAGCCGGCTTTAGGATTGGGTGGAGTGTCAACCCAGCTTATACCCCACTTGGCTGATTCAGCAGCCATCTGCAATTGTCCTCTGCTAGACTTTGGCAGGCCAGAAATGTTCTAAAGACTGACCTCTATTATTTTGGGCTTTCTTTAACTTGGCATCCATGAACAGATCCACTTAAATGCTCCAGATTCAGTGAAGTCTTCTTATCAGAGCTTCTTACAATACTCGTACTTTTCTTTCTCAGTATTTATTACGAATGAAATCTAATACTCTGTGCATATTTTGTTGTGGTTGCTGTTTAATGACTATTTTGTCCATGAAAGAAGGAACTGTGTTTGTTTTATCACTGGTTTATCCAATGGACTGGAATAATGCATGGCATATACAGGATTTAATGGATGTCTTTTAATGATTAATGCCCCTTAAGATAGTGTTTTTTGTCTGAGAGTCTCAATCTCTGTGTGCATTGTGAAATTGATATAGTGGGTTACAACCATGAGTAAAAAAAAAAAGAACTGGAATAGAGTAGAAAAAGATGAGAATGTATCACACATAGGAAATAACTTTTATAAATTTGTTTCAGTATGGATAGGCGGGCCTACACAACACACACACACACACACACACACACACACACACACACACACACACACATTGAGTTCCTATAAATTTGTTAATTTTTTTTTTTGAGATGGAGTCTCACTCTGTCACCCAGGCTGGAGTTCAGTGGCATGATCTCCACTCACTACTGCAACCTCTGCCTCCCGGGTTCAAGCGATTCTCTTCCTCCACAAGTAGCTGAGATTACAGGTGCCTGCCACCATGCCTGGCTAATTTTTTTTTTTTTCTGTGTGTGTATTTTCAGTAGAGACAGGGTTTTGCCATGTTGGCCATGCTGGTTTAGAACTTCTGACCTCAAGTGATCAGCCTGCCTTGGCTTCCCAAAGTGCTGGGATTATAGGCGTGAGCCACCACACCTGGCCAATATTTTTTGAGGTAAAAATCTTGAGAAAAACTGTCCTAGGTTCTCTCTAAAACAGAAGATAAGCATAGACACTCACCCCATGTTCAGCGTTTTAGCCCTAATCCTCTTCTTTTTTTTTTTTTTTTTTTTTTTTTGAGGCGGAGTTTCGCTCTTGATACCCAGGCTGGAGTGCAATGGCGCGATCTCGGCTCACCGCAACCTCCGCCTCCTGGGTTCAGGCAATTCTCCTGCCTCAGCCTCCTGAGTAGCTGGGATTACAGGCACGCGCCACCGTGCCCAGCTAATTTTTTGTATTAGTAGAGACGGGGTTTCACCATGTTGACCAGGATGGTCTCGATTTCTTGACCTCGTGATCCACCCGCCTCGGCCTCCCAAAGTGCTGGGATTACAGGCTTAATCCTCTTCTTAATCCTCCCTATGACCAAATATTCCCATGCACACACATACACATGTGTGTGCACATACACATGTACACTAATCCATCTAAAGTGCTGCTGCTAAGGAGGGGCAGTAGAAGAGGTGATGCAGGGAATGGTTTTTTAAAAAGCCTATTTACTTTTATAATAGTTTTTATTTGTAAAAAGAAGAAACCTGCAGTTTTGTATCCTAAACAAAATTTAGGATTAGGATATAAAATAATAACATTCAAAATAATTGTTGACTGTAAGTGTAGAAGGACAGTGCCACATCTGAATCTCCAGTTGGGTTACACATTTTGTATTTATCAAAAGGCAGTACTTATTTAAAATGTTGATAAACACTCAGTTTCAGTTTTCTGTTGCTGCGTAACAAACTATTCCAAAAAGTGATGTCTTGAAAAACAATCCCCATTTTCATTTTGTAGTCTGTGCTGGGCTCAGCCAGGCAGTTCTGCTGGTCTTACCCATGGTCCCCAATATGGCTGCCATCACTTGGCCAGTAGACTGGAGGCTGGGCTCAGCTGAGATGACTTGCCTTCTGTCTTTCTTCACATAGGCTCAGGGCCTTTCTCTCTCTCCATGTGGATTTCTCATGTGAACTCTCCAGCAAGGTAGTCAGATTTTCTTCCCTGGCAACTCAGGGCTGCCAAGAGCACAAAAGCCAGGATGACTTTTTTTTTTTTCTTTTTTTGAGTCGGAATTTCGCTCTTGTTACCCAGGCTGGAGTGCAATGGTGCGATCTTGGCTCACCGCAACCTTGGCCTAAGCCAGGACTTCTTAATGTGTAAGGCCAGAACTGGCATGTGGCCAATTTTGTGTGCTCTATTAGTTAAAGCAAATCGAGTCAAAAAGAGCCTACACAAGTAGTAATATTACAAGTATGATGAAATATCATCCTCTTCTTGGACTAAACAGCTTAATTCCCCCTCCACTCTTACCCTCTATAATGCTTTGCTTTAGGGAGTCCCTTTACATGAAATGCCTCCCCTCTACTTCTCCTTCTATTGAAATCCTACTCATCCCGAATCCAGCTCAGAGCTACTTTGTTGATTTCCTTCATATGTCCCTATTATCTCATGCTGGAAATAATCACTCCTGTTGAATGTGGTGCTTATGCCTGTAATCCCAGCACTTTGGGAGGCTGAGATGGGTGGATCACTGAAGGTCAGGAGTTCGAGACCAGCCTGGCCAACATGATGAAACCCAGTCTCTGCTAAAAATGCAAAAATTAGCCACAGGTGGTGGCAAACGCCTGTAATCTCAGCTACTTGGGAGGCTGGGGCAGGAGAATCGCTTGAACCCGGGAGGCAGATGTTGCAGTGAGCCAAGATTATGCCACTGTACTCCAGCCTGGGTGACAGAGCAAGACTCCATCTTTAAAAAAAAACCTCAGCAGTCTCATAGCATTATGTCTACATTTCATATTATGTCTTGACATATAGCTTTACACATACACATACACGCACACAGAGAGATGTAGCCAGATGTGGTGGCAAACGCCTGTAATCTCAGCTACTTGGGAGGCTGGAGCAGGAGAATCGCTTGAACCCGGGAGGCAGATGTTGCAGTGAGCCGAGATTGTGCCACTGTACTCTAGCCTGGGTGACAGAGCAAGATTCCATCTTAAAAAAAAAAAAAGCCTCAGCACTCTCATAGCATTATGTCTACATTTCATATTATGTCTTGACATATAGCTTTACACATACACACACACACACACAGAGAGAGAGAGAGAGAGAGATGTACTCATTTTCTAGATTCTTAGTTGCTTATCTAAGATTGGGTGATCAACAACTATTTTTTGAAAACACATTAACTGGTTTTCTATGTCTTTTAAGTGACAGCTCTAAATAATTAGAATTTCTCACTAGTTTACAAAGGCAAGTGGTGGGATGTTCAAAACTATTGAATAAAAAAAGCTGATGTATGGTGCCAGCATAAGACAACGATTGCCCTTTACATCCTCAGAAACCCTTGTACTATGTAGTAATTTTAAAACCTGGATTTTTGTCTTGTGTTTTTCCAAAGTAATATATATTTAACTTTTTAATATGGTGTTTTTTTCCTACCTAATATGAAGATGCTTAATGTCTTACCTTGGAAAAATATACATCTCAACCAGTTCATATTTTGCAGAAGTGATTGAGAAATCATAAGCCTTTGTGCAATAACATCATCAGTCAAACACATAAATAAATTCTAAATTTCCCTCTCTATCAGTTAGGCTTAAAACTACAGGTTGTTCCTCTGACTCAGCTACGCATGTGCATTGGTAGTCTTAAATTGTGATATGAGCCCTTAGGTAGCTCATACCTTTCCAAAGGAAGCTCAGTGAACCTCCTGAAACTGTATACAGAAGTGTGTGTGCATGTACATTATCTGTATTTTTCTAGGTAGATGATCCAGTGTCCTCATCAGACTCTTAAGTTTGAGAAACCCAATTATGTATTAATTGTAAACTGCTTACTTTCTTAGAATTTTTCTCACATTAGAACAAAAATAAGATTATTTTTCTATTTCATAGGTAACCAATTTCTTTTGAGGAAACTGGGTGCTTACATGAACCCTTCTGTCTGTCTTTCATCTTTGCGTTTTATTTCTAGGTAATACTAATTTTAGGTCACACTTCCTCCTATGGGGAGATTCTCTATCATGTCTCTAGAACTTCACCAATGCAAGTCTTCTTAAATTGACCCGCTTGCTACTGAGTCTGAACCCTGGGCTAGCAACATTGGCACTTGTTAGGAATCAGAATCTTGGAACTCAGAAATACAGTCCTATTAAATCAGAATCTGAAGTTTAACAGATTTCTAGGAGTTTCCACAGCATATTTAAAGCTTAAGCACAAAGCTGGTGCATCTAATAAGCCCACTTTCTGCTTTTTAATCTTGCAGGATTTATGTTTTAAATTCTTTATAATACTATTAACAATTATCATTAGATTACTATTTTCATATCACCTGGCAGTTTTGATTAAATCCCTTAACCTCAGGATTTGTAAGGGTTAACTAATTGATCTGATTATCAAATAATATTACCATTCAGGACATATGCATAGTTTCTGTGATTCTCAATAGAATTTGATGGTACCTACAGCCTCTACTCCTTGTTTTAGTGTCTATGTTTTTCCACTGTGCTTAAAAACATTTAAAAGGTCTAGAAAATTAATTATTTTGAGATGAAAACTATACATGAAATAACTGAGATTTGAAAAGACAATGATACTGAATTATTGGAAAAATTAAGTTTACAAAACTCTGAAAAGTACCTAAGGCAGAATTTTGCTGTCCCAGTTTCTCGTAATAGATCCAGCAGTTCTAAGTTAAGCACACACATTTTTTCGGCTATATGGTATATGTACCAAACTATCCTTTTTCTCCAAGATTTTACTTTGATCTCAAGGAGTTTAAGGAATTTACGTCTTGGTGCATTTGATGTGGCACAGATCCACATGTGAGGGATGGCGATTTGGATAGCACAACAGAAGTACGTGCCAAGAATAATTGGCTTCTGTCTTGTGGAACAGCTCAAATACTATGTGTATCACAGTATGTAATTTGGGCGTCCAAGATGCCTGTAGTTCAAAGTGCTTTACTCCTCTGCAGTGGCAAGCTGAGCTTCCTGTTGGCTGATTCCTTATGTTTGCAGTAAACAGGCTGGGTGCAGTTAGAAAGAAAGCCCCTATCTAGTAAGTCCATTCACATCATCCTTCAAATGCCATAGGTTTTAGCTCCAGGGCCTTTTTTTCCCTGTCTCCTTCCTTCCCTCCTTTCTTTCTTTACCTCTCTCCTTCCCTCTTTCCTTTGTTCCTTCCTTTCTTCCTCCCTTCTCCCTCCTTTTCTCCCTAGTTTCCTCCTTTCTTTCCTTTCTTCTGTTGAATATAATGCAAA
Source organism: Aotus nancymaae (assembly GCF_030222135.1). Taxonomy (NCBI): domain Eukaryota; kingdom Metazoa; phylum Chordata; class Mammalia; order Primates; family Aotidae; genus Aotus; species Aotus nancymaae. The sequence goes on along the minus strand of NW_026988425.1, from coordinate 53,176,389 downwards.
GCAATTCTTTTTCTACTTTGATTCTTGTCAGCTTCCTTAAGCGGTTTCCTTGCTAATATTATGAATTACATGCGGCCATGGTAAAATGTGGCACATTTCAAAGCTATGTATCCCTTTAGATTCTGGCTCAGTAAGCTTGGAAATAAATAGGAGAACTTACATTTTTAACTAGTAGCCTATGATTCTTATAATCAGGCTAATTTCAGAAACACGACAATAATCACACATGTAAAGGCTTTGAAGTAAGATGGAACCTGGTTATCAGCACCTACTATGTGACTTTGGTAAATTACCTAAACTTTTTGAGCCCTGGTTTTTAATGTGTAAAAATAGATAATACTAACTCATAGTAATGATTTATGGGTTTCTCGAGGTAATGTTTTTAAAGCAACCAGCATACTATCTGGTTCATAGTTGACACTCAATAAGTGTTAATTCCATTATCTTATCACAATGTAAGACTATTGAGGTTCAATTTTGATTGTTTTTTCAAAAGTTTGTATCTCTTAGGAACAAATTCTAAAGTGAAATTCAGTTAACAAAATCATCGAAATTTAATTCAAATAACATTTGTGAGGTTCTATACAGTCTTGAACATATATTATCTAATTCAATTATCACAATAAGCCCTGTGTATAGTAGATATTATCATTCCCATTAGTAGATATGTAAACTGTGGCTGAGGGACAGTTTTACATTTAGGAAGTGGCAGATCCAAATCTAGACAGCCCAGGCTGGTGCTCTCTAAACTCTACCCGGCAACCTTTGCCTTCACCACTGTCTGTTTTTAAAAATAACTAACCTTTGCCTCCCTGCTTACACATACAAATAGCCATAAAGGTACAAAATAAAGTTAATTTTCTGAGTAATTCATTTTTTTCAAATCAGCCTAATGATCTGTTCCATGAAAAATGGTTATGTAGATCAATGGTCTTCAAACTCATATGTACTAGGGGTCAGGCAGATCATATTCACAAAAAGGGAGAAGAGAAGCTTGGCAGCCAGAAGTCGTTAAGGAGCCCTGGGCCTGGGTGGACTGGAAGCTCCAGGCTGCTTAAAGGAGACAGCTTCTGCCTAGCTCCAGGCTAGTGCTCAAGTGCCAGGATGTGGGCTCCCTATTGTCAATCTCTTTTTGCTTTTTTGAGACAGGAAGAAATCCAATATTTAATGTGAAACTTCCCAATTTTTGAACAACGTGTGTGGGCCAAACAAGCCACATCTGTGGACCAGATCTGGCCTGAGGATTGCCAGTTTGCAATCTTGACCTAATTGCCCTTAATTCTTTACTTCTCTTAACCTGGTAAAGACTCCATTTAAATGAGCATTAGGTATGTAGTGGACCCTTTTGGGCTGAGTCTTTGTAATATATACAGATTTCAAAGACTGACCTTTAGTTTTTCAAGTTCAGAATTGATTTTCTCAGAACCCAATTAGATCAGGTGCTGTTACTGACACTCAGAACTAATGAACTTTATGCAAGAGCAAGAACATGAACTAGGGAATTCACAGTGAGAAATATATTGACAAGTAGACAGGATACCATGTTGGCCAGATCAGTTGATGTTCTCCTTGTAGTTCAGCTGCTTGGGAAACAAACTTCTAATTAGAAGCTGCTTTGACATATATGGAGTCAGAAACTAGGAACTGGAGACTTTCTTGAGATTCTTCCTGCTTTTATGATAGTCTTAACACTTGGCTGGAATAGTAGGATGCAGCCCCTCCCCCAGGTATGCCAAGTATATACTGACCAAGTGTCTTCTTCGTTTAGCTACTATATGAGTAGTTCTCAAACTCATGCCCTAGTTAAAACACAGATTACAGAGCCCTATACCGTACAGATTCTGATTCAGTACTTCTGGAGCCGGTTCTGAGAATTTTACTTCTAACAAATTCCCAAGTGATGCTGATGCTGATGAACTACTGGATGGGGAACCCCCTTTGAGTACCACTGGGTTCCTCTATCATCTTCAGCTGACAGGCTTTTTTCCCCTTTGAAGGGTTACCACTATTATCTGGGTCTCTGCTTTTTCTTTTTTTTTTTTTTTTTTTGAGATGGGGTCTCACTCCATCACGCCCAGGATGGCGCGATCTCGGCTCACTGCAATCTCCACCTCCCGGATTCAAAAAATTCTCCTGTCTTAGCCTCCCGAGTACCTAGGACTACAGGCACCAATCACCATGCCTGGCTGAATTTTGTATTTTTACTAGATATAGGGTTTCACCTTGTTGGTCAGGCTGGTCTTGAACTCCTGACCTCAGGTAATCCACCAGCCTCGGCCTCCCAAAGTGCTGGGACTACAGGTGTGAGCCATCATGCCCAACCTTTATCTCTGCTTTAATATGCAAATATAGCAATGTGGTCATATCTAGATCCTGAGGTTGGAACCTGTGTCTTAGTACAATTTTTAAGTTGTCTATATTTATATTTTTTAAAGTATTTGATTTACTAAAATTATTTGATTACTTTATTTCATCAAGTCCAATGTGCCATTGATTATGAAAACATATCCTGGATTTTAGAGGCCTTAAAAATATAGGGGCCAGGAGCCGTGGCTTACACCTGTAATCCCAGCACTTTGGGAGGTTGAGGTGGGAGGATCACCTCAGGTCAGGAGTTTGAGACCAGCCTGACCAACACGGAGAAATCGTCTCTACTAAAATACAAAATTAGCCAGGCATGGTGGTGCATGCCTGTAGTCCCAGCTACTCGGGAGGCTGAGGCAAGAGAATCGCTTGAACCTGGGAGGCAGAAGTTGCAGTGAGCTGAGATTGCACCACTGCACTTCAGCCTCGACAACAAGAGCATAACTCTGTCTCAAAAAAAAAAAAAAAAGTAGGGAAAAAATGTACAATTTTAGAGGCACTGCAATTTAGCAAATAAAGCCTCAGTTTGGGGCAGTCTCTCTTGGATTATGTTGTATATATGTAGCTCAACTGAATGGGTACAGTTGAAGGAAGGATTCCCAGATATCTTCGTTAAACAAACACAAGGTGAATTTTAAGACTCCTTTCCCCAATTTGTAGTGGAAAAGATACTACTGGTACTGTGACTTATGGCTGATGTTGTTATCTAATTGAAATATATTATTATTGTATGCTTCCTCTCCTACTTAAATGTGACCCTGAAATGCCAGATCTTTCCCTTGGAATGTACTCTCCACTTCTACCTCTACTATAGGAAAACCTGCTAGGGGTTTATGTATTTACTATTTTTGGAAAAATCACTGAGAGGACTCCCTAAATTATATAAATATAAGGCTTATAGTCATCTCTTTCTTTAGAGAAAGAGTGTGACAAAATCTCCCCATTTTTATGAAAAGCTACCCCTCCTCTTGGTACAGTTTGAGGATAGAGTGGACCAAATTACAGTCTACCAGAAGAAAAGAGACTTTTTCACTTTCTCCCACAATTAGAAGTACTGAGGAAACCCATTAAAATGGATAAAAAAGGGCAGTCACATAGTACATCATCTGGAGAGAATACTGATACATCAGGCCCTAGAGGGATTAATGTATTAGTGTGGAAGAAGGGGAAACCTAAGCTGCCTGCTCAACAAGAGCACCTTAGATTGTTGAGTGAGGGCTGGTCTTTGCTAAATGAGTTAAATCAACGAGCCGAAATCTTGGAGTCCAAGATTGGTCTTGGAGACCCCAACCAGGGAGGACTCAGGATCGGACAGGGCCAGTGTTCACTGTGATGTCACACAGCAGTGGCAGAAGCCTTCATATCAATTGCAATCCTCTCTCCACCTGAAGTTTAGAAGCAAGACTCCACTTTAGACTGAGTGATCCCTGAGGTTCTTGGGTTATTTGAAAGAGGGGTAGTTTTCAAAAAGAGAGACATTAGATTTCTTATTGAAAAGGCAGCCCTGGTCTCCAGTGATTAACTGGAAAAACAAAAGAGATATAACAATTTTTACATCTAAGTACTGTGCTAGCCTCTGTGGATCTAGAATCAAATGAGACAAGATGTATTATGGCAAGCAGTTAGACTCTCAAGAAAATTATTCAAGTCCATTTAGGAAAACTGACATTCATTCATTCAGCAAACTATTGAGTCGTTCCTGTGTGTCAGAACGTGGATTCAGAGTGAACTGAAATAAACACGATTTCTACACTAGTGTAGTTTTCCAAATTCAATAGACTAAGGTGTGATAATGGAGATGTGTGTAGTAGAGCAATGCTCAAATGTTTTTGTTTAAGCTTCCCCGTCCCCTAGAAAATGCTGTACATATGTAGCAAAACCTTTCATGGATAATAACTGATGTATACCTTGGAGGCGATTAGGAATCTCCATAAACAAAAGAAGAAAGGACATTTCAGACAGAGGGAACTACATGTACAAAGTCACAGGCATGTGGAAAAAGATGAATATTTCAGAGTAACTTATAGTATGTAGGGTGCAAACAGGAAATGACAAGGAATAAGACTACGTGAGAAAACAAGTTAGGACGACCTTATTAAAAAGTTTATAGACAGAGGCGCACTGCCAAAGACGTAGAAATGTGGCTTGCTGCGTTCCATATTTTTGAGCAATCACTCTGGTAAACTATGTTGAGAGTAGGGGTGAAAGGAGAGAATCGGTGGAACCACTGGAAGCAGTTAGGGAGATAGGTTGGAAGAATATTGGAATGTTCTAAGCATGACATTGTGAAAGAATGCTAGAATCTTTTTCATATGAGGGGTGTTATGGAAAATAAAGAAAGTATTGGCCTTGCCTTCAAGAAGCTTGAAACATAAAATAAGTAAAACATGAGAGCAGGGCCTAATAATGTAGCTCCAAGTGCTGAAGGGAGCATGCATTATAGAAATTCTCATACTGGACTGTGGTTTGTTGAGAATGCGGCTGGGTGGAGTCTGAGGAAGTAAGTGATGGCCATAATCGAAGAAGAGATAAGAGGTAAGAGCAATAGCTTAAATGCAGAAAAGCCTCAAAACATCCCAATTTCCTTTGTATAATGGTGGACGCTATTTTGAGAATGTCAGTTTCAGGAGATACCATAATCATGTGTTTGTCTGTATTTAAAAAGCCACCACCATAAAAGATCTAGAGTCACTCATGAAGCTCAAGTACCAATTTTTACCCATGAGCATGGAACATTCTGCTCTTCTACAAACAGTAACTCGTACTGTCACATTTTGCGGTGCATCTCTCATTTTATTGGTTATTTAGTGCCCATGTAAACATGTGCATGACTTGTGGTGAATATGGTGCTTCTCACTTTATAACCAAAGAGGGTGGATGTTTCAGCATGTGAGCAGTTATGACTGTAAAGCCTGAAGTGTGAGTCACAGGGTCTGACCCAGGTAGTAAGACGTGTTATTATTCATGTTGGTTAGCTGAATTTCCTGGGCTGACCTCACTGAAGTTTGCTTTGTCAGTGAAGAACTGGATCTTTACTGACAGATCAAGGGTCTGAATTCTGCGCTTAGTTCTTTGGCTAACCACTTTTGTCCTTTGGGGGAAATTTCTTAATCTTTCTGCTCTTCGTTTCCTTTTTTGTAAATAAGGGATTAGACCAAATTCCATCCAGTATTGAGAAATCAGTGATTCTATGGTGTGACAAAGACTGCTGGTGCTGACTGAATATCCTTACAGATTTGTTCATTTAGTAGCCAGTGTAACAAAGATGACTGAGTGAATCTTAATTATATTGGGTGACATCTGCCTAGTCAAAAGATTGCATTTCTCAGACTTTCTTTTGTTGTTGTTGTTGTTGTTGTCCTAGGTTTATTGAAAATAATACAGCATTGATTCAAACAGGTCCCCGAGGCGTTTTGAAATTCATCCCAACTGTAGGCTGAGTGACCTGCAGGTTGGATAGACTGCCAAAATCCAAAAGCTTCAGCATTTCCTTAGTGTCAGGATCTACTTCAATGATCTCCTGATCCAGGGCTGAGACCTCAGGAACATAATTGTCTCTCCTTTCTCCCTCCTCCTCCTGCAGCTTGATGGAGATACCTCTTACTGGGCCTCTCTGAATCCGCTTCATCAGATGCGTGACATAGCCTGCTATCTTGTTGCGGAGCTTCTTGCTAGGGATAATGGCGATCTCCTCACACATGTGCTTGTTTGTGTGGAAGTCATTGCCCAGGCACCTGTAGTACTTTTCTATGATGACCCGGGCCGCCTTCTTCACGGTTTTGGTGTGAATGCGGCCCATGTTGGCGGGTCCTTAGTGAAAGCATTTCTCAGACTTTCTAAGAGATAGATGCAGCCAACTAAATGTTAGCAGAGGGAGCTCCTGCCTAGAAGCACTCACTTTTACTCCTCCTCTGCTTTGTGCCTAGTGATTTGGTGCTGGCTGGAGCATCAGTAGTGATCTAGCAACCTAAATGGCCTTGAGAATGGAAGGGATATGTTAAGGATGGTGAATTAGAAAGATAATAGGAATCTAGGTCCCTGATAAACATAGTGTCATCATTCCAACCTTGACCTGTTCCTAGACTTTTCTTTTCTTCTTTCTTTCTTCCTTCCCTTTCCTTTTCCCTTTCCCTTTCCTTTCCCCTTTCCCCCTTCCTTCTTCCCCCTTCCCCCTTCCCCCTTCTTTTTGTCTGTCTCTGTCACCCAGGCTGGAGTGTAGTGGTGTGATCATGGCTTACTGCAGCCTTAAACTCCTGCACTCAAGCAATTCTTACACTTCAGCCTCCTGAGTAGCTGAGAGCACAGGTGCGTGCCATCACACCCGGCAATTTTTTTTTATTTTTAGTAGAGATGATGTCTCACTATGTTGCCCAAAGCTGGTATCAAACTCATAGGCTTAATGATCCTCTTGCTTGGCCTCCCAAGGTGCTGGGATTAAAGGCATGAGCCACCATGCCCAGCCTAGATTTTCTTAATATGAGATAAATCTTGTTCTTATTTAAGCCACTACTAGATGCCTAATTCACTTTCTAACTAATATATTAGCATCAGGTTATGTTTATATAATTTCCATTGCTAGATTTCCTCTTTGCGGTATTGGAGACAATAGCTTACCAACTAGCTTGGAGACTTCTCAGTGCTATTAGAGTTTCAACATGATTTACCAAATTTCTAAAATTAATTAGTTATTGAATATATGATAATATAATCACCATATGTGAAGAAAAAAACACCAATGTTTAGTACAAATTGGAGGGGGAATATTAGGAAAAGTTTATTAATCAAGAAAACCACAGAATTTAAAAAATATTGGAAGTTGGGAATTTGGGAGTTAAAGGTACATTTGATCTTTGGTTAATAGCAAGTTCAAGTTGTATAATAGGACATAAAACCCTATTTCTCACCGCACCTGTACTTTGATCTTCTTGTCTGTCATTGCAATGTGATTATGAGGATTACCGGGTCATCCCCAGCCTAAGTTGTTTTTGTAATTTAATTTTCTAGGAGAGGAAGGGGATCATTAAAGGATATCATTAAAAGGAGATACACAAGGCTTGTAATTGACCTTCCTTGAAAGTAGTCCCATCTGGAAGATTTTATCAGTAAACATTTATCAGTGTATTTGGTTTTTAAGCAGATTCTTCTCCTCTTTTCTTTGAAACAAACAGGCAAAGGCTAAAAAGGAACTCATTAGTGCTCAGAGGTTGCTTCTGTGCATGCTGAATTGGAAGAAAAATAATATTTAAGAAAAAAGTTTTCTTCTAAGATAATTACATGATTCTTTTTTCAGTTGTGCTTCAGTGTTTCTCTTTGTCAAATTATAATTCACAGGTTATGGTGTTCTTCAATGATGATGCCGTGGTGTGATTTGCTTGGATGTGTGTTTAGAGAGTGGAGTGGTAGAAGGAATGAGAGCTTTGTGAAATGCAGTGAGCAGGGGCTTAAAAAACTTACTACAGCTCTGTGTCTGACTAAGCCTAGCACTAGTCTGAAATTTCATATTGTACTTTTCTGGAATGCAACAACTATCTTCAGGAAGACAAACGTTGCTGTGGCTTAAATAAAGTAAACTGACATGATGTATTACCAGTCAAAATAAATTACCAAATAGTCTTGTAAAGTTGTGTTTTGTGGTCATCAGAACTGCCATTATTCAAGTATCTGTTTGTCTCTTTGGTTAGTTTTGCTTGTTGACATGCATGTATCAATGATCACAATCATTGTTATTTGCCAATTCCATATCAACTTTCAGAAAGTGAAATTGCTTTTAAAAAAATTTATCTTGGCCAGGCACAGTGGCTCACGCCTGTAATCTCAGCACTTTGGGAGGCCAAGGCGGGTGGATCATGAGGTCAAGAGGTTGAGACCATCCTGACCAGCATGGTGAAACCCTGTCTCTACTAAAAATACAAAAATTAGCTGGGCGTGGTGACGCACGCCTGTAGTCCCAGCTACTCGGGAGGCTGAGGCAGGAGAATTGCTTGAACCCGGGAAGCGGAGGTTGCAGTGAGCCGAGATCACGCCATTGCACTCCAGCCTGGTGCCTGGCGCCTGGTGACAAAACAAGACTCTGTCTCAAAAAAAAAAAAAATTTATCTTGAAGTTTTTACTTATATTTACCCAAATAGTTCCCCTCACTGATAGCCAACTCTGTTTCTTCCATTCCCTTGAGAATATTCCTTTGTGAATTTAAAGAGTAAAATCTGATGTTGTGAATTACAATATTATACACCAGTAAATGGTCATTATATACTTGTTTTCACACGTGCTAAGATGTCTTTGCAGATGTATTGTTTCTATGTATAGTATATTAATGGCTTTATCCACCATTTAATGTGGTTCCCAAGAGGTTTAGGTAGACCACAGATACTGTTTCAAGTAGAACACTTCATGAGGATTTAGTTCCTCTGTCTATGGGTCCTGTATCCAAACTCTCTATTTTTATTCTTTGTTTTTTGTTATGTGTTCTCCTTTATGCCTGATATCAGAAGAACTCTCCATTTTTAGATTCATTCTCTGCTCTATCCACATGGGAAAGCACCAGTGTCAGAAATCTAGTGCCATACCTTTCCAGGTTTGTTTATGCCCAACAACAAAAAAAAATACAGCATCTCTTTCTATAGCTCCCACATAATTAAGGGTATAGACCCTCCTGAACCAGTTGACCACAGTGGTCCCATCTGACCATGGTGATGTTCCCCAAGGGAAATCAGGGTGTTATTTTTCAAAAGGAAGAAGAAATAAATGCTGGACCTTCATAAAACCAATTGACCACTGAAAGTACAGTCGTATTTCTTGATGAAATAGAACATCTCCTTGTATATTGGGCTCCATGACAGACAGATCATGGTTAGCTAGTAGATTCTAAAGTCTTACTGTCTACTTGGACTTTGCCAGTTATGTTCATTTATAGCTCAAGGGGACTGTCAAGGGAAAGGGAAGCAGAGCTAAAAACAAATCTCATTCCACTATTAGCAAAAGAACCATTGCTCTGACCCTCCTTTATTCACAGCTTAATTTCTTATCCTCACCTTCCTCAGGATCTCCGTTTCAGCAATTTCCTTCATAGATGCCCCTACCACTAACTCCCACAGATTCCCCTATTTCCCTTGAAGGAAAAAGCTAGATGTTCCCACTCCCCTTATTTCTTCCACAGTAACTAGCTTAACTAGCACAGGGCTTTGTACATGGTACACAGTTAAGTATATTTATGAAATAAATACAGAACACTTAAGGGAAATAAAAAACAATCTATCCTGATCAGGAATGAGCTGAGAATCCCTGAGATAGCCCGTTTAGTGGCTTAGCCTGAATTCTGTTTTAGTTTCTGTTTCTTGAAACTCTTCTTATTTTAAGAAGCAATGATTATTATAATTATTTTATATTTGTTAATATTATCAGTCTTAGCCAGTTACCAAATGGTCTTGAGAATCAAAAGGGGAAAGCCTAATGTTATAAACAGTTCAGCATATTGTGCAAGTAAAGTCCTGGTAGTCTGAGTAATTCTAGAACTCAAAAGTAGACTTGAAGTGATATCAGAAGAAAGCTATTACCCAAGTTTACTGCTTGCTAATCAGGTGGCCAGAAATAATAAGATGGTACAATAGAAATTTTCAAAGTAAGGTTTCTTGGCATACATAGCTATTTAATTATTTTATTTCTGAAAGAACTATAGCTCCACTGTTACCTAAGTTTAACTTTCAGGCATTTACTATAATAGTATCTCTAGTGTAACAGAGGGAATCAATTACTATGATAAACCGTATCCTTTGTAAAAGAATACTATAATACCAAGAAAGGCTTTTGTCTTCATCTTTTTAGTTTGGTTATTTTTTGTTTCATTACTTTTAGGTAAGAATAAGTATCTAGAATTCCTCATTATGAGATTGTTAATGAATATTTTCCATTATAATTTAATAAGCATAAAAATAAGAAGATACTTCTCTACTTTGTCATACAAGTAGTTGAATGGTGGGTTATTACTTAATAGCAAAAGATCACTCATTCTTAGTTATATTTCTGATGGCTCGAAACATTTGGTGACAGTATACAAAGTCTAAACAAAACTGACTTCAGAACGAGTATTTGGCTTTGATTTCTCGTGGCGTATTGTCCATTGACCCATCTTTTCAGAGCTCTCAGCTATATGAAAAAAATAGCACTTTTTTTTTTTTTTTCCAGAAACACAAAATCTGGCAAACTTTATAACTTTGGGCTTCTTGTTGATTCCCGGATTAAATTGTGTTAGTGAAAAAGAAACCTTGGTCTCAGGAGCTCCAGAGTCTCAGAAGACCACTAATTCTTGTCTGTCTCTACATTTAGTATCAAAGTTGGGGATAAAAGCTAGTTTTTAAGATTTCCTATTCAGAAATCTTTTCTATATACTATTCAGAGGCAGCCCTTTGTGTGAACCTTTTGTTTGTTTGTTTCAGGCACGAATTAACTGCAATCGGATTCTATGTTAAAAATGTATTTTTTTTTCAACATTTTGTAAGCATCACTCCAGTATTTTCTATTGGTGAAATTATGATTTTTTTGTGTGCAGAAATTTTTGTGACCTTCTTTTCTTTACTGGAGTTCCCACATTTCATGATCAATTGTTTTAGTCTGGATTTTCATCCATTACCCTTGGCATGCAATAGACCTTTTCACTCCAGACATATGAGTCCTTCAGTCCTCAAATGCTTGCTCTTATTCATTGATAATTTTATGCCCTCCATTTTCTCTGTTCTTTCTTCCTTGAATTCTTGTTATGTTAGTTGAATGTTGGACCTCCTAGATTATATCCTTTGATTTCTTAATTTTTTTCTTCCTATTTTTTGTCCTTTTGTTTTTTGGTCTTCTAGAACACATCTTCTAGAAGATGTGTTCACATTTATTCTCCAACTTTTCTATTAAAATTTTTATTTTGGCCATGGTTTAAAAAGAATTTAGCACTCTCATTCTCTCATTTTTAATGATCTGTTCTTATGTCAGGAGTACATTTTATCTAAGCTCACAGGTTATTGTCCTCTTGAGGTTTTCCTCTGTCTGTCTGTCTGTCTGTCTGTCTGTCTGTCTGTCTCTCTCTCTCTCTCTCTTTCCTGTAGATTTTTTTCTTCGGTTGATGTTTGCTTATTCCAGTTTCTCTCCTTCATTATGGAGAGTTTCCTTAAGAGGCTGTTCATTCTCAGTTAAAAGCAAGACATATACAGGTGCATATGCACACACACAACAAAGCAAAATGGCAATGATGGCAAGAAACAGGGTCAGAAGTTCTGTGATCATGGATAGGGCTCCTCAACTGTGGGGTTTCGCCGTTGCATCATAGGTTATTCAATCAAAGCTGATGTGTTCTTTGAAATGTTTCCCCCAGGTCATTATTAGGGGATTCCCCACTTTCTGCCTGGGAGACTTGTGCCGGGGGCATATAACTGACTGCTAATGTCCCGGGAGCATGACAGATAAAAAGTTGGGTTTCTTATTGCAAACTCTATAGGCTTTCAAATAAGCACCTATTTTTCAACCTGTAGCCTCTCCTAGTTTGATACAGTGCCTAGTATCCTCAATTTCAAATATCTCTAACTGATTTTTTTTCCAAAAAAGAAAGATTCCACTTCCGGCAGGTAAGGGAGGTAGTTACTTTGGATCCAAAGGCTCCATATAATTTTAATATACTTTCAGCCCCTTATTAAACTCCTGCCTTTCTTAGTGTCTGCTGCCTCCAAGCAGTAAGTCTTTCTGAATTCGGCAGAACACATTAGTCCACGTTCTCTTGGAATTTATTCTCTGTAAAAGAATACTATAATACCAAGAAAGGCTTTTGTCTTCATCTTTTTAGTTTGGTTATTTTTTGTTCCATTACTTTTAGGTAAGAATAAGTATCTAGAATTATTTCCTCGATCGTGCTAAGGCACTTTAGCTATTTTCTGATTTCAAAGTCAGTTGAAATCTCTTCTTTGCTGGTCTTGTTTCCTTTATTGTTTGTGCCTTTGTGAGTGGGCGTGTCTTGTTTTTATTCCTTTACTTTCACTTTAGTGAAGTCTCAGAGAAAGAACATAAGCAGGCATGGTTTCACCCTCTCTTACTGGAAATCCGGGGGAACCATAGCTGAGGAGGAAAGTAGCTTGGAAGAGCACCTTAGAGTAGAAAAACACGAGAAAAGGTGAGTTTGTGAAAGTGCACCAAGATGATGATGATGATGATAAATAAAACTCAATGCGTGCTCACTATGTGCTTGCACTGTGTGAAGTTCTTTACTTGGGTTATTTGTGTTTTTGTCAGAAGACCAGGGAGCAGCTATTGAGGCACAGAGAAGTAATATGACTTGTTTAGGTTAGTAAATGGTAAAGCTGGTATTCAAATTCAGATCCGATTTGAGAGACCATCCTCTCAACTGCCACACTATCTTGCCTCCTACAAATTGCTTAAGCAGAGATTTAAAATGAAACTGTACTTCTACAGAATTATTTTTTATGTCCATTATTTAGGAGGCTTTCTACTCTATCAAAAGTATTAATTGACCTTTTTAATAATGTCTTAGTAATAGAAAATGCTTTTAGGTTTGCAAATTAGTAAGAGAAGCTTCTTCAGATTAATAGATGCTATCTGTATGAGAACTGTATGAGACCTATGTACTCATCATTATATAGACCCACAGACAATCTATTTGAATTCTATACTCTTACCATTTTGTAAAATAAATACACTCTTTCTAACTATATTTTAAATCATTTGCAAAGAGATGGAGGCTGTGTCTATAAAACAACAAACATCTGGAAGAAAAGAATATTCAGTCAAAACTGGTAAAAAAAAAAAAGATTCATAAGCAAAGTATGCCTTTGAATTATGAAAATGGATTCATGTCCAACATCATGAAGAATTCTGACTTGTCTGTTTATGTTTCAAACATGGCTTAGAGATCACTGAGATTAAAATTCAATTAAGTGTGCTCTGTTGTCTTTGCTGTCAATTTCAGTTAAGCCAGACTTGCTTGGCAGTTTTGGGGAGAAAAATCTTCAGTATCTTACCTTGCTAACATTTTACTATTTGGACTTTTTGCTTTTTTACCAATAAATGCATATCATTTAAAGAGATGCTTCATGTTACACACACCTGGTGATTTTCATCAGCAGTTGTACAGATAAAAGAGAAATAAAAGCCCCCAAATAATTCATCTTTTTAGGCTTTGTAAAATTATCATTTTATAAATTTTTAAAATGTAAAGTATAACAAAAATTTAAGAAAGTACGTAAAATTTAAATTTTATGTTTAACAAATAGTTCTAAAGTAAATACCTGCTATGATCACCCCTCACAAAGATCCTATTATTTTCTGTTTAATCCTCTCCAAATAGGTAACCACTATCGTGACTTTCCTTGTTCTTTTCCTATTTTTCTTTATGATTTACACCTATATATGCGTGACAAAACAACAGTTCAATTTAGTTTGTTTTGCATTTTATGTAAATGGACTCATCTTGTAGAAACTCCTGTGTTGGGCTCCTTTTATGCAATATTATAGTTGTAAAATTCACCAATGTTGTATGTAGCTAAGGATTGCACATCATAATGTATATCATGACGTGCAATCAGATATACAACATGCAATCATGTATATATATATACATATCATGTATATATATAGTGTTCTGTTGTATAAAGGAACCACAGTTACTTGTCCAATCTTCTTTCGTTATGCAGTTGAACATTTCCAGTTTGGAAATATTATGAATAAAGGTATTTTGAACACTTATGTGAATGTATCTTGATGCACATAAGCATACATTTTGTGGGGGAATATACCTAGGAGTGGATTCGTGGTTATATCTTTCAGTAGATAAGGAGACACTGTTTGACAAAGTTGTTGAAAAGCTAATGAGAATTCCTGTTGCTCCACCTTCTAATAAAAAACACTGGATTTTCTTTCTTTATTGCATTTCTATGATTACTAATGAGAGTGAATACTCTTTCACATATTTAGTAGATATTTGAATTTTATTTGTTGTTGTTGTACCTCTTCATGAAAAGTACTTTGTAAAAGGCATTTTTGGGCACCCTTTGGGGAATCAAAGGCCAAGTTAGTTAGAGTATTTGCCACAACACGGCAGTGAGAGAGGCAAATTCATCCATTAACTGCTTGCCGTATGCTTATCACTGAAATATATTTAGCAACATCTCCTGACATCATTTTTACCAAAAGAAGAAAAAGCATGACTGCTGATAATAATCGGGGAGCACTCAGTGAAGGCCCCTTCTGAGACTCTGTAGAACCTATCATAGAATGCAGACATTCATTTGGATTCCATCTTGTTGCTGCTGCTGCTGCTGTTTCCTACCCTGTAACTTTTGGCATCCCTACCCAACATTTTTATAATACAGGACTGCCTTTGAGGTTTGTCTTCCTTATGGTTTTTCTCATGTATAAAAGAGATGATGATAGTGCTTCTCATGCCAGTATGTCTGTGTATGATTTATCTTGTAAAGAGTGCAAACAACTTTACAGCCCTTGTCTCACTAACGTTCAAAGCATCTTTTCAAGATAGAGAGGAGGCAAGTGAATCAACATCCTTTATATCACAGGACACAGATCTCTCCATAGGGAGATGTCCACTTCTTTATTGACCAGGCACGAAGCTGGGAACAGAATTCAGGTTGTATTCTGACTCCTACACTAATGACTATGGACTAGACATGATGTACAGTTTTATATGCATGATATATGAGCAGTGTTTATCAACTGATCGCTATCAGCAACTGGCTAGAACATGAAGTTTTTTTATTTAAAGAAAGAAATATGATGAAACTGTATATGCTTTTACAGAGTTCTGATAAATTTTTTTTAATAATTTGACTGTATTTTTACAGTTTTACCCCTTCCAGAAACTCCTTTAACTCTGCTTGTCCCATAAGTAATTGCTAATGTTCTTAAACTAATCAAGAAAATCGTTTACATTAGTCCCTAAATACCCAGACTTCATACCTTCTTGCTTCCCACTCTCCTCATATCTAATCTCTCCTTAGGTTTAGCAACAAAATGTGCAGCTTGATGTGGTTAGTGCGTGTCTGAACATGTAGTGCTAGCGTCTCCTCTCATCTGTCTGCCTTCACTTGGACTTCTCAACTCTTAAAAGTAATTTTAACATATTATAAGAAAATCTTGAATGTATAATACTTGATAGTTTATAAAAGACCATATAAAGGTTCCTTCTCACAGGCTGTAAGGGATGAATAAATAGCTAATTAAAGATTAAAAATCTGGTTTCATAACTATTAGTCTAGTGGTCCTTTTATAGGCAGCATAATACAGTTGAAAGGAGTACAGACTGCCTGCGTTTGAATCACTGGTCCATGCAAACTAGCTGGTTTACCTTGGGCAAGTTACTTGAGGTTCTCTATGCCTCAGTTTCCCTAGCTATCAAATGGGTCTAATAAGAGTTGTGAAGATGCAATGAGTTGATATATATAAAAGTACTTAAAACAGTGCCTGTCCAACATAAATGCTTAATAAATGTTAGCCGTATTATCTTTCCTCATTATTTAGTGTTAAAGAGCAAGAACATCTATAAAAATAAAAATCAATAAATAATCCTTCAAAAATTCCTGAATGTTATAAAACTAATGTATAATGTCAACTAAATTTGATACCAGTTAGTTTATCTTTTTTTTTAATTGCATTTTAGGTTTTGGGGTACATGTGAAGAACATGCAAGATTATTGCATAGGTACACACATGGCAGTGTGATGTGCTGCCTTCCTCCCCATCACCTATATCTGGCATTTCTCCCCATGCTATCTCTCCCCAACTCCCCACCCCCTGCTGTCCCTCCCCTATTTCCCCCCTACAGACCCCAGTGTGTGATGCTCCCCTCCCTGTGTCCATGTGTTCTCATTGTTCAACACCCACCTATGAGTGAGAGTGGTGTTTGATTTTCTGTTCTTGTGTCAGTTTGCTGAGAATGATGGTTTCTGGGTTCATCCATGTCCCTAAAAAGGACACAAACTCATCCTTTTTGATGGCTGCATAGTATTCCATGGTGTATATGTGCCACATTTTCCCTGTCCAGTCTATCATCGATGGGCATTTGGGTTGGTTCCAGGTCTTTGCTATTGTAAATTGTGCTGCAATGAACATTCGTGTGCATGTGTCCTTATAGTAGAAGGATTTATAATCCTCTGGATATATATCCAGTAATGGGATTGCTGGGTCAAATGGAATTTCTATTTCTAGGTCCTTGAGGAATCACCACACTGTCTTCCACAATGGTTGGACTAATTTACACTCCCACCAACAGTGTAAAAGTGTTCCTATTTCTCCACATCCTCTCCAGCATCTGTTGTCTCCAGATTTTTTAATGATTGCCATTCTAACTGGCGTGAAATGGTATCTCAATGTAGTTTTGATTTGCATTTCTCTAATGACCAGTGATGATGAGCATTTTTTCATATGTTTGTTGGCCTCATGTATGTCTTCTTTTGTAAAGTATCTGTTCATATCCTTTGCCCACTTTTGAATGGGCTTGTTTGTTTTTTTTCTTGTAAATCTGTTTTAGTTCATTGTAAATTCTGGATATTAGCCCTTTGTCAGATGGGTAGGCTGCCAAAATTTTTTCCCATTCTGTTGGTTGCTGATTCACTCTAATGACTGTTTCTTTTGCCGTGCAGAAGCTGTGGAGTTTGATTAGGTCCCATTTGTCTATTTTGGCTTTTGTTGCCAATGCTTTTGGTGCCAATGCTTTTGGTGTTTTGGTCATGAAGTCCTTGCCTACGCCTATGTCCTGAATGGTTTTGCCTAGGTTTTCTTCTAGAGTTCCTATGGTGTTAGGTCTTATGTTTAAGTCTTTAATCCATCTGGAGTTAATTTTAGTGTAAGATGTCAGGAAGGGGTCCAGTTTCTGCTTTCTGCACATGGCTAGCCAGTTTTCCCAACACCATTTATTAAACAGGGACTCCTTTCCCCATTGCTAGTTTTTGTAAGATTTGTCAAAGATCAGATGGTTGCAGATGTGTGGTGTTGCCTCTGAGGCCTCTGTTCTGTTCCATTGGTCTATATCTCTGTTTTGGTACCAATACCATGCTGTTTTGATTACTGTAGCCTCATAGTATAGTTTGAAGTCCGGTAGCATGATGCCCCCCGCTTTTTTTTTTTTTTTTGCTTAGAATTGACTTGGCTATGTGGGCTCTCTTTTGGCTCCATATGAAGTTTAAGGTGTTTTTTTCCAGTTCTGTGAAGAAGGTCATTGGTAGCTTGATGGGGATAGCGTTGAATCTGTAAATTACTTTGGGCAGTATGGCCATTTTCACGATATTAATTCTTCCTAACCATGAACATGGAATGTTTCTCCATCTGTTTGTGTCCTCTCTTATTTCGTTGAGCAGTGGTTTGTAGTTCTCCTTGAAGAGGTCCTTTACAGCCTTTGTTAGTTGTATACCCAGGTATTTTATTCTCTTTGTAGCAATTGTGAATGGCAGTTCATTCTTGATGTGACTCTCTTTAAGTCTGTTATTGGTGTATAGGAATGCTTGTGATTTTTGCACATTGATTTTGTATCCTGAGACTTTGCTGAAGTTGCTTATCAGTTTCAGGAGATTTTGGGCTGAGACGATGGGGTCTTCTAGATATATAATCATGTCGTCTGCAAAGAGAGACAATTTGACTTCCTCCTTTCCTATTTGAATACCCTTTATTTCTTTTTCTTGCCTGATTGTTCTGGCTAGAACTTCCAATACTATGTTGAATAGGAGTGGTGAGAGAGGGCATCCTTGTCTAGTGCTAGATTTCAAAGGGAATGCTTCCAGTTTTTGCCCATTCAGTATGATATTGGCTATTGGTTTGTTGTAAATAGCTTTTAGTATTTTAAGATATGTTCCGTCAATACCTAGTTTATTGAGGGTTTTTAGTATAAAGGGCTGTTGAATTTTGTCAAAGGCCTTCTCTGCATCAATTGAGATAATTATGTGGTTTTTTCTTTGGTTCTGTTTATGTGGTGAATTATGTTTATAGACTTGCATATGTTGAACCAGCCTTGTATCCCTGGGATGAAGCCTATTTAATCATGGTGGATAAGATTTTTGATGTGCTGTTGCAGTCGGCTTGCCAGTATTTTATTGAAGATTTTTGCATCTATGTTCATCATGGATATTGGCCTGAAGTTTTCTCTTCTTGTTGAGTCTCTGCCGGGTTTTGGTATCAGGATGATGTTGGTCTCATAAAATGATTTGGGAAGGATTCCCTCTTTTTGGATTGTTTGGAATAGTTTCAGAAGGAATGGTACCAGCTCCTATTTGTATGTCTGGTAGAATTCAGCTGTGAACCCATCTGGACCTGGGCTTTTTTTGGGTGGTAGGCTCTTAATTGCTGCCTCAACTTCAGACCTTGTTATTGGTCTATTCAGGGTTTTGGCTTCTTCCTGGTTTAGGCTTGGGAGGATGCAAGTGTCCAGGAATTTATCCATTTCTTCCAGGTTTACTAGTTTATGTGCATAAAGATGTTTGTAATAATCTCTGATGGTGGTTTGTATTTCTGTGGAATCTGTGATGATATCCACTTTATCGTTTTTTATTGCATCTATTGGATTATTCTCTCTTTGCTTTTTATTAATCTGGCTAGTGGTCTATTTTGTTGATCTTTTTGAAAAACCAGCTCCTGGATTTATTGATTTTTTGAAGGGTTTTTTGTGTCTCTATCTCCTTCAGTTCTGCTCTGATCTTAGTTATTTCTTGTCTTCTGCTAGCTTTTGAGGTTTTTTTGGTCTTGCTCCTCTAGCTCTTTCAATTTTCACGATAGGGTATCAATTTTAGATCTTTCCTTGCTTCTCATGTGGGCATTTATTGCTATATATTTTCCTCGAGACTCTGCTTTAAATGTGTCCCAGAGATTCTGGTATGTTGTGTCTTCGTTCTCATTGGTTTCGAAGAACATCTTTATTTCTGCCTTCATTTCATTGTTTATCCAGTCAACATTCAAGAGCCAGTTGTTCAGTTTCCATGAATTGTGCGGTTCTGAGTTAGTTTCTGCGTTCTGAGTTCTAACTTGATTGCACTGTGGTCTGAGAGACTGTTTGTTATGATTTCCATTCTTCTGCATTTGCTAAGGAGTGATTTACTTCCAATTATGTGGTCAATTTTAGAGTAGGTGCGATGTGGTGCTGGGAAGAATGTATATTCTGTGTATTTGGGGTGGATAGTTCTGTAAATGTCTATTAGGTTTGCTTGGTCCAGGTCTGAGTTCAAGTCGTGGATATCCTTGTTAATTTTCTGTCTCATTGATCTGTCTAATATTGACAGTGAGGTGTTAAAGTCTTTCACTATTATTGTGTGGGAGTCTAAGTCTCTTTGTAAGTCATTAAGAACTTGCTTTATGTATCTGGGTGCTCCCGTATTGGGTGCCTATATATTTAGGATCGTTAGCTCTTCTTGTTTCATTGATCCTTTTACCATTATGTAATGTCCTTCTTTGTCTCTTTTGATCTTTGTTGGTTTAAAGTCTATTTTATCAGCGACGAGAATTGCAACTCCTGCTTTTTTTTGCTCTCCATTTGCTTGGTAAATCTTCCTCCATCCCTTTATTTTGAGCCTTTGTGTATCCTCACATGTGAGATGGGTTTCCTGGACACAGCACACCAATGGGTTTTGGCTTTTTATCCAATTTGCCAGTCTGTGTCTTTTGATTGGGGCATTTAGCTCATTTACATTTAGGGTTAATATTGTTATGTGTGAATTTGATACTGCCATTTTGATGCTAGCTGGCTGTTTTGCCCATTAGTTGATGCAGTTTCTTCATTGTATTGATGCTCTTTACCATTTGGTATGTTTTTGGAGTGGTTGGTACTGGTTGTTGCTTTCTATGTTTCGTGCCTCTTTCAGGAGCTCTTGTAAAGCAGGCCTGGTGGTGATGAAATCTCTGAGTACTTGCTTGTTCATAAAGGATTTTATTTTTCCTTCACTTATGAAGCTTAGTTTGGCTGGATATGAAATTCTGGGTTGAAAGTTCTTTTCTTTAAGGATGTTGAATATTGGCCCCCACTCTCTTCTGGCTTGTATGGTTTCCACTGAGAGATCTGTTGTGAGTCTGATGGGCTTCCCTTTGTGGGTAACCTGACCTTTCTCTCTGGTTGCCCTTAGCATTTTCTCCTTCATTTCAACCCTGGTGAATCTGACAATTATGTACCTTGGGGTTGCTCTTCTTGAGGAGTATCTTTGTGGTGTTCTCTGTGTTTCCTGTACTTGAATATTGGCCTGCCCTGCTAGGTTGGGGAAGTTTTCCTGGATAATATCCTGAAGAGTATTTTCCAGCTTGGATTCATTTTCTCCATTACATTCAGGTACACCTATCAAATGTAGATTAGGTCTTTTCACATAGTCCCATATTTCTTGGAGACTTTGTTCATTCCTTTTTACCCTTTTTTCTCTAATCTTGCCTTCTCCTTTTATTTCATTGAGTTGATCTTTGACCTCTGATATTCTTTCTTCTGCTTGGTCAATTTGGCTGTTGATAGTTGTGTATGCTTTGCGACGTTCTCATGTTGTGTTTCTCAGCTCCATCAATTTACTTATATTCCTTTCAAAGTTGTTTATTCTCGTTAGCATTTCGTCAAATCTTTTTTCAAGGTTCTTAGTTTCTTTGCATTGGGTTAGAACATGTTCTTTTAGCTCACAGAAGTTTCTTATTACCCACCTTCTGAAGCCTGATGCTGTCAATCCATCACACTCATTCTCCATCCCGCCTTGTTCCCTTGTTGGTGAGGAGTTGTGATCCCTTGTACGAGGAGAGGTGTTCTGATTTCGGGTGTTTTCATCCTTTTTGTGCTGGTTTCTTCCCATCTTTGTGGATTTATCCACCTGTCGTCTTTGTAGTTGTTGACTTTCAGTTTGGGTCTCTGAGTGGACATCCAGTTTGTTAATGATGAAGTTATTTCTTTCTGTTTCTTAGTTTTTCTTCTACTAGTCAGGCCCCTTTGCTATAGGACTGCTGAGGTCCACTCCAGGCCCTGCTTGCCTGGGGATCACCTGCAGCAGCTGTGAAACAGTAAGGGTTGCTGCCAGTTTCTTCTTCTGTTATCTTTGTCCCAGAAGGATACCCACCAGATGTCAGTCTGAGCTCTCCTTTATGAGGTGACTCTTTGGATATACGGGGGTCAGGGAGCTGCTTGAGCAGACAGTCTGTCCTTTATAGGAGCTCAAGTGCTGAGCTGTGAGCTCCATTGTTCATTCAGAGTTGCTGGGCAGGTACGTTTAAGTCTGCTGCAGCTGAACTCATAATCCCCCCCTTTTTTCCCCCAGGTGTTCTGTCCCAGGGAGTTAGGGCTTTATTTATGAATTTCTGTTGTGCTGGTGCCTTTTTTCAGGGCTGCCCTGCCCAGCAAAGAGGCAGCCTAGTCATTGTCTGCCTGCAGAGGCTTTGCTGAGCGGCTGTGGGCTCCGCCCAGCTGCTGTGTGAACTTCCCTGCAGTCCTGTTTATATGGGTGTAGTTAGAACAGCTACGGCAATGGTGGCCCACCTCTGTAATGGCAGACTCTCTCTGTAATGGCGGGCTGCCTTGGCAACAGCCGGCTGCCTCAGCAATGGCTGACTACCTCCGTAGTGGTGGAGTGCCTCGGTAATGGCAGACTCCCCTCCTCCAAAGAGCTGGACCTTCCCGGGTTCAGCTGTGCTTGCTGTGAAACTCTCAACCCAGAGCGTTTCCAGTTGCTGCTTTTTGTGGGGGTGGGTCCAGTTGAGCCTCATCACCTGGCTCTCTGCCTCAGAGTATTTGTTTTTTTTTTAGTTGAACAGTCGACTGTCTCCCAGGTGTTCCAGTCACCTGTTGAAAAGGTGCCAGTATCTGTGTGATTTCCTGTGCAGCGACACACTGCACAGGCTGAAACAGCGGCGCTGAGATTCATGGCGCTTTTTTTGCCTGGGAATCTCCTGGCCTGGCTCCCTGTTTCAGTACCCTTTATATCAGTTGAATGGATGACTCTGTCTTCCCCAAGCTCCAATCGCCAGCTAAAACAGTGCCTGGACCCATGTATTTTGTATAGAGAACCGCCGTGCCAGGGTGCTGGCCAAAGCAGCCGCGCCGGCCGAAACAGCCGCACTGGTGACCCCTGGGACTCCTCCGCCTGGGAATCTCCTGGTCTGTGGGCAATAAAAATCCATCTGGAAATGCGGCATCGACTCACTCTCTGTGCTTTTGCTAGGAGCTGCAATCCTGAGCTGCTCCTAATCGGCCATTTTGGATCGGTTTTCAATTTATTTATCTTAATGAAATCAGTATCACAGTCAATTTCGAGCTAATGGATAATTCCATTAGCTTGGAATATATACGATTCCAAGCTAATGACCTGGAATCGTATATAACATTCAGTTTCTCTTCTCAACCTCCAGCTCACATAACACATTATTTATGCCAAAAACTGTATAAATTGCCTCACTTGTTTGAAGTATAACACTCAGGTTTTGCATATAGCAGGTAACTCTGATAGAAATATGCATTAATAGACAAGGCGTTACTCCATTCCCTAAAGGCATAATAAGGCTATTTCACAAATATGTATTGAACTTCTACAATGGTTTAAGAATTATGAGGAGCAGAGAAGATATTGTAATGAATCCCTGCTATTCTTTTTATTTTTTAATTTCTTTTTAATTTCAGGTTACTTGTGCAGGTTTATTGCACAGGTAAACTTGTATCATGGGGGATTGTTGTACAGATTATTTCATCACCCAGGTATTAGGCCTAATACCCGTTGTTTTTCCTAATCCTCTCACTCTTCCCACCCTCCACCCTCTGATAGGCCACAGGGTCTGTTGTTTCCCTCTATGGGTCCACGAGTTGTTATCATTTAGCTCTCATTTATAAGTGAGAACATGCAGTATTTGGTTTTCTCTTCCTTTGTTAGTTTGCTAAGGATATTGGCCTCCAGCTCCATCCATGTCCATGGAAAGGACATGATCTCATTCTTTTTTATCACTTCACAGTATTCTGTGGTGTATATGTACCACATTTGCTTTATCCTATCTATTACTGATGGGCATTTAGGTTGATTCCATGTCTTTTCTATTGTTAATGGTGCTGCAATGAACATACACATGCATGTGCCTTTATAATAGAATGATTTCTATTCCTTTGGGCATATACCCAGTAATGAGATTGCTGGGTTGAATGGTAGTTCTGTTTTTAGGAATTGCTACACTGTCTTCCACAATGGTTGAACTCATTTACAGTCCCACGAACAGTATATAAGTGTTCCTCTGAGTCCCTACTATTTCTTTGAAGAAAATACCTGCACAACTAAATAATTAGAAGGAGACAGAGAGGGGGGGGGGAGAGAGAGAGAGAGAGAGAGGATGACACAATAATAAAGTGCTCTTTGGAGGCAAGGATGATGTTTTCTTAATTTTTGTATTCCCAGAGAATAATGGATAAGTGTTTATTAGAGAATGAATAAATGAATGAGTTAACTAATTATAGCAGAAAAAAAGATAAATATAAATAAAGATCATCCATCTATTTAGCAAACATATATTGCATGCCTGGGAATTGTACTAGGCTTAAAGACATTAAAGTAGATTAAGACAGTCCCAGATTTTAAGGACCAGCAACTGAGGTGTTAAACAGAAAGGTCAATGACATTACAACAAGCTGTGGGTTCACACATACCATTTCAGACTAGAAAAGAAAAGACAAGAAAATCAGCGATTCTTCCAGAAACGAAAATTCTTGAGCTAGAGCTCTGAGGATGAGGAGAAGTTAGTTAGTTAGAAAGGAAAGATGAATGTGACTGGGGATCAATAGTTCAAGCAAATGTTGCAGTGTGAAAGGTGTGAGAGAGCCTCAAACAGGTTGCAGAATGTGGCACTATGGGTGATGGGGAAGGAGTGAGACAACTACAAAGTAGTAACCTATTATGGACTGCTAAGAAATCTTAGATATTATACTAAAAAGCTTGAAGTAGTTTTTAAAGCATGGGGGCATCACCTGATGATCTTTCTCAAGGACAGACTATCAGTCTTAGGTTTTATTATATTCTTCAATTTTGACACAATTTATAGTTCAATACTTCTCTGTAAGAATTTTTTTCCTCTGTGATCTTCCTTCCTCTCTTTCTTTCTTTCCTTCCTCATCTCCTCTCCTCTCTTCTTTCTTCCTTCCTTCCTTTCTCTTTCTTTTCTTTCTCTCCTTCTCTCCATCTCTTTCTTTCTTTTTCTCTCTCTTCCTTCCTTTTTTCTTTCTTTCTCCTTCTTCTTTTTCTTTCTTTCTCTCTCTTCCTTCCTTTCCTTCTTTCTTTTTCTTTCTTTCTTTCGCTTTCTCTTCTTCTCTCCATCTCTTTTCTTTCTCTCTCTCTTCCTTCCTTTCCTCCTTCCTGCCTTCCTTCCTTCCCTCCCTCTCTCCCTCCTTCTTCCTTCCTTCCTTCCTTTTTATTTAACATAGGTTCTTGCTCTGTCACCCAGACTGGAGTGCAGCAGCAACCATTGCTCATTGCAGCCTTCACCTCCAAGGCTCAAATGATCCTCCAGCCTCAGCCTATAAAGTAGCTGGGATTAT
Organism: Aotus nancymaae; assembly: GCF_030222135.1. Taxonomy (NCBI): domain Eukaryota; kingdom Metazoa; phylum Chordata; class Mammalia; order Primates; family Aotidae; genus Aotus; species Aotus nancymaae. The sequence goes on along the minus strand of NW_026988425.1, from coordinate 53,151,518 downwards.
AAGCATGTACCACTGTGCCTGGCTAGTCTTTAAAAAATTTTTGTAGAGACAAGGTCTCCCGTTTTCCTGGCTGGTCTCAAACTCCTGATCTCAAGCAATCATCCCACCTTGGCCTCCCAAAGCACTGGGATGACAGGTGGGACCCACCGCCCTGGACTTATTTTTTTAATGTATTTTTTAAAACCCAAGAACAAGTATTTTCTGGCTCATGTGTCTGCATTTTGGCTTTATATTAACTAATACATGAATTATTGCATTAGCTACACATAATCACCTGAGGAAAAGTATTTAACTTTTAGCTAACATGGAAACTGTATGCTTCTCAGGGATTATGGACATGTCCTTGGAAGTCTATGACCCCTCAAATTTGAGAAGAGTTGGAGTAGGCAGGGGAAAGACAGGTACCAGGCAAACCAGTTCAGAGCCTATCACAATAATCATATGAGTAACAAAGAGGGCTTGAACTAAGGGAGTTCAGATGAGAGAAGAATCTAATAGTTATTTATAGAGTAAAATAGACAGAACTTGGTGACTTCCAGGATTTTGGACTTGAGAGAGGGAGGACTCAAAAATTGTACATGGGTTTCTGGCTTCAGTGATTAGGTTTCTGGCATCTGCTGTCCATAAGACAGCAAAAACTGCAGACAGGATAAATGCCAGTGTTGGAAATGTGAAGTTTGAGGTGTCTGTGCACATCCAGGTAGAAATTTATGGAATGCGGAAGAGCGATGTAAGCTGGGGTTTTCAGCACAAACGTAGGTAGATATTGTAGTTTTCGGGGTGAAGGTACTCACAAGGCAATAGGTAGACTAACAAAAGAAAAGTATAGAGAAAGAAGAATCCAAAAAGAGATTGAAAAGTAGTGTCTGAGAAGTAGGCAGAAATTCAGGAGAGTGTGGTTCTCAACTTTAAGGTAGGAAAGAATTTCAAGATTGAAATTGTTAGAAAAACTTGGTGAAAGTTCTTTGAACTGTGTGTGGATAGACGAAGAGATCCGATAGAGCAGAAAGGAAGGAGGTATGTATTCTGGGTGAGGAAATGTTATAAGCAGTCTCACAAAGAGTGACGTCAGATTTATACTAGAGGCCAGAGTTTGGCTGGAGTGAGCAGTACAGCATAGGGTTGAAAGCATGGGCTCTGAAACCAGCTCCTTAGCTTCAAATCTCATCTCTCCATATTTAGCCCTGTGACCCTTGGCAGGTTATGTAACCTTCTAAAGTCTCCATTTTTCTCCCGTGTAAAATGGAGGCAGTGATTGTGCATTGATATTAGACTGTTTACTTTTTACTTCCTTGTATAGGCAGATTCCCTTGCAAAAGTCAGGGTGATTTAATTTAATTTAATTAATTAATTTATTTTTTGAGATGCAGTTTCACTCTCATTGCCCAGGATGGAGTGCAATGGCCGCGATCTCGGCTCACCACAACTTCCGCCTCTCTGGTTCAAACGATTCTCCTGCCTCAGCCTCCTGAGTAGCTGGGATTACAGGCATGCGCCACTACGTCCTGCTAATTTTGTAATTTTAGTACAGACAGGGTTTCTCCATGTTGGTCAGGCTGGTCTCAAACCCCCGACGACCTCAGGTGATCTGCCTGCCTTGGCCTCTCAAAGGGATTACAAGCGTGAGCCACTACGCCTGGCTGGGTGATATTATATATACAACATTGTTTTTAGCTACCTCTGAATAGTTTATTCTTTTTCCTTCTACCACCCCAACCTCCATGGGAAGAGTTCTCATTATTCTTTTTCTTACCTGTTCTAAAAGTATCATTCAATCCCCGCTTACTCAAGGAAGCTTTTTTGACGAATCTTGTCAATATTCAGCTCTTATTTCTTAGACCTCCAGTAACATCCAATGTTTGTCAAGTACAACTAAGTGCTTGTTTTTACAGAACTAATGTTGGGAGATTATTTTGTAATGGTTTCATGTTTTTTAATCTTCTCTCCTCGAGAAAGATTGTAAACTTCTTAAAGTCAAAATACATCTTTAGGGTACCTGCACATTTTGCTGTGCCTGGGACACTCAGTTTATGCCTGTTTTCCTGATATAAATTATATGAATTCATAATTTATAGTGCCCCCTTTGACTCTCTCAAGAGGGTAGTTGTATGGATGATAAATTCTATGAACAACCTAGATATAATACATACTTTTTAAAATTAGCAACGAATATTTTTTGAGGGGCTATAGCATATCTAACAAAATAATAATAAGCAAAGTGGAGAAAATGAACTATTAATTAAGCCATTGAGGGATAATTCTTCTGTCTGTGTGTGTGAGAGTGTGTATGTAGAGAGAGAAGGAGTTTTACTAACAAAAATGAGAATATACTGAAGGTAATATTTTATAATCTGTTTTTAAAATTTCATAGTATATTACATCATGAACACTTTTCTTACCATTAAATACAGTTCTCTATATAACATTTAACAGCATTTCCTTGCATGAATATACTATATTTTATTTAAGCAATTTTCTATTATCAAATATTTGAAGTTTTCCCCAAATTTCACATTATAAGCACTGTTGTGATGAATATCTTTGTGTACAGTCTTTATAGCAAGGTTTGGTTGTTTTCTTACTATATATTTCTAGAATTAGAATTGTCAAACTAAAGAATTTGCCCAATTTTTTAAAGATGCATTTTTGCTATTATTGTCATATTGCCCTGCAGAAAGTTTATATACACTTCATCAGCAGTCTCTATTTCATATATTCTTTCCATGGCTCTATTTTGTCATTTTAATTTTTCTCTTCATTTGATTAATCACATAGTATTTTGTTTTAATAATAATTAATTTAGCTTCAAGAATATTAAAATCTTTTTTGTGTATCTAATGGCAGTTATATATCTTTGCCTTTTATATTTAATTATTTATTCATGAGTTAATTTGTTTTTTCTTATTTGTTCAATTTAATAATGTATTTATTTTTAGGAGACAGGGGTCTTACTATGTTGCCCAGGTTGGTCTCAAACTCCTGGACTCAGGTGATCTGCCCCAGCCTGCCTCCCAAAGTGCTGGAATTATAGGTGTGAGCCACCACGCCTGGCCTCTTACTGATTTTAGAGTGGTCTTTAGAGATTAAGAATATTAACTTTTCCATTATGTTTGTTTTTTACACTTTTTTGCCATTTATACATTTCTATTTTTACTTTTACAGATACTCTATTTTAAGAAACAGAAAATTAAATAATCCCTATGTAGTCTGTATGTTTATATTGCTTATATAGTCTCTGTATAAATATAATTTATAAATCCTTAGCAATTCTTTTCCAACCCCAATATATCTACCTATATTTTCTTCTAGCTTTTTTCTTTTATCATTTTACATCATATATTTAAATCTTTAATAATTATGAAATTTATTTTACTTTATTTCAGGGCTCTGATATTCTTTTTCTAGATTTTCTAAATTGTCATAACACTATGTATCACATAATCTATTGTTTTCTTATTGGCTTGAAATGCCACTTCTGTTTATGATTAGTTCTGTTTTTAATCTTTATATCCTATTTCTATACAAAAAGCCCCATGTGAGAATTATTATGGATTTTAAGAAATACATTTTAATGTCTGGGAGAACATGTTCTCTCTTAATCTTATTTTTTAGGATTTTTTTGGTTATTCTCACATGGTTGTGCTAAATTATACAAATTAATATATAAATTATAAGAATTAATTATATAATCTACTTGTCAAGACTCCCCCAAAAAAATCCCATTAAGATTTTGATTGAAATTGCATAAGTTGCTTATAAGCAGTATACAAGCACTACATAGTTACTTAACAGTATCCCTGCCAACTGCTTAAGAAATTCCTAGTTCTTAAATTACAAATATTCCCAGTCAAGAGAGAATCACCAGACATTTGAAAAAAACCCAATAGACTGAACAAAAAGAAACTAATAAAGAAATAGGACAAATTTATTTTCCTAAGACAGTTTGTCTTTTGCTTTCCAAAAGAAACAGAGACAATGAAAAAAGTATAGGGAAATTTTTTCAATATTAGCTTTTCAGAGATATTCAGGGGGAGAATATATCCATTAAGTATGATCTGTTTTCTATAAATAGGAGCAGAATACTGAGAAAAAAATATATAGAAAGATTGAATAAAAGGCAATTCAAGTAATATTCATGCTTAAATGTTGAATTAATCAAGCAAATGTCTTAGAATATAGAGCAAAGAGCCAAGAATATAAAATATGATGGAAAAGTAAAAAAGATATGAAGAGTGTGGTGGAAATGGAGGAGTCGGCAAGGATGTGGGAAAATAATAGAAAAAAGGAATCCTTGACCTGAGGAGTAATTTAAGTCCTCAGAATGAAGAGTTTCTTCTAACACCCAACAAGGGGAAAATGATACATATCTAGATGTGTATACACATGTTGATTAAAATTTTTGAATTCTAAGGATAAGAAATTGATCCTTCCGGAGAACAAAAAAAGGATCTTTCAAAGGTATCAAACATCTCATCAGCAAGACTAGAAGCTGGTGCAGACTAGTTCTCAGGAAGAAGAACTAGAATCCAAAATTGACAGTCAAACTATCAAGTGTTAAGACAAACTAAAGATGAATTTAAACAGAGAAGGGCTCAAGTTTACAAGTTTACCGCCTACAGATTCTTCCTAATTAAAAAGAAGTATTACTTGAAGATATATTTAAGCAAAACAAAGCAGCGGAAATCTTATACAGAAAACCTAGGATACAAAAAGCACTGGATCAAACCCAGATGCCTTGTGAAAATAAATCCCAGTATGACAACAGTGTAGTAGGCCTAGAAAGCAGGCAGCCTAAATTAGAGTCATCAGAAGGTTCCAGGAAAAATGCTTTCAAGAAGAAAGTAGACATCACATTTTGAATTACATAATTAAAAGCCTTTTAACATTTTAGAGGGAAAGTAACTGCATTTAACTTATAGATTAATCTCAGACTTGATATCTGTATAATATTGACTCTTCCCTTGCAGGAAACTATATATATTTTTCAAGTTTTGAAAAATGTCCTTCAGTGATATTTTGCAATATTATTTATACAAGAGTTTTATATTTTTTATTGTTTATTTCTACATATTTGGTATGTTTTATTACTATTTTGAATGGGATTATTCATTTTCTAATTGGTATACAGAAAAAAAACTATTATGTATACATACTTTATAGTGTTTGACCTTTCTTATAAATCATAATGGTCTCCCTTTTTTATGCCTTTTAGTTGATTCTCCCAAATTTTGAGTTATAGAATTTTTATCTTAAAGTATAATAATTTCATTCTCTTTTTTAAACATTTGTACAGCATATTTGGTTTTCTTGTTTGGTTGCTTAGGTTAGAATTTTCTGAGCAACATTCAGTAATAGTGGAGACAGCTTCTTATTTCTGATTTGTTTCATTGTTAATTATAGATGTTGAAGGAAAGCTATTCATTACCATGATAAGAAACGATTCTAGCTGGGCGCGGTGGCTCACGCCTGTAATCCCAGCACTTTGGGAGGCTGAGGCGGGTGGATCACGAGGTCAGAAGATCGAGACCATCCTGGTCAATATGGTGAAACCCCGTCTCTACTAAAAATACATTAAAAAAGTTAGCTGGGCACGGTGGTGCGTGCCTGTAATCCCAGCTACTCAGGAGGCTGAGGCAGGAGAATTGCCTGAACCCAGGAGGCGGAGGTTGCGGTGAGCCGAGATCGCGCCATTGCACTCCAGCCTGGGTAACAAGAGCGAAACTCCGTCTCAAAAAAAAAAAAGAAACGATTCTATTCTTATTGTACTATAGTGCTATTTTATGATCAATTTTTTTTTTTTTTTTTTTGAGATAGAGTCTTACTCTGTCACCCAGACAGGAATGCAATGGTGCAATCTCAGCTCACTGCAACTTCCGCCTCCTGGGTTCAAACGATTCTCCTGCCTCAGCCTCCTGAGTAGCTGGGATTACAGGCATACACCACCACACCCTGCTAATTTTTGTATTTTTAGTAGAGACAGGGCTTCACCATGTTGGTCAGGCTGGTCTCAAACTCCTGACTTCGTGATCCACCCGCCTCGGCCTCCCAAAGTGCTGGGATTACAGGTGAGAGACACTGTGCTCAGCCTGTCAACTTTTTAATAAGTGTGATAGACTATTGTATTAGGCCATTTTCACACTGCTATGAAAAAATACCAAAAACTGGGTAATTTATAAAGAAAAGAGGTTTAATTGACTGCATGGCTGGGGAAACCTCATGAAACTTACAATCATGGCAAAATGCACCTCTTTACAGGGCAGTAGGAGGGAGAATGAGCACCAGTAGGGGAAATGCCAGAAGCTTATATAGCCATCAGATCTTGTGAGACTCACTTATTATGATGAGAACAGCATAAGGGAAACTGCTCCAAGATTAAATTGTCTCCATCCAGTCCCTTCCCCAACACATGGGGATTATGGGGATTACAATTTAAAATGAGATTTTGGTTGGGGTATGGCCAAACCATATACACTACATTAAGGACATTGTTAAGTGGCAGGAAAAATGTTGTGGGCTCAATTTTATTCTACAGGGGGACATTATAGCAATATCACAAAAGCAGTACTTTGAGAGACTAAGCCAATAATAGAATAAAAATAAATTTGAGGAAAAGATATAGAAAACCATTTAGTAATTCAAGCATCTAGTGATAATTGTATAACTATATGGACAAAGATAAAGAAAAATACCTATAGAAAGTTTGAACTTAAGAGATAGGTCAGATAACAAACCCACTTTTTGTTTTAAACCTGATTTCTTCTTGCTCATGAAATGCAAAACATTTGATAGCAAAATGATTCAAAGTCCAAATTAATATTGAATTGAATGTACACATTACAGCCAAAACCAGACCTATTTTTCTGTTGCTTATTGTATATAATTATAGAAAGCAAAACCGAGCAAAAGGAAGTGACTGCTGCTTTTTTGTTTTTGAGATAGAGTCTCACTCTGTTGCCCAGGCTGGAGTGCAGTGGTGCAATCTCAGTTCACTGCAGCCTCCACCTCCTGGGTTTAAGTGATTCTCCTGCCTCAGCCTCCCAAGTACCTGGGACTACAGGCACGTGCCACCAATCCCAGCTAAGTTTTTTTTTTGTATTTTTAGTAGAAATGGGGTTTCACCATGTTAGTCAGGATGGTCTCGATCTCCTGACCTTGTGATTCGCCCACCTTGGCCTCCCAAAGTGCTGGGATTACAGGCGTGAGCAACCGAGCCCAGCCACTATTACTTCTTAAATATAAGAAAACCTTTGACTTTCTCTTCTGAAATAAGGAATGGCAGTAACTGAATTCTAGTCACTGCTCTTAATAGTTTTATAGTTCTCATAAAATAATGCTTATATAATATTTGGCTCCCACACTATCTATTTTGATGGTTTTTAAATTTTTCAAATACAAATAAATGGGTTTTGATTTTATGGATTACTTGATATCACTTGAAAGAATAAATACATACTTGGAGAGAGCAGGACTCTATGCTCTTTCCCCATTGTTCTGGTCAAATAAATTTCTAATCATAATAATAATATGACTATTTTTACTTGAAATTCATAAACTTGGGATGTTGATGAAGACCTTTTAAAAATTCTCCTTCACAATGGCTGATAGTATCAGGCCATGATTATATTTTGAAGATTTTACCTAGTTAGTCATATTTGGGATAAGCTTATGTGCTATCTCCTTCATATTAATAGTTCAGACCTTTAATTATAACATGTTTCATGATCTATAGTATAAGATTAAATAGAACATTAGGAAAGTTTAGCATTTCTCATTTGCTAGTCTGACATTCACACCTGTCAGGATTGGTACAGATTCAAGCTTGTTTTTAAGAAACTTCAAAGAAGATCAGCTAAAGATCACCTGTATCATGTCTCTGACATGATAGCAGTTTGGGGCCTCTGTTTTGCCCTGTAGCTTTTGCCTAAGGAGAAAGCCACACTTTTCAGCCGATACTTGCTCCCACAGGTTTTTTACACCTTTTTGAGTAGTGAGTGGCAAGAAACAATATGAAGATGTTGGTAGATAGAGAGATACTTCACCATCTGGTGAGCATTCTTGAGAACAGAGACAGAGTTCCACACTGATAAAGGAGTGAAGTCATTTTACAGGCAGTTTTAAGGACTGATTTAAGAACTCCAAGAGCAGGCCATTACGTGGTCATCAGTTCAGCACGATTCTTTGTGATGTGTAGTAAATTAAAGAATGTTTACGCCAGAAGGACCTTTAGAGATCAATTTAGCGTTGAGGAAACTGAGGGCTACAGAGTGCCAGGGTCGTGTTCATCACACTTACTTGTGTCTCAAAGCAGAATCCACACTCCAAAATGTGCAACTACTGTGTTACTATGGAGTTTACACTGACACATTCTGAGGTCATGCAGGAAATGGACCAGAGTAAACAATTAGCAATTAGGTCAGTAGCTCGAGACAATGCAAGCTCTGAGGCCATCTGCAGTTTCCTTGAACACAGACTGGGACTGGGAACATGGGAAACGTGTGCGTGTACAGACACAGCAGCCCTGTTCTATGTATCAGGTCTTCAGCTGAGTTTTAAGTTGTGCTAGTAGAAGCCACAGCCTACTTTAGACTATAGGTCATAGTGCCCTTTTCCCTCCCCTTCCCTTCCTCCCTCCCTTTTCTCCTTTCTTCCCCTCCCCTTTCTCCTTTTCTTCTGTTTTCTTTTCTTTTCTTCTTAGACACTGGGTAGAGTATAGTGCAATCATACCTCACTGCAGCCTTGAACTTCCAGGGCTCAACCAATCCTCCTGCCTCAGCCTCTGAGTAGCAGGGACAACAGGCACCCACCACTATGCCCGGCTAATTATTATTATTATTATTTTGTAGAGATGGATCCTGCTATGTTACCCAGGCTGGTCTCAAATTCCTGACCTCAAGCAATTCTCTGGCCTCAGCCGTGCAAAGTGTAGGGATTACAGGCATGAGCCATCACTTCCAGCTCTAGTGCTATCTCTTTATAAGAATCAATTTTTTTTTTTTTTTTTTTTTGGCTGTTTCAAATTTTTTAAAGTAAGAGGTCAATTAGAAAAGACTCAGTTATGTTTTCAAAAATGTACTGTGTGCATATGTATGTAGAAATGTATTAGAATGAAATAATTTTTTACAATGGTGACCATTGGTTTGTGGAATTATGCATACTTTTTCTTAATTTTCTCTAATTTTTCTGTATTTCCTAAGATTTCCACCATGAGATTTTTCTTTTAATGTCTATCTAGTTTTATTGCATAGGTAATAGATAAATATATTCATATCATAAAATATTTTCAAAATTTAGAATATGAGAAAGTCCTTTTTTATGCTCCCTAGTCCTGCTCTCTTTCTTGAAAGTATTCACTTAGTGATAGATACAATTTGGTGTATATCTGCCTTAATCCATTTTCTGCTGCTCTAACAGAATACTTGATACTAGGTAATTTATCATGAACTGAAATTTATTGGCTCACAGTTCTGGAGGCTGGAAGTCCCAAATCAAGTTGCTGGCATCTGTCAAGGGCCCTTTTGTTGCATCACTACATGGCAGAAAGCAAAAATGTTGGGGAAGAGAGAGAAAGAAAGAGAGAGAGAGAGACTGGGAGAGAGAGAAAGGAAAGGGGACTGAACTTCTCACTCTTTTATAACAAACCTGCTCCAGTGATAACAGGATTAATCCTTTCATCAGGTCAAAGCTCACATGACCTAATACCTCTTAGAAGTCCCAACTCTTGCTGGATGTGGTGGCTCACACCTGTAATCTCAGCACTTTGGGATCACTTTGGGAGGCTGTATCTATACAAAAAATATACCTTGGCATGGTGACGTGTGCCTGTAGTTCCAGCTACTCTGGAAGCTGAGATGGAGGATCACCTGAACCTGGGAAGCTGAGACCACAGTGAGCTGTGATCACACCACTGCACTCCAGCCTGGGTATCCAAGTGAGACCCTATCAAAAAAAAACAAAAAAACAAAAACAAAAGCAAAAAGAGTCCCACCTCTTAATACTGTTACAATGGCAGTAAACTTCAGCCTGAGTTTTGGATGGGACAAACATTTAAACTATAGCAGTATCTTTCCTGAATTTTTTAACTGAATATTCATATATATGAACATTTAGAATTAGGGGTAATTGTTAAAAATCAATAGTTATATACTACAGATGTTATTCTGTGATTAACCTTTGTACTTAATATGTTTTGGAGATTATTTTATTTTAGTGCATATAAATCTATACCAGTCTTCTTAAATTGTAGCATAGTATATATGTCAAATTTATTATTTAATTATTTTCTTACTGATGGACATTTTTTTATTTTGCAAACTGCTACACTAAACATTATTGTGCATGCTTGCTTGTGTATTACATTGGTTTTTAAGTCAATGAACTAGTTGTAAACATGGAGAGAAACAACAAGCAGGGAGATGGATATAAGAGAAGAGATTAAAGGGGATGGAATCAGTTGTTTCTGGAGCACGGAATATTCACCAAATTCGACCAGATATGCAGCTGTTCACTCAGGAAAGAGCAACTGCACTGGAGCATAGAGGTTTTTAAGAAATAGGTCTTCAGAGAAGTTTTGGTTAAAATCTACAGTATACACTACCAAAATGGTTTTGTCTTTGTTGTTGTTATGCAGGAAAGACCAGGTCCTTTTATCTGGGGCTGAAAGGTTGCTGTCTTGGAATAGGGGAGAAAGGAGATGAGGATCTGATGGGTGGGAATGGAAGGTGTGTATCCTTGCAGCAGGTACACCTCCAGAGTGGCCGACTGACTGATTGATATGCATGGATGGTAGTCCTCAGATCTGTCTGAGTAAGGAAAATATTAGGGGCTCTTGACAAATCTTGAAAATCAATACAAAAATTAGCTGGGCCTGGTGGCGCACGCCTGTAGTCCCAGCTACTCAGGAAGCTGAGGCAGAGAATCGCTTGAACCTGGGAGGCAGAGGCTGCAGTGAGATCGTGCCACTGCACTCCATCCTAGGCAATAGAGTGAGACTCTGTCTCAAAAAAAAGAAAAGAAAAGAAAAAGAAAAAAAATCAGTTGCCCATCCTGTGGATATACAGTATAGTGTAACTGCTTCAGCCACTTGCAAATCTCTTTTACAGTTCAAAACAAATTATGGAGAAATAAGGGTGAAAGATTTTCCTAGAAAAGTAATGTGAAAAATTGAAGTTTTAAATATCATAGTTGAAGTGAATGTACCTTAGGGACAACTCCTTTATTTAAAACTCCAACTGTCTAACAACACACCTAATATTTGTTATTTTTCTGTTAAATATTTATGCAGATATTATGCTAAGAGTATAATGCCTTTTTAATATTCAGAAGAGCACTATAAAAGCTGTTACAACTTTACAGATAAGAAAACTGAGACCGGAGAGAGGTTAAGTAACTTGACCAATTGTCATATAGCACATAAGTGGTAGAGTTAGGATTTGAACCCAAGCTTTTATCTATTTAAAATTCTGGCAATTAACAGCACACTGAAAAGAAACTTCTTTAGTGGATAACAAGTTATATCTATATATTCATAGATATCTATAAATATGTTGTGGGTATTGATTGGGGCACATTACTGCTTTGAAGCCTGGGACACATTACTGCTTTTAATTCTGGTATCTTTTATAAGATATTGAAATGCTGGATTATTGATAGGATCATGTAGCAGTGAGAAAAATAGTTTTTGCTTTTATTTGTGTCAATCATACTATGTTGTTTGAGCTTTTGATGTAGGGAGTGATCAGGTAGAGATAGGCAGAACAGATTAGTTTGTATGTATTATCCTGAAATCTGAGTTATTTGACATTTTTAAGGCAAGGCATTGATTGAATTTTATGAACATAAATTGGCAAGAAAGTGTAATCCCATCTGCTCAGTAACAATTCTTTGCTCTTCGCCAAGAAAACTCATTTCAACTTGAGAATAATAATCATATTTATCACACTTGTTAATTGTATGAACTGTATATAAATTGTCAGGCCCATAAAGGTAGATATTTATGGTCACTGGGTGTTCCTCACATTACACATTTTTATTGTTATGGCATTAACTATTTTTTCTGTTTCTGTCTTTGTCACTGAAGACTTCACATAGTGTAATAGTATGTTCTGTGATTATATAGCAATATTCTCAAACCTAATTGTTCATACAAAGTACAAATCAGAGACTTTTTCTACTAGGTCTCTGAAGTACTTGTTCTCTAGATTTTAACTCCAGTGTTTTACTAATCGGAATAAGTTTTCCTTTTATCTGCCAAGGAGCTCCTCCTACAGCTAAAATACTGTTGTTTTTCCTCTTTAGAAATATTAGTGTAAAGTACACACTGTATAAAATGTAAATCACTGATGTGAGAATGGCCATTTTAGTTCATATTGATTGCCAAAGTGGACCAAGGGATTCTGTTTGATTAAATTTAAGGAAACTATAGTATTCTTTTGTCTCTGTAGCCTTCCTTCTGGTTTACTCAAAGAATTCTTAGCAGGTTGATCAACAGTTTCAAAGCAAAGCACCACTCTTAGAAACTGCTCTTTAGAAAGATCTGCAATGGGTTTGAGGACTGGCAAGCATAAGGAGGTAGAAAAATGGATAAATAACCTCATTTACAGAAAATATGTTAGGTTAAATTGCATAGGAAAAAATAGTATGGGTCTTTAAAAAATATAGATATTTATAATGAAGAAAGGGTAAAATTAAATGAATAAATAAGTTATAGGGATTATTTAGAAAAATGAAAATAGTATTCTAGGCCGGGCGTGGTGGCTCAAGCCTGTAATCCCAGCACTTTGGGAGGCCGAGGCGGGTGGATCACGAGGTCAAGATATCGAGACCATCCTGGTCAACATGGTGAAAACCTGTCTCTACTAATACAAAAAATTAGCTGGGCATGGTAGCACGTGCCTGTAATCCAAGCTACTCAGGAGGCTGAGGCAGGAGAATTGCCTGAACCCAGGAGGCGGAGGTTGCCGTGAGCTGAGATCGCGCCATTGCACTCCAGCCTGGGTAACAAGAGCGAACTCCATCTCAAAAAAAAAAAAAAAAGAAAATAGTATTCTAAAAGACAACACACATCTTATGCTCTATGGAGCTCTGTGGCTGTCCCTTCTGTATCCCAGCAAATACTGGACATTCATTCTCTGAAGAAGGTAAAACAGTCCCTAGACAACGGGAACCCAGGAAGGTTGAAGATTGAGTGCCATTCTGAAAACAGAGAAATTAAATAAACACTTACATATTTGTGTTCATAATAACACAAGCCTTTTAAAATTCTGTTTACCACGATATCTCCAGTGGCTAGAATAGAGGCTGCCAAATACAGATGCTTAAATATTTGTTGAATAAATTCTGAAGGCTGAAAGCTCTAAGTATCCTCTCCCAGTCAGTTTCCAACTATGCTTAAGCCTTCAGGACAGGAGATTGATACAGCCTCTGGAGAATTCACCAACCTAAGAGAAAAGACCCAAGGAAAATGATGCAAGGATTTCTGAATGAAACTACTCAGTTGTATCATCAAAAAGTAGATGTAGTGGACAAATCTTACCCATGCAAAGAGCTTCCAATCTGATTTTTAGTACTCTAGCCTTAAATATGAGTAGACAAATAAGATTTATCAAATACTTAGAAAAAGTAAATGAAAGATAGAAACCAAAACAAATGGGAAAAGACCAACTTTAAAGAAGTGCAGGTGTTGCAGGAAGAAGATAACTTAAAAAGTATCATCAGAGAGAGAAGAGATACACTTGGTATTGTATTCATAAATATTGTTAATATTGCTTCCATGAAACAAAAATGGATGCTATGAAAAAAAAAACCACTTAGAGAATAGGAAAAGAGCTCTTAGAAAGTAAAAGCATGATAGAATAACTTAAAAACTCAATAGAGGCCTCGGAAGTAACACCACACATCTACAACCATCTGATCTTTGCCAAACCTAACGAAAACAAGCAATGGGGAAAGGATTCCCTATTTAATAAATGGTGTTGGGAAAACTGGCTAGCCATGTGCAGAAAGCTGAAACTGGATCCCTTCCCTACACCTTATATAAAAATTAACTCCAGGTGGGTTAAAGATTTAAGCATAAGACCTAACACCATAAAAACCCTAGAAGAAAACCTACACAGTACCATTCAGGACATAGGGATAGGCAAAGACTTCATGACTAAAACACCAAAAGCATTGGCAACAAAAGCCAAAATAGGCAAATGGGATCTAATTAAACTTAAGAGCTTCTGTGCAGCAAAAGAAACTATCATTAGAGTGAACCAGCGACCAACAGAATGGGAAGAAATTTTTGCAATCTACCCATCTGACAAAGGGCTAATATCCAGAATCTACAAAGAACTTAAACAAATTTACAAGAAAAAATAAACCTGTCAAAAAGTGGGCAAAGGACACGAATGGACACTTTTCAAAAGAAGACATTTATGCGGCCAAGAAACATATGAAAAAAAGCTCATCATCGGTGGTCATTAGAGAAATGCAAATCAAAACCACATTGAGATACCATCTCACACCAGTTAGAACGGCGATCATTAAAAAATCTGGAGACAACAGATGCTGGAGAAGATGTTGAGAAATAGGAATACTTTTACACTATTGGTGGGAGTGTAAATTAGTTCAACTATTGTAGAAGACAGTGTGGCGATTCTTAAGGATCTAGAAATAGAAATTCCATTTGACCCAGCAATCCCATTACTGGGTATATATCCAAAGGATTATAAATCATTCTCTTATAAAGACACATGCACACTTATGTTCATTGCGGCACTGTTTACAGTAGCAAAGACTTGGATGCAATCCAAATGCCCATCAATGATAGACTGGATAAAGAAAATGTGGCACATATACACCATGGAATATTTGCAGCCATAAAAAAAGTATGAGTTCATGTCCTTTGCAGGGACATGGATGAAGCTGGAAACCATCATTCTCAGTAAACTGACACAAGAACAGAAAACCAAATACCACATGTTCTCACTCATAAGTGAGTGTTGAACAACGAGAACACATGGACACAGGGAGGGGAATATCACACACTGGTGAACATAAGATGAGACTTACAGGTCTGTTTCTTAAATAGTGTTAGTCTTTACCCCATTTTCTTAGGCATGGATATGACTGCTTTCTGAATCTTTGGTTGTTCTGCACTATTCATGGGATTACTCTTTGACTTTCCCTAACACTAGCATAGGATTCTGCTGTAACTATCTACTATGGCAGTTACCACTTGCATGCTTGTTTTTCAGCTTCCAAAATTTTATTGCTGTTATCTCCTTTCCCACTTTCTTTGTCCTTGCCATTTATGCCTATAAACGTCCATTGATGGTTTTCAGAAGTCAGAGGAGTTGAATGGATGTGTTAATTGCTCTAGATGTAATCAGAGGTCTTAATGTTGTTCTTCTGTTTTCTGTTTTACTATTCTATGTTGTCATTTATATATCTTCTTTTGTGAGTAGTCTGAATTTGTCTTTGATGATTTAACATTGAAACTTAGTGTTTTCCTTATTTGCTCTTTCTTTGTGTATTAGCAATTGACCTGCAATATCTTTTAGGATGACTGATTCTGAAGCCTGCTGAGTGAGTTATCTATGAATGTATACAGGTCATGGATTGCTTAGATGGAACAGATGTAATGAAACTTGCTCTAAATATTTCACCAAAATACATGTATTTAAATCATAAAAAGAAAAATCATCAATTACTAGGCTTTGAACTTATAACAGAAAGATATTGGCTTTTAACTGTATTAGTTCAACAAACTTTATTGAACAGTTGATATGTGTGAAGCATCGTATCTCTGAGAACACAAATACCAAGGGACTGAGTCCCTTCCTTACAGGATTCTCAGGAGTGACAGGTCAATACATAGTTATAAAATGATGAGGACTGGTCTATAGCAGAAGCACAAAGCTGAGAACAACTCACCTGACCTGCTAAGTCGGGGAATTCAGGAAGGGTTCGGGATCTAAAGAGCTGACATTTGAGGTGGGTCTTGAAATATGAGAACAATGGTGGTTGTTCCAGGCTGCAAAGTTGAAAAAGTGCATCCCAGGCTGATAAAAGAGAATGTGTAAAATATGGCAGGTATAAAAAAATATATATTTAGGGAAAAACAAGAAGTGTCTGGAAGTTGCTGAAGATATAGAAAATAAAGGGGGGGTGGTTGGAGATGGGGAGGATATGGTAGGCTTGATTCAGATTATGGAAATATAATACACCAAGTTGTGAAGACACTGTTGTTACCTACTCAGCAGCCACTGGATTTTGTTCAGGTGTCAGGTAGTTGCTGCTTCAAGGGAGATCAGGCCTCTCCCAGTACCAGGATTAATCATGATTCCTTCAGCCAATTTCATAACATTTCTCTTGCCTGTCTCAAAAAATAGAAAGAGAGTCTAGCCTAAACCCCTTAATTATACAGATTGAAAACCAGTCCTGGAGAAATTGGAAGTCCCGAAAGAGTTCACTATTAATGGTGGAACCAGGACTTGCACACAATGTTCTGACTTCTTTTAGAGTACGTTTTTCATTATATCACATAGTTCCTTACTTCTCACTATAAATAGAGATTATTTTACTAAGAGTAAGTATAATAAGAGCTGATCAGAAGACCTGAGAGACATAATGGAGCTTCAGTTCTAATTTGCTAATGGCTCCTTGACGTGCTTTGTTGAGAAGGAGTCTGAGGCTTACAGAACACACACACACACACACACACACACACACACACACACACACACACAATTTCTTAATTATGTCTACCATGGGATGGTAGAAATGCCATGTAACTATTTTCCATGGACAGAAACCACCTAATGGGAAATGGAGAGAGAAAAAGAAAAAAAATTATTGTAATTTATGACCTCATTTTGGCTTAGATTACATTATGAAATTTATTCTTTTGAAAAACTCACCGTTTTGAATTATATGGCACTTCTCCTTTGTCAATTTTAATTTCTTGTCTTGTTTTAGTTTGCTTCTTTGAGCAGTAGATATGCTCCCAATTAGGTATTTGAGATTCTGCAAAATTACTACTTAGTCATCTTGGTTCCTTTTAAGTAGAAAAGTTTCTTTTAAACATTTTGTATCATTGGTATGCATGTTGGTTGCAAAGAAAAATTCTGTAAAATGTTGCTTGTTTTCTCATCTAAGAAAATAGATATTTATTAATATACTGCATTTATTTTAAGTAAAAAACTTACAGATTATCTTCCAATATCCACTTATTTGGAATTAGGTACATATGAAAAAAAGACTTCTTAAAATATGGAATTATTTCAAAATCTATTATTACTTCTTATAAATATAGAGCATACAGGAAATTCTCACCATTTTTTAAGATTTACATTAGAAAGGCCGGGCGCGGTGGCTCAAGCCTGTAATCCCAGCACTTTGGGAGGCCGAGGCGGGTGGATCACGAGGTCAAGAGATCGAGACCATCCTGGTCAACACTGTGAAACCCCGTCTCTACTAATACAAAAAAAATTAGCTGGGCATGGTGGCGCGTGCCTGTAATCCCAGCTACTCAGGAAGCTGAGGCAGGAGAATTGCCTGAACCCAGGAGGCGGAGGTTGCGGTGAGCCGAGATCGCGCCATTGCACTCCAGCCTGGGTAACAAGAGCGAAACTCCGTCTCAAAAAAAAAAAAAAAAAAAAAAAAAAAAAAAAAAAAAGATTTACATTAGAAAGGGTAGGGGGGCTAGGGAAGGGATAGCAGGGGGTGGGGGTATTAGGGGGGATAACATTAGGAGAAATATCCAATGTAGATGACTGGGGATGGATGCAGCAAATCACCATGGCATGCGTATACATATGTAACAATCCTGTGCAATCTGCACATATACCTCAGACTTATTAAAAAAAAATTTAACTTGTATGAGTACATGGTAGGTGTATATATTTATGGGATGCATGAGATATTTTGATACAGGTATGCAATTTATAATAATCGTATCAGGGTATGGGGGCATCCATCACCTCAAGCATTATCATTTCTTTGAGTTATGAATGTTCTGATTATACTCTTTTAATTATTTCAAAATGTACAATAAGTTATTGTTTAGTCATTATAAAAAAAAAGAACCAAAAAAAGGAAAAAAAACTCAATAGAAGGGTTGAAAGGTAAATTAAGGACATCTCTATGGAAAAAGGGCAAAAATAAAAAAGGTAGACAATACCAAAGAAGAAGTGGGAAAGCAGAGGACCAGTTCAGGAAATCTAACATCTAAAATTGGAAATTCTAGAAAAAAAGAGAAAACCGCAGGGGGACAAAATTGAAGAAAAATATCCAGAACTCATTAACTGGAGCATTAAGCATAATATACAGTATTAAAAAAGAGACTTGTGACTTGTTCTAAGGATCATTATCATATCATATAGAAGGATCAAAAATCAAAAGAGCATCAGACTTCGTAAGATTCATTTTGAAACCTAGAAGAGAATCAAGTGATGCCTTTTAAATTCTGAAGGAAAATGATTCTCAACCAAGAATTCTATACTCAACCAAACTATTGATCAAGCATGAGCACATAATAAAGATGATTTCAGTATATCTTTGATGCACTCAGGAAGCTGCTGGAAAACGTGCTCACCAAAACAAGGGAATAAACTCTAAAAACATTACCTTTGGAATCATAAGGAAAGAACATCCCAAAGTAATAGCTGAGCAATAGACTTAGAGAATAACCATTCCAGATCAAAGAGAGCTCTGGGTGAGATTTCTTCAAGAAGATGAATCTAATAAAATTCTTGATATGTTTGAGCCATACTTAGATTTTTGCAATATGGGAAAAGTTTGGGATTGAATTAGTGATAAGTGTATATGGACACCTAAGGGAACAAAGAAAGAAACAAAAGACAAGAATTTTCAACAAGAGAAACAAAATTTGCAAAGAAAACAAAACGGTTATCGACTATGTTACGTAGTTTAGCTGCTTATAGTTTTTCTTTAGTTCTGCTCATGGAAACATAATAACTATCAGTCTAAGTAAAACTGTAATATATTAGAAGGATGGGGGATGAGAAGTGTGAAGTGGTGCAAAGGAAATCCTTATCTTCCACTATGAAGTATCAATAAGCAACACCCCAAAAATGAACTATTAAGAAGTAATCATAGGGTTATGTCATTTAGAGATAGAGTGGAATATAGCAAATGAATCAGCTAAAATATTTGAAAATGGGTACCCTCTGGGGAGTGGAAGATATATGTATGTATTGTGGGTAGGAGATGCAGTGCAGATTTCTTTTTTTTTAATCTTTGTGGTACTTTTCAGTTCTCTAAAGTATTTGCATCTATAATTTTGCTAAAAGAAAAATTTAAATTTAAAAATTGACCACTCTTGCTTATAATAAGTTCAAACTGAAACAAGATAACATAGTTGCAAAGTTTTATTTTTTGACATATTTATAACATTGTATATGTGTTAGAGAGAATACCATGTTACATCACTCTCAAGCAGTACTTCTAAAAGTGGAAATTGCTATAATATTTCTCAAACACTATCTAGCAATACAGATGGAGAGACATAAAAATGTTTATTCCTTCTAACCTAGTAATTCTGCTTTGGAAATCTCTTGTAATCTACTTTTTAAAAAGACTAGAAAGAAATACATCAAAATGTTCACAGTAGTTAAAAAAAAAAAAAGATGACTTGTTTCTATTTTTCTTTTGCACCCCTCTGCATTTTATCTAAATAATCTATAATGAACATAGACTCCTTTTATATTTGAAATAATTTCAAAATATAAACATTTTAATTTTATAACATTTTTAATTTTTGAAAACATTGGTCCTCATAACAAAGAAAGTTATTTGTTGCAACCACACTAGACCAGGTTAATGGTGCCAAGAGTGAAATGTGGATAAAGGCTGACAAGGCCATCTGGAAGTGTGAGTCATTTGGAGCATCATACAAGAGAGGTTTCCTGCAAGTACTAGCTGTGTTCACGGTGACTGCTGTTTTCCTGGTTGCTCAGGAATCACCCAGGGAAAGAGAGGGCTTCCCCACTGGAGAAAAAAAAAAAAAAGCTTCCTGTTCCATAACAGAGTCCACAGATAGGGTGAGTAATGAGGGATAGATTTTATTAAGGTAGAACGAAATGTTAGGATGATGGTACAGGTACCACTAAAATATCCCTATGTCAAGCTTTAGTCTTTTCATTGCATCTTCTGAACATGCTGGAGATACTTTCACATGGAACATGTTTGCTATGAACTTTTCTTTCTCTTAACACTGAGTTTTTGTAAAAGAGGTAGAACTGTGTTTCCATGGTATGGGGAATGGAGAAGGATGAGGAGGAAGATGGATTTAAGTTGATTTTTGGAATGCTTTCTTTATTTTATCTGTTAGAGAAGAGGTCAAGTGATGGCTTATTTAGATAACATTATGCTCCAACAGCACTGATCTATTTGCCATTCCTTTAAGAAACCATTTTATTTCAGACCACTTGATTTTGAACATTTCGTTCCTTCTCTCTGGAATACCTTAACAAATTCCTCTTGCCTGATAAACTACTTACTCTTCCAGATCAAGTTGAAATGTTTCCTTCAGTGTGAAAACTTTCATGTCTCAAGAAAATAACAATTATAATAATTACAATTTGATGAGCTACCTGGCTATTTACCTAATTCTCACACCATTAGATGAATGAGATAGTTTTAGCCTAACTTTAAAGAGGAGGAAACTGAGACTTAGAAGACTTGAGTCTGTGGCCCAAGAGTACATAACCAGATCTAAAACTCAAATCCACACCCAGGACTTCCTGCCTAAAGCCCTTTCTTTTCCAAAAACTGAATTGATTGTTTTGCTTTTCATTTGCTTACATGTTTATCTTCCTTGGTGTACTGTCTTCATTCCTTAATAGGAAATAAATTGTCTTTTTTAGAGGGGGTACATTTTTGCCTATAACATTAATAAGATTTAAAATTTTCATTTATTATTGACATTCTTTGCTTGACTCCACACTCCACAGGATAGGATCCTTGGGCATAGAAACCACGAGTGCTTTGCTCATCATTGAATCCAGTATCTGTCACAGTGTCTGCCATATCGAAATTGTTCAATATACATTTTTGAGTAAACGACCAAAATAACAAATGAGTGAACAAAAGAACCAATGACACAGTGGCTCACACCTCTGAGCATTTTGGGAGGCCGAGGTGGGTGGATCACCTGAGGTTAGGAGTTTGAGACCAGCCTGGTCAACATGGCATGGTGCCAGGTGCCTGTAATCCCAACTACTTGGGGGGCTGAGGCAGGAGAATTGCTTGAACCTGGGAGGCGGGGTTTGCAGTGAGCTGAGATTGCCCCCTTGCACTCCAGCCTGGGAGTCAAGAGCAAGACTCCATCTCAAAAAAAAAAAAAAAAGAAAGAAAGAAAAGAACAAATGAATAAAAAAACTTCAGATCTAGCTCCTAACAAAATACCTAAAAAATTTTTTTAGCGTCTCCATTGTCTGGATAGACAATGATTTCTTAAGTTCACGTGAAATACGCTACCAATTCAACAATCATGCTAAATCAAATGAAATCTGTATCCTCTGGGAATGCTTGTGGTGTGGGTTGGGGCAAGCTTTACTCATGAACAGTGATACTGAGACTTCACAGTAGTCAGCTGTACAGATGACAGTCAGACTTTGCATTTCACACGTTCTTTTTACCTAGAGCTCAAACAGGCAGTTTTAAGCTCCGGACCTTAAGTCAATGTGGTTCATGTTTTGTCACTTAAAGGTCTACAACTGAACTTCATTTTGATGGTCTTAGATGATTTTCATAAGTTTTGAGTCATGAAAAACTGACAATGTAAGAATTAGTCTCCAAGTACCTTTTAATATATGCAATATTTTACCTACTAAGTTAACACGTGTGTTTATTTGATAACCAAAAAGTTTATGAAGTCTAGAAATAAAGAAAAGTCTATGTCCTTCATTTTGTTTTCTTTGAAATGAAAACTTATGAGGAATAAAAGGGCAGAATGCATTAAATTATTTCTTCTGTAACAGCACAATTCTATATCAGATTTTAAATACAAAAGAACATGCGAAGGGATAACCGCACTGACTTCAGTGCTAACATAAATAAGGCAGGAAATTGGATGAAATCAGTTTTTCCTCTAATCTTATATGGAAAAATATTTGTCATCTGGCAAACCCATATGAATCCAATCTGTTTGGTTTATTCATCCACTCAGTGACATTCAGACTCCAAAAACTGTATCAGAAACCTAGTCAATATTTGAATGCCATCATATATAGATTAGAAATGGGATAAGGTATGTGATAACTCACAACTCACTGCATTTCAAAACAAGTACTAATTGAAACATACTGTTAAACATGTATCCTTTTCTCTCTTTAGAAACCTAAGGCTATTTTCTGTCTTTCAGCTCACTCTCCAGAAAGACCTATTTTCTCTTCTGTCTTAGTCCATTCAGGCTGCTGCAACAAAAATATCATAGCCAGCCTCAGTGGCTCATGCCTGTAATCCCGGCACTTTGGGAGGCCAAGGCAGGCAGATCACCTGAGGCCAGGAGTTTGAGAACAGCCTGGGTAACATGGTGAAACCCCGTCTTTACTAAAAATAAAAAATTAGCCGGGTGTGGTCACAAGCACCTGTAATCCCAGTAACTTGGGAGGCTGAGGCCCTAGAATCACATGCACCTGGGAAGCAGAAGTTGCAGTGAGCTGAGATCATGCCATTGAAATCCAGCCTGGGTAACAGAAAAAGACTGTCTCAAAACAACAACAACAACAACAACAAAAAACTCCTAAACTCGGTGGCTTATAAACAACAGAAATTTATTTCTCATAGTTCTGGAGACTAGAATGTTCAAGGTCATGGCACTGGTAGACTCAGTATCTGGTGAGGGCTTGTTTCCTGGGTCATAGATGGTGCCTCTGTCTTTGTCCTCACTTGATGGAAGGGGCAAGGCAGTTCTCTTGGGCCTCCTTTATAAGGCACTAATCAGCTTATGAGGGCTGTGCTCTCATGACCTTCCAAAAGCTCCACCTCCTAATACCATCACATTGGTGATGAGGTTTCACTTCATATGAATGCGGGGAGAAACACAAACATTCAGACCGTAGTATCTGCTATTTGCCATAAAGAAGAAACAATGTCTTACAAATAAAAATCTTTGCATGGTCCCTCACCACATGAGGACATGACCAACTTCCTTTGCTAGCATTCCTCTCTCATACTCCTCTTTAGCCCATCTCTGCAGCCTCATCTCCACCCACACATGTACTCTCTCTGTAACAAATGGTGGGCAGGCTTCCAAATGTACTGTGTTCCCATGACACTGCACCTTTGCCTATGTTATTCTCTTTGCCTGCGTCCCCTCCCTATCGATTCACTCCTTTCTACACTTCACTCTTGCTCTTTTCTGTGCCCTAATAGCTCCTCCTTTTGTGACACATCAAAAACTGCCCACTCTAGGAAGCCCCTCCAAGACTAAGGGTGCCTCTCTGCATTCCTGCAGTGCTGTTGGAGCCCTTATCACACAGTTGCTCTAGGATTGTTTGTTAGCTTGACCAGACTCTCTGTTAGTCTTCTTGACCAGACTGTGGGTTTTCATAAGGGCAAGGACTTATTCCTCTTTGCATATCTGGAATCTTACTCAGTGTTTAGTACATACTACATGTTCAATGAATCAATGAATTGATAGGTTTTCTTTTAGTAGAAGGAATAAGATACATTTTTTTAGAATAGCATCTGAAAAACAAGCAAGAAAAATTGGGACATCCTTGCTTAAGGTAAAAATGCTTTAATGGAGACCACCTTTGAAACTCCATCTAATTGGATCCTTTTAGTCCTCTTTATGAGATAGGAATATTAATTCTTAAATCCAATTAAAGAAGGTCTAGTTGCCAAGGAACAAAACAAATTGGTATAAAATGGACTTTTTTTTTTGAGACAAAGTCTCACTCTGTCACAAAGCTGGAGTACAAGTCCCAAATCATAGATAATAAGGACAACCTTATGTTGAAATATCTCAGTAACTTCAAAATGTTAATGTGAATGATATCATAAAACAGTGTGAGTCAAAGGAAGAAACAGAATTCCTAAGTTTTCATTGTACTCCTTGACTATTTTATTGGTGTGCAGTCTCTTGACAATTATTTTCTCATCATTTTCCCAAGGAAACTTTAGATTTAAGATGTTTATTCTGCAAGATGTTAGGAGGCAGGTATCCACCCTAAAACCACCATTGCAGTCAATGCCATATACTTACCCATTGCCTCCAAAAGTTTCCTCCTACCTTTGTGGTTTTTTGTTTTCCTTTCATGGTAAGAACACTTAATATAAGATCTACCCTTTTACCAAATTTCTAAGTATACAATATAGTATTGTTGATTGTAAACTTGTGTTAGTTATACAGCAGCTCTCCAGAACTTATTTTGCAAGACTGAAACTTTGTAACCTTTGACTACACCTACCAATCCCCATTTTCCCCCATCCCCTGGCAACTACCATTCTACTTTCTGCTTCTATCAGTTTGACCTGGCAACTACCATTCTACTTTCTGCTTCTATCAGTTTGACCTGGCAACTACCATTCTACTTTCTGCTTCTATCAGTTTGACTATTTTAGATTATACATGTAAGTGAGATCATGTATTTGTCTTTCTGTGTCTGGTTTATTCCACTTAGTATGATGTTCTCTAGTTCCATCCAACTTGTTGTAAATGGCAGAATTTCCTTCATTTTTGGAGGCTGAATAATATTTCATTGTGAGTACATATATATATAACATTTCCTTTGTCAATTCATCTGTTGATGAACATTTAGGT
Organism: Aotus nancymaae; assembly: GCF_030222135.1. Lineage (NCBI taxonomy): Eukaryota > Metazoa > Chordata > Mammalia > Primates > Aotidae > Aotus > Aotus nancymaae. Next base: position 53,126,743 of record NW_026988425.1, on the reverse strand, counting down.
TGTTTCTGTATCTTAGTATTATGAATATGCTGCAGTGAAAATATCTTCTCAAGATCCAGATTTCAGTTCTTTTGGATATATACCAAGAAGTGGGATTGCTGGATCAATATGCTTCCTGTTTTGAAAGTAGGACACCCTCTGGACATTTCGACAACTGAAGTGATTCTTACTTTTGGAAATCAGGCTATTTGTTGGAATGGTAGAAAAAAAGCTAGAGCGTAAAAATAAATCTAAAATTGGAGAGGGGATTATTACTGATGGATAATTAAAGGGTTACTGATGCTCTAAATACATTGTAAAAAGTTGTTTGATGAACAAGTCAAAACAGATGGTTTAATGACATTTTTGAGAGGACTAATAGAGACCCAACTGAATTAACAAATCACCATGGTGTGCAGAATATTGAAAATTCACTACTAGTAGATTTATGGCATATTTCTGGGTATTTCATTCTCATTTGGTTTATCATGGTAAGTCACTGGGAACCAGGTAGCTTATAGGACATGACAGCAAACTACACTTTAGCAGGACCGGCATCAGGGCTGTGTGGTTTATTTTAGGAGACTGTGTAGTCTACCTAGCACAAAGTGGCTCAGTGAGAGCTTGGTTGGCTAAGACTTTCTGATGGTAGCCCACAGAGCTCACTTGAAAGAGTACCAAGGATGAAAATGTCGTCTGGGCTAATTGGCCTTCTAGTTGATTTAAAAAATAAACAATAAAAAACATTTCCAGTAGATTTTAGCAAAGTTTAATATTTTGAGGGGGGCAGAAATGTAGCATATTTCTGGATCTTAAATCTGAATTTGTATCTTTTTCTGGACTTTGTCAGTGTCTTTGTCTCTCTCTCTCTCTCTGTCCCTTCCATGTTTTCCTCCTTCTCTCTTTCCTTTCCTGGAAAGTACAATGAAAAACTCATGGGTTTTTTTCTTATTTTTTTTTAACTTAATAACAACAGCAACAATGACAACAGTCAAACTCTTGAATTCTGGCCACAGTCCAGATCAATAGCCTTTTCCTTGTAGTTACCTTGGAATTAGGTTCTTAGCCCCTCACTGCTCTTTGTATATTTCTGCACAATATTTATCAATTTAAAATAAGTACTTCAATTTCACACTAAAGTACCAGGACTATCCTGTTTTCACTCATTTTTAACTTTCTTCTTTTTTCTTTCCCACACCCCTGCCATTGCCAAACAGATTATCTCTGTTTTTTTCTTTTCTTTAAGACTTGTTAAGGCAATGAAAACTAAGCTTGCTCAGAAGGCTGATACTCTGAGTGTTAGAATAACCCAAGGGATAGAATGATTTGAGTCAACTTATGGGTGTTTTTGATCACATATGTCTGTTTTCAAACCTGCCGTTCATGATGGATCACTGACCCTGGCCCTGGCCCTGACCCATCTCAAAAAATTACTAGCATGATTAACACTTAGACTCTTGGCTTGAAGTTTAGTAGCCTGAAGGAAAATTTCCAGAGGCATTATAATAAGGAAATTTAATTAAGAGGAGTTAATGTTGACTAAGGAATATTATGCACAGCATTGATCCCCATTGTTGCTAATGAATTCATTATGCTGCAAATACAAGTGATTTGTTAGTACATTGGCCAATAAAAGTGAAATCTGTCTCAACAAGAATGTTGAAAGAAGGCAGGCAGCGAAACTTTCATCTCCACTGGGAGTGAACTAACTTGCCAAATCTGGGTCATCAATCATAGTAAAAGTGTTCAAAACAAATCATGCATCTTTCACGGTTCATTGTATTCATCAGCACTTTTGAAGTCACCAGTCTAGAGTAGTAGCCTTTGGCCAAGTTTTCAGTAGCCTGTGGTTTAGGCAATAAGCCTCAACTGTCTTTCTCAAGGATATGTTCCCAGGTGGTTGTACTCCATGGGCCATTTTCAATCAAATCTGAAAGGACAAAAGGGCAGTTCTGTTTATAAGAAATGACATCATATTATAACTTCAAAATCGTTGTCTTAAAAGTCAAGTAATTATCTAAAAGATCTCTTAGAATTACTTAGAGCTTGAATGCTAAAGACTCAATTTCCCAGTCATGTACTTTGCTGACAGTCATTACATAGGCAAAAAAGTACAGTAAGTGTGACTATGTGAGCCTATGTGTATATGTAGTGTGTATAGGGGTTGGGGGTGGCAGGAAAGACAGCTCAAATATGAAATAATTGAATTATTAATTGCCACTGTTCTGATGGCCTTTTTAAAAAATGTTTTATTTGGAAGTTTTTTCAGACACACTGGAAAGCTTCATGGATAGTACAAAAAAACAAAAACCCACATACATTCACTTAGTGTAAACATTCCACTTCATTTGCAGTATCACTCTTTGTGCACATACACACAAATACACATACACGTTGTTTTTTTCTCTGAACCACCTGAGAGAAAACTGCACACATCATGGCCCTTAAACTCCTCGATGTATTCCTCCCAAGAATAAGGACACTTTTCTGTATAACTATAGTCTCAAATATCTGATTGCCTTTGAATTTTATAGCATGGCTTATTTATGCCTTTTTACTTTAAGTTCTAACTCAGATACTGAGCTGTAGAAGAACAGCTCAACTGTTAGTTGAGGAATAGCTCAGATATCTGAGGGAAAAAAGTCACATCACTAACATTTTTAATTTTGCAAATATACACAATATACCAATGTATGGGAGATAACAAAATACTGATTTTAAAGAAACATAGATGAGTTAATATAAATAAAGATTCTCCTTAATTAATAAATCTTATATGTTTGGTAGTGTGTCTTTTTTTATAGCTAGCTACCATTTATTCGGACAGCCAGAGAATCTTGTCTTTCTGTATTTCTTATCCTGTTTTTCCTCTCATGATCAGCTAATTCTAGGTTTTGAAAGATTGAAGTAGTTCCTACTTAGATAATGCTATTGCCTAGTGCCCTAACAGTAAGAAGTGGAGTAGAGTGGACACTGGTGATGCTGCCTTTAGTCCTGGAGGGAGTGTCATCCAATAGGTAATCATTCTGACCACCTAGCACAATCATCCCTTCCTTTACTGAGATAGGTAGTGGTAGGTCTCTACTCGATATGGTATTTACAGCCATTTTATACTTCCTATCTTAAAAATATATATGTAGGCTTCCACTGCTGTGAACAGATAATTGATATTTATGTTTCGTAATCTGTGCAGCTAACTTTGATAGCTAACACATTTCTGACAGTTGCAATTTTTTTCCCAAAAGGAGTTTGAGCATGCCTATCCCTCTCTACCCCAGTATATTTAACAGTAGTTCTATGGATTGGGGAATCTAAGTGAGGATGACAATGTGTCAGGGATTAGAATGGGTAGGAAGAGTGTCTGTAAGAGGAGGTTGTGATGCTGGAGCAATTTATGAAAATTGGGTCCCCTGGTAACTGTAGTGGATGTTATACAGACAGTCCTGCAAAGTCATCCACAAGGTTGACTCATTGACAATGTACACATGGAGGTGGGCCTCGAGTGTGTGCAAATAACAAGTTTACTACTGCAGGCAAACTCTTCATTTATTCATTTGGCAGATTTATATTGAGGGCTACTGTTCTAGGAGCTGGGGATTTGGTAATTAGATAGCCATGGTCTGTAACCTCATAGAGCTTACACGTAAACTGTTTTGCTTTAAAATACTGTACATTCAGAGGTGTTTGTGCTCTTACCGTGTGACTGCAGTATGTCATTTGATAAACCTTTCAGGCATGACTTGAATCCACCAGAACTTAGCTTTACATCTATTCGATTGACAGGAGGGGAGAACATTGGCTTTAGCTGACAAATCATAGAAAGAAATAACTTTGAAAAGACCCTCCAGTTTGTAATGGCTTAACAAGGATAGTGTTCTTGTGAGACTATTGAATAAGAAGAAATATATGAACATTCATATAATTCAAGTATCTAAATGATACAAACACCAATAAATATATGAACATCCATATAATTCAAGTGTCTAATGAATGAGGGCGAGTGCCTGCGGGAAGGAGAACCTCCCAACAATGGAAACAGTGTTATTCTTCAATGTAGGGAGATCATTTTTTGGTTTATCACAATGGCTTCCAGGCTGGAATGATTTCCAAGTAGGGCAGGGAAGATAAATATCTGAAGCCTAAGGGAAGCTCCAGGTTAACTCTTGTAGGTTTGTTGGCAGATTTTCTAAAAAGCATTGTCAGATGGTTTTGGAGCAAGTGGTTTAGCCATCTGCTACCACACAGTACATTCAAATCAGAGTAAACTGGGAGAAAGTCATCCAACATCCAAATCTCAGCCTGGCCTATGTGAACATAATTCTTCTTAAGACTAAGCCATAGGGTAACATGCTTATTGCCTCAGTGCTGAAGTAATCTGCACACCAGCGCCCCATGACATGCAATTTACCTATATGACAAACCTGCACGTGTACCCCTGAACCTAAAATTAAAAAAAAATTATAGATATGTTAAATTTGAGATGTTTATGGAATGTCAAAGCAAAAATGGTCAAAGCAAAAATTGATGTTTGCATTAGTTGGGATTTTATTCAGCAGTAAACAGAGAGATTTAAAATATAAGTAGCTTAAGCAAGATAGATATTTCTCTTTCATGTAAAATCTGAAAGTAGGCAGTCCAGAGTTAATATGGCAACACTATCCAGTACAGTCTTCAATGACACATGCTCTTTCCATCTTATTGCATTGTGAGATGTGGCCTCTGTTGCTAAATTCAACTCATGGTCCAAAATGGCTGCTCCAACTCCAGCCATCAGCTTCACATTCTAGCTAGTAGGAAAGAGAAAACAATAAAAACAGACAGATAAAAAGATAGATGCTAAATATCTTTTAAGGTGCATTTCTAGCACATCTACATCACATCTACGTAACACTTCTACTACCAACTCATTCACCAAAACTTAGTTATATGGCAACACCTGGCAACCAAGGAGGCTGTGAATTTTCTCTGTTTTGGGCAGTCACATGCTTACACGAAAATTGGTATTTGAACACAACTGATGAAGAAAAGCATCAATATTAGGGGACAGTTAGCAGTCTCTGCCACAATGTTGCCGATTAATACTGTATACATTTAAAATATTTAATATTAGTCTGCAGTACTCTATTTGCAATGCAATGTATAGTATAATCTTTTACCATATGAACTGAGTAGCTACAGTGTTCAGGAAAGTTGTGTTATTTCGTGCTAGAATATTTTACCTGCCCTAGGTAAGGGTCTAAAGATAAAACGTGCTAGGCTAATTAATTTTAATGGCATATAGCAATAGATTTCCAGCCTTAAAGCTTGATCTCCACCTGCAGTTTGGGAAAGGAAAAACTGATAGCACAAAACAAAAGTAGTGAGAGTACTAAAAACGGGTGCTCTTCATGTTCTTACCAACTCATATCCTCATCTAAATTGGAATCAAAGGTACATTCTGACCTTGTCGTAGAGACAGTCCTAAAGTCTCATGAGAGAATTACTGTGCTTGTTCTAACAAGACTGTGTTCCCGCAGGCATGCCAAAATTTGATAGCTACAAATAGGGAGATTTGAAAGGAGAGAGGCGGGGGAGGTAATTTCTTTTAACTCTACTGCATCTGGTAGATTAAGGTAGACAATATTACCATTTTGCTGACAGGAGGCAGACATGGCACTAAAGAGGGAGAATGAGCAACCACAGAGCTGATTTAATTTCCAGTGGGGTTTATGGAAGCGCCAAAACATGATGTAGCCAAATGTTCCTAAAAGTATGAAGTAATTTAATTTGTTCCATCATTACAAGAAATTAAAGCCAAGCACAATTACATCCCAGTAGTAAAAGGAACCCGCTGAATTGCCATTGTTATTGACTGAATGAAGTGAGATTTCTGATTACCTTGTCCAGCACATTTTAATTTCTGTCTGTCCATTTATTCCAAATCACATTACAGGGCCTTAACTGATCGTGACAAAATAAGCTACATTATTAAGGTGCAGTTTAACCTGAGAAGCTTACATTTAATTACTAGATTCAAGTTTTCAAATGGGCATGTCTTCTAGATTTCAGTACATTTAGGGATGTAGTTAATTGAGATTCTTTGTTTCTTAGGTGCAAAAGAGACCTAAGTTTAAAGGGAAGACTTAAACTTATGGAACTGATTTTTTTTTTTTCTTCCACCAAGAGGCTCTCCATAGACAGGTGTCTGCTCTTTTGGGAGTGGGCTCACACCTCCTGAATGCTGTCATTGAGAGAGCTGCCTCCATAGAGTAAAGCCCCTGGCAGAGGGTAGTACCCAGATTTTCAAGGGGAGGGGAGTTGGGCGACTAAATGATGTACAGTGAACCCTCTCATAAGTAGAGTGTCTAGATGATTTAACATTCAAACCAGGATACTTTTTAGAATGAAAGGCAGTGCTCTTTATAATTACACTGGTGTAACAGACATAGACTTGGAAAGTTCCAGGTAGATTGGGATGTATGGACTCTGTACCCATAAGGAAGATGAGGCAATAGATATATAAACAAATAAATGTAATAGACATTATAGGTACCCAGAGAATGAAAGGCTCTGTAGGACACTGGGGGTGGTGGGTATGGAGAACAGAGTCATTCTCCTAAGGATTTCTCTCCCCTGGCACAAAAGTTACACAATTCATGTGACATCTCGTAGTATGAAGTTTGTAGCTCCCTGGACAATATTCATATTCCTCTACCAGTCCAGTTATTGATTATCAGATGCATTAGAAACTATGGAAATATAGAAAAGAAACCTTAATAGGGGAAATGTTCCATGCTTTTTCAGTTAAATTCAACAAACATTTATTGCATACCTAGTATATGACAGCCAGTGTTTAGCACCAGAGATCAAAAAATGAATTCAATATGGTTCCAGCCCTGGAGAAATTCAGTCTAGTAATAAACACATAATTGTGATAGATTGTTTAGTGATTTTTTTTTTTTTTTTTTTTTTTTTTGAGACGGAGTCTCGCTCTTGTTACCCAGGCTGGAGTGCAATGGCGCGATCTCGGCTCACCGCAACCTCCGCCTCCTGGGTTCAGGCAATTCTCCTGCCTCAGCCTCCTGAGTAGCTGGGATTATAGGCACGCGCCACCGTGCCCAGCTAATTTTTTTGTATTAATAGAGACGGGGTTTCACAATGTTGACCAGGATGGTCTCGATCTCTCGACCTCGTGATCCACCCGCCTCGGCCTCCCAAAGTGCTGGGATTACAGGCTTGAGCCACCGCACCCGGCCGATTGTTTAGTGATTTAATGACTTAAAGAGTTAACTTCTGATTTGGTTTTCATGCACCAAACATAATATTTGCCAGGGTCTATCACTACAAGGAACCCTGGATTTTTCCCACTCCCCTACTAGTGCTAGACTGTATGGCAAAATACACAGGCTGATCAGGTTGTTTTTGAAGCTCTTTTAAGCCAGAGGTCTTTTGTTTTTCAGACTGCTAATTTATTTTTTTTCCACCCAGAAAGCCCTTCCCTGCCATCTGAGCTATTCTGACCAAATCAGCAAAGATGAGCTACAGAGATTTAGGATATCTGGGCTTAAAAGGTTTGCTTGTTTAATTAGATAAATAATTTGAGAATGCTTTCCAGGATTACTGTTCCTAACCACATTAATAAATGCTGGGAAGACTATCTCAGTTATCTCATGTTGGATAACAGACTGTTGGAGAAGAATGAAGCTTCAGTGTGAGCTAAGATCCAAAAAACCCTAACATGCTATGCTCTAGGTGCCTGCATGTAAAATTCATCATCATGGTGACTTTAAGACCACTTGCTATTTTTCAGGTACTGCTTTATATACATAGCCTATTTAAATAATTTTCAAAACCATGCTGTGATGCAGGTACTGCTTTCTCCATTTTATAAATTAGAAAACAAGCTAGGTTAATTTGCTTTTATGAGGTCTCAGGCAAGTCAGTGCCAAAGCTCAGATTTGGAAAGAAGGACTGCCTTACTCCAAAAACTGTTCTCTTAAATTTAAGTGTTTGTAAGGCCCCTCACTGGCCCAGCATAACCCAATATTTGGTCCACTCAAGGATTAAGAGGAACAGGGATCTGCCAGCCTTGTTTCTGCAGGAAGAAATGGGGGAGGCAGAGCTGGATCTAACCAAACAGGTTAAATTTAAGTGCCAGTTTTCCATGAAGGAGGATTATGCCAGCAATGGTTACTCACCTTGAATTCATTTCTAAGCATTCTTTGCCCTGCAAAGAGAGCAGGATCCTGGGCCCACATGGGGAGGAGAAAGAGGTAGCTAATGCGAGCAAAGTGAGGAATCCAAGCTGCAAAATATAATTGAATTCTCAAAGTGCTGAGTTCTCTTCACTCCTTTCTCTGGCAGCTCCAGTTTTTTCTCCTTTGCATCCCACAGTTGCTACCTTAAAAAGTCCTTTTTAATGTGATACATATATACTATGGAATACTATGCAGCCGTAAAAAGGAATTGAGTTCATGTCCTTTGCAGGGACATGGATGAAGCTGGAAGCCACCATTCTCAGCAAACTGACACAGGAACAGAAAACCAAAACACCACATGTTCTCGCTCATAAGTGAGAGTTGAAAAATGAGAACACATGGATACAAGGAGGGGAACATCACACACCGGGGCCTGTCAGGGAGTGGAGGGCAGGGTGAGGGATAATATTAGGATAAGGCATGCAGGGCTTAAAACCTAGATGATGGGTTGATGGGTGCAGCAAACCACATGGCATATGTACACCTATGTAACAAACCTGCATGTTCTTCACATGTATCCCAGAATGTGAAGTTAAAAAAAAAAAAGTCCTTTTTTAAACATTGTCTTCCAAATCCTGTCAGATTCCAATCGGTTGAATTTCTGCACTTTTAGAGACTCATGGTCATTCTTTCATCCTTTGCTCTGGTGGTTGTAGCTGCCTACCTCCTTCTCACCCTCACTCCTAGGCTTCCACTTTAGAGAATTTGGAGAACTGGGGAAAGAAAAGACTGTTTTTTGCATGGTGTGTCTGCAGCCTAGTGCCATGAGCTGGTTCTTGCCATGTCTGTCTAAGCCACCAGACCCATTCTTTCTGTGGCTCACACACTATTCCCTGTATCCCAGCCAAGCTTGCAGACTGTGATCATGAACTACCAGGTGAAGAGGGGTATGGATATCTTCCCCAGGAAGCCTGGCTGGATCCTCTGAACTCTTTTGACCCGTGCATGCCTCTACCACAGCACACCTTAATTTCTTTTGAAATCACTGCATTTTTTCATCTGTTAGTGGTTTGCCTCTAGACTGTAGACACCTTAAAGCCAGGATTCTTCTAAACCAAGCTTTGTAAGTTGAGCACCTCCTAGAATACCAAGTTGGCTTGGTATTTGTTGAGAAGTAATTCAAGCTAAAGTTTAAGTAGGCAAAGATGAATCATGTCACAACCTCTGGTTTCCCAACTTTGTCTGTAGAAAAGGCTCCTTGCTAGGTAAAACCAAAACAGATGAAGTATGTGGATTCTTTTCAACTTTGGGACTCATCACCCTGAATCTCACAGTGACCTCATGACTGATTCTTTCTACCCTGGGGAGCCTTCCTGCCCTTCCTTCAGACGGCAGTGAAAGGCAGAAATTGAACAGAAGGAGGGAAAAAGGTCTAGATGATCAAGTGGCAAAAACAAACAACCCAGCATGATCAAGGGGACTCTGAGGAAACTTGCTGACAAAAGATAAAGATGGAGGTGGGGTCAACCACGGGATAATGGGGGCAGACAGGCCTGAGGAGGTGGATTTTATAGGGGCTTCGAATAAATGGACTGAAGTTTGGGTGAGACCTACAGGCATTAAAAATCCAGAATAAGGTCTTGCTTAAGGAGAGATATCATAATAATAATTATTATTATACAAGAGGTGCTTTGGGAACATAGGTTATGTAGGAGGATTGACAGAGGAAGGGAGGAAAGATCTAGAAAAATGAGGGCCAAATGGAAAGATGTCCTTCTCCTGTTCATTTGCCAGTGAAATGCTTAGGATATATGGTGGTTTTTGGGAAATAGTGCTCCCTGATTGGTTGGGTCATAAGTAATTATTAGGACACTGAGGTCAGATCTTTTCTGTGAGACCATGTTCTTCACAGCACATCTCATAGGGGTCTAATTTGTTCAGGTACAGCTGTGATCATTTGACGAAGACTATTCCTGAGTAACTGCTGGAACCAGGAAAGGAATCCTTTCCTTTTGACTCCAAATCAAATAGTCTTTCAGTGACCCCTTGCTAGCATTTCAGATTCCAAAAACACTTCTTAATTTCTCTACTTTAAAATTATAAGGTCTTTATGGGCTTATCTAAAATGCTACTCTCAGGAAGGTTTCTGTCTCTAGTGCTAAGCCCTGTTGATGTTAGAGGTGCAAACTGGCCACTAAGACCTATAGACTTATTTTGTTTGTCCCTTAAAATGTTTAACTTTTAAAAAAATTAGTTACCCAAAATTTTAAAAGATAAATTTTACCTTAAACATTCAAATGTGAGTAACCGGGTATGGTGGCTCATGCCTGTAATCCCAAGACTTTGGGAGGCCGAAGCAAGTGGATCACTTGAGGCTAGGAATTCAAGACCAGCCTGGCCAATATGGTGAAACCCTGTCTCTACCAAAAATACAAAAATTAGTCTGGCCTGATGGTACACTCCTAATCCCAGCTACTCGGGAGGCTGAGGCACACGAATCACTTGAACCCGGGAGATGGAGGCTGCAGTGAGCCAAGTACAGCACCACTCTAGCCTAGGCAACAGAGTGAGACTATGTCTCGAAAAAAAAAGAAAAATATCCAAATATGGGCATTCTTTTGAAAGATCGGAAGATTTGATAACAGTTGGCCAGCATTCCAACAATCTGCTCCTACCCTCCACAGTTCTAGCCACTGCACCCAGAATACCCACCAACCATGTCATTCATTCATTCACATGGTGTGTCTGGCTCCTATAGGCATTCGCTGAGTGACCGCCGCTTTATGTGTTCTATTTGTAAACTTGTAGTACCCTGAGTAAACTCACACATTATGGAGAAATGACTTCAAAAAATATGCACAGTAGTTAGCTCAAATCTTTTTATGTGTTCTGCTCTCGCATGAAGTAGAGAAGTAGAGGGAGAGAGTTTTTAATTATAAAAAAGGAGGAAGAGAGAAGAGGGAAATGAAACTAACATTTATTAAGCAAGGTAATTTCTTACCTCAGTGTTTTCAAACCAATTGGTAGATTTCAAAATCAATTTAGCGGGTCACAATCAATATTTTAAAAATTAAATAAAATAGAAAACATCAGAGTGGATTATACATGGTAAGGGTAAATATTATTTCATGTTAAAGTCTGTTTCAATTCTCTGTATTGGATCGAATATATATCTACTCTTGTGTGTACGGTATATACTGTTCCAATATATATACATTTCCTTTGTATTGTATATATATATCATTCTTTTTATTGGTTTAACTTATACTGAAATGCATGGTTTGTTAAAGATGATAAAGAAATTTTGCAATGACTATTATATATAAAACACAAGAATTATTTAAATAGGAGTCCTCTGCTCTCCTCTACCTCTTATAAATATAGGTATCAAAACATTTTTTGTACATATTTTTTATATTATTGAAAGTCAGCATCCACATGCCTTCAAAAGTGAGCATCTCCTACTTTAAACAAGTGTACCAGGTCATAGTATAAAATATAAATTTTACTGTGGTTTGCTGTCAATAAACTTTGTAAACCACTGCTTCATTTCATGTAATCTTTCCCAAAACCCTGTATGAGTGGAGTCTGGGGCTTCAGAAGAAGATGGTGGTCTTCACAGAAGTTGAAAATCTCTACTGTCTACTTGTTTTTGAAGGTGTGGTTAGCTGGGGACTTGAAGGTGTTGAAGAAGAACACTTTGAAGGTGGACAGGTATAATTATTGGGTCACCAAGAACAAATTTGAAAAACAAAATATACTGATTGAAATTAGTACGTAGAACCTAAATATCTGGAAGCTTCTTCATTGAATAAATTTGTAGCAAAAGTTTATGTAAACTAAATTAATAATTCCAAGTGAAAACCTTTTTTTCTTTTGAGACAGAATCTCACTCTGTCCCCAAGGCTGGAGTGCAGTGGCGTGATCTCAGCTCACTGAAACCTCTGCCTCCCAAGTTCAAGCGAGTCTTGCACCTCACTTGAGACACAAAATTAGATTTAGCAGAGATGGGGTTTCCCTATGATGGCCAGGTGGTCTCAAATTCCTGGCCTCAAGTGATCCCTCCAAAGTGCTGGGATTGTACTTCAAGAGTGAAGATATATAATGAAAATATGAAGTCATCAGAAGGACACATGTACAATAATTAATTTCAGTAAATCTCAAATTTGTCTCAAATCAAAAACCTGCTACTCATATTTATGTCTTAATTATCATAATGTAACATTTCTACACATTAAATAATATTATCTAGTAAATATGTCCTAGAGATTGTGTGTGTATGTGTATGTGTATGTGTGTATGTGTACACTCATATATTTTCAGACAATTGGAAGAAAATTGTTATACAGTTGTTTTTCTTTTATCAAGGAGGTTTATCAAGTGTAAAGTTGGAGTATTCAAAATAAAATTTGGGCTTACAAGATCAGGGCATGGCAAGACTTATCCAGATTGCTGTGGTATCAATACCCCTTTGCTTTTATGTTTCCAAAAGCCAATCTTAAGGATGGAAAACACATAAATGATATGCCTTCTGCATCTTCCTTACTAAGATTACTGCAGTTTAAATAATCTAAAGTAGCAGGTACCATCAATACTGTTCCTAATTGTGTTACTTTTCAGAGAGGTACAAGGGCTAATCACTTCGAGTATCAAAAATAGGTACACATTGTTTTGATAAGTTTGACTGTGTTTTAAAAAAAGATAGGGAGGAGATAAATTACTATTAAAAGCAGCTTTTATATGTTACATGTAACAGATGATAAATACAAGTTTTTAACAAATCACACATTTAAGTTGAACTGCACCTCCCAAAAAAGATAGGGATATGAATATATGATTTTTAGATTAAAGTTATTATTTTTTAATTTTTTTAGTTAGTTTTCACGTTCAAATAAAGTGTGGGAAAAAATAGCATGGAGGCCACCTTCTAGGGTATATATTTTTAGCCCTATTTTACAAAAAAGAAAACTGAGGTACAGAGAAGTTAATTTGCCCAAATTTGTCACATGGTTGCTAAGTTGCAGAGCCAGCATTTGAACCATTGTTCCCAACGTCATACTCTTTCTATTGCTTGTAACTGTCATCATAGACCACTAAAGTGGACACCTCCACAACTCTTTGCTTTCACTGCATCTGGACTACTATAATGGCTTCTTAGTCTCCGTCCTTCTTTCTTCTCCATTGTATCCTCTTGGGCTACCAGTGCACTTATCCAATTCCCACAATATCCATTAGCTCAAGGCCACACATTTAAGTGTTCAACTCTATTTCCTTTCTCCTCCCTGGAACGTGTCTACTCTACTCAACCCATTTACTGCCCATACATATAGCCTTTATTCAGGCTGCAGAGTTTCTTCTACCTGAAAACAATGCCAGCTGATTCCCTCCTCCCACAGCCATTCAAACCACAGACTTCCTTGAAGACCTCCATCCAGGTTCACCTTCTTCCTGAAACCCAGCACATTGAGCTACAGTCCATACACACCTCCCTCTCCCTGCTCAAAATACAGTAGCACTCCCAGACTGAATGATTTATATGCTACCTTACACTGTCTCTAGGCAGCAGCCGATCATGTGTCTGATTTTCTCAGCAGGTTATTATGATTCCTTTCTGGGTCCAGCCTGCTGAATCTTTCATGTTCCTGTATTTCACAGCAACTAGGACATCAGAGAGACTCAATAAATATGTATGGATTTTTTGACTGTTCTCTTTCAGGGGGAAAAATGAGAGAAAGAAAGAAAAGAAGACAGGGGAAGGGAGGAAGATTACTCTCTCACCATTTCTCAATAGCATACAAAGTCAGGAGGATGAGAAATAAACTGTCCTTAGTGGAGATTTCAAACATATGGGAACCTACTAAACACATGTATTTGTTAATGTTTTGGACTCACCTGACCTATAGGTATAGGTGTAGGAAAACCTATTGCAGGTATTCTTCAAAAGGTGATAGTTGTATGAAAACAAGCATTCTAAAATGAAACAGGTTTAGATAATACTTGTTAATAAAATTAAATAAAACTTGTTAAATTTAGATAATTGTTAATAAAATTGATAAAATTAATTTTGTTGTGGATCTTCTAGCTTTTGGTAGGTTCATGTCCATTTGAAATCATTGTAAAAAGGCTACATATACAACTTCCCAAGCCTGTTTGACCACAAAACGTCATTAGTAAGGAGAATCTTATAGGGACAATATTGATTGGAACATAATTTGGGAAATGTTTGGAATGATCTTCCCAGTACCTCAGTGTAAGTGATATTCTGTCATTACCCAATGACGAATACATATTTTTCCTACATAGTTGACTTTTCATGATTTAGTGTGGCCTTGTAAAAGCTATTCTATTTTGTTGTTGTTTGTTTTTGAGACAGAGTCTCACTCTGTCCCCCAGGCTGGAGTGCAGTGGTGCCATCCTGGCTTGCTGCAACCTCCACCTCTAGGGTTCAATTGATTCTCCTGCCTCAGCCTACCGAGAAGCTGGAACTACAGACATGCGCCACCACGCCTGGCTAATTTTTGTGTTTTTAGTAGAGGCAGGGTTTTACCATGTTTTCTAGGCTTGTCTCAAATTTCTGGCCTCAAGTGATCTGCCTTGATCAGCCTCCCAAAGTGCTGGGATTACAGGCGTAAGCCCCTGCGCCTGCCCTAAAAGCTGTTCTAAATCTTAGATTGTTCACTCACATTTGGCTCAGAACTGGTTAATATTTGAGGGTTGATGGTGATAATAAAAAAATCGTAATTGTTTTAGGATTGAGAATCTGTGAGAAAGGAAGGAAGCCTTCACATATTAACTACCTTATTGAAAATTAACTTATTTAAACAGCTCTGGAAAGTGGTTCAGTATACTATTAATTGGACACCTACTATATGTCAGATACAGCCCTTGGGACTTTACATTTCATATGCATTTCTCATAACTATAATTCTCAATGTATACAATGTGCTCAGGTCTTTTAAATGGCTTATTTCAGATAACAGCAAGAACAATGGCAAGACTGGAATTCAAATTCTTGGTGACTCAAAAGTCCATGCTCTTTCTGATCTATCACACTGTTTCCCACAAAGAGCTCTTATAGATTGTGGATTCTTCAATGTGTGTATAATAGTTTTCTTATCCAAATCTAAATCTCCATAGATATTCTTGTAAAATTATAAAATTAATTTCTTACTTGTGTATGGAGCCAGTTCATATACAACTAGATAAGCCAAGTATACCTGATATACTCCTGAGTTCTGAAATTTGTTCTGTATAATGCATACACAGTTAACAAATGCAGGTTTACCAGGAGGCCAACATAGCTTGTCACTCATATGTGTTGCTTGTAATGCAAGTAATGAGATTAAAAATTGGACATAAGAAATTGCCTTTCTGGGACTCTGTTCATAGCTGTTTAAAAGGGCCTAGTCTTTCTTTTGGGGAAATCTTTTGTGTGTTCTCTCTCTCTCTCTCTCTCCCCCCCTTTTCACCCTTTCTCCCTTTCTCTCTTTCTTTCTGACAGAGTTTTACTCTTGTTGCCCAGGCTGGAGTGCAGTGGCGTGATCTCAGTTCACTGCAACCTTTGTCTCCTGGGTTCAAGGATTCTCCTGCCTCAGCCTCCCAAGTAGCTGGGATTACAGGCATGTGCCACCACGCTCAGCTAATTTTTTGTATTTTTTTAGTAGAGACAGGGTTTCTCCATATTGGCCAGTCTGATCTTGAACTCCCGACCTCAGGTGATCCATACACCTTGGCTTCCCAAAGTGATGGGATTACAGGTGTGAGCTACGGTGCCTGGCCGTGTGTTTTTTCTTAACTCAGTCTTCAACTGGAACAAATGTGTCTTTGGCATTACTTCTTAATCCTTCATATCTCATACAGAGATAAAAATGCTAAGCAGAGATTTATGAGAAAGTCAAAAAAAGAAGAAAACAGAGATAGTGATTCTGAATACAAGATTCTGGGGCAGTGTTGATTAAAATAATTGCTTTCTCTTCTTCATTTAGGGATGTATTAAGTTGGAGTCCTTGGTGACTTTAGGGAGGTCAGTGAACACTTTTACAGTAAAAAATATTGATAATATGAGCTTATGCTCACTTTTCTGGGGGTGTTTGCATCAGATGCACCTTTGTGCATTAATCTGTTTCTCCCAAGCATCATACTGATGTATTGATGGATTCTTTAAAAATTTTATCTTATTTTGTAAAGATCATTACATATGAATGATCTATCATAATACTTGTCATTTTATTTTAACATTAATATTTCTCTTTGGTAAGACAACATGATCTGCTTGATCATTACCAAATTTTGGGGCAATGTTAATTCCTGATACTCTTTTAAAAAAAGAGAAAGTGTTTGAAAGCAAAAGACTGAGAACAAGAGATAGACGGGGTGATTACATCTAGGGAGCCACACCCAGGGCAGTATTCCTGCTTGAATCTCATTTGGAAATAAATATTCTTATTTAATAGAAAACAAGCATACTTATTGGCTATTCACTCACAAATATTTGTTGAGTGCCTGTAAATGTTGGGAATTTTCTAGACAGTTATAGAAAGGCCTAGTCACAAATATAAAAATGACATTAGAGGCCGGGCACAGTGGCTCATGCCTGTAATCCTAGCACTTTGGGAGGCCGAGGTGGGCAGATCACAAGGTCAGGAGTTCAAGACCAGCCTGATCAACATGGTGAAACCCCGTCTCTACTGAAAATACAAAAATTAGCTGGGTATGGTGGCGTGCGCCTGTAATCCTAGCTACTCAGGAGGCTGAGGCAGGAGAATTGCTTGAACCCAGGAGGCTGAGGTTGCAGTGAGCCAAGATCACGCCACTGCACTCCAGCCTGGGCGATGGAGCAAGACTCTGTCTCAAAAAAAAAAAAAAAAAAAAAAAAAAAAAAAAAGACATTAGAAAAGTCATAGAGGCAGAAGTCAGCAAATTGTGTCCAGGTGGAAAGATTGGCTAAGATGGACAGTCTTAGATAGGATAGTCTTAAATGTAAATAAAAGAGAAAGGTATTGAAAAGCCAGCCGAAAAAAGGCCTTATGTGAACACAAGAAGTGTGACATTAATATGATAAGTAGGAGAGAGTTGTGCAGGTTCTTAAAAGAGTGAAACAATAAAGCCAGGGTTTAAGGAAGATTATTCTGACTTTATAAACAGGACTGTGATGAGAAAAAGTGAATCCCAGGAGATCCAGTAGTAGATTATTATATGAATCTAGAAATACACAGATGAGAATTTGACTGAAGGTGACAATTACAGAAATTAAGAAGAAATTGGTGAAGTCAACTGGTAAAGTATTAGATGGGAATATGGTAGGGGCAGGAGTAGAGAAAAGCAGAGATGAGTGTAAATATACTCCAAAACTTTCTATTTATCAATAACTTTATTTCTGAGAATATCTCAATTTCAAATAGAAAACATCTACCCCTGATGAACAGTTGAGCTAAACTCACAGAATTCCAGGATCATAGTATTGGATGGAATCCTTGACAAATAACTGGTCAGTTTAGGAATTCCCTCTACAAAAATAGCTGACCCCATCCAGGTTAACTATAGTGAACAACCATAAAACCAGCGCCCAACCCAGATAGCACAATTTCAGAAATCAGAGAATAAATGAATATGAGAGCTGGGTAGGCACTAAAGATAATCTGTACAAATTCCTTGTTTTCTCTAAGGAATACGGTATGCAGTAATTGACAAAGGAAAAGAACCAAAGACTGTGTTATACCCTAAGGTTGACAGTATATGATGAAAACACAGATGCTCTCCTACAGTCCCCCCAGGGAAATAAAATTAATTCCTAAAATTATAACAAGAGTATGTAAATAGCATACATAATTCTAACATGATTTTTTAAACCTGCTTGCAAAAATTGTCCTGTAACTGTATTCAAACAACTTCCCAGACAAAAGCTTCTTCACTAGCATTCTTTAACACCCTCTTTAGTCTTGTGTTGCTGAAATATGTGTTTGGAATGAAAATTATCTTAGCACAAACCTGTGGGTATATATGGTCTGTACTGAATATCAATGGCAAAGCCTTGATATTTGTCTTAACTCAAACTGCTATAACAAAATACCATAAACTGATGCCTTAAACAACAAACATTTATTTCTCACAGATCTGGAGGCTAGAAGTCTGAGATCAGGGTGTCAGCATGGTCAGGTTCTGGTGAGGGCTGTCTTCAGGGTTGCAGACTGCCCACGTGGCATGTATCCACAGGGTAGGAAAAAAGCAACCTCTGGTCTCTTTTTGTAAGGCACTAATCTCATTAATGAGGGCTCCATTCTCATGACCTAATTACTTCCCAAGGGCCTTCCCTCCAAATACCATCACACTGGGGATTAGATTTTAGCATATGAATATTGGAGAGACACAAACATTCAGTCCATAACAATATTTTCCTTTGAAATTTCCTTTTTCTTTGCTCCTGAGAGTTTTTCCTCCTAACTTTCCGTAGCTTCTCCTTCCCCTTCAGGCACTGCCTAGGGTTTTCTCCTTATCTGATCATCAACCTCTTAACTGGTCTTTACTTTTCCAATCTGCCTTTATACCATTCCCAGAGTAATCCTCTTGAAAAGAAATCTGACCCTGTGACTTTTAGTGGCTTCTTTAGAAGAAAATGTAAAGTCTTAGATAGTAAAAACTATCCAAGACTAGTAAAGTCCTCAAAGACTACTTCTCCATCTTTATCTTTGTCTACTATCTGACCTAAACTTTACATCCAAGTGTTTTAGCTTCCTGAATGGCCTATGTTCTCCAAGTGGACTTCTTCATAATGAATACCTGTTCATTCTTTGAATTTCTTCTTTTTAGCTACCCTAGAAACTGTTACAGGTAACTATTAAGTTTCTGGACCCCTAGGCTATCCCTAGATAGGCTCACTTAAATTAACAGAATTATTTGCATTTAGGTTAGAGACCTAAGATAAGTCCAGGAGTAAGGGAAGATACAATGGAGGAGGAAGGGAAAAGAATGTATTAGGCAATGAATGCAAGATTACTTACCTCACAACCTCTCACTTGATCTAAAATAACCTACAAGTTTCTTGTTATTATCTCCAATCTAGAGGTGAAAAAAAGGCCCCAGAAAAATTAGCTGAATTGCCTGGAATTGCTTGTATGTAGTGGAATAGAGATTGGAACCTTCCTTCTCCACTCTTCCAGTTGTTTTCAAAGAATAATATTGCTTACAGTTGCACACATGTCACATGGAGCCCCCTACCTAGATGCCTAATTAAACTTGGCTCAAACTCCAATTTCTTGGACAAAAGCCCTTCCTATTCTTATAAAAGCTTTCTCCTCTTTCTTTGCCTCTTCTCTCAGGTCGGCTCAGATAGACATTTCTTCTTGGGCCAACCTGGCCTTCAAGCTCAGTATGTTCAATGAATAAAACAAAACAAGAAATCTTTTAAAGTCAGGTTTTTGTACCTTCAGTAACCTTATTGATGATTGCAAGAAAGGGAAAATGTACAGGTTGGAGTTACCCTTTAGACCAAGCTGACTCCTTTCTCTTACACACACACACACACTTTCTTCCGGTCTTTCATGCGCTTACACACTTGCACACACATACATATTCCCTCTCCAGCAACCAGCATATTCCTTCCCTTTCCTGTGTAGATAAGGCACAGATTAGTTCTACCCAAACCAAAACTCTTCAAAGTCTCACCTTCTGTTGTAAATAGACTTATCAAACATTTTCATGCAGGCAGACTCTCGTGAAAGAAATTCTGGTGAGTTCCATTGTTTTTTTTTTCTCCATCTCATTACAGTTTGATTAATAAGTTAGTGACTAGAAGGTTGTAGTTTTTAAGAGCAAGAAGTCCACCTGCTTTCAAGTCACATTAGGCAGTCTTTCTGTTCATGCCTGACATATTGTGGGAACATATGCCTATGTACGATTTTAATACAGAGATTTTCTTAGATAAGAATAATTGTCAGAAAAGCAAATGGTCTAAACATTATTTAATTTTATTCTTGCTATAGTATGGTCAAAGACAATGGTTTCAGTGACTTCATCTTTACTTTCTTCAATTCCATTTATTGTATAGTGCTAGAATTATCCATCTAAAAATAAAATCAGACCCCATGTCACACAGCACTCTGAATCACTCAGTAGCTCCTGCTCTTGAAGATATAGTCCCACCTGCAGATACCTGAAATGGCCAGTCCTGAGATGGCCAGTGGCCGAGGATTTCTCAGATTTCTCCAGAATCTGTTCCCCTAAGCAAGGCCCTACTCATGGTAGTTTCTCTTTCGACACACTCATCTCATTCATCATAGGTCTGTGTGCTTGCTCATCTTTTCTCTTAAAAATCTTTCCCACTCTCAGGCCGGGCGCGGTGGCTCACGCCTGTAATCCCAGCACTTTGGGAGGCTGAGGCGGGCGGATCATGAGGTCAAGAGATCAAGACCATCCTGGTCAACATGGTGAAACCCCGTCTCTACTAAAAATACAAAAAATAGCCGGGCATGGTGGCACATGCCTGTGGTCCCAGCTACTCGGGAGGCTGAGTCAGAAGAATTGCTTGAATCCAGGAGGCAGAGGTTGCAGTGAGCCGAGATTGCGCCATTGCACTCCAGCCTGGCGATAGAACAAGACTCCGTCTCAAAAAAAAAGATCTTTCCCACTCTCTTCACTTATCTTTTATTTCATTCTTGAGAACTCAGCCTTTCCCACTCCACCTCTGTCCCTGCCTGATATAAATAGTCGTATTTGGTTGTCCCATAGCCCACATGCTTCCTTCTGTGAGAGTGCATTCTACAGTATATTGTGCTGAAATTACCTCCACCGCTGGACTCTGGGTGAGAGACACACTCTTTTAATCATCTTATTTCTGCAGACTCTAATAAAGTACATGGCACATAGTCAGTGCTAAGTAAATGTTGAGTTACTGGTGGGACTAAAAGTCAATGAAAGCCAATCTTACATTCATGTCATTTAAAAATTCTACTAGAGCCATACGCAACACTTGGAAAAACAATTGTAGATAGAAGATAAAATAAAGAGAAAATCCTCACAAAATTACACACATCTTTACTTTAGAAGCTTTATGAAGTACTAAGTAAAGTTTTATGTATTTTATATGATTTTATAATACTTCCAAACAATAATTTGATGCCAGAAATACACTTGGAGATGAAAGCGGCTCGCCACTAGCAAGTTCTGCTTAAACCTGTTACATGAACACATTGAAAGAGAATCCAAAGCCTTTATGTATTTCCCATCAGATAAAATGTATGGAGGAGAGAAAATTAAGTCAGCAAAAGTTAGAGCTAACCTACATAAATCTTTTACTGTAGCAAACTAAGGGAGTGACTAGTTCAAAGCAACACACAGTGAAATCGAAATCATTTTCTCCAGTTCTATCTACTGTAGACAGTATCAATTCCTTCCTTAAAACAAGGAAGAAATTTTATAAGAATTAAGAGAGGAGAAGCTGGAATTGGTTAGGGAGATTTAAGTATTTGCTTTTAGGAGCTTTTTCTTGTTCTTTTATTTTTAAAAAGTCTGGATCAGCTGTTATAATTTGTATTATTTTTAAAATTAAGGGCCAGCAAATGGTGTCCAAAGTAAGTGATATTTTTTGGACTTGTTCTCTTCGTGTATATCAATAGGTCTATCTAGGAATTATGACAAACTTGTACAGTCCTTTAGCAGACCTTCAAGTATTGGCAAAGAAACTAATGTCCACATAGTTACATATCCTGTAGAGTGGATCCTTTTACCTCAATGGTCAGCATCACTGTGAGTTGTGGGTAAGAGTAATGGGCTGAACTTTTCACACAAAAAATGACCTCAACCTCTAGCTAACTGCTGTGGCTCTGAGGTGATTACTTTTTTCCTTTTTCAAAGGGAAGCTGCTGCTTCAGCATCTTCTCCTGGAGCCCCTGGCACAGTTTCCGCCCATGTGTCAGGGGAACCTCTAAGTGTATCACTATGACGGAAGCCAACTGCTGGCCCGCAAGCATTGAGGACTGTTTGTTCACAGAAAAGCCTGAGCAGAACACAGGTGTTACATAGTTCAAAGGTGCCTTGAAGAAAACTGATGCTGTTGTAGGAGGGGACTTCCAGGCTCAAGTTATTTCTCAGTTGCTCTTCCATAGTCCTCTCCCAGTCTTTAGGGAGTCTAGCCAATAGTTTTTGCTTGGGTGTTTTTCTCTGTTTAGTTCCTTGACTTAGCAAGATTTTGGGCAGTTAAAGAATTTTCATGTATTTTTAAGGAGAGCCACAGTGTATCCTACTCTGGCAGGGGTAGGGGGAAGTATTTTATTAATGAATGCAGTATGTGTTCTTGGTAAAAGCCAAAATTAAACTGGCTCACTGTTTTTGTACTGCTAGCCGTCGACATTTAGGTGTGTTGCTTGGTGTGGTGACTCAATTTCCTGTAGGATAGTTGGCAACTCCACTTTGAGGTTTGTTTGGAGGGATGAAAAGGTCAGTTACTTGATGTCTTAGAACATTTGGGGTTAAAATTCCTAAAAGTGAAGTTACACTAATGATCCTGAAAAATCATGGCTTGCTATATTGCCTCTTCACCTAGAAATTTGGAAAAAAGCAATAGTCTCAGCTCTATGCAAATATCAAGAAGAAGTCTTTATTTGAGCAACAGTTTCACAGAACAAATTGTTCTTTACTTTGTTGTTAGTAATTATTTTCTCAGTATGTAGATGTGTTCTGGTGATTTCTTTTTCATTTTTCATATTTATACAGAAGCTATTAGAACTTAACATGCATGCATACACCACTTTATAATCATACTAGGTTTCTATCTATCAAAATGGCTAGTGCGGCTGGGCGTGGTGGCTCATGCCTGTAATCCCAGCACTTTGGGAGACTAAGGCAGGCAGATCACAAGCTCAGGAGTTCGGGACCAGTCTGACCAACATTTCCCGAAACCCTGTCTCTACTGAAAATACAAAAATTAGCCAGGAGTGGTGTCGCATGCCTGTATTCCTCCAGCTACTCAGGAGGCTGAGGCAGGAGAATTGCTTGAACCTGGAAGGTGGAGGTTGCAGTGAGCTGAGATCACACCACTGCACTCCAACCTGGGTGACAGAATGAGACTCTGTCTCAAAAAAAAAAAAAGAAAAAAAAAGGCTACATGACTTGGACATAAAATGGATATGGATATTCTGAAATAAATTGTTCCTCCTTTCACTATACTACCTTCTTAAGAGCAAATCCTGTGTCTAAAGTGCATGATGTCTTGAAGCATTAGCCAAAACTTTCCCAAATTACTTTTCCACATTAAAAAATAACTGAAATATAATGTGTGGAGCCAGATCCTGTTAGATTTGAGGCCTGAGTTTGTACTTGTGATTTCTGAAAAGCTTTGGGAACTTGGTGAAAATGTGGGCAGGGGGCAGTTTACTTAGCTACTGGGAAGTCACTTGGGGTTCGGGCTTTGAGAAAGTTGAAGTGCAGAGGAGAAGGAACACAGAAAGCCAAACCTCAGAGGGGACTCTCAACTTCATTGTAACCAGTGATTGAAAATATGGTACTGAACAAATCCCAGACACAATGGCTGTGCATATTTAATCTACTGGATAGGTTAACTATGGACAGCTCAAATAATCATAAAACAAGTCAATGTCCTCTTAAAATTTCTTACATTCCTATCTTATACAGTAGAGAGAGGAAAATATCAAAACCAACCAATATAGTAGATGTACTACCATGGCAACTAGGTGATGCTATACTTGCATATGGAAATTATTCAGTAAAACAAAAATGATTGTGTTAGGGCCATAGGCAAAAGTATTGTTTGTGATGGTTAGGGTATGCGGTTACAAAGGATTTTCTATATTTGGGTGTAATGCTTACATTTTTATAACAAGCACGTAATATTTTTACATTCTTAGAATCGGGGAAGCTATACAGATCAAATATTTTATACTTACCATTTAAAATTATTAATATCTTTAAGCTTGTTCCTTTTGTTAAGGAAAGAAAAAAAAGTTTCAATCTGAAACTTTAATTCATCTGGCAAGGTTTAGGCAGTTGTTTGTCCATCTAAAGTATATATTTACATAGACTGTGGGATGGAGGAAGTAGAACAAAAAAAGAGGCATTTTTTTAACCTAGAGTACTCAAAGTGAACAGTAAATAGTTCAAGAATTCTTGATAACAATAAGCCATGGAACATGTAACAAATACTTTAAAAGTTATTCTAACTTTTACAAATTTAATATAAAAAGCTATCTGAAAAATCTCAGGAGCCTAAATTCAGTCCATGAATTTCTTTGTTGTGCCACTGATAATTTATGGAGTCTAAATTTCAAGGGCAGAATTTCTTCTTCACCAATACCTGTACATTCAAAGACGAAGACAAGGGATCCCACCACTTTGTGTAAGTTTCTCAGTATCTTCTTTCTACTCGACAATGACAAAATTTTATAATATGAACTCTTGGGAGTTTTTCTCCCCCCTGCGAATGGTTTGCTTACTGCACGCTAATGTAGGGAAGTTCTCCCACAACTGATCTGCTTAGGAAGAGTGCCCTTGGTCCCCCGGGTCAGCCTTTCTAAACAGAGCAGACTTCCCTATGCCTTTGAACATGTTCTTTTTGTTTTTTCAAAATTGTAGTGTACTCTGCACGTGGTTAACACCCTTCCAGATTTTCTTCCTTGGCCCAAGATCATGGAGGTCTTGTGCAATTCACAGGGGAAAGTAGTAGTATGCAGGACATACGTAAATTCTTCTCACCATGTGCTTCATTCACACTGCTCTTCCTTTAAGATCACTCTTAGACAATTCCGAATATGAAAATGCAGCCTATTGTCAAATTGGTGAATTATAAAGCATTCCGACCCCACAACATCGTGTATTTTGTTTGCTTGTTTCTGTCCGCCCCAACAGTTAGAAGTCTGGTACTCAGTAGGGGCTGGGCTTGGTAGAAAAAGAATGCAGTCTTAGTAGAAATGCGGGTATTCCCACAACCCTGCCTCCTTGAAGTAGGTGAATCTTAAACCTTCAGAAACGAATCCCCAGAAACCCTAAAACTTAAACCCTCAGAAACCTTGAGGGTCCTAAATAACCTTGTATGCGAAACTTCGCGGGAAGCAACCAGCGGTGGAGACTCAGAGGTTCCGGCAGCGGTCGGGGCAGCCTGGAGAGCAGCGGCTCCCCGGGGCAAACGGGGTTCCCGTGGGGCAGGTGTGAGGCTGTGCGCGCCTGCGCGACTGTCCCTCCTGAGCCCCGCGGCGGGTTCGACCCCGGGCGGCGGGCTGCAGGCGCTCCACGCCGGGTTTTCCGCCGCTCTCGTCGCACAGACAGTCCCACAGCAGCCCCACAGACACACGCGCTCGCGCCTCCTCAGCTGCGCTTCAAAGCGAGCGGCGCCCAGCTGCGCGGGGGGATGGCACTGGGAGGCGGCGGGGCCGCAGGGGCTGAGCCCAAGGGGAAAGACGCGGCCGGTGGCACCGACAGGCTTTTGCAATTCGGAATCTTTTCGTAAGGGGGCTGAGGAGGAGCCAGGCAGCGCCGCGGGCCTAGAGGGGCGTGAGGGGGGAGTGTTCCCGGAAAGCTGCGGCGATGGAGCTGCGCTGCGCCCCGCCGCCCTAGGAGTTGAGAAAGAAAACAGGAAACGTGGTGGCCGAGCACCCGGCCGCGGCTGATTCATTCGCTTGAAGTGCGGCGCAGAAGGCTCGGCAGGCAGGGCGGGCGCGGGGCCGCGGCTCCGGGCCGGGGACCGAGGAGACCCGGCTGTGGACCACACGCTCCTCTGCGGGGCGGGCACCCGAGTGCGCGCGCCACCCCCTTGCCATCCTGTAGAGCTGGGCTCCTGGACCGGGACTCGGGCCGCCGCACCGTTGAAAAGTCACATCGTGGTTTTTCCGCCCGTGTGAAAGTTGGCTCGCCGCTCTTTGCGCGCCCTAACTGGAGGCCGACCCGAGACGCCAAGCTGGAGAGACCTTGCCTCCCCGAGGTCGGCCGCCCCGCCAGCAGAGCCTCCGCCCCCGTCACGCTGCCTGGCTGGGCAATATGAAGGAGCAGCCCTCATGTGCCGGCACCGGGCATCCGAGCATGGCGGGGTATGGCAGGATGGCCCCCTTTGAACTCGCTAGTGGCCCCGTGAAGCGCTTGAGAACTGAGTCCCCCTTTCCCTGTCTCTTCGCAGAGGAGGCCTACCAGAAACTGGCCAGCGAGACCCTGGAGGAGCTGGACTGGTGTCTGGACCAGCTAGAGACCCTACAGACCAGGCATTCCGTCAGTGAGATGGCCTCCAACAAGGTAAGCCCGGGTTCCGCTGTCATCGATGCCCCTAGGCTGCTGAATTCCCCGCTGGCGAGGCCACTAGTACTGGTGGCCCCGGGAAACAGTGAGGTTTTTAGGCTTACTGCATGTTGCCTATTCTGCTCCCTTAGAAGGAGGTTCCTGTTTCCATGCCTTGCCTCTCCTAGTCACTCCCGATAAACATTTTGCAAAAGCATTTTGACGTAGTTTAAGTACCTCCCAAGACACTGGGTTTCTAAGTGACACTGTGCCCTTGCAGCAGAAACCCGGTAGGGTCCATTGGCATTGCATGTTTAAAGTGTTCTTGGGATTCCCAGTTGAAAATAAGAAATTGGTGGCTGTCTGTGCAATCACTTGAATGTCACTACCTAGGGCACTCAAACTCAGAAGAGTTCATCGAACTTGGAACCTTCACCTTGATTCATCTAGTTGTCAGGGTACCCCTACAAGAACTGAGCTTTTATATATTCAGTTGGCCATACACATCCGCAGGAAACATTAACAGAGTTAGAAGGTTCATTATGATCATTACTTTTGTTTCCATTAATCTTGGAGAGAAAGCCCAGTTTTTGAGGTCATTTAGTTACAAGGAGGCTTCAACTAGGCATCTGTGCCATATGTGCTAAGGTGCTGGTCTTGGCAGTTAATGGAGTTTTGAGGGCTGAGAAGTAACCTTCAGCCTGGGACAGCCTTAAAATAGCACGGAAAGCAAGGTATAGTGTTTTCAGTTTTCTCTATTTTTTTGAATTTCCTGTTCTTTTTGTCTTTAGTTGTGCAAGGAGATAACTGGAATTATGTATGTTTTTAATGACTATTTGAGGGACAGGAAAAGAGGCATGTGCATGTCGTATGCAGTTGGCTGAAGGATTCAGCCAGTAAGGACCGGTAAGGTTGTGTGACAATAATAGTTGCCTCTTCAAGATATTTAGGTATTTTTGGCCACCTATGTACAAGGTCAAGAAGGTTATATTATCTTACAGTTCATCTGTGTGCACATATCTTTCAATGAGTGTTGCTTTTTTTTTTCTAGCTTACTATGGTTTTTTTCCCACCTGTTTTGTTCTCATGCAGTTTTTACAAAAATGCCAGCCACTTCATTGTCTTATCTGTTAACATTGCTTTTGTAGATAGCATTGTTGCTTAAATGAAAAGGTGGCTTCAAATAAATAAAAGGGGTGCTGTAGACATGACCAGTAGATACTAACCTACCCATGTGCACACTGACCTACCCATGTCCACACTGATGATCAATTCTGTGTTTTTTTTTTTTTTTTTTTTGTCATTTATGCCTCATATCTAAATTTGGCACAGCTCCTCATCAGAATGACCAATTACTGCTCTCTTACTGGGACTCTTACTCCGTGCTGTGTGTGGCATTAGGTACCTTTGTTCTCATTTTGTTATTTAGAAAGAACAAATTCTTAGTTTTATAAAATATAGTTTATTTTTCATAATTTGATTCTTAATAGCAGTAGACACATGCTGAATATGTCCATTGTCTTTACTGCTAAATGGGAACACTTTGCTGTGGACCTGAGTTCTTAATTCTATTGTGTGGTTGATTCTGTGTAAGAAAAGAAGAGCAGACTCAAAAGCCACTTAGCAATGGGCAAGCATTAGTGTATGTTTTCAAGATGATTTGACAGTAGTTTTTCAGCTAAATGAATTTGAGCAGCTAGGTTACTTTCCCTAAAATCCATATTCTTAATGATGAGACCTATGTCTCATCATTTACAATATGAAGTCATATTGTAAATGACTTCAGCTGTCAAGGAATTCGTCTATACTTTAAGAGTTAAAAAATTTTTAGGTCATAATCATTGCCTAAAATGATTCCTTTCTTTTAAAGGTACCAGATAAGACAGTGGTTTTTAAACAATAATCTTTATTATGAAGGCCCCCAATTAGACTTTGAGTTAATTTACAGGTTTAATAGGAGAGATTGGTCTATTTGGTTAAAGTGAAATCCAGGTAAAGTGAGAAGATAGTTTTTTCAACAAGTAGTCATTCTAGCAATGTTTATGTCTTGTGCCTGAAAAATTACAATATTTTTTCCTAGTCTAGGACAGAGCTGAATTGAAAAATTATTGCTGTCACACTAATTTTTAACATTACCTTAGCTCAGCTTAAGCTATTGCTTAAACTTTTAATGTCCAAGCCATTCATGTCTTCTTTAACTTATTTATATCTAAGTAAGTGCTAAGCTTACATGACTTTTTATAGACAAAAACGGGTTAGCATATAAAGAAAAGCTCTTCCTAAAGGTTGTAAAGTTACCATTCTTCTTGATAACAAGGGCATGGATAAGCCACATCCACAAAAGCTGTAAACCGAGTTGGAGCAGCTGATCCCAAGGTTCCTGTGAATGTTGCCACACCTTCTGTCTGAACTGGAAATGTGTACAGCTTGCATCATCTCCACTCAGTTATTTGATATTTCTTGAGTATGAATGAATGAGTCAGAAACACTGCTTTTCGGTTGTTTGTTTTATTACCATCCATTGTTTTTATATGTAAGTGTTTGAACCAACTGATATTTTCAGTTTATTCTCTTTTTGCCTTTGAAAAATTATGACAGTTTTCTCTGTTCTCTCTTGAGGTTTTAAAAAATGTACTCCAATAGAGTGAAAAACACAATAAAAATACTAGTGAGAGATCAGGATTTTTAAACAGTGATAGAAAATAATTATGGAGATGGATTTAGGTATTAGGAAGGAGGAAACTGATTCCTCAAACCCATTTAACAAATTGGGCTAACACATTATTTCTATGTTTCTTAGACTTCTCAATAAAAGGCCTCATAACCAATTAGCAGTTTTTAAATGATGCTCTAGGAGCAACTAGCTGTATTTCCTGTATTGGTATTATAATGTTACTTGCTTGTTGATGGCATTGAAGCAGGAAAATTATTGAATTCTTGGCCAAGGCTAGGGTTGGTTGTAACACATGTAGGATGCTTGTACCAAGTGGGGTAAGAGATTCCAGATGGCATTTAATTTCAGTGATTAAATCTACAGCATTTACCCTTATAAGCATATTAATCTGCCTGAGATTTGTACAGATTTCCTTTGGAACCTCATTGCTACAATTGAGAGTAATTTTAGTGAGGTCTCAAAGCTTTGGAGGCAGGCAGACCTGGAAGTTGAATTATTGTTTTGTTTTTTGCTAATGGAGTTACATTAGAGAAATGACTTCAACTTTTTTAGCTTCAGTTTCCTTAGCATAAAATGGGCATCATAAAAACTATTTTGAAAGATCAGTGTAAGAGTTCATAAGAATATATATAAAAGAGCTAGTATCTGACAATAGTAGGCACTGTCTGTTGTTACTGCTGTTATTTGGGTTTTAGGTCAAACTTCATTGGTTGCCTACATGGCTAAAATGTCTTTTTACCATTGAGTTGTAATTTATACTAGACATTTTAAGTTTCATGGATTTTTATAATTCTTAGATAACAGTCTATAGCAAACATTTCTGTATCACAAAAATGCTTAAGTTATATTTACAGTTTTTTTGGGTATAATACAGACATGAACATTCTGAAGTTCTAATTAGAAGTTTAGGCTTTTCTTAAATTCCAGTTACAAAATGCCAGACAGAAGAGCTAAGTACTTTTTCTGTTTTACTCTAAAACTGAAAACGCAGACCTTACTAATTTTTAGAACATGTAAAATGTAATATGGGTTGGTGGGCAAAGTGCCTTTTCAGTAAAACACCTTTAAAGCAGAATAGTTTCACAGTGTTTTTGGTTACCTTTCTCTCATGGAAAGTATATCGAAGATGGGAGTTAGTGGAGAGGAGAGCAGGACAGGGGTCTGGGCCTCAGGGCTTTCAAGAATTGTGCTGTGGAACCCTGTAACTTTATCCTCTTGTGACCTAATAATGCACATTTCACCAGGCCTTCTATGTAAGTTCAGTGAGGTTACAAGGAGAACATGAAATCATTTTGAGTTCTCCCCAAGACATATCACTAGAAAAATAAATGTATTTAGTTTCTGCTCTCTAATTTTGGGGGCACTTTGAGGTTTGGCATGGCTGGAAACGACTGTGTTTCAAGCTGAAAGTCTGTCCTGAAGTTAGAATCCAGCCTCTTTCTAAGAGACTTCAGATTTTTCTATAGTTCATTCCAAATGTACTTAGACCAGCTTTACAAATGTGGTCATGACTTCTTTATGGAATTTATTTTGTGTGTTCGACTTTTGGCAAACCTCTCTAGCATGTTTCTGTTGCCTATAAATTAAATTGCTTTTCTGGGGTGCTTTGTGTTAGTGCTTTCTCTGGCTGCTCCCCCTACTGCTTTGTAATAGTCAGTGCAGAACATATAGTAGCACTTTTTGTTGATGTATTTTCTTCTGGACAAGAAGGGTGTTGTAGTAAATATAGGATCTTCATAGAGGTGGCTAAATCTTAAGCTGTTTCCGCGTTATGCAAGTACAGCGTAACTCAGAATAGAAATAAATGTTAAACTTTTGCTAAGAAGGAAACTAAGTTAATTGGAAAAGGCATTTTAGTTTTATGGAGAGAAAATAGCCTCAGTTGTTTCTACTTAATAACATAGTGAATCTTAGATTTAACAGTTGTTGAGTTAATATGCCTAATAAAAAGTTTAAATTTCAGAAGAAAATATCTTTTATAGTTATAGAAAATCAACATTTAGATGTTTTGAGTTTGATACCTGCTTTTTCATCTACTTAATAAAGGTAGATTTGGGAAAGATTTATGTAGCTTACATATAGTACCTAAAAGTTGATATGAAGGATTGAGAATCATATAATCGCTGTTAGAAAAAATAGTTCCTTTTCTTTTAAATAATAATAGAAGAGGGAAACAGTTTTAAAGGAAATTTTTCTTTCACTGAAAAGTAGAGCCCTTGACTTTAACTTAGCATAAAACTAAGGGTTAAAAAAAATTTTAATTTGTCTCTATTGTCGTCCGTTCGGTTCCTGTGTCAGTAGTGACAGTAAGTTTAATTATTCCTAACATTTAATTATCAAAAACTCCTAATTTTAAATTATTCAATAAATTAATCACTACTAGAGAAATTGCCTTTTTTTCAGTTATATTTTGGCTTAATTTATGGGATAGTGGTAACTTACTTCTGTCTGAAAGCATTATGAACTATCTACCTTTATGAAAAAAATTGCAAAACCTAAAGATTGGTCATGATAAAAGAAGCATTTTTTTCTAATGTTATGGATAAATTAAACAAACTGGTTTTTTTTTTTTCCAGATAGCAAGGATGATAGATAATGCTTTGTTCAATTTAAGAAGACTTCTGTGATACTTACATGGATTGTAGCAATCAATTAAGATATAAATATATGATGGATGTGAAATGCTGTTAATGTCAGGATTTTCAGTTGATTCACAAAATATGTCGAGTTTGGTTTTCTCTTTTTCAGAAGGAGAGACCAACTTTTTTTTTAAAACTAGATTGCTGGGGTTAATTCTGTGATAGCATAGCTCTACTAGGGGAGCAGTTTTTACATGGCTACTAATTGTAATAGTTTAATTGACACTGTTAGTCTGAGATCTTTCTAGAATATAGAGAGACTGGTAGCACTTTAATACTCACATTAGTTTTGAAAGGCATTTGAAAAAGAATTTTTTTTTTATTCCCTGTAACAGCGATGAGGGATGTGCGTTGATATTTGCTTAGACAACAAACAATTCTGCTGTGTTCATTAGGAAATTAGTTAAGTTCAATTACCAACTGCAATGATAATAGGTTTATTATCTTTTAGGGAATAGTTTATCTTTTATAAAGTATTTATTATTATTATTGTTTACTATTCAGGGCTTTTTTTTTTAATACTCTGTATATGATAAGAATGAATGATATTTACTCCCTGGCCTGGAGTACGCACCAGTGATACTTACAGCAGGTTTGTACAGTGAAAAAAACATAGATTTTTTCATTAGACGAATTTGGTTTCAAATTCTAGCTCTGTTATTTCCTATCTAATATTTTGGGCAATAGGCCTTACCTCTCTATAGCTCACTTTTTTCATTTATAAGTGGGAGTAATGAAAGGGGAAAATAAAAATCTGAGAGCATTACCTGAAATGTATGTAAAGCTCAGTTTGGTGTATTAGCACATATTGGGTGCTCAATAAATTACACTGTGTTTGCCTGTCTAGAATATATTTAAAAAGTAAGATTAAGAAAAACTCTGTGTAATATATTTCTTATGATGTAAAAACATAATAAATATTTCTTAGAAGAAAAACATGACTTTTCTATTCTTTTTTTTTTTTTTGAGACGGAGTTACCCTCTTGTTACCCAGGCTGGAGTGCAATGGCGTGATCTAGGCTCATGGCAACCTCCGCCTCCTGGGTTCAAGCAATTCTCCTGCCTCAGCCTCCCAAGTAGTTGGGACTACAGCTGCACGCCACCACACCCAGCTAATTTTTGTATTTTAGTAGAGACGGGGTTTCACCATGTTGGCCAGGATGGTCTCGATCTCTTGACCTCGTGAACTGTGAACCACCCTTCTCGGCCTCCCAAACTGCTGGGATTATAGGCGTGAGCCACCGCGCCTGGCCGAGTTTTCTATTCTTTAAGATTACAGTCTAAATTAATGTCTCTCAAACTTTGTCATTTCTGTGGAGTGCAACAGCATGATCTTGGCTTACTGCAACCTCTGCTTCCCAGGTTCAAGCGATTCTTCTGCCTCAGCCTCCCAAGTAGCTGGGACTACAGGAGTGTGCCACCACACCCAACTAATTTTTATATTTTTAGTAGGAACGGGGTTTCACCATGTTGGCCAGGATTGTCTCGATCTCTTGACCTCGTGATCCGCCTGCCTCAGCCTCCCAAAGTTCTGGGATTTTGTAATTTCTGTGTACATTCATATCTGCTATTATATGCTGAATGTTTTAATCAACGTATTTTTTATTAATCTTTAAAAATTTTTCAATTATCTTTGATTGGTATATATTAATTGTATATATTTCTGGGGTACAACGTGATTTTTAAAATGTATACATCATAGAAAGATTCAGTAAAACTAATTAACATATCTTTATTACCTCACCAATTTATCTTTTTTGTGATGAGAATGTCAAAAATCGATTTTAGCAATTTTAAAACACAATATATTCTCCATGCAGTGCAATAGATCACTAAAAATTCCTCCAATATAACTGAAATTTTGTACTGTTTAATCAACATCTTCCATTTCTCTGTCCCTCTTCTCCTCTACAGCCTCTGGTAACCACCTTTCTACTCTCTGTTTCTGAGACTGACTTTTTTAGATTCCCCATGAAGTGACATCATTTAGTAAAGATAGTATTTGTCTCTCTCTGCCTGACTTATTTCACTTAGCATAATGTCCTTTAGTTCCATTCCATGATGTTGTGAATGACAGAATTTCTTTCTTTTGCAAGGCTGTATAATCTTCGTGTGTGTGTGTGTGTGTGTGTGTGTGTGTGTGTATTTGATGAACACTTAGATTGCTTCCATATCGTGGCTGTTGTAAATAAAGCTGGGATGAATATGGGAGTGCAAATATCTTTTTGATGTACCAATTTCAATTCTTTTGGGTATATAACCAGAAGTAGGATTGTTAGATTGTATCGTAGTTGTATTTTTAGATTTTTGAGGAATCTTCATACTATTTTCAGTAATGGTAGTACTAATTTACATTCCCACCAACAGTGTAGAAGGGTTCCCTTTTCGCCACATCCTTGCCAACCCTTGTTATCATTTATCTGTTTGAAAATAGTCATTCTACATGGTGGGGAACAACACATACTGGGGTCTGTTGGGGGTTGAGATGGGGCAGGGAGAGCATCAGAAGAATGACTAATGGACGCTGTGCTTAATGCCTAGGTGACGGGAGTTATTTGAAGCAAACCAACATGGCACATGTTTACCTATGTAACAGACCTGCACATCCTGTACATGTACTCCTGAACTTAAAAGTTGAAGAAGAAAAACAGGAAAATAGCCATTCTAACAGGCATGAAGCTTATTGTGGTTTTAATTTGCATTTCTCTGAGAATTAGAGATATGGTTGAGATTATTTGTTTGTTTGTTTTGAGACAGGGTCTTGCTCTTTTTTTTTTTTGAGACGGAGTTTCGCTCTCGTTACCCAGGCTGGAGTGCAATGGCGCGATCTCGGCTCACTGCAACCTCTGCCTCCAGGGTTCGGGCAATTCTCCTGCCTCAACCTCCTGAGTAGCTGGGATTACAGGCATGCGCCACCATGCCCAGCTAATTTTTTGTATTTTTAGTAGAGACGGGGTTTCACCATGTTGACCAGGATGGTCTCGATCTCCTGACCTCGTGATCCACCCGCCTCGGCCTCCCAAAGTGCTGGGATTATAGGCGTGAGCCACCACGCCCGGCAGGGTCTTGCTCTTTAGTTCAGGCTGGAGTGCAGTGGCATGGTCATGTCTCACTGTAACCTCGAACTCTTGGGCTCAGTGATCCTCCTGGCTTCAGCCTCCTAAGTAGCTAGGACTACAGGTGTGTTCCACCATGCCTAGCTTTTTAATTTTTTAGTATAGAGAGGGTCTTGCTGTTTTGCCCAGGCTTGCCTAGAATTCCTGACCTCAAGTCTGCCTCAGCCTCTCAAAGCATTGGGATTACAGGCATGAGCCACTGTGCTGGGCTGGGATTGTGATTACAGGCATGAGCCACTGGACTGGGCTGGGGAACGTTTTTGTTTTTTTTTTTTTGTATCTCTGTTGGCCATTCATATCTCTTTTTTGAGGAAAGTATGTCTATTCAGATCCTTTGCCTATTTTTTTTTCAATTTGTTTTCTTACTATTTGGTTGTTTGAATTTTTTATATATTTTGAATATTAGCCTCTTAGCAGATGTATGGTTTGCAGATATTTTCTCCCAATCCATTGGTTGTCTTTTCACTCTATTATTTGCTTGGTTTTGTGGATATTATTACATCCACTTTTTAGTTGGATGTAGTCCTGTTTGTCTGTTTTTATTTTTGTTGCCTGTGCTTTTGGAGTCCTATCCAAGAAATCATTGCCCAGACCATTTTGTGGAGATTTTATCTTATATTTTCTTCTAGTAGCTTTACAGTTTCAGGTCTTACGCATAGGCCTTTATATCCATTTTGAGTTGATTTTTATATATAGTGTGAGATAAGAGTATAGTTTCTTTCTTCTGCAGGTAGATAGCCAGTTTTTCCAACACTATTTAAAGAGACTATCCTCTCTTCATTGTGTGTTCTTGGACCCTTTGTCAAAAATCAATTGACTGTTAATACTTGGATTTACTTCTGGGCTTTCTATCCTGTTCCATTGGTTGATGCTTCTCTTTTTATGTCAGTACCATGCTGTTTTGATTAGAATAGCTTTATAATATATTTTGGAATGAGGAAATGTGATGTCTGCAGCTTTGTTCTTTTTGCTTAAGATTGCTTTGGCTATTAGGTCTTTTTTGGTTCATATCAATTTTAGGATTTTTTTTCTCTTTCTGTGAAAAAATGACATTGGAATTTTTGACAGGAACTGCATTGACTCTATAGATGGCTTTGGATAGTATGGACATTTTAACATTACTTATTCTTTCAGTACGTGAACATGGGATATCTTTTCATTTATTTGTGTCTTCTTCAGTTTTTTAAATCCATGTTTTATAGTTTCCAGTGTATAGATCTTTCACCTCTTTGGTTAGATTTATTCCTAAGTATTTTTTATGCTATTGTAAATGGGATTATCTTCTTAATTTCTTTTTGGATAATTTATTGTCAAAGTATAGAAATGCTAAGAGCAATTTATCTTTAAATGTAAATACTCAAGTGTCTTAAGTAATGGTATACATGAAATCATGTGTCTGATCAAGTTATATTTTTTATGTATTTTTTTTTCTAAAATTGATAAATAACAAAATGAGAAAACATTCATCCTTGCACCACCTTAAAGCATTTTGCCTACCATTTACAAACACTGGACATACTTTTGAACATACTAGTCTAAATCAGCAGCAAGAACAATTTAGAGACTAATTTATTGTTTTAAACAATGTACATTTTTCCTTCTTTTCCCTCAGTTGGATTTCTCCACTAGAGGAGAAAATGGCAAATTCCTTCAGCAGAAATATCCCAATTCCTAAAATATTCATTCCATAGGCAGAGTGGTCCATGGATTTAGAGCACCCTCCTATAGACAGCCTGCCTGAATTGGATTCATTCTCTCCCTTTAAACAAATGTAAATTGGGCTGCACTGCCTTCTGTGCTTCAGGTTTCTCATCTGTTAAATAGTTTCTGTAATTATTTAATGAATTAAATGATGGGAATTGTCTAGACTGAGTCAGGAACATACTAGATACTCAGTAGAACCCATTCATTTCCATATGTAAAGGAATACTATTAGTTTTATTATTATTATTATTATTTTTTGAGAAGGAGTCTCACTCTGCAACCAAGGCTGGAGTGCAGTGATGCAATCTCGGCTCACTGCAGCCTCCACCTCCCAGGTTCAAGTGACTCTCCCACCTCAGCCTCCTGAGTAGCTGGGACTAGAGGTGCGTACCACCACACCCGGCTGATTTTTTGTATTTTTAGCAGAGGTGGGGTTTCACTGTGTTAGCCAGGATGGTCTCAATCTCCTGACCTCATGATCCACCTGCCTCGGCCTCCCAAAGTGCTGGGATTACAGCCATGAGCTATCATGCCTGGCCAATACCATTCGTTTTATTTTCTTACTTTGGGGGTTGAGGGTTAGGTAAGGGTGTCTGCCATCCTGATTTCTATCCTTTTGTTAAAGTGGCCTAATAATGTTGATACTAACCAAAGAGGACTATTATAATGTTTTATTTACTCTTCTTCCCCATTAATCACTCATTTTGGTGGTTGTTTCATATATTTTGTTTTTCCTTTATTTTCAAGGAGTTTGCTCTTTCTTTCTGTAATTTTACAGTATAGCCCATCAAGCAGGCCTGAGATTTTGTCAGAATATCTGAAAATCTCTAAACTCTTTTCTAGCAGAAATGCATAATGCAGTAGAGAATAGTCTACCTAGTGTTTTTCATAAACGTATGTACATATGTTCTTCCTCTGCATGAGACTGAAAGTAGCCCAGGCACACAATATTTTATTAATATTTAGTATTAAGAAAAGTATACTAAGAAGGTAACTCTCCATTCTACCTCTCAACATCTTACCACCTAGTATACACACAAATATTTCCTTGCTCTATCAGCCGAGAGGGTCTTGAAGCAACCACACCCCAGTAGCAATGAGCACACTTGGCATCCACATTTTGATTTCTAATACCATTCTCTAATGAAAGGAGCCAAGACTCTTTGAAAAAAATAACTGATTCTGGGGACTCAGGAAGGAAATATATAAGATAAGCCTGGAGCATCTTGTAGTGCCGTAAAGTAAGGACCTGCTCAAATAAACAGAACCCTATACCCATGGGAATATATTGAAGAGTTGCAAGAGCAAACTGAAAGAGCTCCCAAAGGCCAAAGCTAGGACAATTTGAGCAAGAAAGTAATATAGTATTGGATTATATCCCAAAGAGTAAAATAAATATTCATAAACCCATATCAATATAATTTATTAAATAACTAAGTAGGGGAGAATACATAAATCTCCTGTGCAGAATTCCCATTAGCTTCTATAGCTACTGTGCCCTCAAGGAGGGAGAACATAACTAACTCTCTACACCGTAAGTGTGAGCTGTGCTTATTGACTTCCTTCTGAATAGTACCGTGTAGAAAGCGGGGGGGAAAAAAAAAAAGAAACTCTGCGTTGGAGAAACCTATCACTACTTCAGCCATGTTATCAAAGTCAACATTGACAATGATAAGTGATAACATGTATCCTTGATACGATTTGATGAAAATGGCATTTTTTATCTGTGGTTTTCCTACTGAAAACATATAACCGTAATCTAATCATAAGGCAAATATCAGACAGATCTCAGTTGAGGGATATGCTACAAAATGCCTGACCAGTCAGTACTCCTCAAAACTGTCAAGAGTATCTAAACCAAGGAAAACCTGAGATCTACAGCCAAGAGTCTCAGGAGACATGAGGACGAAATATAATGGGGTATCCTGGATGGGATCCGGAACAGGAAAAAAACAAAACAAACAAACAAAAAAACATTATGTGAAAACTAAGGACATTTGAATAAAGTGTGGACTTTGGCTAATAATAATGTATCAATATTGGTTAATATTTGTGACAAATGTGCCATATTAAAGTCAGACGTTAATAATGGGAAACTGAGTGTAGAATGTATAGGAATTATCTGTGCTGACTTCACAAGTTTTCTGTACATTTAGTTCTGTTCTAAAACAAAAAGTTTTATTTAAAAAATTGAAACCATCTTTTAAGGCCTATTTGGAATGCTACATCCTCTATAAAGCCTTTTTTTATCCCATCTTCTTCCCATCCCATATCTGGAGTGTCCTATATCTCCCACCTCAGCCTCTCTTAATTGGATATACTATCTTTTACCTTTGACTTTCCACAGAATTTTTATTTGTAATTCTCTTAACTCTTAGCATAATGTTTTGTGTCTTTGTTTTATTGTTCTAATGAGGTCTTCTACAGTGTTTTTAGCCCAACCCAGTGAATGTCTGCTGCCTTAGACTGATATTCAGCCATCCTGACAGTCTACACAGTGAGTGTCAATACAACGTTTTGTAGTCAGTCACATAAATTAGTACAGGATGCATGATGTTGGTTGATGCAAATGCTGTTTTTTACCTTGTATTGGTAGACAAAGAGTCTGAACACTCTAGTTTGTACCTTTCTAGAAAGGTTGGTTCTTTTTTCCCCCTTTTTTTTCAGTGACAGGAATCATGAGCATTTCTCACTTAATCTCAGTTCTGCTTTTAGATATTCACGTCTCAGAAATTTTATCATAGTATATGCTAGATCAGTCTCATCTCATTTAAATTAAAAGGTTGTAGTGTACAGGCAAAAACCATAGAGGCCATATTCATGGTCATAAACTGCTTTTTCTCTTCTCTACCTATTTTATCAATAACATTCTTATTAGTTTGTTCCAACTAAAAATGACATAAAAATGACATAATGAATACTTTCCCTGCTAGTCTGGGAAGAAAGGATGTGTTTGTTGGCTTTTGCCTGTCAGAGTCTTCTGCAATGTTTGCCTAGGGCATGCTTGCGTTCCCATCAGCATCTCTGGTCTGCTGCACTGTAATCCATATAGGGACAGCCTCTGGCTTTTATTACTGACAAGCAGTGCACTGTGCAGCCATAGGCACCATAATAGGAAACACCTTGGCCTGTCATAAATAGGTCTGGAGGAGTAGAAAGCATAGGCCTGATGGGGGTGTGTCCATAGCAAAGAGGCAAAGATGCAGCTGCCATATTGGAGGAAGTGCAGGCTAATGTCTGCCGTTTGCATTTCAGAAAATAACTGGCTGATTTTAAAGCTGCTTTCTGTATAAATAGCAGTGTTTTGGTTGCTTTCTGTTTTTGATTTAAATGTGAATAAAGCCATCTTAAAGAGATTATACCTTCAAAGTATTTTGAGATGATCTATAAAGTGTTTTACTTTTCTTATTTTACTTTTAATTCTACCTGATCATTCCAATTCAAACCCAGTAGAGAAGGAAAAATAGATATTTCACTATAGTGGGAAATTAGGGAAAAAAGAATCATGCAAAAAAAAAAGACAAATGATTGTGTGTCTTTTAAAAGAATTATAATTGGCTGGGCACGATGGCTCATGCCTGTAATCCCAGCACTTCGGGAGGCTGAGACAGGTGCACATCTCGAGGTCAGGAGATTGAGACCATCCAGGCCAACATGGTGAAACCCCATCTCTATTAAAAATACAAAAATTAGCCCAGCGTGGTGGCATGCACCTGTAGTCCCAGCTACCTAGGAGGCTGAGGCAGAAGAATCGCTTGAACCCAGGAGACGGAGGTTGCAGTGAGCCGAGATCGTGCCCCACTGTGCTCCAGCCTGGTGACAGATCAAGACTTGGTCTCAAAAAAAAAAAAAAAAAAAAAAAGAATTATAATCATATTGAATTACCCAAAATTACAAAGAAAAGTACATTTATTATTAAGGTGACTCCTGTTGTCTGTGCCTTTATATCAACTCCCAATTTTATAAAAGGAATACATTCTTTGACCATAAAGCCTTTATTATATATTCATGTTTTTTTCAATCTTTAGGGAAAAAATGAACTGCAATATTAATGATGATAGGCTTTATAGCAAGAATTTAGGAAGACAATAAATTTCAAATATGCAAGACAATTTCAGTTTTTAATAAAAAGATAAAATTACTTCATGGGTGCTTTAAATATATATAGGTGTCATTTAATTATTTACAAGGAAGCCCATTTCACAGAAGAGGGTAAAGACTGTAATTCTGTTAAAAGAATATTTAAAAATTAAGATAGGTTTAGGAAAACTAAAGTCTTGATTTTTCTTTTTTTTTTTTTTCTGAGCACTTTGGCCAGAGCTGTTTATAAATCAGGTACTCAATCAATTTGTTGACTGGGTCCTCCCTTGTTAAAACCAAAACACTTATCCTCTTGTATCTTTTTTAAAACAGTATTTCAAATAAGTTTCAACAATATGCGGTGATAAGAATGAAACCTATTAACACTCTCCTTGGTATATATTTTGATTTTCTTTTCTTTGTTTTCTTAATCTTATATTGCCAATATGGTCTCTAACATAAGGGTAGGTGATCATTGGGTTTTGATAAATTATAAGGAATCTTCTACTAGAAATATGCCTGTTTCTTTATTGCACATCAGGAAAAAATTAGTTTACTTTATGCCAGAAGATACTGTTTGGGCCTAAATCTTAATTTTTCTATCTAGTGTTAATACAGTAGAATGGCTAAAGGATATATAGAAGAGAAGAAAAAAGATGAAGAGCTTGCATCATTACTGACTGAATCATCAGTCCCTACATAAGGGGGATTTGTTCTTTCAAAAGTAGAATTCAGCTGGACGTGGTGGCTCACGCCTGTAATCCCAGCACTTTGGGAGGCCACAGCAGGCAGATCACATGAGGCCAGGAGTTCAAGACCAGCCTGGCCAACAAGGCAAAACCCGGTCTGTACTAAAAATACAAAAATTAACTGGGCATGGTGGTGCATATCTGTAATCCCAGCTACTAGGGAGGCTGAGGCAGAAGAATCACTTGAACCCAGGAGGTAGAGGTTGTAAAGAATGGAGATGGCACCACTGTACTCCAGCCTGGGTGACAGAGTGTGACTCCATCTCAAAAAGAAAAAAAAATAGAATTCATGAGAAAAATTACTTGTTGCTATTTTGCCTTATTTTTAAACATTTCAACATATTGTCTGTTTGATACATATGAACAGTCTGACAACAACTCATTGGGAAACACAGTATTTACCTTACCTTCTAATGTAAGGCATGATTCTAGGTATTTTCTCATTCCTCACACCTTAAATCTCTAATTTAGTCCCAGAAACAGTATACTACATGTCAAAACATTTTTTTTTTTTTTTTGAGACAAGTTCTCACTCTGTCAACCAGGCTGGAGTGCCACTGCACCCAGCGTCAAAACATTTTTAAAGATAAAAACCTAACGCTCAGTTAAACTTTTCTAAGATCTATGTGCTTCTAAATAGGTGTAAAGATTACTGGATGTTATATTGGTGAGGAAGATGGTGAAACAGAAGAAAAAGTGTTTATTCTCTGGTTGTATTTTCAAAATATATCCAAATAATATTATTAAAATGGATTTAGTGAGCACTAGATTTCAAAATAGCAAGAGCAGTTTCAGTGAAGTATAATTCCTAGAGAAGAATCCTCCTATAGTACCTCTTGTTTTGCCTTCTTTGTTCTCTAAGTCATGTCAGGATGGGAGCACAACGGACCTGGCCCTAGCTCCTAGGAGGAGCATGTACCTTCTAACATATGCACAAAAGTAAACTGAAGGATAATAGGGTTAGTGGGATGAGGATACTAAGTGACTAAAGCAGATCTGAGAATCTGAGCTGCAGAGGATTTGGAGGTGAGATGGAGGGAAGGAAACTTAGTGGGAAGCAGGCAACAGATAGAGAAGATATAGGATAAACCCAGGGACGGTGTAAGCAGATTCACAATTTTAATATTAGCCTATCAGTAAGAAGTTGTGTTGGAGGTCTGTTTTCTTAGTGGGGACAAAGTGGCAAGGGAAGATTCACTTGTGGATAGGGTGGAGAATGAAGGCCTAAGGAAAGAAAGGTAGAGAGAAAGTGAAAGGACGTATTTGGCAGTGTGAGGCAAAGAAAGAGAAGAGCTGGAGAAGGAGGGGAGTCAAGCTTTCCTTGGCTGGAGGCAGACTGACCCACGTTG
Organism: Aotus nancymaae; assembly: GCF_030222135.1. Lineage (NCBI taxonomy): Eukaryota > Metazoa > Chordata > Mammalia > Primates > Aotidae > Aotus > Aotus nancymaae. Next base: position 53,084,066 of record NW_026988425.1, on the reverse strand, counting down.
TTGCCCTTTCCACTGCAGGGTTCATATGGTGAAATCTGGGTAGACTGAAACTTTGGGACAGCCTTGAAGTAAAAAAAGAAATCCCAAACGGGTCAGCTGGAGGGTGTAAACGTTTATGGAAGGACAGTCAACTGTAGAGCTGGAGGAGGAGGTACAGAGTTGACTGGAGAGGGATTGATGGATGGTATATTTCGTGAGGCTTGAGTCTTTTTTAGCCCTAATAGCTGGCGTCAGCTTCACCTGTTGCCTCCTTGAGTCATGCCCTGGTAGCACTGGATGGTGATCCAACTGCTGAGCCATCCGCTAAGGACCGGCTGCCTGGGAGTGAGGAAGGTGGTTGATGAACTCTCAGGCAGCAAAGTATAAACTGGAATGGGGTGAACAGAGACTGTCAAAATAAGTACGGGCTGATTTGCTCTAATATATCGTAGGTAATTATTAGATGCTGGAAGAGTACAATGGAATGGAATCGAAGATGAAAAATGTGAACTTTTATCTTGATTGCACTTTAAATCTCCTGAATTCTGAGGAGCTTAGCAATTCCTCTTCGGGATATAAATCTGCCCTAGAGTAGAGTTGTGACCTTGGATAATTTAATTAATTTGGCTTCCCTGAGCCTTTGTTTTCCCTGTAAATCAGGACTAACATAATCTACCTCAGGATTGTGTTGAACATTAAGTGAAAACTTTCGTAGAGTATGTAGTGTGGTAGGCACACATGATAGATACTGTGGCCTATCCTTAGGAGGGATGAGAACAAAACTATTTTTAAACTTAAAAGGTCAAATTTATATGCTGCCTTATAGGTAACCCAGTGCAATTGGAGCTTGAATCAACAGGCCTGGGAGAAAGCTTACAGAGTGTGCCTTTGAAATCCCGATACCCAGTCATGGTGATTTATGAGACCTTACCAGCCTGCATATGTGATGGCCCACTGAGTTTGTTTACTTTAGTTTTAGCTCAGTTACCTAGCACTCTATGATAGCCTATTTTTTATTTACAGTCTTGCTGACCACTTTATTATGATTTCTTTGAAAGAATATGAAGACAGCCATAAAAAACTTTTATTAGAGTTGTGAGGGTCTCCTGTAGGTCTTCACTGTGTCTGAACATCAGTCCGTTGCTTGTGCTTTGCTTTTCTCTCACCCTGGATGACCTTCAAGCCTCTTCCAAATGATTTTTCTGATTCCCTGAAATACTGAAATTGTGATTAACAGAAGTGTCAAGTAGTAATCAATATCAAGATAGTAGTTGTCTCTTCCTGGGTAAACTAGAAACAAGAATCAAACATAGACCCCTGTAATCATTGCACAGATTAAAAATGACAGTGCAGCTGTGAAACAGAGGAATGAACGACAAAAACCCTAAACCTAGTTTGAGCCCCAGGATGAGGTCCTTGTCATGAGTCTGACGCTAGCCATAGCTAGCAAGAGAAGGAAGTCCCTAGCAGTGTAGTTGTTACAAGGGTTGAAAATGAGTCATTTTGCAGGTGATTGATCCCCTTCCATTTTCCACTTGCTGTCAGCCACAGAGGAGTCAGACTTTGGTCTGCTTAATAGAAGTTTCTTTTCTTTTTTTTTTTTTTTTTGATTTCAGAAACCCTTAGAAAGAGACTTGTGTGACCTAACAATGCACAGAAAAGTTAAGGTGACCCAGAACAAAAACAGTTTGTGTTACTTTTGTCAAAGTTTTATCTTGTGGCAAATACAAACTTTCTGTTGCTAAACATATGACCCTGATTTGGGTCTTTATTGACGTCATCAGTTTTTTTTTTATTCCTGAGATGGAGTCTTGCTCTGTCACCCAGGCTGGAGTGCAGTGGCATGATCTTGGCTCACTGCAGTCTCTGCCTCCTGGGTTCAAGTGATTCTCCTGCTTCAGCCTCCCAAGTAGAGAGGATTACAGATGCATGACCATGCCCAGCTAATTTTTGTGTTTTTAGTAAAGACGGGGTTTCACCATGTTTGCCATCTGGTCTCAAACTCCTGGCTTCAAGTAAACAACTGCCCACCTCAGCTTTCCAAAGTGCTGGGATTACAAGGTGTGGGCCACCACACCCGGCATACCCGGATAACATCGTCACTTTTGAAAGAAAGTTTTAGTTTGGTGATGACTTTATTATTTGTATTTGATCCTTGTCCATTTTTCTCTAGATCTGGTACTACTTTCATGTGGAAAATAAATCATTAGGAGGTTTTTTGTTTTTTTTGTTTTTTTTTTGAAATGGTGTCTCGCTCTGTTGCCCAGGCTGGAGTGCAGTGGCGCAGTCTCGGCTCACTGCAACCTCTGCCTCCCAGGCTCAAGCAGTTCTCCTGTCTCAGCCTCCCAAGAAGCTAGGACTACAGGTTCATGCCACCATGCCCAGCTAATTTTTGTATTTTTGGAGAGACAGGGTTTCACCATGTTAGCCAGGATGGTCTCAATTGCTTGACCTCGCTATCCATACTCCTCAGCCTCCCAATGTGCTGGGATTACAGGTGTGAGCCACTGCACCTGGTCCATTAGGAGCTTTTTATTTTGTACCTTTTGGCTGCACACAGCCACAACCCAGTCTTTAGGTTTTCACTGAGGAATTTTTATTTTAGCCCAATTATTGTATGACATGTATCTGGCTCCAAAGGTTCTTATAGGTGAAATGAGACTTTTTATGTATCTGTATTCAAACAGGTAGGTAGGTAGATAGATAGATGATTGATTGATAGATAGATAGCAAAACATATGGAAATACCACTGAAAATACAGCCAGCCATATAACGTAAGCCTGTTGTGTGTTAATGAGTGATAGGGTAATACATTATGTCCTGTCCTGTGGAGGAGTTCAGAGTGCATTCAAAACAGAGGACCAGAATGGTCCCAGAAAAAGTGCTCCTTAAGATGAATCTCGAACATTGAGGATTTATATAGGCATCTAATGAGGGAAGAGGTAGTATTTCAGGGGCTAGGTAAGGCAGAGTAGGACGGGATACTCATATAGATTAGCTTTATTGTATGTTTGTTGGAGAGGAGGGTAGTGGGCATTCTGGAGGAGTGAATCTCTCTGGAACGGAGGATGTGATTATAGGACCAGAGGCAGGTATGAGAATTGTAGATTGAGGCCACACTGTAGACTGCTTTCAATGCCGGGCCAAACCATTTGCACCTTGTGGTCCTACAATTCATGAAGAACTCTTACATTTGACTATTAGGAAAATATTTTGAAGAAAGTAAAATAAAGAGACTTTAGAAGGATAAATCTGGTGGTAGTGTGCAGGATGGATTATATCAAGGGGAAACTGTACTGAAAGTAAGAAGAAACTGTTAGGGAATTAGGTGTAAAAGTGCTAAAAAAAAAAAAAAAAAAAAAGGTGGGGGTGCCGAAATAGGATAGCCATGGAAAGAGAGGAATGGGTAGGAGAAAGATTGTACAGGGAAGTGTGACAGCATGCATAAGACTTGGAAGGGCCACAGACAGAGGAAAGCATGAAATTCTAAACCCAAATAATAGAAAGCATGAAATTGTAAACCCAAATGATAGAAAGAATTATAGTTGGAAAATCATGAAGAAAAGCCAGTTGGGTGTTGGGGGAGGCTGGACAAATATGACAGTTAAGTTTTTAGACATATAATTAAGGTAAGACTATATATCTAAGTGGAAACGCCCTATAAGCTTTCAGTTGTCAAGACTGGATTTCTGGTAAAAAGGCAAGATTTTACTTGGGTATTGTCAGTAAAGTTGATAGCTAAGACCTTAAGGCATATCTGTGAAATGGGAGTGACAGTTCTCATAAAGGTTATTATTAGAAATAAAGTAATCCCAGGAGAGTATGCAGGACTCTCCTTGACACATAGCGGACCCTCAATAAACATTAGGTTTTATTCTTTTTTATTATGGGTTTTAGGGAACAACAATTTTGTGAATTATTAGAACCGTATCTAGGAAGCTATAAAAGCTATCTGCATGATGTGTTTTCTTAGTACCCCAAATGGAAATTCATATGTTCTAATTCACATACATGTTTCCCTAGCTGTTAGGGAAAGATGATAGCTCATGCTTAGCTGTTGATCACTGTTTGTAAGGCTTTTCGTATTTTTTTACATACATGGTTAAGGATCTTAATCCTTGAGCCATATTTTGTTCTCATTTGTTTGTGTCCAGAGTCAAATTAAGTTTAAGGAATTCATAAAGAGCTTCTTTGGAAGAATGATATTAACTCAATGTATTAAAACTACATTCACCCATAGTGTAATAGACTTACACAACATGGAAGAAATCTAGGAGGGGCAGACAGTTATTCATGAAGAGAGTTGTAGTACACCTGTCTGCATCTCTGTACATTTGTCAGGTCACTGCATTCTGAGAAAATTATGCCAGTCTGAAATCTCCAAAAGCATTCTGAGCTGGTATCCGTGATTCTGATAGTTCAGACAAACCGTTGGTTGCATAAGCTGTTAGGAAGATATTGTAGGAATTTTAATGCAACTGTTTTAATCAGATTGCTTTCCTTTAATAAGTTTCAGTGTTTCTGGTCATAATATAATTTATTAGCTCTAGACACATGGCACTGCTGGATCACCTACCTTAACTCTGATTCTCTCCATATAACCCAGTTACCTTAAGTAACATGCTGCATATTTCATTGCTAGTAAGAGAGGCAGGGCCAAGATTCGAACTTACATGAAGCCAACTAGAGAAACCTATGCTCTGCACTCTTTTACATCTCCTAATTCTCGTACACTACTAACCTGTTGCAAATGAAAATGTTTCATTATCATACCACTTTTAATTGCACTTATTATTGCCTTCAGTAAAGTCTTCATTTCTAAAATGTTTTAGTAAAACAGTACTTTAGTAAAAATATTGCCAGCTATGAATACTAGATTCTAAATTTGGTTCTAGTATGTGGCCTTGAATGAGGAAGTTTCTTAGGCTTTCACATTCCAATCTATTGGACTATTCTAAAAACATTTTAAAAGAATTTGATGGATATAGTCTATTCCAATATAATGATTTTCAAGGGTTCAAAAATTACTACTTAAGCAAAACTAAACTCTCTCACAGCTTTTTTTATTGTGAACTCTGTGAAGAACTTGGGGGACAGGAGGTAAAATGCCTTTGAAGAGTAAAAAATACAAAACTTCATACGTTTATATGTTCTGCTCTTGCCTCATAGGACTCTTCTTTCTCCTTACATACCCTCCTTTAGGTCTGTACTTCCCCCGGTCTTCTCCGTGTTAGCAAACGGCACCAATGTCCATCCAAGGCATTGATTATCACAGAAGTCTGGGAGTTGATTCTTTTCATTTCTTCACTTCTGTTGTCCAATTCTTCAAGTCTTGTCAGTTGTTTCTCAAGCACTTTTTCAAACCATCCTCTACAGAGACAACTTTAAAAAATGTAAATCACATCCTATCATTCCCTGCTCAGAACCTTCCAATGGTATCTTCACACCCTCTGAAAGGCTTACCAAGACCCACATGATGTTGCCTTCACCTGCCTCTATTCTCATTCTGTATACCTGTCCTCCCTCAGGCTGGCTGTGTTCCTCAGCCTTTGCTGAGAGTGCTGTGCCTCAAATCTGGTTGGCTCATTCTAGGCGTTTGAGTCTCTTCTCAAATACCACCTTCTCAGTGCAGTTTTTCCTTATGATTTAATTTTATATTCCCCCTCAATATATGTTACCCTCTTTTCCTTCATTGAGAGTGTTTGTCATTTTTTTTTTTGTCTGCTTGTTTATTGTCTTTTTGTCCCAGAAGTTCAAGATTTATATGAACAAGGAACTTGTCTGTTTTGTTCATTACTATATCCCCTATGCTGGCATATACTATTCAATAAGTATTTGTTGAGTGCGTGAGTAAATAACCATTCTAAAAAACTCTGATGTTTAAAGCCCCTTGTTTTCAACAAGAATTTTATTTGGAACCCTAGTATTTTTATTTGTATTTGTTTGTTAATAAATATCAAGAGTTCAGTAGTAAGATAGGTCTGGGAAATTCTAGGTTAAACAGAATAAAACAAGATATGTATTACAGGTCCTGGCAGAGCCTTGAATATGCTAACATCCACAGTCTCCAAAAGGGTCAGCACTGTATCAACAATTTATTTGACAGTGGGAGTTTTTGAGAATTATCACATGAGGCTGCTGTTCTTTACAGCACATTCTGGGAAATGCTGCCTCAGACAAAAACCTATCATATTAGAATTGGGGTAAAGGGCACAATACTGACCATAAAGTGGCAGATTCCTATGGAGTATAAAAAAAAGAACAGGCTGACAATCAAGGGCTCAGGGAAAAAAAAAAAAACAAACCTATGAAACAGTGGCAAAAGGACTCAAAAAGAACACAGCAATTGACACTATTCAGTTTTGTGCAAACAGCTATACCTACTTGGTTGGATTTTTCCATCTCTGTCAGCTGACATGGTACTTACAGCCTAGAATGAGCATACGAAAGGTATTTGTTGGCTATTTGATGATGACTGACAGGCTCCCAAGACCACCATAAATAAGTAAATTGAGTTTGATTTATTTAAAAATTAGGTCCAGGTAACTACACCTATCCCCTTACATTTATAAAAATAAGACAAAAAAGGACTATTTAAAAGAGAATACTTTATCATTTTATCACCTAAAGTCCTTTCTTATTATTTTTGGAGACAGAGTCCCTCTCTGTCGCCCTGGTTGGATCTTGGCTACCTAGCACTGTATGATAGCCTATTTTTTATTTACACTATCTTGTAAATATAGTGGCACGATTTTGGCTCACTGCAACTTCCGCCTCCCAGGCTCAAGCGATACTCCTGCCTCAGCCTACCGAGTAGCTGGGATTACACACATGCTACACCATGCCCAGCTAATTTTTTGTATTTTTAGTAGAGATGGGGTTTTGCCATGTTGCCCAGGCTGATCTTGAACTCCTGAGCTCAATCTGCCAGCCTCAGCCTCCCAAAGTGCTAGGATTACAGACGTGAGCCACCGCGCCCGGCAAACGCTTTTCACAACTAGGAATTTACTGAATATTGTATTAAATAAACTTTGGATAAATGTATCCTATTTTCTGGGAAATAATGGTGGAGCTCTTTGAAAGGGTAAAAATGACATTTTACCATACATAACTACACCTGAGATTTTTGTTTTGCATTTATCTTTGGGTAAAGTTTAGCAAATCTGGAATTGAAATAATTTGATAACATCAGCTAACATTATTCAAAGTTAGATTTCTGAGGTATAATTTACATAAGATTTACTTTTTAGAGGTATCGTTGAATGCATTTTCACAAATGTATGCAAGTGGATAACCACCACCATAATCTAGATATATATGTGTAATTATAATATATGTAATATATAATATAGGATATTTCCACCACCCAAAAAGTTTTCTCTTGCTTTTTATAGTCATTCTCCGAACCCTACTCCCAGTACTGATTGTTCCTATAGTTTTGCCTTGTCAGAATGAATAATACATTAAAGATATAACCTTTTGTGAATGGCTTCTTTCACTTATCATAATACTTTTAGGATTCATCTGTGTTATTGCATCTACTAGTAATTTATTTTACTGCTTTTTAGTATTTAATTTTTTTCCAGTATGTTATTTTATGGATATACCACAATTTGTTTACCCATTCACCAGTTGACTGATATCTGAACTGTTCCCAGGTGTCTGCTATTATAAATAGAGTTGCTATAAACATTTGCATATAGTTCTTTATATGGACATATGTTTTCATTTCTCATGGGTAGATACTTAGGAGTGGGATTGCTGGGTCATATGGTCAGTCTACTCTTTAACTCTGTAAGAAACTGTCAAACTGTTTTCCAAAGTTTCTATACCATTTTTCTTTCTCACTAGCAATGTATGAGAATTGAATTTGCTCGGTCTCCAGGCCAGCATTTTGTATTGTTTGCATTTTCATTTTATCCATTTTAGTAAGTATGTAGTGTGACATCTCATTGTGGTTTTACTTTTTGTTTTCCTAATGTCTAATGATCTTTTCACTGGATTGTCTTATTGTGTTGTAAGAATTTTTAAAAAATATATTCTGGATGTAAGTCCTTTATTGGATATGTATTTTGTACATATTCCCTTCCCAGACTGTGGCTTGTTGTTCTGTTTTCTTAACAGTTTCTTTCAAAGAGAAATTTGATAAAGTCCAATTTATCATTTTCTTTTATGCTTCATGCTTTTGTGGTTTAAGAAATCTTTGTCTAACACAAGATCACAAATATTTTCTACTGTGTTTTCTTCTAGAAGTTCTTTGGTTTTAGATTTTTCATTTAGTTCTATGATTCATTTCAAGTAGATGTCAATGTGGTGCAGGATAAAGGTTTCTTGTTTTGTAAGCGGATGCCCAATTGTTCAAGTATTATTTGTTGAAAGGAATACCATTTCTCTTTTGAATTATAGCTCAAATTTTATTACTTAAAATTATTCTAACATCCACATATTAAAGTGATGTGTGTAAAAGTTGTTTAAATATGTATTTCTAGAAGCATGCCTATTTGAACTAGTTATTATTACTGTAGACGACAGATACTCTCTTTGTTTAAATTGTTTTCACAAAGCATACCACGAAGTACAGAGGGGACATTAGTAGCTATTTTATGGTGACTATTGTATTCACTTAGGCCAGTTTGAGTGAATTGAAGATGCTAATTTTCTCTATAAGGAGAAAATACTTTTTCATACAAGATTATTTTTGTGGAGGCTTCATTTATGTGAAGTTTGTGCACCCATTTATTGCCATGATTATTCTTCAGTGAAACAAAAGTCTGTGGTAGATTTGCTGCTGCTGGTTTTAGCTAAATTGACTAAATAGTTATAAACATACAAAACTCTGTCTCTACCATATATGAATTCAAGCTGTATCAACAATTATAGACTACTATGCTAACATTTAATAAGAGAGTTAGCCCAGGTAGAAGAGAAATATAAATATAGCCATCCGATCAGTCCCATGTTATTTCAGCTTCAAGGAACCTCTCAGCAAAAATGATTTCCTTTCTCCATAAATGTTGCAGGTGTTTCCTATTTTAAATAAGACGTTTTTGTAAAAAATTTAAAATCAGATTATTTAGAGAATGATTCTTAGCTTCTTCATATGATTATTTGGTTTTTAAAAAATCAACCTGGAGTTCCTCTTAATTTCAAATCTCCATAACACTTAGATGTTTTCATTTACTGAAAGGTGATGGCTCTTCAGGAACAGAGTTGTTTCTTAAATCAAATGCAGATCCATTATCACTAGAGGGCAGTAAATACAAACCGATTTAGTGGATTTACTTGCACTAAGGATATTTTCAGAATACTAGTATTAATCAAAGAAAGTCTAGTTTTTAAAATATGAAAATAGATGTAACATTCTGTTATATAAAATATTGGTTATAAATCAATTCCAGATTATTGTTTGCCTCTAAAATATTTTTTAAGGCATTTGAAAGCAAAGGGAGACTGAGAAACACTAGTTTTCTGTAGCTATTCTGTTTAGTATTTGAAGTTTAACTTGGCCTCAGAATTCTTCAAGGGACATTTAAAAATTGGATTTGCATTTGTTCAAGATGAAAGTACTGGATATATGAGAGACCCCTTTATATAGATTTGCTTCTTGTTTAATAACAACTACCAGAACTTTTAATTCTAAGGAGAAAAAGGTGTAATGTAGATTGATTATAGGATAATTGATTAAAAGGTAAATGTAGATTGATTATAGGATAAAATATTTTCCAGTGTTGTAAGTCCTACAGAAAACAGTGCTATTGCCCAGAAAATCCCTTATGTTGGAGAAGTCTAAGAACTAATATACTTACTTTAAACAATATTTCTTAAATATTTTAAACACAATAATATAATGTACAGCTTAGAATTGATTATGTTAACAGACCTAATATGTAAACTCTAGGCTAAATATAAAACAATGCCTGAAATAGTTTTATGGCAATTTAGAGTACTCTGAAACCAAATTGCCTAGGTTCAAATCCTGGCTCTGTTACTACTGGCTTTGTGACCTTGAGCAAGACACTTGACCTCTCTGAGCCTTAGTTTCCCCTAATTGAGTTTTCTTTTTCTCTATTTAAAAATGTGTCTTTTCTTCCTGGACCTCTGTTACAAAGTCAACAATGCCAGCATGTGTTAATGTGTCAACAGTTCAATTCTATCAGCAGAATTTCAAATATCCTGAAATAGTTCAATAAGATTGTTAATTGCTTGGGTATCTGGTAAGGACTGAGAAAACAAGGAATAACAGAGAAATGGCCTCTAGAAATTCTGAGGGGTATTACTAGGAAAAGGCTGAAAAATAGAACTAACTGAACATTATAGGAATTTTGTTTTTCTTTTTTGAGACATGGCCTTGCTCTGTCACTCAGGCGGGCGTGCAGTGGTACAGTTGTAGCTCACTGTAGCCTTAAACTCCTGGCCTTAAGTCATCCTCCCACCTCAGCACCTCTAACCTCCCACCTCACACTTCAGTAGTATCTGGAACTACAAGCAAGTGCCACACGCCTGGCTAATTTTCAGATTTTCTGTAGAGACAGTGGTTTCTCTGTGTTGCCCAGGCTGGTCTCAACCTCTTGGTCTCAAGTGATCCTCCCGCCTTGGCCTCCCAAAATACTGGGATTACAGGCATGAGCCACTGCACCAGGCCAGGAAATTATTTTTTCTGTTTCAACAAACACACTTGCATATATGTATATAAAATCATTTGGGCGTTTGAGAGCAGTGGGTTACAGATAAGAAACCTGAGCTCTAGCTGTAACGCTGCCCTTCAAGCTGTGCTGTCAGAACTTTTCTGGACCTCAGTTTCTTGTCTGAATGTGTCGTCATCATTACATCTGCACTGTGGGCAACTGTATCTTGTACAGATAGCATTCCCAAGCATAAGCGTGTCTCACTATATGGTAGGGCTGCCTACCTGTGGGAACCTGCTTCCTCACTAAACTAGTTGTTGGAATCCATCCTGTCCAGAGATTTGACCACGGTGATAGTAACCATGATTCGTTAATTCAAGGCACCGTAAAGTCAGCAAAAAGATCGAGGATAAACAAATTCACTTCTAGATTCACACTGTTTATCATAGAGTTTGCATCAGACTAATTGTATGATGAGCTATCATATACCATTAAGAACAAGGACTGGGTTTGCATTTCAATCCTGTCACCTGTGTGCAAGTTATTCAATATTTAAGAAGGTTCATCTTTTCATGTTAAAATAGGGATAATATTTATCTTATCGGGATGTTGCCAAGATTAGAAATAAGGTATATAAAGTTCTTTGTGCATAGTAGGTACCTAATAAATGTTGTAACTTATTACAATTTCTTCATTAAATTTGGCAGAAGCCAAGTCTGACTATAAGAATTGTATCTCTCTGGCTCTATTCAAATTTCTCTTTTAAATCATCTAGATTCTCTCTGCAGATAGCAACTACTGTGGCAATAGGAAGGAGATTCTAGGCTCCTAGAAATGGAGACTAGGGAAAATGACATGAATTTTCATTTATCTCAGTTTTTTCAAAAAGATTTCTTATTCCCTAGAAATATGGAAACTTTCCATGGTACTTTGTACTTGATATGATTAAATAATCTCCCTTATTGCAGCAAATTAGGGACTTACAGTTGAATCCTTTCACATCTACCACCTATCAGAGTGCCTGGCACATAATAGTTTCCAGATAGAAGTCTGTAGAATAACTGTACCATCACTCACATTCAGCAGGGAAAAGAGGCCATGGATATTAGAGAGAAGGGAAACTATGTGTGCTTCTGCATAATTTTTTTAAGACAGAGTATTATTCTACTATATGTAATTTGTTTTCAATGTTTTTGATGATTTTGCTGAGGGTGAAAACCCTTGTCTTTTCCTGTCACCTACAGTCAGTATAAAAATACTGATGTTTTGCTTCTGCATCAGCCAGTAATCCTTTTGTGGCTACAGTACACTACCTTGAGAAACTCAGGGACATAATAAGATATCTTTCTGGCTTCAAAGATCCTCCACCCTGGAGGAGGAGGTGAAGTTGAAGACAGTTGAAAAAATTAGAATAGTGATTCTTAACACTAGGGAACATTCAGGAAATTTCAGGAGACAGTGGAGAGTACTCCTGGTGCTTGGTGGGCAGAGGCCAGGGAGGTTAGGTGTCCTGGGATACGTGGGACAGTCTTTCACCAGGGAGACTTGCTGTGTGTCCCACACAACTTCCAAAAAGTCCCAGCAGCTATTCATTTAGGTGAAAAACAAAATGCACTTATAATTCTCTGAGCCTAGAACCCAACTACTTTTTACCTATAAATATTAAATATTTTTACATGGTTTTGATACACACCACATTTTCTAATAATGTAGCAATAGTATATATTGTGGGAAGATTGCACTTTGTTACATTTGATACCTTTCAAAGAGTCATTCAACATTTCGGGCAAAAAAAAAAAAAAAAAGAAAATGATTCTCCTAACATAACACCTCTGTATTCATTTTCATTGCTACTGTTACTTTTGTGGTAATTCTTTACATAAGAGAAATCATAGCAAACCCTTAGATAGCACTTACTGTTCTAAGCGCCTTATGTATATGCACTAATTTAATCCTCACAACAACCCTGTAAGGTGGAAACTATTATTATTCTCATTTTCCATGTGAGTAAACTGAAGCATGGGAAATTTAAATAACTTGCTCAAGGTCACACAGCTAATCAGTGATAGTTGATAGTAAGATCTAAGTTTTTGACTATTTTAAAAGGTAGTTGTGTACAAATATTTATATTTTGTAGTATTTGATAGAAATTACTCTTATTTCTTCTTTTACTGATAAGCCATTATACTGATTTAAAAAAAAATCTATGTAGGGAGTATTTAGCCTATATGTATTCAGTACAGTATTATGTAGGAAGTGTATTTAGGAATTTCATCTCAGGACAAATACTTGTTTTAAAAATAAAAAGTAACTGAGTTTTAAGTTTGTCGAAGAATAAAATTGATTGATGGATGGATTTTTTTTTCTTAAAAAATCAGGGGAAGGCAGTGAGCCTGACTGCAGAGTGTAATTTGCATTTAAATGACAAATGGCAAGTGGTATGACACTTCCACCTGTTCTTCAGGGAGCCACACCAAGCAGGCTCTTGCCTTGGGGCCTTTGTTCTTGGCCACTTGATTTTCCCTTCTCTACCCTACCTCCCACCCCCTATCCACATGGCTTGTTCCCTTTCTTCAGGTCTCCTGGTTTACGTCATCTCATCAAAGAGGCTTTCCATGATCATCTTACAGGAACCTCTATCCATAATTCTTATCCTTTCTCTCCATTGTACTTATCACCCCATGACATATTATGTATTTATTAACTTAGTTGTGGAATATAAGTTGCAGGCGAGGAAGCTTTGTTTTGTTTACTCTATGTCCCCAGCATCCAAGGCAGTGCCTGGCATAGAGTAGGAACTTAATAAATATTGAATGAAGGGGCAGATGTAGAATAGTTAGAATTTGGAAACAGACTGGAATAATTGGTCCTAAGATGTACTTTGAATTATTTAAATCTGACTTAGAAAACCAGTTTGAGGTTGGCAGAGTAGAAGGATATTTTAGGCCGAGAATTTAGTAAGACAGAGATGGGACTGTCAGCTCTATGGTAAAGATGGAGGAATACTAGTCTTTCAGGAACAGAGCAAGTGTAATAGAGCAGCTTAAAATAGGTTTGGCCTTGGGGATTAGAGTCAGATATGGCAGTCTGAAATTTACAGAGGAATGTGGATGTGATGAAGCAGGCATTCCTAGCTTTGAAGTAACAGGCTGCAGCTGGATTTGAGGAAAATAGATCTGGCAGTAGAGCTCAGTATGAGACTAGAAGGGGAAAAGCCAGGAGTAAGAAGATGAGCTAAGAAGCAATTTTATAGTGTTTTGGCCCTGAGATGTGGAGTGCTGTGATGCAGTTGAAAGGAAATATAATATATATATATATATATATATATATATATATATTTTTTTTTTTTTAAAACAAGTGATTAAACCAGGAAATTTTTTAAAATGTTGGCATAATAGAATTATAATCATAATCGTCATTGTCCCTGTCATCTTTACCATCTGATACCTGTTTATCTTTTACTAAGCACCATTTGTTGTTTTAAGTGCTTGGCATTTAATCCTCATTATATCAGTTCTGTTTTATTGCTATGTAATATATCACTTCAAACCTGATGCTTTGAAATGTGAATTTATTTTTATTAGTTTTCATGGTTTTGTGGGTTAACTGGTCTTGGCTAGACATTCTTGCTTGCCATTTCTCATGTGGTTGCAGCCCAGTGGTAGCTATCTGAAAGCTGAACTGGGTGGATGGCTAAGATGGCTTCTTTCCTCCCAGGACTGGCTCTGGGCTGGGGTGGCTGGCATGGCTGAAGACTGGCCAGGCGTGTGTGCTCTTTCTTGTGCAAGCACTCTCTCAAACTCTTTTTCTTCACTGTCTATGAAGTTAACTTGGACTTCTTATAGCATAGCCTCTCATAGTAGTCAGACTTTTTTTTTTTTTAAACCAAGTGGCTTAGGGATCCCAATAGCACATTCAAAGACAGCAGGATGAGAGCTGCAAGATTTCTAGTGGCTTAGCCTCAGAAGTGATGCAGCATCACTTGTTGGTTGCACAAGCCAACCCAGATTCAATGTAGGACAGTGTGGCTCATTAAGAGTATCTTTGGAGACTAGCTGCCACAGTAATCCATTTTACAGATGAGGAAGCTGACACACTAAAAAGATTGTCAGTGATTGTGCACAAAAGATTTAAACTTGCAATTCTTGTTCTTAGTACCGGAGTGAACCTGGGAAAATCATTTTTTCTCTCTAGGTCTCACTTTATGTGGAAATGAGGAGTTAGAGGGGGTGATACTAAAGTTACTTTCTATTTTTCTCAGTCTTTTAAGTATTTGGATTGAGATGATGGGAGGGGTAATGATACAGCTTGCTAACAAAGTTGAATGAATGAAGGTGATGCCATATAGGGGAACACGCTGGGTTACTCAAGGATTCAGCTAGATGGTTTATATTAAACACCTGACAGTGTCTGACTCACATGAAACACCTGTTGAATGGTAAGAAAGAGTCACAGATTCCATCTGAAATACTGGAAGAAATATGGGCTTACTGACTGAAATGGAAGTAATTATGCTAAGAACTACTTTAAATAGAAAAACGTCTCACAATTTTGAAAAAGTTTGTTGTGACTAGCAGGGCATTCAAGAGGAGACTCTTACATTTGGAAATAGGGCAATAAAGTTCAAGTTAGAAATGGTCATCGTAGAGTGTGGGCCTGGGACAGAGTCTCTGTGGAGATCTCAAGTTGGGGGATTCATGGAAGAAGGCAAAAGTCAGAGAAGTGAAAAGAAAACTAAAGAAGTTCAGGATCTTGGGAGTTGAGGGAGAGTAGTAGGAATGATAGAACATGTGGAACACTTCTGAGAAGTAGGGAGACCAGGGAAAAGGAGGACCCTAGTATTCCTCTGGGGGTAGTTTTAGTTGGAGTTTTAATTTCTTCCTTTTATAGAGGAGCAAGAGTGATGGAAATGAACACAACAGATGTGAACAGCAGCAGAGAACTGTAGCAGCAAAGGGACCGCAGAAACTCAGAGAGACAAAGTGTTACAAGAGTGCTCATCAGAGAGCATGCTCTCTATGACAGACATACCTCATGTGGAAATAGTTAAATGGCAGGAAGACTGCAGAGTAACCACACCAGCCAGTCGAAGCGCAGAGTAGTAAGCACAGACTTTGAGATGGAGAGAAGGTAGAATGCACAGAATTGTATGCTAAAATAGACTAAAACCTAGTTTTTCCTCATTTCTCATTCACAAGACCTCTTTAGTATTAAAGTTACAGGGTAATACTACACCAAACCAAATAGAAAATGCTGTTTTTCTCAAAAGAACTTTGATTTCTCATTTAACCCTTCTCATAAAATGTCTGCTTACTCTTGAACTCAATTCTGGATTCCTAAGGGCCAATCATTCCTTTCTTAACTTCATGTACAGTTATTAAAATGTTCTCTTCTGGCTGGGCACAGCGGCTCATGCTTGTAATTCCAGCACTTTGGGAGGCTAAGGCAGGCGGATCACCTGAGGTCAGGAGATTGAGACCAGCCTGGCCAACATGGTGAAACCCCATTTCTACTAAAAACACAACAATTAGCTGGTAATGGTGGTGGGTGCCTTTAATCCCAGCTACTCAAGGTTGAGGCAGGAGAATTACTTGAACTCAGGAGGCAGAGGTTGCAGTGAGCCAAGATTGCACCACTGCACTCCAGCCTGGGCAACAAAGCATGACTCCATCTCAAAAATACATAAAATGTTCTCTTCTGATCAAAATACAGATCCTGAGTTCTATATACAAACACCACACTCCTTATGCATACACTGTGTCCTAGCTTTCAGATTCCCCACCCCATCCCACCCAGAATTATAAGTGGTCCCTACCCCTAGATTTTGAAGGTTTTAGAGCTCAGTCACACATAACAATAGAAACAAAAGGAACTGAGAGCAGCCCTGCCACACAGGTGAGGGAATGTGTCATTGCCATCTATGAATTCTGGACATCAGTCGTACTGTTTAATCCCTATGCTTTTATGTTGGATGAGGGGAAAACTATGGTTATTTCTACATCACCAGGGAGCCACTTGTTTTGGATTTCAGAGAGGAAGGCAATTAAAATGCTCGATTGCCATTTTCAGAGCAGTTCTTATTTGGAGGGAAGGGAAGCTAGAGGATATTAAAATTCATAGAAAGTGCCCTCCAAAAGGATGGGCAATTCTTTAAGAATGAAGTACGAATTTTGAGGAGTTTTATGGTCGTTATTCATCACTGTGAGAGGGAAGCCCCATTCATCTTTTCTCATGGTGGCCTCAGAGCTGCAGGGATATCATTATTCAATGGCGTTTGTGGGGTGAGGAGAAAGCCTCCTCCCCAGAGGCTGGCCCTTGCCAACCAATCCCAAAGCAGCCTGCATCAAGGCCACGCCCCCTCCCCTTATAGGCTGAGAGCTGGAATGCGATTGGTGCAGAGTTGGGCTTTTATGGGAGGGGTTTCTTGTCACTCTTCCCGGCTTCCCTGCAGTTCCTTATTTGGTAGCTTTTAACAGAACTAGTCTTTCTTGCAACTAAGCATCTTGACATACATTATTCATTAAGTCCTGGAGCTCGGGAGAGAAAGATGCAGACCCTTAGATCTTTAGATTTCCCTTTATCACGTGGATTTTCTTTATTCAGAATAGTGGTTAAATTTTGTGTCATTCTGGAGTCTTACAAATGGCATGTATTCGATGGGAAGACGACTGGATGGGATTTAATGCGAGGCTTTCTTATGTACACTTAATTACCAAAAATCTTTAAAAACTCATACGCTGCGTGACTGGTGGAGGTTGTTAAGGTATCAAGATTTTGAAGCTAAATACGTTTTAGAACGTGCTGTATATATACATATATATATATACACATACATATAATCAATCAAAAATGCCTGAAGCAAACTATTTATTGTCAGTGTCTTGGGGCTACATAAAGGTAAGATTTATTTAGCTTTTGAAAACTCCTTACTCTGATTACATAACTGATAGTTTTAACAAATGACAGTGGAGTCTAAGCTTTCTAAGTAGTTTTGTATTCTTTCCTTACACATGAACTAGGAAGAAATATGCATTAATAGATAAGATTGTATAACTTTCATCAGTTGTAGTTTGCATGTTAAAATAGCTTTTTAGATATGCAGTTTTTCTGTTTGTCATATGGTATATGTTTGAATTGTATTTGGAAATGTATTGAGGGAAAGACATTCATTGCAAATAAATTATTGGGTGAAATTACTTATACTGATTTATGGATTTCAGTTGGTATGTTACACATAAGGTTTATAAAATTAATTTGCGGCTGTTTCTAAAAATCTGTACTACTTGAATCTGATGAGGAATAGGTTTTTTGCACCTTTAGCTATAAAGCTCTAGATGACATTAAATACTGACATTACTTATGATTTAAGTGATATTTTATTAGAATAAAAACTTGATTATTATACTTGCAAAACCAAACAAAGTTTTTAATTACACTGTTAGTTTTATGTATCTCAAGCAATGAATTAATAAATAATTTAGTCAGATATTGTCCATGCTTAGCAGGCTTTTTGCATGCCCTGTGATAACATTAGCATTGTGGTCCTGTCTCCACAATAGAAGCAGGAGGTAGAAAAACCTTATTCAGTCCTAAACGAAGCATCACTTCATAGATTGAAGTTTATCCTTGGATATTTGAGCCAATCACAACACATTTTAAAAGATTGAGTTTCTGTTACTCTGAGGATTTTCAGATTGGAGTATTTGTCATTTGCTTTGTTTCTCTCTTTTTGAAGGACAATTTCCTCTTTGTTTTGAGATTTACTTGAATTCTAAAAAAATTAGAAAACATCATTCAGTATCAGTTGTCCAAGCAGTCATGATTCTTTACCTCCCTTTAAATCTGTGGATGATTCAGATATTTTAAAATGTTTTTTAAATATGCAGACTTTCATTATTGAATTTTGTTAGCCATTTCTTGGCTAAAAATCTTCAGAAATACGGAAAAGTGTAGAGAGTAATATAAGAAGTCCTCACTATCCTCCAGAATTCAGCTCTTCGTTTTTAGCCAGCTCACAATTGATGCGTTTTTGAAAGGCTTCCCATTTGTATTATGATTATGAACAGTACTGCCAAGAATCTAAATATAGAATTTTAGTACTTTTTTCTTTGAGGAAGATTTTTCCTGGACAGCTTTGTTTATGTTTAATACTGTACCTTTAAAAACATGTAAAAATGGCAAATACAGATATATTTGGTCTTAAGTATTTTGAAGGATTTATTTTCATGCAGTCAATGGAGTACTTGTTTAAATAACTTTGAATACTGATATACCAAACTTGTAGTGCATCACAGTGCAGCATGTTCAAATGATTTTTTAGCAGAATATTGTCAGGAAAAAAATAAGCAATTTTTTTTTTTTAATTTTTGGACCCATACCACCTCCTTAAATATATATTGGGAGGATATATAATATACCTAGTAGCACATTGGCATGATGTAAAAGTATAGGAGATTACATTTAAGAGCATTTTATTTTAGTTTGCTTCCTGAACAGTCTTAAATGCAGAATGTAAATTGAAGAATTGCAGTTCTGAAAAGCAAAATACAGTATTCGGATTTGACTGCATTTTCACTTTCCTTTATGCCTTAACTGCTATACACAGACATTCTGATGTATTATGAGAACAAAGGATTCAAAAGCATTCACTTAGAAATCCTCCTCTCTTTTCTTAGTTGCAACCCTAAATCTGTGTATTGTTTTCAGACTCTTTAGGACAAAAACAATTAGAAATTCATCAATGGAAAATATTCAGAGGTCACTTTAAAAAAATAAACTAAATACTTAATTAAATGGTTCTGCATTTTGCAGTCAGTTCTTTTCAAAAGCAGTTTTATATTTTGTCCCTTCTCTATTAATTGAGAAATGTGATGGGATTCCCAGAAGAATACACTATATTAGCTTTAAATCAGTCCTTCCCCGTTTGGTAATTTTGGATAGTTATCTTAGTAAATATAATTATTTTTAGATGAAAGAAATATCACTTACATTTTTAAATGTTTGCTGAATGATCTAGCACATTTTTTTAGTACATCTAGCTATGCACTCCAAAACCAATTTGTAAGATCAACTACCAGTTAAGAAAGCACTTATGGTAATTTTTGTGGTTTTTAATTTAGCTTCGCTGGACTGAAAGTTTTATATGGATAGCAAAAAAGAAAAAAACAATGTTAATTCCTTTTAGAAAATACCTTTATGTTATAACTTAATGTACTTTTTGAAAATTATCTTTAGGAAATTCCTTAAACTGTCTCCCTAGGGAAGAGAGGTGATTGCTTCAAATGTTATCTTTTATAATTATGTTGAAATGAAATGTTGACTTCCTTGAGTACCTTATGAGCCTTGGTAGGGAGGTAGGCATGTGATGAAGGATTTCTTCAATCCATGTTTTTATGTTTTAAACAAAAGCTGAAAAATAATCTGGGAATGATGTATATGATACAGAAAGATAAAAATGGAACATGCAGTATATTATTTACCTAGTCTGTACAATATTTAGATTCCTTTTACTGGCTTTTTTTCTTCAGTTCTCTGTACTAACTGGCTATTTTGGTGAATTGTTTAAGCAAACTGCCAGGAAAATTATACTTCATTCTTTATATTCTTTTAGAAAAATCCAATAATATATGTAGCGTATCTGCAGGTAGCATCCACATTTTCTGCTTGGGCATATGGCAACATAATCCTTATATTAGGTTGTGTAAAAGTTAGAAGATGAACCTGTGATAACTGGGTTTCATCTAACTTTATCAATCACTCCCAGAAGGCTTGCCTTGTTTCACTTTATTGAGAGAAGTGCAAGGACGGCAGCAATTCCTGTATCGACTGCTGAGATTCTAGCAGTGGTGAAAGCCTTGCCTCTTCCCCCATTTTTTATAAAAAAGGACTTTGTCATGACCAGATAGTTCTTAAGAACAACTTTTAGCTCATAACATGAACAATTTTAGGTCAAAGCAATATTTCATTGAATATGTGTTTAAAATGTTTAGCATACTCTTTTCTTTGGAATATGCTTTGCCTAAGATTTTTTTTTTAAACCTGTGTATGCATGACATTTTAGTTGTGCTTTTGAGACATAGCTATGGTTTCCCATACTAATGCTAGTCCAAATTATTTATGGGATTTGAGAAAGAGGACCTAATTATTTAGATAACTATTTTTATGGTCATAACTATAGTCAAATCCTTCATCTGTCTGACCTGCAATGATAAAAATCAGCTATTATTATAAAAGGCCCAAAAGTTAGGGACTGAGTGCCAGAAAGGGAGGTGGGAGAAGGAAATAATGTTGAGCATCTACTGTGTGCCAGGCTAAATAGAAGACATTTTCTATATTAGCTCATTACATTATTTGATAGCCTATAATTTATTCAAGAAAATTTAACTTTGTAAAGAGGGACAGAAAAATTTTTGAACACTATTATAAATGTCTCTACAAATATTCTTAGAAGGCCTAAAGTTTATTTTTTTCAGTAAGTTATAAGATACAATGCTGAGTGAACACAAGCAGTAACTCATGTTCTGTAAACCACTTGATGCCAGTTTTAAAAACATGTATTCACGTACAAGTGTAGAAAACGGCATAGAAGGAAATTTAACAAATTATCTGTGGCTGTCTTCCAGCAGTGGGGATTTACATGATTTTCTCTTTTTGATAAGCTTTCTAAATTTTCCATAGCACATGTACATTTTATAATTACAAAAAAATTATAACAATATGTGAACAAAGAAAGTGAACTTAGTGTTCCTGAGTTTGAGACTAAGCTCTCTAGACCAGTAATTTAACAGCCAGAATTTGCACTGGTAATGCCAGCTCTTTGTCTTTGACTGCACTGGAATGCTAATACACATTTCTCTCATCCAGCAGTCCACTGAATGTTGAGTTTTTTTGTTTGTTTTGATAACAATTAAATGCTGGGTTAAAACCTAATCTAGATGGTCTATAAGATTGACTTTGGAAGTTATTTAGCAAACTGTATAGAGTTAGGCAATCTTGGTATGAATTATGCAGAGTTATTTAGAATTAATTTAATTCTAAATAAATTAATTAAATACTGAGTAAGAATTACATTTCAAACATTACTAAAATATAAACTCACCACTCACCTTCACACTTAAATGAGAGTTTATGGTGAAATTTCAAATTTTAAAGGTTAATCTGACGATTAGAGTAAATGCTGACTTTTTTTGTCAAGTGTCTAATAGCAGTTACTCTGTATAGAAAAAATATATTGTTTCTGAATATTAAGGCAAATATTAAAGACTTATTAAAAGGCCTCTTTGGGCTGTTTTCAGAGTCAAAGGAAAGACATATTAAGAAACAGCTGATGGATGGGGAAGCATAAAATCTTTGAGATTTTTGGATACTGGTAATGCTATGTGGTGCTGGTAGGTTAATTCTGGTGTTTCTTTGCATGAAATAGGCACTAGAATTGACCTGTTGCCTATTTAGTGACTTGGGAAAACTGTTGGTAAATTTTGTGGATGTTGAGAACCAATAAATGTTATACTCTTACTTGAAAAACAACTTTTAAAAGGAAACATTATACACTATTTATTTAAAAATTTTACCTCTCCATAGTTCTGGAAGACTACTCAAATCTATGTTTGCTTTGGAGTAAAAGATTAATTTTTAATCTTTTGGTCAGTATATATATTCACTTCTGCTAATGATAAATTAATTGATGAAAGTATTCCATGTTTTATTGTATGGCAACATTTTTATGTGCTATAAATTAGTTTCTGTCTTCTCTAAATAACTAATAATACATCTTAATTTTTGATTCCCTTTTCTTTCCTTATTTCTCCTGAATTTCCCTTCAGTCCTTGAGTGTCTAAATTTGTGCTGGTCAATATGGTAGCCATGAGCCACATGTGATTATTTAAATTAAAAATAGTTAAAATTAAATAAAATTTAAGATTTGGTTTCTTATTTGCACTAGGCACATTGCAAGTGCTTAGTAGCCACCTGTGGCTAGTAGCTGCTGTAATTGGCAGCACAGATTATGGTGTTTTTCCCTCATTGAAGAAAGTTCTGCTGGAAAGCACTGATCTAAATTGTCAGGACAATTTAAAAATTCTTTGGGCTTATCTTCCTGTATCTCACAGTATGCATATGCATTTCACTTAAACTTTCCTCTTTTATTACTTCATTTTACTTTTTTGTTTTTCAGTTTAAAAGGATGCTTAATCGGGAGCTCACCCATCTCTCTGAAATGAGTCGGTCTGGAAATCAAGTATCAGAGTATATATCAAACACATTCTTAGGTGAGAATAACAACATGCAATTAAGAACTTTTTCTTCAGTTGTTTGCTTGTTTTTGGAGGAGGATTGGGGTGCCAACTCATTTTGGAAACCAAACGTGTTAGAAGTTCTATTTGTTTTCATTCATCATATTAAAAATTTGACACTATACGCCTCTAAGTTTTAGAGTTCCACGTGACAAAGTACATTTTTTTAGTTTTACTTAGGACTTTAGGAATTCTCGAGTTAAGGTTATATATTGCCAGTGTTTTCATAGTACCAAACTATATTTTATAGAGAGATCTATTCATGTATTCAACAAATTCTTACTAAATGCCAGCCATTGTTGGGCAATAGGTGTTTAATGATAAATTAGAAATGATTCCTGCCCTTGATAAATTGACAATCTAGCCTACATCAAGCCTAGTAAAGTGGTGGGTGGATAAAACACAAATGCTAGATAAAAGTTTGCTAATAATGGTTGAGTTTGGTGTCCTGGGACAACTCTTGTACCTCATCCACAGAAAGAAAACGCAGCAAATAAAGATCAGTAATTGAATGTATCCTGGATATACTTTCAAAACAAAATTGCTGTTATATTTAATTAACATATTTTTTAAACACTTATGGAATATGTGCTGTGTACAAGGATGAGTTAGAGTTGTTCATCACTGTCTTGAAATAGTGGAAGAAAGTACGAAGACATCTATGTCTTTTACTATAGAACACAATTTGCTTATGTGCGTATTTACTTATCAGATATTTACAATTCTCTATGCTCCCCATAAAACCTGGGGATTTAACCCTTAACTCACTATAATACAGAAATTAAAAGTAGCAGAATTAATCTAAGTCATCCAAAACCTGCTGTTTCAACTCTCACAGTGTTACCCATTTCAGTTAGCTGTTAGTTTTATATACTGCTGTTTTTATGACATTTGTGTATAAAGTTTCTACCATTTCAAAGTACATATTGAAACTGGAATCCTTACTTGGCGAGAGCAATTTTCAGCTCACTAAGTCAATTTCAAATAGGAATGGAATTGATGAACAATGGAAATAACCACCTGTTGTATATTCTCTGAGTCTGCTATCATGCTAAGTCTTGAAATATTTTTTATTAGGACATTTTATCAAAGAGGTAACCATGGAATACATTTGATATTATTTTGTAGTGGACTTACTTGCTTAATTTTGTGTTTGAAGATATCAAATTAAGTCCAATTCAAATGTAAATACTGAACTCTCTCAAAGGAAAATTTGTAGCTGGAAACATTTCCTGGACTATATAATGATCAATTATAACCCTTCCAGTTATGCATGTGATGATATAAAAACAGATAGACTTAATAATAGAGAACATTTCCTAAATTTCTCAAGATAAGCAACATGAAGTGGAAATTCCATCTCCAACTCAGAAGGAAAAGGAGAAAAAGAAAAGACCAATGTCTCAGATCAGTGGAGTCAAGAAATTGATGCACAGCTCTAGTCTGACTAATTCAAGTATCCCACGGTTTGGAGTTAAAACTGAACAAGAAGATGTCCTTGCCAAGGTATGATGATTTCAGAGATCATGATCATCAATATTAAATGATGCCCTTTTGTAAATTTTCACTTTTAAATGAATAGGAAAGTTTATTAATTTGGGGCATTTTTTTGAAGATACAGACATTTTATAAAGCTCCTTGTAAAGTGCCTTAGACAGGTGGTTTGGTTTGTATGTTTTAGGGGATTGGGAGTCAGTTATTTGCATCTTCATTTTGTTGTTTGGCCTTAACGAGTTAGAAATCTGTCATGTCTTCTGGGTTTTAGGAGAATAGTTAAGGTTTTGTGAATAGATTTTATCCATTGAAGAAATGCTTTGTAATTGATACTTAAAGTATGTAAACATGTTGTACTATCAAAGTCATAAGGTTAAGCAATAGTATTCAGTTTTCAGTACATTTAAGTAAATGTGCCTAAAGTTTGCCTATGCTTATATGGTGTGTCTGTTAACATGTAAAATGAATAATTGGTGTAAAATGAATAATTGTTTTAAAAAAAATCTAACAATCTTTACACTAAAGTCTTTAATTTTTTTTTGAGACAGAGTCTCACCCTGTCGCTGAGGCTGGAGTGCAGTAGTGCAATCTTGGCTCACTACAACCTTCACCTCCCAGGTTCAAGCAATTCTCCTGCCTCAGCCTCCCAAGTAGCTGGGACTACAGGCGCATACCACCATGCCTAAGTTTTGTATTTTTAGTAGAGACGGGGTTTCACCATGTTGGCCAGGCTGGTTTCGAACTCCTGACCTCAGGTGATCTGCTTGCCTTGGCCTCCCAAAGTGCTGGGATTACAGGTGAGAGCCACCACACCCAGCCACCTAAACTCTGTAATTTTTAAATGATTGTGTTCATTGAATCATATTTTACTCCACTTTCTAATTTTTTGGTATCTTGTTTTTTACTCCAGGAACTAGAAGATGTGAACAAATGGGGTCTTCACGTTTTCAGAATAGCAGAGTTGTCTGGTAACCGGCCCTTGACTGTTATCATGCACACCATTTTTCAGGTAAGGTGGTTGAGTTCTATTACATTTCTTTTATTTAGGAACTTAATGTCCAGTCTGTAGCTTGTGCACACATTTTGTCTTTTTAAATATTCCTCATCTTTTGCTTATTTTTGTACTTTTATCCTTATTTGCTCCTTTGCCAAGGGACAAGATACAGAAAGGTGGAGTGTGGATAAACCACAAATATGTCAATCGTGGTTTTTTTTGCATTTAAGAAAAAGATGTGATACAGCCTAATTGAAGCAGTTCATTAAAATAATAATTTAGACATCATCTCTGTGAATCTGACTGGCATAGAGAATGGAGTACTAACTTTAAAAAAAATGAATAAAGCCCCTGCTGGCTAACCTTATAGTTTTTTTCAGTCACTTTCTTGTGTCCTGCTTCCTTTTGCATATCCATTTCTCACTCTTATTGACCCTTTGCTCCAGCTCAGGGTGGGATTTAAATGAGAAGTTGAGGCTGTTATAGATACCTTGGGACTGGAATGGGAAACTTTTTAGCCCTAGAGAGGACACTGGGTTTCAGTTGGTGAGATGCAGTGGTTGAGTTAATCGTGCTTGCCAGGAGCTGCCTCTATAATGGGGCACAGAAACTTTTAGAGTTGGCACCTCTTCCTGACACCATACAGCTAGGGTGTAGGACTGTTGGGTTCCAGAAGGAAAACCAACTCTGGTTTTGTCCCAAAGTCCCTGGACCTTCCCAAAGGTTCCCATTTCCCTCACTAGACATGTGAGAGTGCAGTTGTCGTTTCCAGGCTATCCATTGGCAACACTGGTGTATGATTTTTGTTAACATACTCTATGGAGAAATTTTTTACATAAAGACAAAAATGTTAACATGATTTTTTTTCCTACAGGAACGGGATTTATTAAAAACATTTAAAATTCCAGTAGATACTTTAATTACATATCTTATGACTCTCGAAGACCATTACCATGCTGATGTGGCCTATCACAACAATATCCATGCTGCAGATGTTGTCCAGTCTACTCATGTGCTATTATCTACACCTGCTTTGGAGGTAAATCTGTTTTCTGAAATTTCAGGAACACTAACTTGCCACTCATAAAGGTCTATTAAGCTTTTATACTGAAGGGTTTTCAGTAGAGAAAATAATTGGATTCATTGGAAGTATAATTTATTGACTTATAGGGAGAAAATGCTGTGAGTTAATAGACAGTCAAGTCTTTGAAGGATTTTGCTTATGAAAGTTGGTCATATATTTAGTGATTGATCTGTTTATGATATTGCTTCTCTGAAATGATCCACTGGATGTTTCATAAAGCAAATTTAGCTTATTCATTTTTTGTTAATTTTTCTGGAAATGTAGTCTGATGGCTTTTATTTATAGGTCAAAGAATGACTGTTTTATAAGACATAAGCAATACATTAATTTTTTTCATGGAATTTATTAGAAGGAAACACTTCTTTAATTTTTCTAAATCCTAAGAAGTTGTTTCATTAGTTGTTTAGTAAAGCAATTTGATTTTTTAAAAATAATTTTTAAGAAATATATTTTATAATTCAGTTTTCATTATAAAACTATGTTAATACCTCATCATGTAGGTGAGTGAGTCTCAAGTGGAGATGGTTTCTCTTCCCCTTTCTTTCTCTCCTCCCACCACCAGGGATATTTGGCAATGTCTGGAGGCATTCTTGGTTGTTACAACTATCACATTTTTAGTTGTACATATACTGGCATTTTGTTGGTGGAGGCTAGGAGTTCTGCTAAAAATCCTATAATGCGCAGGACAGCATCCCATGTAGAGAGTTATCTGGCCCAAAATGTCAGTAGTTCTGAAGTTGAGAAACCCTGGTTTCCATGAGAGAAAAGAAAAGAATTGCTCATGTCATATTAATTTTAGGTACATTTTCAGAATATTCTTAGACATCTTACTTAGAAAATAAATTTATTTTCTTTAAAAAGAATTTGATAGTTTTAAAATAATATTTTAAAAAATACAGTGAATGGAAAAGATTTGATCATGATATGTAATAAAATTAGATAAAATATTTTCTTCTAAGCTTATACTTTAGAAGTTCATATCTCAGACTCTCTTGACACATTTTGATAACACATGAAGCTTCGTTTTCCATTTAAATTCTAGAGTTATTTCTCATTTGTTTATACTTTTAACTTTTATCATTGTAGAATAGTAATATTAACTATATTGTCTGATTTTCCAGGCTGTGTTTACAGATTTGGAGATTCTTGCAGCAATTTTTGCCAGTGCAATACATGATGTAGATCATCCTGGTGTGTCCAATCAATTTCTGATCAATACGAGTAAGTAAACTTAATTTTTCCAGAACACATATTTTCTTTGTACATTTTAGAATGACTAAGGGTCTTTATAAACTCAGTGTGCTTCCAGAGCCATAATGTTCTTTTGAGATGTGTATATGTGTATTTTAGTGATAGTGCATGTTAATGTAATCTAACTGAAAATTATCAATATATCCCTTGAGGCACGTGATATTTGGAAAATGTGTTCAAGTTCTTTTTAAAAGTAATATGTTGGTGTGTTACTAGACAAGGGTAATTAAAAGTGAAAGTGTGCAGAAAGATTTAGAAGTTATATTGGCCCTAAAGTTTTAAATAAAAAAAGAGAAGTTATAAGAATTAATGCTGAGTGTCCTTCACTTTACGTAGGTCATAATTTGTTTTAAATAAAAAAAGAGAAGTTATAAGAATTAATGCTGAGTGTCCTTCACTTTACGTAGGTCATAATTTAATCCTCTTCAGAGGCCATAGCTTCCCTTCCTCCTCCATGCCCAACTCCTGCTCTTTCCTTTTTAAAATCTCCTAATAAGGGTAACATGAACTTCTCTCTTAATAGTTTTTCAACCATTGCATTTTTTCTCACTGTTGACATCTCAACATATAAGAAGTCATCACTGAATTTGGAAATATAAGGAATGGTTGAGACTGTTTAATATGGAACAGCTCTGACATCACTGCACAGAAAGCCCCTGTAGGGAATGTTTAGGTAATGCTTGAGCTATGCCTTAGTAGAGAGATTTCGGTTTACAGAAATTCTATTTGGTACTTGAAGTTAATTGGTAAATGATTTAAGTGAACTGTGACTTAATTTCCTCCCAGATGGTAGATTAACATCATAAATTCACTTTTATATATGAAAATAATATGCAAATTTGTTGGAATTTTTTTTGTTTGTTAAGAATCTACCTTTTCTATTTTTGCTTGAGTCTGTGGATGATAGTCTTCTTGTGCCTTATAGCAGTGTAGCTATAGAATTATTTATGAATTCACCATTCGTTTTCTGTACTTTGCTGTAGCCAGATTTAAAGAAAGAATGTAATGTAACCTTGCTTTGAGAGATTTAATTCAGACCTTTAGGATTATTTACCTATTTTTATATGTTGTAATGGCCTCTAGACTATCCTATAGCAAAATGTACTCTAGTGACTCACTCGTATAGAGGATTGGAAAAGTCAGGGATTTCCTGAGATGTGTGGTTAGTCAGGCTTTTTTTAGAAGTTTAATTTAGGGGCTTATTTATCCAGATTAAACAGGATAACATTTCATGTTCTACCTGCCTATAAGCACCTATAATGGGGTACTTTTAGAACTCATCAAAGCATACATATAACTATTAATACACATTGGATGCAGCTCCCTGTATTTACATTGTTTCGTGGGAGGGTTCATCCCCATGTCCTTTCTGAGAAGAGCAGGGAGGTCATGCAATACCGTGCTTTGCTGGCACTTTACATGATCCTGGCCTGATTTGTTATTTTGATTTGTTATTTATGTCTTGAGATATTCTGAATTTTAACGATTTTTTAGTAAATACATAAAATGTTTAATTTTTTGTGTTTAAGAAAGATATGTATTTTTTAATTAATAACACCAAACATTCAGACTGGTATGTTTTCTTTGCATTCTATTATATACCATATTATATGTTCCCTTAGAATTAAGAGATTAGAGAACAAATTAAAACAACCGACAGAAAAGTCACTGTCTTCCAAGTACTCTGATATATTTTTTTAAGGATAATGAGGACCCACTCTATTCTTCATTTCTCTGAGCCCTTAAAGCAGTGGTCCCCAATGTTTTTGGCACCAAGGACCAGGTTTTGTGGAAGACAATTTTTCCACAAACTGGGGTAGTAGGGAGAATGGTTTTGGGATGAAATTGTTTCCACCTCAAATCATCCAGGCATTAGATTCTCATAAGGAACACACAACCTAGATCCCTTGCATGAGCAGTTCACAGTAGGGTTCACGCTCCTAGGAGAATCTAATGTCCCTGCTGATCTGACAGGAGATGGAGCTCAGGCAGTACTGATGCTGGCTTGCCCGCTGCTCACCTCCTGCTCTGCAGCCTAGTTCCTGACAGGCCACAGGCCAATACTGGTGACCGATACTGGTCCACGGCTGGTGGGTGGGTTGGGGACTCCTGCCTTAAAGGACACTTGGGCTTTGGCTGGCACCTGGAGGACCCTGGTCGGCATCAGGGTCCCTGTGGAGTCTGCCATTTAAGCTAACATGGCCTCGGTCTACAGATGAATCTGATACTCTATAAAGTTTAAGAGCCACTGAAATAGTGGAGGAATTTGAAGGAGATAATTTTATCTCCTTAGGACGTGTTTAAAGTCATTTTGCTGGTGACCCACTTGGGATGGAAGGATAACTAATTCTGCTTCTGCAAGTTCTTTGTTATTTAGTGATATCACTATGATCTTTCTGAGTGACCAAAGCGATGCAGGGAAGTTCACAGTTGCCAGAGTAGCTTTGGATTGCTAAGGCTTTTTTGAGGGTGAGGTGTGATGAGGCTGTGTTATTCCTGAGGGAATGAATCAGCATTGTCACTTTGTACAGGAAAGTATTCAGGGTTGCTTAGAGCCAGGGCATTATCAGAATTACTGCCTTAGTTAGCTTAGGTTGGCTAGGGATGATATGAGACAGAATTATCTTCCCAGAATGCAATAAAGGTGTCCTTTGAATAACTTGTAAACTTGTAATATGTAACTTTGTGAAATATTTTATCAAAATTTGTGCTTATTTTTAGTTGTAGTAAACCTTTTTTAAAATGGACTTTTTATATTTTCTCTTTTTGAGACAGAGTCTTGCTCTGTTGCCAGGCTTGAGTGCAGTGGTGTGATCTCAGCTCACTGCAACCTTCACCTCCTGGGTTCAAGTGATTCCCCTGCCTCAGCCTCTTGAGTAGGTGGGGCTACAGGTGCACGCCACCACATCCAGCTAATTTTTTGTATTTTAGTAGAGATGGGGTTTCACCATGTTGGCCAGGATGGTCTCGATCTCCTGACCTTGTGATCTGCCTGCCTCGGCCTCTCAAAGTGCTGGGATTACAGATGTGAGCCACCATGCCCAGGTTATGTTTTCTCTTACTTTTATGGATGGCTTGAGCATCAGTGTGTCAAGCCAGCACATTCTCAGCTCTTGCCTCAGAGCTGGAGCTGCCATCCTGTCCAAAGCCTACAGCTGAATCCATATTTCTCATAATAGAGAATTCTAAAGACTTCTGATTATCAAATTTATAAACCCATAGATGGTTACTTATCTTTTTTTTTTTTTTTTTTTTTGAGATGGAGTCGTTCTGTTACCCAGGCTGGAGTGCAGTGGTGCAGTCTCGTCTCACTGCACCCTGCAGCCTCTGCCCAGGCTCACGTGATTCTCCTGCCTCAGCCTCCTGAGTAGCTGGGACTACAGGTGCCTGCCACCACACCTGGCTAATTTTTGTATTTTTAGTAGACGGGGTTTCACCATATTGGCCAGGCTGGTCTCAAACTGCTGACCTTGTGATCTGCCAGCCTTGGCCTCCCAAAGTGCTGGGATTACAGGTGTGAGCCACCACACCAGTAACTTGTCTTACTTTAAGGAAGCTATGGAAGCACTGAGAGATTAAGGCACGTGGGAGGTGCTGGGGATTCCCTTGGCTGGTTCCAAGGGCAGTTATGTTCCTGCTTCTTACATGTACTTATAGTTTTTCCTAATTATTTCAGTTGTTTTCACTTTAGGTGCCAAAAATGATTTGATACTAATTGTATTTATACTCATTGAAAGTATGCAGGAGGTTCTGCAAGCAGAGAGATCATTTCTACCTGGTAGAGTTGGTTAAGCTATAATAAATGATTTGCGTGTGGAGACTATGAACAGGATTTAGAGAAATGGAAATTTCTGGTAGGAAGCTGCATAAATATTTAAGGACACTGCATATAAATAAATCCATAGACTGGGTGCAGTGGCTCATACCTGACAATCCCAGCACTTTGGGAGGCCAACATGGGTGGTTCGCCTGAGGTCAGAAGTTTGAGACTAGCTTGGCCAACAAGCTGAAACCCTGCCTTTACTAAAAAAAAAAATACAAAAAGTTTTAGCCAGGCGTGGTGGTGTGCACCTGTATTCCCAGCCACTAGGGAGGCTGAGGCAGGAGAATTGCTTGAACCCAGGAGGTGGAGGTTGCAGTGAGTGGAGATCATGCCATTGCACTCCAGCCTGAACAAGAGTGAAACTCTGTCTCTAAATAAATAAATAAATCCATAAAATGTAAATAGCATCATGAAATTTTAAATATAAAATGCTGGAGGGTATATTTAACTTAGCTTTATTTTCTGAAAAGAGTAGTGTCAATAGTACAGAATATAGCATTAAATTTTACTTGGAAAATGAATTATTTTTTGTTAATAGCAAAGATGCCTAAGTTTGGGGCAGAAAGATTTATTTACATTAGTGATATATTCTAAACATATAGTTTTTGGTTTCCAAGAGCAGAGGCATTTCATTATATTAAGGTTAGGGTGTATTTAGCAGCTGGTACACATCTTTTTATTTATTTCTCTACTCTTAAAATTTTAAAAGCTACACTAGATTATATGTAGAATTTTATTTTTCTCTGTAAACCCACACCTTCAAAATAAGGATAAACTCATTTTTATCAAATGTTATTGTATAGATAGATATAACTATAGAGATTATTTTATTCAGCAAAAAATTTACTGAAAGCCTATGAAATGTTGTAATAAATATTGTTATAGGCACTAGAACACATGGGTGGACAAGACAAAGCCCCGGCTCTTAAGAGCTGGCATTCTGCTGGAAAAGGCAGAACATGATAAGTGAATTTGTGACATGTGATGGTACTAAGTACTATAGAGGAAAATAATGCAGGGTGAGGGCATAGAGAGTGGATGAATGGAGTGATAATGAGGCGGTTTTTTTCCTTGGCAATTAAATATTAAGTTAAAACCACCACTTCCCTCCATTATTTCAAGGAAAAATGATGGTTCAGAAGTTGTTTTGAAGACTCTTATTTCAGTTGTAACTTAGAGACATGGTGTAATATGCTATCATTTTCTAACTCAAGGCTAAGCCTATCAAAGCTGTAAGAACAGTGAATGTAAGTCTTACTTAACAGGATACATATCAATAGTGTCTGCCCCAGTCTTAACTGTTTCAGCTCCATGTTTTAATGTGGGCTCTGATCTGCCACGTGGACCCGCATAAAACACAAAAAGGCACAGTACCTAGTGGGCT
The DNA here is from genome assembly GCF_030222135.1 of Aotus nancymaae. NCBI lineage: Eukaryota > Metazoa > Chordata > Mammalia > Primates > Aotidae > Aotus > Aotus nancymaae. The sequence goes on along the minus strand of NW_026988425.1, from coordinate 53,051,141 downwards.
TATTTGGATTTGGGAGGCAATGTATTCCTTCTTTGTTTGTGTTACTCTGACTCATCTACTATCTGAAAAGCTGTTAGTTTAGATGGGGCACAGAACAAGAGAGTGTCAAAAAAACTGCTAGTTTTGAGTAGGGCTCTCCAACAACTCCAGCCTGCTGTGCAAGCTGCTCTGCACCTGGGCCACATGATCCAGCAGATTTAATGGTGCTTGGATTGTCAGTGGCAGATAGGAATGTTGTTTGGAGCTTTTGGCAGAACCCTATATGTGAATCACAGCACAGACCTTTTTGGAGCAAGACTCTGCCATCATCCAAAGATAACTAATCTCCTTTTGAGAGACAGATCTAGGCCTGCTGCTGGGCCTTAGGAGATAGATACTGATTGATAGAACATGGGCTACCAAGTTTCCATGTGGTTTGCGCTGCCTGCCCATCATAATTGGGTGTTATCTAACCTGCCAAGCCGTACATTGGATGTGTATGACATTTTATCATCAAATAAAAATGGTGTAATACATGATCTGTCAGGTCTGAGCAGACACTGAAGGCACAAGTTACATAAAGAAGTGGACCTAATGCCACTGCTATTAATTACACTGCCTTCTTTCTCCCAGCCTACACATGTGGTCTTATGGAAAGTTCCCTGCAAGTAGTTGACAGAGGGCCTGGTTCTGTATGATATGCAGGTACCACTGAAAGTATACAGCTGCAGCACTACTGCCCCTCTCTGGGACATCCGTGAAGGACAGTGGTGAAGGGAAATCTTCGTAGCGGGAAGAACTTTAGGCATTGTGACTGGTTATTCACTTTGCTTGGAAGATGGAATGGCCATATGTGCAATTATATACCAGTTTATGGGCCATAGCCAATGATTTGCCTAGATGGTCAGAGACTTAGGAGGAACATGATTGGAAAATTGGTGAAAAAGAAATTTGGGGAAGAGATATGTGAATGATCTCTCTGAATGGACAAAAAAGTAAAGCTATTTTTGTCCCATGTGAATGCTTACCAAAGTGTGGCCTTGGCAGAGGAGGATTTTAATAACCAAGTGAATAGGATGACCCATTCTGTAGATCTTAGTCAACTTCTTTTTCCAGCCACCCCTGTCATCACCCAGTGTGCTAAGAACAGAATGGCCATGGTGGCAGGGATGGAGGTTGTATATGTGCTCAGAAATATGGACTTCTACTCACCAAGGCTGACCTGGCTGTAACTATTGCTGAGTGCCCAGACCACCAGCAGCAGAAACCAACACTGATCCCCATATTATACCACTCTGGAGGGATCAGCCAGCTACCTGATGGCAGGTTAATTACATTGGACCACTTCCATGGTGGAAGGGGTAGCATTTTGTCCTTAATGGAAAAGACACTTTCTCTGGAAACAGATTTGCCTTCCCTGAACACGGTTTTTCTGCCAAAACTATGTTATTCCATACAGCATTGCCTGTAACCAGGAACTCACCTTACTGGCAAAGAAGGGTTACACTGGGCTCATGCCCATGCAATTCCCTAGCCTTACCATATTCCCTGACATCCTGAATCAGCTGGCTTGATAAATTATTAGTAGAATGGCCTTTTGAAGACTCAGTTACTCAGCTAGGAGACAAGGTTCTCCAGGTGGCCATATATACTCTGAATCACCATCCAATGTGTGGTGCTATTTCTCCCATAGCCAGAATTCATGGGTCCAGGAATCACTGGGTGGAAATAGGAGTGTTACCACTTAATTACCCTCAGTGACCCACCAGTGGAGTTTTGCTTACTGTTCCTGCAAATTTATGTGCTGCTGGCCTAGAAGTCTTAGTTTCAGAGGAAGGAATGCTTCCACCAGGAGACACAGCAGTGATTCCATTGAACTGGAAGACCTAGCCACTTTGAGCTCCTTATGCATCTGATTCAATGAGCCAAGAAGGGAGTTACAGTGTTGATTGGGGTGACTGATCCTGACTACCAAGGGGAAATTGGGTTACTACTCCACAAAGAAGGTAAGGAAGAATATGTGTGGAATAAGGAGATCCCTTAGGGCATTCATTAGTATTACCATGCCCTGTAATTAAGGTCAGCAGAAAACTACAACAACCCAATCCAGGCAGGACTACTAATAGACCAGACCCTTCAGGAATGAAGGTTTGGGTCACCCCACCAGGTAAAGGATTATGAGCAGCTGAGGTGCTTGCTGAAGGCAGAGGGAATACAGAATCAGTAATTATAAACAAACACCTGCTATGACCATGTGACCAGTTATAGAAATAAGGACTGTAATTGTTATGTGTATAATGAATGCATTTTTATATACACACACACACACACACACACACACACACACACACACAGATTAGGCATATATCTTCATTCTCTTCTATTCCCTTATATAAGAGATATTGACTTTATATTAGTATTTAAGTATTTATTTTATAGTATTTAAGTTATAGGAGGTCAGGATAAGAGTAAACAGTACTCAAAAACTTTACTTTCACTTCTGGGGAATGTATTAGTGTGGTTTTGGTTGTATGCAGGATAGTGGTAGCATGTTTGGCAGAATTATGGCCTTATGGAGATTAATATGGTTAAAGGAGATGCTTATGTGTACACCAAGGTGACAAGGGGCAGAATTTGTAATGGTTAATTTTATGTGTCAGCTTGACTGGGCTAAGGGATGCCCAGATAGCTGGTAAAACACTATTTTGGGGTGTGTCTGTGAGAGTGCTCTGGAAGAGATTAGCATTTGAATTGGTAGACTGATTGATTGATTAAAGAAGATTGCCCTTACCATTGTTGGCAGGGATCAGTCAATCCATTGAGGACCTCAAAGAGAAGACCAAAACAAAACATTGGGGGAAGGGCAATTGCTTTCTCTGAGCTGGGACATACCTATTCTCCTGCCTCTAACATCAGGGCTACTGGTTGGTTCTCCGGCCTTTGGACTTGCTTTCCTGGTTCCCAGTTTGCAGACATGGGACTTCTTGAACTTCATAATTGCCTGAGCCAATTCCCATAATAAATATCTCTCTCTCTCTCTCTCTCACACACACACACACACACACACACACATACACACGCACGCATACATATGTCTTCTATTAGTTCTATTTCTCTGGAGAACCATGATTAATACAGAGGGAGAAAAGATTAACACAGATGAAGTATATGTTTTCAGTTAGTTGTGTGGTGGTACCTGCCTACTCTTCCCCGTTTCATTAGAACTCAGAAGAGAGAGAGGGACACAAAATAAAAGTGGTCTTCCTGCCTTCAGTAGTAGCATATGTTGAGCATTATCTAATTTATTCTTGATGATCCAGGGTAGTTATAACATGAGCACAATTGATCTCTATATAATAAAATGATGGCTTTGAGTTTGTAAAGGTATGCATGGCCTCTCAATAAAAAATAATAAATGCTTATAAAGTTATTAGTGTGTGCCAGGCACTGAGTGAATTGTATTGATTTCCTGGTCCATGTTTAGTGTTCACTGCTCAAGTTTTCACCTCTATTTATAAGGCACTTGTAATCATAGTCACTATAAGGTAAGCACTCTAGAAACTGCCTGGTTTTAAGTGCTGGCCCCAGCACTTACTGGCTAGGTGATGTTGGCAAAGTTACCTACCTTCTCTGAGGTTCATTTTCTTCATTTATACAGGATTATATGAGTACATCTATGTAAATATTTATGTATATAAAAGATGTCCCCAAGACACATTTTCTATCCCCCAGCCTATCGCAAGGACATAAAGACTTATTTCCCACCTATATGGCTCCATGCCATTCACAATTGGAACATAGCCATAAAATGTCAGTAACAATAGTATCTTCCTAAAAGAGTTATGAGGATTAAATGAGATGATTCACATAAACTACTTAATACAATGGCACCTAAATCCTCTAAATGTTGTGCCTTACTGTATTACTGTTTGTAAGTTTGAAATAATTAATTGAAGTGCCTAGGGGAAGCCAGATAACCAAACATATTAAATTAATTACCTTTAATATTTTGTAGGGGCTTAAGTCTCTAAGTAGACTAGGAGGATGTGGCGAGGAACTATTAAAAGATCTGTAGAGATAAAGACAAAAAAGGTAGAGTGTGATACATGCCAAATGGGTGGTACAAAGTAATATTGGAGTTTACAGCAGAAAGTGTGCAGTTGTGTCTGGTAACCAAGAAAGATGTCATGGAAAAGGTAGCCTGTATTGGGCTTGAAGATGAGAGGGTTTCAACAAAAATGTTACATAAGCTAACCTCTTTGCCCTTCTGTGCTGTGCATTGTAACAAAGTATGACAGCAACTTTCTGATCATTCCTGAACCTTCAAGGATTCTACTTACAAGTAATGGATTAGTGTCTTTGGTGAAAATGTGCTGACAAGCTGCAGAATCCTACCTCCCCATTTAGAGGTGACCATATGCCTTCAGTCCTAAAGCAGAGTAGAAAGTTAAATAACTTCCTTGAGATTCAGTTTCTTAAATGCTAATATTTGTTCATTTAAAAATCAACAGTTACCACCACCTTCCTGTAATAGCATCTGAGACTGAAGAGGCTGTGGAGGCCTGCCAGTTCACTAAGGAATCCTTTCCTGACTTTTCTGGTCAACGTGAACTCTTCTTAAGTGTCAGGAGATAATCACTTTCCAAGACAGGCCTAGCCAGTATTCTTGAATATGAAAGGCTATACTTATGACCAGTAGAACTCAGACTCTTTGTGGCAACTTCCATACAACAGATCACTCTTTTACTTGAAGTAACAGCTCATCGTCTTATTCTTCTGTAGGGTCAATAGCATTAATTTCCTTTACCTTCAACTTCATATAAGCCAATAAGGGTTTCTCTAAGGCTAAGTCAATTCTGTTAACACCGCTTGTCTACATGCATATTTCCTCACTTTTAAAATAACTCTAATAGTTAATTACCCAGTTAGAAAACATTATGCTTTCCTTTCAATATATGTTTAATATGATTCCACTGTAGAATTACAACAATTGCTAAGATCCTATATAGTTTTAAAATTTTCATTTCTCCTCTATCGATAAAGATTCATAAAGGCGTTTATAGACACTCTAAAAGTTAACCAGATACTACCTTTTAAAAAATAAACCACCCTAGAAGAAAACCTAGTCAATACCATTCAGGACATAGGCAAAGACTTCATGACTAAACGCCAAAAGCAATGGTAACAAAAGCCAAAACAGACAAATGGGATCTAATTAAACTAAAGAGCTTCTGCACAGCAAAACAAACTGTCACCAAAGTGAACAGGCAACCTACAGAATGGGAGAAAAATTTTGCAATCTACTCAACTGACAAAGAGCTAATATCCAGAATCTACAAAGAACTTAAACAAATTTGCAAGGAAAAAAAAACCCCGTCAAAAAGTAGGTGAAGGATATGAGCAGACACTTCTCAAAAGGAGACATATAGCCAACAAACGTGAAAAAAAAGCTCATCATCACTGATCATTAGAGAAATGCAAATCAAAACCACATTGAGATACCATCTCACACCAGTTAGAATGGCAATCATTAAAATGTCAACAGATGCTGGAGAGGATGTGGAGAAATAGGAACACTTTTACACCGTTGGTGGGAATATAAATTAGTTCAACCATTGTGGAAGACAGTGTTGCAATTGCTCAAGGATCTAGAACTGGAAATACCATTTGACCCAGCAATCTTATAAGTATATACCCAAAGGATTATAACTCATTCTAATATAAAGACACATGCACACATATATTTATCGCAGTACTGTTCATGATAACAAAGACTTGGAACCAACCCAAATACCCATCAATGATAGACTGGATAAAGAAAATGTGGCACATATACACTGTGGAATACTGTGCAGCCATAAAAAGGATGAGTTCATTTACTTTGTAGGGACATGGATAACGGTGAAACCATCATTCTCAGCAAACTAACACAAGAACAGAAAACCAAACACCTCATGTTCTCACTCTTAAGTGGGAGTTGAACATCACACACCAGGGCCTGTCATGGGGTAGGGGACTATAGGAGGGATAGCATTAGGAGAAATATCTAATGTTGATGGGATGATGGATGCAGCCAACCACCATGGCACGTGTATACCTATGCAACTCTTATGTTCTGCACATGTACCCCAGAACTTAAAGTACAATTTTTGAAAACACTGTTTTATCTAAAGAAAGCAAAAACACAAAAAACTGTACAAACCTACTCCCTACTAAACATCTCTGTTCTTGTAGTTTGGGAGCAGAAATTTAAGCATAGAAATTTCTATTTCTATAGTTCCAATAAAATAATAGAATTTCCCAGTTGAAAAATGTCTTAAGCCTCTCCTCTCCTTCCTAGCTCCACTAAAATAGCCATTGAATAGTATTGGGTATTTCTTTCTTAGAAAAGGATATATATTTCCAAATATATTTTCTATGTATTTGTCAGAAAAAAAGATCAAATACATGTGTTTTTAGCCTTTTTTTTTCTTTTTTTGGAAACAGAGTCTTGCTTTGTTGCCCAGCTTGGAGTATAGTGGCACAATATAATGGCTAACTGCAGCCTTGAACTCCTGGGCTCAAGCAGTCCTCCTACCTCAGTGTCCCAAGTATCTGGGACTACAGGCACACACCACAATGCCCAGATAATTTTTTATTATTTGTCAAGATGAGTTTTCTCTATGTTGCCCAGGCTAGTCTTGAACTCCTGGACTTAAGCAATCCTCCTGCCTCAGATTTGCTTTTAGTCTTTACAGTGATTAAGTAGAAAGAGAATAAGGCACCAACCCAGTTTTTTAATGATTATCTTATAGATCTAGGTCTGCTATTTACAAGAAATAGGAGAGAGGCAGAATCTCTCCCTGCCTGAAATTCACAGGTCCAGGGCAGTAGTGAGAGAGTGGCAGAATCTCCACCAGAGGGTATGTAGACAGCCAAACACAACGTCTCTGTGTGAAGCTGTGAGCTAGCAGGCAGGAAGAGCAATATCCCTGTACAGTATACAATGACTGCCACTATGCTTGGAAAAGAAAATGAAAAACAATGAATAAAGCTTAGACTTTCAGAGCGATACATGAGCAAATGAGCAAATCTAAACTTGTTCATATGATTCCATATTGTTCTTGTACCCTCTTTGAGGGTACAATCCTGTATCACATGATCCTCGCATTATATAAGTTGCAGGGTAGGTAATTCACAGTTATCAGGAATACAAAACCTCATGCTCTGGATGTGTTATAGATACTAAGAATAATGTCATACTATGCTGAGCTCACAGCAGCTCCTCTAGAGGAGAAATTAAAGATCCAATTCTTTCACTTCAGAGGAAGCTGAGACCCACAGAGTGAAATGACCTGCCACATGTTAGTAGCATTAGAATTCACTCCCCAAGATTCATTCATGTTGTTTCTGCTCTTAACATTATCTGACTTATTCTCTCCTGGATATTGTCATGTAATGATAAGGGCAGCAGAGAAGTTTAGGGGAAATTACATCCTAAACCCAAAGTACCTTAGAATTTGAAGAATCAGATAAACTCATAAACAGCTTTGCTGATCTTTGGCCTCTTGTCTTTTTTTCAGACTCTGAACTTGCCTTGATGTACAATGATTCCTCAGTCTTAGAGAACCATCATTTGGCTGTGGGCTTTAAATTGCTTCAGGAAGAAAACTGTGACATTTTCCAGAATTTGACCAAAAAACAAAGACAATCTTTAAGGAAAATGGTCATTGACATTGTAAGTAGCTGATAAAAGCAAAAAAAGAGAACTGTGATGCAAGTTGTTTAGGTAAAAGGAACCGCATTTCACAATTTTCACAATTTTATTATTGCCCTTTATGTTACAGAAGCTGCCCCTGATGCTGGCAGTGATGTTCTATAATAGGTTTTTCACTTCTAGCAGTTTGGAGTTGAGTATAATGTTAGCTCACCGTCATCATTTGTTTTCTGAGCCCCTCCAGTTTAGTGGCAGGCAGAGAAAGATGACTAACAAAAGCAGATTGCATGGGCCACAACTCTCATCAGTAGACAGTGCCATTTAGAATATCCATGACTCTACTTTTTTGTCTGTGCATCTTATTCAATGATTATGAGACACAGGAAAATCTCTAGCTTTCAAAACCTTACTCTGTTAAACCTTATACATATAAAGGCAAGAATTATCTGTATTTTCAAAGCAGAAAATAACCAGAATATTTTGTTTCTGAAGCAGTCTGTAAGCAACCTTGAATCAGTTCATCATTCATAGTCTAGTAACCACTTTCTGCTCCAAGGAATGGAAAAACTTGAAAACGTGATGATGCCTTATCCATGGAAATGTTATCCCATTTTTCACCATGAAAGTGTTTGTCAGTACCTAACATTTCTGTATATTACACACATTTATCTGGGCTTTGAGAAAACTTGATAGCAAAGGGGAAAAGACTCTGCCCTAAGAAAGAGTAAGGGATTTCTACCGTCATTAAAAGGCATAGTGTTGTTTTATTCCTTTTTCTTTCTTATATTCTGCATAATATTTTCATATGTAAATTTTGTTTTCTCTGAACTTTACTCAATAATATACTCTTTATATTTTAAGGTACTTGCAACAGACATGTCAAAACACATGAATCTACTGGCTGATTTGAAAACTATGGTTGAAACTAAGAAAGTGACAAGCTCTGGAGTTCTTCTTCTTGATAATTATTCTGATAGGATTCAGGTAAAGCCTTATTTGAGTTTGCTTGTGTGTCTGTGTGCATGTGCACATATGTCTGTGTGTTCAGCTTTGAGAAGATGTATTTCTTTCTTCACCTTGTACTTTTAACAATTATAGGCAGCATTTTTATCCAAATTTTTATTGCTGAGAATTAACCAGGTAAAATTCTACTGGTCTTTTCATTTGCATCTATATTAATTAAAAAAACTAACACCCCACAGAACCAGCCACTTAAGCAGTTCTGAATCTAATCAACCAGTTTCTCTTATGCTATTTAGATGCAGTAGAAGTGGCATAATTTGGAACTATTAATACAAGTGTGAACCATACACAGACACATCATGGTTGAGCTGTTTGGAATAAATCTTACACTACGCGTATTTTTAAGTGTTGCAGTCATCCAATGTGAATTTCTAGTTCCTTTTTTTTTTAAAAAAAAAAAAAAGTGGAGTGACTGACTAGCGTATGCATCCATCTATTTTAGGTTCTTCAGAATATGGTGCATTGTGCAGATTTGAGCAACCCAACAAAGCCTCTCCAACTGTACCGCCAGTGGACGGACCGGATAATGGAGGAGTTCTTCCGCCAAGGAGACCGAGAGAGGGAACGTGGCATGGAGATAAGCCCCATGTGTGATAAGCACAATGCGTCTGTGGAAAAATCACAGGTAATACATGAGATGTACAGCTTTCAGAGAGAACAGAGCCACCGCTTTAGCATTTGGTTACTTTGTATCACATATGATAGTATTTTATTGGATTTTTAAAATTACTTTGTTTTTGACACTCAGTTTCACTTTAGTATGTATGATCCAAAAAACTTTCATTCTTATGACTTACATTCATATAGTCATATATCTATTCTAAGAACACATTTATCATGACTATATTCATTTAATATATTCATATACATATAGCACATGGTGTTACTTCAGTTATCTGGATTCACCTACAAATTGGGATTCTAAAATAAGCCCTACCATGTCAACAACTGGAAAATTTTTTACGCTACAAACGTGCTCTTTAACCAAGGGTTCTAGAAGCTAATTTTGACCAGCTAGTAACAATATTTCATATGGTCTGTTGAAAATAATGACAATTTTACCAAACTAAGCTTAGTTGTCTTCTGTTCAATGTTTTATTTTTGGGTCATGATCTAGTTAAGCTTTTCCATTATTTCTTAGTCCCAAGTCCTCTCCTCATATTGGATTTTTTTCTTAACTAGGTGGGCTTCATAGACTATATTGTTCATCCCCTCTGGGAGACGTGGGCAGACCTCGTCCACCCTGACGCCCAGGACATTTTGGACACTTTGGAGGACAATCGTGAATGGTACCAGAGCACAATCCCTCAGAGCCCCTCTCCTGCACCTGATGACCCGGAGGAGGGCCGGCAGGGTCAAACGGAGAAATTCCAGTTTGAACTAACTTTAGAGGAAGATGGCGAGTCAGACACGGAAAAGGACAGTGGCAGTCAAGTGGAAGAAGACACTAGCTGCAGTGACTCCAAGACTCTTTGTACTCAAGACTCAGAGTCTACTGAAATTCCCCTCGATGAACAGGTTGAAGAGGAGGCAGTAGGGGAAGAAGAGGAAAGCCAACCTGAAGCCTGTGTCATAGATGATCGCTCTCCTGACACGTAACAGTGCAAAAACTTTCATGCCTTTTTTTTTAGTAGAAAAATTGTTTCCAAAGTGCATGTCACATGCCACAACCACGGTCACACCTCACTGTCATCTGCCAGGACGTTTGTTGAACAAAACTGACCTTGACTACTCAGTCTGGCGCTCAGGAATATCGTAATCAGTTTTTTCACCTCCATATCATCAGAGCAAGGTGGACATCTTCATGAACAGCATTTTAACAAGATTTCAGCTTAGTAGAGCTGACAAAGCAGATAAAATTTACTCCAAATTGTTTTCAAGAGAGTGTGGCTCATCAGGTGGCCCAAAAGTTGATTGGATTTGGGGTTTCTATTTTTTTTGTTTGTAATATTTTCAGAAGAAAGGTATTGCACAGCGTGAACTTAATGGACAAAGCAACAAATATGTCAAGAACAGGACACAGCACGAATCTGTTACCAGTAGGAGGAGGATGAGCCACAGAAATTGCATAATTTTCTAATTTCAAGTCTTCCTGATACATGACTGAATAGTGTGGTTCAGTGAGCTGCACTGACCTCTACATTTTGTATGATATGTAAAACAGATTTTTTGTAGAGCTTACTTTTATTATTAAATGTATTGAGGTATTATATTTAAAAAACTATGTTCAGAACTTCATCTGCCACTGGTTATTTTTTTCTAAGGAGTAACTTGCAAGTTTTCAGTACAAATCTGTGCTACACTGGATAAAAGTCTAATTTACGAATTTTACTTGCACCTTATAGTTCATAGCAATTAACTGATTTGTAGTGATTCATTGTTTTATATATCAATGACTTCCATATTTTAAAACAGAAAAACAAGTTTATGTTGCAGGAAGCCCTTTTTGTAAGTATTTAGTTACTTTGCATTTTGTTTGTTTCACTCTTTCCAGATAAGCAGAGTTGCTCTTCACCAATGTTTTTCTTCACAGTGTGCAAAGTAACTATTTGTTCTATAATATTTTAATGTGCGTTATATCAAATGTGTCTTAAGCTTCATGCAAATTCAGTCATCAGTTGGTGTTGTCTGAAGCCAGTGGGAGATACAGAAATACCCAGTAGCTAAAATGGTCAGTCTTTTTTAGATGTTTCCCTACTTAGTGTCTCCTAATAACATTTTGCTGTGTCACAGGCGTGCATTTCACAAGTGAGTGTCTTTCTACTAATCCGCACATTTCATGCTCATTTTTATTGTTTTTACAGCCAGCTACAGTAAGAAAAAGATTTTCTCCTCTCGTGCTGCTTTATAATTTAGTGTGTGTTTGAACCTCCGTCCATGGTTGCTAGATGAAGTCTTGTCAAATATATCACCACCATTGTGACAGGTGAAAAGAACCAGTCAAATTAGGGTTAACATTTCAACTGTGAGGTTGTATATCATGACTAGCTTTTACTCTTGGTTTACAGAGAAAAGTTAACAACAGCTAACTAGGCAGTTTTTAAGAATATTAACTATATATTAACAAACATCAATACAACGAATCCTCTTTGGTTTTAATGATTTCACCATGGGATTAAGAACTGTATCAGGAACATCCCTGAGAGATGGTTTTAAGCGTGGCAAGTACTCTTCCTTAATGGACAGCCACATAACATGTAGGAATTGCTTTATCACTTATTCTCGATCCATAAGCATATCTTGCAGAGGGGAACTACTTCTTTAAACACATGAAGGGAAAGGAGATTATGCCACTGGCACCAGAGGGTTGGTACTATGATGCATCCTAAAATATTAGATTGGTAAAAATTCTGCTTAAATAAAAAATTAGAGATCACTCTTGGCTGATTCCAGCACCAGGAACTGTATTACAGTTTTAGATATTAATTCCCAATGTTTACTGGATTATAGCAGTTAGCATCATGGGACATTTTTGACTTTATTCCCATTTTTGAGACAGAGTCTCGCTCTGTCACCCAGGCTGGGTACAATGGCGTGATCTCGGCTCACTGCAACCTCCACTTCACGGGTTCAAGTGATTCTTCTGCCTCAGCCTCCCAAGTAGCTGGGATTACAGGTGCCCACCACTGTGCCTGGTTAATTTTTGTATTTTTAGTAGAGACAGGGTTTCACCATGTTAGTCAGGCTGGTCTCGAACTCCTAACTTCAGGTGATCCACCTGCCCTGGCCTCACAAAGTGCTGGGATTACAGGTGTGAGCCACCATGCCGGGCCCTCTCATGTCAGTCTTAATAAAGTATTTACCTTCTCTCTGAAGACCTTAAAGCCCAAATAATCATGTCTCACGCTGATACTGAAAAATTGTGACGGAGGTCAAAGTGGGTATCTGACAAATGGAAAATCAAACATTTAAGAATTACCACCCTGAAAAGCATTTATATTTGGAACTTCTCAAGAAGCCTTCCGGGGACTGGAAACTAAGTCATCAGCCAGGGAAATGACTCAAGCTGAAGAGAATCCCCATTTCAGTCCCCTGAGATCTAGATGATGCTTAGATCCTTTGAAATAAAAATTATGTCTTTATAACTCTGATCTTTTACATAGGGCAGAATAGGAATCAACTAGCTAATTATAAGGTTTCTACTCTTTCTTCTATAAAGATCAGACAGTAGTCTTTCAAATAAAGACGTATGTTTGACCAAGTTGTTTCACGAGAACACTTGGGAACTTGTTTCCCTTTAAATTTTATTTGTCCCTGAGTGAGGTCTAGAAAGAAAGGCAAAGAATCTAGAGTTTATTCCTCTTTCCAAAACATTCTCATTCCCTCTCCCTCCCTACACTTAGTATTTCCCCCACAGAGTGCCTAGAATCTTAATAATGAATAAAATAAAAAGCAGCAATATGTCATTAACAAATCCAGACCTGAAAGGGTAAAGGGTTTATAACTGCACTAATAAAGAGAGGCTTTTTTTTTTTCCACTTTGTTGGTTTTTAATGGTACCATGTTGTAAAGATACCCACTAATGGACAATCAATTTGCAGAAAAGGCTAAATATCCAAGAGTCGGGGACTAATGCACTGTACAATCTGCTTACCCTTGTGTTTCGCTCTCACCAAAGTGTGCTTCAGAAACACACACTGCTTTAAAAAAGAATCTCCTTTTACGAGTGGCTTTACATTTCCTAAAATGCCATAAGAAAATGCAATATATGGGTACTGTATGGGGAAAAAAAATGTCCAAGTTTGTGTATAACCAGTGCATTTCAGCTTGCAAGTTACTGAACACAATAATGCTGTTTTAATTTTGTTTTCTTTTATATCAGCTAAAATTCACAATAAAATAATGTAGATAGAACAAATTACAGACAAGGAAAGAAAAAACTTGAATGAAATGGATTTTACAGAAAGCTTTATGATAATTTTTGAATGCATTATTTATTTTTTGTGCCATGCATTTTTTTTCTCACCAAATGACCTTACCTGTAATACAGTCTTGTTTGTCTGTTTACAACCATGTATTTATTGCAATGTACATACTGTAATGTTAATTGTAAATTATCAGTTCTCATAAAAACATCATCCCATGATGGGATGGTGTTGATATATTTGGAAACTCTTGGTGAGAGAATGAATGGTGTGTATACATACTCTGTACATTTTTCTTTTCTCCTGTAATATAGTCTTGTCACCTTAGAGCTTGTTTATGGAAGATTCAAGAAAACTATAAAATACATAAAGATATATAAGTTTAAAAAAACATAGCTGCAGGTCTTTGGTCCCAGGGCTGTGCCTTAACTTTAACCAATATTTTCTTCTGTTTTGCTGCATTTGAAAGGTAACGGTGGAGCTAGGGCTGGGCATTTTACATCCAGGCTTTTAATTGATTAGAATTCTGCCAATAGCTGGATTTTACAAAACCACAGACAACCTCTGAAAGATTCTGAGACCCTTTTGAGACATAACCTCTTAAGTACTTCTGGCCAGGGAGTGGCACCGCATGTGTGATGCTTGTTTGCCGTCTGTTGATCAGGAGCTACTTCAGCTACTTGTATTTGATTATTTCCTTTTTTTTTTTTTTTTAAACTCAGAAACACAACTGGAGAAATATATTCTTTCCTAGTGATTATAAATAATCTTTTTATAAAAGTCTTTTTGGCTTCTAGAGCTCATAGGAAACACAACTGGGGAAATATATTCTTTCCTAGTGATTATAAACAATCTTTTTTTAAAAGTCTTTTTGGCTTCTAGAGCTCATAGGAAAATGAACTCGATTTGAAATTCGAGCCAGAGCTTACTCATGTTGGTTAGTTATCTATTCATCAGCTTCCTGACATGTTAAGAGAATATACTAAAAAGAAAATACTATTTTTCAACCTTAAATTTTCTTCCACTAAGATAAACCAAATTTCCTTATATATATGTAAACCCATCTATTTAAACACAAAGTTATGTCTGATGCCAGTTTACATAGCATAAAGCATTCACCATCCTCTAAGATTTGTTTCAGCAAAACTTGCATTGCTTTAGAATTTTAAGATTTAATCTTGTACAATGGCTAGCCTCTGAAAGCAGGAAAAATTTATTATAATGGATAATATGGAAGCATCCTCCCACTGCTTGCCCAGCCCTTCAATCACGTGGCTTTTCAGTAAAAGGAAAGATTCTTTTTCTAGGAAAAATGAGCCTCTTATTTTATTTTATTTTTTGACACAAACTGTAGATTTTAGCAGCCCTGGCCCAAAGGAATTTGATTACTTTTGTTTTAAACAGTACAAAGGGGACACTATAATTACAAAAATATCCTTCACTGATTTGAGTTGTTTTTATTTCTTTGGATATGTTTTCAGAGTGGTAAATTGTGTGTGAGAATTACAAATGATGATTCTTTTAGTGGTTTCTTAGCCTCTCTTACAGCCCACGGGGATAGTACTGTACATCAATACCTTCATATGAAATTTTTATATGCAATGAAAATAAAAGCATGGGTTGATTCTGCCTATTTATGACTCAATCTTTTACAAATAAAAGATTATTCACTTTATAGTTCAATCAGCACATTTCCAAGGATAATGAACATGGTTGAAATGAAAGGAGAATAGTGACATCATAAGTTAGTATTGATATTCATAACCAAATGAAGCCACCTTGAGTAATTTTGCTACATTAAAAATTACCAAAATTACCTAGATGGCCTATTAAAATTAAGCATGGTATTTTCTAAATAAGCTTTGGAAGGGGCCTTCCATACTTAATTTAATATTCTGGGATATTGAAAATTATCATTTAAACATTCAACAATTATTTATTGGTTACCTATTCTGCAAACTACAAGGTTTTAAGGACTCAACGATAAGTAAATTGAGACACAGTGTTTGCTTTCATGGAACTTACAGTCGAGGGGACAAAGGCATTACACGATTCAATACTCATATAATTATAAATGTGGTCAGTACAATGAGAAGCTCAGTGTGGTGAATAAGCAGGAACCTGAATTTGATTTATTTCGGAGAGCCAGGGAAGGCTTCCTTCAGGCCTTGACAAAATGATTTGTGGCTGATTTCTGAAGGATTGTAAGAGGTAACTAGGGAAAAAGTTGATAGGAAGAGGAAGGGGATCCAGACAGGAAAGATTTGCAAAGACCTTGAGGCATAAATGAGCCTGAGACATCCCGGGAAATGTAGGGAAAGCAAGAGGGAGGGTAGCCAGGGCCTGGAGCGGCACAGCCGTTGCTAACCGTCCTGTGTGAGATATCCCCCACTCTGTAGCTTTATCCTCATAACCCTGCTCAATTTTCTTTATAACACTTCTCACAGATTGATAATACACATCTGTTTTTGTTGTCTGTCTCTCCCACCAGAACACAGCTCCATGAGAGCAAGATCTTTGCTTACCAATGTATCACTAGCACTTAAAACTATGCCTGGTACACAGTAGGTTCTTAATATGTGTTGAATATAGCCACCAAATTGATATTGGATATAATTCAGGTTGATAAGATATTTTGAGATATTAAAGAGTTTTTAACTTGATACCATAAAAACTTTGTTTGTTTTTTGTTTCTGAGCTTACTAAGATCCTGGATAAAGAGTTTAGAGTTTCCTACGTCTTTGCTATCTAAAAACTCTGTTTGCTTATTCCTCACAAATTCTTTTTTCTAAATGACAAAACAATCCATTTGTCATGATAATGAGAGTAAAGAAATCAGCACAAATTTAATCCCCAGATAATCCCCAAACCATACCAGTAGAATAAGGGTAATTAAACAGAGTATCTATGCTTAGCCTCTTCAGCATTTCCTCCTGCCACAACAGTCATGGTAAGCCAAGAGATGCCCAATGTGTGCCTTCCTGGGAATAATCGTTTTAAACTCACACTCCCTTCCCCAAAACCATGACTGCAAAGTAAGACTATGGAAATAAATAAGAAACTCTCTTCTTTTCCCAACTTGCCCCACTTGCTGATTTAGGCTATTTTGGATGGTGTTGGGCCTGAACACACATTGAAATCTCTGGCCTGGAAACCTTTCCTCAGGCACGTGGCTTTTGACCCACAATAGCAACATTCTACCAAAAAACAAACCAAAACCACAAACATTCCTTGTTGCTAGACCAGCACCAACCCTCCAAGGGGAGGGCAACCTTGCATCAGGGGAGTCATACCTGGGCTTTCTCATCCTTCTGATTTGGGTACTGCATCCCGCCCAGCTCCTCTGAGAGCTCCAAATACTCAAGGTCAAACAGTGCAATGGGTATAAATCTTCAATATGTGCGTGCAGGAAATACTACTTTCTTTAAATCAATTAATCAATTAATCTGGACCCGGGGCTCCAGCCAATCATACTATTGGGAATTTCCATCTGTCATTACTAGCACAGCTCCCCTCTCTCCCAACATAAAAGTTATCTTATCTCCAACATAATCCAAGTACCAGATCTCTGTGTTGTTCCAGCAGTGGGTCCTTACAGTCCCTCTGCTCTTGGCTTCCTTGTCACACGCGGTGTGCCAGGAATATATGCTGGTTTGAGGCCCCGCTTCAACACAGTGTCTATCAAAAGGGCCCATCCTGCCAGTGTTTTATCACACCTTGCTGTGGTCTGAATGTCTGTGTTCCCCCGAATGCCTGTGTTGAAATGCCCTAGGTGATGCTATTCAGAGATGGCACTCTTTAGGAGATAATTAGATTATGAAGGCAGAGTCCTCATGAATGGGATCAGTGCCCTTATAAAAGAAGCCCAAGGGAGCTTGTTCAACTCAGCCATCATGTGAAGACTCAGCTAAAAGGTGCCATCTGTGAAAATGAAAGCAGGTCCTCACCAGACACCAAACCTGCCAGAACCTTGATGTTGGACTTCCCAGTCTCTAGACTGTGAGAAGTAAATGTCTGTTGTTCATAAGCCACACACTTTATGGTATTTTCTTGTAGAAGTCTAAGGAGACTAAGACATACCTACTTAAATTACCACAAAAAAGCAGTACTTTCCTTAATTCTCAACACTCTCCTCTTCTCTCCTTCCTTCCTTCTTTTGTTCTCCAATGAGATTAGGCTTACAAACAAAACAGACAAGAGGTAGTTGTAACTTCCGTTTGCTTCTGCTCTCCACTCTGCAAAAACCCTGGCTATTATTTGAAATATGGAGATGAAAAAAGATATTGGAAGAGCATACATTACATAATAGTCCATTAACCTTCCACACATGGTTGGCAACATCTAGATCCAACAATGTTGACTGAACATTTTGAGATGTGGGAAGTTGAGAAAGTTGTCTCCAGGAGGAAGTCCTCAGGACCTCCTATACTTCCCATGTGGGAACACAGGGAAAGGGCCACTTTTTCCCGAAGTCTCTGTGTTCCAATGCTATCCCTGAACGTCTATTTGCAGCTCTCACTTAGCTGTTTCAGTGACAAGATATAGCACTTGAAAATTTTATAAAATGAGAGTCACATTTGTTCCCTGCTGCAAGCCCCCACACTGCCATTCCAGGACCCTGCTATGGTCCACAAGTGCCATTATGAGTCACTCTATTTTGTAGCTAGGAAAAGTGAGGCCCAAGAAAGTTAATTGACTTGGCTAAGATTATTCACAGGCCCAATACTGAGACTAATGATTTGCAAACTACAGATTTGACAGAATTCCTAATGTTATCTCTACATCCTGTTTCTGTTGACCTGCTGACAAGGACCAAAACTGCCTGTTGCATTGCCTTTGATTTCCTTTGACCATTTTTCATTACAAGACTTCAATGATAGTTTTTATGGTCCAAAGCTAGATGATAGATATTACATCTTATGCATTTGTTAACTCACCCTATATCTGCGTAGCCTTCCTATATGGTCAGAATTCTCCAGATTGAGCAGGAAACCTGGAGTTAAAGAGCCCCTGACCACCTAAAAAAATTATAGAAAATGAAAGAAGCTGACAAGAAAGTAAGGAGCAGAGATAGGAGCGTGCCTCTGCCCGGTGGAGACTCATCACATCGGGCAAGGCAGATCTCAGCGGAACTGCTTGCAGGATGTATGCCTCAATGAAGGGAATGGAGCATAGGCAGCATCTGTCTTAGGCTGGAGCCCCTTACACCATCATGCCTGTTTTAGCAGGGTGTTGGCCAGGGGCTTACAAATCCCAAGCCAACAGACATGGTTTCAGGACCTGAATCATGCAAACCTATTTTCTGAAAGGCTCCATCGTCTGAGAGTTGCTTTTACTTTGCTCCTTGTTTTTGAACCATAAAACAGACCAAGTACACAGTGGCAAACACCTGCTCAGCGCCCATCAACACAAGGCACTGCTTTACCACCAGGCTGTGTTAATTACAGAACCAAGCCGTCTCTCACCT
Organism: Aotus nancymaae; assembly: GCF_030222135.1. Classification (NCBI taxonomy): domain Eukaryota; kingdom Metazoa; phylum Chordata; class Mammalia; order Primates; family Aotidae; genus Aotus; species Aotus nancymaae. The sequence continues at coordinate 53,032,111 of NW_026988425.1, read as the reverse complement.
TGCAGCTTCTTCACACTTTGCTCATTTTCTCCCTAACACTGATGGTTTCTGTTTCCAGCTGTTCAGTTACAGCATCTGGGAAGAGTGTGGCAGAAACCACCAGGCCACTGCACCCTGCCACAGTGGGTCAAGTGGAGGCTGGGTGCTGAGGTCCGTCTCTATCCAGCAAAAGTCAGTGGTTCATGGGTGGGAAACAAAGCTCAGGACAGCTGCTGCAGTCCAGAGAACTGTCCAGCATAGAAGACTCTTAGGAAGCAGTCCCCCGACCTCCTGGGCATTTTGAAGTCATGTTTGGTATCACATGTAATTATGCAGTAGTCATAGAATATCTTTGAAAACTTATATTCTAAAAATAATTGCTGGGATCAGTGATTGAAATATCGAATGAGTGGACTGGAAAAGTTGAAAACAAGCAAAAGTGAGAGAAAAAAATTGAGGAAAAGTGGGAGAAAGTGAAGGAAGGTGGACTCTCTGCTGCTATGGCATCCAAGGACAGCGGTGATACCTTCTATTCCCCACAGGACCAGGTTCCTGATGCTTAGCATAATGCATAAGGCCCTGAAGGACCTATTCAAACTAAATCATCCCCAGCTCCTCCCATCAACCCCACGTAGATACCCCTGTGCCTCAGCTAAATGTTGCCTTTACGTCTTGCTTTTCCATCTCTCTGCCTGGAAAAGAGCTCATCCCCTCTCGATCCAGTTTAAATACACTTTTGTCTGGAAAGCCTTTCACATTAGTATTTTATATACACCCTATAATAAATATTTCTCATATGTTGTTTTTCAAAAATTTTTTCATCTCTCTCACTAGATTGTGAGATTTTTAAACACAATGTATTCCTTTTTGCCTGATAATAAGGAATTAAGTCAGGATATTAACATTTGACTATTATTTTCCCTCTAACACCAATTCTTCTCAAAATATGGTCCTTGAGCTGACCTTAACATCAACTAGGATCTTGTTAGAATATTATCTAGCCCCACACCAAGCTCCAGGAAAAGATTCTCTAGGGGTGGGCCCTAGAACCTGTGTTTTAACAAGAACTTCAGGTGATAAGTATGCTCCATAAAGTTTGAGAAAAACACTGTTCAAGACCTCATGGAGGTGTTTTTCTATCTTTGGTTTTTGAAAGAAACAAAGTTAATAATCTCAACCACCTTTCTAAAGTATTACATTTAATCAAAGGGATACTTGTTGCTACAGGAGTTGCAATAGATGACCTGGCGAGGGACATAGGCAGTCTAAGGAACAGTGGGATCGCATGTTTGACCAATGTCCATCAAGCAAGAAAGGAATGGTGAAGCCAGCTATTAGCTCCCTCTAGCAGAGGAAACCGGGGATCGGCCGTCACTATCAGGCAATGATGGCATCACAAGCAGGCATGGGTTAAAGATTTAAATGTTGTAAACGCAGTGAAGAACCAGAAGGAAATTACATCCACATTATCTCTGCAAGACCATTAATGTAATAAACCGAAATCAAACACCTTCTCAGTCTTCAAGTGCCCCATTCAGGTTCACTCTGCTAATCACACAGCTAAATGTCCCTCTGCTTTCGTAACTCGGTGAAACCACACATCCCAACATAAGATGGCTTGGGAATCTGCCATCACAAGGGGCTACCAAAGGGCCAAATGACACAACCTAGAGTTCAGTGGTGGTAACTCTCCATAGGGTTAACTTTGACTATTGGGAAACTACAGATGGGAAGGAACTAATGAATTAATTTCTTCTTCTCTCCCCAGACTATTCTGAGGCATGGCCTCCCCTTGAAGCCCATCAGGATGATCCTGCACTTCCATGTCAGCAAAAAGCACCTACCAAGCAACCTGTAGTGTCTGTTGGCTGTTACTTTTGAGTCAGTAGCCAACATAGAAGCATCTCTCCCACCTTCCTTTATTTCTTTGTCCTTATTTGCTTCATTTTGCCTTAATCTTTTTTTCTCACCCCTACTGCCTTGTACTTCTCAAATCAAGTCTGTCACTTGATCCCTCCCTCAGACTGTTTCTAGGGACCCTGAGCTAAATACTGCCCTGCACATTCAGAATAGCAGATGCCAACTTTCTGTGTATATATTGGAGTGAAGTATTTAAAATCAGCCTTTGGCTATTAGAGGTAGGAACTGTGCCTTATGCATCATTGTTTTTCCAAGGCTTAGTTCAGTGTCTGCCATAAAGCAAGTATTCATTTAACAGGGAAAGAAAGACAAGTGGGCAAGTAATTGCCCAAATGAATGAGGTTAATGGTGAATAGTGGATGAGAAGGGTATGAATTGCCCTAGAATAGATTAGACATTAAGTAAGCAGGAGTCAAGACAGTTAAGGGATCAAAGTCAGCTGTAAAAGAATATGGAACAGGAGTAGAAGTTGAAGGAATCAAGCATTCTCCCTAGAAACAAGGGTACAGGAAGGGTAAGAGACAGATACTTCACCGTCTGGGAATTTTTATCCATATTCGTTATTAAAGACACACGTGGTTGCCTACTTAATTATTACCAACCCTTCACCCCCACTTTCTTCCTGGCATATATAAGTGGGATTTTGTTCAGGTCTTGTGAAGTCAAGTCTTCCAGGGAGATTCAGCCTCTCCTGAGTTCTGTCGGCTAATTCTGAGCCTTTTATGGTAATTTTTCTACCTTTGCCAGTGATTAGGTTAGGACAGGCATATAGTACTGCAATTGTAGACAATGAGACACAGGCCTGACTTCTGGGAAAACATCCCTAACTCTTACAAAGAGAAAAGAGAATGGAACATTGCTTCTTCTTGGCTTTGGAAATTCAAGGATGTCATGGTTAGGGTATTATCTTGAGACCATGAAAGGAACTATCTGTACACAGACAACATACTAAAGATGGCAAAGCAGAAGTTAGACAGAACTAGAGTCTTTGAAGATGTGTTTGAGCTTCTTAGTCAGTCCTACTTTGAAACTTATTAAGATAATAACTAGTTCTTATTATTTAAGCTGTTTTAGTTGAAACTGCTATTATTTACCCCTGAAACAATCCTAATACACTGTTCTAGTCCATTTATATTGCTATAAAGGAATACCTGATGCTGGGTAATTTAGAAATATAGAGGTTTATTTGGCTTACGGTTCTGCAGGCTTTACAGGAAATGTGGCTCTACAGCTGCCTGGCATCTGCAGAGGCCTCAAGAATCTTTAACTCATGGCAGAAGCAAGGGGAGCTAGTGTATCACATAGTGAGAGGAGGTGGCAGGTATGGAAGGAGGAGGTGCCATGTTCTTAAACAACCAGCTCTTGCATGAACTAATACAGTGGAAACTTACACATTACTGCAGGGACTGCACCAAGTGAATCATGAGGGATCATGACCCAAACACTTCCCAACACATCCCACCCTTGAATATTGGGGATCAATTTCAACATGAGATTTGGAGGGGACAAATATCCAAACTATATCATACACCCACTCTTTGTTCCAACAATGTGCTGGTGGGTCTGGGCTGGGGGTGGGGGAGAGAGGTACCTGGCACAGTGGAAAAGTTGGGGCTTTGGCCCCAAATTAGCTGGGTGACCTTAGGCATGTAAATTCATCACTGAATTCCACTTTCTTTCATTTTAAATAGGGGAATTGTGACATTAGAATCTTCTCTACATTCTTCCCAGTATTAGAGCAAATGAATTTATAATCTCACTGAAAATTTTAGATAAAATTTTTCAAAGCTTGTGATCCAGAGTAGATAATAAAATCAAAAGATGGTTGCAATGAGCACTAAACATGAACTAAAATAGAATAGAGAATATCACTGTGTACTGCACATAAGAGTAAGCTGCATTTTCTGAACTGCTTCATTTACATGTGTGAATGGGTGCACTTGTGTGCTTGCACACATATTCAAATGTTTCCAAGTAAAATATTTTAAAAAGCATATGAAGCACGGATTTAGAACAAACTCAAACCATGGACAACTAGGGAACCTAAGTCTCTCACGAATTCCCATTCCTGCCAATTTACCTGATATCCATGATTCAAAAATGGTTTCTAAAAAGAAATAAAAATTGATTCAAAAGGGAGACCTAATGAGTAACATAATAGGGAGCCATTGATTGTTTTACAAAGTAGTATGATGGAGCAGCGGGTAAATAAACCACTCAACACGGGTATTTCAGACTGCTGAGAGGAAAACACTGAGACAAAGTGATTTCTGGGCTTCTGATAACTTTTTTCTTCTCAAAGTAGATTGATGATAAAATGTGCCATCTTATAAATATTAGTAGACAAAGGCAATACCTACACTTGGGAATACTTCATGGAAGTCTTGGCTGAAAATTTAAAACTGGACTATAAACTTCTTGGGGGTTAGATACATATCTTAGACTTGCTTGTATCTTGAATTGTGCCTAGTCCAGTGCTGGATAGATATGTAAGTCCCTCATTTTTGTGCAATTATCTATTGCAGAATTTTCAGACTAATATATTTCCTTTTCCTTGTTTTGATCCTCTGCTGAATCATGAGAATAGTTCTCAGGTGAACTGCAGTGGCGTGGAGTGTCTCATAGGAGAAGGACAATCAGATGTAGCCCAGAACCCCTGGGACATGGGAGGTTCCTATACTGGCCACTCCATGGGAAAATTGCTTGCTTTGGGAGATAGGTAGCTTTCCTCTATTTTGTGGGCACAGGATTTTGCCTTACTTTTATAATCCGTTATTTCCAGGAAACATCCTAAAACGATGTGGGTAAAAGAAAAAGAGAATGAATTTTGCAATTCTGATCACTGCCTAGAAACAGAGACACATGAGTAGAGGTGGAGTTTATCATCACCTTTAATCATCCTGGGGCCTCCATGTGTCAAAGGCAAGAAAAGAGCCATTACCAGAGGCACTCACCTTCGAAGTTTTCACTGCCTATTCCAACCCTCCGTGTCACCCTACCCCCAAAGTGCTATACCAATCATGACTGTCCTCTTGTTCAAAGAAAAGAATATCATGGATTGCTTTCAGACTGGCAGTTCTGCTGTTGATTGTTTTTTTTTTTCTCTCTTAATAGGCAAAGTGAGAAGGTTAGGAAAAAATTATTCAGATAACTCACCTGGGAGTAGGGTAGGGACCTTGAGGCATGCAGAGAGAACGGTAAATTCAAAATCAACCAAGCCATAACTGTCTATTCTACTGAACACTGTGCCAGGTACCTCAAAAGAGTAGGACTTGATTCTTCCCTTTGAGGGGGTTTCAGTTGGTTTGGAAAAGAAATGGGGGAGGGACCGAGTACTGTGGCTCACACCTGTAATCCCAGCACTTTGGGAGGCCGAGGTGGTTGAATTGCTTGAGCCCAGGAATTCAAGACCAGCCTGAGCAATATGGCAAGACCTCATGTCTACAAAACATACAAAAATTAGCCCAAGTGTGATGGTGTGCACCTGTAGTCCCAGCTACTCAGGAGGCTGAGGTGGATGAATCGCTTGAGCCCAGGAGGGTGAGGCTACAGTGAGCTGTGAACATGCTTCTGCACTCCAGCCTGGACTACAGAGCAAGACTCTGTCTCAAAAAAAAAAAAAAAAGAAATGGAGAATGGAAAAGGAAGGAATCCAGCGGAAGAAGAGTGAGCACTAAGACTGTATCGCACCTTCTGCTGTCTCATTTCAGCTCTACACCAACCCAATTATCCCTTCATTTGACAGAGAGGTCAAAGGAGGCTGGGAAGGATTAAAATGTCAGAGCTGATGTTGGAACATAGCCAGTTTGTCTCTAAAGTGCCCTGTGCCCTCTGGGGAAGAGGATATTTAACTAGATTGTTGCTTCAGTTTTTTGTTTATGTCAGCTATCAGTTTCTAAGGCATTATTTAGGGGATTTTCTTTACTTTCTTTTTTTTTTTAATCTCAAATTTCCCTCTCTTTTCATAAGTGCAATTTCAGTGCCTAATATGTAGGAAAAAATATTTTCCTTTTTTTTTGGAGACTGAGTCTCACTCTGTCACCCAGGGTGGGGTTCAATGGTGCCATCTTGGCTCACTGCAACCACGGCCTTCCAGGTTCAAGTGATTCTCCTGCCTCAGCCTCCTGAGTAGCTGGGATTACAGGTGCCCACCACCACGCCTGGATAATTTTTGTATTTTTAATAGAAACAGGTTTTCACCATGTTGGCCAGGCTGGTCTCAAACTCCTGACCTCAGGTGATCTGCTTGCCTTGGCCTCCCAAAGTGCTAGGATTCACCATGCCTGGCCTCTACGCTTTTTTTTTTTTTTTTTTCAAAATTTCTGCACTGAATGTAGTCTCCTCTCTGGAACAGTTTTCCAATAATTTTTATTTCCCTAAATAACATATAGTGAACTTGTTCATATCAAAGACATACCCCGACATTAAATTCAAACAGCTCGGCCAGGCACGGTGGCTCATGACTTCAAGATAAGCCTGGCCAACATGGAGAAACCCATCTCTACTATAAATACAAAAATTAGCCAGGTATGGTGGTACATGCCTGTAATCCCAGCTACTCAGGAGGTTGAGGAAGGAAAATCACTTAAACCCAGGAGGTGGAGGTTGCAGTGAACCGATATTGTGCCACTGCACTCCAGTCTGGGTGAGAGAGTGAGACCGTCACAAAAAAAAAAAAAAAATTCAAACAGCTCTACATTATTATTTATTTAAAACTTCAATTTACTTGCTAAGAATTATCTTACATATCTTCACTTCCATCACCAGCAATTGCATTTGGCTTTTTCCTTAGGCCATATTAAAAGACATAGAAAATAATGCCTGTTTGTTTTCATTCTATTATTCTCATGACATTTATTTGTCTTTGAATGCTCCCATGTTTTCTGGTATGACACTATGAATCTAGATTTCTCTATTCTTTCATGTATTTAGAATATATTTTTTGAAGGACTGCCCCCAAGATGGACAAATAGGAACAGCTCCTGTCTGCAGCTCCCAGTGAGATTGAGGCAGAAGGCGGGTGATTTCTACATTTCCAACTGACATACTCAGTTCATCTCACTGGGACTGGTTGGACAGTGGATACAGCCCACAGAGGGCAAGCTGAGCTGAAGCAGGGTGGGGTGTCACCTCACCAGGGAAGCACAAGGGGTCGGGGGATCTCCCTCCCCTAGCCAAGGAAAGCTGTGAGAGACTGTACTGGGAAGAATAGCACATTCTGACCCAGATACTGCACTTTTCCCTTGGTCTTCGCAACTGGCAGACCATGAGATCCCCTCTGGTGCCTACGCCACTGGGGCCCTGGGTTTCAAGCACAAAACTGGGTGACTGTTTGGGGAGATATCCAGCTAGGGGCAGGAGTTTTTTTTTTCATATCCCAGTGGCATCTGGAACGCCAGCGAGACTAAACTGTTCACTCCCCTGGAAGAGGGGTTGAAGCCAGGGAGCCAAGTGGTCTGGCTCAGCAAGTCCCACCCCTACGGAGCCCAGCAAGATAAGATCACTAGATTGAAATTCTTGCAGCCAGCACAACAGCCAGAGGTCAACCTGGGATGCTCAAGCTTGGTGGGGGAGGGATGTCTGCCATTGCTGAGGCTTGAGTAGGTGGTTTTACCTTCACAATGTAAACAAAGCTGCAGGGAAGTTTGAACTGGGCAGAGCCCACCGCAGTTCAGCAAGGCCACTGTGGCCCGACTGTTTCTCCAGATTCCTCCTCTCTGGGAAGAGCATCTTTGAAAAAAAGGCAGCAGCCCCAGTCAGGAACTTATAGATAAAACCCCCTTCTTCTTGGGACAGAGCACCTGGGGAAAGGGGTGGCTGTGGCTCAGCTACAGCAGACTTATACGTCCCTGCCTGACGGCTCTAAGTTGAGCAGTGGATCTCCCAACACAGCATTCAAGCTCTGATAAGGGACAGATTGCCTCCTCAGTTGGGTCCCTGACCCCCCTGTATCCAGACTGGGAGACACCTCTCAGTAGAGGCCAACAGACACCTCATACAGGAGAGCTCTGGCTGGTATCTGGCCAGTGCCCCTCTGGGATGAAGCTTCCAGAGGAAGAAACAGGCAGCAATCTTTGCTGTTTTCCAGTCTCCACTTCTCTCGCCTGGTGATAGCCAGACAAACAGGGTTTGGAGTGGACCTCCAGCAAACTCCAGCAAATCTGCAGCAGAGGGGCCTGTTAGAAGGAAAATTAACAAACAGAAAGGAATAGCATCAACATCAATAAAAAGGACATCCACTCAGAGACCCCACTGAAAGGTCAGTCACCAACTTCAAAGACCAAAGGTAGATAAATCCATGAAGATGGGAAGAAACCAGCACAAAAAGGCTGAAAATTCCAAAAACCAGAATGCCTCTTCTCCTCCAAGGGATCACAACTCCTCGCCAGCAGAACAAAACTAGCTGGAGGATAAGTTTGACAAATTGACACAAGTAAGCTTCAGAAAGTGGGTAATAACAAACTCCTCTGAGCTAAAGAAGCATGTTTTAATTGAATGCAAGGAAGCTAAGAACCCGGAAAAAGGTTAGACAAATTGCTAACTAGAATAACCAGTTTACAGAAGAACATAAATGACCCATTGGAGCTTACAAACACAGCACAAGAACTTTGTGAAGTATACACAAGTATCAATAGCTGAACCTATCAAGCAGATAGAAAGAATATCAAGCAGAAGAAAGAATATCAGATGATAGATTGAAGATTAACTCAATGAAATGAAGTGAGAAGACAACATTAGAGAAAAAAAGAGTGAAAAGAAACAAAGCTTCCAAGAAATATGGGACTATGTGAAAAGAACAAATCTACATTTGATTGGTGCACCTGAAAGTGATGGGGAGCATGGAATCAAGCTGAAAAACACTCTTCAGGATATTATCCAGGAGAACTTCCCCAACCTAGCAAGGTAGGCTAACATTCAAATTCAAAAAATGCAGAGAACACCTCAAAGATATTCTTCGAGAAGAGCAACCCCAAGGCACATAATTGTCAGATTCACCAGGGTTGAAATGCAGGAAAAAATGCTAAGGACAGCCAGAGAGAAAGGTTGGGTTACTCACAAAGAGAAGCCCATCAGACTAACAGTGGATCTCTACAGAAACCCTACAAGCCAGAAGAGAGGGAGGGCCAATATTCAACATTTTTAAAGAAAGGAAATTTCAACCCAGAATTTAATATCCAGCCAAACTAAGCTTCATAAGCAAAGGAAAAATAAAATCCTTTACAGGTAAGCAAATGCTGAGAGATTTTGTCACCATGAGGCCTGCCTTACAAGAGCTCTTCAAAGAAACACTAAACATGGAAAGGAACAACCAGTACCAGCCACTGCAAAAACGTACCAAACTGTAAAGACCATTGATGCTATGAAGAAACTGCATTAACTAACGGAAAAAATAACCAGCTAGCATCATAATGACAGGATCAAATTCACACATAACAATATTAACCTTAAAAGTAAATGAGCTAAATGCCCCAATTAAAAGACACAGACTGGCAAACTGGATAAAGAGTCAAGACCCATCAGTGTGCTGTATTCAGGAGACCCATCTCTCGTGCAAAGACACACATAGGCTCAAAATAAAGGAATGGAGGAATATTTACCAAGCAAATGGAGAGAAAAAAAAATAGCAGGGGTTGCAATCCTAGTCCCTGATAAAACAGAATCTAACCCAACAAAAATCAAAAGAGACAAAGAAGGGCATTACATAATGGTAAAGGGATCAATGCAACAAGAAGAGCTAACTATCCTAAATATTTGTGTACCCAATACAGGAGCACCCAGATTCATAAAGCAAGTTCTTAGAGATCTAGAAAGAGACTTAGACTCCCACACAATGATAATGGGAGACTAACACCCCACTGTCAATATTAGACAGATCAACGAGACAGAAAATTAACAAGGATATCCAGGACTTGAACTCAGCTCTGGACCAAGCGGACCTAATTGACATCTGCAAAACTCTCTACCCCAAATCAACAGAATAAATATTCTCAGCACCACATAGCACCTATTCTAAAATTGACCGCATAATTGGAAGTAAAACACTCCTCAGCAAATGTAAAAGAATGGAAATCATGACAAACCATCTCTCAGACCATGGTGCAATCAAATTAGAACTCAGGATTAAGAAACTCACTCAAAACCACAAAACTACATGGAAACTGAACAACCTGCTCCTGAATGACTACTGAGTAAATAACAAAATTAAGGCAGAAATAAAGATGTTCTTTGAAACCAATAACAAAGACACAACATACCAAAATCTCTGGGACACATTTAAAGCAGTGTGTAGAGGGAAATTTACAGCAGTAAATGACCACAAGAGACAACAGAAAAGATCTCAAATTGACACCCTAACATTATCATTAAAAGAAGTAGAGCAGCAAGAACAAATGAATTCAAAAGCTAGCAGAAAACAAGAAATAACTAAGATCAGAGCAGAACTGAGGGGGAGAGAGAGAGATGAAAAACCTTTAAAAAAAAAATCAATGAATCCAGGAGCTGGTTTTTTGAAAAGATCAACAAAATAGATAGACCACTAGCCAGATTAATAAAGAAGAAAAGAGAGAAGAATGAAATAGCTGCAATAAAAAATGATAAAGTGGATATCACCACTGACCCCACAGAAATACAAGCTAACATCAGAGAATATATAAACAACTCTGTGCAAATAGACTAGAAAATCTAGAAGAAATTGATAAATTCCTGGACACATACACCCTCCCAAGACTGAATAAGGAAGTCGTCAAATTCCTGCATAAACCAGTAACAAATTCTGAAACTGAGGCAGTAATTAATAGCCTACCAACCAAAAAAAGCCCAGGACCAGACCGATTCACAGCGGAACAGAGTTACAAAGAGGAGCTGGTACCATTCCTTCTGAAACTATTCCAAAAAATAGAAAAAGAAGGAATCTTCCCCAACTCATTTTATGAGGCTGGCATCATCCTCATACCAAAACCTGGCAGCGAGACAACAGAAAAGAAAATTTCAGGCCAATATCCCTGATGAACTTCAATGCAAAAATCTCAATAAAATACTGGCAAACTGAATCCAGTGGCACATTAAAAAGCTTATCCACCATGATCAAGTTGGGTTCATCCCTGGGATGTAAGGCCGGTTCAACATACCCAAATTAATAAAAGTAATCCATCACATAAACAGAACCAATTACAAAAACCACGATTATCTCAATAGATGCAGAAAAGGCCTTTGACAAAATTCAATACCCCTTCATGCTAAAAACTCTCAATAAATTAGGTACTGGTGGACATACCTCAAAATAATAAGAGCTATTTATGATAAACCCACAGCCAATATCATAATAGGCAAAAACTGGAAGCATTTCCTTTGAAAACTGGCACAAGACAAGGATGCCCTCTCTCACCATTTCTATTCAACATAGTATTGGAAGTTCTGGCCAGGGCAATCAGGCAAGAGAAATAAATAAAGGGTATTCAATAAGGAAAAGAGGAAGTCAAATTATCTCTAATTGCAGATGACATGATTGTATATTTAAAGACTCCATTGTCTCAGCCCCAAATCTCCTTAAGCTAATAAGTAACTTCAGCAAAGTCTCAAGATACAAAATCGATGTGCAAATATCACAGGCATTCCTATACACCAATAACAGACAAACAGAGAGCCAAATCATGAGCAAACTCCCATTCACAATTGCTACAAAGAGAATAAAATACCTAGGAATACAACTAACAAGGGATGTGAAGGACCTCTTCAAGGATAACTACAAACCTCTGCTCAAGAAAATAAGAGAGGACACAGATGGAGAAACATTCCATGCTCACGGTTAGGAAAAATCAATATCGTGAAAATGGCCATACTAACCAAAGTAATTTATAGATTCAATGCTGTCCCCATCAAGCTACCATTAACCTTCACAGAACTGAAAAAAACCCACCTTTTTTTCCATATGAAACCAAAAAAGAGCCTGCATAGCCAAGACAATCCTCAGCAAAAAGAACAAAGCTGGAGGCATCATGCTACCTGACTTCAAACTATACTACATGGCTACAGTAATCAAAACAGCATGGTACTGGTACCAAAACAGAGATATAGACCAATAGAACAGAACAGAGGCCTCAGAAATAGTGCCACACACCTACAACCATCTGATCTTTGACAAACCTGACAAAAACAAGCAATGGGGAAAGGATTCCCTATTTAATAAATGGTGCTGGGAAAACTGGCTACCTATATGCAGAAAACTGAAATGGACCCCTTCCTTACACCTTATACAAAAATTAACTCAAGATGGATTAAAGAGTCAAACATCAGACCTAAAACCCTAAAAACCCTAGAAGAAAACCTAGGCAATACCATTCAGGACATAGGCATGGGCAAAGACTTTATGACTAAAACACCAAAAGCAATGGCAACAAAAGCCAAAATAGACAAATGGGATCTAATTAAACTAAAGAACTTCTGCACAGCAAAATAAATTATCATCAGAGTGAACAGGAAACCTACAGAATGGGAGAAAATTTTGCAGTTTATCCAGGTGACAAAGGGCTAATATCCAGAATCTACAAGAAACTTAATCAAATTTACAAGAAAAACAACAACAACAAAACATGAAAAAGTGTGCAAAGGATGTGAACAGACACTTCTCAAAAGGAGACATTTATGCAACGAACAAACATATGAAAAAAAGCTCATCATCACTGGTCATTAGAGAAATACAAATTGAAACCACAATGAGATACTGTCTCATGCCAGTTATAGGAAACAACAGATGCTGGAGAGGATGTGGAAAAATAGGAATGCTTTTACACTGTTAGTGGGAGTGTAAATTAGTTCAACCATCGTGGAAGACAGTGTGACGATTCCTCAAGGATCTAGAACTAGAAATACCATTTGACCCAGCAATCCCATTACTTGGCATACACCCAAAGGATTATCAATCATTCTCCTGTAAAGACACATGCACATGTATGTTTACTGCAGCACTGTTAACAATAACAAAGAGTTGGAACCAACCCAAATGCCCATCAGTGATAGACTGGATAAAGAAAATGTTGCACATATACACCATGGAATACTATGCAGCCATAAAAAAGGATGAGTTCATGTCCTTTACAGGGGCATGAGTAAAGCTGGAAATGATCATTCTCAGCAAACTAACACAAGAACAGAAAACCAAACACTGCATGTTCTCACTTATTACTGGGAATTAAACAATGAGAACACATGGAATAGGGAAGGGAACATCACATACCAGGGCCTGTCAGGGGATTGGGGGCTAGGAGAGGGATACCCTTAAGAGAAATACCTAATGTAGATGATGGGTTGATGGGTGCAGCAAACCACCATGGCATGTGTTTACCTATGTAACAAACCTGCATGTTCTGCACATGTACCCCAGAACTTAAATTATAATGAAATAAATTTTTCAAAATTCCTAGGCTGAAGTATTAATAACTTGCCCAAATGACCTCTCAAAATGCATTTTATCATCCCTGTATTGCTCAGTACAAAAATTTGATTTTTTGGAGACATATTAGTACGTATTTATGGGATACATATAATTTTATTACATGCATAGAAGGTGTAATGATCAAGTCAGGTTAAGTATTCATCACCTCCATTATTGATTATTTCTGTATGTTGAGAACATTTCAAGTCCTCTTTTATAGTAAATTTGAAACCTACCATACATTACTGTAGTCACACTACTCTGTTATTGAAAATTAAAATTTTTTCCTTCTGTGTGTTTGTACCCACATTAACCAACCTCTCTTCATTCCCTCCCCACCACCCACACACCCTTCCAATCCTCTGATGTCTATCATTCTATTCTCTACTTCCATGAGATCTACTTTTTTAGCTCTTACCTATAAGTGAGAACATGTGATATTCTTTTTTCTGTGCCTGGCTTATGTCACTTAACATAATGACCTTCAGTTCCATCCAAGTTGCTGTAAGTGACATCAAGTTAGTCTTGTTTATGGTCAAATAGTATTCTGCTGTGTATACATATATTTTCTTTATCCATTCATCCATTGATGGATACTTACATTGATTCCTTATTCTTGCAATTGTGAATGGTGCTGCAATAAACATGGGCTGCAGGTATTCCTTTGATGTATTAATTTCCTTTCTTTGGATAAATAGTAGTGAGATTACTGAATTGTATGTTAGCTCTGTTTTTAATTTTTTGAGACATCTCCATACTGTTTTCCAAAATGGTTATACTAGTTTATATTCCCAACAAGAATTCCCTTTTTTCTACATCCTCACCAGCATCTATTTTTTTTTTCCAGAGATAGGGTCTCACTATATTGCCTGTTGTCTAGGCTGAAGTACAGTGGCTATTCATAAGAGCAATCGTGACGCACTGCAGCCTTGAACTCCTAGCCTTAAGCAACACTCCTGCCTGAGCCTCATGAGTAGCTGGAATCTCAGGCATGTGCACCACTACACCAAAAGACTTTTTGTCTTTTTAGTAATAGTCATTTTAACTGGAGTGTCATGCTATCTTATTGTGATTTTAATTTGCAATTTCCCTGATGTTTAGTGATGTTGAACATTTTTTAATATGCCCATTTGTCTTTTTTAAAAAAATATCTATTCATGCCCTTTGCCCACTTTTCTTCTTAGGCAGTCTCACTCTGTTGATCATACTAGAGTGCAGTGGTGCGATCTCAGCTCACTGCAACTTCTGCCTCCTGGGTTCAAGCAATTCTCCTTCTTCCGCCTCCCCAGCAGCTGGGATTACATGTGCCCACCACCATGCCATGGCTAATTTTTGTATTTTAGTAGAGATGGGGTTTCACCATGTTGGCCAGGCTGGTCAGTAGTGCTGGCAATGGTGACTGTGGGTCAGGTGGGCGAGCAGGTCCATGGGCCCTGGGCATCAGACGTGGTGTGGGCGATGGCAGTAGCAGTGGCAGGACAATCCTCTGGCTCCCAAGTGGTCCCCACTGATTTTTGAGGTGGCTGCAGGCCAGTTCCCAAGCCCACAGGTAGTACACGTGTGTTGTTGCGGGGCGGTGTGCTGGCTGTGGTGGTAGTGGCACGTTGGATGAGCCCATCTCCAGACCTTCAGGGTGAGTGCTCAGGTGCCACTCATCCTGAGGATTGCTCAGGAGATGGGGCTGAGTAATCCCCAGGGCCCTGCATGGGCACTAGGAACAAGGAGGACAGAGGTGAGCCTCAGGCCCCCAGATGGTATGTGCAGGCACTAGCTACAGTAGGCAGGGTCACGGTGATTTCCAGGCTCCCAGTGGAATGCTTGGATGGGAGGACCAGCAGCTATACCTTGGCCCTGTTACTGTGGTTGGTTTCATTGGCAACAGCCTTAGAAGGGCCATTGGGTGCACACCTGGCCTCAGGTGGTAGTTGCTGGTAGGGTAGCCTGTTCTCAGGGTGCTTCTGAATGCATAGTGCCCTGCTGATGGGGATGGCAGGTAGCTTCCAGTGGCTCACGCATTGGATGTGGAGGCAGCAGCCAGCAGCAGCAGGGTCTGAGTTAGTGGGAGGTCAATGGGGCTCAAGGAATCTGGAGTTGCAAGATCTGTGGGGTGCCAGGGTTGGATGTAGTCTGCTGGGCTTTCAAAGTGGTGGAATGCTTTAAGAGTGGAGTAAGAGGGAGGGTGGGGTGACCCAGTGTGAGCTCCCCATCCGAAGCGATCCCAGCATGGGGTCTCCAGCCAGGGCCCTATGTTAGTCTCAGGGCTTGTGTGGGTTCAGGGTCTCTGCAGTGGCTAGAATCGCAGGAGTCCACGGTAGGAAGGCTGGCCACTGACCTACTCTTTCCTAGCACTGAGGAGCCTCTCCAGACTCCCTGCTAATCCCAGCCAAGCAGGCTGCTTCATTTTCCTCTTGTGTCTTGTGCTAGGTGTCACTTCTGTGTTGAATTCCAGCCTTCTCTCTTAGGTGATCTATTTTTATTTTACAAGTTAGACATACAAGTGCAGAGAAGTTAAAAAAAAAAAAAAAGGAGCAAATCTGTGGGCTCCGTGAGCAGCAGAGCAATTTCTAGCCTATGTTGGCTGAGTTTTTACCAAGCCTCTAATACATACACATATACATACATATGCATGTACATGTACTTAAAACATTTTTATTCCCATGTTTGATCCCAGTTGAATAGGGGTGAACACAGAAAATCCTAGCAATTCATTCTTTGCACTCCTGGAATTCTCAAATGCTTTGCAGATGCCTTTTTAAGGCAGCCAGTCTTGGCCCTTTTCTCGAAGTCAATGAGCATCAAATGTGTTCAGGATTCATGAAATAATTCTGACAATAACTAGCATTTTTTTATAGGAATCAGAACATGGCTTATTGCAGTATACCACAGTGTTTGCCAGCTCCAGAACTTATGAGTAAGAGAAGAGGAGAACAAGTTTTGGCTCCTGTAAACATTTTCCTTTTTTCTGTAATTTATACATATGCTAACAAGCAGCTGGGTTCAAAACGCAAACTCACCTTGCCAGGCACTAGGTCTCACTGTTAAGTATGTAGTCTTCTCTCTCCCCACATAGCCCTAAAGTTATTCAGGATGAAGGAGAAGAAGAAAGGTACCCAAGAGCATTTTATAATTCCATCTTTCCTTCTTGTTATGCTGAGGTTAGTATTACCATGACCTATGTAAACTTGTTTTCTTGAATAAGAATAAAAGTGTTCCGTCCATCAGGGAAGACCTCAGGAGAAATTCTAGGTTCAGGTCTCATGGTACAAGGGCCAAGTGTTTCTTCCCGAATCATTCCCAGGCTTGCCTTTGATCTGAGCAGTGACATTCAAAAAATATGCTGATGAGACTGCTCTCTCTCTCACTTAAGAACTTGAGAAAGAGTTGGTTCTGGGCCGGGCGCAGTGGCTCACGCCTATAATCCCAGCACTTTGGGAGGCTGAGGCGGGTGGATCACGAGGTCAAGAGATCGAGACCATCCTGGTCAACAAGGTGAAACCCCATCTCTACTAAAAAATACAAAAATTAGCTGGGCATGGTGGCGCACACCTGTAGTCCCAGCTACTCGGGAGGCTGAGGCAGGAGAATTGCTTGAACCCAGGAGGCGGAGGTTGCAGTGAGCTGAGATAGCGCCATTGCACTCCAGCCTGGGTAACAAGAGCGAAACTCTATCTCAAAAAAAAGAGAAAGAGTTGGTTCTTCAATGTATATTATATGTATAACCCCTAAATTATATGTATAACAGCCTGAAACTTGTCTTGAGGAAGATTTGTAGTAGTAATGAATGAAGGGTGGCAGTAACCTAAGGGTGAAGAATGTAGATAACTTTTCCCCAAGAGCAATATAAGATATTGCTTGAAACATCCAGGGTCCACTGACATGCCCCTTAGAGTCCAGGAGAAATCTGGAAATGTCTGGACCTGCAAAAAGACACACCCACCTTCAGATGTGTCACTCTGGGCATATTCTTTAATCTGAGCTCCAATTTTCTTTCTTGTAAGAGTTATTTCACATGGCTGTTTTATTGACTATTTTTTAAATTAAAGAAATAAATTTGTAGGAATAACAGAGTCACATTGTTTACAAGTCAAATTCTTAGATGGCTCATTACCATCCATTTCATGGATATGTTATCTTCTGGTATTTATTAGAATTTGCTTTAGACTTTCTCTTGTTCACTTCATAGTTCTTGTTTCATCTTAGTTTCTCTTTTCTGTTTGTTCTTTTATGTGAGAGGTTTTCCTCCCATTGTCTGATAATCCTTAGGAGTCAGTTCATACTGAAGAGTTAGACACTAGAAAGCCAAGTGAAAATCCTGTGTGTGTACAAGGGTTGTTGACTGGAAAGTTTCATGGGAATATTCTTGCTTGGCCATTGAACTGAAGGACATTCAAAAAACTGTTGCTATTTTTAGGTACTTTTTTTCTTGGATTGTTGGTTTTCCTGGTGATCATTACTTTAATCTCTTTGGTGCCATCATTCTACCAGCTGAGTATGAGAAGGGGCTGGAGTCTCTCATTCAGAATATGTACTTGGTTCTGATATGGTAGCCTGGTTCTAATATTGTAGCCTTTTTCTCAGCAACGGTTGCCACCTGAGTCCTGAATTCCTTTGGAATCAGACTCTCCAAAGCCTATATTTTTAGAACCAGCATAAGTGAAGGGTAGTCATCCAATGACATGAGGTGGGTCAAAATATTTTAACTGCTTCATTTACAGATTTTCAACTGATCCTCTTGTTTTTGAAATCACCAGTGCCCCCACTACCATAAATCCTGGATCCTCCATTATCTGAGTCTTCCTGGGATTCTGTGGAGTAAATTAGCTTACCGATGGGTTTCCCTTGCCTGGCCTAGGTTTCTGCTCACCCTGCTCCCAAGTCACTTTTGACCTGGCTGCTTCCAGTTTCTAAAATGCTGTGTGTCAGCTCCTTTCCCATTGTCTTTGTCCTTGGGAGCATATCCCATTTTAAAAAATCATTTTGCTGTCATTTTTGTGGAGAAATAGAAAAGCATGTATATTCAATCTCCACATTTGAGTGGAAGTCCCTCATAAAATTATCATATTAGAAACACACACATATATGAATATAGATATGCACTCTCTCTCTCTCACTTAAAATACATAGTGCCTGTTATATAGCAGGTACTAAAAAATAATATGTATATATATGTATGTAACAGAAGGCTAACAGGGATTTAGATACACTGAGGAATGTATGATAGCATGGAAGGTTGGAAGATTGGATTGCCTGTGAGCAATTACGTCACGAGGACTTAGAAAACGACAGAACCTGGCAGGATTCAATAATTAAGCCAGAGTCAGGAAGAGAAGTACTTCTCAATATAGCATGGTATCTTCTGTTTTTTAGATTCTGCTCTGCCCCGCTTAATTGATTCATGCCTCTGTGTGTGTGTATGTGTGTGTGTGTGTGTGTGTGTGTGTGTTTAAATTTTTTAATTTTTTTTTCTTTGTCAGACTTTGTCAACAGGAAGTAGATGCCCATGTTGTTGATAGAAAAGCTTGTAAGCAGGACTGCACAGACTTGGTTTTGGATCAGTATTTGGCAATAATCAGTCTTTCTGCTTTAGCTTTCAGAGAGTCCACTTCATTCTTTCTGGCATCCCTGTGTATCATATGATTACATGTCTAATCAGTGTAACAACATCAGCTACTTAAAGAAGGCATGTCATTAAAGATATTGTTAATATCTCTATATTGCCTTTCAAATATAGGTAAGGATTCTAACCTGGAGTGAAAATCTTAGGTGCTTTATATATTGAAATTCTACCAGTCAGGTGAGGAATAAATATATATGGCTTATCCCCAAAATAAGATATTCCAACAAATAATGTTTATAAAAGCTGTTAATTTATGTAAAAAATGCTATTAATAAAATATTCAAGTAATTAAATTTGGGAGATTGGCAGTAGGAATATTAAGAGGATTAGCTAGATAACTAATGTAAAAAATTATATAATTATATTGAGTCAACAAAAGATTATATAAATTTAATTAATAAGATGATATTTTATGTCATAATTTTAATTTTTGTAGAATTGTTTTGGTATAATTGCATTCATAATACTCAAAATAAGCTTAAAGAATATTTTTAATTATTTAACTCCAATAAGTCATAAGTCTTATTCTTTGCATTATGTGAGGATGAATTAAAAGCAGAATACCATTTGCCATTTCAAAATTTCATGGAAAGAAATATTTCTGGAATCATGTACACCAAAAAGATAAGAAAATAAAATTTGATAGAAAAAAACAATGTATTTTAGCTGAGTGCTGACATGCACTTTATTCACAAATCAAACTTCAGAACACAGTTTATAAGATTGCTTTAAGAAAACAATTCCTTATCATTTTGAATTTATGGAGACTATTCTAATGTCAAACTGATTTTTACAAGCTACCAAGTATTTTCAATTGTTGAAGCTTAGGAGTTTATCTAAGCTACGTAAATGCATGCTAAGTTTCTTCTAGAAAACATATTACTGAAAGACATTTTCCTGATTTGTATTTGGCTGTGTTATTCCCCAGAAGGTTAAATTATTAAATATGTGAAAGCCAGTAAATCTTTAGTACAGGTTGAGCATCTCTAACATGAAAATCTGAAACCTGAAATGCTCCAAAATCTGAAACTTTTTAAATGCCAACATGAGGCCACAAGTGGAAAATTTTACACCTGATGTCATGTGATGAGTACCAATCAAAACTTTGTTTTATCAACAAAACTATTTTTAAATATGTATAAAATTATCTTCAGGCTACTTGTTGAGAAATAAAAATAAAACTCTAAGTCCCTCTGACTGACCCAGTGGATTCTCTCCTGGCCAAGGGAACCCCAGCAAAACCTTGGAAGCCGATTTCATGGTCATGAAGGGATGGGAGATTTGGCATGCCTCATTATATCCCCGCCCTCACTAGCAGTTGTTAGGTTTTCTTCCCTAACAGCTAAACAGAAACCAGCCTTTCCAAAAGACTACTAGCTTGTCTTCCCCAGTACATAACAGTCAAGATGAGATTCATTATGTTCACCTTATCTCAAGTACGACGTAGATTTACCAGGCACTAACTAAAGTTTCTCAAGTATGTAATCATTTGTCTCACTGCTGCCCCACCACCTCCCCCAGCTTTTAAGGAAAACATATAAACACTAAACCTCCTAAGAACCTCTTTAGAGAAAGCAGCCACACATGCTTCTGTGACTATTTTCCCAGGTGTGCCCTCAAGCTGGCTCAATAAGCTTTGAGACCTTATGCTTCAATCATTCATTTCAGTTGTCAGTGTAAAAGGTTTATATAAAACATAAATGAATTCTGTGTTTAGACTTGGGTCTCATCACCAAGATATCTCATTATGTACATGCATTATGTGTATTCCAAAATATACAAAAAAAAGTGAAATCCGAAACACGTCCAGTTCCAAGAATTTAGGACAAGTGATATTCAGCCTGTATCAGAAACATGTGATGGTGACAACAGAAGCAATCTGGCAGCTGAAAATCCTGAGTCACTATCATATTAAACTATAAAAATTAAATTTTACGCAACTTAAAATATAAACCTGCACTAATCATTAATTTATGTTATTGTTAAAATTATCATACAGTAAGATTGACTTTTTTTCCCTTTGATGTACAGTTCTGAAACCGCCTTTGCAAAAAATATAACACTGAGAAAATTCTGACAGTGAAAGAAATTTGACCTAACCAACTCCATCGTGCCTTTAACTTCCAAACTGCCCTTCATCATTCCTGGACATGGCCTAACCTAACTTTGGGAGAAATTTAAGTTATAGTTTAAATGATAATAGTCCTTTCAAAAACTAAACTGCCTTTGTAAAACTAATGAAAGGCCAACAGATTAGGAAGACAGGATGGACCTGAATTTGGCTAAGATATAAACATATTTAAGTGATTACTAGTCATTATTCCACAAGTCACACGATTTTCAACTTCTTCAATTACTCCTGTAAATAACATCACTATTGTCGAACCTAAAATTAACCTTTTGAGATGTCTTGTCAGGCTTTTGCGTTTCTGATGACCCAACGTCCTGAACCAGTGACTCCTCTGTGGCCCCCTCCCAGAAGCCGGCTTAGGGCACATGAGGACCATTTTCCACACCCATGTGATTGCATCCCCAACCAATCAATAGCATCCATTCCCCGGCCTGCCAAATTATTCTTGAAAAACTCTAGCCTCCAAATTTTCAGAGGGGGCTATTTGAGTGATAGTAAAACTCCAGTCTCCTGTTTAGCTGGCTCTATTTGTATTAAACTCTTTCTCTTTTGCAATTGCTCTATCTTGATAAATCAGCTCTATCTGAGCAGCAGCCGAGAGGAATCCATTAGACATTTAAAAGTTCTGTAAATTTTAACACAAACCTTGTTCACGTAACTACCAGTAGGATCACCATCTGGATCAGTTCTATGACCTAAAGAGCTCATAATACCCCACTCCATGACACTTAGCAACAGCGACTGGTTCTCCATCCTAATTGCTTTATCTTTTGAGAAGTTTATATAAATGGAATTGTTTAGCATAATCAATTTTAAAATAAAATTTCAAATGTATTCACACATTCCATAACTGTATTCTATGATGGTGATATTTATCTTTAGCCTCAGCTTATGCCAAACTAAGCCTTTCCATATATGGCCAAAATGTGTATTCAGTATGCCTCTAGCTAGGAGGATCAATTGAAAGTGTTGCTTTATTAAACTCTATACCACACAAGAATTCAAGTGATACCTTGTAGGATTATTCAACTGATTATAACACAAAATGGGGAGCACCAATTTCCCTGTCCCCAGAGACCTCTGGGCAGCTCTAGCTCCCTGAGGGAGCCAGCACAATAGTATTCCCTTTCTCAAGAGGTACCTGGGACACCAGGCAGTTCCTCTTAGACCTTCCGGGAGAGGCGTTCCCAGCAGATGCTGGATAGGACCAGTAGCACTGAGAAGGGGTAGCAGAAGCAGCAGTGGCTTTGACTTGTGTATGTGCCCATATGCAAGGAGCCCTTGCAAGACTCCCCTCTCCCCAGGAAACAGTAGGGTCTTGCTTACCCCGCTAAAGTTTAGTAGTTAATGCTAACATAACCTTACTTCTACTTACAGTGTGGTGAGGTCCCGGAAAACCCAAGTTATATAAACATTTGTCCTAGTTCATTTGGGCTGCTTTAACAAAAATACCATAAACTATGTGGTTTATAAACAACAAACATTTATTTCTCAGAGTTCTGGAGGCTGAGAAAGTCCAAGATCATGGTGCCAGCAGATTCACTGTCTGGTGTGGTCACATCCCCACATAATGAAAGTGGCAAGGTAGTTTTCTCTGCCTTTTTTAATAAGGTCATTAATCCCGATCATGAGGACGCAGCCCTCATGACCTAATCACCTATCAAAAAGCCCCATCACCTTGGGGTTTAGGATTTCAACATATGGATTTTTGGTAGACACAAACATTCACACTGTAGCAACATTCAATAGTGGGAACTCACCTACCAAGGGGGCAACTTTTCATTCTGCTGCCCAAATATGACAGACCTCAAATCTGGTATTGCCCCATGAACCAGGAGTTATACAAAGGGTAGAGGGGCATATTTCTGGGTGAAGAGCTGCACTCTGTTCAGTCTGGGCTCTGTGTCATGGTGTCCCAGGTAGTGTCAGTCCAGCTTTTAAGTCCAGTGAGGCTTAGAGAAGTGATGTCATTTGTTCAAGTCTTCCAGCTAATTCGGTGGTCAGATCATAATCAGACCCTATCAAGTCTCATCATACCCAGGTTCTACAGGCTTTCCTCTTCAGCAGGTCCATTCTTATCTCTAACTGAGACCACCTGTATCCTCACAGCTAGCTTAACTATCAGCATGGAAAACAGACCACCTGTGTCACTATGACTTTACTATTTGTTCAAGAAAATTCTTGTCCAGGAAGATAAGACTGTGTACAATAAATAACTTCAATGTTTACTTCAGAAAACTTCTGAAAACCAATTTATTCACATGACAAGATTGCTCATTTGAACAAATAAACCCCTTCTCAGGACAACAGATTCCTCTCCAAGTCTAATAGCTTGTTTATCAAAGAGCTATCTATTTATCAAGACTTCAAGATCCTCTTATCAGTGTCCACAATTCTAAACTATAATATCACGAACTTTGCCAAATTTCCACCAGATTTCTTCATTGAAAGGCCTGACTTTAAAACACTTGAGCCCAGACCCTTAATGCTTATAAATATCTACCTGTGACCTCTCCCTTTTGAGAATTATAAAGACTTTTTCAAGGTGTTGCACTCTCTTATTGCAGGTTAATAAACTTAGCTTTGTTCAATCAATAGTTTATTCTGATGGTCTTCTTTGAAAGTCAGCAATCAATAGTTCTGCGGTCCCAATCAAGAATATCTGCTCCTGCATTTTAAGAAGCTTAGCTCTAAAACAGTGTGTTATTCTGAAGTTTGCCATTTGGAAGCCTCCCCCATTGCAGTGTTGAGGTAAGTCTTGCATTGGATATGAGTTCCAGTTTCCTTTTCAGAAAGCTCTTAAATTCTGTTTATTTTTTTTCCTAGAAATAAACTATTTTAAGAAATTCCTGGATTATCTAATCAGATTTGAAAATATTTTTTTGTGGAAACGTTTTATTACTAGTAACACTCTTTTTGTCTTTATCCTATTTGTTTTAAGTCTACAATAAGAAGTTCATGAGGAAGAAGACAGCCATAGACCTGGCAAAGTTTGTCCTCAAACTGGCTCAAAGATACAATAATATCACCAGGTCTCATCAAACTGGCATCCTTATAGAACAAACTTTGCTCTGGGTCACTTACTAATATCTTACAGAAGACTTACAGCAGCAGTTACATATTGAAGGTGTGAATAAAAATCACCAGAGAATCTTTTTTAAAAAAATACTATCAGTAGATTTCTGCTTCTGGCCAAAATGAAGAAACAGGGACTGGATTTACTTTCCAGTAAACCAATGAAAAATCCAGATACAATATTGAAAAATAAAAGATTTTTCAAGACATTGGATATCAGGCAATGAAAAATAGTGACCCGAGAGAAACAAGAAACAAGATGAATCTTATATTCGCCCCAGCTTACTGTCTGGAATGAGTATCCAGGCTGTGGTACAGAATGGGAAAACCCAGATGGAACGCTGCCTTCTCCCTAAGTCCTAAGTGAGAGTCTGGGATGGGCAAGGTTGGGCAAGGTGAGTCGAGTTTTCAAGGAAAGAGATGGGAAAGGAGACAGCTGTGCAGAGAGAACGCTGGGGCTCTGAATAGGGTCTTCAGCTGAGCATGAGTCAGCATATGCATGTGAGGAAACTACCCAAGACTGGGGGAAGGATCAGCTGAAATGAGAAGGAATAGAATCCAGGGCTCGGAATCATTCCTGTTTCTGTAAGAAATGTGCATCTAGTAGCATACTTGGAAGAATTTTGCATCAGGTCATAGAGTAACATAGAACTTAGACTAAACATTACTCTGATACCACATATTGAAACTCAAAATAAGGCCCAAAAGAATCAAACTGTTTATAAATAACTTGAGTTTCAAAATAAAGTTCAAGAATATTTATAGAAATGCCGCCTAACAAAGCACAAAAGTTTTTTTTAAGATAAAAAGGAGTCAAACCGTTTGCAAGTAACTTTAAGTGTGTTCCAGAACAAAGTTCAAAAGTATTTATAGGAATACAAAAGGATCCAAAATATATCCACAAAAATATGACCCATAATGAAGAGAAAAATCAGTCATTTCAAACTGACTCAGAAATGACAAAGATAGAATTAGCAAAGACACTAGAAGAATTATAATTGTATTTCATGTGTCCAAGAAGCCAGAGAAAAGACTGAATATGGTAAACAGAAACATGGAAGATATAAAAAGACTAAAAATTAAACTCTAGAGATGAAAACTATGCGAGATGAAAAACACATTGAGTAGAATTAAAGGCAAATGAGAAACTGCAGAAGACTAGTGAATTTAAGAATCGAGAGATAAAAAGTATGCAAATGAAAAACAGTATCAGTGAGTTATGAGGCAACTTCAAACTAATTAATGTGTAAATTGCAGTTCCTGAAGGAGATGAGGGATATGTTAGAAAAAAAATTTGAAAAACTAATGGCCAAAAATTTCCCAAAGTTTATGAAAACCACAGATTCAAGAAGGTCAACAAATTGCATAAAAATAGAAAGAGAAAGTCTAATATTTGGAAATAAGATCGTGGCTGGGGAAGGTGGCTCATGCCTGTAATCCCAACACTTTGGAAGGCCAAGATGGGTGGATCACCTGAGGTCAAGAGTTCAAGACCAGCCTGGACAACATGGTGAAAGCCCGTCTCTACTAAAAATATAAAAATCATCTGGGTGTGGTAGAGCACACCTGTAATCCCAGCTACTCAGGAGACTGAGACAGGAGAATTCTTTGAACACGAGAGGTGGAGGGTGCAGTGAGCCGAGATCATGACATTGTTCTCCAGTCTGGGCAACAGAGTGAGACTCTGTCTTAGGGGGAAAAAAAAAAAAAAGGAAATAAGTTCTCAATAACTTCAGCTTACACCTTAAAAAAAATAGAAATATCATTAGGGTCAGCACAGCATAGCCATATAGCCATATGTGTCGATAAAACTTTATCTACAAAAACAGATGGTAAGAGAGAAGATTTGGCCTGCTGACAATTGTTTGCTGAACTGGCTTAGATAATCTTGTAAGATTGTGCAGCAAACAGACCCTAAAATTAGGCAATTTGGATATTAATCCCCCTCTGCTAAGTATGGCTATGCTGGCTCTCCAAATTAGGGATGGATCTGTTTTGTTTTAATCTGAACAACTCTTGGCTCCTGGAATAGAAGTCTCGTCATGACTCCTCACTGTAGCATCACTCTGTGTTACAGTGCTCAAATGCATGAATTCAGAGTCCTACAAATGCTGCTGTACAGCCACAGTACTGTCATATCATCCAACCAATGTCTATCCAACAAAAAGTGGGAAAATTGCCTACCAGGAAACCTGACTCATGATCACACCACAAAAAACAGTGCAGATCCAAATGCATCAAGTCCCCACACGATGTCTATCCTCCATCACAGCTGAAGAATGATCACAGACAGGACTCAGAACTGAGTCTCCTGCTTCCTCCTGTGGATTAATTCATCAATACTGAAAACTGAGACCACTTAAGTCAACAAGAATTGACTGCTTTTTCCAGGAAATTCTAGTCCAGGAAAATAATTCTGTGTAACAATAAACTGCCATTTCCTTCAGGAAATTCCTGAAAACCAATTTATTCAGACAATAGGTTGCTCACCTAGGGAAATAGCCTGCTTAAGCAACCACTGTTTACTGAATCAGATAGCTTCAAGACACTCACCTTGGCTGTATCCATCAATCCTAAACTGCTATGTAATAAATTTTGTCTAATCCCCGTAAATCCTGGCCTTCAGAGAGCTGCCTCAAACCATTTGATGCAAGACCACAAATCCTATAACTATCTGTCCGTAATCTTCCCCTTCTGAGACACCATGAAAACGCTGTCAAGGTGTTGCTCTCCCTCACTGCCATTGTTAGATAAACTTAACTTTGTTAATCAGTGGCTTTTTGTGGTTTTGAAATGGACTGGAAATCAACATCTTCTTTGGGAAATTTTCCCTTTTTTCATATCCCAAGTGTTAAAGTGCCTTCTGACTCTTTCTGATTCCCCAGCTGTGCTGGACTCCTTTAGAGGACACATCTCAAACTCTGATAAAAGGCCATTTTTTCCCACAAATTCATTCATTCATTTTGTAAAGTACGATGTTATGGTTTGAATGCACTTCCTCCAAAATGTGGATTAAAACATATTCTCCGTTTTAGTGATATTAACAAGTAGAGCCTTGGAGGGGCTTCAAGATGGCTGACTAGAAGCATCTGGTCCTTGCCACCTCCATTAAGAACAGAATTAGCACATAATCACACGTTTAATACATCACCAAAAAGAGAACATTGGATTTAACAGAGAAGTGACAGAAAACACCTGAGGTGAGGAAGGAGCACTAGCGGGAAGAAATAACAGCCTGCCGGGATTGGCTGAGAGGCTCGCCAGTGTGAGGAAAGGGTAAAGTGACTACCAACAGAGGTCTGCGTTCCCATCATGGACTACTGCAATCTCAGCCCCGTGAGAGCCCCTCCACCCACACGGGCCCTGAGGCTAACATAGGGAGCGTTCTGGATATCACAGATAGCATTGCTCCGGAGGGCAAACTCACGTCGGGTCCCACACATCCCGAGTCCTAAGCAGCCACAGCAAGACGCCATTTTGAGAGCCCAGTCTCCAGCAGACCGCATCCTGCCCTGAGGCCCAACAGCCCCCGCATCTCCACATACCTGCGACCCCACTGACATCCTCTGCTGAAAGCGGGGTGCTGCTGCTGGCTGCTGCCTCCAAGGCTGAAGCACAAGTCATTGACGGGGACCCCGCTGGCCCAGTAGTAGGCCTGCCTTGCATTTACAAGCACTCTGAGGACAGACTAACCTGCTTGCAGTCAACAGTTGGGCTGAACTGAGCGCTCCTTAGCTGCCTATTTATGGCAGCTGCCACTGAAAGCAAGCTCGCCCCCACCTCCGCTTCCGCCCCCACCTCCGCTCCCGCCCCCACCCCTAGCAGAAGGGCTGCAGTGTGGCTGCTGCCTCCTCCCCCAGCAAAGCATTTTGCTGGGAACCTGAGGATCATCTTGGCTCTGCCTATGACAGCCAGTGCCTGCACGCCCTGCTCCAGCGTCGCCCCAGTGCCTGAGTATGCCATCCTCCTGTACTCTACTCCATTATGATGTGATTCCTTCGTGTTAAAACTGTGAGTACATGCCAATGGCCCACCGTTTTACTCCTTTCGGGTAACACATGTGCATTCATACTAGGCACACGTTTTCTGTAAGGAGCCAGATAGTAACTATTTGAGGTTATTTGGAGGAGGCAGGATGCTCAAAGCAAAGTAGGCAGACTAAATGCTGTGGTCAGGGGTGAAATCAGGCCAAGCAGCTTATGCCTGTAATCCTAGCACTTGGAGAGGCCGAGAGGGGAGGATTGATTGCTTGAACCCAGGAGTTTGAAACCAGCTTGGACAACATAGACTCATCTCTCAAAAAGTTAAAAAATTATCCAGGTGTGGTGGCACTTGCCTGTAGTCTCAACTGCTCAGGAGGCTGAGGTACGAGGATCTATCCAGCCAGAGAGATCAAGGCTGCAGTGAGCCATGATCACGCCACTGTACTCCAGCCTGGGTGACAGTGTGAGACCCTGTCTCAAAAATGAATAAATAAAAGGCGAGATCAGCAGGGGTCTAACCCACAGAGCAACTAAGGCTAGAAGTAGAAGAAAAGCTGGGGAAAAGGGCTGCATGATGAGACTGGTTTTGCATGCAGAATTGTTGAGATTTGGCCAGGCGTAATCTGATAACTTCTTCTGTTGCTTCTTGTTTAAAAGGTATGTAATATTGCTCCACAGTCTACTGGAAGAGGAGAGATGCACTCCTCTTGCAGGAGGGCTATAGAATTTGCATATTAGCTTACCTTGTAGAAAGGATGCTCAGTGCAAGTGCCTCCATCTGGGAGACATTGGGCGAAGATAAAAATGCAAGGCTGGATGAACTAATTTGCCATTCTCATTCGTAAATGTTGATAGTAAAAACCATGAGAGTTCTATAATATTTAGGATTTGCTATATTAAGAGAAAGTAAGAAATTTAGGGGAAGATGCCAAAAGTTAATGGGAAAAGAATCAGCAAAATGGCAGTTATTAATCAGCTCAAAGTATTTCTTGACCATCTTGTATTAATACCCTAGAGAAGTGGCCAGAGAGATGAGGAGGAAAGAACAAGGAGAGAGAATCATATTCTGGATTTCCATGTTGGTTGGATAATAAAATAGTGTGTTATGGATGACGAATCTGGGCAGAAACCAAATAAAACAACAGAATGGAAATGGGATTTGGATTTGATCATGGGCAGGGATGTGGGTAAATTCAATGATTTTGGAATGGAATAAGATGCCTCAGGAATCTAGATGTTAGAAAATTTATACGCATTTAATGACAAGCATACTTGGAAGATAATGGCAGAAAGTGATAGCATAGGTGACCTAAGAGGCACAAGTGACTATGTTTCTTGAATAGTTGGGCAAGTATATTATATTTAGGGTAAGTACCATGTATCTGTGAGTGGTGGGATTCTTCTTCCGGCCTCCTGAGGGACTTTACCTTGGACAGTGATGTCATTATTGTTGGCTTCTTGGAAGGTGAAATCAGAGGATCTGAATGGGTTGGAATGACTGAGTTTAAACCTAAATGTGAACAGCACATTTGTAGACAGACTTGTTGGCCTGATAATTTCCCCTTCGGAGTTAGATTTCTCCCTCTTTCTCTCTGACTCATTTGCCCATCAGTTCCAGTTTCTCTCAAACCCCAGCTGAAAGCATTTATTTTCCTCCATTTCTCATACCCTTTAATTTGTGGCTCCATTTGCTCTTGCTTAATATTAATTATCCCTGGTGATTGTCTTTTCATTGGCAATAGTATGAAGTATTTGATGACACTGTTGTTTGGAGGAGGCTGTAGGGGAGGAAGTGCATGATATTATCATCAGAACCTGGGAACTTTTAAATCTGGTTTAATACCACTGCACTGGAGGATTCTCAGGCTATGCAGGGACTTATGGGAGTACTTGATTTGTACACACTGGAAACATCCTAAGAGATCCGCCCCAGTGCACAGTTCCTAAGACAACTCGGCTTTTCAGTAGCTTTTCATTTGATTTGAAAAGAACTGATTTCCACACAGTTTTGTGAATGCATGGGAAACCCCTATCATTTGCCTGACTCTGCACCCTCTTCACATGCAGCCCACGCAGTTCTTTGTTCTACGTGAAAGAGAGAGAAATGGTTAGGGCTGGGAGGGGGAGAGAGAGAGAGAAGAGAGAGAAAAATAGGGGAATAGAGATATCACAGATCACACTCTGGAGTCTATGATGGCCTTTTATTCTTAACTGCTGTGTGTAAGGCACTCCTTCTCTTGATAGGCATAAAGAAATAACAGGTAGGTAGCGCTTGATTCTACGCTGGAATCCCCACCCCCACCACCCACACTACCACAGGATCACATTGCATAATTGCTTTCTTTTGCTTCCATGAAACATTTCTGATTATAAAAGTAATTAATAGGGAATACATGCTCATTTTTAAAAGTTTGAATAAAACCAAAAAGCATAAAAAGGAGAAAAAAAGTCTAGCACACCCAGCACAATCACTGTTAACACTTTATTGTCTTACCATTCAAGGACTGATTTAATAATTCATTAAATATTCGTTGAGTGCTTGTAATATACTAGGCATTATTTTAGTTGTGGCAAATACAGAGGTGAGCAAACAAGGTCCTTACTCTTGTGAAAACATGTCCCCTGATCACTTGAGCCCAGGAGGCCAAGGCTGCAGTGGGCCATGATAATGCCACTACACTCCAGCCTGGGTGACGGAGTGAGACCCTGTCTCAGCAAAACAAAATAAAAGAAAAACATCCCCTTTTTTTGTGTTTACCTCCTCCCGACCCTCCCCATTCTACGCTTAGTAGACCCTCGCTACAAAGGAGTGTTAATGTAGGTTCTGTCTGAGTGTTTGACATTCTGTTTCCTGCAGAATCTCTTAGGTTTACTAGGCTGGGTTAGCTGAACCTTTTCCTGTCCTTATACAAGTTTCTCCTTGTCTTATTATGCAAAATGATTGGAATTCTGCTTTGAAGTGGAGGTCTGCATGTGGAGTTGGTGTAAACATTTATCCTGCTGAACATTTAGCTAATCACCACAGCCTTTGGGGACAACAAGGATTTATGGTAGAGTTGATGACTGACAAAGAACTTTTTAATTTTCTTATGATTGTTTTTTGTTTGAGCCAGCAAGTTACTGGACTAGTCCTTTGGCTACTATAAACACCCCTGGCCATGGTTTGTGGGTATCAGCTGGACTCTTAACCTGTCCATTTGTTTGTTTACTTTTTATTTCACAAACTTCTATTGAGCAGTAGTCAGTGTACTAGGCACTGGTATTGCAGAGATAAGAAATAGCAGAGAATCTCCCCCTCTAGTATAGGGGAGATGCCAGACAAGCAATGCCGTGTGTTAAATGCTCTGACAGACTCTCTGGTAGGAGAACCAAAGGATGATCATCTGACTTTGCTGCAGTTTGAGGACAGGTAGTTCAAAGAAGTCTTTTTGGAGGAGTGGATGTCTGAGCTATATCTTAAAGCTTGAATAGAAGATGCAGGTGGGGTAGCAATCCAGGAAGAAACAGTGTGTGCAAATACAAAGGAGCGTAAGAGAGCCTGGTGCATTGGACAGACAACCAGTAATTCATCATGGCCAGATTTGTTTGCAGAGGACCAAATTGACAAGCCATGAGGCTGGGCAAATAGGATTGATGCCAGATTGGAAGGATTGTTCTGGCTGTGCTTAAATGTTTCAATTTTGTCCTGAAGCCATTCAATGGCAACAGAAAGTGTTTTCCAAGATGGTGACAAGGATTGATGCATAGTTTGAAGAGGGTGGGAAAGAGGAAGTTTTTGTAGTAAACCAGGTGAGAGATACAGGCCTAGCAGAGGTAGAGAAAAGAGAACAGATTTAAGAGATGTTAAGGAAGGAGAGCTAATAAAAGTTCATGTCTGGCTGAGTGCTGGGGGATGATTCCCTGGTTTCTGATTGGACAACTGGGCAGGTGGCTATGCCATCCATTAACGTGCTGATACTGGTGGAGGCGTTCACTTAAAAGATGGGCAAACATAAAGGAAGGAAGAAGGAAACAAAAACACCAACTGGAAAGAAGAAAAATCAGGAACTAAGAGATTACATATAATCCACTCAAGATAGTTTCACTGGCATTGTAGGGGCCAAAGAGAGGTAACAGTTGGTTAGGGACTGAATGGGAGGCAGAGGGAAGACACACCAAGAAGAGGAGGAGGGAGGCTGCACCCTAGCAAAAGAATTATCTAGTGTTATGGGGGACAGGGTGTTTTGTTTTGATTTAATTCTGAGATAGAATTCAAGACAACTAGTGAGTAAAGAAGATGAGGTTGAAGGATGAAACAAATGGAGAACTGACCAAACAAAGTCACTGAAGAGAGATCCAGAACAGACCAGTAGTATTCTACATAAAGGTGGTGGCTCTTTCCAGGAGGTGTTTTGGAGATGTGTGGGACAGTTTGCGTTGTCACAGTGATTTGGGCATGTTAGGGGAAGAATCCAAGGATCTGTTATGTCTTACAATGGGCAGCATAATGAAGAATAATTCTACATCTAGAACAGTTCTCAAATGACCCTCTAGGAAGTCAGGAAGGTTAACACCTATTTAGAATTATGTGAGTTTAGAACTTAACTCTGTTTTTCATATAAACAAAATGCTTTTATGCAGATTTAATGTAGACTATATTTTCCAAGGATGCTGCCACTGTGTCAATTAAGGAAAGATTGTAGAGTGTTTTGCTGGGAGTTTTAGCAAGGGTTGTTTGTTGTTTTCGGAGGGCATTTTTGCTTCTATTTTTTGTTTCAATACTGAGCACCTGTGTCAGTTTACACAGTCATAACTATCACACGGTGATTCTACAGTAGGTACAAGCATTTGTCTGCCAAATTATTCTGGCAGTGCCTAAGCACTGAGCACATATTGAAATGCACATTATTTCCCCCTTTATTTATAATCACAGCATTAAGTAAAAGTAATTATATTTCTAGGTAGGTTATATTAATTTCTCAATAGTCAAGAGGAAGCGGGTTACAAAATATTTTTTTAATATATAAAAAGAAGGCACTGGCTCTGATCCAATTGAGAATCACCAGCAAAGGTAGAGACATTTAGCAGAAGAAACTAATAGACACTGCTATATAGAAGGAGATGAAGTGGATGGGATACAAGTAAGTCAGAGGTTAGGGGGACATGATGAATTAGTCATCCCATTCCCATCTTCTGTCAAATAGGCTAAGATGTGTGAGAGTGAATGGTGAAGGAAGAAGTAAACTTGAAGAAAGTAACATAAGAGAGAGAGGAAGTCTGAAGAGCCACCCTGGTACGTGAGCACTGTTTGCCATAAGAAGGTTGCCAAGCAGTGTTGAAAGCCCAGCTAAGGCCAGAGACCATGGATTAGTCAAAAGTCTGAATCAGCACCATTGTATGGCCTTTGCCAGAAGTACTCAGCTGGACTATGTCTCTATGGGAGCAGAGAAAGAGGACAGCTGAATGAACCCAGGGTTGGAGTTTTCTTATGCAGGAGTAGCATAAGAATAAAAGATTAAGACATTGAGAGGATTGACTGCCAGAGTGAGAGTGGTTTCATCAGTGAACCAAGATCGGGACCAGAAGTGACAGTGAAGAGACCATTATATCATAAAGGACATTCCCCTTTATGTCCCTGGTCAATTTCAGGGGTCTCCAGTACATTCTTCCTCTTTCTATTCTAAGAGGGAAACCAGCTTTATATTTTACCTGGTGTGTTAGTGTTGCTCTCAAAAGATTTCCCTCTGTTTAGCTGCATGAAATGTTTTTGCACTGATTCTCACAGGCTGACATTTTCCTTAGATCCTGTCTAAGGAAAATCTAAGCTGAAAATAAAAGGTATTCCTATGGAAACCTCTTGGTTCAAAAACAAAAAGCTCTATCAGTTCCCACATGTACTCTGAAGAGTGAGACATTTTAGAATCAGGAGAGGCTGTAAGAATTTCTCATCTAAATTTCCATTTCCAAATGTTGAAGTCTTGAGTGTTAGCCTCTGACTGCACAATTCAAGTCCTGTCCTATTACCCGCTGTTCCTTAACTGCAGAGGAGGCAAAGAAGGACACAGGAAAGGAATCGCACTGGCATCTTATGGTCACATTCAGACTTGACTAAAATATGGAGAGAAGGGGAGGTGAATCACCAGTGGAGTGGTTGCAAGCTGAAGACACATGGCAGCTCAGCTACACTGGAAATGTCAGGGGCATAACTGGTCTTGGCGTGAGGGTTTGCATCCACGTGGGAATTGGATAAGAGTTGCAGACTAATGTGGGAACTGACATCAAATGGCTATGGTGTCTTCATGAATAAGGTACAAAATATATATCTTCCTTGAAAGATCAGGGATGGAAGTGACTAAAAGCAACATGAGTGAATATCAAGAGGATGCCAGGAAGCAGGAAAAGGGCAGAAAGAGGGGATTCACAAAAGAGTAAACTCAAATGGTTAACAAGTACATGAACAGTTACACAAACACAAGTAACACAGAATGGCAAACAAAAATGAGTCACTTGAGGTTGGCAAAAATTAGAAACGTCCATAATGCATAGCATTGGCAAGGATGTTGAGAAGCAGGAGCTCTCAGGCATTACAGAGGTGCAGTCTGGTACAACCATTCTGAAAAGTGATTTGGCAGAACTTAGTAGAATTAAATGTGGCAATACTCTATGACCAGCAGTAATTCTCTTGCACACATACCCAAGAGAAACTCATTTAAAGGTTCATAACGGACATCATCAAGGATATTAGCATAGCATTTTCTGTGGTAGAGGGAAGTTGGAAGCAATAGGTGTCTCTCACTAGGGGATTGTGTAAGAAAGTGCAATAGAAGCACGTAATGATCTGCTCTGCAGCAGTCAGAAGCAACAACTAGATGTGTACATCACAGAAATGAGAGATTTTTTTAAAAGCTAGTGCTGAGTGAAAAACTTAAGAAGCAGAACTATACCATTTAAAATTTGAAACACATGCAGACATATTGGATGTCCCTACCTATTTTGCAGAGGTATTGTATTTAGGAAATTGGATCAATGGCTACTACAGAAGCACTCAAAATAATAATGGATTAAGCTGGATAGATCTTTTTTTTTCCTGTAAAAACTCAAGTAGGCAATCCAGAGGCATATGGTGGTTCAACACCATCAGGGGCCCAAGCTGCCTCTATCGTTTTTCTTTGTACTGTTGACTCGGCTTTTATTATGACTGCTTAATCTTCTGTTACCACGGTCACAACCCAGCCAGTGGGAAGTGGGAAAAGGAAAGGGAAGGACACATTTCCACCCTGTAAAGGTGCAGTCTAGAAAGTTACACACATCACTTTTTCTCATATCCCATTGGTCAAAACTAAGTCACTTAGTCATGCCTAGTGCCCAGCTACAAATTCTATTACTTTGCAAAGAGGAGAACAAAGAGCAGTACCTGCCTCAAACATGGGTCTTCAAGGAACACATATCAGACACATTAGGGTGGGGTCCTAAGGAGAAAGGAATGAGAGTGGACATCAGGATAACAGAAGAAGTATTACACTTATACAAAATAAGAAAGAGTTCCTATGTGATTCATGGTAGTGTGTCATAATCTGAGACCTATGCTTAAGACAATTCTCTGCATTTGAGGTTCATTAAAAACAAGAAAAGAGGGAAGAAAAAGGAAAGGAAGGAAAAACAAGAAAGAAGGAAAGACCACAGAGGTAATGGTAAGGGGAGTTCTCAGGAGAGCAGTGTGAGGGAGTGATAATTACATGTCGGTGAATTTCTAGGTGTTCCAAAATTGGAGGGCAATTTTCTCAACAGTCTCATGAAACCACCAAAATGAAGCCGAGTTGACCTCTGATTTCATAGGTCAGTTTGGCTACTGTTTTCCCCTCTGGTCCCTGAGCTAGTCATTGAGAAATTTGCATTGTGCAAGTACACAAACAGCTAATACAGGGAGGATGAAGGTGCAAGGTTTTCCAAGGCCGAGCATTCTGTGGGCTGGTAAATTATCCAAATCTTTATTTATAAATCAAGGGAAAACAGAGGGATAGGTAGTAGAGCAAGCACTAATGATGCCATGCTCTGAAGAAAAAAGAAGAGGAAGGAGCAGGTTCACCCATCAGAAGACTATTTACCCAAAAGCACTGACTTGGGTTAAGCATTTAGTAAGCCCTGTGCAAAGGAGAGCAAAAGACTCAGTAATGATTATGCAATAGTTGATTCTGAAGTGGCTAGAGTGAACATCATTAATTTACTAATACACATGTATCGTAGAAGTGAGTTAGTCTCTATTTAGCCAGTTGCTGGCAATATCCATGGTGAAATAGAGAATACGAGAATAACTGGGAAATGATAAAGATGCAAGTTCACATTTTTGCTTTAGTATTGTAGGTGCACGGTCTTGGGGGAGTCACTTAACGTTGCAAAGCCTCCTTTTCCTCATTAGTTGCCTAGCAGTGTTACTTAAGATACCGTAGGTACGTTGCATAAAGTGTCTCCAATGCCTGGCTTACAGAGGTGTCCAACAAATGATAACATGATTCACTGAATATGGAATAGGTCTGAAAGGAAAACGAAAACTCAGAACCCCAGTTTAGTATGCCAAAAGGAAAAACGAACAAGGTGAAAGCTGAATCATGCAAGAAACTGCCTTCCTTTTGTTTCTAAGCAGATAGCTCTAGAGAAACAGTTAAATATTTCCACAGGTAGCTACTCTATGTTCACCTTATCTTATGTGAAGTGCCGATTGACTGGCACAAGACAAATACATAATTGACTATTCTCTTCCCTATTCCTTTTCCCTTGCAGCACGTACATGACCAGGCCCTTCCTCTTTCCCTTGAAGCCTGCTTTTCCCCTTTAAATACTGAAGCCCTCAAAATTTTCTTTGGAGAAAGGCACAGACCACAGACTGTTTCTATGATTCCATGTTTTTTTCCTCTGGTATATCTTTAACCTTGGCAAAATAAGCTTCTAAATTGATGGAGCTCTGTCTCAGATACTTTTCAGTTTGCAGGTCTTTTCCCATCTTATTTTTTAGTTGGTTATTTGATAATGTGAATGTTTTCTATATTTCTGGCTAGTAAATATGTGTGTGTATGTGTGGAGAGAGAGAGAAAGAGAATTAACACTTCTCTACATATTTATGTATATAATTCTCATTTTAAATTTTATTCATCCTTTTGGACCTGCAGGTTAGTCAATTTTGCCCATTGCTCAAACATAGTTGATTCTGGGAAATGTGACAGTGTATCCCACAGAGTCTGGGGGGAAACAGGTGAAATCAAGTGGCATGATGAGAGGGCTTCCTTTTGACCAGGTAATTGGACAGCATTCACATCAATGGTTATGACATTAAAAAAGAAATATCACTGAGAGCCTTTGAAATTATTGAAGGAAAAAATAGTCAATGGAACAAAGTTTTGAACTCAGAGAACTCTCAGCAGTCCAAAAGAACAGTCCTGCTGTTTTCTGGGAACACATACAAAAGTAGAATAAGGGGCCACGTACCAGTTCATTGAGAATCAGGTTTCGCACTAAGGGAGAGCCAAAGTGGAGCTTCACCTAGCTCAAGGACCAAATTAATCACCACCGAGCTCAGATTTCAAACACACTGATAGGGAAACCAGTAATTTTCAGTGAATGACTTATCCTAAATTGAAAGAAATCTAAGAATAGCAAGGAGACTTCTCTACTTGCTGGGATTTTCATGGGATAATTACACCCCGGGAGGATTAAAGGTATCATCTTTGTTTCTTGCTGTGTAAGACCATGGAACTGATTGTCTTTCAATTACCACCCATAGCTGCTTCTCTGGCTCAAACACTTGAGAATGGGTAAGGGAGAATATATTTGCCAGTAAAATCATGTCTGTGTTTTATCTGGCTCCTTATCATATGCCTTGTGTGTATTTTTTTTTTTTTTTGAGACAGAGTCTGGCTCTGTCACCCAGGCTGGAGTGCAGTTGAGCAATCTGCTCATTGCAGCCTCCGTCTCAG
The DNA here is from genome assembly GCF_030222135.1 of Aotus nancymaae. Classification (NCBI taxonomy): domain Eukaryota; kingdom Metazoa; phylum Chordata; class Mammalia; order Primates; family Aotidae; genus Aotus; species Aotus nancymaae. The sequence continues at coordinate 52,994,028 of NW_026988425.1, read as the reverse complement.
GGGCTCGGGTCATCCTCCTACCTCAGCCTCCCAAGTAGCAGGGACCACAGGTGCATGCCACCAAGTCTGGCTATATTTTTTTGTATTTTTTGTAGAGACAGGGTCTCACTCTGTTGCCCAAGCTGGTCTTGAACTCCTGAGCTCAAGCAATTTGCCCACCTTGGGCTTTTCAATGTATTGGGATTACAGGCATGAGCCACTATGCCCAGCCCTGCCTTGTGTTTCTTAAGGATAGGATAATAATCACAGAAATCAAGGAATCTATTCACAAACTTTAAATTGAATCTAATTTCAGCACAGTAACTTGTAGAGAAACTTTATATATGCATATATATGTGCACATATACACATGTATATGTAAATTTACATACAGACCTAGAGAAATATATATGTGTGTATGTGTATATATGTATGTTTCTGTGTATACAACCATATTTTTGTAAGGAATCTTCATAGATTAATGTGATAAAAACTTTTTGTAGCTCACTTTCAGGAAAAAGTTTGTCTTTAAATGAGTTTGTATGTGTATACCATGAAAACTAATGATGACCTCTCTTTTTGCCTTCGTTTCCAGTTGTAACAGTTCCTTTTCTGCAGGAGCCTGGCAGCACCTACTCCTTTGTCTCTTTTCTATAATCTCTTTTCTGTTCTTTAACTTTAGTTGTCCCATTTTACATAATGTTTAATTTTATAAGATGCCTGGAATATTTCTTGGTATCTAGATGTTTTTAAATCAATCAAGCAAACTCTCTTCTCTGAATGAGACAAGGCAGATTCCCTTACATATTCCCTTGCCAAATCCAGAATTTTACCACAATGTTTAGATCCTTTTTCTCCTTATGGTAGAGTTGTTTCTTTCTCTGCAAACGACTTCCCTTAACCTTCATCATCCTGTCCTGGCTTAAGTAGCAACTTCATCATGCCTAGATTACACCGTCTCTACCCTGACACCCTCTTCAGCCAATTTTCCCCTTCATTTAATCTCCAAAGTGATGCCAAATCGACCTTCTTTACAGACAACTCAAGGTCTCTTGGGTAGTTCACTGCAGTGACTAAAAGCTAAGGTTATGTTGATTCAGCCTCAAACTGTAATGAGAAGTGGATGTAGAAAGCCCAAGGGTGATGTGGTGAGTTTCCCAGGCCCTTAAGCCTAACCAGGTTTTTTGCTTTGTGATGATTAGAAATTTTCCTTTTGAAACCCAATAGGGATTATTGAGTTTTTACCCCCAAGGATTGTTTTCTTGCCCAAAAAGTCTAAATCACAGGGAAAAGTGTCCAGATGTTAGCACATTTATTATTGGACTAGGTGGCAACCATGAACGCTTTCAGTTTGAGAGGAAAAAAGGATTACAAATCCCTGAAGTTTCAGTGAAGAAGTTGCCTGTTTAGCTAGAAAACCAAAAAACTTTTTTTTTTTCAGTATGTGTTATTTGCTGGGTGCTCCTAATGGGAAGTTTAACTGGGATTGCTGCCAGTTCGCTTCTGCGCTCTTGCCAGCTTAAGGTGACAATGATCAAGCCATCATTGGTTGCTAGATGTCTTAGGGCTGCTGTAACGAAGTACAAAAAACTGGGTGGCTTAAAACAAACTAAATTTATTCTCTCAGAGTTCCGGAGTTGAGAAGTGTGCAGCCAAGGTGCTGGCAGGGCCATGCTCTCTCAAAGGTTCTAGAGGAGAACCTGTCTTTACTTCTTTCTAGCTTTTAGCAGTTCTTGGCCCTCTCTGGCATTCCTTGATTTGTAGATGCATCACTCCAATCTCTGCCCTCACCTAACACATGGCCATTTTCCCCTGTGTCTTTATGGCTTCCCAGGACATTTTTCTTTCTTATAAGTATACTCAGTCATGTTAGATTAATGGCCCATTTGACTCCAGTATGACCTTGTCTTAACTAATTACATCTGCAACAACAGTATTTCCAAAGACAAGGTCACATTTTGAAATCCTGGCCCTTGTTGGCCAGACTCAGTGGCTCACATCTGTAATCCCGGCACTTTTGGAGGCTGAGATGGGAGAGTAGCTTGAAGCCAAGAGTTTGAGCCCAACCTGGGCAACATAACAGGACCCCATCTCTATAAAAAAATGCAAATTTCAATATTAAGAAAAAACAAAAAAAATCACATATCTTTTTTGGGGGTATGATTCAACACACAATTGATTTGGCATCAATTTAGCTTAATGCTTCCCAGGTATGAGGGATATCATTATGGCATGATAGATAAGAGGGAAATCATTTCATCCTTAAGGGGGTAGGGGGCGCACATCATTGGGTTGGGATTAGAAGGTGTTGGAGCCAGCCCACCTCCTCACTCGTCTGCTGCTCAGAAGGGAGGATTACCTTTTGCTGTTTGTCTGAGCCCTGTCTGCCAACTGGCATACACTGCAGCCAGCGTCCTCACAAAGGGTCTGTCCGCGTTTGTTGAGTGAGCAATCAGAGCTACATTTGTGCCGGAGGAATACTTGCAGATCTGCCAGGAACATGAACGACAGGCATTTTCCACAAAAGTTTCTCTCCCTCAGTCAAGCCAGGGACTGTTTTCTGAAAGCATCACAGAGGCAGTGAATTCCCTGGTTATAAATCTCCTCTCAGGGAGCCAGATTTGCAATTGAGTGCCAGCTTCTTCTGCCCAAGTTTCCTCTGTCCACACCTCACGGGTTTGCCTGGAAGAGTCTCATGGAGCATATGGCCTGAGGTGGACTTCAAGGGAGGATTTGGCAGCAATGTGTTTCTGCCTGGGGACCATTCCACAAGGTCATTTCTGGGACATTGGTGGGGCTGGGGAGGAAATGGAGAGGGTCTGCCCTTGATTTCCTAGGAGGTGAGCAGGGCCTGGAGTATTGGCAGCCAGGAGCACTTGGACTTGTGCCCAGTCCCCAGCTGCCACTGCTCCACTCCCTGGTGGCAGCTGCCCGGGTACTCCTTTGACGCAAGAAGGACACTGAGAGGGCCAACAACAAGGACATCAGTGGGGCTAGCCCAGGGTAGAACTGTGGAGAGGCAAAGTGTGTCAGAGTGCCTTGCCACACACACATCCTTCTAGAACCCTCGGCCTGTCTCAGTTAAACCTTGCTTTTACTCTGCTCTGTTTGTTCTAAGATGTAGACAGAATTGAAGTCATAGCCTTTTTTTCTCTTTCATTAGCACTTGTCTCAAAAGAAAAATCCAACAAGAAAGTCTTGAAAAGCCGTTTTCCCCAAAATCTTACAAAAGGTGACAGAACGGGTGGCAGGAAAGCATTTTGTGATAAAACAGCAAAATAGCTAAAAACTGATTTTCAGGAATTATCTCCTAGCTGATATCCATGGACTCTTTTGAAGTGATCTCTTGGTTTTAAAGGGCAATGCCCAGAACTAACTTAGATTGTGGACCTCCCCTGAGACTGGAAGCATGTGTAGTCATTCGCTGCATAATGACATTTTGGTCAACAACAGTCTGCATATATGATGATGTATGATAAAAGATTATAATACAATATTTTACTGTATTTTTTCTATGTTAAGATGTGTTTAGATACACAAATACTTACCACTGGGTTACAACTGCCTACAGTGTTCAGTACAGTAACATGCTGTATAGGTTTTTGGCTTAGGAGCAATAGGTTAGACCACGTAGCCTAGGTGTGTAGTAAGCTACACCATATAGGTTTGTGTGGGTGCACTCTGTGATGTTCACACAGTGAAGAAACTGCCTAACTTTGCATTTCTCAGAACATATCCATATTGTTAAGTGATGCATGAGTTTATGTAGTAAAATTAAATAAAAATACCACTGAGTGGAAAAAACATAAATAAAGTGATCTTCTGGATTCTCTTTTGGGATTCCACTTCTGGACTCTTTACCTTTTTTTTCTTGGGAGCAAAGGCAGCAAAGCAAGGTAAAGGAAAGGGTGCACTCAACCAACCCATCATCAGGGCAGGGAGGACATAGGATCCACAGGGAGGGTCTGGGAGGGCCATCTCTGACTAGGGAGGACATGTTTGGAACAATGAGTTTGTGCAGATAAACGTGTGTTTATGACTTGGAGAAGCAGTCTAGCTTTAACTCTACTCTAGCTACCACATAATGAGCCAAATCTGCAGCCACCACCAGATTTCCTTTTATGGACTTGACACTTCACACATCGTTTTTTTAATATTAGACATTTTGAATTGAAGCAAGTAAAAAAAAAAATCTTGACGATGTCTGACTCAGAGTAAAAGAATGAAAAGCTAAAACAAGACATGACTTCAGCTGAAATAAATTTGAATACCCACCTTGCTCTTATTCTCAATAATCACATCTAAAAACAGGCCAAAAGATCCCAATTGTTCAATAAACTGAGTAATACCAATGACTGCAGTTGCTGTCAAATGACAGGAGTTCTTGAGGATGAAGAAACACACAGTTGACTTCAGTGTTCCAGGAAAATAAAAGTGCTCATTTGGTTGAGAGGAGGAAGACATTAACAATTACATTCCAGAAAATTCTATGATAGTGCAGATCTGTGTTCTTGTCTTGAGTTCTGCCAGGAAAAATGTGCCGGTGACCTGCCATCTTTTTATGTCAGGCCAGTGTCCGGTCGCTACCAGCATGCACAGCAAACCTGCATACACCTGGATCACAGGCCAGATGCTCACCAATGAGCTGCTTGCTGTGACAGGCATCAACCCTGAGCCTGAGAGGCAAGGCTGGTTTACCACATTTGCCCTTGATGCTTCCTGGATCAAAGCTCCAGACTCTCTTTTGACTTCATTAATAATGAAGACGGATAGAGAGGCTATATCACTGTGAAGTTTGGTGATGCTGATGAGTTTTATTTTTGCACTTTAGGATTTCTTGTTCCTCCGTCATTCAGGAAAGCTATCGGGTAACACTGGAAGAAGTCAATGTAAACCTCCTCCTTGTCTCCTGATACTAGATATAAACAGCTTAAAGTATTCTCCAAGAGATCAGCTGGGAATGAGAGATGGGGGTGGGGAGGTGAGGAGCCAAGTTTCCACCCATCCATCCATAACTGTGGTGGGTGGCTGAGTCAGCGCAAAGGAGAGGAAGGCAGCGGTGTGCCTGGGGGTAGAGGAGAAGTGCTAAGAGCTGGGCGGCAAGCTCCCATTTGGGCTCTAGCTTAATAGCTCCCCAGGTCAAGGATCTATGACATGAAAAGCCCAAAATCCCACCTTGGAAGTAATTGCAGACTCCCTAACAGAGCCAGTTCGACTGTCTACATTTTGGGATCCAAAGCTTTGTGGTTTATGGTCCAAATATCCTCTAAAATCAGTGTGGGAAATAGCAGGTTGGGAAGCCAATGAGAATCGGGTGATATAAGAGTCTGATATTTGAAAAATGCTTTGATAAGATTGGTTGAAGTATCCCAGGGATCAAAATAGGTTATTTTTAACACCCAGCACCTTGTCAGCATACACAGGGCACTCACCTTAGTCTGGGGTGTTTTAACATTTGCTTTATGAAGAAGGTCAGCATGTCCTGAGAGTATGTAAGTGATGGCTGTTTCAGCATTATTTTGCCAGATTTTGTTACAGTGGCTCACGTTCAGTGTGGCCAGAACCACAAATGTTTCTTATTGATGTCTGGCTTAGCTAGTGTATGAAGGCACACAAAACCAGAAATCACTCTTCTGATATAGTTTTATTTTCCCATCCAGGACCAGGTACTTCTCTGCCATCGCACCCTGATTGTAGAATCTGAACACAAGAGCACTATGCTTCGTCTCAATCCAGTGGCCTAAAAATTTCACTCAGCCACCTAGGCTTCTGCAGGTGTCATGCTGTGTTTAAGCATCTCTCAATGAGAACTCTACTGGCATTGGGGGTGAAGGGTGGGATTGGGCAATTCATTGTATAGGGTTGTCCCTTTCAATGAAGAATGACTACTGTGTCTGTCCCCATTACAGAACCGAACTGAGGTTCACTTGCCCCAGTGCTGTACAACCAGGTATCCATGTTTGTAGTGATAGAAAGGAAGGCATTTGATTGCAGGGTGCCAAGCAAAGAGGACCAGGAAGGTAATGCTGAAATCCTGACCTCCCTAATGGCTTTCAGGTAAGGGTTTTTAAAAGCAGGGTTAAATTTCAAGAAAGTAGAAGTTACAGGCAAAATTGTAAATCAATACATGGAGGTTACGCATTGGTTTTGGCCTAAAATGGCAAGATACTTTGAAGCAGGGGTTTACACGTCATAGGTAGATTCAACGATTTTCGGATTTGCAGTTGGTTAAGGAATAGAAGCTTTGTTTAAAAATTCGGGGTCAGCGGAATAGAATGTTAACCAGCTCGAGGGTGTGATTCTTTTCAGGCACCTTAGGAAGAAATACAGAACAGAGAATGGTGGTTAGAGCTTAGTCTTTAGTTCCCTCTTACTTGAAGTCTACATGCCAGCTGATCTGTTTGGTGGGGGTCTGGGTTTCTGAAAAAAATTACTCAGGGACATATGTTAAGATGTTACCTTTAGTTTCTGTAAGGGAACCTAATATCTCCTGACTCTAACTTCCTTGGTTATTGTTTTAAGCTACTATTACCTTTTTGTTTATCAGGTTGTTTAATTGCTTCTCAAGGATTGCCAGGTACCAGGAATTTCCCTGGAAGAAATCCAAGATTGTCCTTTATTTCTATGCTTGGGGACCCGCAGGCCTCTAAAAGTGTCTCTGCGATGTCTCTTCCTCCCACCTCATGTATATTTCCAGATGCCCCCTGGAAAAAGGAAATTTGGTTGAGAAATTCTATATTAAACAGAAATCAGTAATAAAAACTTAAGCCTCTTGCATAGGTGACTATGAAGAGTTAAAGAGTTATGATACCACATGACCAGTCTGCATGAGACATCTCCTAAGGAAGCATTATTATGTACCTAGGAGTTTTGCACTCCACAGATTCCCTCATTTGTGGTCTCAGAGAAACAAAAGACTCAAGCAGAGAAGTAGAGAGAATACACTGACCACACAGTGGTGAATGTCCTTGGTTTCCAATGATTTCCCTGTCTCTGGCTCTGCAAGGGCCTCATGAGATTTGTGCTCTCTGCTCTTGGATGCCATGGGATTGCCTCCAGCCTTTTAATCTCCTTCCCCCTTTGTTTTTTAGCTTAATCTTATTTAAGTTGTTTCAGTTCTTTTCAACCAAAAAAACAAAAAAAACCTTGACTCAGAACTTACTCTTGAAAGGATAATTAACAGTGCATGATACTCATAAAACAAACCATAAACACAGCAAGGTCATTGAGGAAATGTCATACATGTGGTGACCAGGTTTATCTGGAAGTCTTGGTTTACACCCATTGCCTCCTTTCACATCCAGCATCTCAGTTTGATGACAGATTATATGGTCACTCCAGCCAGAGGAGCCAAGGCAAACAACACAGTCTGTTTGAAGAAAGTTAACTTTAACAGAATGTAACACTTCAGCAAAATGAAAGAGGAAATGCTTTGCCCAAAAGAGTTTCCTTTAGCTATGCCCCTTGCTCAATAGAACCACCTAAGCATGATTTAGAAGGAAATACAGCTGCCCCCCCCACCAACAAATCAATCAAGTTGTTGATAAACAAAAAAGGGAGTAATATTTTACAGTTATGTTTTTCTTCACTGGCAAACTCATTGGTTGAAATCTGTTACAGTGACGCATGCGAGTAACTGATTCTGGTTTGACAGAATGACAAATGTTTTAGGTTAATCTATTAAGATAAATGTCTAATCACAGTGCTTGCATGACCCCATCTAAGTGAATTCCCTTCCTGCTGCAAAAGGAGCAAAGAAGGAGGGGAAATCTCCGCCTTATAAGAGTGACAGTGATTTCCAAGGTTGAGGGACATACAAACAGAAGGTCTATATGACGTCCGGGACCACACAGAAGTAGCACTTGGCAAAAACTACTCTATCTTTGGTGCCAGTCAGTCAGGTTCTTCCCATTTGAGGTCCCTTTGACACTATCATATGGAGTCCAAAGTCAGAAATTGCTTTTTTAAAAAAAAAAATTATTTCATGAATTTTGAATGCATGGATTGTATTCGAAACACTTAATATTTGATCCATTTTTTTGCAGCAATTCATTATATCAGCAACAGTATGTCTAGTTAGTCCATTCCTTGTACTTGTCTTTGGGGCCGAGTTGTTCTGCACAAAGAAGCCTCCTGACTTCCTGTTTGGCTCCACTACTTTTAGCAAAAAGGGCTTTTCTACCCTCTCTTTTTGTGTTACTTTTCTATTTTACATTTCTATGTCTAGGAACAGGGAGAAGAAAATAAAAAGATCGGGTCACTTTCTTCCATTTCTGTAGAGAAAAGGCTATATACAAATAAATTAATGCAATAGGAATACAGTTAACATAACCTTCATGTAAACTTCTCATTCTGAGTTTGAATACTTTTCTCAAGGAGCTTCAACTCACTCTTTTTCTGTTGGACTTTTGCATCTTCACTACTAAAAGACTTTCAGTTGTGACTATTGTGGATGCTGTCTGTTAACTTGTAAATTTCAGTCTCCTGACTTTTGTTTCTGAATTCAAGGGCTTTATTATTTACTTATTTTTTTCTATATTCAGCACCTTAGCTACTCTCTCTCTTTCTCCATCTCACTCCTTCCTCTCCAGTGCAGCCACTTTGCTCCTTTTGGCTTTACTGTATTTAGAGATCCAATGTATTGTATACCGAATTTATTTTAATAGTACACTAATTTTCTATTTCAGCATAACAAATTAACCACACACTTGATGGCTTAAAACAACATACTTTCATTCTGTTACGGTTCTAGAAGTCAGAAGTCCAAATGGGTTTCACTGGGTTGAAGTTAAGGTATGAGCAAGTTTGTGCCCTTTTTAGAGAATCTGGGGGGAATCTGTTTCGTAGCCTTTCCCAGCATCAAGAGCTACATTTTTGTGTTCATTGGCTCATGGCTTTCCCCCTCTATCTTTAAAGCCCGTGCTGTAGCACCTTCTCTCTCTGAATTGGTTTCCATCACATGCTCTTCTTTTCTGTGCTCAAATCACCATCTGCCTTTGTCTTACAAGGATGTTTGTAATTACATTTAGTGCCCACCTTAATAACCCAGGCTAATCTGCTCATCTCAAAATCTTTAATTTAATCACAACTGCAAAGACTGTTTCCATATAAGGTAACATTCACAAATTCCAGATATTAAGACTTGAATATCTTTGGAGGTCTTTATCAGCCTACCACAAATAGTTAATGCAAATCAGTGTTTAACCACCTTTGTCATAAAGTAGTTTGAATTCATGGTTTTCCAGTATTACTAGAAAGCTGCAGCCTGAGATTGTAGGTCCCCACGATCTGCCCCCCATTTCCTTTTACACACTGAGTATGTTTATGGTGTAACAAATAGGGAATGTAGGGCACAAAAAAATGTAAGGAGATGCTCACTCTCAGGGTATGCAAAGGCAGAGCTGCACTTGAACGACCTTGAGAGTGTCTCTTTAAATTTTGCACCCAGCCAGGCGCAGTGGCTCATGCCTGTGATCACAGCACTTTGGGAGGTCAAGGTGGGAGATCACCTGAGGTCAGGAGTTTGAGACCAGCCTGGCCAACATAGTCAAACCCATCTCTACTAAAAATACAAAAGTTAGCCGGTGTGGTGGTGTGCCCCTGTAATCTCAGCTACTCAGGAGACTGAGGCAAAAAATTGCTTGAACCTGGGAGGCAGAGGTTGCAGTTAGCCAAGATCAGGTCACTGCACTCTAGCCTGGGTGACAGAGTGAGACTCCATCTAAAAAAAAAAAATATATTGCACCCTGTGTGCTTTACTTGCTTCACCCTCGTTCTGGTCGTAAAGTAGATCACACATTGCTGGAGCTGTGTGCCTTTAATTCTTTTCTGCCTTTGCTCACGCTGTTTTCTCAACCTGGAAATCCCAATATTTGTACTTTCTAGGCTTCAAGGCACAGATATGAGTTCCTTCCCAAGGCCTTATAAATTGAAATGGAATTTCTTCTTTGCTCATTCTGGTTAGGATCTCTGCAGGATCTCCAAATATATAGATTCTGAACAAATTGAGACTAGACAATTCAATAATTGTGGGAAGCTTTCCTATATAAGCCTTACAATTTGGAGAATTAGAGAAAAACTCTGTGGTCAGCCCATGTCCAACAAGAAGCCCAGTGAGGCTGAGGTGAGCCCGGTAATTCTTCGTAAATTTGCTAAAGTAAGTTGTCTTATCTTTTCAGGAAAAAGGAATGAATACAGGAATACAGAGACCAAATATGAGAATTATTTTTCCAGTGAATTTTCTTCTACTTAGGAGGAACTATTAGGAGTGGGAAAGAAACATTTGCATTTTCTATACCATAATATTAATCCTTTAAAAAAAATTTCTTAACCCATTGGACTTAACCATACCCCATGACCAACCAGAGGTGTGGTGTTTTTTTCAAGAGAGGTAGTCAGGAGCATATCAAGGTAATCACATTCTCATCTTTAGAGGGCTGGGTCCCACTTCTAACTCTGCTCCTTTGGGAGTTCTCCTGGAGTCACTCTTGGGCAGTGTAGAGTTTGCCTATAGGGAGATCTAAAATAGGTCAATACATTAATTAAGCAAAACCCAAGGCCACTTTATACCAATGCTGGACCTGCTCTCCTCTTTCCCAACCCATTATATCTGGCTTCTTTGGCTATCATGAGGACCTGCCAAGAGTGTAAATGGAAATATTTATATGAAATACATAAAATTGAAACTGTGTTTGCAAAAATTATGAGTGAGAAAAATCTGACAGAAAAATTATGACACTGAAAGGAATCTGACCTAACTGACTCCATCTTGCTTCTAACCTCAAGATTTCCTTGTTCATAACTGACTCCATCTTGCTTCTAACCTCAAGATTTCCTTGTTCATTTTTGGTCATAGTCCAGGACATATTGTTGGGAAGAATTTAGTTTATAAATTCTTTGTAACAAAAATTGTAACAGTGTAACAAAAATTGTAACAGTGCTCCAACACTCTGCCTGTCCTTGCCCCAAAACTAACCCTCTCCTTGCTTAGGAACAGAAACTGTGTTTGTAAAACTAACAAAGTAGTCACAAAGTTAAAATTCTATAGTTCAGGAATCATGTACCAGAGGTCAAAAGCTTTGTAAACTTCCCAATTGCTCCTGTAGATAACATCCTTATTATAAAACCTAAGATTGGTATATCAGGTATTCTCCAGACGCTACATGCTGATAGACCAGCTGGAGTCACCTGGACCAGTAACCCATACCAAGAAACAGGTTCATCTGGTCTTGTGATCCCTACCCAGGAATGGTCTCTGCAAAAAGACAGCTTTGGCTTCCTACGATTTTACCCTGGACCCGGCCAATCATCATTTCCCACTGTCTAGCTTCCTTCCCACCAAATTATCCTTGAAAAACCTTAGCATCTGAGCTTTCAGGGAGGTGAATTTGAGTAATAAATTCCTGTCCTTCCACTTGGCTAGCCTTGTGACAATTAAACTCTTTCCCTACTGAAATGATGCTGTATCAGTAAATTGGTTTTATCTGTGCAATGGGCAAGAAGAACCTGCTAGGTGATTAAAAATGGATTCTAACACTGAACTGCTAACCGCGTGGACATCCCTCAAATTTGAAAATAAATTGTATCAGATTGTTAAATTTTTGAAAAGTGAAAGTACCAAAATTATTTGGCAATATCCAACTCAATAAAGCCTTTTTTTTTTTTAGATAGAGTCTCACTCTGTCACCCAAGCTAGAGTGCAGTGGCATGATCTCAGCTCACTGCAACCTCCGCTTCCCAGGTTCAAGCGATTCTCCTGCCTCAACCTCCTGAGAAGTTGGGATTATAGGCATGGGCCACCACACCTGGCTCATTTTTTATATCTTTTTGTAGAGACAGGGTTTCACCATGTTAGCTAGGCTGTTCTCGATCTCCTGACCTCAAGTGATCCACACAAATCAAGCCATCACATCCGGCCATCCATAAAGTCTTATAGTCTAACTCAAATCCCCTTTTTATGAATTAAAAGTCCAAAGTCTAAACATTTTAAGTTAAAGTTCAAAAACAATCATCCTCACAATTTTTTTATTCTTAGTTTCAGCCAGAACCCCAGTGTTTGCTGAGTAATGCAGAAAAGACAAAATCTTTTTTTTTTTTTTAAGATAGAGTCTCGCTCTGTCACCCAGGCTGGGCTGCAGTGGCCCAGTTTTGGCTCACTGCAACCTCCGCCTCCCAGGTTCAAGTGATTCTCCCACCTCAGCCTTCTGAGTAGCTGGAACTACAGGTGTGTACCACCATGCTCGGATAGTTTCTGCATTTTAGTAGAGACGGGGTTTCACCATGTTGCCCAGGCTGGTCTCGAACTGTTGAGCTCAGGCAAGCCATCCACCTCGGCCTCCCAATGTATTAGGATTACAGGTGTGAGCCACTGTGCCCAGTCAGAAAGACTTTTTGATTTTAGTTTTGTTAGGATGCTGGTCAGTAATGCCAGTTTTCCAGACTCTGAGACCTGTAACTTTACATTCACTGGGGTAAAGTCTTTTTGGCACTGTATGTTACCTAATATTAGAAATAGAATCCAACTCTGTATATACTCGTCTCTCAAAGTGGCTTTTGAGATGGTGCTGTTTTCCTTGAGAACTTAGACATTTTCAGTGGAGGCAGCTGTAAAGGCAGAGGGAAAGCTACACCTTTGCTCACTGAGGGCTTGCTGAAAATAAACTGAAAGAAAGCAAATTCATAGCACAAAAAGGCATATAATATTTAACATGTATGGATGAAAAGACTCACACTCTAGAATATTTGAAGAGATTTATTCTGAGCCAAATATGAATGACCATGACCAGTGACATAGCCTTCAGGAGGCACTGACAACATGTACCAAGGTGGGTGCAGCTTGGTTTTATACATTTAGAGAGGCATGAGACATCAATCAAATACATTTAAGAAATACATTGGTTTGGTCCAGAAAGACAGGACAACTCAAACGGGGCAGGGGTGAGGGGTGGGGAGTAGCTTCCAGGCTATAGGTGAATTTAAACATTTTCTGGTTGACAATTGGTTGAGTCTGTCTAAAGACCTGGGATTGACCGAAAGGGAATGTTCAGGTTAAGATCAAGACTGTGGAGACCAAAGTTCTTTTGAAGTCTTACAGTGGCTGCCCTTAGAGACAATAGATGACAAATGTTTCCTATTCAGATCTTAGTTAATCTCTTTAGGATTGTGCAAACCTGGAAGAAAAAGATCTAGCTATGCTAATAGAGAGTCTTCATAGATGCAAATTTCCCCACAAAGAACAGCTTTGCAGGGCCATTTGAAATATAGCAAAGAAACATATTTTGGGATAATATTTTGATTTTCTTCCTTGTCTCGTAATGTTGCACCAGAGTCAGGTTGGAAAATAAGTGTCAATATACAGGGTTAAATAAAACCCATCTGTTGAGAATTTATTATTTGTAAGGCATGACTACCCAGACACCTCAGATAGGAATTTGAGCAAGATAAAAAAAATCAGAGGTTAGTCCTCACATGCAAGAGAGGAAAATCACAGGAGTGTGATTGCTTAATAATCCCATGATGTCCACATGCTTGTACACTCTTCTTCATGGGAGAAGGGATGATGGAGGTTATAGGAGTGAATGATTTTCAGGGGAAATGAACATGAGCCCAAACAAACGACAATAGTCTGGGATCAAGTCTGTGAGCTCTCAGCTCTCTTCCACAGAGTGGAAGTTCATTGTGAATAAAAGCTGTCTTATTATGCAGATGAAGACTTCCAGATAATCTTTTACAGCAATCCTCAGAAGAATAGATGAAAAGTCTGTCTGGGCACAGTGACAACTCCCACTGTCTTCTCTTTTCTTGTGGTTAATCTTTCCTGGTTATTTGATGAGATTCCTAGGAAGGAGATCTTAAGACAATTGCATTTCTTTGGAAAAGAAGCTCCTTTAGTCAGATTAAAAAAAGTTCCAGAGATCTGGAATAATAATTCTAATTAGAAACTTAACAATAACAAAAAGTTCCAGAGAGTGTTAAAATGCACACGCGTTGATTGGAGAGACCCCCCCCACCCCGAAACAGGCTTTATGTGAGCAACATGGCTGTTTATTCACCTGGGTGCAGGTGGGCTGAGGCTAAAAAGGGCGTCAGCGAAGGGCGGTGGGATAGGAGTTGGTTTTATAGGTTGTGAGGAAGGCAGTGGAAAGTTACAAAAGTTAAGTTTAGGGCGGTTTTTTGCAAGCTGGGAGGGGGTCGTACGATGTGGAGTCACAAGGTTGGTCAAGTAGGGAGGGGGTCGTAGGGTGTGGCGTCATGAGGTTGGCCAAGGTTGGTTACAAAGTCCAATGGCCTTGTCAATTGAGGCCTGGATAAGAAACAATAGAAGGATGTCTCAAGTTAGTTAGGCCCCTCAGGGGTTGATCCTTTCTTCCAGAAACTCGTCTGGGGTGTATGTGCAGGTCACAGAGATTACCGTGCTGTTCATGGCACGGTCAGACCCTACAGTGAGTACCTCCTGGTACTTCGGGAAAAAGGATCGGAGAGACAGGGAAGTTGGGGGAGGACAGAGAGAGACTTTGGTTTTGTGGATTATTTCTGAGGCCTTTCAATATTCTTTAATTCGAAGCACTCATCATGCCAAAGTGGTATATTTTGCCCCAACACATCCCTAGACACCATTCTTATTTGAGTTGCTCTTCTTTCCTTTCTACAAATACCAAAATCTCTTAATTTTCATTTCTTCTTTGATCCCAGTGTTTCTGTTCTCTCTCTGATCTCCTTTTGCTCACCCAGGGCTGAGAATGGGAATCTGTCTTGTTTCCTTGCCCATAACTATTACTATCTCTTGTAGAGAGCCTTCATGTGTTGATGATGGAGTTGTAAAATGGTTCTGCTATTGTGGAAAAACAGTTTGGTAGTTCCTCAAAAAGTTAAAGAATTATCATATGACTCAGCAATTATACACAAAAGAATTGAAATAGATAAGGTTTATTGCAACACTATTTACAAAAGCAAAAAAATGGAAACAACCCAAATGTTCAATAACAGATGAGTGAATAAACAAAATGTGGTATATTCGTACAATGGAATATTACTCATCCATAAAAGGGAAGATACTACAACATGGATGAATCTCAAAAACATTATGCTAATTGAAAGATACCAGACATAAAGTTTACATATTATATGATTCCTTTTTAGTGAAATATCCAGAATAGATATAAAATATGAAATATATATGAAATAGCTATAGAAACAGAAAAAGTAGAATAGTAGTTGGCAGGGACTTGGGTGGTTTGGGTGGGGGAATAGGGGATGACTGCTTAACAGGAACTTACTAGAAAGTCTCTCTCTTTCTGTCTCTCCCTCTCTCCACACACACACAGACACACACACACACACACACACACACACACACGCATAAATAAATACAAAAAAATTGACAATACCAAGTGTTAACAGAGATACAGAGCAACTATAACATTCACATAGTGCTATTGAGAATGCAAAATAATACAATCATTTTGGAAAGTAGTTTGGCAATTTTTTTCTTTTCTTTTTTTGAGACTGGGTCTTGTTCTGTCACCTAGACTGGAGTGCAGTGGAATGAACATGGCTTACTTTGGCCCTGACCTCCTGGGCTCAAGTGATCCTCTCACGTCAGCCTCCCCATAGCTGAGACCAGTATGCACTACCATGCTTGGCTAATTGTAAAAATTTTGGTACAGCCATGTTGCCCAGGCTGGTCTCAAACTCTTGGGCTCAGACTATGCTCTCACCTCAGCCTCCCTAAGTGTTGGAATTATAGCCATAATCCACCATGCCTAGCTAGCAATTTCTCATAAAGTTAAACATACACTTATCATAAGACTCAGATTTTCTACTCATAGACATTTACCCAACAGAAATGAAAACTTATAGTCACATGAAAACCTGTATGTGAATGTGATATGGTTTGGCTCTGTCCTCACCCAAATCTCATCTTGTAGCTCCCATAATTCCCACGTGTTGTGGGAGGGGCCTGGTGGAAGATGACTGAATTATGGGGAGGGTATTTTCTGTGCTGTTAGCGTGCATGATAGTGCTCATGATAGTTTCCGTGCTCATGATACTGAACGGGTCTAATGAGATCTGATGGTTTTAACAATGGGAGTTTCTCTGCACAAGCTCTCTTTTTGCCTGCTGCCATCCATGTAAGATGTGACTTGCTCCTCCTTGCCTTCTGTCATAATTGTGAGGCTTCCCTAGCCATGAGGAACTGTGAGTCCAATAGATCTCTTTCTTTTGTAAATGGCCCACTCTCAGGTATGTCTTTATCAGCAGCATGAAAACAGGCTAATACAGGATGTTCATAGCAGCTTTGTTTATATTTTCTCCACTACCTAAATGGAAACAATCCAAATGTGCCTCAACCAAGGATTGGATAAAGAAACCATGGTATATTCAGCAGTAAGAAGGAAGGAACTGTTGATTCAAGCAACAATAGAAGAATGTTAGATGCACTCTGCTGAGTGGAAGAAGCCAGACTCAAAAGGCTACATGCTGCATGATTACACTAATGTGGAATTCTGGAAGATTATTGTGTAAAGAATTATAAATATGATTATATATTCTGGAAAAGGCAAGACTATAGGGACAGATCAGTGGTTTCCAGGGGCTGTACGTAGGGGAAGGAATTGACTGCATGGGGTGAGAGGGATTTTGTGGCTGATGGAACTATTCTATGTCTTCATTATGGTGATGGTTATATAACTTATGTGTTTGTCAAAACTTCTGGAATTGTACGCTGAAAAAGCCTAAATTTTATTGTGTGTAAATAATGCTTGAATTTGAAAAACAGGGAAAAACATACATACATTCCCATATTGTAGCACATTACCTGACATATAATTAGGCACTCAGTACATGTTGAGCAAACTCTGCCTTCAGCTTTATTTTTTAAAGTATTGAATGACAGAAGCACTTACATCAAAAGTTAAACTTTAGTTTGTAGGTTATTGAAACTGCCCCTAGCAATCCTATTGATAAGGAGAAATTTGCTAGGGTATTCAAAAGCCTAGAAATTGGGAATGATTTAAAGGTTTCCATGACCTTTGGATATCCTTTATTTGGGGCAGGTAGTTAATTTGTTCTTGATTTAAGCTGGGCCAGAAGGAGCTCAGCTCTTTTCAGTTTGTATGGGAATAACAGGAGGTGTGAGCTTAAATGGGCTTAACTCTTTTTTTTTTTTTAATTGCATTTTAGGTTTTGGGGTACATGTGAAAAACATGCAAGGTTGTTGCATAGGTGCATACGTGGCAGTATGATTTGCTGCCTCCCTCCCCTTCACCTATATCTGGCATTTCTCCCCATGCTATCCCTCCCCAACTCCCCACCCCCCCGCTGTCCCCCACCCCCCAACAGACCCCCGTGTATAGTGCTCCCCTCCCTGTGTCCATGTGTTCTCCTTGTTCAACACCCACCTATGAGTGATAACATGTGGTGTTTGATTTTGTGTTCTTGTGTCAGTTTGCTGAGAATGATGGTTTCCAGGTTCATCCATGTCCCTACAAAGGACGTGAACTCCTCGTTTTTAATGGCTGCATAATATTCCATGGTGTATATGTGCCACATTTTTCCTGTCCAGTCTATCATCGATGGGCATTTGGGCTGGTTCCAGGTCTTTGCTATTGTAAACTGTGCTGCAATGAACATTCATGTGCATGTGTCCTTATAGTAGAACGATTTATAATCCTTTGGATATATGCCCAGTAATGGGATTGCTGGGTCAAATGGAATTTCTATTTCTAGGTCCTTGAGGAATCACCACACTGTTTTCCACAGTGGTTGAACTAATTTACACTCCCACCAACAGTGTAAAAGTGTTCCTATTTCTCCACATCCTCTCCAGCATCTGTTGTCTCCAGATTTTTTAATGATCGCCATTCTAACTGGCATGAGATGGTATCTCAATGTAGTTTTGATTTGCATTTCTCTAATGACCAGTGATGATGAGCATTTTTTCATATGCTTGTTGGCCTCATATATGTCTTCTTTTGTAAAGTATCTGTTCATATCCTTCGCCCATTTTTGAATGGGCTTGTTTGTTTTTTTCTTGTAAATCTTTTTTAGCTCGTTGTAAATTCTGGATATCAGCCCTTTGTCAGATGGGTAGGCTGCAAAAATTTTTTCCCATTCTATTGGTTGCCGATTCACTCTATTGACTGTTTCTTTTGCCGTGCAGAAGCTGTGGAGTTTGATTAGGTCCAATTTGTCTATTTTGGCTTTTGTTGCCAATGCTTTTGGTGTTTCGGTCATAAAGTCCTTGCCTACGCCTATGTCCTGAATGGTTTTGCCTAGGTTTCTGCTTTCTGCATATGGCTAGCCAGTTTTCCCAACACCACTTATTGAACAGGGAATCCTTTCCCCATTGCTTGTTTTTTTCAGGTTTGTCAAAGATCGGATGGTTGTAGATATGTTGTGTCGCCTCCAACGCCTCTGTTCTGTTCCATTGGTCTATATCTCTGTTTTGGTACCAGTACCATGCTGTTTTGATTACTGTAGCCTTGTAGTAGAGTTTGATGTCTGGTAGTGTGATGCCTCCTGCTTTGTTCTTTTTGCTTAGAATGGACTTGGCTATGCGGGCTCTCTTTTGGTTCCATATGAAGTTTAAGGTGGTTTTTTCCAGTTCTGTTAAGAAGGTCATTGGTAGCTTGATGGGGATAGCGTTGAATCTGTAAATTACTTTGGGCAGTATGGCCATTTTCACGATATTAATTCTTCCTAACCATGAACATGGAATGTTTCTCCATCTGTTTGTGTCCTCTCTTATTTCGTTGAGCAGTGATTTGTAGTTCTCCTTGAAGAGGTCCTTTACGTTCCTTGTTAGTTGTATTCCTAGGTATTTTATTCTCTTTGTAGCAATTGTGAATGGCAGTTCGTTCTTGATTTGGCTCTCTTTAAGTCTGTTATTGGTGTATAGGAATGCTTGTGATTTTTGCACATTGATTTTGTATCCTGAGACTTTGCTGAAGTTGCTTATCAGTTTCAGGAGATTTTGGGCTGAGGTGATAGGGTCTTCAAGATATACAATCATGTCGTCTGCAAATAGAGACAATTTGACTTCCTCCTTTCCTAATTGAATACCCTTTATTTCTTTTTTTTGCCTGATTGTTCTGGCTAGAACTTCCAGTACTATATTGAATAGGAGTGGTGAGAGAGGGCATCCTTGTCTAGTGCCAGATTTCAAAGGGAATGCTTCCAGTTTTTGCCCATTCAGTATGATATTGGCTGTCGGTTTGTCATAAATAGCTTTTATTATTTTGAGATACGTTCCGTTGATACCTAGTTTATTGAGAGTTTTTAGCATAAAGGGCTGTTGAATTTTGTTGAAGGCCTTCTCTGCATCGATTGAGATAATCATGTGGTTTTTGTTTTTGGTTCTGTTTATGTGGTGAATTACATTTATAGACTTGCGTATATTGAACCAGCCTTGCATCCCCGGGATGAATCCTACTTGATCATGGTGGATAAGCTTTTTGATGTGCTGTTGTAATCGGCTTGCCAGTATTTTATTGAAGAGTTTTGCATCTATGTTCATCATGGATATTGGCCTGTAGTTTTCTTTTCTTGTTGAGTCTCTGCTGGGTTTTGGTATTAGGATGATGTTGGTCTCATAAAATGATTTGGGAAGGATTCCCTCTTTTTGGATTGGAATAGTTTCAGTAGGAATGGTACCAGTTCCTCTTTGTATGTCTGGTAGAATTCGGCTGTGAAACCATCTGGGCCTGGGCTTTTTTTGGGTGGTAGGCTCTTAATTGCTGCCTCGACTTCAGACCTTGTTATTGGTCTATTCAGGGTTTCGACTTCTTCCTGGTTTAGGCATGGGAGGAGGCTACTGTCCAGGAATTTATCCATTTCTTCCAGGTTTTCTAATTTATGTGCATAGAGTTGTTTGTAATAATCTCTGATGATGGTTTGAATTTCTGTGGCATCTGTGGTGATATCCCCTTTATCATTTTTTATTGCATCTATTTGGTTATTCTCTCTTGTCTTTTTTCTTAGTCTGGCTAGTGGTCTGTCTATTTTGTTGATCTTTTCAAAAAACCAGCTCCTGGATTTATTGATTTTTTGTAGGGTTTTTCATGTCTCTATCTCCTTCAATTCTGCTTTGATCTTAGTTATTTCTTGTCTTCTGCTAGGTTTTGAGTTTTTTTGATCTTGCTCCTCTAGCTCTTTCAATTTTGATGATAGGGTGTCAATTTTAGTTCTCTCCTTTCTTCTCATGTGGGCACTTATTGCTATATATGTTCCTCTAGAGACTGCTTTAAATGTGTCCCAGAGATTCTGGCATGTGGTGTCTTCGTTCTCGTTGGTTTCGAAGAACATCTTTATTTCTGCCTTCATTTCAGTGTTTATCCAGTCAACATTCAGGAGAAAGTTGTTCAATTTCCATGAGGCTGTGCGGTTCTGGGTTGGCTTCTGAATTCTGAGTTCTAACTTGATTGTACTGTGGTCTGAGAGACTGTTTGTTATGGTTTCCGTTCTTTTGCATTTGCTGAGGAGTGATTTACTTCCAATTATGTGGTCAATTTTAGAGTAGGTGTGATGTGGTGCTGAGAAGAATGTATATTCTGTGGATTTGGGCATGGGCTTAACTCTTAAACCGTGGTTGTGAGAACACTTAGAGCACTGATGTGAGTTAAAATGAAAACATAAGCATAATGTAATGAGGTTTTTCTAAAACTAAATCCATTGATCTTAAAGGACTATCCTTTATTCTGGCATTATATACTTTCTTTTTTTTGAGTATTCAAATGGCTTTTATTATGAAATAATGATGATAGTGAATGATTTTTTGATGTTTTGTTTTTAAACGTCCTTGAAATAAACAAATAAAATGCAGTGTTTTTTGATTGTTCTCTGTTCTCCTCTCTTTTTCCTTTTCTCTCTCTTTGTCTCTCTTTCATGTATCTCTTACCAGTCAGGGAAATCCAAGAATATATGTGGTAGATAAATACTGGTTAGAAACAGAGCCAAGGGTGTTCCCTGCTGGGGCCACGGGCACTGGGCAGGTACATCTCGCCTCCCGGGAGCAATGGCTTCATTTCTCCACTGTCCTCCATTTTTGCTCTGGCTCTTGCTCCTAGCTGACTTCAACAAATGTGGCAGTCTAGCATGTTTCAGAAACGTTTTGAAAATTCACGAGGCATTTCCTAAATTTCAAGGAGTTGCTCAGAAGTGTTGGATTTAAATGATCAGAATCTAGGCCCTGCAGGTCACACGTTTCCCCTGCATGAAGGGTGGAATTTGCAGCCCTTTGGATATTTTGCTGTTTCATTCTGTCTGCCTAAGGAACAAACAAAATAGCCTGGCTCCACATAGGCCCTGTTTGGATCATGTCTCTCATCCTTGACTCAAGTAAGAATTTTAATGTGGTCACGAACCCCCACAGCAGCTGCTTTGCTGGGTTTGTAGACTTCACCTGCCATGGAGGGTCCCAGCAAAGCAGCCACTGTGGGGATTCATGACCCCTACCCCAAGGGGTCCCTCCATGGCAGGTGAAGTCTATAAACCCAGCAAAGAACATGTGGCCACCTCCATGTTTTGAAGGCATTATCTGAGTTGAGCATCACACCACTGATACTCTACTGAGGTCATGTTTGGTTCTGCAACCTGATTGGGAAGTTCCAGGCTGCCATGCTATGCCACAGGCTAAGGGAACCAAGCTCAGATCAGAGTTAATAAATAATACTCATTGACTGCCACTTGACCAACACCTTATGATTAATCTAAATTTATCCTGCCAATATCTTATACTGCTTAAACTCATTGTTTATATCATGTTTTGCATTTGCAGTTGTCTTTTCTTAATCATTCCCTATAAGAAGTCCCTATTTTTTTGCCTTGGAAGCCATGATTCCCTGTCACCTTATCTTCCCACCCCTACAGGAGTCTGCCAATCTCTGAGTGATAAAGTGGGTAGACAAAGGGTTTCCCCTTGCCTCAAGGTGGGATTAACTTTGTGGTTCAAAGCTTTTCTGGAGGATAAGACTGAAGTTAGTCTCTGGCAGAGACCATACCTGGCTTAGTTTTTCCCCTGACTTCTGAGAACATTCTCTAATTACTTATTTGAACAAGAATCCCTGTGTTAGGCTCTGCTTTTAGGTTACCTGATCAAGACTGGCAGGACCCTAAAGTCACCACAAATGGTATGGTTATAAAAGAGTCCAGCTGCCTTCAAGATAATTTGTCAAGGGTACTGCCCACTAGGGATATTCCATGTTACATGGCAACAGACCAACCCAGCCTGATCTCCTTAGGCAGAAAGTTGGCCACTGCATTTCAGGTTATTTTCCAAAAAGATGTGAAGAAACATTGTTGAACTTTAATAAGGCACATACATAGCACATTGTAATGTTGGATGTTCTGGGACCCAAAGGCAAAAATGGTATTGAGAGTTGTATTAATTTATTGTGGCTGCTGGAACAAATTACCACAAACTTGGTGCTATAAAACAACAGAAATTTATTCTCTCACATTTTTGCAGTCCAGATTGCCAAAATCATTAAGCATCACTGGGTTGCAATCAAGGTGTTAGCAGTGCTGCGCTTCTCCAGAGGCTCTTGAAGAGAAATCCTTCCTTACCTCTTCCAGTTTCTGGTGGCCACCGGGACGTCTTAGTTTGTGTGGCGTTACTCTGATCTCTTTGGCTTTGGCTTCTTCTCCTCTCTCTGTGTTTTATCTCTCTCTCCTGCCCTCTTATTAGAATGTATGTAATCAAATTTAAGGCCCACCCTGTTAATCCAGAGAACTCTCCCCATCTCAAAATCCTTAACTTAATTTTATATGGCAAGATCTTGTTTCCATACAAAGTAATAGTAACATTCACAGATTCCAGTGATTAGCCTACCACAAAGAGACAATTGCAGTGCTATCTATCTTGCATTCCTATGCTCCTTCACAATAAACCTCCATGGTGAAAGATGGTTCAAATGCCTCTTAGTTACATGTTTTATACTTACACAATGTATCCTATACAGGATGTAGAGAAATGAAAACACAGCCCTGTCTCTCAAGGCTCTTGCCATCTATTTCAGGAGAAATATACGTTTCATGCTAAATTACAGATAAAAATGCAGATTAATGACTTATCACAAGGCAGTGCACCTCTCAACTGTATTCTTATAGGCCTTATATTCCAAGAGGAGGTGGAGAAAACCAGTGGGCTAGAATGTGAAGGGAGACTTTAAAAAAGGGTAAGACTTGAGCAGAGTCTTACTAAGACTTAAGCCGTGATTGAATTTGACCAAGCAGAAGGGAAGAGAGTTCAACTGATTTTCTTATTTGATGTTTATAATTGTCATGTAGGGTTGTGTCTTTCAAACATTATTGGACAACTCATAGTAAGACATATACATCATGACCTAGCATGTGAAATATACATATGAAATAGAAGTTTCACAAGACAATGTTATTTATTCTTAACAATGAATTCTGCTTTTTAAATTCTATTCCATTCCATTCCGTGTCCCCAAAAGATTCTGGTCGAAGCTCACTAGATCACTAAATTGAATCATAGCTGTTAGAGTGGACTGAGACACAGACATCTGAAAAAAATGCCATTTCAAGGCAAATATTCTCTACCATAGTTTCTGACCATACTTGTTATTAGTTATCTATTGCTGCACAAAAATTATTTCAGAACTAAGTGATTTAAAACAACACCCACTTATGATCTCACAGTTTCTGTGGGTCAGAAATCTAGGGATTGCTTAGCTGAGTGCATCTGCCCCCAAGGTGTCTTACAAGGCTGCAATCAAGGTATTGACCAGAGTTGTTGTCTCATCTGAAGGCTTGACTGTGGGAGCAGAAGGATTTGCGTCCAAGCTCACTCACATGTTTGTTGGCAGAATTTAGCTCCTGGTGGGCTTTGAGGGCCTCAGTTCTTTCTGGCTGTTGGCTGAGGGCCTCCCTCAGTTCATTTTCATGTTGACTGCACAGGGCAACAAGCAGATGACAGCTGGCTCCCTCAGAATGAGTAACAGAGAGCAAGAAAGGGTGAACAAGATGTAGTCAACATCTTATTATGTAGTCTCAGAAGGGACATCCTAATGCTTTTTCTGTATTCTGTTTTGAAAGAGAGTTACTAGGTACAGCCTGCACCAAAGGGGAGAGGATCGTGCAATGGTATCAGTACCAGGAGGTGGGGATCACTGGGGATCATCTTAGAGGTGGCTGCCTGCCACACTGATAAATCTGATATCAGCAAGAGAAGACAGAGTTAGTGGCAATTGGAGGAATTGGGTATAACCTGCAGCCTAACTTACACCTTCCAGTGAGACATCTTGACTTGTGGGAGTGTGTCTAAGTCATGACTGTTGTCCACAGTTCTGACCTTGAGGAACAAAATGCTGAGGACCACTGCTGGAAGGTAAACAAGGAAGCAAGAGTGTTAGCTTAATTTAACGTTTGGTGATTATGAGTTGTGGTGATTGATTGGCTCAGACTCATATGGTGAATTAGTGACAATGCTGTAGTTACAACCCAGTTCTCCTGGCTAGAGAACTTACCAAGATTTCCTCATTCTCCTAAATTACTAAGTTATTAACTTGACCTTGGTTACACAGTGAAGTGTTAATACAATACCATACCATGTCTCATACCAACCTAGAAGGTTGAATAAAAGGAACTGATGTCTGTTTTTGAGTTAGGAGAGAGTATAACTTTTATGAAGGAAGCAAATCATGCTAGGTTTTAAAGATTTCATCTCAAGTGGTTGGCACTGTTCTTTTACACCTAATCACAGTTCATTCTTTACTGTCATAAGAAATTTTAATGATGTATATAAAATAATGAGATGTGTTTTATAGCATGATGCTATGTCACACAAAATCTAAGGTCTTGCTACCTTTTATTTATTTTAGTGATTGGAAGATTGGCACTTGGGAAAATAATTTAAAATTCTTGGATTTCCTGTTTAAGGCTCCATTTTAGTCACATATAATGTTTTAGGGATTCTCAGGTGAGTAGCTGGTGATTCACGGATATATCTGTTTTGTATGTTGCATTTCTCAGTGTACTGGATGCAGTCTAAATATTAGGAGGGAGAAGGTAGCTTCCAACAGCAAAAGGAGGTGAGAGGCCTAACAGGATGTAGAGAAGGATGAGTTTGAGGGCCTAAGGCCCTTTCTGCAGCATCACACCATGAGGGCACCATAATGCTGTTCTTCTTCACCATCACCCTGCTTATGTTGCCATGGTGATCTCTACACTCACTGCAGTTGGAGATAATGTGCTCAGCCTCATTGAGGATCCTCTCCTTGTGACAACTCACTAGAGAGATTTCAAGTGACAGTGCTCACCAGTGGTGCAGGCTGCATTTCAAATGATGGCATAAAACCTTTTTAATAGAAGAAGGAGTTATCATGGAGTGACCAAAAGGGAAGAAAAATAAATTTTTTAAAGAAAAAAATGTTATTTTGAACTAGGAATGATCCTGGGGTATGAAAGAACTTTCTATCCTCACTACAATAGTATCTTTAAGATACTGAAAAAATTTTGTTCTGAGCTCCCAGTTTGGGATGAATTGAGTAGAAAGGATTAAGGCATAAAACAAATGAATATTTCTTTTTCTGTTTTTCAGAATTGTAATCAGATTATAAAAAAGCAGTGTCTGTTATCTGAGAGACACTTCATTTTTAGGATGACAAGGTATGGGAAAATAGAATAAAACTGATCTATGAGTTCAATAAAGAAGACCAAAGAATTTTGGGTATCTTAAAAGTAATAATCACATTTATTAAAAGTATAGTTGTTATTTTGAAATAGTTTTTTAAAAATAACATACTCTTACCTTTTTATTCTTTGTTTTCAATTACTGCTGACCACTTGTAGCGAGGTGTCTCAGATTCAAACATCTTGCCTGACAGACATGCTGGCAGAACCTCTACTCATGACCAAGGTCTGGAAACTACTGGAATTTTCCTTCCAGGGCCTGCACTCGTGTCTGTTCTCTTTTCTCTCTTCCCCAAGTCTTTCCTTCCTATGTTCTAGTTAGTTAACCATTTGATCACTTTCATTAATATGGACTGGGGAATTGACACTCAAGTGTTGTCAATGGGAATCTTAGCCTAAACGTGGGTCTAGTGAAAACTCACAAAATTGAATCAATGGGGCTGCACGCAGCCCAGGAGTCAGAAAGAGCTTCTGGAATCCCCAGGCACCTTCAAGCACTCTGGCAGCGGGACTTTTCTATGGCCCCGCTCTGCTGTTTCTGATTGTCGTTGTGTCTTTTTGCTTTTTTCCCCTGTGCTGATTCTCCCTATATTTTCCCAGTCCAAATTCTCGACTTGCAGTCTAATGATTATCATCTCTCTTTTCACAGAGCTTTTTGTGTAAAGCCACATCACAGGTCTAGGACAGTCGAAGGACTGGTAGTTTTTGTGCTGAGTCAGGTCACATGGTTGGAACGTTGCTGGTCCTACTGGAACTACTACTTGAGGCTCCTTTCTTCAGCGGGGCCATTTTTGTCAAAGGGACTGAAGGTCTCACACAATCGCTGTCTGCCATAAACACTGTTTTCAATAAAAACTCTCATGGCTCCAGCAATGTCTTGTCCCACATGTATTATATTAATCTGACAAAAGAAGGATTACTCATTCACTTTATGATATTTCCTTTTTGTGATCTATTAAGTTTGTTTGAAGAAAATATGCAGGTGGGATAGAGAAAATTATATTTCTTTACTCTCAAAGGAACATCATTGCAAGAAAGAGAATACCATGGGATTTCTAAAAAGTGTGGGTAAAATCTCCTCTAACCTTGGTCTAGATTGTCAAGTGCACTTAGCTAATCTCTTCTTTGGTATGTAAGTGGACATTGAACAGGGAAATGACCAGGACTTAAGCACAGCCACTGCCACCATCTGTTCATCAGTTAGATCAGCCAAGCAATCCATTGAAAATGGATTAAATTACAATGACCTCAAACTGTAGCGTAATCTGTTCTTTTATGGGTGCTTCTCATCTTGGGGCAGTTTGCTCCCGTCTTCATTACATCATGTGGCCTGGAGGCAGCATAACACGGAACAGGTAGGAACGCAAGGCTGGGTATTGCAGAGGCTGGCTTGGATTCTATTCCTATGGTTTTCTATGCACAACTGCCTACATATCCTGTTTCAGGGGTCAGAAAAGATACCATTTGGGAAAAACATGCTTTCCTTTTGAAAATGACTAATCTGAAGAATTATACTTATAGTGTTTGAAAAGTCAGCCATTTCAAAAGGTTTACTAGAGTTTCCTCCTTGACCCAGTTTTAAGTCCTCTGCTGTGTTTCCTATTTCAGCCTTTTAAGATTTAGGTTGCTATTAAATGCCTTCAGTTTTAATTTGCTCCAGAGGCCAAAGCCCCAGCATCTGGTCCACAGCCAGTGACAGGAAGACCTAAATTACTCCATGTGTCCTTAGTGTAACTAGTATCCCACTTCTCAGTAAGGCAACCTGCTTCAAGCCCTGCATTCTAAATGGGAGCTCATCCTTATATAGTGAGAGAATAAATTTCTGTGAACTTGTGTTCTACACCTCTATTTTTAAATCCACATGTTTTCTGCTTCCTTTTAGGTTAACAAAAATCCATAGCAGAAAACACAAATTGCCTAAATGACCTCGTTTTTAATCTGTTTATTTCCTCTTATCCTTTAAGGTTGTATTTAAAGAGTTAAACAATGGAAGGACAGGAGAAGATGCAGGTGGAAATTTCAGATTTGCTGTTTTAAATGCAAAACAACAAAAAAGTATCTGGACAAATAACTGACTGGTACTAACAAATGATGGCTAAAGGCCCAAGGATGTCGTATGAATCATTTTTTATAGACTTATGTTTGTGAATTTCGCATAAAAGTGAAGAAGTATTAGAGCAAATTTACTTTAAAAAGAACCGTAAAAAACTGCAATTATTTTAACATTTTCATATCACTCTAGCGAATTATCTAAACTGTAATCCCTTGCTATTCAAAATGTGGTCTATGGACCAGCAGCTTCAGATTCATGTGGGAGTCTGCCACAAATTCAGAATCTCAGTTTCCAGCTCAAAACTACTGCCTCTGAATGTGTAGTTTAACAAGATGTCTAGGTGATTCTTAGAAACTTTAACACTCAGGAAGTACTGACCCAACTACTTTGTTAGCTGTTGTCCTAACAACCTGGTCACATCATTTCAATGGAATAGTCTTTTTTTTAAATCCAGTCCAGTTGCTCATTGCTCAGGGTTCTGCTGGGCAAACCAAACCTGACTTTTCAGCTTGGCCATAACGACTGAGCATGGTATCTCCAACCTGTTTCTGACCTTGCCTCTCATTACTCCTTCCTTATACATGGTTATCTCAAACCAGACTTGGCTGTTTCATCCATCCTGTGAGTGTGTGTGCCTGACCACACAGTCACAAGGTACTTGCCTTTTCTTATGCCATCCTTTCTGTCTGGCCATCCCTTCTCCCTTCTTTCCTTTCCTCTGTGCATGCTGATATCCTACCCAATATTCCAAGACCTGGTACATCCTTTGGGAAGCCTTTCCATAAATGCATGTGATTCCTCTGTGTCTTTGAGCTCCTGTGGCACTTTATGACTCTTTTATGGTGTTTTTTCCTAAATGTTTCACTTGTAGAGTGCTTCTCTGAGCTGCTACCCTGCTCCATATTGTAGAGTCCTTGAAACAATGGCTACACCTTAACTCATAATTGTTCTACCCAGAGTTATGAGGTCAGTACCCTGTGCATAGTGGGTAGGTAATTATAATTTGTGAATATAAAGTAATCATATACTAAGCTTCACATATGAAGAGGACAGTGCTGATTCTCACTGTACACATTGTGAGTGGGGTTTGTAACAGCTGAAGAACATGCTCTCATTCAGTTCCCTTTTTGAGTAATTCTTTCAGTTGCAAAAGACAAGAATGAATTATTTGGCCTTAGACCATTGTGAGGTTAATTGGCCTAGTATGCATTTAATTCATGGTTGGTATTCACTAATGTCGGGTGTCAACCAGGATAAACAACCTGATATGTGAATCTTCATTCTGCTAATTCCTAGATTCATCCCCTTAAGTACGTAATTGAGCTTCCTAAGCCTCAGTTTTTCATATAATAAAATAGGACACAGGAAGTGTTTAGCATAGTGTCTGTCACATGAAAAGCACTTAATAAACAGTAACTATTTCTTTTGGGGGGGATGTATTTTTTTAATTGCATTTTAGGTTTTGGGGTACATGTGAAGAACATACAAGATTGTTGCATAGGTACACACATGGCAGTGTGATTTGCTGCCTTCCTCCCCATCACCTATATCTGGCATTTCTCCCCATGCTATCTCTCCCCAACTCCCTACCCCCGACTGTCCCTCCTCTATTTCCCCCCGACAGACCCCAGTGTGTTACTTCCCTCCCTGTGTCCGTGTGTTCTCATTGTTCAACACCCGCCTATGAGTGAGAACATGTGGTGTGTGATTTTGTGTTCTTGTGTCAGTTTGCTGAGAATGATGGTTTCCAGGTTCATCCATGTCCCTACAAAGGACACAAACTCATCGTTTTTGATGGCTGCATAGTATTCCATGGTGTATATGTGCCACATTTTCCCTGTCCAGTCTATCATTGATGGACATTTGGGTTGGTTCCAGGTCTTTGCTATTGTAAACTGTGCTGCAATGAACATTCGTGTGCATGTGTCCTTAGAGTAGAACGACTAATAATCCTTTGGATATATACCCAGTAATGGGATTGCTGGGTCAAATGGAATTTCTATTTCTAGGTCCTTGAGGAATCACCACATTGTCTTCCACATGGTTAAATTAATTTATACTCCTACCAACAGTGTAAAGTGTTTCTATTTCTCCACATCCTCTCCAGCATCTGTTGTCTTCAGATTTTTTAATGATCGCCGTTCTAACTGGCATGAGATGGTATCTCAATGTAGTTTTGATTTGCATTTCTCTGATGACCAGTGATGATGAGCATTTTTTCATATGTTTGTTGGCTTCATGTGTGTCTTCTTTTGTAAAGTGTCTGTTCATATCCTTTGCCCACTTTTGAATGGGGTTATTTGTTTTTTTCTTATAAATCTGTTTTAGCTCTTTGTAGATTCTGGATATCAGCCCTTTGTCTGGTGGGTAGATTGCCAAAATTTTTTCCCATTCTGTTGGTTGCTGATTCACTACAATGACTGTTTCTTTTGCTGTACAGAAGCTGTGGAGTTTGATTAGGTCCCATTTGTCTATTTTGGCTTTTGTTGCCAATGCTTTTGGTGTTTTGGTCATAAAGTCCTTGCCTATGCCTATGTCCTGAATCATTTTGCCTAGATTTTCTTCTAGGGTTTTTATGGTGTTAGATCTTATGTTTAAGTCTTTAATCCATCTGGAGTTAATTTCAGTGTAAAGTGTCAGGAAGGGGTCTAGTTTCTGTTTTCTGTACATGGCTAGCCAGTTTTCCCAACACCATTTATTGAACAGGGGATCCTTTCCACATTGCTTGTTTTTGTGAGATTTGTCAAAGATCAGATGGTTGTAGATGTGTGGTGTTGCCTCCGAGGCCTCTGTTCTGTTGGTCTATATCTCTGTTTTGGTACCAGTACCATGCTGTTTTGATTACCGTAGCCTTATAGTATAGTTTGAAGTCTGGTAGTGTGATGCCTCCTGCTTTGTTCTTTTTGCTTAGAATTGACTTGGCTATGTGGGCTCTCTTTTCATTCCATATGAAGTTTAAGGTGGTTTTTTCCAGTTCTGTTAAGAAGGTCATTGGTAGCTTGATGGGGATAGCGTTGAATCTGTAAATTACTTTGGGCAGTATGGCCATTTTCATGATATTAATTCTTCCTAACTGTAAGCATGGAATGTTTCTCCATCTGTTTGTGTCCTCTCTTATTTCGTTGAGCAGTGGTTTGTAGTTCTCCTTGAAGAGGTCCTTTACGTTGCTTGTTAGTTGTATTCCTAGGTATTTTATTCTCTTTGTAGCAATTGTGAATGGCAGTTCATTCTTGATTTGGCTCTCTTTAAGTCTGTTATTGGTGTATAGGAATGCTTGTGATTTTTGCACATTGATTTTGTATCCTGAGACTTTGCTGAAGTTGCTTATCAGTTTCAGGTGTTTTTGGGCTGAGACAGTGGGGTCTTCTAGATATACAATCATGTCGTCTGCAAAGAGAGACAGTTTGACTTCTTCTTTTCCTATTTGAATACACTTTATTTCTTTTTCTTGCCTGATTGCTCTGGCTAGAACTTCCAATACTATATTGAATAGGAGTCGTGAGAGAGGGCATCCTTGTCTAGTGCCAGATTTTAAAGAGAATGCTTCCATTCAGTATGATATTATCTGTTGGTTTGCCATAAATAGCTTTTATTATTTTGAGATATGTTCCATCAATACCTAGTTTATTGAGGGTTACTAACATAAGGGGCTGTTGAATTTTTTCAAAGGCCTTCTCTGCATCAATTGAGATAATCATGTGCTTTTTGTCTTTGGTTCTGTTTATGTGGTGAATTATGTTTATAGACTTGCATATGTTGAACCAGTCTTGCATCCCCAGGATGAAGCCTACTTGATCATGGTGGGTAAGCTTTTTGATGTGCTGTAGCAATCGGTTTGCCAGTATTGTATTGAAGATTTTTGCATCTATGTTCATCATGGATATTGGCCTGAAGTTTTCTTTTCTTGTTGAGTCTCTGCCGGGTTTTGGTATCAGGATGATGTTGGTCTCATAAAATGATTTGGGAAGGATTCCCTCTTTCTGGATTATTTGGAATAGTTTCAGAAGGAATGGTACTACCTCCTCTTTGTACATCTGGTAGAATTCGGCTGTGAACCCATCTGGACCTGGGCTTTTTTTGGTTGGTAGGTTATTAGTTGCTGCCTCAACTTCTGCCCTTGTTATTGGTCTATTCAGGGTTTTGACTTCTTCCTGGTTTAGGCTTGGGAGGGTGGAAGTGTGCAGGAATTGATCCATTTCTTCCAGGTTTACTAGTTCATGTGCATAGATTTGTTTGTAATGATTTCAGATGATGGTTTGTATTTCTGTGGAATCTGTCGTGATATCCCCTTTATCATTTTTTATTGCATCTACTGAATTCTTCTCTCTTTTCTTTTTTATTAATCTTGCTAGTAGTCTAGTTTGTTGACCTTTTCAAA
This sequence comes from Aotus nancymaae, assembly GCF_030222135.1. Lineage (NCBI taxonomy): Eukaryota > Metazoa > Chordata > Mammalia > Primates > Aotidae > Aotus > Aotus nancymaae. Next base: position 52,961,965 of record NW_026988425.1, on the reverse strand, counting down.
AAACCAGCTCCTGGATTTATAATTTTTTGAAAAGTTTTTTGTGTCTGTATCTCCTTCATTTCTGCTCTGATCTTAGTTATTTCTTGTCTTCTGCTAGGTTTCGAGTTTTTTTGATCTTGCTCCTCTAGCTCTTTCAATTTTGACGATAGGGTGTCGATTTTAGATCTTTCCTTGCTTCTCATGTGGGCATTTATTGCTATATATATTCCTCTAGTCACTGCTTTAAATGTGTCCCAGAGATTCTGGTATGTTGTGTCTTTGTTCTCGTTGGTTTCGAAGAACATCTTTATTTCTGCCTTCATTTCATTGTTTATCTAGTCAACATTCAAGAGCCAGTTGTTCAGTTTCCATGAAGTTGTGCGGTTCTGAGTTAGTTTCTGAATTCTGAGTTCTAACTTGATTGCACTATGGTCTGAGAGACTGTTTGTTATGATTTCCATTCTTTTGCATTTGCTGAGGAGTGATTTACTTCCAATTATGTGGTCAATTTTAGAGTAGGTGTGATGTGGTGTAGAGAAGAATGTATATTCTGTGGATTTGGGGTGGAGGCTTCTGTAAATGTCTATTAGGTTTGCTTGGTCCAGGCTTGAGTTCAAGTCCTGGATATCCTTGTTAATTTTCTGTCTCATTGATCTGTCTAATATTGACAGTGGGGTGTTAAAGTCTTTCACTATTACTGTGTGGGAATCTAAGTCTCTTTGTAAGTCATTAAGAACTTGCTTTATGTAACTTGGTGCTCCTGTATTGGGTGCATATATATTTAGGATCGTTAGCTCTTGTTGTTGCATTGATCCTTTTAGCATTATGTAATGTCCTTCTTTGTCTCTTTTGATCTTTGTTGGTTTAAAGTCTATTTTATCAGCGACGAGAATTGCAACTCCTGCTTTTTTTTGATCTCCATTTGCTTGGTAAGTCTTCCTCCATCCCTTTATTTTGAGCCTTTGTGTATCCTTGCATGTGAGATGGGTTTCCTGGATATAGCACACTGATGGGTTTTGGCTTTTTATACAATTTGCTAGTCTGTGTCTTTTGATTGGGGCATTTAGCCCATTTACATTTAGGGTTAATATTGTTATGTGTGAATTTGATACTGCCATTTTGATGCTAGCTGGCTGTTTTGCCCCTTAGTTGATGCAGTTTCTTCATTGTGTTGATGCTCTTTACCATTTGGTATGTTTTTGGAGTGGCTGGTACTGGTTGTTCCTTTCTATGTTTACTGCCTCTTTCAGGAGCTCTTGTAAAGCAGGCCTGGTGGTGATGAAATCTCTGAGTACTTGCTTGTTCGTAAAGGATTTGATTTCTCCTTCACTTATGAAGCTTAGTTTGGCTGGATATGAAATTCTGGGTTGAAAGTTCTTTTCTTTAAGGATGTTGAATATTGGCCCCCACTCTCTTCTGGCTTGTATGGTTTCTGCTGAGACATCTTCTGTGAGCCTGATGGGCTTCCCTTTGTACGTAACCAGACCTTTCTCTCTGGCTGCCCTTAGCATTTTCTCCTTCATTTCAACCCTGGTGAATCTGACGATTATGTGCCTTGGGGTTGCTCTTCTTGAGGAATATCTTTGTGGTGTTCTCTATATTTCCTGGACTTGAATATTGGCCTGCCTTGCTAGGTTGGGAATGTTTTCCTGGATAATATCCTGAAGAGTATTTTCTAGCTTGGATTCATTCTCTCCATCACATTTAGGTACATCTATCAAACATAGATTAGGTCTTTTCACATAGTCCCATATTTCTTGGAGATGTTGTTAATTCTATTTTACCCTTTTTTCTCTAATGTTTCCTTCTCATTTTAATTCATTGAGTTGATCTTCGACCTCTGATATCCTTTCTTCTGCTTGGTCAATTTGCCTGTTGAAACTTGTGTATGTTTCGCGAAGTTCTCGTGTTGTGTTTTTCAGCTCCATCAATTCATTTATATTCCTCTCTAAGTTGTTTATTCTCATTAGCATTTCATCAAGTCTTTTTTCAAGGTTCTTAGTTTCTTTGCATTGGGTTAGAACATGTTCTTTTAGCTCAGCGAAGTTTCTTATTACCCACCTTCTGAAGCCTGTTTATGTCAATTCATCACACTCATTCTCCATCCAGTCTTGTTCCCTTGCTGGTAAGGAGTTGTGATCCCTTGTAGGAGGAGAGGCATTCTGGTTTCAGTTGTTTTCATCCTTTTTCCACGGTTTCTTCCCATCTTTGTGTATTTATCCACCTGTCATCTTTCTAGTTGTTAACTTTCAGATTAGGTCTCTGAGTGGATGTCCAGTTTGTTGATGATAAAGTTATTTCTTTCTTAGTTTTCCTTCTAACATTCAGGCCCCTCCTCTGTTGGACTGCTGAGGTCCACTCCAGGCCTTGCTTGCCTGGGGAACACCTGCAGTGGCTGCAGAACAGTAAGGGTTGCTGCCAGTTTCTTCTGCTGTCTTTGTCCCAGAAGGGTACCCGCGCAATGTCAATCTGAGCTCTCCTTTATGAGGTGACTCTTTGTATATACAGGGGTCAGGGAGCTGCTTGAGGAGACAGTCTGTCCTTTATAGGAGCTCAAGTGCTGAGCTGTGAGCTCCACTATTCATTCAGAGCTGCTGGGCAAGTATGTTTAAGTCTGCTGCAGCAGAACTTAGTGATGCCTTTTTTTTTCTCAGGTGCTCTGTCCCGGGGAGTGAGGGCTTTATTTATAAGTTTCTGTTGTGCTGCTGCATTTTTTCAGGGCTGCCCTGCCCAGGAGGAGGCAGCCTAGTCACTATCTGCCTGCAGAGGCTTTGCTGAGCTGCTGTGGGTTCCGCCCAGCTGCTGTGTGAACTTCCCTGCAGTCCTGTTTATATGAGTATAGTTAGAACTGCCTCAGCAATGGTGGCCCACCTCTGTAATGGCAGACTCTCTCTGTAATGGTAGGCTGCCTTGGCAATGGCGGGCTGCCTCAGCAATGGTGGACTACCTCTGTAGTGATGGAGTGCCTCAGTATGGCGGACGCCCCTCCCCCACAGAGCTGGACCTTCCCGGGTTCAGCTGTGCTTGCTGTGAAACTCTCAATCCAGAGCATTTCAGATTGCTGTTTTTTTGTGGGTGTGGGACCAGCTGAGCCTGATCACCTGGCTCCCTGCCTCAGACCCCCCCCCTTTTTTTTTTAGTTGAATAGTCGACTGTCTCCCAGGTGTTCCAGTTGCCTGTTGAAAAGGCACTGGGATCTGTGTGGTTTCCTGTGTGGCGACCCACTGCACAGGCTGAAACAGCCGCACTGAGATTCGTGGTGCTTTTTTGCCCAGGAATCTCCTGGCCTGGCTTCCTGTTTCAGTCCCCTTTTTTATCAGTTGAATGGGTGACTCTGTCTCCCACGAGCTCCAATTGCCAGCTAAAACAGCACCCAGACTCGTCTATTTTGTATGGAGAACTGCCGCGCCAGGGCACCAGCCAAAACAGCCATGCTGGCCAAAACAGCCGCGCCCGCCAAACCGGCCACGCTGGCGACCCATGGGTCTCCTCCACCTGGGAGTCTCCTGGTCTGTTGGCAATAAAAATCCGTCTATAAATGCGGCGTCCACTCACCCTCCATGCTTTCACTGGGAGCTGCAATCCTGAGCTGCTCTAATCGGCCATCTTGGATCCGTCCTTCAACAGTGACTATTTTGAAGACTTTAAAGATAATGATAATTGTGACTGGATTAATATGACCACCTATTTTATTATAAAAGTGAAACTACTAGATCCTAAGAGAGTATCTGTACCTTCGGTGGTCATTTCTCATGTTCTGTGCTGGAGACAGGAGTGGACAGAGTTGATCGTCTTTGAGAGAATTCTCACATGCAGTTGGAGGATAGAATTATCCCCAAATGATAAAGTGCTATTACTCAAATGTGGAAAAAATAATTATTTTCCTCCTTTTTAAAATAGCACCTACAGTCACCAACAACTTTAAAGTAAGAAAAATCTGCATGGGCTAAAGTAAATAAACAAAATTTACTGTCATCTTGAACTTTGAAAAATAATGAAGGTAGACGAAAAAAATACAGGTGATAACATTATCAGTATAACTGTTTTCCACTTGTGACATCATAGTGATAGAGGACCCAGTTAGTAGAGCAAAATCTTTTTCTTTCTTGTTTGGCTTGTTCTGTCACTTGTCATGTTGGAAAAAGCAGCATACTTGTTAGCTCAGCAACATTAACATAAAAATCTCTATTATGTTCATTGATTTCTATTTTCTTGAAACATCGATCGTTGACTAATTTTCCTGTCATTGACATCTTGATTTTTAGAATAATTTTTTTCCTGTCCTCCAACTTTGTTCATTCTCTTTGGCCTCAGTTCTTTGGCTAACTGGACAATACTCTCATCTTTCATGTTTGTTACTTTATTATTGGCATTTCTAATTATTTAAGTACATTATTTTCTATTTCTCATAAAATCAAGGACTCTACTTTCCTTTGGTCTTTCTTTAATTTGTTTCTTGTGTTAAAGGACACAAAATCCAAAAAGGAATCAGATATTTTTTCTGGCACTTCTCATCAAGAAAGGTCTCAAATTATCACTGCCATTGGAGAAAACCAGAAGTCTACAGGAAAAGTGAAGCCAGTGTGATCTTACTGGGTCGAAGTAGGTGTAGGTGGGATTAGGAAATTCTGTGGGGTTCTGGAAACCTATTTTCCTGCTGCTTACTACACAGTTCTTCCTTTGATAACAGCATCTCATTTCCCTTTGGGGAGTGCTAGTGAAAGAATAAAAACGAATCTAAGAGTTAGTCTCTCTTAGACCATGTGATCCGGTGGGGTTGACCTCACTCCCTCTGGAGGGGCCCAGACCTAACCAATGGAGCTCTTGGATGGAACTTTCTCTGGATCCACTGTGAAAGGCACTTTTCCAGCAGAAGTGGCTAAGCAGGTAAGCTGCAAACTGCAGCTGCTATTGTCTAACCTGCCACCAGGGGAGAGCTCACTGCAGATGAGACACACAGAGAGAGGCTAAACAGAGATGGAGTGGGAGTGACCAAGGCCTTACCTATTGGGCTCAAAATCAAGCTTGTTATTTCCATAAGCCATTGAGTTGTTCGCTTAAGTCACTTTGAGTTGCATTTCTGTCATTGTGAGCTGAACTAGTCCTATCTGAAGCAAATAGTTTTTATTCATTCATAGCTATCTGTGGCATGGAAGAGTAAGGGGGGAATTGAGATCTTTTGAAATCTCCATGTGGGTTTTATCTGGTTTTGCTTTCATTATATAGACTTGGACACAGTTAAGTACAGTGGTAAGGGCAAGAGCTTTGGGAATGAAAAATACCTGTTTTCAAGTTCTACATCTACAGCTCTGTGGCCTTGAGCATATTACTTAACTTCTCTGACTCTCACTTTCTTTATCTTTAAACACAGTTGTAAGGATCAAGTGTGATGCTCTGTAAAGGGCTTGGTATGTGAACAAGCCAAGGGTGAGGGGGATAGGGTGGTGACATTCTAGGAGCGTATGAGAGAAAACAGTGTCCCAATTGGTATGAAGGAATTTGTAACCTCCTAAGACAGGAGGAACCACAGTGGCGACCTCAATGTAGAGAACAGTTTACAACTCTTGTGCTCATAGAATGCATAAGCTATTGAAACCTGTGACCTTCAAACATCCAACCTGACCATGTCACTCCACTTTTTAAAATCCTTTAACCCCTACCTGTTGTCCGAATTTCTGAACATGGGTTATAAATAAAACCCCTCCAGATCTAACCCAGAGCCACTGCTAACCTTGACTCACCTCCACCTGTCACTTTGGCCTCTGCTCTTAAGGAAGAGTCCCACCTTCCAACCCTCTAGCCGCAATGGATTTCTTGTACTTCTTCAAAGACCTGGCAGCTTTGTTTCCTCTGGCCCTGTTACTTAAAAGCTTTCTTAGAAGCTCCCAGATAGAGATAAAAGAAAATGGAAAATGCCTATCTGGAAAATGCCTACCTTTGTGCTGGTGTGAGCAATTCCCTTCGGAATCATTCCCTGACCACATCTAACCTAAGCACTCCCTTAGAATCCTGTGTTTTTCCCTTCCACAACACTTACCAAATGCTGTTTTTATAATTGCTTGTTGCATTATCTGACTTGATCTCTAGGCCATTAGGTCTCAATACTTGTAGGAATTGCAGTCACTTAGGGAACCAATTAAAAATGTAAAATTTAGGAGATCCAGTCCCAGAGATTCTGTTTCAGTTACTCTGGGCTGTAGGAATCAGTCTTTTTAATGTAGGTTAAAGGTATGGGGTTCCACGTTTGAGTCGTGGCTTTGCTGTTTTATAATAGTTTCACTTTGGGCAAGGTAATTAGCTTCTCTCATCTCAGTTTTCTCATCTGTAAAATGGGGATAATAATAATAGGTCAAATATAGGTTTTGCCTGAAAATAAAATTATAATCCCTGTAAAGCACTTAGTTCAGTGGCTGGCATATAACATGACCTTAATACACGTTAGTTATTATTCATGACTACTTTGATACAGGCGGTCACCAGGCTACACCTTGAGAGACACTGCACTAGATGGTGGGTGCTTCAAGGTCAGCCAGCTCTCAGGTCTGTCTTGCTCACTTGAGTCTCTAGAACCTGGCACTATGCCTGCCACATAGGAGTCACTCAATCAATTCTCCTCTGACTCCATTGAGTACTTACGATCTGCCCCAGTCATCTGGCACCTGTTCAAATGTTATTGTATGTTGTATATTAGTCGCTGTTTTGTGGTCTATAACTTGTGTATCATCCAAATCAGAAACATCCGAAGGGCAGAGAATGTGTCCAATGCTCTTGGTGTCTCCACCCAACAGGGCTTCCTGCAGGGCTTTTTCATGGAAACAGAGCTGAGCTCATCACTATACCTGGCGTCTTCACACATCTGACCCTTTTGGAGAACACAGACCTTGCAGCACTCAGCATCTTTCTCCACACACTCTAAAGCACTGAATTCTCAACCTTTATTCACTCCAGCATGCCCAGAGGCAGAGAAACGCTACATTATCCTCAGTAACACGAGCCCTTACTTCAGTGATTCTCTGTAGTAGGTGGCAGTGGTCTGCTGATAAATGTTTTAAAAAGCAGCTCTTCGGAGAGGCGTGAGAATGCTCTGGTTTATAATTATTGCCAGTTTCCATGTTATAAATAACCACACTATATCTGATTTCAAGCTACCAATGGGATGTCACTGCATATGAAGTTGGAAAAAGATGTGTACAATCTGCTCTTGTGAGCTGGTAGGAACTATCTCCAGCATGTCATTAGTGAGTGGGTAAATGGGGATTATAATCTCTGGGGTAATGTGTATAGTGTGCAGTTGAAAAGCTCCCCAGATGATTCTCAGAAGTTCCTTTAAGGGGAGCTCTATCCTCCTCCTCTACCTCTGAGAATCATTTTTGTAAATTCTTTAAAAATGCAGCAAGCAGCAAGTTACTGGGATTTGTGGGAAGGGTATAAGTGATATAGGTGCTTAATTTTTCAGGGTTTTATTCAGATGCTTTGGGCCGGGTGGCAGTGTAAGCCAGAATATTAAGAGCAGCTTGGGTGTTAAAACATGGGTTTATTGATAATGCTCCTGAAGATGCCAACTGCAAGCATCATAGCAAGTGTTTCCACTGTCATTGGTAGAACTGGGAATTCCTCAGATGGATTTTAAACCATTGGAGAGTTTCATTAGTAGACGGTTTTATATTTTATCAGTGTTTATTGATGAGGGCATGCATTGCACTACCCAAATTTTTTTTCAGCTACTTTCCAACATACATGTGCATTAGCTCATTTAATCCTCAGAACCACCTTTATAAGGTAGGCACTATTACGTTCTCTTTTACAGACAAGGAAATGGAAATGTCTTAGTCTGTTTGTGTTGCTGAAAAGGGACACCTGACGCTGAGTTATTTATAAAGCAAATAGGTTTATTTGGCTTACGGTTCTGCTGGATCTGCAAAAAGCATGGCACCAGCATCCAGTTCTGATGAGGGCCTCTGGTAGCTCCCCGTCTTGGAGAAAGGTGAAGCAGAGCTGGCAAGTGCAGAAATCACATGACAAAAGAGGGAGCAAGAGAGAGAAGAAGGCCGTGCCAGGCTCTTTTTAACAACCAGCTGCCTTGGGAACTGACAGAGTGAGAACCCCCTCCATCCCAAAGGGATTTATCTATTTATGAGGGATCTGCCCCCTTGACCCAAACACCCTCTATTAGGCCCCACCTCCAATATTGGGGATCAAATTTCAGCATGAGATTGGAGAGGTCAAATATTCAAACTATTTCAGGAAGCATAGGGAGGAAGGGCAAATTGCCTAAGTGCACACATGTGGTTGACTGGAGAGCTGGGATTTGAACCTGGACCTCCTGTGTGACCGGATGCTGAGGTCTGAAGCGCTCCATGGGTTCTCACTCCAGGCTGTGAGCTGGGGCAGAGGTTGGGTAAATGGAGAGTGGTGGTGCAGTGTACCTTTAATTCCATATGAACAGACTATGTATGTCAGTAACTATGATGTTTCCTAGGAAGGCATTGGCTGTCTTGCCTCAGACTTTCTCCAAAGAAGACCCTCTTGTTCAGCCTCATTCTGTGAGATGGCAGCACTCTTTCCTTGAGAATTTCTCTGGTAGTTAGTTATACCACACTAAGTGTGGCAGAGAGGACTAGTTATCCTCCAATCTTCATTCTTCCCTTTCTATATATAAACAGAAGTTCTAACTGGCTACATAGCTAGGAAAAGCCCTATTTCTCAGCTTCCCTTGCAGTTTGGTAGGGCCAGGACTGCTCTCTGGCTCACTGGATACAGAGGAAGTGAACTGTGCACTATCTGGGTTGTGCCTCCAAAGGGAAGTGTGTACCCTCCCGTTTCCAATTCCTTCTTGTTGGACAAGATGATGGACATTGTGAGTTGGAAGACATGTATTGAAGCCTGGACTCTTGACAACTTTGAGGAGATGAGCTACAATATCAGCTTTGATTTTTATGGAGAAGAAATCAACTCTGAGCTAATTGACTTTTAACACTGTGTCCTAACATCTAAGTCTATCTAAGATGTCTGGAGGTCCTTGGCATTTGGTATATTGTCGTGTTTACCTCACCTTCCTTATAAAGGCCTTTCTTTCTGCTTACACAGGCCCTTTTATGCTCCTGATATGAGCTGCTCTCTAGTCAGCCAAAGAGCACCCCTGCCCTCAATTGTCCTCGTTGAGAATTCATTCTTCTAGTTTTTCATACAACCCCCATTCTTGGAGCCCCATTCCTTTTGTCTCTGGCTGAGGCAGAGCCATGTGTATTGAGATGAAGATAAGCTGAGATTCAGGCAATGTCTAGGGAAGATGCTGAGCAAGACAAGGGACTGGATAAAAGCCAAATGTCAGATGAAGCAGCGAAGCAAATATCGGTTGCAGGGAAGAGCTAGGGATCAGGAAGAAATGGGGGCCAATACAAAACTGAGCTTAAAATTCAGGCAGATAAATAAGAACAGAGACTAACGAGAATTTGGAAGCTTAAATGCAGCGATGGGTGAAAGTTAGAGATGCAACTGGGAGACCAAAAATTGCCTCCCTTCAGAGCTTACCCGTTGTAGCAGGAACCCCATAGCTGACTCAGTCTGAAATCCACCAAGAGCCCCAGCCCATGTAGCAGTGACAGGTCCTGAACTAGCCTCTCAGAATTTTCCATGTGAGAGCTTAAAGTATGCATCAGCCTTTCTCGTCAAGGGGAAACTATTGTAATTATCCCACACACAGTCTCCTTCAACATCCTTTCCAGTCTCTTTTTCCTTTTTTTCACAGTAGAGGTAGGAGAGTTAGAGAGATACCCCTGACGCCTGGTCCTGAACACAGCCTAGGTTCTGCTGAGCAGATGCAGCCACATGTTTCTGTGACAGAGGAAGCCCCTGCTTTGCATTGCTCACTTCTTCCTTCGCGGTAGCATGTGGCTGCACCTGCTCAGGGAGCTCAGCTTTCTTTGCAAGCAGGGTAGCCAAAGCATGCTTCCCTTTGGTATCTTCAGTAGAGTTTGTGCTCTCTGGCTCCTGGTGCTACTGGGGCAGAGTGACGGGCAACTGCATTAGTGATTTCAACCAGAATATCCCTCAGGTGGTTGATTATTTATTCTAGCTACTGCACATTGTCTAACCCTGGCTTACTGGTCCTGTAAGAAATTTTACACGCCACCTAATAAATTCCTTTTGCTTAAAATTCTAAGAGTGGATTATATAGTTCACAGCTAAGTTCTGGGCTGATACACACATTTTTTTTCCTGTCTCTTTTTATTTTTTTCATTTTTAAAATTTTTTTTTTGAGTTCCAGGGTACACATGCAGGATGTGCAGGTTTGTGACGTAGGTAAATGTGTGCCATGGTGGGTTGCTGCACTATCAACCTATCACCTAGGTGTTAAGCCTCACATGCGTTAGCTATTTTTTTAGATGCTCTCCCTTCCCCCGCCCCTCTGACAGGCCCCAGTGTGTGTTGTTCCCCTTCCTATGTCCATGTGTTCACATTGTTCAGCTCCCACTTACAAGTGAGAACAATGCAGATTGTTTTATAGTCTGTTTGAATCTTTGATATCTATTGTAATGTCTTGCCTTAACAGCTATAGTATGTGAACTTGGTAGATCAAGAATATTTTAATCCATTTGAGCCATTTTTCTTTTGTCCCTTCTACAGTGCTGAGTACATAGTACATGCTAAAAAAAATATTTGTTTTGGGCTGGGCATGGTGGCTCATACCTGTAATCCCAGTACTTTTGGGGGCCGAGGTGGGACGATCGCTTGAGGCCAGGAGTTTGAGATCAGCCTGACCAACATGGTGAAACCCTGTCTCTAATAAAAATACAAAAATTAATCAGACGTGGTGGCGGGTGCCTGTAGTCCCAGCTACTTGGGAGGCTAAGACAGGAGAATTGCTTGAACCCGGGAGGCAGAGGTTGCAATGACCCACTGCACTCCAGGCTGGGTGACAGAGCAAGACTCCATCTCAAAACAAAACAAAAGAAACTTGTTTCATTAAAAAAAAAAAAAAAAAAAAAAGGTCCTTTTGAAGAAGAGAAATATAAATATATAAATCAATTTTATATACCCTTGAATGTGTACAAAACTATTTGTTGTAGGACAGGAAGAAAGTATTAGAATGTCTATATATAGAGAACTTTAATTTTTATCTAAACGTATTTTATTATGTTTTGCTGATATTTAATACAGACTGAGAGTAGTACATCTACATTTACAAATAAGTACATGTGGATGTGCACGATCAAAAAGTTTTATGATACAGGTCAGAAATGAAAAATATTTGGAGGTCACTGGGCTGAGTGACTTCTCATGATGCTTTTTAGTGATTTGTTTATAATAACCAGTTGGTAATTTCTCATCAGAGCCGAGACGTGCAGGGAATTTAGTAGAGCGCCACCTGGCGGTGTTTCCTGCAACTTGCAGCATTTATCCCATTGTTCCTCCCGGGTGCCATCCGTGAGCTTCCTCAGGCCACAGTATCGTAGGTCTGGCCTTTAGGCTGCGGGCAACTCAGGGAGGCGAAAAAGGTAAGCTCACGGCACGGCAAAGTTGAAGGAGAGAAGGAAATTCAAGTGGCCCAAGGAACACAAGAGGTGGAGGAAGAAGTCAGCAACACGGGGGACGGGAGGAGAGGGCAGGAGACCAGACGCAAGAGTGAGATGGGCAGATGCAGAGGAAAAGTGAAAGAGAAATCTGTTCTTAAAGTGTACAGTGTGACGGCAGCAGAAACACGTTGCCAAGAAGAACATGCCTCCTGCGTTCTCTACATCCACAGCCATCACTAAAAACCAAAGGCTAGGAGGCAGGGTGTCCTGAGCTTTCCCCAGGGCTCTCCCCTGGGGCCAGGGTGTCATCGCAGAACAAGAATACTTCAAGGCTACCCTTCACCTTCCCAAGCAATAAATTATCTTAAAAAAACAAACAAACAAACAAAAAAAAACCTTGCAACCTAACCACATAAAATCCAGCCTGAGATCCTCCCTGGGTACCGGATGAATGATGTGATTTTTGCTGCTCTTGATCTTATTCATCCTTGACGCAATTGCTCCTCTGGGGTAATTCTGGTCGCCAAGAACGTTAGAACAGACACAGCATTTTTCTTGGGCAGCTCAAGGTCACTTGCGATAACGTCAGAGGAGGCTGCTCCTTGGGATAATGGAACTGAGCAGTGACAATTACGCTTCCCAACAGATGCCTGTGTCCTTAATCTGCCCGCTGTGGGGTGAAACAACAAAGAGGACATTTTAATAGTCTTAGGATGCGGTGTCAAAACTGTCCCATTTTGATTAGGATGCATCTGAGAACAGGGAGCTGAAGGCTTATCACTGGAAGCCCCGCTTCTTCCCCATTAAGAGCACAGAGGGTATAAAGTCAAGAGGAATAGGCAGAGGAAAGCAGGCAAAGAGTAGTGATGTCTGCTGGAGGGAGGGGCGTGAAGGGAGAGAAGGGAAGAGGGGACCGCACAGTCGGAGTCCCCTGTTCTTATCCGAGACAGAACTTCATCAGAATAGCAAGTAGGAGTGGGCAGAGGAGAGGGCTGGAAGGTGCGCCCTGCAGAAATAGTCACTCAGCACAAAGAGAGAACAAAGATCTTGGGCTCTTCACAGTTGGTGACAGCGTTGTGATAGTCTGCAGGAGCACAGAGGTAGCCAGGTTGACAATTCCATTTAAAAAAGGAGAAGGAGCCATAATGAGCAGACATCAGGGGTTTCCTACCTGGAGAGTCACCGAGAAGATTCGACAGCAAATTGCCCCATGGGAGTGGCAGAAGACGCTGGGTTAAACCTGGTGCTTTGCAGATAGAACCTCCTGTTTGCCAGGTTTGAGGACAGGTCATTCGCTGAATGTGGGAGGCAGGACAGGACCAAGGTGACCGCACCTTGGCTTGCTGAGCTTTACTGGGGTCATCAGCATCGGGATGACCATGTGATACAGTGGCAGGGGGCCAGGAGCTGCGTTTGGGGTCTCAGGTCACCTCTCATTAGCTTTGTAACCTTGGGTGCACCCTGTAACTTGTCCGGCCTCATTTTTTGATCTGCTAAGTGGGTACACTAGTCCCTGCTGAATTATTCATTCGTCCATGGTCTGTTTATCGAGGGGTAACCACAGGCTCAGCAAAGGGCTCACCCAGGTGCTGTAAATGTATCAACTTGCTTGGTCAACTGACCCTATGAGATGAATGCTATAATTATCTCTCTCTCTCTCTTTTTTTTTTTTGAGATGGAGTCTTGCTCTGTCATCCAGGCTGGAGTGCAGTGGCGTGATCTCGGCTCACTGCAACCTCTGCCTCCCAGGTTCAGGAGATTCTCATGCCTCAGCCTCCCAAGTAACTGGGACCATAGGTGCTTCCCACCACGCCTGGCTAATTTTTGTATTTTTAGTAGAGACAAGGTTTCACCATGTTGGCCAGGCTGGTCTCAAACTCCTGACCTCAGGTGATCTGCCGGTCTCGGCCTCCTAAAGTGTTGGGATTACAGGTGTGAGCCACCGAACTCAGCTTATAATTATCTCTATCTCACAAATGGAGAAGCTGAAGCACAGAATGGTTAGGCACTACACCTAAGGTCACAAAGCAGCCGAGAATTAAAGAGGTCGGATTCCAACCCAGGTGACTTGGCACTAGAGTCCAAGCTTCCGCCTTCTGCTCTGCTTCCAGATGATCACAGACCTGTCTGTCTGTCTGGAAACTGGAGGTGTTTGACCACACTGCCTCCATCCTCGAGGTTCAGTGAGTCCAGCACGCAGTGTCTTAGGTTTCCGGAAGTACTGGCTGCACCCCGGGTTTAGTCCCATAGGCCTGTGTCCAGCTCGTATTTGTGTACACAGAACACAGGAGCAGAGACGTTGTCTCTAATTCTCTACAACTCTCCAGTCTGTCGGCAGAATTATTCACCTCCTGTTGGAGGCCAGAAATGTGGATGCACAAATGGCATGCACTTGAGCACAGTGGCGAGTCATTGTAGTGCTGAAAGGAGAAGACAGAACACTGGATTTGGGGGCGGCTTAGGAGAGATCTCTTATAGAACTTGGTTTTTAAAATTTGCTCAATTAATTATCTCATTTACTAAAACTGTGGTTAAAGGACTGGCAAAATTGTATATTCTGTATACCCTGAAATCAATGGCAACAAATTATCCCCGAGGCAAGTATGATTGCTCTATGTATGTGCCTGCCTGCCTGCCTGCCTGCCTGCCTTCCTTCCTTCCTTCCTTCCTTCCTTCCTTCCTTCCTTCCTCTCGCTCTCTCGCTCTTTCTCTCCTTCATCTGTCTGTCTCCTGATCTCAGTGTGGAGATCCAGAATGGCCAGGAATGAGGTGAGAATCTAGGACGGGTGATGGAGGAGTTTTGCAGACACATAAAAATCAGCACTGGGCCGGGTGGCTCACGCCTGTAATCCCAGCACTTTGGGAGGCTGAGGCCAGTGGATCATGAGGTCAGGAGTTTGAGACCAGCCTGGCCAACATTGTAAAACCCTGTCTCTACTAAAAATACAAACATTAGCCAGGCATGATGATGTGCACCTGTAGTCCCAGCTACTTGGGAGGCTGAGGCAAGAGAATCGCTTGAACCCGGGAGGCGGAGGTTGTGGTAAGCTGAGGTCATGCCACTACACTCTAGCCTGGGCAACAGAGTGAGACTCTGTCTCAAGGAAAAAAACAAAAACAAAAAAACAAACAAAGAACCAGCACTGGACTAACCCCAGGGAGGCGTATCCAAGACAGGATGGTTCATGTGGGTTTGTGTGTATGTGTGGTTGGGTTTTTGAAGGAGAGAAAAGCCTCTTGTGGTTGAAAAACAAGCAAATGGCCAATAATGCCCCGAACTCAAAGAGCAGTTGAAGGCTCCACTATTTTTTTCAAAACATGAAGGGGAGATCTTCAGGACTTCACATGGAAAGATGAGGGTTCCTTCCACAAGCATTTCTTCTAGAAGTTTCTACCACAAATTCCCATAGAGGGGTGTGGGGAGGGAGAGAAATGACTGGGAGGTGGGCACCCTGATCGGGAACGCTCTTGACTTGGAAGGAATTCAGGTCAGGATGTTGATGGGTTTTACAAAACCGATTTTTCTAAGGCAAAGAGAGGTTGAACAGGTCTGTTGGTTAAGGAAGAGGGGCTGGGGGCTGCCCAGTGTCCAAGCCCAAGAAGAAAACAGGGGAGAGGAGATGGAAAGCAAACAGGAAGGGCACAACCCCAGCAGAGTGAGTCAGACTTTCCGAGAGCAGAGCCCAGAGGTCTGGCTGCCAAGTTAAGGCCAGTAGCTATCCAGACATCATTTGCACCCAAAAGTCAAAGAGCTTGGACATGAGGCCAGCAGAGAAATGGTTCAGCTGCTTCAGAGATGAAGGAGCCAGAACAAAGGTCTGGCTTCAGATTAGAGGATAGAAAACTGCAGTGGACTTTTGGGGTGATCCTTCACTGCCATGGCAAGGCCTGGACCCTCCCGGAGAGAAATGACAACAGATAGCGTCTCTCCGAGGCTGCAGACTGCTTTGCACCCTGACCTGGGAGCCGGCATGTGACCTTCCTCTGCCTCTACCAGTCTCTCTTCACTCCTGCAAGTCAGAACTGACCTGATGAAGCCAGGAGCTTAGTGACAGGACGTGAGGAGAACAGGAAGTCAGGGAGCACATCTTTAATGAAGAAACTCCCCATACAATTTGCCCTTGGAAGTTCACAGAAGCAATGGGAGAGACACTTCCGTCTGATGGTGACGACTGTTCTGGGCTTCGGTTGACAGCTGAAGTCACTTGAAGATACTGGAAGGTGGGAGTTGAAGGGAGCAGGAAAAAGAAAGCCTGTAAATCAAAAATTACGGCTGGGTTTTAAGACGTAAGTGCTTCTGGAGGCGCTAAATCAAGCTGAGGAGTAAACAAGGATCAGATTCTTTCTTAGTAGTTTGGATTTGGGAAGGGGAGGAGAGGTACCATGAAGGTTATGCCTGAGAAGGGCTGGGGAGTAAGGTTGGCACAGTGGGGCAGAGACATGGGCTTGGGATGAGGGCGATTACCTCCTCCAGCCTTGGCCCGGGGCGCTTGGCTCTTGCCTCACCCTAAAGAGAACACACACATTTTGCCTGAAACAAACCAAGGCAGGCTGCAGGTGCTGTGCCATTCACAGATGGGCAGTGCCCTCCCTGCCCCAACCCCAGGCCACACTCGTCTCACAGCTCCCAGAGTGTTCACACTCCCCACAGCTCCCTCCACTTTTTCCCCACTTAGAAATGCACAGTTGTGATAACTTTTCTAAGGTGCGACTATGACTCTGCTATCTTCTTTCTGTCTGTCTATCTGTCTATCAGTTATCTGAAGTAGATGGACACACACAGTCTCCTTCTTGTTTAAGTATCTCAGTCTATTGTCAGAAGCACTCCACAACTGAGTTCTGAATGCAGTGAAGAACAGCAGTTTCAGGCTATTTGAAAAGTGCCTTCCTACAGAAACCTCAGCTCAAGGAGATCTGATCTGCAGTTCTGTGGGCCTCAGCCTTAGGGTGTTGGGCTCCCTGTAAGGTCCTGTGCTTGCTGGTACCAGGTGGGAATGCCCGGGTATCTGGGCTGCCGGTGCGACCAGCCTCCACCATGCCAGGCTGACCTGAGAGCTCCCTCTAGTGGCTCTTTGAAGCATAGGCTTTTCATTTCCCATCCACCAAGTTTTTAAAAAGGTAACTGCTTAGGCCCTGTGTGAGCTCTTAGATCTCTGCTTAGATTCTTTTGTTGATAATAAAAATGAGAAAACTTATTGCATACCAGATCCCAAGTCTCCTAATAACCACATGAGGTGGTATAATTGTTTCCACATTTTACAAATGAGGAGATGCAGCTCCCTAATACACCAAGATCACGCAGATTGGGAGTTATGGGGCAGGATCTGACTGAAGAGCCGTATTTCAGGCCCCCGCTCCTGGCCCTGTCCTCTCCTCCTCAGCCATTCCGAGAGCCCTGATCTGCCGAAATCGCTGCCTAAGTCGCTTGGCCTGAAACAGGGCACTCAACCGATTCCGCATCTAGCACTTTGATTTCTTTTTGAATCACCATTTTAGACTAACTTGTTACCACATTTACTGTCAAAAGATGCTTCACTTTACAAAGTGAGCTCTTTTGACAAAGTTCTAAGCTTGATTTTGTTACTGTAGCAAAATCTTAAAAGTATTTTCTATTCTTCAGTTTCCTCCTATCTAAAATGTAAATAGCACATTATTCCCTCTTTTTTTTCTCCTACAGATAATTTTTTTAAGATAAATTTAATGGACCTTTGGGTTTTTGAAAGACCTCTATTAAATAAAGACCTGAAGCTATTTTTTTCCCTGTTATTTGGAGACTTAGATTTCTGAGGTTTGAAAGTACACTCATTTGGGAGCCAAAAAAGAATTATGTTGACATCTGGCTTTGCCTTTTAGCAGCTGTCTGACCTGGGCAACACTTCACATTTCTGGATTCCAGTTTCCTTATATATATAAAAGAGAGGAATTTAACCAGATGCATTTTAAGCCTCCTACCAGCTAGAATATTAGGTGCTGGTGGGTTGTGAGAGAAAATTTATGAAAACATGCAGTGATGATTAGCAAGTTGATGACTGCCCTCATGCAATTATGTACCACATACTCTCCCTTCTAGCTATGGATAAATTAAGCTTATTTCTTACATTTTGTATGTATTGGGATGACTGGGACTGGTTTAAAATCCACAGTAGTGATTATCAAATTGAAAATGAAATCCCCCTATGTCCAGTTTCTGAGCAGTTCATCAGAACAAAAATAAATTGGGATATATTCTCCAGTCCCTTGGGTTAAAACACTTAAGTGCACATGGCCACATATATATGACTTGTGTATAGTGAAAACCTACAGAACATGTGTAATAACATAAGTGACACATATTATTTAGAAGGAATTTTCTCCTCTTTCTTAATTTGAGTCACACTTTGCCTCCTCAGAAAAGCAGCAAAAGGCCAGGGTCAGAAATAGTCCTGTCAATGTAACTCTTCGTGGTTAACCTTTAGATAATGTGAGGGCAAAAAGTCAGGAGTAGAGTTTCTCTGGAAACCACTGATGAGCAGACTCAGGATGTTTGGATTCAAGACCTCCTAGAGACCACATAGCAACTCTATTTTTCTAATTTCCAAGTGATCTATTATTATTCATATTATTTTTACAAGTTCATTATTCATATTACTTTTTTAAGTCAAGTTATATAAGGTCAATCTTAGAGATTGGAAACAAAGAAAACAATGTTCCTCTGTAGGAAAGAGAGGTATTAACATCAAATTTTCTCTCAACAAATCAGGTGTAAAAGGAATATTTTTCAATATAATATAGGCTATATATGTCAAACCCACAGCTAATATCATACTCACTGGTGAACAGTTGAAAGCTTTTCCTTTAAAATTGGGAAGAAGACAAGGATGCCTGCTCTTACCATTCCTGTTCAACATAGTACTGGAAATCCTAGCCAGAAAAAAATAGGCAAAGGAAAGAAATAGGTGATAACATAATGTTACATACAGAAAATCCTCAGGAGTCCATCAAAAAAAAAGTGGTATTAAAATTGATAAATGAATTCAGTAAATTGCAGGATACAAAATCAACTTACAAAATCAACAGCATTTCTATACACTAACAACAAATGATCTGAAAAAGAAATTAAGAAAACAGTCCCACTTACAATAGCATCACAAAACAAATAAAATGCTTAAGAGTACATTTAAACAAGGAAGTGATGAAAACTGTAAAACGGTTGTTAAAGAAATTGAAGATGACACAAATAAATAGAAGTATTTCCTGTGTTTACAGATAGAATTAATATTGCTAAAATGTCCTTATTATCCAGAGTGATCTACAGATTCAATGCAATTCCCATCAAAATCCAATGTCATTCTTCACAGAAATATAAAATACAATCCTAACATTAATATGGAACCACAAAAATTTCAAATAGCCAAAGCAATCTTCACCAAAAGGAACAAAACTGGAGACATCATACTGCCACTACTGGATTTCAAAGCGTACTGGAAAGCTATAGTAATCAAAACAGCATGGTACTGGCATAAAAACAGATAATCAAGTAGGATAGAGAATTCATAAATAAAACCACACATCTATGGTCAATTGATTTTTGGCAAAGGTGCCAAGACCACATACTGCTTAAAGGACAGACTCTTCAATAAATGGTTCTAATAAAACTGGATATCCACATGTGGAAGAATAAAAATGGACCCTTATCCCTTGTACAAGAATCAACTCAAAATGAATTAAAGACTTAAATTTAAGAACTACAACTGTAAAGCTACTGGAAGAAAACATATGGAAAATTCTCCTTGACATTGGTCTGGGCAAAAGTTTCCTGACTGTGACCCAAAAGCACAGGCAACCAAATTAAGAACAGACAAGTGAAATTGTGTCAAACCAAAAAGCTTCTGCATAGCAAAGGAAACAATTCATAGAGTGAAAAGACAACCTAAGGATTAGGAGAAAATATTTGCAAGTTATACATAGGATAAGCGACTAGTGTCCAAAATATACAAGGAACTCAAACCGCTCAATAACAAGAACACAACTCATATTAAAAAACAGGTAAATGACTTGACATTTATCAAAAGAAGATATACAAATGGCCAACAGAAATTTAAAAAATGCTCAACATCACTAATCATCAAAGAATGCAAATTAAAAGCACAGTGAGATGTTATCTAACACTTGTTAGATTGGCTGCTATCAAAAAGATGAAAGATAAGTTTTGGAAAGAATGTGGAGAAAAGGGAACCATTATATGTTGCTGATGGTATTGTAAATTAGTGGAGCCATTTTGGAAATCAGTATGGAGGTGCCTAAAAAAATTAAAAATAGAGCCACCATATGATCCAGCAATCCTACTACTGGGTATATATCCGAAGGAATGGAAATCAGTATGGCTAAAAGATGCTTCATGTTTGTTGCAGCATTATTGACAATAGCCAAGATATGGAAACAACCTAAGTGCTCATCAACAGATGAATGAATTTTTTTAAATGTGGTGTAGATACACAATGGAATACTACTCAGCCTTACACAAACAGGAGATTCTGTCATTTGCAGCAACATGGACGAACCTAGAAGACGTTAATCAAAATAAGCCAGGCACAGAGTGACAAATGCGATGTGATCTCACTGACGTGGAATCGAAAAAAGTCAAACCCAGAGAAGTAAAGAGTAGATTGGTGGTAACCGGAGGTTGAGGAGGTAGGTGGGTGTGGTGGATTGGGAAAGGGGAGACATTGGTCAACAGGTACAAATTAGAGTTAGTTGAAATCAGTTCTGGTGTTCTATTGAAGAGCAAGGTGAGAAGAGTTAATGTATATTTCAAAATAGCAAAAAGAGAGGGTTTAAAAAAAGGATTTTAAGTGCTTTCACCACAAATAAATGACAAATATTTAAGTGATGAATATGCTAGTAATGCTGATTTGATTATTCTGCAATGTATATGTGTATTGAAACATCGTATCATACCCCATAAATACATACAATTATTATTTGTCACTTAAAAATAAAATGAAACTATATTTAAAAAAAGTTAAACTTAACCTACAATGAGAGAATGTTAGAAGAATCAGCCAGGCATCAAGAGTTACGGGATCAAGAAGAGGGTGTTCTCAGTCATCTCAGCTGTCAACAATAGAATTCAGTCCTGGCGTGGTGAAACAGAGGACATTGTTTTCAGAATCCTTGCAGAGGCTGGAAAACTGGACCTAGAACCTATACAGCTAGGAATTTGTCATACCTGCAGTCCTCACCAGAATGGGTTCAGCTCATCCTTTTGCTCCTCTAGCTTCAGATTTTAACTCTCAGATAGGTGTACGCCATTAGTGGAGCTTAGTTGCAAGGGAAGCTGAGAAAAGGAGCATTGGGCTTCTATAAAGATGTCTGTCTATGCCCCCCAAGGTTAGGAATTCCCCAAGCCTAATTTATTAGTCATATTCTTGTCAGGAAATAGATGGCACTCTCAACTGTGATGACTCAAAAAAGTCTAATGAAAAACTGCTGTAATTATAAAGGCATAAATAGGAATATGGAAAACCAACAGGAGACAGTGAAGCTCTCCAGTGCTGTGGGAAGTCATTACCATTCCTAGACCTAAAAGGATAAGGAGCTATTCGTGAAGTGTGGTGAGACTGTAGAAGTTGTGGCTCCTGCGAAGAAAGGCAGCCACTTCCAACTCATGGGCTGGCAGCGGGGGCACTGGTTCTTTTCTCTCCCTGCCTTTCAGTATCCTGCTGCTGCCTCCCATTGGAAACCAGCAGCTAGAGAGCCAGGGAGCCCATGGTGCCATCTTTGGAATTCAGCCTTTCAAACAGCAAGTTGGAGAAACGTTGAGCATAGACGTGGAGGAGCGAATGGATACCATCCAACACTCTGAAGAAGGGGAATTAAGGTGTTGGGTGCCCCACCTCCTTCAAAACAAGGACAAGTGCTCACTGCAAAGCTGTGGAACAAGGGCCCAGGTACAGACACATGGTGCTGCGGCTGACGGTCTCCTCTGGGAGGTTCCCGTGCCACTTGTCTCATCACCTATTAGCACGTCTGCCCTTTTCCTATTCTTCTGTTATATTTAGTTAACAAATAATATTTTTTCATGTTTTCTTTTATCTCTTGGCATATGTTCTTCTTTCACGTTTACCCCACACCCTTTCCCAACTCATTTGCTTTGTCTTTTCCATTTCAATTTTATTAAACTGAAATGTGTACTGGAATGGGAGTCCTGTAGCCCAGGTCCTAATCCTGGTCCTAACTCATTATGTTATGGGCAGAGGCTGGTGACCACAGCCTGCCTCACATTTGGGACTGTAGTTTCCTCATCTGTCTAGTGAGGGTCTGAATTTCATTACTTTATTCTTTCATTGAAGAAATTTACTGAGGACCTACTATGTGCCTGGCATTGAGCTTGATGTGGTTGTCATAAAAATGGTGAAAGTACACAGTGACCTAGCCCTCAAGAAACTTTCAGCTTATTGAGGAAGATAATCATCAATGACATAAATCAGTGAACACCTGTGATTGTGGTAAGCACTGCAGAGGAGGGCTCCGGAGTGTGGTGACAGCATCCAGTAGCAGTGAGCAGTCCTGGCATGAGTATGTTGGGGTCAAAGGCAAGATCCACTTCCAGGAGCAAGCACGTGAGTCCCATGGGGGCAGAGATCTCAGTGCACTTTGTCTCCTGCTCCATCCCCAGGGCTTACAAGAGTTCTTGGCACATGGTAGATACCTAGAGAATACTGTGGAATGAATTAGTGAAGGAAGGGAAGCTAGGCTGAGACCTGCAGATGAGTGTGAGCTATTTTAGTGAAGCTTGGAGACAGAGAGCAGGAGGGAACAAGCAAGCAGCATGATGAGGGGCTCCATGCAAGAAGGGCAAGGCTGCTGTGGAGCAGAGCGACCCTGTGGTCCAGAACGAGGCTGGGGGATGCAGGGTTCCCATCGTGGTGATCTCAGGCCATACTGATAATTTTGACTTTATTCTAAGATAATGGGGAGACATTGAATGTTTAAGGAAGAGAGAGACAGAATGGAGTTTGAGTTGGATTGGATAATATTTAACATTTCGTCCAGTTCTATGATTTCTTCCACTGCAATAGATTCCTTTTATTTCCCAATTTTCTCTTGTTCATAAATTTCTATGAATTGAACATCTATTATATGCACAATGCAATAGTAGTTTCCATGGGAGAATTAAAAATATTAAAACATTATCTCTGTCTTCTATAAAAAGAATTTATAGAAACTCATACGCGACATAAAACTTGGAACAATTAGCTAAGTGCTATAAAAGAAATCAAAAGGAATCACAAGCTACTGAGTCTGTAAGATTCCAGGGAGAGAGACAAGATATCCAAATACAGTGATGGTGGCTCCATGGCAGGCAGTGGAGGTGGGAAGGGAATGGGAAAGGATGCCTAGTTTTTGAAGTAGGTAACATTTGCAAAGATATTAGCCAGAGGGAAAATTTCAACAGCCAAAGGAAGGTCTCCAAATAAAAAGCAGAGTTTGAACAAAGACAGATGCAGGGAAATGATGAGACGCATTTGGAGAAGGAGGCGGTGGCTAGTTGTAAGGGTTGGAGGGAAAAGGAGAGAAGTAAGTGGGTCCAGGCTCCCACTGGGTTTGAATGCTCACTAGAGAGTTCTGGAGTCAGTTCTGATCCCTGACGCCGTGTGAGCTGGAAAGGGATGCTATCCTAGGATGGCATTATCTTCTAATGGAAGAGATGCCATCATAGGATGCTGGAAGGGGAACTCAGCATCTTGGATGAAGCTGAGGCCCATCTAGAGTTATTCCAGTCCTAATTACAAGTTAATGGGACCTAGACCAAGGGAGCCATGATGGGGATGAAAGGAGGGGATGCATTTAAGAGCTATGGATTTATGGCCACCAGAGTTAGCTGCTGCATGTCCTTAGCAAATGGCAATTTAGCAGGGGAAAGGTCAGAAAAAATGTAAGATGCCTGAGACCTCAGGATTGTGTGGCTAGGAGAATTTTGGTGTTATTAATAAAAAGAAAGAATTCAAGAAGAAAAGCTGGTTGGGAAAAGATGTACTGATAGCCATTGTTCAGGTTACAAACATGATCTGTTACAGAAGGATGCAGAAAGACATCGTTTCTGCTTTGCGGAAAGATGAGGCACACACATACACATCAACACAAAATGGATGGGGGTGGCAGGTACAAAAAGGGTGCTATGGAATCCAGAGGAATTTCTGGAATAACTCTTGACTGGCCCCAGCTTCACCCAAAATTATGAATTTTCCTTCCAAAGAAGCTATAGGTATTAAGATGTGATCATGAGTCCTAAGACAGTACCTCTTTCATTAGATGATGATGCCTTTCTAGGAACTACGTGTATCCACATGGATATATCACAAAGACACTACAGTGAGAAATCAGGGTCCCATCAGGAAAATATGGCACACCTATGACATTTAGCAGATGGTAATTCAATGAAGAGACTGACTGTGTGGAGGCGTGGCTGGGTGAATGGAACCAGAGGGTTAGTAAAGCATGCGGGAATTAGCAACAGAAGGAAATCTTTACTCTCTCTGGGGTTGAAGAGATGAAGGGAAGGATTTGGTGGTAACTGAGCCTCCTGAAACCTAAAGCCACTGAAGAGAACCTGCTAGAAGGGATCTATGAACTAAAAGGAAGTCCCTCCCGGAAATGCAGCCAGCTGGGAAGACATATCTTCTATGCATTGGTTCCTTCTTTTTTTTTTTTTGAGATGGAATCTCACCTCCCAGGTTCAAGTGATTCTCCTGCTTCAGCCTCCCAAGAGGTTGGGATTACAGACACCCACCACCACACCTAGCTACTTTTTGTATTTTTAGTAGAGAGAGTTTCACCATGTTGATCGGGCTAGTCTCAAACTCTTGACGTCAGGTGATCCACTCGCCTCGGCCTCCCAAAGCGCTGGGATTACGAGCATGAGCCGCCACGCCCGGAGTACATTAGTTTCATATAGGTGCCATACCGAAGTACCAGAAAATGGCTTAAAACTTAAAATTTTTTAGGTTATAGTTCTGGAGATCATAATCCAAAATAGATTTCACCGGGCTAAAATCAAGGTATCGACAAGGCTGTATTCCTTCTGGAAGTTCTGGGGAGAGAATTATTTCCTTCACTTTTCCACTTTCTAAGAGGCACCTGTATTCCTTGATCCATGGTGTCTTTTTCCATCTTCAAATCCAGCAGTGGAACGTCGTCGGATCCCTCTGTCAAACCATGACCCTTTTGCTTTTCTCTTATAAGAACCCTTCTGATGGCATTGGGCCCACTCAGATAATCCCGGACAACTTCCCCATTTAAAGTTCTTTAATCACGTCTGTGAAGTCTCTTTTGTCATGTAAGGTAATACATTACAGGTTCAGAGGATTAGAACATGGACATCTTTGGGAGGGCATTTTTCTGCCGAGCACACCATACTTTCTCTTCTGCCTTTCTTTAATCTCCTGTTGTTGCTTTGCAATGGATATATCCAGTCTAACAAGGGAGCCTGCAGGTCCAGTCCATGGGAGTTCCTCTTTTGGGGACCATCATCATGGAGAAGGACAGAGAATGCAAGTGGGGTAGGGCATTCGTGACTAACCGACAGAAAAATAAGTTGCATAATTAAATAGATAGAATGGTATTATTTATGTAAATTGGAAAACATAGAACAATACTCATGGTTATAAATATAGGTAGTATTAATATATTTAAATGTAATCTTATTTTGGAATAGTTATAGACTTACAGAAAAATTAAAAAGACAATGCAATTTCTGTATACTCCACACCCAGTTTTCCCTATTATTAGTATCTTACATTAATAGAGCACGTTTGTCAGAATTAATGAACGAATGTGTATTCATTATGGACTAAAGTCCATACTTTTCCAATTTTGTCTTTTTAATGTCTTTTTTTATGTTCTAAGATTCTAGGACATCATATTAATTTTGTTATCAGTCTTTTTAGACCCCCTTTTGCTGTGACAGTTTCTCAGGCTTTTCTTTTGATGAATGATAATACTTAAAAATTACACAGGAATCACAAATGCCACATTTAGTACAGTGCTTACCTCTGGGGACTTTGTGAGCGGAATAGGATCAGGAGAGGGACACACAGGTGCTTCAGATACATTGGTAACATTTTCTATCTTTAAAAAGATCTAAAGCTGGTGGGGCGAAATGTTTGGAACTGATAGCACTGAATAGAGAGTAAATTTGTTATATTATTCTCTGTGATTATTTACTTATTTGAAATAGCTCAGAGTTAAATTAAGGACTTGGTGGGGAGGGAGGAAGATAAGGAAAGGAAGAGGGACAGCAGCTGCAATTGAATGAGCAATGGGGTGTGGCCTGATGGAGCTGGAGTTGGCAAAGGCTGGTTGTGGGACTCAAAGCTAGAATTGCAGGCTGAGCCTCTTGCAAGTGCCGATGATGGAGGCTGGATCAAACTTCTTCGTCAACTGAGAACCATAGACAATTTCTGAGCAGTGGAGTGGGAATGGAGGGGTGATTCTTTGGGAGGTATAGGAGATGTGGTGAAGAATTAAGGCAACTCCACTAGAGGATGGTGCAGAGGTAAAGATGTATACACATACGGACCTAAATATAAAATAGTAGCACATACGTATTGAGTGCCCACTCTTTTAGTGCTCTGTGTATCTCATTTAATCCTTAGAACAACCCATTGAAGTATTACCACCTCTCTTTGCAGATGAGGAAATTGTGCCACAGAGAAGTTAAATAACTTCCCCATGGTCACAAATCTGGAAACTGAGGGCACTGGATGAGAATTAGACAGGCTCAGTGCAGGGCACATGTGCCTAAAATTTGGGTTCCACTCCCGCCTGAGAATGTGAATAGTAGAGGTGACGAGACCTAGGTATTAGTGGTTAGGGAGACGGGGGTGTTGGGGAATCAATGATTTCGAGCTTGGGTGACCAGAGGGTATTA
This sequence comes from Aotus nancymaae, assembly GCF_030222135.1. NCBI lineage: Eukaryota > Metazoa > Chordata > Mammalia > Primates > Aotidae > Aotus > Aotus nancymaae. The sequence continues at coordinate 52,935,559 of NW_026988425.1, read as the reverse complement.
TGACCACAGAGCCAAATTTTAAACATCAAGAGGAAGAGCTGAGTACTTGGCTAATAAAAAAAGTTATGTTAGAGGAGCTGAAGAAAGGTCAAGTTGGCAAGCTGTAAAGCAGTTTGTGGAGCAGCTGCTTTGGGCGTGAGTTAAAGCCACAGGAGTAAGGGAGGGCGATTTCTTTACAGAGAAAAGGAAGAAGGAGCAGGGAAAGGCAGGAAGCAATTAAAATTGTAAAGATAGAAGCGATTTTATAAACGTGGTTTATGAAACATTTAGCAGGCTTTTTACTTAGGTGTGCTCCTTCCTCCTACGTCTGTTGGGGCGAGTCCACCTTAGAGGTGGTTTGTCTTTTCCTTTTACAAATCCATCTCCTTACGGAAGGGGTTCTCGGCTTCATACGGTTTCTAGATGGACGAAATAGCACCCCTGTGCCCAGTTTTTTCTATTTCTATTATTAGTTCAAATTTGGCTCAGCACTTTTCACTTTCATTTAAAGATTTGAAAATTATCTTCCCTTGTTTTTTTGACATCTTTACACAAACATACTTACTTTGAGGTGAGATAACAAACAGAAGTTGAAATAAACATCTGAAAATTTAAAATGTTGTGGGCAGAACATTGTTGACTTTCAATTTCTTAAACTCGTCTTTGACTTTAGAGTGAAATTGGGATTTAAAATGCTTGTTCCTTTTTTCCCCCCATGAGGAGAGAGCAGGGGAGGAGCTATGTGGCTTCTTTCTTTGCCCTATAGGGGCTTAAATTTGCGTGCTCTTGAGATCCATTTTAAAACACACCAAGGAACATTCTTTAGAACCCAGTAATGTTTGACTACAAAACAGTGATTTCATGCATGCCAAAATATGTCAGATTATGGTGAACTTTCTGCTAAAGTGTGTTGTAAAAGATGCATTTACTGCAGCACTACATTAGGGTGCTATCAAATGCAAGTAAGAACTGGATAGCAGTCTTTTTCTTTAGTTATTTCTGAAGAAATCTAAAAAGGAAAAGTTAGGGGAGGGAAACGTTGATCTAAAACTTGAACTGTTTTGTTATTGTCATAGAAAGCAAGCTTTGTAGAATATTAGGCTAGTCAGTCAAATCATTTTTACATGTGTAGAACTGCATGGAATAAGAGAGTAGAAGCCAGTCGTGGAAGATCGTTGAACCAAGAGTCAGAAGACTTGCTTCAATCCCCAACTGCTATAATCCTGGACAAACTGGGGTCACCTGCCCTCACCACAGAAATTCCACTATAATTGATCTGTGGTGGGGCCTAGGCTAGGTGTTTTTAAAAACAATTCCCGGGTGACTATCCTGAACACCTAGGGTTGAGGGCCATTGCATCATATCAGCTGTCAGCTATTGTTTGATAGAAGACGGAAAGGCAAGACAACTAGTGCTTATGTGAGAGATGAAGGCAGAGCTGGAGGGGGAATATAGTGGGCTTGTGATTCACTCTCCACATTCATTTCACTCTAAATGCTTAGTCCAAGCCAACCAGGGGATGCTTGGACAATGATGGGTTCCAGGTAGAGCATGTATGATCAAACTCTGTCGATGAGACATAAGAAGCCTGGTATTGCTGCTGGTTGGGGGTCAGGGGGTTTCATTCTAGGAAAGGTCTCTCACTTAAGAGAAAGTTCCAGAGGAGATAGTTTCTTTTCTTCCTTGTGCTATTTTATGTGAACGTGATGCTTGGTTCCACTGAAGCTATCTGGCTACCTGCTTATGGATGTAATAGACATCAAAGTTCAGAAGATCCTGGGTCTTAATTATATTGATAAGCCATTATATCAACCAGCCCTGAGCCCATCTTACTTCTGGGATTTTTGTTAGGTTGGATTTTAAAAACATCTATATTTAAAACCACTTTGAGTTAGATTTTATTATTTGCAGTCAAACCCACTCTAAATGATACAGTGAAAAATAGTTCATTTTTTTGGCATAAAGTCAAAGAGAGTTTTCTAATGGGATTCTCTCTGAGACTATGCCAGTCTTCTTACGGCCTCAACAAAGACAATGCCTGGGCCATGGAATCATAGAATGTTAGACCTAGCTATATGATTCAGAATCCTTATTTTCGATGAATAAATAAGAATCAGGGAGGAAATATAACATTCCTGAGGTCCCACAGCAAATTGGTGACATGGCTACACCTAGAAAACCTGAAAGATACTGCATAGTAAAGCTCAGTTGTAAAGGCTACATCTCACCTTATTTTTAATATACAGCTAGTTTGTTCACAGCCTCCACATGTACAGTGATACTGTGTTCCTTATATGCAAAATAATATCAAGAATATTTCTCCCTAAACTTAGCCTGAAAGAGGTTTTACAAATTATACTATTAGTCTTTGCTATATTAAAGTTTCAGTCTGAACAGCCTAGGATTGTCAGTCAAGATAAATTAGATATTTGCCCAAATTCATTTTGCTCTAAATTAGAAGCTACTGGAGTCCCATGAAACTTGTGCTTTGCCCTTGGGCAAAACAGGTGTCAGCCTCTTGTGCATGATTTTGCAAAAATGTAAAGAATTCATCTGCCCATCAAATTGCCTTCTCACCATTGATGCTCATCATCCCTTCTGTGTAAGGCTCAGTCTGATGTTAAAACACTAATAGCTCTGGACAGAATAGTATTCAGATCAATGCTTCTCATGCAGAGGTAATCATATACAACGTTTCAGCAGAGGGGTGGGAGGAAGATGGCACACCTTTCTGGAGAACAAACCTAACTTGATGGAAAAAAGAAAAAAATATGTGGTACAAAATGCAAAATGACAAGAATTTTAAAGATTAAATAGGAGATTGCAAATTTTATGTTACCTGTATACCTCTGGTCATTTTATTCTGTTTAGGAGAATACTTTGTGTGGAAAAGTTTGATAAACACTGATAAGCTTTGCCTCACTTTGGATAATTTTTTTTTCTCTAGAATATTCATTGAATGTTAGCTGAGCTTACATACGGAGCTCACTATGATCAGAGTTTTACGTACTGTGACTGTGTAGCAAATTACACGAAAACTTACTCTTGTAAAATAACAATTTGTTATGCTCACAGAATCTGTGGGACAGGAATTTAGACAGGATACAGCAAGACCAGCATGTCTCTGCTTCAAGATGTCTGGGGCCCCAGCTGGAAAGCTCACAGAGAAGGTCAAAGGCTAGAATCACGTGAAGGCCTGTTCACTGACATATCTGGGGGTTGATGCCGGCTGCTGGCTGGGAGCATCAGTTTTTCTCTGTGTGGGCTAATGCGAGTTTCCCCACCGAGTCCATGGAAAAGGTCCCTAAAAGAGATTCAGGCAGAAACTGTAACCATTTTTGATGACCCTAGTCTTGGAAGCCATGTAACATCATTCTGCCATACTCTTATTGATTAGTCAAAAGCCTGCTAGGATCAAGGAGAGAGGATGTAGACTCCCATCTTTTGAGGAGTAAGTGGCAACGTTCTGGAAAAGCAAGCAGAATTGGAAATGTTACTGTGGCCCTTTTTTGAAAATAAGGTCTGCAACTTTTAGCTTACTATGGTCAAAGGAGTTTCATCTTTTTGAGGGTTAGTCTTCTATGGCTATAGAGAAATCTCTCAACTTTCATCTATATCTCTATTCAGTTGGGAGGTTGTTTTAAGGAAACCTACAAAGAATGTGGATATATCAATTCTATTTCCAGTGCCTGAAAAGCAATCCTAAATGCAGGCAACTCAGGAACATCCTTACAAATAATGAAAAGTACATTCAATCTGACTCTAAAAATTGTTGTTGTTAAGGTAATGAAAGATCAGATACTCAGAAATAAGCTAGATTCTGATGTTGTCCTAGGCCTTCTGGATTTAACCTTCTTCACCCCAAATGGCAAAGCCTGGCTCTGTCCCCCTTAGAAGTTAGCATGACAGTGTTGTGTGGTGGAAAGATCATGTTTTGGGGCATTAGACAGTCTGGATTCAAACCTTGACTCACTTTGCAAATCTAATCTTAAGCAACCATGTCATTCTTGAAAGCCTTGGTTCCTTGTCTAAAGTCTACAATAAAGATCCCAGCAGAACCTACCTCAAAAAGGATACATAAAGATTATGCAGGTAGGCCAGGTGTGGTGGCTCACGTTTGTAATCCCAGCACTTTGGGAGGCCGAGGCAGGTGGATCACAAGGTCAGGAGTTTAAGACCAGCCTATCCAATATGGTGAAACCCCGTTTCTACTAGAAAAATACAAAAATTAGCTGGGCATGGTGGCACACGCCTGTGGTCCCAGCTACTCGGGAGGCTGAGGCAGGAGAATTGCTTGAATCCAGGAGCAGAGGTTGCAGTGAGGCGAGATTGCACCACTGCACTCCAGTCTGGGCAACAGAATGAGACTCTGTCTCAAAAAATAAACAAGATTATGTATGTAAAGTAAGTGATACAAGTAGGCTTTTAAAGTTATAGTTTTCTTATGGGACAGCTATGGTAGTTCAATGGGAAAATGCACATTAAGTTACTGTGCACACAGTATACCCTGGACAAAATTTGGTATTTTTGTTATTATTATACCTAGTTTGTTATATCTTATCTCAGCAGTTCTGAAATTTGGTGTTTATGAGACTTATCTGATGTAATAGTTGAAACTATAGATTATTGACATCTGCTTGGGAGATTCTACTCAGTAGGTCTGAGGTTGGATCTGGGAATGTGTAATTGTAGTAGTCCCTATCCCTTCCCCATCCCCAGAGACACACTAGGGTGATTCTGATGCACCTGTTGGAGTCACAGATAAGCCTTTGGTAGCCACTAAGAAGATCCATAGGGGACATGAGCCCTTGAGCAGTAAGGGTCATTGAATGAACTTCTGCTTTGTATTGGGCAGTTTGGGGAGCTTCCCCTGAAAAGCATACAGGCATTGGAGGTGTCAGAGTGTCTGCATATCTGAGAAGGGGTCATGGGAGGAGCGAGGCCAGACCACCAAATGGAAGCTCTGTTCCCATGGCAGTTTTCCCAGAAGTCCATTAGCCTCATTGCTGTCCTGAGTTCAGTGGGTATGAGAGTTTGGCTGTTGTATTGACTGGGGAAGCTAATAAGGTAGAAAAGTTACCTAGGACTTGATTTTTGTTTGAAAAATTAAGTAATTAAGAAGCAAAACACACTTTGCAGAGTACCAACTTACATGTCAAGCATTGGTAAAACAAGCTTCTTTAACAATGGTTGGCTATTGGTTCCTTTCCAACCAATATCAGATCTATTGATTGGATTTGATAAGATTTGATAAGTTTGGATTTGATAAGATCTATAGCACTAAGCTGGCCACAGACACATCCAATTCCCCATAGAGGTGGACTTTCTGGAGGAAATGTGTATGTTAATGTCAAGTGGTTACCATTGGGTAAGACACTGACGAGAGGTCAGAATGATTGCTTTTATTTTCTTTGGCAAGCATATTCCCTGAGCAATCTTTGGTAACTCAGGAATACCTATAGTTAAGCAACTCTTTCAATCTGTGAGAGTGTTGCCTGTTTCCATGCCTCCAGCAAACTCTTACTTCTGTGGTATTTTTAGATTTAACACTTTATTTCTGGAAAATATTTTTCCACTTGTATTGCTTAACAGAGAGAGTGCTGTACTGGTATAATTTTTCCATCTCCCAATTTTTTCACTTTATCCCTTCATCAAATTTTAGAATAAATCTGCTTATAATGACTTTGTTTTCCTCACTGTTGAACTTTCCTGCTTCAATAATATTTATATAATTGCATACATCAATTATATAAACTGAATTTATATAATATTTAGATTATTCGTCATGTATTTCTTTTGTGTATTTTCCTTTATTATCTTTTAACGTCAATTAGATCCCCCTCTCAGGATCTAAGGATAGGTAAATTATGTGTAAATTATGCTCTTACATCACATTCTAGTTTCCCATATCAACATTGACATAGAAAAAGACACAACTGTTTTTACTCCGCCCTCTGGTGGTGGCAATTGGGTACAAATGTTTCCTTTTCAGCCTTGTCCTCTTGGCATATAAATTATATGCAAATATAGTAATACCTACTACATATTTTTAATGCTTTTTTAAAAATAAAATTCAGGGGCACCTACTACATACTGAGTACCACATTGTTCTGGGCATTTTATCACTTCATCCTGACTCTAATGTGAGATGCTATTACAATGAAACTGAAGATCATAGACGATAGATTCTAGCCTACCGGGGCAAGATTCAAATCCAAGGATGTCCAAATGCAAAGCCTGCACTCATTCTACTATGGCATACTGCCTCCAATCTAGTATCTTCAACAAAGAACACAGTCTGGTAACTCTATGAATTGAGTCTTTGATAACTACCTTCAGGTAAGAGTACAGGATTTGGCATCAGAAAGACCGAGCTTTAAAATCAATCCCTGCCACCTCCTGTATCTGTCACTTTGGGCAAGTTATTTACTGTCCCACAGCCTCGTTTTTCTCATGTATTGCTATCTATGAGGCTAGATAGATAGACACATTTTAGGAATTTGGTGAGAACTGAACGAAATAGCTCATGTAAAGCACAATGTAACTAATGTGTGATGGGTCTGATGACCATAGTCTTGTTGCAAAATGTTGGGCATTCCCCAAACTCAGGTTTGCTGGACACACTTTATTTTGATTCTTGTGTTTTATGTGACTGCCTCTTAAAATGTAAATGCAATTTTCCTAGTATAAAGGGGCTTACAGGCTTTTGGCATCTCATAGGGCTGACCGTGGAAGCTTTTTTTCATCAGTGGTTCTAGTTTATGTGTGTTACCTTTGATTTCATTAAATACTTAGTTTCAAATGAGAAGCTGCTCCTTGGATCTTCACTTCTTGTATGTTATTCTATTCAAACCCATTTTAGACGTTTACCTCTTAATAAGAAAAATTGATTAATTGAATGTTTTTTTTTTGAGATTTGGTCACTAATTTCTATTTGATGTCAAATCACAGAAAATCAATGTTAATCTTGCTGTCTAAAAGGCTTTACCATGCTTAAAAAAGGAGTTACCATCAAATGAAAATGTTTTCAATGCAGGAAACAAAATGGTGTAGGGTAGTTGTGGGAATGGTAAAAAAGCTCTTTTAAAATGTTTCAGAAACTCATGAAAAATAAATGGCACAATAAAAAAACTTCTACAATGCTGGCAAGAATGTGGTGAGGCAATAATGTTACATCATGCCAATGAGTCTGTAAATTGGCATGGTGTTTCTGGAAAGCAATTTGTTAAGTTGTAATAAGAGATTTAAAGTGTTCAAACACATTGAAATTTCACTTTCAGAAATTTGGTCCTAAAAAGAGGTAAAAGTAAAGCTTTAGCCAGAAAGCTAGAAGTCACAGCCATACTAATGACCAAAAAGTTAGAAACAACCAAAATGTGAATAAAAGGGGACTGCTTCTAAACTCATAATATCTGTACTAAAATCATTGCAATACAGCCATTAAAAATAATGTCTCTCGGTATTTCTCTCTCTCTTTTTTATTAAAAATATTGATGTGGTGAATAACTTGGGAAGATGCTCATAATACAATGAAAGGTGGAAAAAGAAAACTAATATATACAATTATTTAAACTATAAACTGTCTCTCGCATTCTTTTGCTGTATGTATCTATTGCTCTTTGTATCACATGTGCTTTCTCTGTCTCTGTCTTGCTGTCCCTCTCTTTCTGTCTCTTCACTCCCCCCACTTTGTCTGTGTATTCAAATTATATACATAGACATTTCATTATAAATACAGTATTTCCTTCCCATGCTATTCTCCTTCTTCAAAATCAAACCGAATTTTCTGTGTTGTTCCAGAGCTATTTCTTGCCTCCATTAGTTGCTATAATCAGGAATGGATTATACTCAAAGCATCTCTAGAAATTGTCTAGTGTTCACATTTTTGTTTTAGCCTATTATGGGTTGTTGCGCTGAATAAGGAAAAGATACTGACAACCAACAGAAGTATGAATCCAGCAATTATATCTGAATGTTTATTTCTAATGTGTAGTTAACACAGGAACGTCGTTCTTTTCTGGAAATTTTTTTGTCTGTTTTACCAAAAATCCAGTTCTATACATGGCTTTAATCTACACATTGTCTTCGTAAAAGAGCCAAATACTCCTATAGTAATAAATCATAGTACTTTAACTTTATTACATATCTTTTACATTTTTAGCTTTTAGTTATAACTGACCAATAATAAACTGTACATATTTAAAGTATAAAATTAGATAAATGTTACACATGTATACACCCGGTGTATTGTTATCTATTGCTGTGTAACAAATTATCCCCAAAGTGAGTGGCTTAAAACAACAAGTACTTGTTATTTCACAGGTTCTGTGGGTCAGGGACTTGGGAGTAGTTTAGCTGGGTGGCTCGGGCTTGAGCCAGGACCTTTCATATGGCTCTAGCCAGGATGCCGGGATGCTGCAGACGCCTGAAGGTTTGAATGAGGCTGGTGGACTTGCTTCCATCATAGCTCGCTCTCATGGTTGTTGGCAATAGGCTTCAGGTTTTTGCTTGCTGTGGATAAGAGGCTTTAGGTTGCTTAAATGTCTTCATAACATGGTAGTTAATTTTCCCCAGAGTGAGTGATACAAAAGAGAACAAGCCTGAAGGAAACCACAGTGCCTTTTATGACGTAAGCGCCAAAGGCTATCACCTTTTTTTTTTTTTTTTTTTTTTTGAGATAGTGTCGGCCAGACGCAGTGGCTCATGCCTATAGTCCCAGCACTTTGGGAGGCCAAGGAAGATGGATCACCTGTGGTAAGGAGTTTGAGACCAGCCTGACCAACATGGTGAAGCCCTATCTCTGCCAAAAATACAAAATTAGCCAGACTTGGTGGCAGGTGCCTGTAATCCCATCTACTTGGGAGGCTGACACAGGAGAATCCCTTGAACCTGGGAGGCAGAGGTTGCAGTGAGCCGAGATCCCACCACTGCACTCCAGCCTGGGTGACAGAGTGAGACTCCATCTCAAAAATGAATAAATAAACAAATAAGAACAAAAAAAGACATGGAGTCTCACTCTGTCGCCCAGGCTAGAGTGCAGTGATACAGCTCAGTGCAGCCTCTGCCTCTGGAGTTCAAGCTATTCTCCTGCCTCAGTCTCCTGAGTAGTTGGAACTACAGGTGCCCACCACCACGCCTGGCTAATTTTTTGTATTCTTTGTAGAGACAGGGTTTCACCATGTTGGCCAGGCTGGTCTCAAACTCCTGACCTCAAGTGATCTACTTGAGAACTTGGCCTCCCTAAGTTCTGGGATTACAGGTGTGAGCCACCACACTCAGCCATATCATCACTTCTTTATTCTGTTAGGAGCAAGTCACTAAATTCAGCCTAGGAAAGAGAAATTCAGTTTGACTTCTTGAAGGGAAGAATGTTAAGATTTTTTGAGAACCTATTTTAAAATCACCTCACCTATGCAATCAGGAATGTGATCAAGATAATGAATATATCCTATATTAAATTCTAAGTCAAATTAAATGTCACTGTCTCTAATATTTTCTTTTGGAGAAGTCATTAAATGGCACAAAGTGTTTTTCCAAATACCACTGCTACTTTGCATTTACAGAGAACATTCTAATCTGAATTATTTTTAAATAAACTTTTATTTTTGATCTAAATTATTTAAAAAATTTTAAAAAGTATTTTCCAAATTGCTGTTAGAGCAGTTGTCACATCTTCCATTCCTGAAACCAGCCAACATTCAGAAATTTCTGGCCAGAAATATCAGAATTCTTTATTCTGAGAATAAAGAAAAGGACAAACTATAGCAGAGAAGAAATCAGAGCATGCACACGAAGGATATTTCCTTATGTCAGGGCTTTGATCCCCTCATAGCCTCACTTGAAAAGAAAATTATTTGGACCTTCTCAAGAAAGGTATTTTTCTAATAAATACTGAAAATGCTCAACCGATATCTATCCAGGAAGCATATAGAGAACACATTTTCCAGCATCTGAGTTTCTCTGGGAGGATCATTGCTTCTGTCAGAAGCACTTTTGTAATAGCTATAGCAACATTGATGCCAAGGTCACCCATTGTGAGCTGTGCATCAGGTGTGGTGCTGTCTGTTGTACACACATTATTAAGTCAGTTCTTACATTAGCCCTGTAAGATAGGGGTTATTTTCCTCATTTTTTTTTCTCCTAAGAAAATGGGTGAAATTAAAACTGTTGCCCTGGGTCATTCATTCACTCTTCATTCATCAAATATTTTTTGAGCACCAAGCACAAGCCAGGCACGGTTCTAGGTGCTGGGAATTCTGCAGGAACAAAATAGCCAGTGTTCTCTCCCTCAGAACTACAAACAAGAGGTGAGACGTGAACACAGATTGTTCAAAGTCAGTTGGATTGTTCAAATCATGTGTCAGGTGTCTCAGTCTTTTAGGGAGTGAATACTACCCGAGAAGCTTATCAGTAAGGCACACTTACTCCCTGAAGATTCTACTTTAGAAGGCCCAGGAATCTGCAATTTAAACAACCATCACAGGTGATTCTATTGAGTTGTTTGAATTCCTTATGTATTTTGAATATTAACCCCTTATCAGATGTATGGTTTGCAAATTTATGCTCCCTTTTCTGTAGGTCGTCTGTCTCTTCACTCTGCTGATTGTTTCCTTTGAGGTGCAGAAGTTCTTAGTTTGGTGTAATTCCATTTGTCTACTGCTTTTGTTGCCTGTGCTTTATGGCATATCCAAAAAAACCATTGCTGAGACCAATGCTGTGGAGCTTTTCACCTGTGTTTTCTTCTAGTAGCTTCATAGTTTCAAGTCTTAAGCTTTTAATACATTGTGAGTTGATTTTTGTATATGGTGTGTGATAAGGATCTAATTTTATTCTTCTATATGTGGATATCCAGTTTTTTCAGCACCATTTATTGAAGAGACTGTCCTCTCCTATTTGTATGTTCTTAACATTCTTGTTGATCAACTGACCTTTAATGCATGGATTTATTTCTGGGCTTTCTATTCTGTTTCATTGATCTGTGTGTCTGTTTTCATGCTAGAACCATGCTATTTTGATTATTATGGTTTTGTAGTAATTTTGAAGTCAGGTAGAGTAATGCCTCCAGCTTTACTCTTTTTGCTCAAGATCTTTTGTGGTTCTATACAAATTTTAGGTTTTTTTCCCTTATTTCTATAAAAGATGTCACTGGAATTTTGATAAAGATTGCATTGATGCTGTAGATCATTTTGGGTAGTGTGAACATTTTAACAATAATAATTATTCTAATCCATGAACATGGGACTCCTTCCATTTATTTGTATCTTTTAAACTTTCTTTGTTTTTTAATTTTCAGCATATGGATCTTTCACTTTCTTGGTTAAATTTATACCTTAGGTTTTTCTTTCTTTCTTTTTTTGGTTACTATTATAAATGGATTTTTAAAATTTCTTTTTTGGATAGTTCATTGTTAGTGCACAGAAATATGACTGATTTTTGTATGTTGATTTTGTACCTGCAACTTTACTGAATTTGTTTATCAGTTCTAATAGTTTTTTGGTGGAATTTTTAGGATTTTCTCTATAAAATTATGTCATCAGCAAACAGGGACAATTTAACTTCTTTTTTGATTTGGATGCGTTTTATTTCTTTCTTTTGTTTACTGGCTCTGGCTAGGATTTCCAGTACTACGTTGAATATAAGTGGCAAGAGTGGGCATCCTTGTTTTGCTCCTAATCTCGGAGGAAAAGCTTTCAACTTTTGAGTATGAATTTAGCTGTGGAGTTGTCATATATGGTCTTTACTGTGTTGAGGTATGTTCCTCCTATACTTAATTGGTAGAGAGTTTTTAATATCATGAAAAAATATAGAATTTTGTCAAATGCTTTTTCTATATCTATTGAAACAATCATATGAGTTTTGTTCTTTATTCTCTTAATCTCAATTTATGTCAAATTTATAGATTTGCATATCCTTGCATCCCTGGGATAAATCCCACTTGATTATGGTGAATGATTATTTATTTATTTATTTATTTATAATTTTTTTTGAGATGGAGTCTCACTCTGTCTCCCAGGTTGGAATGCAATGGCACGATCTCAGCTCACTGTAACCTCCGTCTCCTGAGTTTGAGTAACTCTCCTGCCTCAGCCTCCCAGGTAGCTGGGATTGCAGGCACCTACTACCATGCCTGGCTAATTTTTGTATTTTTAGTAGAGATGGGGGTCTCACCATGTTGGCCAAGCGGGGCTCGAACTCCTGACCTCAAATGATCCAACCACCTTGGCCTCCTAAAGTGCTGGGATTATAAGTATGAGCCACTGCACTCAGCCAAATGATTCTTTTAATTCATTGTTGAACTTGGTTTGCTAGTGTGCCCTCTGTGTTTGTGGGTTCTACATTTGTGGATTCAACCAACAGCAGATCAAGAAAATTCCACAAAGTTTCAAAAAGTATAACTTGAATTTGCTGCAAGCCGAATACTACATTGCATCCACATAGATGAAGCGAGGTGTAGGCATTGTAGTAGGACTTAAAAGTAATCTAAAGATGCTTTTAGGTGATATGAGAGGATACGCATAGGTTATATGCAAGTACGACATAATTTCACATAAGGAACTTGAGCATTGTTGGATTTTAGCAGTCACAGAGTCCTAGAACCAATCTCCTACAGAAACTGAGGGACAACTATGTTTTGCCGAAGATTTTTGCATCTGTTTTCTCTAGGGATATTGGCACGTAACTGCTTTTTCTTACAGTGTCCTTATTTGGCTTTGGAATTAGGGTAATGTTTCCTTTATAAAATGAGTTTGAAAGTTTTTCCTGTTCTTCAAATGTTTGGAAGAGTTTGAGAAGGATTAGTATTAGTCTTTCTTTAAATGTTTGGTAAAATTCAGCTGTAAAGCCACCAAGTTCTGGGATTTTTTTTGGATGGGATATGTTTTTATTACTGATTTAATCTCCCTACTCTCCATTGATTTGCTCAGATTTTCTATTTCTTCATAACATGGTCTTATACATGTCTAGGAGTTCATTCATTTTGTCTATGTCATCAAATTTGTTGGCATATAATTGCAACAGTTTCTTAGAATCCTTTTGTTTCGTGGTATCAGTTGTAATGTCTCCTCTTTCATTTCTGATTTTATTTATTTGGGTATTCTCTTTTTTTTTCTTAGTCAACCTAATGGTTTGTCAATTTTATCTTTTTAAAAACAGCTTAGTTTGTTCTTATTTTCTGCTGTTTTTCCAGTCTAAATCATATATTTCTGTTCTGATCTTTATTATTTCCTTTTTGCTACTAAAATTGTGGGCTTAGTTTTTTTCTTCTTTTTCTAGTTATTTGAGTTGTAACATTAGGTTGTTTGGGATCTTCTTGTTTGATGTAGGCATTTATTACAATGAACTTTTCTCCCAGAACTGCTTTTGCTGCACTCCATGTTTTAGTGTCATATTTTTGTTTGTCTTAAGGTATTTTTAAGTTTTCCTTTCATTTCTTCTTTGAACCATTAGTTATTTAGAAACATGTTTAATTTCCCCAAATTCATGAAGTTTCCATAATTTCTTTTATTGATTTCTAGTTCATACCACTGTGGTTGGAAAAGATACTTGATATCATTTCAATTTTCTTAAATTTTTTAACACTAGTTTATCTCCCAAAATATGTTCTGTTCTGGAGAATCTTTCCTGTGTGCTTAAAAAGAATGTGTATTCTACTGCTGTTGGATGACATGTTCTATATATGTCTGTTAGGTCCATTTCATCTAAAGTATAGTTCAAGTCCAATGTTTTCTTATTGACTTGGTGTCTGGATAATCTGTCCATTGTTGAAAATAGGGTGTTGAAGTCCCTTACTATTATTGAATTGCAACCTATTTCTCTCTTGAAATTTATTAATATTTGCTTTACACATTTAGATGCCCTGATGTTGAGTACATATCTATTTACAACTGTTACATCATCTTGTCATTATATAATGACCTTCTTTGTCTTGTTTTACAGTTTTTGACATAATGTCTATTTTATCTGATGTAAGTAAAGCCACCTCCACTTTATTTTGATTTCCATTTGCAGGGAATTTTTTATTTTTTTGTATCATGTCACTTTCAATCTATCTGTGTCCTTAAAGGTGAAGTAAGTCTCTTATACATAGCATGTAATTGTGTCTTATGGTTTTTTGAGATGGAATCTCACTCTATCACCAGGCTGGAGTGCAGTGGCACAATCTCGGCTCAGTGCAACTTCTGCTTCCTGGGTTCAAGCGATTCTCCTGCCTCAGCCTCCTGAGTAGCTGGGACAACTGGTGTGTGCCACCATGCCCAGCGAATTCTTGTATTTTTAATAGAGATGGAGTTTCACCCTGCTGACCAAGATGGTCTTGATCTCCTGACCTCATGATCTGCACCTGCCTCGGCTTCCCAAAGTGCTGGGATTACAGGCATGAGCCACCGTGCCCGGCCTGTCTTGTGTTTTCATTTACTCAGTTACTCTATAAACTGTTCTTGGTTCTAATGATGAGATGATGGGTTGAATGTAGGGTGCTATTAATATTTAATAATTTACACTTTAAATCTAAGGGTAGGTTCTTTCAGGCTAAAACCATTATATTTATGGGACTGTCCTAGAGATCAAATGGAAATAACAAATAATAAATCCCTAAGAATAGTTATTATATTTTTCTATATCACACTGCCCTTGGAAGAGTCTTTTGTCCTTTCTACTGACAATACAAAAACAAAAACAAAAAAACAAAAAAACAAAAAAACAAAAACTTCTAGACCTTACTACTTAAGGGCAGATACATACATAAGAAAAACATGAAAATATCTTTTACAGAGTGGTAATAATATTAAGAGAGTGACTATTATGGAAAGTGCCAGCAAATGGTAGTATGTCTTAAGGGTAATTTTAAACTAGAACAAGAGAAGAAGAGAGATTTTTTGAATGTATTCCTCAGGTCCCGTTCAGTTTTTGATGATATGCAAACAAAATCTTCAGAGTATTTTTGTGAAAACCCTAACTTACAGCTCTAGGATTTCACTTCCTGGCCACCTGAGAATCTAATAATTTCCAAGACCCCCTTTTAAGAAACCGACTTTTCACTTCTTGCTCATACTCTCAAATCTCTGTCAGTAAAAAATACTCTCTCCGTCCCCTCCCACCTTCTATTACAAAACTTGACTTACCTCTTAGCTCAAGTATCAACAGATGATCTTTTATGGAAGCCATCTTTTTTCTTGCTAAGCCTGTGGTTATATGTCAGTTTCCAGAATTTCCATTACCAACATAACCCCTCCTTTCAAAGTTCTATTTTTAAGTGTCCTTTGAATTTTGGCTTGTTCTCCATTAGATGACCCTGTCTTTTGACTTTTCTGTTCTATGAATAGAGGCAAGAGCAAAATGATGTTGAGGAATATGCTAATTTATACGTGCTCTAAAGTGACATTGGCCATAGGGAATGGATCACACCTGGTGCATCACAATGAGTGGAGAAAAGAATTATAAAGGAGCATCTGCCAACTTTTCAAAAACATGGTCACCTTCCCTCCTCCTGCAAATAGGTTTGCGATTTGGTGAGGATTTAAAATTGCAGCTCAGTTTGGCCTGCCATCCGCTTAACTGACTGCTTTCTGGCTTCTTTTTTTTTTATTTTTATTTTTATTTATTTATTTATTTATTTTTTTTTATTGCATTTTAGGTTTTGGGGTACATGTGAAAAACATGCAAGGTTGTTGCATAGGTACATATGTGGCAGTGTGATTTGCTGCCTTCCTCCCCTTCACCTATATCTGGCATTTCTATTACATTAAGATGTATCCATCACAGTTGAGATGAGATAGTCCTTTTCTTGGTGAAAATCATAAGGAATAAATAAATAAATTTAAATGTCTATTCACAATAAGGATCTCAAGAAAGATAGCTATTGTTGATTTCACCGTTAGTGATTGTTGCAAGCTCCATGCCCTACAGATTAGTAAAAGTATCAGGAGAGGAAAAAATCAATTAGCTTGGGATAAATGCATAGGAAACATTAATAAGATGCATAGGAAGGGAGTAGAGGAGATAGAAACAAGATTAGAAAGGAAAAATAAGATTTGGATGGAGAAGACAGCAATTTTTGCTTATATCTTCAAAGTCTACCTTTACTGGCTTTAAAAAACATACAGTGATATATAAGACACTCATTTGGAAGTAAAACCTTCCTCAGACTACCTTATTCAATAACCTTCTCTTTTATTTTTCTTTCAAAGTACCTGGAAGAATAGTGTCTCATCTTCTTCATCACCATTTACTTCTCCATTCAGTGCGGTCTGTCTTTCTCCCTCATAACTATGCTAAAACTGCTTCAGTCAAGTTGACTTCCATCTTTTTTAAAAAAAATTTATTTAGTTTCAGGAGTACATGTGCAGGTTTGTTATATAGAGAAATTGTGTGCTGTGCAGGTTTGGTGTACAGTTTGTTTCATCACCCAGTAATAAGAATAGTACCCGATAGGTAATGTTTTTTGTTTTTTAAGACAGAGTCTCGTTCCGTTGCCCAGGCTGGAGTGCAGTGGCATGATCTCAACTCACTGCAACCTCTGCCTCCCGGGTTCAAGCAATTCTCCTGCCTCAACCTCCTGAGTAGCTGGGACTACAGGCATGTGCCACCATGCCTGGTTAATATTTGTATTTTTAGTAGAGACAGGGTTTCACTATGTTGGCCAGGCTGGTCTCCTGACCTCGTGATCTGCTCGCCTTGGCCTCCCAAAGTGCTGGGATTACAGGCGTGAGCTACAGCACCCAGCCCTAATAGGTAATTTTTCAATCCTCATCCTCCTCTCACCCTCTGCCCACAAGTAGGTCCTGTGTTTGTTGTTCCCTGATTTATATGACTAGCAGTTGTGATTTCACTTTGCATCATCTGAAAATGTGGATCACTCCTTCTTTCTTAAAACTGGCTTCTCTTGGCTTCTTGTGTCCTGTTCTCACTTGATTCCATTCACACATCCCATCCATATGTTGTCCTTGTTGCCTGCCCTTGCCTCGGGCTGTGCCAGTAGGGCACCAAGTGATCATCAAATCTTAGACTTCTGATTTAGGGACACATGGTCTTCAAGTTGTAGACCTGAAGACTTTTTACTACCTTAGCAGCTATTCCTGATACTACAGCTAAGGTCTTTGTAACTCTGGAACCCAGTCAATTGGGTCAGATAAAAAGTTATCTACCTTGAAAGATTACAAGTATTAGAATTCATTCGTGTGCCTACGTCCACATTCATGTGTGAGATATTCAACGAGCTAAATATGTTCACTCTTCATCTTTAGTTCAAACTCAGTGTTGTACGTAAGATTATTGAAGAGGAAGAAGAAATGGAAATAAGCATTGTAGGATGAAAAATAATATGAATTGAAAGAAGACAAAAACATTAATCAGACTAAGGCTGAGAAATTCAGGAATATAGTCTCTTAGATATTTATTGTAATCTTCAAGAAATCAAGAAATTAAACAAGGTAAACTCAAAGAACAAAAACCACTTTCTATACAGAATTCACATACAAACTGAATACCTAATAGAGCACAAACCATTTTTTACACAATTAATTTCAATAAAGATAATTAAAACTTCACAATGTGAATACACTTCATAGCTTTAAACCCACACAAGAGCTCCTGTGGACACATGAAGAGTCACAATATTTGCTATGCAGCAGTAGTTTTCAACTAAATGTCAGTCACTATATGAAAGCAATAAGCTGTTTACAGTATTTTCTCGAGAAGAGTTCCACAGTGCAGTCACTGAGAAGGGGCCAAAAGTGCCTGGTTCCAAAGGAATATCTTCATCTGTGCATTTCCAATGCCCTTTACGGGAAACATGGAGCTACAGAAAAATATCTGGGTACACATCTGCTGGGTGGCATTAGGTCAGACAATCTCTCATGGTTTGGTGCACTGGCAAATAAAGCAACTGCTGTAATAGGGCATTAAAGCAATTACATATTGTGGCTGAGTCTTGAGCGGCTCAGCACAGAGGAATATGATGATACAACAGCTTGTCTTCCTCATGGAGAACAAAAGGTAGGGAGCTAAACTGGGGCAATTTAAGTGGTTGCAAAGGGCCAGTTTGGCTGTCTTAAGAAAAACAGTGAATCTATAGCTGATAGCTTTGTCCCTCTTCCATTCAAAGGAAACATAACTGCGGCCTTTCCCACTTATTTTCCTGGCACAGTCTCCTCAGTACCTAATTATTTCTGGAATTCTGTTTGACCTCTTCAATGGAGCCCTCTCTGACTCCCAGTTCTCACAGGTCCCCTGTTCTCTGTGCTCCTAAACCCGGACATAACCTAGCATTTAGAATACATCAATTTTTGTCCCTTGTTCTCATTAGGGGCAGGAGCCATACCTCTTCCATGTTTGATTCCCACAGCACTGAGCATATGGGGTTCAATAACTATGTGACAGCTAACTAAACATTCAACCACACCCTTACATTATCATTCTAATGTTGGCTACCTGTTTCCATTCTGTAAAAAATTTGGCACAAAGTTGTCACTAATCTCTCTATTTTACCCACCTTCACTTGACTTCTTCAGTGGGTTTTGAGAGCTAAGAACAAATTTCAGTCTATCACAGTTACATTCAGGCCACATATCACCCACATAGACCAAATCCATTTAATATGATTGGCACATCCTCACAGGTCAATCTTCAGCCAAGCTTCATAGAGAGAACTGAAGGCTTTATATGATGAACACATGGCCATGGTCATCTAAAATTAACTGTCTTGCATCAATTTTAGTGAATAAGTCATAATTTATTTTTCTTCCTAAGGGTTTCATGACTTACTCCACTAACTGAATGAAAAGGCAAAGTACAATATTAAAATGAATGCTTTACCTTAAAAAGAAAAATGGCAAATAGGAGTTTAAGATGGTTACTCTACTTTAAAGTTCACATACATAAACATTTATAGCTTTTAGTTATCCAGCAGCTAGGCTTAAGTTCTTGATTTTGCATTTCAGTGAAGTTTCAGGCCACCAATTAGCATTAAACAAGGGAGTTTGAGGATGAATGTATGAATTTATGATGGCGTTACAAAGTGTTTAAGGATTCTGATTTGTTCCTCTTGTATCACCAGTGTGGACAACTGAGAATTGAAAGTGAATACAACATTAGCTACAACCTGGAAATACACTGGTATTTTAGAATTCCCAGTGTTGACATTGTTGAATTTGTAAATAAAATACAAGTTTGAGTAGCAATAAAATATACATACAAATACAGAGGTGAAAATTCTTTGTAGACATATCATGTGATCAACCTTTCTGAGAAGAAAAACATGACTTTTCCTAATGCACATAGTTTTTCTTAGGTATCTAAATTAGTTGCTTAAAAGTAAAATGTACATTTATATGACCCTTAAAGTTTGAGTTATAGAAGGAGATGCTTTTATAAAATAAACGAACAGCCTTTCTGTCTTGACAATAAAATCCACAATTCTAAAAGATAAAATCGACATATATTTCCAGATTCTAAATGTTTGGTTTTATAAGAAAAAAGTATTTTGAAGTAGGCACAGAGGAGTTTTACATGACACCAATAAGATATTTACTGTATAAATTGCACCACTAGACAAATACAGCTACAAGAAAATCATTTGAATAAGTCACACAGCTATCAAAGCATCTCACACATTCATTATAATTCACTCTTTCATACTAGTTTATATACACTGAGTAAGTCATTAAATATTGCACTTATTGGCCCATGAACCCTCAATTCTGAGGTGTTGAAAATAGAAAACAAATTTATTTTTATAACATATTTCATGCAACATTTAAGACATTTCAGTTCTACAAACACCATTAAATAGTTGTACATTTGGACAGTCCAACGGTATCACATCACGTCTGACATTAACAATATATTAACAGGAATTACAGGACAGTTTTCCTTCAGCACGTATTCTAGGGATAATGAGATAATGTATGGAAAGCCATCATACTGATACAGCAAACAATACCCAAACTTTACTTTTACAAGAAGAAGTATGGAACCACTAGATAGATGTAGGTCATGCTCACGTCCCTGAAAGGGCAGGTGTCTGAGTGGCTCATGTGCCATCTGTGTCTGTAAGAACAGCATTCACGAACCTAAGCAATACCTGGCCCCAAATAACATGAATACAAAATAATTTGCATCAAGAAATAAAGCCACAGCCAACTCTCATTTGTCCACAATGAACGAAATATGAACACAGGTGAATGAAATACACAGGTAACCTCAAACCTCATTTCAACAAGTAATGACTGTTTGAAACTCCACCAATAATGGTTGCTGATGGGAAGTAAATGGTGAAACTTGAGTCTCATTTTCTATCTTGGTCCTGTCATTCCATGAGGATAGTGTTTTTAAAAACTGCAATAATTTACGAGAAAGTCAGAAAGTAAAAGAGAACTGCAAATAGAAAGTTCAGTTTGTCCACTAGCTAGATGGTCTGATCTTAATACTCGAGCTCTGAGTGAGGTTTTAAAAGAACTCATTTCTGTTATCTAGAATGTTTGCAAAATGTATTTCCCCTCCTCTCTCTCTGTTTAGAGGAAATTATTATGTGCACAGACTAATCAAATCAAATCAGTGTGAAGAACCAATTTCATGAACCTTGTAAGTAAGATGTGAGTTATAGTTAGAACATGGTAAAAGCTCCCTTTTCCCTAGCACTGAGAAAGCACCATAGATGGACTTTTCCCTTCTTAAAAAAGTAACAGTGTTTACCTGATACCTTTGTATCAGGCTAGTGAGCGTGTGAGTGATTGTTGGGAAGGGTAGCATTGTGTGTGTAATCTAAGAGCAAATATTTCAATCTGTCAAAAGGAAATATTTTTTGACTGGAGTGTCAAGCATTTCTGTAAATGTTTTTAAGAAAAAATATGTGTGAAACACCAGTAACAATAGGTAGATACATTTTAGATAAATCCCCCAACTTGGTTTTTCCCAGTTTGGGGGTACTGTATTTCTACAAGCTAGAGTCCTTTAGATACAGTGCAGTGCAGGGGTAAAAGCTTTTTTATTCTGGTCATAAACTTTATATTTTACCTAATTTGTCCCAGTAAATTCCAGTATATAAAACAGGTTATGTCTTCAATTGACTTTGGTCACAAATTCACCTAAAATATGAAGAACTCCCAAAAGCTGGCTCAAAGGTTCAGCATATCAAAAAGACTTCACCATTTTACAGGCAAACTACTGAAGCGAAGGTAGTCAACACACACAGGCAGAGCTGAGCAGAGCTGTAGAAGCTGCATTTTCCAGGGAGTGACAGAAAGGCCACAGGGGTGTAGTTGCCCATGTGGCACCCAGACAGCACACTAAGTGACTATACAGGCAAAGGAGTGGAGTTCCAGGTTCTAGTCATGCAAACTGTGATTGTGAGAGAAAGGATTCTTCATACAGACAGGCTAGCTCCCAAGTAGGCCACACCAAAAGTACCTGATTGAGCATTCCAGTAGTACTATGAAGATTATTAACAAACACACAGTAACTTTTTGGTCTAGAAGGGTTTTAGTTAAGACTTTTTATAAATAAGATTCATATCACAGTTTTTCACATGCAGGTGCTACCTCAGCTTGGTACAGCTTGGTAGTTTGGATATGCTTTTAATATAGTCCCACAAATGCCACACTGTTAACTAAAAGATCACATAGTACATTCTCAACCATGCACTAAAAATACATGTTGGATAAATCACATCACAATGAACCACTGATTATGGACTACCATGCTCTAAAATTAATATTGCTTGATGGAAGTTCCGTTAATAGTGGAACGTATTTAACTTTCAAAAGAGAAGAAGGTTGTATATACCTGAAAGTCTATAGTCAGCATCCATGTATTTAAAATTGAAAGTTTAAATTGGTTCCTTAAAAAATAACCAGTGTACTAAACAAAAGGCCTAGAATTCATATGAGTAAGATTTAAGTAGGTGAAATATTTATTTGTTTATGGAGTGTATTGATGTCTTGTATAATTTAGGTTGTAACTTTGTAGATTTTATTATTACAATGCCACAACTTTCTGCTACAACTGGAGGCATCATCATAGTTTCCTTGCCAAGTAAACATCTCAGCACTTAGTTACCAGGCAGGAAAAGAAGACTGAACTTCAAGTGACCCAAAGGAGGAACTAGAAGAACATCCTGGCTTTCACAGTCATTAGAATTTCATCAAGGCAGTTGGAGCTGTTCAGTGGGGCAGGAACAATGAACTGATTCATTGTCCTGAAGCAGTTCCTTTTATGAGCGTGTAGATGTGATGCTAACATTCAAACCTCCATCTTAGGATGCTTCGTGCACCTTCTACTTCCATCCCCATCTCCAAAAACTGAAATGCTGATTCACTCTGCGGATGGCTATTTAAGTGATTAAATTTTCAGTCCAGTTTTTCAGTTGCATTGGGAAAGGAAAGGAAGGTACCAAAATCAAAGCTCTTGGAAGAATCTATTTGAGACAGTCAAGGTTTATTCCTAAAGGAATTTAGAGGAGTGAGAGTGGTCAGGTAATGAGTAGCAATGAAAATTAAATTCATTCTTAAAACACCAGTTTACTTGCATTGAAGACAAGAGATAAACGTGTATGACTTACAAACTAACAGGAGTATGCACTTTTTAAAATGTCTTGTTTTTTTAAATATAAATTTAGTTAGGCCATTGATAAAAATGACCCGCATTTGTTTATGTATTTAGATTGTTGATAGATGAAGGGGTGTGTGTGTGTGTGTGTGTGTGTGTGTGTGTGTGTATTGGCCAAAAGGCTGAAAAACCTTGGAACTATAGTGCTATAATTTATAAGTAACATAGCTCATTGCCAGTGAAAGCTCACGTAGTTAACCTTGAGTTGCTCCCAGCATTTGCCAAATTTGATGTTAAACCCTGGATTTCTTGATGCAATTAGGAATAGAGAATATTCTCTTTTCTTATATGCTTTACAGCAGGAGCAAGTGTTCTTTCTCTTGAGCTCTGTGACTATTTCTCTGGAAACTTCTCATTGAATTATTTGGAATGGAAATCCAAGCAGGGTGGGAGTTTCAGAACTGAGAATCAATGAAACTCACTTGCATTGGGATTTAGAAATTAGAAAGTATCAGATGTTTCTTGGCAATGACACTTGGGCTATTGTTGCATGCCTTTCCTCTGACTGGTATAAAATGGTTCAGCTTCGGGATGTTTGACACTGTGCAAGTGGGCACTTGGCTCAGGGCTTCCCATCTAAGGGCCAATTAATTTTAGCAGCAATCAGTTCTTCATGGAAGGGGTTTTCAGCAGAGCAAAACTCTGCTCTTTCACTTTTAAATACGGTTTCATTTTGATTTTCATTTTACAATAATACATACATCAAGGTCCTTCTGAAAAAGCCATTGAAATATTCTTTCTATGCTTTTTACATCTATTTATATATGTGGTATGAGGGCTGTGAAGGAGGATGGGAAGGGTTTCCTGGCTTTATTAGTTCCTTTTAGATTGTAAAAGTGAGCTTAAAAATGCTTTATCATTTAACATGCCAAATTCTGGCCCAAGTTACAGAAATATTATAACGTCATGCAAACGGACTACTGCTGCAAACAAACCTGTTTTTATGCCCCCTGCTTCTTTCTTTCCATTCACTGTAATTCCTGTGATTTTAAAGATGGTTTCCCCATTAAAAACTAATAAAACATTAATGTTTTCTTGTCTTTACCATGCTAAGGCTTGCCTTGTAGGGTGCCAAAGTAGAAACGTACTACTGATTAGTGGCTCTTCAACTAGGAAGGTGAGAAATAACATGGAAATGCTTAAAGCATTCCAAATGCTCTCTCCCCTAATTTCCAACTTTTAACTCACTAATGTATGCGACCTAGTTCTGTAACTTGTAAGGATTTATTCTCCAGAGATATCTTCAGATGTATGCCTGTTTCACTTACATCCAATACTTTTATGGGAAGCTTCTCTATTTTTGAAAATATGAAAAAAAATTCTTTGGCATAACCACCAAAAAAGGAGAAGGTTCACTTAATGGAACTATCCTTCCAAATCTGCCAGATAGTCCCTGCTGCCTTCCTAAATCCTAGCAACAGTGGTACGGAGGCCAAGTTTCCCTGTCATTCTGCACAGCTGGTAGGACTTGTTGTTTGCTCTTTATTCATATAGGTTCTTTAGGAAGTTTGTGGTACAAAATTGGAATGTTTCAGTGGTTTCCTCCCTCTTTTAAATTGCTATGGACCCTAAATATTTCAGAAATTGAAATACTACAGTTATAGAATGTTTGCTGTGCAGCTTAACCATGCATGTAATAGGAATATGCTTTAGAATTTATAAACATCTGGACTTAAAAAGATGATTAAAGACTAAAATTTTTCTTTTCCTCAACTTGGGACCCTTTGAAATCTGATTTAAGTAGCATTTAAACAGGTAAAAGAGCTTAGCTGAGGTTTGAGAAGATGGCCATGTTTGGGTAGGCAAGTATACATCCTATGGTAAGAGGAGCCCTAACAAGCTTCAACATTAGCTCTAGTCCAAGAGTTGGTGATGGTTCCAGAAAGTGATGGTGGTGATGATAATGGTGTGCATTATGGGGGTTGGAGGAAGCAAGTCATTAAAAAATAAGGAAGCCTGGACCTTGGAATTCTAGAGCTACTCACACCCTTCTTGGTTAAAATGCTTGTTGCATAACTGGCATTCAGTAGATACATCTCAGTCTGTTCGATGCTGTCAAATATTCAGGGAGTTGGGTAGGATCAGTGGAAAAAAAAACAGTACTGAGTAGGTATTTGCTTATTTAAATGTGTAAACAAAGATTATTGTTAAATAGCCCCAGTCAGGTAAAATTAATGACTTAGGAAAATTGCAAGGATCTTCAAAACAACATTTCAATTTCTTTATAGGCCAATGATCTCCTCAGTTATTAATAACAGTGAAATAAAGACACAGTTCCCAACAGTAAACTGACCAGACTCATGACAGCATCCCTAATCATGAGAAAAACTTCCATTTGATTTTCCATTAAGAGTAAAGCAATTGAAGTCTTGTGACATCTTCCCCGTGCGTGCACACACACATATACACACACATATACACACACACATGAAATTCCTTGGTCATCATCATTCCTACAAGTGAATACTATAATTTGAATAAATGGGACAAAAGCCAGTTATAGTGAAATTATAGTCTGATATCCCAGAAGTAGTCTGAGAACAAATTTGAAACCAAAAAAAAAGCCTAGCAGACAAATAAATAACAAGTCACATGCAGGTACTAGATGTTTATAGATGGATAGTCCTTACAAATTTAAGATCACATATTTGCCACATATTAAACAGGAAATCTCCCAAGAATTGAATGCATGTATGAGCCATCGACATCAAATTATTCCTTCAAATAATTATTAGGCAGTATAAATGAAGGTTAATAGACCATTTACAAATGCTGTTTGTTGGCAACTGGAGCCCTCTGTTGTGTGCTGTGTGCATGGGGACACTAGCAGGCACAGTTGGACTGCGGTGGAGGAGGGGTTTCCTTGAGTCTTGTGTTCTGTTTTGCAGCAGTGATGGCAGGATCAGTCTCCAAACCCTCTGACATTTTGTCGCAGATGATATCCACAAGGTGCTCAAATGTCTGCTTGACATTAATGTTATCCTTGGCACTTGTTTCAAAAAACTCAAACCCTGGAAGAAATAGAGCTTGGTTATTTCACATTTCTGAAATTAAATGGGACTTGATTATGGCTTTGAATGGTGATGAGTTAATGGTGAGACAGCAGTAGGTGGTGGGTTCAGTGTAGATAAGAGATTAGAGGTGGGCATGAGGTGCCATTGAAGCAAATGCTACCATCTCTCACTCCATTAACCATGAACAAAAGAGTTAAAAAGTAGAATTGGTGATGTTCACATTTTACTTTATTGATTCATTTGCATTACCAGCATGACTGAATAGATTAAAAATATTCTTTTGCAAGAGTTAGTAATGACAACATTAAGAATCCTCAACACCAAATCTATCATCTTTTCCATTCCTTCCCTCAACCCCCAGCCCACCATGTAGACTCTTGCAGTCTTTTCCTGGCATTATTTGGCATTTTATTCTCTTTTTATTTCCATATTCTGTCAAAAATTTTAATACTAATTTTTTTAAATCAATTTAAAGCTCAGAAGGCTTCTGTGCATATTCTGCTGTAAAAGGGAATACCAAGCTCCAATTGAATCCAGCTCTAACTTTTCCATGTCTGCCCTGCTGCTGCCTAATGATGGGTCTGAGAGTGGGCTTCTAGTAAATTTTCAGTATCTAAAAGGACACAAGATGGCACTGAAGAGTCATAAGATTTACCTTAAACCTGCTTCAACCTCCTTCAGAAAATTTTTGAGTAGTGTTATTCCAACAGCCCTCCAGGGCTTTGTATACCTCTGCACCTATCAATCAGCTGGGTGCTGATTTTTCCATAGCTTCTGTTATCTATCAGCAGGAATGTTTTTACCAACATCTGGGAAAGGGCACTTGGCAAATTTCAAATGAGCTGCCAGAGATTGTTAAGAAGGTACAAAATGCAGCAACAGCCTCACACTTTCACCTATGTGCCACTGTACCTGGGCAGAAGCAGCCTTAGTATGTTACTCTGTACACAGTCTTATCACTCTATTGTTTGCATTCACATTCCACTGGCTGAGCTTGCCAGTCAGTTGCCATGACAACCTCCTCACTAGGCTAGCCAGAGATTGCTCTGGTCCATTCAGAGGACGTTGATTTAGGATGTGTTGGGCTGAACATAGAAAGGCTTTTCTAATCCATTCTGATTTTTACACCCTATAAATCCTTCTGGTTACATCTGGCCCTATCTCAGAGGAGCCACATGGATTCAAAATGATTAAATCATGTGATTTCATCCCAGCTCCCAGGGCCAAAAGAAAAAGAACAGACTAATATTTTGCATCCATGTCAAAAATCCCTCAAATAACCTGGAAATACTTATTTTCTTAAATAGTATTGAAGCTAGACAACAAAAGGAAATTATCTTAAGTTAAAATCTCCAACTTAGTCATTACACTATTTGGTTGAATGACTACATCTGACCTTGAATTTCCCTAGCTACTCTCTTGTTAAAATCCGTGTGCATAATAACTGCAGGACTGGGGCTGAAGAACATCAGTAGAGCCAAGGCTCTATAAAACAGAGGTGGATATTTCAAACCATTGTAGCTTGTATTTTTCTTTCATTCTGTCTCTCTGGACAATGCTTATATGGTTCTATTATAGTCTGCATTTTCAAAATCTACAGATAAGGCCATCTGGTGTTAACAGAGCTCTCTTTTCTAATGTTTATACAGTCTATAGAGCTAGACCATTCAACTTCAAGTAATTCAGTCCAGATTTGGGGAAAGGCAAGTATAGATCTAAGCGAGATCCTTGTTGCTAAGATATCAGACCTATTGGCATCCTTGTTGTGATTTTCCCAGAGCTAATGGAAGGCTGCTTTATGTCATAAGATACCAAGAACCCACTGAAGAATTGCAGATCCCTAAACGAGGCTTTGAAGAAAAACATCCTAGAATTTGGTACAAAGGTCTCATTTACAAGTTCAGTTTTCTCATCTCCTTTGCTAACACTTCTTGTACTTACTAGTATGATTTGGGAAGTCACTGAGCTTGAACAGTATCATAAAAGATTCAGCCCTTATGGAAAAATGATAATCCACACAAGGTTTTGTCAACTGTGACATGTTTAGTCTGGGCATCTCAATACCCTATCGTCAAACTGGTATACAATTTGAGGTCAGTAAAATGATCTTTAATCTCAGAAGCCAACATGCTCTCAGCTTCTCAACTTTAACTGGAACCCTAAGAATATGTCGCAATTAAAGAGACAGTGTGCCAGAAATAATGGCACCTATTTATTCAGCATGCTGAGAAGGAGACATCACGATATGGTGAGAGATAAATTATCAGTCAAAAGATGAGGGATCTAGCCCCACTTACCAATACTTCTAACTTAGGGATCATGAGCGAGTCACTTTTTAGAAATCCTTAGTTTCCTTATTTATGACATTTGCCTTCCTTAACTTACAGGGTTATCGTGAGACTAAAATGAGGAGAGATAGGCACAAGTGCCAAGCAAACTAGACTATGCTACGATAACAACAATAGCAACAATAAACTGACATTTGTTGAGTGGTTACTATATAATAGGTGCTATTCAAAGCACTTTATACATTGTAACTCATTTTATCCATTAGTAGGTGCCATTATTTTCTCCAATTTACTGACGAGGAAGTGGAGGCAGAAAATGGCTGAATAATTTGCTCAAATATTTCCTTGCTCAGCTAGTAATTGGCAAAGCTGGAACGTGAACTACTAACTTGTACACTCTCCTGCTTCTCCAGATACACTGAAAAAGTCAGCTGCCATTTTGTTCTGGCAAAATTGTAAGTCCTATGTTAATTAACAGTCACGATATACCATAAACTTTCCTCAAGTTAAATAATCAGAAAATAATTAACTAGATTTAACACTGCCAGTAAACCAAATGAAACAATCTTTCTTGGTAATTCCAAAAGTACTGTGATATCTTGTACTGCTTAAGATTCATCAAGCTGGTCATCATGACAGATGTACTTCTACACAGAATTCTAGAATTATAGATATAAAAGGTTCTAGAGGCCGGGCGTGGTGTCTTGCACTTGTAATCCCAGCACTTTGGGAGGTCAGGATTTTGAGACCAGTGTGGCCAACATGGCGAAACCCTGTCTCTACTAAAAATACAAAAATTAGCCCAGCATGGTGGCACGTGCCTGTAGTCCCAGCTACTTAGGAGGCTGAGGCAGGAGAATCACTTGAACCCGGGAGGTGGAGGTTGCAGTGAGCCGAGATCACGCCACTGAACTCCAGCCTGGGTGACAGAGTGAGACTCCATCTCAAAATAATAATAGTGATAATAATAAAAGGTTCTGGAAATTAAAGTGCCTTTCATTGACCAGATATGCTAGGCCTTCTTGTCGTAAGTTTGTCATAAAACAAGATATTCAGGATCAAAATCAATATCATTAGTATTTTAGCATTTATTTAGTAGTTTAGATTTGGAGTAAAAGAATGTTTTCCATGTAAACATGATTTTCTATCCAAGTGAATCAATCTTTTCATTCAATCACCTGTGTATGAGGACGCTCATGCCCACAACTGTGTGTGCCGATGGGTGCTTAAAGCTCATGGCCTAACTTATAACCACTGATTCAACCGCTACAGCTTTTGTTTTTTTCACTCACTCAGATTTTATGGCTGTTACCTCCCAGTATCTCTATTTTCTTGGTATTTGGAGCTTGTTCTCAGAAATCTTTAATCTTCCATTGGTACACACCAACATTAGTGGGAAGCTGGCACTTCAGTCAATGATACTTCAGAAACAGAGACATAACTTTGAACGTCATTTCCAATATACTGGGTAGAAGAGTGTGGTTCAGCAAAATCAAATAAGTAGCCCAACGTCACACAGCAAGCTGATTGCGAAGTCTGACAAAGACCTCCTGATAAATAGGTTACTGATATAGCTTACAGCCTTGAACACCTGTCTCTCAGACTACATCATCCAGCATTAGTATTTTCAGCTCATGTAGGTTTCTTCATCAGCAAATCAGTGAAGCCTTTCACTTAACTATAGAAACTCTGATCATTCTTTCTCATTCTTCCCTTAACAGAGCCTTTCTCATCTCTCTGGCAGAGGCAGGCAGCACTGTTCCTGAGATAGATGAGCTTTGCACTGTGGTCCAGCACATCTCTGTTGCAGACTTCCTCATGCCTGATCCTGAAAGGGTCATTCTGTACTTTCCAAAAACTACTACAGGTACAGCGGGACACTAATCCCTTCAGGTTCACTTGACATTAGGGACCAGAAAGAAGCTCAGAAAGGTTTTGTTTGATAAAACTTGTTAGCTATGCTAAGGAAAGAAGAGAAGAAGCACAAAGCCAACCTATGTCCTCTTCATGATGGACACTGAAAGAGCAAGCAGAGAGAGGCAGAAAGAGTGTAAGCCAGACTTCACTTTAGTGCCAAAGGGCTACAATCCTATACCCTGGCTTCATAGGATTGGGGTTTCACCCTCATTAGAACCACCTGAAGTACGGGCTGGGTGCCATGGCTCATTCCTGTAATCCCAGCACTTTGGGAGACCAAGGTAGGAGGATCGCTTGAGCTCAGGAGTTCGAGACCAACCTGGGCAACATAGCAAGACCCCACCTCTCCAAAATATACAAAGATTAGCCGAGTGTGGTGCTGGGTTCCGGTAATCCCAGCTACTCGAGAGGCTGAGGTGGGAGGATCGCTGAGCTCGGGAAATCAAGGCTACAATGAGCCATGCTCATGGCACTGCACTCCAGGCTGGTGACAGAGCAAATCACCTGAAGTGCTTAAAAGTTTCTGAACTCCACTCTACACATACTGAACTAAGGGAATGTATGGGGCTTCAGAACATGCATTTTTAACAGGCTGCTTGGAGGTTTCTTACACACATCAAAGGTTAAGATTCACCCTCCTCTGTTTACCCATGTTCATAGCAGCATTATTCACAGTAACCAAAAGGTAGAGCTAATCCAAGTGCCTATCAGCCTATGAATGGGTAAACAAGATATCTTATACACAAAGAACGGAATATTCAATTTTAAAAGAAAGGGAATTTTCACACATTATAACGTGAATGAACCTCGAGGACATTATGCTAAGTGTAATAAGTCAGCCACTAAAAGACAAATACTGATTCATGCGACAACATGGATGAACTGTGAAAACAGTACGCTAAGTGAATAAGACCGACATAAAGGACTGTATCTTACATGAGTCAGTTTTATAAAAATTGCCTAGAATAGGTGAATCTATAAGACAGGAAGTAGATTAGTGGCTTCCTAGGCTGGGTAGAGAGTGAGGGAAAAGGCAGAGTGAATGCTGATGGGCAGGAGGCTTGTTTCTGGGGTTATGATAATATTCCAAAATTGACTGCGATGAAGGTGGCACCATCCTGTGAACATACTAAAAACCATTGAATTGCATACTTTAAATGGGTGAATTGTATGCTATATGAATTATATCTCGATAAAACCATATATATGTGTGTGTGTATACACACACACACACACACACACACACACACACAATGAAGAATCACTGTCCTAATGAATGAGAATGTATGTTACTCTTAGAGATTTTTCTGGGAAACCCCATGACC
Organism: Aotus nancymaae; assembly: GCF_030222135.1. NCBI lineage: Eukaryota > Metazoa > Chordata > Mammalia > Primates > Aotidae > Aotus > Aotus nancymaae. The sequence goes on along the minus strand of NW_026988425.1, from coordinate 52,904,437 downwards.
AATTGGGGAAACCATTCCAGTGACTGTCAGAATTCTCTACTACAAAAATGGCTCCCAGGCCCAACAAGAACGCTTCTTACAGGTGTTTAAATCCAGTCCTTTTTGCTCTGGTCTCAGTAGAGAAGATAGAGCAGCTGCTTCTCAGGGAGGGCATTCTAATACCTTCCAGTGCACATGAAGAACATGAACCCACACTTCCTGGCTGTGGTGCAGGCCTCATTTGCCAACACTCTTCTGTCCGCTTTGCTCCCAGGAGGTTCTTAGAGCAAAGGAAGCCTCAGAGAAGGCTGGGGCCTTTTCACACTGATACAGGGCAACAAGCGGGGCCTTAGGCCATAAGTGTGCTGCTAACTGAGGTGGCAGGCTCCAGGATGTCACTCTGGTGCTTGATGAGTACTGGAACATCAGAGCACCCCAAGGGACTCTGTTCTACTTGTGACTGCACCTGTTAATGGTAATAATCACAATTCCAGTCTTGCGCACTTAACCACCTTTCTCCGCCCCTTCTCCGGTGCATTGCAACAATCTTAAAGGAAATACTTGATTCATTTCCACCCATCAATAGCTACACCATACTGTGAAATGATGTTTGTTTTTATGAGATGTTCTGCGGCACTATTGCTCTTTTTTCATCACAGGAAACTTCTAAACACCGCTTGGGCCACTCTGATCTTTTAAACTTTACTTTGAAAGAAAAATCACAACTGCTATTTCTTTTTCTGTAGAAAGAAAGAAAATAGCTACTAAACTCACACTGCAATAAATCATTTTCATCTCCAATTGTTAAAAATCTGTGATTTGTTCTTAAGTTTCTATTCTTAAATTTCTAAATGAGAAAATTGTCTCTTTCCAGATTCTAGTTACAGTTCCAATGCCTTGTCTCCCCTTTCCTGTGGAATTGGATGGGCCAGAGCTGCAAGGCAAGGTCATTCTGCTGCTGGGTGGTTGACATTTGAGCCAGAAGTAGGAATTGCTGAGCAGCAGGACAAACTGGCATATTAGCTTGTCCTCTACTGGGCCCCAGCCCAGGACAGGCTTTAGGAAGGAAGTGGGGGGTAAGGCTTTTGATCAATTTGCCTGAAGATGGGCCAAAACTGCAGACCAAAACTGGAGAAAAGCAAGAACAGGAGCTCAGCCAAAGGCTAGTGCTACTAAAAAACATGGCATTTCAGCCCCTGAGTCCATGTCTTTAGCCAGGCATGACCAGATGGTAGCTTTTCCTTCTGTTAGAATTCTGAAACTATGCAATGGTCAGTCTATGGCCTTAACAAATCCTGGTCCATGTAGAGGTTTCCTTCTTGCCTTTCCCTTTCAGACATCTGGGAAAAGCTCGGATTCAGCATTAGAGAGGATAGCAGCAGTCTGAGATTGCTGGTATAAAGGCTGCACATGCTAGGAGTCATTATTAGCTGAATAAACTCCCAGCTCCACAGCCTATCATTCACTTCCCACCTTTATTGACTTTCCTGCCCCATATGCTCCCAGCTGTACACCCGTGTCCCCAAGCCATCTGGTAAATGGATGCAGCACAAGCCTCATTACAGCTTTGCCCATGAAAGTCTCCTCTTGAAGCATTCTCCTCCATCCTCTCCACCTTCTCAATCCAATTTAACCTTTAAGGTAGAGTTTGCTGTGTGTTATATCTGTTGAAAATTTATTCTTAAGCCAACCTTTAAAAATGAAAATGCAGATTTCTGACTTATCTTTAAATATTAGAATGCTCAATGGGTCTGTGAGGGCATACCCTGGTATCTATGACTGGTGCATGTCAGAGGGACATCCTCTCTCCAGCTGACCACAGTCCCTATCACTTCTGTTTGTCTCTTTGACATGAAATCCATGTTTCAATTGTCAGTTCTCTTTGCACACAGACTTGTGCTTCTTGGCATCCCCATCTTTATTCACAGTACAAAATGGAAGCCGCACAGAGAAGGGCTTCTTGTTTCAAGAGAAAGGAGAAAGCATTCCTTTGCGTTTGTGAAAACATTTTTGTATGTATTTAATCTGCAAACAAATTGTGTTTGACTCTTACACCTAACCACTTTGCTTATTTGATTATTTGCATCACCTACCTTTCCCCTGTAGCTATTCCAGTTTGAAACCCTCTAGATGTAGCTGTGTTCCCACTCAGCTCTAAGGTCTTGCTTGATTACTCTAGCCCACACTGGACATTATCTGTTCCCTACCAATTCTTATTCTTTTTTTTTTTTACCATATATTTGTAACTTTGTTGCTGTTTTGTACCAGGTATAACATTTATATAACATAAAATTCACTGTTTTAACTATTTAAAAGTGTCTAATTAAAGTGAATCCTGATGGGCAGGGGGCTTCTTTCTGGGGTTATGAAAATATTCCAAAATTGACTGTGATGAAGATAGCACAGTCACCTTCAGTGGCTGATATGGTTTGTTGTCCCCTCCAAATCTCATGTTGAAATGTGATTCCCAATATTGGAGGTGGGGCCTGGTAGGAAGTAATCAGATCATGGGGGAGACCCCTTGTGATAAGGGATTTAGCACCATTCCCTCGGTGATAAGTGAGCTCTGTCTCCCAGTTCATGAGATCTGGTTGTTTAAAAGTCTGAGACTTCCCCTGCTCCCCTTGCTCCCACTCGCTACGTGGCACATCTGCTTCCTCTTTGCCTTCTGCCATGACTATAAGCCTCCTAAAGCCCTCACCAGAAACAGATGCCAACACCACACTTCCTTTACAGCCTGCAGAACTGTGAGTCAATTAAACCTCTTTATAAATTATCCAACCTCAGGTATTTCTTTGTATCAGTGTAAAAGCAGCCTAACACAGAGGCTTTTAGTAAATTCATAGTGTGCAGTCACCATGATCTAATTCCAGGACTTCATCATCACCCCTCAAAAAGAAACTCTGCATCTAAAAGCAATCACTCCTCATTCCTTGACCACCTCCATACTATGCGTTTTGCTCCCCAATTAGGATGTACATTCCATAGTACTTCTCCATATCTGTAGAGATAGTAACATAGTGCCCAGCATGAGCAGGTGTCAAGTTGATGTTGGCTAATTAAAGGATGTTTTTTATAAGTTTTGAAATTTTTGTGGGTTTATAGTAGGCGTTATGTTTATGGGGTTAATTAAAGGATTGACATCTGTTAATTGGCTGAGAGAAGCAGTGGGGCAAATGGGGAAAGAGAGGGAAAGAGAATCACTTTTTCCTTTGTTTTTAGTTATGAAGTGACTAAACCGATGAACAATTCTGTCAGCCACATTATTTCTAGATTCCATGCTTGGAGTTTACCAAGCATGGAATTTCACAAAATATCATTTTGGTTTTGCCCTGTGGGAAATTTATGATATAAATCAAATTAAACCAGTTCTATTCAGAGGAAAGGCATGTTTCTGAAAAATTTGAAGAAACACAAGATCGTTACGCTTCAACACCTGAACTAAAAGTGCTGAGAAGTTGATGTTCTGTCATATTGATTTTAATAAAGAGATAAGGATCATTATGATTGGCAGAGTGGCTGCTTATATGCAAAGAGTGCTAAGTGTCTCTGAAATGGGTTAAATATATATCCTTTGTAACTTCTTGACATTTCAATAGGCTTTCAATGATAAAGGAGACAATTTCCAGCTCAGCTTATTTATGAATTGTCAACAAAAACACTGATAAATTCTGTCTGTTTAGGATTTTCAGGTTACAAACCATGCATTATCAATTAGCAAGTTATTTTTTGCTGTGAAGGATGCATATAAAATAGAGCAAATAATGTAATACATTTTTAATTAGTAGGGCTCAAACAAATGAAATTTCATTGTAATATCAAAGGATGTGGAATCTTAAATATAGCTAACATTCATTAAGTACATGTCATGTGCATATGCTGTGCTAGACATTTTTGCATTTATTTTCTAATCCTGTGACCAGCCCCATGAAGTAGGTGCCTTTACAATGCTCATTTTACAGTTGAGAAAATGGTGGAGTCACACACTTGGTAAACCAGGACAAGAACTAAAATCTGACTCTAAAGTCCACACTCTTAACTTCTTTACATCCCTAATGTCCATCTTCTTATATTTTGGCAGTGTTCTACGCAAACAACATAGAATAACAGCTGTTGGCTTCATTTACAAGTTCTTGGGATATCTTATCCTTCCTAATATGTACTAATGTCTGCCAATTCTTAAAATCAAGAAATTATTCTTGAAGTCTAAATCTAGCTTCTTTCAATAGTAACACAGACTAGACACAGAACACTATGTGAAGCTTCATACAAATGATTTTACTTTACACAGTGATAAATTGGGAAGGTTGTAATTAAATCACCCCTTGTCTTGATGAAGCTTGAATGTGGAAAAGAAACTCTCTCCAGAAGTGACTGGCTTGTTCACTGAACTCTCAAGGCAGAGGATAAGTTGATGTTTAATCTTTCTCAGAATGGCTATTTCCTTGTCAAATAAAGCCAAGCCATGCAAATGCCAGTTATGTAAAGTTAAAGGTAAAACAGAAAGAATAGGGCATGGTACCTAGACTTAGTGGAGAATACTATTCTAATGGCTTTCATGGTGAAATATCATGGGTTAGTCTGTACACAGCTGAAGGTGAGCTGCCTACAGGCATCAAAGAGCATATGTCTTTGGAATTTGGGATTGAGACAAGAAAAAATCATCCACTGAGACTAAAGTTATTATGTAAGTGCCACAAAGTCCATGAGATTAGCCATCTGCAGAAGTAACTCACTCCAAGATAGGATGAACAAATGATTTTTCTGGTGATAACAGCACACTCCTCTAAATCCATCAAGGCACTAGAGTGTCTCCCAAATTTCTAAGACTTCTCTTTTATCAGTGGTCTAATAAATGATAAAATTTTCAAGGTAAGACAATCAAAAGAAAATGGAGTTGGTTTATGTGAAGTCAAGGAAAAAAGAGTCAAGGATTGAGAGAATTTACTGATAGTGTGGTCAAGGGGGAAATGAGAGGATGCCCACACTGAGCTGAGTGAGTATACAGGTTTACTTGCTCTGTGTCCCAGTGAAGAGCATTGTACTCACTTAATGGTATCCCTTAATGTCACATGCCTGGCACATAGAACTCAATAGGATAAGAAATACATGAGTAGAAAAGGACCAAGGCAAAGAACAGACAGCTACAATGTGATTGGAATGTCAAAAGGAGAATGCTAAGTGCAGCAAGGAACTACAGACACACCAAGGGTGATTTGAAATCCAGAAGGGCTGTGTAGAATCACCCAAACTCTGCAGACTTGTGTCTCCAACCTGGATCAGATCTGCCTGGAGTTAGAAGAGACTTTCCACTGAAGAGAAAAGGTAAAAGATCCCCATCAGCCCCCACTGCCCCAAACACCTATAGTCCTTACAAGAGGAGAATCCCAAAGCCCTTGCAAACCTTAAGCCCATTTTGGAGAGCTGCTAGGAATTCATGCAGCTGTATCGCCCTGTATCAGGAGCACAAGGGATGCACTCCCTATACCCCACATCCCTGTGAGCCAAGCTTCTGTAGCATAGCACCATCTTGAGACCAGAGCTACCTCTGGAGTGCACCCTTCTGTGAGGGCCAGTAGCTACTGCACCTCTCCAGCACTGGGGCTCCATTTTAATTCCAACAAGCTGATACAGACAGCTGAATACCACAACCCCAGCTATGCAGAGCCTGGGCCCAGGATCAGCTATGAGTCTGGTCCTATACAGCAGGGAAACCAACTCCTGCCACTACACTTTCAGCTGGGGGAATAGTCTAGCAATCTTGCCCAGGGCAACTCTACTCTTGAGCCAGCCAAACTGCTACATGCCCTCCCATAAATGGGAGAGGGCCTGAGTCTCTGAGCAGCTGATCTGACCCTGGCCAACAAATTGACTATGTGACTGAACTCAGGATCTGAGAAATAGCCCTGCCCCCCCTGTGGACATGGCTGTGGCCTACCCAATGGTCCTGCACTCACCATCAGTGCCTGAGAAACAGCCTTGCAGGTTGCCCCTAGTGGGCATGCCCCCAGGCCAACTGAGCAGCCTTGAACCTGCATCTATACCTGAGAAACAGTTCCAAGGGCCACCCCTGTCAGGGACATCGCTAGGTCAGACAAGCAATTGCATGGTTGTGCTTGTAGCAAGAGTAACAGTACCGTAGCTCCAACCCCAGTGAGCCAGACTCCAAGTTAGCAAATGCACTGTGTGCATGTATATACCTCCAACCCGAGAAGCAGTCCAGCAACTCAATCCTGATAAAGCTACACCACTGGTGCCACAAACTCTTTCATCGTGGATCACTGAGAAACTTGCTTATGCTACCAGTATGGATTACAGTTGAAGAAACTACATGGAGAGTACACTGCTGCATCCGCCTAGAAGCAAAGCCAATGTACTCTATCAAACCAATACCCTAAAACTCATTCGTATGAAACCTACTTTATAAAATTGGAAAAATTGACTTTATCACATGCATAGAAATCACTTTAGGAACACATCAAACATGAGAAAGCAAGGAAACATGACACTGTCAGTGAGAAACAGTAATTCTCTAGTAACAGACCTCAATGATAAGAAAATGTGTGAAATGCCAGAAAAAGAATTTAAAACGGTCAACTTAAGAAAACTCACTGAGCTACAAGAGAATATAGGCAATTCAATGAAATCAGAAAGACAATTCATGATTTGAATGAGAAATTCAACAAAGAGATGGGTATCATTAAAAAGAACAAAACAGAAAACTTAAAGCTGAAAAATCCAATGAATAAAATAAAAAATCTCTACTAAAAATACAAAAGTTAGCCAGGTGTGGTGGTGCATACCTGTAATTCCAGCTACTTGGGAGGCTGACATAGGAGAATTGCTTGAATCTGGGAGGCAGAGGCTGCAGTGAGCTATCACCCCCACTGTACTCCAGCTTGGGAGACTCTGTCTCCCCCACCCCAAAAAAAGACATAAAAATGGGCAATGAATGTCTCAAAAATGTTCAATATCACCAATCATCAGAGAAATGTGAATCAAATCCACAGTGAGGTGTCATCTCACCCTAGTTAGGATGGCTATTATCAAAACACAAAAAATTACAAATGTTGGTGAGGATTCAGAGAAAAGAAAACTCTTATACACTATTGGTGAGAATGTAAACTAGTATAACCACTGTGGAGAACAGTACGAAGATGTCTCAAAAATTGCAAATAGAACTACCATAGGATCTAACAAACTCACTACTTAGCATTTATTCAAAGAAAAGGAAATCATTATATCAAAGAGACATTCTGCACCCCCATGCTTATTGCAGCACTATTCATAATTGCCAAGATATGGAATCAAGTGTCCAACAACTGGTGAATAGATTTAAAAATGTGGTGTATATACACAATGAAATAATACCCAACTATAAAAAGTGAAAGCCTGTCATTCATGGCAATATGAGTAGAACTGGAGGACATTATATTAAGTGAAAAAGCTAGGAACAAAGTTAAGCACTGCATATTCTCACTCACATGCGGAAGCTAAAAAAAGTGGATCTTATAGCAGTAAAAAATAGGATAGAGGATACTAGACATTGAGAAGGGTGTGGGGGAAGGGAGGCATAAGGAGATATTTGTTAAAGGATACAAAATTACAGCCAGATAAGAGATGTAACTTCTAGTGCTCTGTACCACTGTAGGATAACTGTAGTTAACAACAGAAGGAGAATATTGAGTGTTCCCAATATATAGAAATGATAAATGTATACTAATTACCCTGATCTGACCACTATACATTATATGTATCAAAAAATTACTATGTATTCCATGAATATGTACCATAATAATTTGTAAAAAATTTAATTTTAAAAACAAAGAAATACATGAGTGAACATCATTGGATTCCCTTTTCTTTGATCTAGAGCCACTAAGAAACCATATTAAATTGATAGCTTTTCTAAGCGTATTTTTTCTATTGATAAAAGGATACACTGATTATCTAACAGGAATATTACAAACTGTGTGACATTTACATTTCTCAGGATATAATAAAAGGCATTTTAAATTAGAAATCAGTCCTCTGTGAGTTTGGTTAGTGTGATTTGTTCCCCTACTTTTCCCAGCTCTAATAATTTTACCCTGGGAGAAAGGAAATAACATTGGCCAGTGTGCAAAGCTGATGAACAGAGATCGGGTTCTGCCAGCTGTATCCAAGTACAGATTTCACAATTTAATATGAGAAAACCGCTTTTTCAGCTCTTAACACTTAGCAGATTCTTAAATCCAAATCCAAATACTCAGTTTATATTTCTTATATCTGACTTTAATTTTGGTAAGTAATACTGTCATTTATGCTTTTTTTTTTAAAGTAAAATTGAGGTTGGCAGTTTACACAGATTTCAGTTACATGGACCTGGATTAATTTTTAAACGTTTCACAAAATGTATTTGCAAGTTTGTGTGAATGAGGAAAGGGCACAGCTTGGAAGATCATTCTAAGAGACGGAGCAAAGATGAGGTTTTGAGCCAAATCCAGTTACGAAAAATGAGGAATGGACAATTTTGTGAGATGGGACAGGAGACATGTAAACATAAGGTTTGTTAGAGGATAAGCTTTGATCCAGAAATAGTAGATAGACAGTGGGGGTTTGGAAACTCTTTATAATGAAGAAAGGCACTTTGTATATTGGTCACCCTTGGAGCTGTGAGAATCAGGAGAATGGGGAAACTCAGGGGTCAAATGTTGGTAAGATCTGTATTAATAAGAAGCAGTCTAGGAAAGAACACCTAGATTAGTGGAGTTGGTTAAGGAAGGCAATTAGTAAAATAGGGATTTGCCAGAGTCTTGAGAGTTTATTCACTGGAGAATGTGAGAACACAAGTAGAGGTTTAGAAGAAGGGCAGCATAAGAAACACAGGAAGTTGAGTTTATCACTCTAAGATGCTGCATGGGTGGGGTTTCATGGATTGGATAATTATATCATTTGTTTTCCAAATTGAGTTACTTTTGAGATTGAATGGGGATGCTATTAATACTTACACTGGGAAATGAACATAAATCAGGACTGTCCTGAGCAAACTGGGATGCAAGGTCAGTTTATTCATAAGGAGCAGATTCTTTCTGAGGAGTGAATTTCAGCTGCCATAAGGGAGAGTGGAGATCCATAAGATTATGAAATAAAGATCAAGTTAATAGAAATTGGGGAGCACAAAGGAGACAAGAACCAGGGCAAACAGTCCCTTCCCTTCCCACCGCATGGATATGACCACACCTAAACCAACCTAAACACACTGAAATGTACACTGTTGGTTTATTTTATACCTCCTGGGAATAGTTAGCCAAAAAGAATGTGAGCCAAGAGATACAGCAGTAGGGTGGCAGTGCTTCTCCTCAGAAAGCTGTGTGCAGATAGGTATTTAGAACATTTCTGCAGCATCACTGGGATTCCCTGCTGAACCCAGAGGTTGGTAATTTTCATTCTTTGAGAAATACTACAATTAATATTTAAATAAATCTTTAAAAGCTGCTGAAGAACAGAGCTAATGCATATTTGGAATAGGTGGTTTGAGTTTTAAAAATAGGCTTTAGGGCAAGGTTACCCTCATTAGAGTTTCTGGCTGCATAACCTGGCTTTATTACAGAATTGTTTTTGCAGGGGTAAGAGGGAAATGATTAAAACTGAAGGAAAAAACCATCATCCTTCATTAAAGTAGGGTGGTTGGAGGGAACGTTGTGGGTCTGAGCTCAAGAGAAAAGCTTTAAGATGGCCAAGATGGGGGCATACCCACAACTAGGGCTGTCCATGTATCTCTGGCTTTGGTGCCCAGCTTATTAAATGATCCTTGGCAAGCTGGACTGACACTGTAATGACAGGCTGAAGTCTATGAAATGAAATTAGCTATACAAGTGTTTGCACCACCAAACCATCGAATCAGCCATGATCTTTGGCTAAAGAGAAGGTTAACGATGCAGACATAGGTAGTCACGATGGCTAGTTCTTACTGATGTGCTTTACTTTTTTGTACTAATTTCTTGTGTTATCAAAAAGACATTGAATGAAGGCAACTCTTAAAAACCTATTTCGATTTCATTAAAAAGAAAGGGGTGGTTACCTGCTCTATGCAATATTGCAAATTGTCTTTTTCTTCCTAAAGAGCCTCCAAATTCCCATTGTCCTCCTACATGTATTACTTCATGGATTATTTGTGGACCAATATTTATCAAAGCATTTAAACAATAATTTAGTGTCATATTTAAAATGATGGATTCCAGTGCTTAAAGATTAGTTCTTTCAACATATTTTCTAGATCGTGTCCCATTTGCTTTCATGAGTATCTACTTAAGTATCTCCACTCTCCTTACTCTCTACTCTCTGACTTTTCTGGGTCTCTTCCCTCTGCCTGTTAGTATGTTGATTTTACTCTCAAATTCTCCATCCACAGTGATTTCAATCTGTTACTCAAGCTAGATACCTGTCATCTTTTATGCCTCTATCCCCTCAGCCTCCAGGATCCTTACATTTACCAAATATTATTAGTTCTACAGCCTAAATTTTGTAAGAATCTCTTTCCTTGTTTGTATCCCCAGTGCCACTGTTGGGTTTAGGTCTGTGGCCCTCAACTTTAACACAACTGGGTGAGACACAGTGAGGGCCTAAATCAAGGGTTCTCAACCATGGCTGCCCATTGTAATCACCTAAGGAGCTAAAAACACTCATGTTAGTATCTCAGCTTCAGATATCCTGATTTACTTAGTGTGTGTGTGTGATGGGGTCTGTGCCATGGTTTTTAAAAAGCTACCTTGGTGGTTTGAATGTACAGCCAAGGCGGGGAACCCCTGCTTTTGGCCTTGCCATAATTTATCCAATAGCATCAGCTTCTTAATGGGATCTCTGCTTCCTGTCCTTACCCTCCAGTCTATCCTTTAGCCAGTGGTCTCCAAACATATGTTGTTTTATAATTCTTAGTTTCAAAAAAAGATTCAGTACTGCTCTAATACATGAATATTTTATAAATTATATAATGTGCTATTCCAGTAGTACATTATAAAACGTGCCCAATAACTGAAAAAAAAATGAGATACAAATAAATACAACTATTAATATTTTCTTTTTGTACTCTTGCTGATCAACATACTAATTTCTGGAATACTGCCAGTAATTGGCAGTGAAATCTGATCTTGTCGCTCCAGTGTTTAAAACTTAGCATCCTCAGCATGTATAATACAAAGCCTGAGTTCCTCAGCTCTTCAAACAAGGTTCTCCATGATATATGATGTCAACGTTTCCAGGCTTACATCTGTCCAGAATGCTATTTATTATGCCTAGAGAGACCATCACCTGTTTGTCTACCTATCAAAATCCTATTCATACTTCAAGAATTGGTTCAGACATTGTCTCCTCAGTGTGACCTTTCTCAGAGTTCCAAACAAGGGGAGATTCTTAATTTTTTAAGCTCCTTTAGCACTGAGTCCATGCCTCTATTACAACAATTATATGTTGTCTTTTAAAAGTCTTTGTTTATGTGTCTCTCAGACTAGAATCTCCTTTGGGGGGCAGGAATTTGGTCTTTTTGTTTTCTAACTCCTAGTGCCTGGCCAATAGTTGGTGCTCAATCATGCTGAATAAATGAATAAATTAGTAAATCAATAAAGTCCTGTAATATATTTGTGAATTCTATTTTGAAGTGTCTATCTCCTGCCCCCCGAAAAGAAATAAACTCCTAGTGTGACCCCACTGCAGTTTAAGAAGAGAATCTTTAGCTTATTTATTTCAGCTCAGGGGGTTGTTATGCAATTCCAAGTGGACTCTGCTAAATTCACATTAGACCTAACAATTATGCTCTGTTGCCTAACCTCATACTCCTCTTCTGATCCCTAATAACCTTCTGTGAAATGTGTGCACCCATTGGCCTCATGGGGACTAGACTAGGGTGCATGAAAGCTTCAGCACAAATCCGTCCAGGAAGACCAGTTCCCTGTTGCGGGCAGCACTAGCCCCACCATGAGGGTGAAACCAATTACGGCTTCCTTCTGCTGGCTGTCTGGGGTAATCTACCCCTTGTTTTTTTTCTGTAAATCAGTGGTTTTCAATCATGTCTACACATTAGCATAATCTGGGACTTAAAAATACATATTGTTTTCTGGGTCCCAGCCCAGAGATTCCAGTTTAGTTGGCTTGGGATGCAGCTTGGTCAGCAGGATTTTTAAAAGCTTCCCAACCTATTGAAATGTGTAGCCATGGTCTTACTCTATGTCCAGTCTTCCTTCTAGATTTGTTTCCCTGTCCCTGCATTGTTTTTTCCTGATTTTATTTATTTATTTGTTTTGAGAAATAAGCAAGGTCCCCTCAATGTGATGAGGCCTAGTAGTGACTCCTGATATCCCTGCTATTCTCAATATCAGCAGTCTTAATGTAACAAACAAGCAAATAAAATAGCACACTCTCTAACACCTTGGTTTTTAGTTATTCAGATGAGAACCACCTCAAATAGTTCTGATTATAGCTTCCCTAAAGTGGTGCTGAGAAATTGCTGTACAATTTAGTGGTAATTATCTCAGTGTAATTTGGACATAGAGTGAGATACCAAGAATTTCCAGGGATTTCTTATAAAGCACAGTACAGTTGGTTGAGGAGTTTTTCAGTTTATTAGTTGGGGAAGTTCCAGATAGCTGAGCACATTTTGAAAACAGAAATTATGCATTTGAGTAAGATTGATTTAGGATAATTTATCCTTTGTAATCATCTGGTTATTTTCTAGCATCTTCCATTGGATTGTGTGGATCACTGAAAGATTGTCCAAGGTCAGAGTCTAAATAAGTTTACCAGCTGTATATGCCCTAACTTCTTCCTGGACTTTAAGATAAAAAACTAAATTCAGTTAAGACCCATTGTGGGCTGGGCATAGTAGCTCACAACTGTAACCCAGCACTTTGGGAAGCTGAAGAGGGAGGACTGCTTGAACCCAGGAGTTCCAGATCAGCCTGGGTGATATAGCGAGACCCTGTCTCTTAAAAAATAAAAAACTTAGCCAGGCATGGTGGTACGTGCCTATAGTTCCAGATGCCTAGGAGGCTGAGGTGGGAAGATTGCTTGAGTCCAAGAGGTCAAGGCTGCAATGAGCTATCATCATGTTGCTACTGCACTTCAGCTTGGGCAACAGAGCAAGATCCCATCTCTAAAGAAAAAAAAAAAAGACCTATTGTGTGACTCAAGATTGTACCAAGGGTATGATGACTGAAGTGGAGCTTAGAGGTTATAGAAGCTATGATGCCGCTATTATAATTTTTCTTGGTAGAAATTGTATAAAGAGAACGTGGTTGCTTATGACTAGAGCATACGGATCCAGAAATTCAGGGTTTCCACTTCCACATGATTTCACAGTGCAGTCAATGCCTTTCTCCTTACCTGGGTTGGCAGTGAGAGACAAGGGTAATTTAAACTGAAAGGTTCATAGGAACGAATTAGAGAACTCAAGAGTCAAGAGTTCCCAAATCAGGCATGCTCAACAGGTCATTTAGGCTCAACAGAAATCTTAGGCTTAGCATGTTCCTAAAATCCAAGGAGGTAGACTTTTCTAACTGGGTTATATGTTTCAGTCACTGCAGTCATCTTGCTTCTGAAAGTGAGACCACAGCGTGTGATGTAGCATGGTCAGTACGCCCAAACTCTTATCCTTGGTGACACAGAAATATCCCACGGAATGCAAACTCTCTCCATTAGCCATGGTAGATCTGCCTTCATTGATTTATCTAGACTTTTTGGGAAGTGATTATATGTCCTGCCTGCACCACCTTCCACTTTCAGAGTTTCCATTAGTATATTCTTTGTTAGGTGAAAGAATATCCTTTCTGATTTATCTTAAATTTACCTCTTTCTACTTCAAGAGACTATTCCCTTGAAGAAATTGTTTAATTCAGCCAGTATTTATCAAATCAATGTGTTTTGGAGTTTACAGACATAGAATTTGCCTTTTTGTCAGGCTTCATTTTCCAAAAAGAGAAGTAACTACTCACTCATAGAACTTCATGCCCTTCCTTCATACTTTGAGTTACACTTGTACTGATGTTTCCAGCCCTGTTTACATATTCATAATATTTGAGTATATTTCTGAGACACAGTCCACACTTTAAGCTCCATGAGAGGGAAGATACATGATATTTGTCAGATGAATAATCAAAAGAGCCATTAAATGGGAAAAGAAGGGAAGACAAATTATAGAGCTTGGAAAAATGGCAAAATATAAGAATATTTTGTACTTTCAAAAATTCTCATGGGGTCTGTGCTGGACAAGAGAGAAGGCTACAGGGGATGTATCTGGAATTTGGCAATACATATGTTCAGAGGCTATTATAATTGTTTGAATGAGATAATTGGTAATATTATCTGTTATTTGTTTTAGGAAGAAATATTAATGCAAATTAAAAACATTTTAAAATTGGCTCCTTACAAATTATTAATAATGACTTCTCCCCAGAAGCAATTTTAGTTTATCTGCAGTCTTCGGTTCTCTGACTATATTTTTGGGAAACAGGAGTTTCTGCACCTTTTGCTGTTTTAAAGCTTATAAAAATGGTTGAAGTATTCTTTTACCTGTAGTTTCAAGGCAATACAAATCCATTCTCCTCTATAAATTTCTTTCTCTGTTCTTATTCCCAGATAAATTATTTCAATTTTAGGAAAACATACCTTTAATTGTGTCTCCAAATTTTTTTCTCATTTGATATACCAGTTGTACATTTAAAACTTAAATTATGAGATTTTGCATATATAAGTACCATACTATAAATTTAACATAAAATTAAAAAATATTCTTATGTATTTTTATAGGTACATACATATAGACTAACTGTTAAAACATGCATGGGAAAATAATACCAGCCATAGGATAATGTTTAGCTCTGCAGCAATTCCCTACCCTCTCCAAACACTCGCATCCCACAAAAGCCAGTGTTCTAGATATTTAGTCATATAAAAGTCACAAAAGCATTTGTTAAAAATGTAGGTTGTAGCATTTAACATCAAAAACTCTGATGAAACAGGTCTGAGTTGGGTTGATGAATGTGCATTTGAAAAAGAACCCCAGCCGATTCAGCTGCAGATGCTTAGACAACTACTCTAAATCAGAAGTACTGAATATGCACAGCTGGCAGGTGGATGTTGGCGCCTGAAGCGGGCGTCTAAGCGCCAGTGTGAGGTCAGGCCTGGGACATGATTTGGCAGCCATTAGTCTGGAGGTGGAGTTAAAACCCTCCAAGGGAGGGTGCAGAGAGAGAGAGGAGTGGCAGACTATGGATAGAAAGCCAGAGTGCAAGAGACAGAAAAAGGAGGAGGGTCTACCAAGGAAACTGAACGCAAGTCTGGAGAGAGAGGAGGAGAACAGAGAGCACCATGTCATAAATGCCAACCAGGCAGCATTCAGCAAGGAGGGGTGCTCAAAGGGCCAAATGAAGCAAAATAGCTGAGAAAGAGAATGCCAGAAAAATGCTCTTTGTCTGTGTAGTCTATCTCAGGCACTATAATGTTTGCTCCTAAAGGTACGGTTATTTGTCATTGCATTGCCAGTAACAGGCATATTGTAAACATTTGATAAATACTTGGTAAACTAAACTGGATTGAGAATGACAGCTGCCATACATGAATTTTTAAAGAGCTCCTTTACAACTTGGTTCCATCAAGGACCCTCATTAGGATGAGCAAATGTTGTATAGATAAAACGATTCACAATGGAGAATTAATTGCAACCAGATCGATAAAGCAGTTATTTTGAGCCATCTGCTAAGATGTGGTAATGACATTTAAAAAACAATGTGGAACCTTTGTGTGTATGTGATGGTATTCTGAAGAATAAAATTCTTTAGTCATTAAACAACAAAGCAAAGACCTTTAAATCTTTACATTTAAATTGCGAGAGCATTTTTTAAAATACAAATTGTCTCTCATGATCATTTGTAGAAGCATGTGTAGCCATGAGGAGAACAAGCCACATTAAATGAGGTAAATGACTCTCCAAGAATGCACTTGTGTTGGTTGCTATGACAACAGCTGGGTTTTATTGAAAAGAGAGCAAAAAATCAATTAGAAACCATTGGAAGAACTTGAACAGGAACATAAAACATTCTGCCTCACAATTTCAGGAACTTTACTACACCTGTGTACTGAATGGACAGGGTTTGCGTGTATGTCAGTCGATGGAGCAGTAGAAAAGTCACCCTCTTGATGCATTTCCATCATCCTAACATCCCCTTTCACAACCTGGTCTTCTCAATATCACAGTAATTTATTAGAGTGGTAAAAATTTAGCCAGTTACCTGCCTCCTATGTATCAATGACATTAAACAATTCTTGGCTTGGATATATATATATTTTGAAAGAAACAGTTTTCATTTTTATTCATAGAGACAGCCTACATCTGTGTAGCAGTTTCTTCCCCATCCTGGCATGTACCCAGCTAGTTAAGGAAACCCAAGAAGACACGGAAGAGACCGTCTTAGGAAGCCAGGCTGCCAACCCTCTCCCAGGTTTCCTCCCTCTCTTTCTTTGGGGATCTACTATTCTCCATTCTTATCTTTCTGAGGTCCTAAGAGGATTAAGAAAAAATTTTAATTCAATTTTTTTGGACTTTAAGACATTGTTTAATTGGTAGAGTGGCAAAAGCCCCTGTGTCAGAGATGATAACTTCAAAAGTAGCCACAGGAGACCATACACCAGCCATATAACTTTCTCCTGGGTGGCTCCAAGATATTTGGCAGAGGAGTTCTTGTGGCCATCCAGGGATAGATTTTAATTTAATGAACTCATTAAGCTTATGAGAAATGGTCAGGCTCTGAGAGTGAACTGTATATAGTTATGAGATGATCAAGAGGAAGAGTGACCCAATGAAAGGGCCTTTGCTTTTTTGATTCATGTTGCACAACACCAGCAGATCAATCCCAAATCATCCCCTTTATAACAGTGTTTTTCAAATTATAGACTGAGACACATACTGCTTCTGGAGATGGGTTGGGACCACCATTTATAAAAAAGGAAGAAAGATTAAGACAGAAAACAGAGTGAATCTCATCAAGTAAAGTTAAAATGTGTTTTGTGAAACTTTTGTTTCATTCTCTCTCTCTACTCATGTATGTACTGGGATGCTAAATTGAAAGTATTTCTTACTGCAGGTCCTGGCCAAAAAGGTTAAAAGTCAAAGTTTCCTTTGTTAAGAATGTCTCAATGTTCTCAGTGGTCTACCAAAAAAAAAAAAAAAAAAGAACAAATAAAAAAGAACAAATAAATAACAACAAAAAAGAATTCCAACTCCTTCACCTCTAGGACTGGAGTTGTTCCCCAAATCCACAAGTCACATCTGCAACTTCATGCTAGGTTCTCACTTTTCTACTCACTATCCTCTCAACTTATGCTCATCTCAATGTCCATGCTTCATGGTGCCCTTTACTAATAATGCCTCATCTCCTTTGTTGCTGCAAATTCTACTCTCCTTTAGAGACCATTAAAGCTGTATTTTGCCATTTCAACCAAATGATCTCCATCTCCTCTCATCACTCATCTCTTCCTCTTGGTGCTGTTCATTTCCACACCTGATCTTCCCAGGCACTCTCTCTGTGCTGCTCTTTGTCTTCCTCCGATCACACTCCACTCCTACATCTCCTTCTGGCAATGTTTTCCCCCTCCCTGTGTCTGCCTCCCTCTCCCTGTTGCCTTCCTGTCAGCATCTGCCTTGCAGCTCATCTCCTCATTGACCTGTTTTTGCTGTCTTGCATTTCTGCTTCCTTATGTGTATCTCCAGTCTTCAGTCTCCACTTGAGTGGGAGCAACTTGAGCCTAGGAACTGTGAATCACTTTTTTGTATCCCCATGATGTTTGGCATAATACAAAGCATACATGAGTGCCCAGTAAAAATTTCATGACTCAATCAATCAGTTAATCATCAGTCCCTCCTTTGCATTAAATCTCTACTGCACTCATGCCAGCATTTTTCTCTTTAGATACAATGTTTTGTGTTTGAAATGGCTGTGCCATTTCTGAGGCTCTCTCATATCTATTATCTCGTTTGATCTTATCATCTACAAGGACTTGGTTAAGTAGGCATGGGCTATGATACTCCTTCTTGAGAGATGGGGTGACTGAGTCTCAAAGGGGGCTGTAACAGTAACATGGCTTATCGATGATGTCACTAGAATCAGAATCTAGGATGTGACCTATTCTGTGCCATTATCCTCCTCCAATGGAAACTTGAGAACAATAATCACACAATAAAATAAAGAGCTCAATGAATGGAATATGGAGTATGGAGAAAGGAAAAAAAATAGTGGGCAAGGCATAACCTGTGTTTCTCACGGAAGAAGAATTTGAATACCTTGTATTAATACCAAAATTCTGAGTATCATTTTTGCTTCTGTAATTGTGCTTGATATCTCATGATGCCATAGTAAATGGGAGAAAATAGATTGTCCACTTAGGGAAGATATACTGCTTTCCACTGATGGATTGACAAGTATTTCATTAACTCCACCCTGACAATTAGCTGGGACTCTGTACAGTGTTACAAATAATAAACAAATTCTGTTTCGTTTTAACTTATTGTTTCTTACCAAGCTGTTCTCCTAAATGCTGGCCTCGCTCGGTTGAGATGACCCGCTCGTCTTCCATGTCACACTTGTTCCCAACCAGAATCACCTGGGCATTATCCCAAGAGTATGTCTTGATTTGAGTTGACCTAAAGGAAAAAGAACAAGTACAACATTATCAGAGAAAGCAGAACAGAATAAAATGAAGGAGAAGAAATACTTTCCACAGATGATGATGATAGCAAAAGAAAAAAAAAAAAACAAAACACATGAAGTCCAAATGCCTGACATTTAGAGTTGATTAGTTTGGTGCAATTTTACCCTTCAGTTACTCATTAGTGATTGCATGAGTCAAAAATCAAGGGAACAGTGGAGGTGTACTAATAATCCTTTTGTATTTGATGAGATTACTACTACTACTGAATCTTCCTTTCCTCTTTTACCCCCACCTTATATAATACCTTTATAGTAGGGTAGCCAACCATCTTGGTTTGCCCAAGACTTTCCCTGTTTAAACAGTAACAGTCCCATGTCTTGAGAAACCCCTCAGTTTCAGGCAAACTGAGATGGCTGGCCAACCTATTTACAGTCCATCACACAAAAACATTATTTTCTCTTATCACACCAACAACTTAAAGAACTAAAGCAATGTGGCTTAGGAAATCTGGGAGAAGTGGTAATTTTTAAAAAGGGAATCATGAGACTAAATATGCTCTTGCCTTGCCTTTATAAAAGAAAAATATCAGGTTGATAAATGTCAAAATTACAATACAATGGGCTGACATTTTAAGTTGCTATAAACAGGATATTTAGAATTTAGAATAAGCCTCCAGTATGAATCATCACAAAATAACCAACTTTTGATTTTGGAACTTAGATAATAAATGCAATAGTTTGCTTTTACAGGTATTGTTTTTTTAACCGGCTTAGCCAGTAAGTTTATTGTCTTTATCTGAAAAATCTTCCCAGAACATTGTTTGTTTAATTTCTCAGCAGCCTGTTCCTGAGCTCTGAGGAAGCTTCCCTTCCTTTGAGCTATCTGATCTTTCTTCTGAGCATGGGACATTTTGGGATTGTTCCACCCATCATGTTTGCTGTTGCTTCTTAACTTCTTTCTTGGGCTTCTTCTCATAGTTTGGATTTTCTTGTATAGCAACATGAGCTTTTGTTTTTTGTCTTATTTATTTATTTGAGACAGGGTCTCACTCTGTCACCCAGGCTGGAGTGCAGTGGCATGATCTTGGCTCACTGCAGCCTCGACCTCCTGGGCTCAAGCGATCCTCCCACCTCAGCCCCCTGAGTCACTGGAATGACAGGTACACACCACCACACCTGGGTACTTTTCATAAATTTTTTTTTTGTAGAAATAGGGTTTTGCCATGTTGTCCAGGCTGGTCTGAAACTACTGTGCTCAAGCAATCCACCCACCTTAGCCTCCCAAAATGTTGGGACTGTGAGCCACCATGCCCAGCCAATCTCAGCTTTCTTGTACATCTCCATCAGCTCTGAAGTTATGCTGTTCTTTATGTATGGAGAGAACCATTTCTTGTGAGCATCTTCGTCTACTTCCAGTAGGTAATGCATGTAATCTGCTTTATTCTGACCCATGATGTGTTTCCCATGCACTTCTGTATTAAATTCTTTGATTTCAGAATCCCAAGCAGGGAATCATCTGATACTATGAGGGACAGAACAGCCTTCATCAACAGCTCCCTTCAAGGCCCCCAAAACTTTATTGCCAGTGATGGTTCTGGCAAGGCCTACATCCAAATAGCAGGTAAAGGGCACCAGGCTGACCATCAGTGCTTTCCGTATCACATTAATCTCTGGTTATCTCCACTTGGCCTTCCATGCCAAACCTACCGAGATGCCTGTAAGCCAGTGGCAGGCCAGTGCAATGTGCTGCAGCATAATTTGTCAGGCCAACCTTCACACCATATTTTGGCAGTTCATGTACCATGTACATATGCTGTGCAGACTACCATATCCCCTTCTATATGGGTATAAGCATTCTGACAAATGATATCTCTGTTTGTTATACAGACTATCACCCTGTATTCAAGTGTGTTGTATTTTATTTTTATCCTGTATCACTGAGCCTTTTTGAGCACAGTAATCCGTTTTACCCTCTTGTCATCTACTAAATTTCACTTGGTATCTCTTAATAGGCCTTATTCTTAACAACTTTAACAAACCCCATTCTGTTGAAGAAAGACCCTCATCCACAGCTTGACACAGACCTCCAGGCCCAGCAACGCCAGTCAGAGAAAAAGCGCAGGTATTTTTCTAAACACTTTATATATGTTGCATTAATTTAATCCTTAGAATTACTTAAGGAGAATATTGTTATGCCCATTTTACAGTTGAGGAAAGTGAGGTGTAGAGAGGTTAAGTAATTGCCCAAGATCACTCAGCCAGTAAAGTGGCAAATGTGGGAATCATGTTCTGGAAGTATGGCTCTCAAGCCTGTAGTTTAAAAACATGTTTCCATACTACTCATTAAAGGTTCAAAAAGTGAAGTTCTAGTGCATTTATTGTTATCTGGAGGATAACTATGTTACAGAGGAAGCTATGTTCTTCCACTCCTCCTTCATATTGGCCACATTTTTATTTGAGAGCAGTCTAGGATAGGTGGGAAAGACATATTACCCAGTGGGTGGTCAGGAAAGAAATACTGAAATGTTGACATGTAAACAAATGATTCAAGTTAGAAAAAAAATAGATTTGGAACATGTCGAAAAGTAAAGCTTGTGAATGGTGTTACAAACAATTGTCAAGTGAAGGATCATTGAATAGAGAATGGCGATGAGCTGTTCTCAACTTGAAGAGGGAATAAAAAGCAAATATTATAGCTTTAAACTGCAGCAGGAGAGCTTTCAATGAGCTATGATCACTGTTTCTCCTTCCTGAGAAGAAAGGAAACAGCAAAGAGGCAGACAGGGTTTGCTTTCAGCATATTCCCCTGAACCAAGTACATCTAACTTTTCAAATGAGATTAAATTATCTGGGGAAGTAGATTGTTGATTCTACCTGGACATCTCAGAGTCACAGCATATTTTATCAGAACAATATGATCTTTCTAATTCTGATATCTAAGTTAATAATATATTCCTTTAGCAACAGTAAGATTTGGCAGGTATCTATGGACTGGAGAAATAAAGACAGAACTTCTAAACTCTATACTTTTTCCTCACTTAATCTAATGTATAGAGAACATGAAAAATGATGCATTCATAATGAATTAGCGTGTAAAATAAATCCTACTCTTGGAAACACTTTAAGTGACAAATGCTAATATATTTTTGCAAAGGAAGTCACAAGTTTCTTTTGAAGGATCTCACATCTGATCAGATTTCCTCATGTAATTAAAAGAAATGATCTCTTTGTTAGTATAGGTCTTGTAAGCCAGGGCTTGGACAGGCCCTGGGAAGAGGCCCCTTATGTTAACAGAAAAAGTGCTAATCCTTGTAGTAAATCTAGAAATCAGATACCCAGAATGAGATTAGTAACAAGGGATCCACCAGAGTGTGTCACAGTTGTCTATGTGTCTAAGGAAAGAGTTGTCTAACTCAGAAGTTGGGTCGGGTGTTACTAACCCAGCTTCTGAGTTTCTTGAGGACAAATGAATGCTTGAGGAAATTTTGTCCTCTTCTGACTTGGGCCAGTATATCCGACTGCACCCCTAACTGTATGAACTCAAGTCAGGGTGTGCTTTTGTGAAGGTCGGGAAGGTGCGTAACTTACCACCCACTAGCTGATTCGTGTCCCTTAACCAAATTAATGGAATGCTTGCTTCTATACCTAAACACATCTGAGTATCTCAGTTCTGCTTACATAATAATAACCCATGGGGTCTTAGGCTACTGTAATAGGCTATACATTTATGCATGTACAATATTCCCCACTCCTCAATAATTTATAAAAATATATGACCAAGAAGAATACACCTTTTTTGGCCATGATTATATGACATCCAACCTCTTCTCCATTTGCTCTTATATAAGAAATATTTTCGTGTAACTTCAAATTTTCTAAATTGCCAGGGAAATAATGTAAAATGCTTACTTTATACAATTACCAGGGAATTATAAAGCATCATTATTTTGAAAGCTTAGAGAGCCAAAGGAGACCAGTTTTCTTTTTAATAACAGAAAAATTGTCGTCCTGGAGCATTTGTGCTAAGATGAAAAAAAGACTGATTTGCTATTAGAGTTGGTTAATTTTATGATTGAAATTGGGGTTACAAATGTTCAATGTTTGGCTTGGTTTTGACTACTTTGGACTTTCTGATGTTGTTCTGCACCAGCAGAGCAAGGAAAGGAGCTTTAGGTACAGTCCCACCATCCGCAAGAGGGGATCAGAACCATGCTGGCTGATTTGTGAATTCCCACCCATCATAAAACCTAACATAAATGATAAGATCAAAATTGTTTTACAATGGCCAAGAACAAAAAGATGTAGCAAATGAGACTATGTCAGCTTCTTGTTGCTTCGAATTTCCTTTCACGTATTCTGAAAGAGTTAACTTTTTTTTTTCTTTTAGTTTCTTTGCTTAGTGCATGGTAGGTTGACATGCAAGATCTACTTGTGTCTTCCCTTGGTTAGGTCCTGTAGAGCACTATGTTGTTGCTTTGCAAGAAAATGTAAAATGATGTTCATTACTCCAAAATAAGTATTCATGTCACTGATATGAAATTTATACCTCTTTCTACATACACAATAACTTTCTATCCTTGTACCAATAACTGTATGACTTTGGCAATATAAGCAGCTAGGACCAAGTTAGTACATGTACACGTAATGAAATCTACATTTGGTATTGCTGCATAGTGATCATAATAAGCCATTGATTAAAAGACATATCTCAATGTCATAGATTATTTTATTTATTTTTTTTTGAGATGGATTCTTGGTCTGTTGCCCAGGTTGGAGCGCAGTGGCTCACTGCAACCTCCGCCTTCTAGTTTCAAGTGATTCTCATGCCTCAGCCTCCCTAGTAGGTAAGATTACAGGCACATGCCACCATGCCCAGCTAATTTTTGTATTTTTTTATGTTTAGTAGAAACAGTATTTCTCCATATTGGCCAGGCTAGTCTTGAACTCTTGACCTTAAGTGATCTGTCTGCCTTGGCCTCCCAAAGTGCTGGGATTACAGGTGTGAGCCAACATGCCCGGCCATAGATGTTAAAGTATGAAAAATGGTGCATCTTAGAATTTGTAAAATGCTATTGTGTTCTTGATATTTATTTTATGTACGAAGACCTAGGTTGAAATAAGAGCTCAGAGTATTCCCTTAAACCAGAAAAACTTAGAGGTGAAGAAGTATAAGCCCCATGAGTTAAGAAGGACCCAGAGTTCTGTATTTTTTGTCTATACTGTAATAGGTATTAGAGTCAGAAGAATGTTGGGATACTAATTCAGTTCTCATCCCTTCCAACTCAGACTCAACAATTTATTCAGCCAGTTTGAAAGAATGCTCTAATACTAGGTGAGTATGGGGAAGTCATTCTGAATTGTTTGGTTCAGTATCTTCATCTGTAAAATTAGGCTATTATTTTACATGATCTGGGGTTGTTGTAGGCAAAATATGGTTTTAGGTAGGGCCACACTGTACTTGTTAAGTTGCAAACAGAACACATTGTTAGTCTCCTCTTGGGCAGCCAGCTGATCCTCTTCCCAAATCTGGCTTAATTCATTCTTTCTAATTTCTATAATTGAAATAATAATTGGGATTTTTTCATTAAAGAGTCTCAAATTTTGTTTCCAGTCCATATCTCCAGGCTGAGCTTCTATATAAGTAAATTTTTAACTGGGAGTAAATGACCTTCCCCTTATGTGTCTATCAGGGGTATGACACATGTTTATTGAAGAAATCCTCCTTTCACATGGTATTTATATGTATTTACCTTTTTACCATTGTCTGTATTTTGTGAAATTTCTTATTTGAGGGACCCATTTCCAATCACCTCATTAACGGGACTGTCTTATTTCTTTGTTGGGTAGAGATGCACACTGAAAGAGAGTGGCTGTCACCAAACAAAATACATGTGAAAAGATGATTTATTTCTAAATCACTGCAAAAGATCCTTTGGGATTTACTGTTAATCTCAACAAGATTAATGGAATCAGAAGCCATATGCTGGTCACCATGGTTACTCTGCAAATGGCAGTTAACTCAGACCTTACCAGTACCAGATCATAGTTTCTAAAGAGCCTGCTATTTACCTGACATTTAGCTAAAACAAAACAAAACAAATACCCCAAGCTTTCTCTCAACATTTATATATAATCTTCAAAGAGAAAGAGAGGAGGAAACTATAATTTATCCCCATTTCAGTTCTTATCAAATGTTAAAGTGGAACCTCTTTAAAAGCTGGGATGAGACAGCAAGATAAAAGAGTTTTTGATATTTTATGGTATTTTACACATAAATAACTGAACTCTGCACAGAATAAAATAATTTAAGTCTGAAGAGCTATAAACAAGTGGACAAACCACATTTCTACAATACTTCTAGTATTCCTTTTGTGTTATTCAGGGTGTGTAAGTAATTTCCTAAGAGTTCAACCCCTTCTCATGGAGAATAGGCTTTTGCATAATCACTATGTTCTGAAAAACAGTCCACAAAATGCACCTCAATGACCCACAAAAACAATTGTCTCCTAGTGTCTGATTTGGCATGTATATGGGAAATATGAGGTATCAGAGAGAATAGGACTCACTCTTCCTCACTCAGTGAAGCTCAAACAGATCTTAATAGCAGTCCTTTTCTAATTCTTGAAGCTAATATTGCTCTACTGCATCCATTTCCCTTATTCTTTTTAATATTTATGAGCTTTGACTTTTTAGTATCACAGCCTACTTCATTCAACTTTGTAAAGAAACTTCCCAATCTACTTTTGCTCATCACATACCATTGGCCCTTTGTTAATTTTTCACTTAATTTAATCATTTGTTTATTCTATTTTTTTCAACCTTCAGAGAGCTTTTAAAAATTAGCCCAATTCAGAAACATTAAATTGGAACCTCTAGGGTCTTCATCGGAGGTATTAAAAAGAAATCTCCAGGTGATTTGTATATGTTATCAGGGCTGAGTATTACTGAAATGATTCCCTACAACTACTTTTCTTTTTAGTTTTTAAATAATCTGTTTCTTTATTTCCTAGCTAATACCACAAAGTATTTGCAGGTGATTTACAAAGATATATACACAATAAAAAAATTTAATGAGACTAATACTAAGAAACCAGAAATAGGCACATAATAAAGTCTGATTAGTTACACATGCCATAAAGACAAATAGGTAGTTTTAGGAAGTTGAGGGGCTAGGCCTTTTATATGTACATTAACTCATAAATAACATATTAGAAAGGAAAATTTTTAAAAGATTATTCTTAAATAAATGCTCTTCAATATTTTATATAATATTTTATTATTTAGAAGTATAGGGGTTTTTTGGTATAATTGCTACATTCTTATTACAAATTCTAACAATAGTGAAAAGCTAAAGGAAAAATGATCAGAAATCTCACTATCAAGTAGAATTTGATGTGAATTCATCTAGTCCTGCACTTTTTTTGTTGGTAATTTTAAAATTACCATTTCAATCTCATTGCTTGTTATTGGTTTGTTCAAGGTAGCTAATTCTTCCTGATTTAAGCTTGGAGGGTTGTATCTTTCCAGGAATTTATCCATCTCTTCTAGGTTTTCTGGTTTATGTATGTATAGGTGATATATTAATGTTTTGGTGGAAATCCAGTAGTAGGTTGTATTACAGTGCTTAGTCATTATTTCCCTCCCTGTAGGTGAACTATATTTCCATGCTCTACTAACTTTGGATCTGGCCAAGTGAATCACTTTGGCCAATGGAAAATAAGGAGATTTGACCTGTGCCATTGTGATCAACAGACATCAGAGGCATGGAGAGGTTCCATCAGCCCTCTTAGGTTCTTATTCTTCATCTTGGGAAGAGCCCATCCCAGAAAGGGGTTGTTCTGTCAGCCCGTCCCAGAAATGAGATGCCACAAGGAGCCCAGCTGAGTTCAGCAGAGAACAACAAATCTCAGCCAAATCTAGAAAAGCCCAGTTTAACATAGCGCCCTTCAAGGGGCTTGGCTTAGCTTTCTAGCTTCTAGCTTCAACTTTCTAGCTTCTAGTTTCATCTCTTGCTACCCTCAATCCTCCCTCCAATTCTGATATGGGCTTATTAATTTCTTTGATTTTCCCATACATGCTGTATTTTCAGCAAGTAAGGGCTATTACTGTAGGTGGTTTCAGGTTTTGTGAGGTCTAAAATTCATAAAAAAAATTGAGGCCCCAATTTAAGAAAAATTCAAATTACAAATACATAATTAGGTACGAAATATTTTGTACCAGATGCTATCTATATCCCCCAGGCCTTACCACTTCTGTGCTTGTTGGCTGACTTCCAGCTGTCAGTATCTGCATCACTATGCTTTATAGCTTTCTCCAAAGCAATGGAAGGTCACTCCGCCCATCAGGGAAGGTAAAATATAAAAGGAAAATAACACACTCAGGAGCAGACCTGAGCCAATGACTGAGAGGAGCTGGTGTATAAATACCCCAGCTCCCTTTCTCCTCAGGTTGTTATCACACTGATTCTCAGAATTTTTAAGAAAGATTAAGCACAGGTTACCCATAATGGTAGCTGGTTTGAAAACACACCTTTTATTGTCTGTCTTCCCTTTCACAGCCCATTTAGCCTCCGGCTATGGATATTTCTTGCACTTCCCACATAAACTACATAAACTACTTGTGTGCAAACTTCTGTCTCAGAGCCTGCTCTGGGGAATTGTTAAGACATTAAGAGGGGATTTGTAAGGGGCCCAAAGTTTAGCAGTGTTCTGGAGCTGACAGTAAGGCTCAAAAGCACTGATTATTAAATAATTTCATCTTTTTTTCAAAGATCCAGTTTACGGGGACACCACTAAACTTAAGCTTCATTAGTTTTGCAAGAAATCACCTGTAGCCATCACATGTACCATCTGTCTAAAACACATTCGTGGCTTCTGTGTCAGGCCTTCTCAGTCTCTTCCATCTGGTCTCAGCATACATCTTCCTCTGGGTTAGTTGCCACTCATGCGGGCCCACATATGCCTTGTACATTGCTCAGTATAACTTTTTCACTTACCCACATCCCCCCTTGACTATAGGTACCATAAGGGCAGAGACCTTAACTGTCTGTTCATCATTAGGTCTCCAGCATTCAGCAAAATATATGGCACATAGAAGGTACTCAAACAGTAATGTAGAATTACGGATTGAATGAATGTGTGAATGATAGACTGAATATGGCAAAAATGCCTGATTCAGAACATAAGCATAAAATACAAGCAACAGAGAAGATGAATTACCATCTTATGTGATGCCAGTGCCCCATTGCATCCCTTTTAGGATGTGTTGCTGGCAGGTTCTTCCACAGAACCTCTTATACCCTGACACTGACCACGGTAAGGGAAGGCAAGTGTTCACTCCATCACAGTCTGCAAAGGACATCTGTGTGACTGGCTATTCATCTAAGTCTGGTGAAGTCACATTTTCCTTTCTGATCTAGCACTGACGGTTAGGATGAGGATACCTTAGGAGTGACTTAGCACCTTGACATGGTGGAAAAGCTGCTTTGGAAGGGCCCCAGTCCAGCACCTTCATTTTGGAGATGACAAAGCTGAGACTCCAGATGTGAGTGCCTGAGATGGCTCCACTACTTAGTGGTCCATGTGGGTCTATATCCCAAGGCTCCTGTGAATGCTTGTCTTCAATGTGCTGTCTGCTTGCACAGGAAGGGAGGTGCCTACATTGTGTTGAATGTGTAACTTGGTAAGAAATTCATATGCTTGATTATCTCTTAAAGTAGAAAATAATATATCTCCTGGGGAAACAAAAAATGCTTGAATCTGCATAGATCTAGGAGTGTCATTCAGCTGCATGTGGAAGCAAGCAGAACTGCATGTTCTGGAAGGATCTCTTTGATCCACCTCTCCGTGGTAAGTCTGCCGCAGAGAGCCAGTACTGAGAACGTTTTTTGAGAGCTCAAGAAGCAGCTTTCTTGATCCACCTAGTCCTGGAACTACCTCGCACCACATCCAATTATCCCTTATTAGTCTAAATCTAAACTTAGATCTATTTCCATCATGCCCGTCTTATAAATTCTAATCTTTCTGATTTTATACAATGTCAAATTCTATTCAATGTCAAATTCATATGTGTGGTAGAAACAACTGGACATTCCTTTTCTTCTGTGCAAGAAAGAAAAGCAACAACTACTAGATGAAGCAAAGATCACCCTTCTCGACAACAAAGGGAGAGAAATGAAAGTCTGACCTAGGAAAGGGTAAGACGTTTCTCAGCTCAAAAATGCCTGGGTTATTCTTTCACAAAGGCAAGACCAAAGTCATGTTATTAGAAATATCCTTTTCACAAATTAGACAAGATTTATATTGTCCTGAGGGAATTAGTGGTCTTTGGCAAGATACGCTTCCTTCTTAGGTTAATGGTAAGGCAATCAGACTTGCTGAAGGGGAAGCTGTACTTAGAATCCAGTACCTACTTGCCATCACTAAGGTACCAGAGCCTTCTCCTTCCTCTTTGTATCCCTGGTGGCTGAGAAGAGAAGCTTCACACACATTCATCCAATGCCTGAACACCGAGGTTTGTGAGATGTTAAGACAGGACCAAGGAAGAAGAAGTTCCCCTATGGGAGAGTTGGGACTTCCAGGGAGGAGTGGGACTATGAGTTTGTGGATTTTGTGGAACTTAGAGATGGAATCTTCAGGAAAAGGAGAAGAGGGTATTAAGAGAAGAAGAGAACAAAAGGAGAAAACTCGCTCAGGCCTTTTGAAGCCCAGGACTGTGATAAGTAAACTGGATATAGTGATACCTTCTCTTCCTCCAACAGTAAACTACTCTTTTGAGATCCCACTGTCAGGGAAGATTGTGAAAGACTTCAAAGTGGGCAGAAAAGATGACTGGGGGCCTGTTCAGCACAGCTTTCCAGGTTATCCCTGCTTTTCATCATCTTTGAGCTATTTTATAGCTCTGTAGATGGTGGAAAACTGATAATAATACAAGTTCTTACAAGTAGAAAGAAATGCCAATAAATTGTGTTTGGTACAATGCATCTGATTCTCACTCCATGGACATTAACCCAATTTGTCACTTGATAAATTTGTTTCTGCATTCTTGATTGCCTGTACGTGTGCATTCACTGAATATTCCCTTGAGCCTGTGCAACATCTTACTAGTTCCATTGTTAAGTCCAGTGTTAAATATCTCTGACGTGTTTATTTTATATTTGGATAAAAGCTGTGGTTCTATCGTGTGTGTGTGAATATATATATATATATATATATATATATATATATATATATATATAAATTAACCATAACAACTTAACAATACAATTGCTAAAGAAGGCCTGTGCTTGGAATGACTAGGCAACCTGTCCATGAGAGAGGGTGGTAAGCACTGTGACCACAGCAGATACCCAACCTGCAGCATGCATGAAGACCCACTGGGGAGCAGCAGTGAGAAACACTCCGGCATGAAAGGCAGACTGGAGGCCTTAAATCTCCTGTTAAGTTAGCAAGGAACACCTTCTGAGATGAGGAAGACCCCAGCCTTTCTAACCCACATATGGAATATAGGTCACTCTAGTGGGAGTCAGTGTGGTGCAATAATCATAAATATATAATGATTATATGTATAATATGTAAATTCAGACATGTAATAAATAGTAATAACACAGTGGCTTCACGTATTAAACCCTTCCTTTGTGCCAGGACTTATGCTAAGTGCCTTACCTTATTATTTCATTTAATTCTTAAAACAACCCTTTAAGATAGGAACCATTGTTTTCCCCATTTTGCAGATGAAGAAACTGCAAAGTAAAGACTTATAAGAGTGAGTTACTAGAAACACTCAGATAATATATGACAGAACTGGAATACCAACCTTTCCAATGGAGCAGGAGCTCAGAAGTCCGGGGTTCTAGCTTTTGTACCTAATTAGAAAAACTAAGACTATTTTCTCAGCTTTTCTGAACCTCTGCCTGTTCTTCTATGAGAGGAAAGGACAAAGCCTACACATTTTCCTGCCAAAATTTCCTGAGGACCAAATGAGAAATGTTCATAGAAGAGTTTTCAAAACCACAGAGCCACTACATGACTAGAAGATATTAATATTACTGGTAAACTGGTATTATTAATTATTCACATGGTACTGATATATTATCTCAAAACCATTCTCTAAACAACACTCACTGTGATTTTCCTTGCTGTTTCGAAACCTTTAATTAGAAAAGGTTAAAGTGGAAAAATGAAAACAGAAGCAAAATACTATCTGATTCTATCTCCCTTCAACAAATGCACTGTCAGGCATTATGCAAAGAGCTAGGGAGCCAGCAGTGAAGAAGACAGATACGGTCTCCGATCTCAGGGAGCTTGCAGCCTGGCTCCACACCAGGATCTTGCAAATATACTTAAATCAGCAAGTCTTCAACTGTGCACAAGACACCGGTGTTGCTTGTCTTTGAGTCCAGTGCCTGCTAAAGTTGGGAAAAGCAACACCAAAGCAGCCATATGGGGCCATACAGAGCTCCCAGCTAGCTCTATATCTTGGGGAACGGGGAGGGGAGAGAGGAGGAAAGGAATATGATATGCAGGAAGGCAAGGAAAGATTATCCTCGGGGCCTAGTAATGGACTTAACTGAGGACTGTTGTCCCTTTTCTAGGCCTTGGGCTTTGGTAAAACCGATTTGAAAGAGCTAAAACTAACTTTTTGCTTTCAACACTACATTTGCCTTTGTGACCCCTCTCATTAAATGTTTCCAAAGCATTTTTTATTGTCATAAAAATCACTATAAAATCCTCCTTCTCTCTCTCTCTCTCACACACACACATACACATGCACACACACACACACACACACACACACACAATCTAACCTTTAAAATGACACTGTTTTTCAAATGAGCCAGAGCAAAGAGGTTTTGTCATTGTAGAGAACTCTGGCCTCAGGAAACCAAGAAATGAGAAAAGGGCAAGCTCCACAGTTGCCATTTGCCCCTGGTTGTAGAGAGTAATTGCTCTTCAGTCTTTCAGATCTCCCATCAAATAATGCACCCTGTAATGGGTTCAGCTGCAGGCTGTGCATACAAACCATAGCACTTTTGCTAGTATGCTTTATCACAGTGGAGAAGTGGTTCATTAAACCCTATGCTCAGTTCACCTGCTCAAATTAAGTCCTGGTCTTACTGTGCCTTAGTACGGTTACAGTGATCCATGTTCACACCACATTCCTTGGAGGCTGATGAGGCCATGATTGTACCATTTTGATGGTAGCAAATTTCAGAAATGCACCATTAAAATAAGTGAATAAAGGGCTGGGCACGGTGTCTCAAGCCTGTAATCCCAGCACTTTGGGAGGCCAAGGTGGGCGGATCACTTGAGGTCGGGAGTTGAAGACCAGCCTGGCCAACATGGCAACACCCTGTTTCTACTAAAAATACAAAAAATTGCTGGGCATGGTGGCGTGCACCTGTAGTCCCAGTTACTGGGGAGGCTGAGGCAGAAGCATCACTTGAACCTCGGAGGTGGAGGTTGCAGTGAGTGAAGGTTGTGCCACTGTACTCCACCCTGGGTGACAGAGCAAGAATCCTCAAAAAAAAAAAAAAAAAAAAAAAAACAAGTGAAGAGGGCAAGCTACAACTGATGCATCAGAGCAATACAAGAACTAAAAGACGTATCTCATGTATATATTACCATCCATTCTTGAAGTATATACATGTATCCTTCTATTACTGCTTTACAAGGAACTGTGCAATATTACTAGGCTTCTTGAGAAGATCATATTAACTAGCATGGTTCACATCTTAAAACGAAACAAAAACAACTTCTAAACACACACACACGAGAGAGAGAGAGAGAGAGCATACAGAGTACTTTTGTACCAGTAGAAGCACTTTTGTCTCTTGACTACTATTTTCAAGATGTGCCTGTCATTTGTCTGTTTGCTCTTGAATGTTTCTTGCCCTCCCTATGCTGTGTCCTGCATGGCAGCAGGCTGACCCTTGCAGTCTGTGTTTTCCTGGCTGTGTGGCCAATTGGTTTCTGATGGGAGACACTGGTAGGAGACTGGACGTAAGGATGAGGGGTGAAGCTGAGTGTTTCTCCTTGGCTTTCAGCAGTTTCTGTAGGAGGGGCCACAGTTCTATTGTTCCACTTCTGCTGGGTGGTTGCCCCAGCCTGTGGGCTCAAGGAACACCACAAACATCTGGGCTGCTTTATTGCTTCAACTGTTCTGCAAGCTTCATCTGCCACAAACAATGTGAAATGGAAGAACAGTAAATAATAAAGTTAATATAACTACCAGCTCTCCTAGCTGCATACTAGGTTGCAGTATGTCTTAGTACAGACTGCTATAACAAAATACCATAGACTGGGTGACTTAAGCAACAGACATTTATTTCTTTCAGTGTGGAGTCTGGGAATTCTAAGATCAAGGTACGGCTGAGTCAATTCCTGGTGAGGGATCTCTCTCTCTGGTACAGAGATTTCTCTTGTGTCTATACATACAAGGGCACTAATCCCACAGTGGTGGGGGACCCACCCACATGACCTTGTTTAAAACTAATTACCTCTCAGAGGCTTGACCTCTAAATATCATCACACTGGGGATTGGGGCTTCAACTTATGAACTTGGTGGGTGGGGACACATAAACCTGCATTCATTTTCAAGTTTCAAAGTCAGTAAGAGGGAAATATTGAATTTGAGGAATTTCCTGTAGTGTCTGAAATTCTTCTATTGCTTTTC
Organism: Aotus nancymaae; assembly: GCF_030222135.1. NCBI lineage: Eukaryota > Metazoa > Chordata > Mammalia > Primates > Aotidae > Aotus > Aotus nancymaae. Next base: position 52,871,111 of record NW_026988425.1, on the reverse strand, counting down.
CTACCTAGCACTAACTTTTAAAAAGACTCAATGATCAGTTTTTGTTTCTGCTAAGGTTTTTTTTTCTCCTAAGAAGAAGAGCTTTCAAAACCAGAAATCCTTTTTCTTTCATCAAAAGTCTGCCTTCAAGGAGGCTTCAGGCACAAATTCTTCAGTGATATTTTGAAGTCAAAAGTACCTTTTCCAGGGATAGCCACAGTTCTCCAGGGTGTCCTTCTATTTTTATATGAGAAGAAACAATTTTTGGTCACAATTAAATACTTCAAACTCAAAATAAGTATTTTACTCCAGAATTTAATATTCCTTTTCATTCATACATAGTATTTTAGCTACATTGAGTATCAGCATTCTCTGGATGTGTCACATGCTTGAATTTTGCTGGGCGTTTGCCCTTGCGGTGGCTTATGCTAGAATGTTATTTGGTAGAGAAGCTAGCAACATTATCATCTTATGTTAATGCAAATGCACTGAAGATAAAGCCATGACTACCAAATTTGGTACATGAAATTAGAATTAGATGTTTGCTCTACAGATAGGATTTTTATGAACCTCACTTTCGAAATGCTAAGTCAAGAGAGCAGGAGAGTTATGATGCTGTTATTAAAAGCTATAACAAGCTCTGTGGTTATGGCTAGACATGTTATTAACACCATAATATTCCAAATAAAAGCAGATCACGGTGGACAAATAAGAAAGAGCATCTACCATGTAGCAGACAATAATTCGGTCAGCACAAATCTTTTCAAAATGGTTAGGTTTAAGTTTAAATCAAATACAAATTAAATATGATAATATCCCTACTAAGTAATTCTATTATTCACCTCATTATAAATTTCTTAATTGTGTTACAAGTCAAAGAAATTAGAAATTAAAAAAGAATTGGGGCCACTTAATTTAGCTACCTGCCTGCATAAGATTTGCCCAGTGGGTTTATTTTCCAGATCAAACTAAAATAATAAGGTTGGGGGATACTTCAATAATCTGATTTAAAATGTTAGTTTTATTTCCTGCAACAGATATGCAATTTTCTTGTCTTTAATTTTATCTTGGAGCAGTAGCTTTTCTCATTTGGAGTCAGGAAAGAATATTTATTCTTTCTGCAGCTTTTCTCTGTGTATTGTGTCAAATTCTCCAGAAATGCTCTATCATGTTTTGTCATTTCACAATTCATTTGTTTTGCCTGTAGCCAACTAAAGTTATTTCAAATATCTCAGTAAACACTAGAGTTTTAGAATTTTGAATACATTGTTTTTGCTGAACAGAGTCTATATTTTTTCTACATTTACTATTATTCCTTCTTAGAGATAATTTTATATTTCTCTTTTTTTTTCATTTATTTTACTGGAGAGTACCCACTGTGCTATGGACTGAATTTTGTATCTTCCCCCAAATTCATACGTTGAAGCCCTAATAATGTGATGGTATATGGAGGTCAAGCCTCTGGGATGTAATTAGATTTAGACAAGGTCATGTAGGTTGCCCTCCTACACCATTGTAGTTTTAGTGCCTTTATAAGTAGAGACATAAATCTCTCTCTCTACCATGTGAGAATGCAAGAAGGCATTTCTCTGCAAACCAGGAAGACAGCTCTCACCAGGAACTGACTCAGCAGACACCTTGATCTTGGACTTCCCAGACTCCAAACTGGGAGAAATACATATCTGTTGCTTAAGCCACCCAGTCTATGGTATTTTGTTATAGCAGCCTAAGATGACTAAGACATACTGCATTGTAGCTGCAACTCAGTATGCAGCTTTCAGTGGTCTTGGCGCTCACAACGTATAGCCATTTAGCTGAAATTGATCTTTCTAAAGTTGATAAGTTATGATGGGAAAAACTCTAGCTATATTAACTCTCCAGGCAGAGACAGATCACCTTCAATCAGAAAGGTCTTGCTTCCCATCTGCAGAGGCCATCCAGGCCATGATGTCCTTTTGTCTGACATGCTGCCTGCTGCTTTAAAAAGCAAATCACCCCAGAAAAAGCAAGAAGCAATAAGTGTCTAAGGGATTTACATGAAATACAGATTAAAGTAACCCTGTCTTAAGGAAAAATGTCTACTAAAAGCCAAATGTTTATTATTTTTATTTTCCTATTCTATAGAAGTAAAGAGATGATGGTATTACTCAGGCCATTCCAGTTGCTTAGAAAATAACAAATCTTGCTAAGCCATCAACACATTTCCAATTCCTCATCTCTGTTGGTAACTTTGCACTCCACCACCTGCCTGCTTTTGACACTGGCATACAGTCTGGGTGGTTTCTGCTCAGTGAGGTGCATTGGGATGAAAACTGTCTGGTTTATTTGAGTGGGTGTGGGCTAATGGTACCAGTATTGATTTTGGCCACATTCTTGTGTTTGAAAAACACATGCAATGGGTTTCCATCTGATGATTCTAACACAGTAGTTCTTGATTGGGGGTGATTTTGTTCCCCAGTGACATCTGGGGAACAAAACAGTCTGCAAACATTTTTGGTTGTGATGACTGAGGGAAGGAGAGGCTACTGGCACGTCATAGATTGAGGCCAGGGATGCTATTAAATGTCCTTCCATGCACAGGATATCTGCCTTCTTTCCCAACAAAGAATTATAACAAAGAATTTTCTGGCCCCAAATGTCCATAGTGTCACAGTTGAGAAACTCAGTTCTAACAGAACCAAGGGGTTTCTTTTCTTAAATAATCATGTATCCAGGGAGGTTGTGCTTCACCTTGGTATAAAGTAGTACAGTTTGATTAGCACTGTTTAATACTAAATGCATCCAAGAAAATCAGATTTATCAGTTTCTTCTTCCTTCTTTCACCCTAAAATTGATGTATTGGTTGCCTGAGTTCCTTCTTCCTCACTGGAATAACAATAGCATTTATTCAGCACTTACTATGTACTAGGAACTTTTCAAAGAATGTTATATATTTGGTCTCAATATTCAACCATATGAGATGGGACTAATGCTATCATCATTTTACTGTTTAGTAAAATAAGGAACAAAAAGTTTAAGCATCTTGTGTAAAATTGCAAGCCAATGAATGGAAGTGTGGGATACAAACCTAGGGAATCTGGATCCAATGCCAGCACCCTTCACTTCTAGGCTAGTGTTCAGTCCAGAGAATTAGATACTCCTCTATCTCTTTTATATATTTTTCCCACCTTCCCTTACAAAATTTCTGTTGGCTACAAAGAATCTATCTACCACCAGAATGCTTAAAGGGATAGGAAAAAAAATAAGTAGGATGCTAGATAACCCATTTACTAGAAATTAAAATATTTATAAGTTAGGAACCTGGTTATGTATATAGACTTCATATATATACTCCCTGCCCCACATCCTCTCCCTCCCATACTTTCTCATGGTGGAGTCATTTTTCAGGTTGATATACTTTGTAGCACATCACTTACACCTCCTCACCACACTACTCCTCTGCTCTCTATGTTAATCATGCTTCCTCATACAAGCCCAACTCATCATCTGGGCACATTTTTCTATGTTCTCTGCCTTGAATACTTTTCCGTTCTTTTCCTTCTCTTTCCCTTCCCTTTTTTTTTTTGAGATGGAGTCTTGCTTTATCACCCAGGCTGGAGTGGAGTGCAATGGCACAATCTTGGCTCAGTGCAACCTCTGCCTCCCAGGTTCAAGCGATTCTCATGCCTCAGCCTCCAGTGTAGCTGGGATTACAAGCATGCACCAACATACCCAGCTAATTTTTGTATTTTTAGTAGAGATGGAGTTTCATTATATTAGCCAGGTTGGTTCTTTCTTTTCTACAAATTCAAAATATATCCATCTTTCAACCCCCAGCTCAAGTTCCACTTTGTTCAAATGCTATTTCCCATCTCCTTGATATCTATACTGCCCAGTTGGCTCTTAATTCTAAAGAATATTATTTTGTATTGCTATAAAACATTATATATGAGTACTTTTTTATTTCTGAGTTATGGAGTTGGATTCTTCAAAATAGGGGGACTTCCTTGGAGTCTCTCATGTATTTAACAGTGCCCAATAAGTATTTATAATTGAATAAATAAATGCATGAATGAGTGCAGTTTGCCAAAAATGAAATATTCTAGCTTTGAAATAAAATTTACATATCTGAATAAATTAAAACCTAAATAAATTAAAAAATACCTTTGCCTCCCCCCAGTTTTGATCTTTTTACTATTGCAGCATCTAGTATGTACAAACAACATGGAACATTCAGTATAAGTTGATGGATACTGTGTTAAAGAAAAAAAAAGGAAAATGACCATGCAAAAAACATCATCTTTAGGCATTAATTAGCACCAAAAATTGATAACATTTATTTGTATTTTTTCATAGAGGAGTCATTGTTCCTATATGTGGGTGTTCTTAGTAGCTTTTGCAAAAAAGGATGTTTAATGGAGCACGTGTGTATGAACATTGCTCTGGAGAAAAGCTGCTGTCATTTTAACGGTATGTGCAGACACACACACACACACGCATCCCACTGTGTACTGTGACTTTTTCTTCTCTGGCATTCAGACCAAACCAGCTTTATATTAACATTCTTTCCCAAACTTGCCTGTATTGCAAATAAAGTGCTAAAGATGTGTTAGCAATGGTGCTAACAAGACAAAAACCTCTTTGGGTGTAAGAAAGCAACTATGAACGTGTGATTTAATGCTCAGTCCTGAGTGGCTTCCTCATGTCCCTCTCTGGGTTGAGAGTGTGTCTGTGAAGGAAGAAATCTGAATGGAACAATCCATTGCTAAATGGAGCAATTCCTGGGGACTCTGCAAGATTAGAGACCTGGGGGAAGCAATAGGAATGCAAAACACTCAAGAAACAAAACAGCCTGATTCTAAAACCTGATTAAAATCCATAGGGCTCCTGGCATTTGAATGTGGAGACAATAAAAAAAATAGCTGGCCATTGCTTATTGCCAGCTATCCTAGAAAGGAAAGGAAAAGAAAGTTGGTCATCTTAAGACATGTCACCAGAGCAGTGGTTTGTAGTTCTCCTTGAAGAGGTCCTTCACATCTCTTGTTAGTTTTATTCGTAAGTATTTTATTTTCTTTGTAGCAATTGTGAATGGGATTTCACTCATGATTTGGCTCTCTGTTTGTCTATTACTGGTGTATAGGAATGCTTGTGATTTTTGCACATTGATTTTATATCCTGAGACTTTGCTGAAGTTGCTTATCAGCTTAAGGAGATTTTGGGCTGAGATGATGGGGTCTTCTAAATATACAATCCTGTCATCTGCAAATAGAGACAATTTGACTTCCTCTTTTCCTAACTGAATACTCTTTATTTCTTTTTCTTGCCTGATTGCCCTGGCCAGAACTTCCAATACTGTGTTGAATAGGAGTGGTGAGAGAGGGCATCCTTGTCTTGTGCCAGTTTTCAAAGGGAATGCTTCCAGTTTTTGCCCATTCAGTATGATATTGGCTGTGGGTCTGTCATAAATAGCTTTTATTATTTTGAGATACATTCCATCGATACCTAGTTTATTGGGAGTTTTTAAACATAAAGGGCTGTTGAATTTTGTCAAAGGCCTTCTCTGCATCTATTGAGATAATCATGTGGTTTTTGTCTTTGGTTCTGTTTACATGATGGATTACATATGCAAACAGATGGAAAAACATTCTATGCTCATGGTTAGGAAGAATGAACATTTTGAAAATGGCCATACTGCCCAGAGTAATTTATAGATTCAATACTATCCCTATCATTCTACCATTGACTTTCTTCACAGAACTGGAAAATACCACCTTAAACTTCGTATGGAACCAAAAAAGAGCCCACATAGCCAAGATAATTCTAAGGAAAAAAAACAAAGCTGGAGGCATCATGGTACCAGCTATCCTATTGCCAGCTATCCTAGAAAGGAAAGGAAAAGAAAACAAAGACTTCTAACTATACTACAAGGCTACAGTAATCAAAACAGCATGGTACTGGTACCAAAACACAGATACAGACCAATGGAACAGAACAGAGGCCTCAGAATTAATGCCACACATCCACAACCATCTGATTTTTGACAAACCTGACAAAAACCAGCAATAAGGAAAGGATTCCCTATTAAATAAATGGTGGTGGGAAAACTAGCTAGCCATATGCAGAAACCTGAAAGTAGATCCCTTCCTTAGCACCTTATAGAAAAATTAACTCCAGATGGAGTAAAGATTTAAACATAAGACCTAACACCATAAAAATCCTAGAAGAAAACCTAGGCAATACCACTCAATACATAGGCATGGGCAAGGAATTCATGACTAAAACACAAAAAGCAATGGCAATGAAAGCCAAAATTGACAAATGGGATCTAATTAAACTAAAGAGCTTCTGCACAGCAAAAGAAACTATCATTAAAGTGAACTGGCAACCAATAGAATGAGAAAAAAAAATTTGCAATCTACCCATCTGACAAAGGGCTAACATCCAGAATCTACAAAGAACTTAAACAAATTTACAAGAAAAAAAACAACCCCATCAAAAAGTGGGTGAAGGATATGAACAGAACAGACACTTCTCAAAGGGAGACATTTATGCAGCCAACAAACATATGAACAAAAGCTCATCATCATTGGTCATTAGAGAAATGCAAACCAAAACCACATTGAGATACCATCTCCCCAAGCCCCCATCCACCTGACAGGCCGCAGTATGTGATGTTCTCCTCCTGTGTCCATGTGTTCTCATTGTTCAACACCCACTTATGATGAGAACATGCGGCGTTTGGTTTTCTGTTCTTGTGTCAGTTTGCTGAGAATGATAGTTTCCAGCTTAATCCATGTCCCTGAAAAGGACATGAGCTCATCCTTTTTTTATGGCTGCATAGTATTTCGTGGTGTATATGTGCCACATTTTCTTTGTCCAGTCTCTCATTGATGAAAATTTAGGTTGGTTCCAAGTCTTTGCTATTGTGAACAGTGCTGCAATAAACATACATGTGCATGTGTCTTTATAATAGAATGATTTATAATCCTTTGGGTATATATCCAGTAATGGGATTGCTGGGTCAAATGGTATTTCTAGTTCTAGATCCTTGAGGAATTGCCACACTGTCTTCCACAATGGTTGAACTAATTTACACTCACACCAACAGTGTAAAAGTGTTCCTATTTCTCCACATCCTCTTCAGCATCTGTTGTCTCCTGATTTTTAATGATCACCATTCTAACTGGCATGAAATGGTATCTCAATGTGGTTTTGGTTTGCATTTCTCTAATGACCAATGATGATGAGCTTTTGTTCATATGTTTGTAGGAGGGGGTGGGAGACTAGGGGAGGGATAGCATTAGGTGAAATACCTAATGTAGATAACGAGGTGATGGATGCAGCAAACCACCATGGCACATACATACCTATGTAACAAACCTGCATGTTCTGCACATGTAACCCAGAATTTAAAGTATAATTTAAAAAATTAATTAAAAAAATCATCCCACCAGTAATTTCTATTGAAGAAATCTACCTACAGATAAAGGAATTTAGAGAAAGAATAATTAGCTAAAGATCCTGACAGTTTTTAACAATTTCATATTTTTAAGAAGCCCAGAAAACAGACTGAGTTCTTTGTTCCAGATGCCTTTATCTTCCTGATTCCCTAGCTATCTTCTGTCAAGGATTGGTCCTTTTTAACCTTACTGCACAATCAATCACCCCGCCTCAGGCTGTGCAGCACATATGATACTAACAAAGTTTGGATGATTTGCAGAACAGGCTGGTTATGAGAAAATAGACTGGCATAGACAATCAGAATTTATTTTTATTTTTACAGACATAGAGCTGGTTTTGTGAGAAAATTAATTTATTTCTTATAGTGAGTAGTATAAGAGTATTTGTGAGTTTATTGAATATCTCAATGGAAGTCTAACAGATTCTCATATATCAAAAGCCACCTTTCACTTTTGATGGTTTCTGAAATAAAAACAAAAAAGCATTTATACTTTCATCAGTGAAAACTAAAAACCTAAACTTTTAGCCTAGTGCAGCAAATCTATTTTATTTCATTAACAGCTTTTCCCAGAAATGAAACTTGACTGTTTAGTGCTTCTGACATCAGAAACCCAGTTGAAAATAATACTAAGACTCAGTAGTGAAAAGTCCAAGTCAGACAGTAGACTGCTATTTGTCTCTTCCAAACTAGTTTTCTTTTTCTTCTTCTTAAGAGCATGGTCACCAGGCAGACACCATTTCACAGCCTCTGTATAGCTTGATATGGCTGTAGGCATAAGCTCCGGTCAATGGAATGAGAGCAGAATAGATGGGTACTATTTTGTCTCATTACCCTAAAAGGAAAGTGTTTGCCCTGGACTGTCTCTGTGCCCTATTTTTCATGCATGTGGCTAAGGCAATAACCCAGCTTTCACCATGCAGATGATGTTAACATCCTGGTGAAGACTTCAGTAGCAAGCTGGAAAGAAGTTGTGTCCCTGAATGACCTTGTAGACAGTCTCCCAGCTTAGTCCAGTTGTGAAGTGAAATAGAAGTCAGTGTCTTGTGTCATTTAGCCTTGTATTGTAAGGGCTTTTTGTTATTGTAGCTTAGCCTTTATATCACCTTTACATCACCTATTTCAGGATTCTTATCTAAACCTGTGTGAATTCAGTACACATCCTTATGTGCACCCACCTATTGCTATATTTCACACCTAGAGCAATCCTCTGTATAGATTCTTAGCCCATCAAAAAAGGTTAGAATATACTTTTTAGACCCATGTCTTAGTATCTAATGAAATCAAGCCATTAATTAAATACCTACAGTTGCAACTTCTCATATGTACCAGTCTAGTTATTATCATCCTTATGTCAGCAGCCACGGCTGTTAGGCATGAGCTGACATTTCTTTCTGCAAACTGCATGTGAAGTTTCTGCATGATTTATTTGTCCTTTGGGAGTGTGCACACAGAGTCTCTGCACTATAAATGCATTTTCTCAGAAGCACAAACAATAAAGAACCATGGCAGAGGGTCTTTGTCTTCCTTTGAACCTGGAATAATGTGTGCTGGCCCATTAGCAAGGAATACCAGTTCCATTACAAATAATGTAACAAGAAGTTCTCTAATTCATTATGAAGGTCAAGGGGGTTTGTGAGTATGGATGAAAGTCAGATTGATTTAGCATAATTAAATACAGTTTTCTAACTTTCAAATACAGTATTTTCTCATGCTTTAGATTTTTAAAAAATCTTCTAAATATATATAATATTCTCTTATTACTCTAATGATTTATTGAGAAAATATTTTGTCTAATGCTTTGCTCAATAAGAACAATGTATGTGAATGCTAAATGTTTACACATTCGTATTAATGCAGTTTGGATGCTGGTTTTACAGAGAATGAAAAGAATTCAGCTCCACGTTTTTGTTGTTGTGGTGGTGTGAAGTCAGTAACAGTTGCTAAAGGAGCCATAGCTAGAAAGCTGAAAGCTTAGAGGACATTAAATTTCTCAGGATTTACTTGAAGAGCAGCCTCACTATATCCCTAGGCAGCCTTTGCTGAAAGTGGCCCTAGTATTACAAGTTGTTTACATTGCACCATTTCAAGAGCTCTGCTTCGAGCAAAGCAATGAGGGTCTCATAATCTGCTGGCCTTATTACATGTCCAGAGAGTTGGCCTCTGGCCAGAAAATAGAAGATCCCCTTTCTGGGATTAAATTATAAATTTTAAATCTCATAATTTTCATACGTATCCATAACCATGAGTTTGAGATGATGCCATGCTGTAGTCTAAACATCAGGATTTAAAAATTTTGAAATCTGCATAGGAACCTAGTCTTCAGTGACTGGCTGGATTTAAATTTTGCCTTTGCCTCTGAGATTCCCCAGATGCTCACATGCTTCTGGTTTCCATTGGTTCTCATGTCTCATGTCATGTACAAGTGCCACATAGCCTACCGCCTCATGCTTCACCCTGCCACGTGTTAGTAGTTTCATGGATTACACGGGGATGAAATACTGCATGTTGTAATTTCCTCATCCCATCGTTCGTCATTTCATGCAAATGTGGCCTTGCTCAGGACTGTAGAGGTAATCTTTGGAACCCTACTTGAGACTTCCGCCCCTAGCCTTGCTGCCTCTTATCTCAGTTCCTTAATTGCTTGTATCTTTGCTAGAAACCCTCTAGAGTCCAAGAAAGAGAAAGCACTCCAGTTGTTAAGAAGGGAGAGGTCTGGGGAGAAGAGAAGTACAGCCACATTCCTCATGAAGAGCATAGTATTTCCAAGTCTCTGTCGGGGCAGGGGAGCTTTTGCAGCCCCACTGATATTCTGTTGTGTACCTTGACTCAGGAACGTACCCAAAGGCAAATGAGGGTATATGCTGCTACATACATTGACTATGAGAAAAATGGTCATCATTCCAGGTGGGAAGAAAGTGACTCAGAATTGATGTGTTAAGTCCATATTTTCACTAAGAATGACTGAGGAAAGCCTAAGAAATCATTTAGTTGCATTTAGTCCCACATGGAGATGAAGTGATTCACCAGTGGTCACTCCGAGCTACACTTGGTACCCTGGGGACCCTGACTCTGTCCAGTCTCCCACATTATTTTTTCCCATTTCCTCAAGCTTGCCAAAGAATTCATTTAGAAGAATGTCGACAGTCCCCCACAAAGTGTCATTTTCCCTGCCCTTCACCCTCCATGTGTGGCAGCTGACAGGCATCACACGGGGATGCCCTGATGCATGCGCCACAGGCAGCACGGAAACACAGCATTTCCATTGTACTTACAGAGACAAAGGCACAGCAGGGACTTGCTTAAACATTGAAAAACACTCATCTTCAGGGGTGGAGAAAATAAGCATTTCCTAGTAGGAGGGAAGTACTAGTCTATAGAATTAATAGCTTAAAAACACTGATTATATTTTCCTGCTCTATAAAGAACAAAATTGCTAATGACACCACTCGCCTACAGTGAGCTTTTCCCCCCTGCCTGCATAAATCACTTTCCAAAAAAGGATCTGGCTGCTGTCAGCAATTTATAAAATACAAAAGCTACATGTAGGGTACAAACAAAGGGTAAGGAAAGTGAGGCTGCTGCCTACAACTCATGAAGAATGAGTTTGCTTTAACTAGTTATATTGACTAAAGACATTTAAATAAGAATCTTGTTCAAATGCCAAAGAATTGTATTATGTAGCAACATAAGGTGTTAAATTTAAACTTCCAAACACCATTCACTGGAAAGTCTAGGGAGCTTAGTTTAAATTAATGGACTCGGAGCAGGCATTACCTAAGATGGATACTGTTGAAGTAAACTGAATGGAAGGTTATATGATTAATGACTTCATATATACCAGATAAAATAAATCATTGTAAGCATAAATAGCTGATAATGTCTTTGAAGAAAGGGAGTCAACTGGTTTGAAGAAACGCCCTTTTCCTCTTTTTCTGTTCAGGTATTATCAGTGTAACTACACCTGTGTATATTATGTTGACTTCTATGAGTTGTCTTCTGTTATCTCCTAGGTTTTGTGTTCTGAGATGATGAAAAGTCAGGATTCATTTAGATCCCAGCATGCTACAAGAGTTTACATCAGGCCTTAATGACTGACATGGAATGAATTCAGTAATATTCATGGAAGAGGGATGTGCCTTTCTCCTTCTCAAGGATGAGGCGACTGAGTGTGGGGTGTGGAGGGGAGCACAGCACACCTGCAAACCAAACCCAAGTCCTTGTCTGTTTCACTCATGAGGGACTTGAAGAGATGAATGACATCCATTTTAAAGACCATTACACAGTGATTGTGTTCACACTAATTATTCCAAGGCCAAAATGTACTGAAGTGGTCAGTAGAGTCAGAGGGACCTGGACTTGAGTATCAGCTCTAGCATGTACTAGCTGGGACACCTCAAGCTTGCTATACATTTTGAAAAAGTAGGATCAAGAATACTACCCATTTTCCCTCACCTCTTTATTTAAAAAAAATAAAAATAAAGCCTGTAGACAAGTAGAAGTTGCCATATACCTAGTTTTCACTTCAGTTCCTCAGTTGACATTTTGCCACATTTGCTTTGTCTCTTTTTATATAACACTTCGTAGTGGTTGTTGATCTATCTGAAAGTAAGTTGCAGACTTGATGACACTTAAACACTTCACAAATATCTCCTAAGAATAGAACAGTCACCTCCATAACTACAGTTGAACTAAATCAACCAGGAAACTCTGACTCTGAATACTATAATATGAATATGTACCCCATATTCAAATTTCCCCAATTATCTCAGTAATGTCTCATACATAACATTTTCCCCCCGCAGGATCCAGTTGAGGAGCAGACATTACATTTAGCTATCATCTCTGCCATCTGTTTCAGTTTAGACTCCTCCCTAACTTTTTCATTTTTTTATGATGTTAATATTTTTGAATAGTCAAAGCTAGTTGTGACCAGTTGTAGAATGTCCCCAAATTTGATTATGTCTGTTTCCTCATAACTGAATTCAGGTTAAACATTTTAATAAGAACACTACAGGTTTACATAAAAACCCTAAAAGAAAACCTAGGCAATACCATTCAGGACATAGGCATAGGCAAGAACTTCATGACTAAAACACCAAAAGCACTGGCAACAAAAGCCAAAAGAGACAAATGGGATCTAATTAAACTCCAGAGCTTCTGCACAGCAAAAGAAACAATCATTAGAGTGAACAGGCAACCTATAGAATGGGAGAAAATTTTTGCAATCTATCCATCTGACAAAGGGCTAATATCCAGAATCTGCAAAGAATTTAAACAAATTTACAAGAAAAAAAATCCAATCAAAAAGTAGGTGAAGGACATGAACAGACACTTCTCAAAAGGAGACATTTATGCAGCCAAAAAGCATGAAAAAAGCTTATCATCACTGGTCATTAGAGAATTGCAAATCAAAACCACAATGAGATACCATCTCATGCCAGTTAGAATGGCAATCATTAAAAATCAGGAGACAATAGATGCTGGAGAGAATGTGGAGAAATCGGAATGCTTTTACACTGTTGGTGGGAGTGTAAATTAGTTCAACCATTGTGGAAGACAGTGTGGCAATTCCTCAAGGATTGAGAAATAGAAATACCATTTGATCCGGCAATCTTATTACTGGATATATACCCAAAGGATTATAAATCATTCTATTATAAAGACACATGCACACGTATGTTTATTGTGGCACTGTTCATAACAGCAAAGACTTGGAACCAACCCAAATGCCCATCAATGATAGACTGGACAAAGAAAATGTGGCACATATACACCACGAAATACTATGCAGCCATAAAAAAAGGATGAGCTCATGTCCTTTGCAGGGACATGGATAAAGCTGGAAACCATCATTCTCTGTAAACTGACACAAGAACAGAAAACCAAACACTGCATGTTTTCACTCATAAGTAGGAGTTCAACAATGAGAACACATGGACACAGGGAGGGGAGTATCACATACCGGGGCCTGTCAGGGGGTTGGGGGCTAGAGGAGGGATAGCATTAGGAGAAATACCTAATGTAGATGACGGGGTGATGAGAGCAGCAAGCCACCATGGCACGTGTATAACTATGTAACACACCTGCACGTTCTGAACATGTATCCCAGAACTTAAAGTATAATTTAAAGAAAAAGTCAAAAAAAAAAAAGGAGAAAATTAAAAAAAAAAAAGAAAACTACAGGTTAAGTATACTTTATCTAAAATGCTGGGGACCAAAAGTGTTTCTGATTTCAAATTTTTTTTCCAGATTTTGAAATATTAGCAAAAATGTAATGAAATACTTTCAGGATGGGACCCAAATGTAAACATGAAATTCATTTATGTTTCATAGACACCTTATACACATAGGCTGAAGGTAATTTTATACAATATTTTAAATAATTTTTGTTCATGAAAGTTTGAATCAGTTTTGATTATGACCAATCAAATGAGGTCAGGTGCGGAATATTCCACCTGTGATGTCATGTTGGTGCTCTTTTGGGATTTCAGAGCATTTTGAATCTCGCATTTTTGGTTTAGGGATGCTCAACCCGTATATATGATGATGCTGAGCACTTCCCATAACAAACCATCAAGAGGTACATCAGGTCAGTTTGTCTCATTACCGCTGACCTTAACTCTGCTCACTTGGTTAGTATGTCATCAGCCAGACTTTTCTGTTGTAAAAGTATGTTTTTTTTCCTTTGTAATTAAAAAATCAACTTGTGGCATGATGCTTTGAGATTGCAGTTACATTCTATCCTCTAGCAACCTTTCAACCAAGATAGTTTAGCGTCCATTGATGACCTCTGCCTGAATCAATTACTACAATCATGGTGGAAAAATTTTGATTTTCTATGTTTCATTTTCTCTGTATTAGGTGACATTCTTTTGTAAAGAACTCCCCGCTTGAGTATATTATGAATTATTACTCTTTAAGTTTAATATATTATAATCTAATAGTATCTGTCTTAAGAGTTGTGAGATATAGGACAAAGGTTTCTAAAACTCATGACACATGCCTGGACAACACCAGTCATTTGACAAGTGCTCTCTATTATTTATAATGATTATTATTTTATCCTATGGACCAGAAGTTAAAGTGTCAATTCAATGTTGTTGTAGTGCACAAATTAGTTGCCAAATCTTATCTTGCCTATGGGGGAAACCATAATGGGGCCACCTTGACCAAACAATTTCCAGATGTCTTGTAGGTCTGTGGTTAAAATATCTCCCTCTTTCTTGGAGATCTAAATGGCACTTCAAGACTGACCAAGTGATTCACAGTTGCTTATTTTCCAGTGATGCCTCTGCTTCCATCTCAAAACCATAGCATGAATAGCTCCTTTGCTGGTCCCTGCTGTAGGCTCACAAGGTCCAGACATCTCCACCAACCTGACTCTTCTCTCTCTCTCTATGGAGGGAAGGAGGATGTTTATCTTTTCCACTGGGAGGCAGCTCCAGTTGCCAAGAAGCCATTACCTAAATGAAGGAGTCCTGGGGAAGAACAGTGAGTGGGCAGTGGAGGCAGCAGCACTACACACTGAACTCCTTGCTAATTTTTAAATTTCTTTCTCTCTCTTTTTTTTTTTTTTGTCTTGTTGGGAGTCTGATATCCTTGGTGCTGAATTCACTCACTACTAGTAAGTTAGTAAGGTATTTAGGGAAGCACACTAACTCTCTCAGTGAGCTAGAGGATATTTATGTATCCAAAAAATTGGATTTGAGTCCAAGAATTAACACGTCTTGCCAAGTACATATAGCCACTAATGCACTGAACTTTGGGAGAAGGAACAACAATATTTAGTTTGAATTCATTACTGGACTTAGCAAATAAGCATTAATGGAATTATACCACCTGCTTCTCCCAGTACTACACATGCAGTTTTGTTTGGAAATACGGGGCGGGGGGTGGGGGGGAGAGGGGGAGAGAGAGAGAGAGAGAGAGAGAGAGAGAGAGAGAGAGAGAGAGAGAGAGAGAGAGACTGTGTGTGTGTGTGTGTGTGTGTGTGTGTGTGTGTGTGTGTGTGTAGTGGGTCAGAAATGAAAGGTAGAAATGATTTTATTGAATAGCCCTTCTGCACCTCCTCCTTCCCCATCCATTCCATGCCTATCTCTGTACCCAGGGAGGATGACTGCTATGAACTCTGTCATCCAGGCTTCTTTCTCATGTGGCTTCCAGCTGAGTTTGGCCATGGGATGCTCAGCAGGAGCTCACATGCTGGGAGGAGTAAAAGGTCTCTTGCCCCTGCTTCTCTGGCAGTAGCTGGGTTTCTCCAGGCTCTAGCGCTTACAGGCTTCTCCTCCACAGCTCCTGCACTCATTGGAGATAGGTAATATTTTTTCCATCTCCTTTGCCTTGAGCTATGAGTAGTAATGGTTTCCTGCGTGAAAGTCTCCAGGTGCCTCACCATCCCATTTTTCTATCCCTGCCAACACTTTTGTAAATAATCTCTTTCAAAGTTGCTTTCTTTGAGTCACCTGGGATGGCTTCTGTTTCCTGCCAGGACCCTGTTACATCCTGATATACCTTCTATCTGTCAGGTTCTGTACTAAATAATTATTCACGTAGTCTCCTCCACCACTCTGGGGGTTGCATTATAACCACCATGTTATAGCTGGGTAAATTGAAGGTCAGAAAAATTACATGACATACCAAGTGTCATGTATCTACCATGGGTGTTAAGGCCCAACTTAGCCTTTCTCTAATGCTACATACAGTGCTTCTACATACCGTGTTTCTGTAAGCCATGTAACACTTTCTTAATGATGGTCCAAGAAGTTTTTAATTTCATAGGTGAGGAGATGCCTAAAGGTATTTATAAGCTTAAAACAAACACCATAAAAGCTAACACTAAAGGGCTTTGGAGAACCGGAGACCCTGTTAGATATTTATTTCCTGCCTTCCAATCACTTTATCTCAAATTCACAGGGAAAGGTCATCTGTTGGGCAAACCTATTATATCAGTGAATCTGATTGAAGGAGATGCAGATCTGAGAGGAGTAATTTTCCTGGAGTTAGTAATTTGCAGTTGCCCTAGGAATTCTAGAGAACACAGTCAAATCTTTGATGGTCTGAATGATGTGCTGTTAACCTTAACCGTGGTTCACTCTATTAACAAGATCCCCCCATCTCCATAGCCACTGCCCTTTTTTCCATTTCTTTCTTTTTTCCTACTTTTTTCTCTTTCTCTCTATCTTATACCCACACTTCTGCCCTACCTCCTATCTTTCTTTCTACCACTGCTATAGAATTTTTCTGCATCAGTTCCCAGTGAGTGAGTGTGCTGTTGCTTAATGGAAATCACCATTAGAAGGGAATGGAAGGCCTGTGGGTTAGGAGACCCAACAAAACAGATAAAGCTATACCTGTCTTCTTTTCTCCTGAGCCTCTTCTCTCAACTCCAACTTCCTCAACAATTTTCACAACTCTTTTGGCCCTCCACCCAGAATGAAGTTCCACATGCAGTTTCAGTAATCACTTTTTAAGTTACACAACTATAGTTAAGAAAACTTTTAATTGAAAGTTATACAGCAGGCCAGGATGGGTAGGTTGGAGTATGGTTTCCTGTGGCGTGAGTTCTGAGGGGACAAAAGCAGGTGATATGAAGGAAATGGAATAGGGTAGGGACTTCCTTCTTGTCCTGAACTCTGAGCAGTCTTCCAGAGTGGGAAACCCATAGTATTATGTAAGTATCTGTTCTCATACTGCTAATAAAGACATATCCGAAACTGGGTAATTTATAAAGGAAAGAGGTTTAATTGACTCACAGTCCCACATGGCTGGGGAGGCCTCACAATCATGGCAAAAGGCAAAGGAAGAGCAAAGTCATATCTCACATGGTAGCAGGCAAAGAGACCACGTGTAGGGGAACTCTCCTTTAGAAAACCATCAGATCTTGTGAGACTTACTATCACGAGAATAGCATGAGAAAAACCCACCTCCATGATTCAAATACCTCCCACCAGGTCTCTCCCACAACACAGGAGAATTAGGGGAACTACAATTCAAGATGAGATTTGGGTGGGGACTCAGCCAAACCACATCAATAAGCTTTTTCTAAATGTGGCCTGAGAACTACCTGCATCAGGCTCACCTGGTGCTTGTTAACAATGCAGATTTCTGGGCCCCACGGAACCTACTGAAGGGGAATCCCTAGGAGAAATCAGCATTTTAAACAAGTTCTCAGTGGAGATACTTAACGTACATCAAAATACAAGAACTACATTAGTTAGCCGAATCACTTGAGAAAGTAAACTCTGAGCCTCACTTTCTTCATCTGTAAAATGGGTGGAAAACCATTTTCATAGAGGTGTTATGAGAACTAAAGCATCATTTAGTCCTTTGTCTATAATACTTAATAACACTTAATAAATGTTTTTTAAAATAAATAATTAAAACCAGTGATTCTTTCATGATGAAACGGAATAGATTGGTGAATATTCACACCAACTGGCATTTGAGTTTTAGTAAAGACATAGACAACAGAAGAATGATTTTTTAAAAAGCGTAACCGTTAGACAATCTGGACCACAACGAGCTTGGTCATGCCCACTTCAGGAGGGAAAGTGATAGTGTTATATATTGCTATTTTCTGTTTCATACAATCCTGCTGCCAGAAAAATCAGTAAGTTATCCTGCTTCCCACAAGGTTCTGTGTTATGTTTTGTTTGGTGTCATGCCTGCTTTTTTCTACTTTTCTTCCTCCCTTGTCTTTTAAATTGTAAATTTTGTCTGAAAAACAAACAAAAAAAAAAAAAAAGAAAAGAAAAAAGAAAAAATGAGGGGCATTATTTAAGTAGAGAAAACAGTTTTATACACTTCCAAGGGAGAATCTAGTAATATATGAGGGTATAAAAAGCACTGTGAATTTTCATTGCATTTGCTGGTTTCAAAGTTCTTTAGTGACCTGCTATAAGAACAGAAGGCCTTCCATTTTAATACACACTCTGCTGAGAAACTTGCAGCTGATTTATGACCTCTCAAACCTGAGGCTTCACTTTCTACATGTATACTTGGGAGACATCATGGTTTCAGGAAAGGAGAAAGAGGATTTTTCTTCCCTCAGTAATTAAATTCCAATTCTATCTTAAGGTGATCTCCAAGATAAAATAAAAACATAGACAATAAAAAGACAAAATAGAAATGTACAATCAGGACCATAGAAATTTAATTGGAGAATATTATCAGCATGGAACTAGAAAAATGCAAATTCATCACCAATGATTCCTTCACCTAGATGACCATCAGAAATACACGAATGCTTTAAAAATGTTGATTCTTGGGCTTCATCTCAGACTTAGTCTCTCCAGAAATAAGGTCCAAAAATCAGACTTTTAAAAGCTCCCCACACTGGGAATATAAACTATATGTATGTGTGCATGTATATATGTGTGTGTTCATTTACTTATTCTGTACTCTACCAAAGCAAAAAAAAAATGGCAAAATGAAGTCCATAACATTTATAAATAGGACTTCTTAAAGTAGGAAACATAAGAGAAGCTCTTCCTCCAAGTGAATTCTGAAGGCAATCTCTCTTTTGGTATTGTATCCACAGGGCTGTGTAGTTTAGCAAAGCCCTTACAGCCCACTGAGAGGTATGAGGCTGTGTGTCCCTTCTCTGCAGAGTGAACCAAATATTTTTCTGAATGGGCTGCTGACTCCCCTCCAATGTGAGAGGGTTCTTAATAAGACTGTGCATTGGATGTAGATAATTTTAAAACAATAATAAAACACTGTAAATATTTTTCTATTATTGCCATGTGCTAGCAAACATGAGAAACGAAATAATGTCAATGAAAAAATACTCCTGCCCTTAAAAAAGTTTTTTTGTTAGTATAAATTCTAACAATTACTGTTGAGGTGTTTTTTTTTTTTTGGTTTTTTTTTTTTTTTTTTTTTTTTGAGATGGAGTCTTGCTTTTTTGCCCAGGCTGGAGTACAATAGCATGATCTCAGCTCACTGCAATCTCCACCTCCCAGGTTCGAGCAATTCTGCCTCAGCCTCCCAAGTAGCTGGGATTATGGGCACCCACGACTGCAACCAGCTAATTTTTGTATTTTTAGTAGAGACCGGGTTTCTCCATGATGGCAGGCTGGTTTGAACTCCTGACCTCAGGTGATCCGCCTGCCTCAGCCTCCCAAAGTGCTGGGATTACAGGCGTGAGCCACTGCACCTGGCCACTGCTGAGTTTTCATAGCATTATATACATATACACACATACACACAAGTATGTACATATACTTAATAGTGCAGTGTTTATAAACACAGAATCAGAACTTGAATTCCTTCATCCTATATAGAGGAACTTGAATTCCTGTCATCCTATATGGATGTAATTTAAATACAGTGTCTTCTCCAAGTTTTTATTTGTGCTTTACTTTAAAAACAGTAACAGGACATGAACTACAAATTGTAATATCCTTGTTTGGTAAATGCAAATTTTAGGTCACACATAAAATATTTTGTGGAATTTAAAGACATATGTAAATACTAAGGTTTACTCTTCATTTTGAATTGTTTAAAAACTAAATAACAATTCAAGAAAATATGTTATTTAGTGTACAATTTAGTAGCTACTAAAATTGTTTCATTTGAAGACATTTTACTTACTACTATTTATCTCTACTGGCATGATCATATATAAATATATATATAATGGTTATATATATCATGATTATATATATATGAATATTTTATTCAACTTTGTGTGTGTAGATATACACAAAGTTTTATATATATATACACACACACACACACAAAGTTCAGTAAAACAAGATTTTTACTGTGTTTATTTCAGGCTATTATTATTCATTCCACATTATAATTATTAACGAAAGTAGCTCGGTCATTTATAGGAGGGGTTGTTAGGAAACATTCTGCTCTGCTGTCGAATCTAGTAGATACACTGTTGCTCCCCTTCATCTCTTCCCTCCCTCCCTCACCAAAATCAGTGTTTCCATGCGTGGTTCACAGCTTCTGTCTCCGGCTCTAATTTCTAGTGCACTGTAATAGTCCCTTGCATTTGTATTTGTTGCTTTCCTCTCTTTTGTTTCTGCTTTCCCTTTTCTTTTTGTAAAATTTCTTGATTTTTCCTGTGCCCTTAGTTCCTTCTTCAGATGCTTGGTTTGGACCATTCCTGCTAGCCAGTAAGAATCCCTTTATTTCTGCTTGGAACACTCCTTACTACATGAGGAAAAGGTTTTGCCCCCATGGCTGAAGGGCTGTTACTGTTACTTGCCTGGAAGCTGATCCCTTCACCTTTTCCTTAATTCCTGGAGGTATTCCAGATATAGAAGTCACCAGGTTTATATATTTCCAAAGTAAACACTAACACAATTTTACCTATAATGCTAAATTATTATAATAAGCTCTGGTGGTGAATTTAATGAACATAAAATAGACATGGCTTGCCATGCAAAGAAACAAACACTCCCATTATCACCTAATTTCCTCATCTATTACTTTGAAAAGTGTACAGTGACACCATCTCACACTTATTTGTATAGTACTTGCTCTTTCATTTGCATTATTTCCTTTGCCATTTACAACAATCTTATTATCAGTCATCGCTATTACTGTCCAATATCATCTCCATTTTAGAAAGAAGTAAAGCACTTAAATGACTTGCCTATAGTTACTTGGAAGGCCAGTGGCAGAAAGAAGTATTTTCCCCACATCAAACTGCTTCTAAGTTTCATAAACTGTTACTTTTTAGAGTTTCATGAAAATACTGCAATGCTCATGTGAGGAAATAATTATTAAAATTTGGGAGGCTCTCACTTTAAAATATATCATTATGCCTGATGGTAGAGACCTGCTTATCTGAGTATCTGAATGATACAGTCTCTTTTATTATAAATAGAATCTTTATTTATGAAACCAAAACATTTGACTTATGCATTAAATAGATGAAGTAGCTTCTTAGATTCATAATAATGGAGGGGGTTCTGGAGGGCATGAATTATGTTTTAACAGAATTAAATTTTCATATCTCCTCTTAACTAGCCCATCCTCCAAGACTCATTCCTAATCATACCTTCTTGAAACTCCTCTTATATCCCCAGATGGATATCTTTCTCTCTGCACCTGCAGATTTTGCACTGGGGATTCCTTACTTTGTCCAGCCCAACATCTAACTCTTCATGTGGTAATGGAACCCGCATTTCTCCTGTGGATTCACTCTTCTCCCATCGTGAGTCCTAGGTGGTTTGAGCATGCCAACTCTCTCTTGATTCCTGGGATGAGCCCATGGTAAAGGCCTAGTCAAGGAAATCCCCTTGGCTACAGAAACTAGTTGAGGCCTGAGTCCAATAAGCCTCAATCACAAAGCTTTTTGTGAGACTGCTGTAAGAAAGAAAATGACTTTGGGGGACTAAGAACTGGAGGGACAGAAATCGAGATTTGTGGAAGCTGCCATGGGTAAAGGGTTTGACTGAGAGTAAGCCTCTTCATCCAATACGTCTTTTTAAAAATGTCAAACATTTTATGTATAGCCAGACTTCTTATTCTAAGATACTCATAACTTTGATCTCAGTTCTGAAATCAAAATAAAGCCAAATTTGAGGCAGAGCAGGACCAGACAGAGGGAGAAAGGAGGAACAGGAGAGTGGAAGGGGGAAATTGATCCAGCGAGACAGAGACCAGTGTTGTCACCACTGACCTTCTGGATTTATTTATGCCTGATGCTAGATTACCTCTGGACTCTTCAGTTATGTGAGCTAATGGCTTGATTTTTTTTTCCTTCAGGAAAACTGAGTTGGGTTTTTATCAAATAATTATAATAGAAATGAACATAGTTACTTTAGAGAATCATTTTTTCTTCTCTTAGGCCACATATCATTCTTTGCCAAATAGAGTGTTAACCTGTGAAAAAGTGCAGTCCCCTTGCATCAACGGGGAACTTTTGAAAGCAGAGAGCAGGCTCTAGGGGTCCTTGTTTGTTTTTTCCCACATAATATTTTAGATTTGATTTTTGTTGGAGAGCACACATATCAGGGCTAGTGGTCCTTGTTTCCCTGTGGAACCTGGCATTCCTTGGGGGTATAAGTGCTCTACACTGACTTTCTTATGGACAATAAAGCCCACATGTTCATTTAAATTAACTTTCTGATGTAGAGCATTTAATTTGAGCATTGTTTTTCTTTGGCATTCAGGAGGGAGCTGTCACAACATTTCTAATACTAATCAGTGTTTGAATGTGCTACTCCTTTGAAATCCCACAGATGCAAATATTTATGAATTTATATAGCTACCATTTAGTGGTCAGGCATGCCTATTTTAATTTCAGAACTCAGATAAAAACATGACTAACTTAGCATGATAAGTCTAGTTATAGTGTTTGACATTAAAAAATATCACATAGGAAGGCGAGGGTCAGGTCTAAGTGAAAAGATATGAAGTCCTATTTTGGACATGTTGAGTTTGAGATGCCTATGGGATAGGGATATTAAAGCAGAGATAGCTAAGAGTTAGCTGAATTAATGGCTCTAGACTTTAGGTGAGAGTGTTAAGGGGAAAATACTTACTTGGCTACATATTAGTATCACCTGGGGAGTTTTTAAAACCCATAATGCCCAGGCCACATCTCAGACCAATTTAATCAGAAGCTCTGGGAGTGGAGATTAGACATAACTATTTTTTAAAGCTCTTCAGGTTGGTACAATGTACAACCAACACTGAGAAATAATGTCCCGGTGTGTCTGGCTAATGTTTCAACTGGAAAATTCAGGCAACAGATAAAAACATTTTGGGATATAATTATCCACTTAAGGCATGGTTCCAATATTCCCCAGAAAATGGTTTTATTTGTATGTCCCTTTTCTCACTATTCCTATCTTATAATTCTATGAAATTTCCCAATTAAATAGAGAGACTGCATAAAAGTGGAAAGAACATAAACTTTCCCAGATATATAGATCTGAGTTCAAATCCTGCCTCCTCCACTCGTTAACTGTGTGTCCCTGGCTGAGATGCTTAACTTCCTTAAGGCTTAACAGCTTTCTTATTTGTAAAAATGGGAATAGAACTGACTTTCAGAAGACTATAGGTAAATGAGATACTTCAAATAAAACGGAAAACACAGGGCCAGCTATTTTGTAGCTGTTTAATATATTGATAGTAACTGTTGAAATAAGGTACACAGTTCACACGTATAATGATAGGAGCAAATGTCTGTTATCTGCAGATAACAGGCTTAAGGGTATCTGGTTTGGGGTCTGCAGCCATGAGTAGATCTACACACTGTATCTCAAGCTTCTGTCATTCACTGTCAGGGTTTTGTAATATTTTCACCTTGATTAATGTTGTGAGAAGAACGGGTCCTACACGAGGCAGCTGGTAAGCAGAACGGTGGTGATAAGAAATAACCAAACAAGACAGTGGTCCCATTTTTTTTTTCCCCACCAAGGCCTGGCTTAGCATCTAATCTTATTTTCCCAATTTTGTATTTACAATGCATTTTCCTTTTATCATGCCTTTTAATGGCTATTTCTTTCCCCTAGCTGCACACACTCATGCACCCCCATTCCCAAATTCACGTGCCCATGTTCCTTAGCATAGACTCCTAAAGCTAGCCTCTATTTTTATCTCTTCACTCTTCCCTTCGTCCCAGTGGCATCATCTGGTTTTGCAGATATTTCACAAAACCTCGACAGGCACTAAGCCAAGGAAACCACTTAGGGAAGGAGGAATATGATGTATTTACATACCATTATCTAAAATGTGAGATTTCTATAGCAAACATTGCTTATTTATAATAACACCAAAATGGAGCCACCTATTAAACCTTTCAATAAAACTGATTATACACAGCCTTTACCAGTACTTATTTAGAAAAGATTATACACAAGTGAGAAAATGTCCCTCCTTTCTCTACCACCCACTGTTCAATTCTAAATGCCTTATTAGTGCATCTAAAATGCATATTTTACTGAGAAGTGTGCCTAAAACTTCCACCAAATCCACCTTAAGGTGCACTAAAGCAGGGTCCAGCAAAATTTTCACGAACAGGAAATTACACACACATAAATGCATTTGTTTTTGATATCATCTGTCAGGCAAAATTAAAACTGATTTTCTTTCCATTCATTTACATCAAAAAAATCCCAAAATAATAGAATTCAGCAGGTTCTCATTTGAGGGAGAGACAGAAATGGACCACATAGGACTTACCTGGCAGGAGTAGGGGGCAAGGTGTTGGCAGTGCCGCTGGGGCTTTCGGCCTACAGCACGTGCATTAAACACAAAGCCATCTTTGGCTGTTTTTCAAGACAGAGGCAGGGGTGCTGCAGAAAGATACCGTGAACTCCTTATATGGAAAGAAGCCAGACTGAAGCAGCATGCGGAGCGAGCTGAATTAAGTGTGCAGATTAAATGAACAGCTTGCTTTATGTACATCAGTTAAGTTCAAAGCTTTCGGACCTACTGCTAATAGCAGGCTTGGTGAAGAAATAAACAGTGAACTGGTGCCATGGGCCTGGCAGAAGGCAGGCAAGAACTGCACCTGCCCTCTGGCTCTCTGTTCCTCCAATCTGCCTTTCTGTTGTACAGTTTCCTCTGTATCTGGGGCTTTATTTACAGCACCGATTCTTGTGTGAAAAAGAAAAGGCTTCATCTCCGTTTAGTCTGGAATCCCTAACCAACAATAGTGGAGGGAGGGAGGGGAGTGTTCTGTGCCCAGGAAGAGGAGTTAGGACAGCTGAGAATTTAATAGCACGGACTTGAACATCAGAACCTGAAGAATGAGGGTGTCGTTCCTGCTGACCTAGGCACAGAGCTCTCCACAGGCCTTAGATGCAAATAGGACTGTGCACACCAAAGAACACAAACGTCATGTGGTGTCATTAGTGTTGCTTCTACTGTGCTTATTGTCCATGGTAGCTAAAGGTGATTCTAGTCCCAGCCCAGTGAGGCTGGCAGATAATATCCCTCTAAGGTCTATGTGCAGGGGAAATAGTCTTCTCCAAACGGTTACTGTCTCCAGTTCAAGCCAAAGAGTGTGAACTCTCCATAACTCTTCTTAAGAATTAAAAACTTATTTTGCAAATTATATAGATAAAACACATTCTTCTAGAAAATAAGAAAATATAGAAAACCATAAAGAAAAAAAATTACCCAGGAATCTACTCCCAAAAGAATCCCTTAACATTTTTCTGTACATTCTTCTCAGGAGACTTCTTATGAGTCTCAAACTCCTAATAAAACTGGATTTTATTAGAATTTATGAGATAATCATCGACAAAGACACTATAGCTGAAATCCCCGGAGAAAATGCCTACAATTTACATAGAGAGTATTTCTTTGCAGTGGAAATCGTAAGGAACTCTGTGGTCAGGCTCAGAAAAGACGACAGAGCAAGCCTAGCAGCAGCTTCACGTGGAAGTATTTTCAGCTCTGAGCTCCCAGGGCTTCCCACGGGGCAGGTGTGATCATCCAGGGACGTGTGGGGCTCAGGCCTATTGGCCAGTGTGTGCTGTTGTGGGGCTGCCAGCAATGGCCACTCATGTCACCCTTAAGATGTGAGAAGAAGTCTAGTTTCCAATACATGGAATCTTGAAATGATGCACTGAACTTTCTGGCCCTTGTCATCTTATCTCTGGGTCTCGTGGCCTTCTTCATTTCCTTTCAACTTGCTGTGGATATCCTTAGGAAGCCCGGATGCCTTTCAACTTCTGGACGTGCCAGGCAGATGCGGCACATGTACCACAGTACATTCCTATGCAGAGTGGGTTGTCGGGGGTGAGGGGGTGTATAAAAGAAACCTTAATTGTACTCAGTTCTCACACATAAGTAGATGTTTTTTGACAAACTGAGTCATGTCCTTTACTTCCCAGGTTGGATCTGTTCCCTTTTTCCCCAACTTTGCGGTAGAGCCAGCTGGGCTCAGTGCCTCAGGGAAGCCATGTGGTCTGGAAGAAAATTAAAATAACCTGCATGTTTTCCTGAAATTTGTGTTCCAAAGCTCAAATCTTTGGGAGAATTTAGGGAATTCATAGAGATATACACAGAGCCTGGAAGAACCAGGAAGGGAGAAGAGCTGAGACAAGCCATATTCTCCTGGGCTGTGCTGAAGGGGCCAGGAGGCTGAGGAAAGGGAGTGGGAGGGAACTGGGCGCCCCTCCTCTCTGTCTGGAGTTGCCTCTTCCACCTCAGGAAGCCCCACGAAGACTGCACCTATCAGTGTGCCACTGGGGAAAAGGTTGATGGTCCAGTCAGCTGCCTCCAGTGCATCCCTAAACGCTGGACTCTAGAACTATAGCCAAATGTGAAGGTAGGGGTGGTGGAGTTCCAAAACTCCAGGAAGGGCTGAGGTTCAAGTCTAGGATAGTGACTCAGAGTGAGAAACTGGCTTAATGAACAATGAAACTGTGTTTATTGCTCTTCTGAGTTGTGGATTAATATCATACTAGTATTAGTTTCCTATTGCTGCTGTTCCAAATAACAATAAAGATTTGAAATGGTGCAAGTCTATTATCTTACAGTTTTGTAGGTCAAAAGTCTGACAGAAGCTTCACTGGACAAAAATCAATGTGTCCTTAGCAGGGCTAAGTTCCTTTCTGGAGGCTCCAGGAGAGAATCTGTTTATTTGCAACTTCCAGCATCTACAGGCTTCAAAAATTTCTTACCTCCGGGTTCCCTTCTATCTTCAAAGTCAGCAATGGCTGGCTTTGTCATATTGCAGAACTCTGAAACTGACTATTCTATATCTTCCCCCCATTCATGGACCCTTGTGATCATATCAGGTCTACCTGAATAATCCAGGGTAATCTATTTTGAAGTCAGCTGATTAGCAACCTTAATTCCATCTGCAACCTTAATTCTCCTTTTCAAATGACATAACACATTCATAGGTCCTAGAGTCTAGGATGTGAACTCCTTGTGGGGAGGCATTATTTTACCTACCACAAACCCAGTTACACACTGGACCAACAGCATCAGCATCAATTGGGAGCCTGTTAGAAATGCAAGTTCTCTAGCCTCCTGTCATACCTACTGAATCAGCATCTTCACTTGACCAAGATCCTAAGGTGATTGATTCCTATGCACTGATTCAGAGCATTCCGAATAGTAGAAGCTTGGATATTTGTACAGAAGTAATATGCAAAGAAGCAGGGCCAATGTTTACCAAAAAAAAAAAAAAACAGGATCAGAGGTTAAATAATTTAGCAAAATCACTTAGTGCAGTGGTTGCCAATCTGTCCTGCACATTAGAATTAGCTGGGACCATTCACAATTGCTATGAAGAGAATAAAATACCTAGGAATACAAATAACAAGGAATGTGAAGGACCTCTTCAAGGAGAACTACAAACCACCACTCAAAGAAATAAGAGAGGACACAAACAGACGGAAAAACATTTTATGCTCATGGTTAGGAAGAAACAACATTGTGAAAAAGGCCATACTGCCCAAAGTAATTAATAGATTCAATGCTATCTCCATCAAGCTACCACTGACTTTCTTCACAGAACTGGGAAAAACCACCTTAAACTTCATATGGGATATAAAAATATTGCGTCACTTCCGTTCTCTCTTCCACAGGAGGCTTACATGCCGCCGCTTGTGCTGCCGCCATGTCTCTAGTGATCCCTGAAAAGTTCCAGCATATTTTGTGAGTACTCAACACCAACATCGATGGGCGGCAGAAAATAGCCTTTGCCATCACTGCCATTAAGAGTGTGGGCCGAAGATATGCTCATGTGGTGTTGAGGAAAGCAGACGTTGACCTCACCAAGAGGGCAGGAGAACTCACTGAGGATGAGGTGGAACGTGTGATCAGCATTATGTAGAATCCACACCAATATAAGATCCCAGACTGGTTCTTGAACAGACAGAAGGATGTAAAGGATGGAAAATATAACCAGGTCCTAGCCAATGGTCTGGACAACAAGTTCCGTGAAGACCTGGAGCGACTGAAGAAGATTCGGGCCCGTAGAGGGCTTCGCCACTTTTGGGGCCTTCGTGTCCGAGGTCAGCACACCAAGACCACTGGCCACCATGGCCACACCGTAGGTGTATCCAAGAAGAAGTAAGTCTGTAGGCCTTGTCTGTTAATAAATAGTTTATATACCGAAAAAAAAAAAAACACAACAAAAAAACACTTCATATGGAACCAAAAAAGAACTTGCATAGCCAAGACAATCCTCAGCAAAAAATAAAAAATAAAAAATAAAAAAAACAAAGCTGGAGGCATCATGCTACCTGACTTCAAACTATACTACAAGGCTACAGTAATCAAAATAGCATTGCATTGGTACCAAAACAGAGATATAGACCAATGGAACAGAACAGAAGCCTCAGAAATAATGCCACACATCTACAACCTTCTCATCTTTGACAAACCTGACAAAAACAAGCAATGGGGAAATGATTCCATGTTTAATAAATGGTGTTGGGAAAACTGGCTAGCAATATGCAGAAAGCTGAAACTGGATCCCTTCCTTACACCTTATACAAAAATTAACTCTGGATGGATTAAAGATTTAAACTAAGACCTAACACCATAAAAACCCTAGAAGAAAACCTAGGCAATACCATTCAGGACATAGGCATGGGCAAGGACTTCATGACTGAAACACAAAAAGCAATCGTAAATTTCCAGCATGTACAGGCTTCACAAAATTGACAAATGGGATCTCTTAAATTAAAGAGCTTCTGCAGAGCAAAATAAACTATCATTAGAGTGAACTGGCAACCAACAGAATGGGAAAAAAATTTTGCAATCTACCCATCTGACAAAGGGCTAATATCCAGAATCTACAAAGAACTTAAACAAATTTACAAGAAAAAAAATCCATCAAAAAGTGGGCAAAGGATATGAACGACACTTCTCAAAAGGAGACATTTATGCAGGCAACAAACATATGAAAAAAAGTTCATCATCACTGGTCATTAGAGAAATGCAAATCAAAACCACATTGAGATACCATCTCACGCCAGTTAGAATGGTGATCATTAAAAAATCTGGAGACAGATGCTGGAGAGGATATGGAGAAATCGGAATGCTTTTACACTGTTGGTGAGAGTGTAAATTAATTGAACCATTGTGGAAGACAGTATGGCAATTCCTTAAGGATCTAGAACTAGAAACACCATTTGACCCAGCAGTACCATTATTGGGTATATACCCAAAGGATTATAAATCGTTCTATCATAAGGACACATGCACACGAATGTTCATAGTGGCACTGTTTACAATAGCAAAGACTTGGAACAAACCCAAATGTCCATCAATGATAGACTGGATAAAGAAAATGTGGCACATATACAGCATGGAATACTATGCAGCCACAAAGGAGGGTGAGTTCACGTCCTTCTCAGGGACATGGAAACCATTATTCTCAGCAAACTGACACAGAACAGAAAACCAAACACCACATGTTCTCACTCATAAGTAGGTATTGAGCAATGAGAACACATGGACACAGGGAGGGGAACATCACACACCAGGGCCTTTCGGGGGGTGATGGTCTAGGGGAAAGATAGCAGTGGGTGGGGGGATTGGGGAGGGATAGTGTTAGGAGAAATACCTAATGTAGGTGACGAGGTGATGGATGCAGCAAACCACCTATGTAACAAACCTGCACATTCTGCACATGTTCCCCAGAACTTAAAGTATAATAATTAAATTTTTTAAAAAACTACAAAAAAAAAAAAAAAAGAATTAGCTGGAAATATTGAGGCACTTTAAGAACTCCCAAGGGCCAGGCTACATCCCAGACCAATGAAGTCAGATTCTATGATGGTGGGACACCAATATTAGTTGCTTTTAAAATGCCCTAGATGTTTCCACCCTGCAGCTAATTTTAAAAGTATGGGTTTTAGAAGACTTTAACGGTGAAGAGAACCTAAATTCTAGGTTTTCAGAATGATCAATTTTCTGGGTTTGCCCAGGAATGTTCTGGTTTTAAAACTATAAAGTGGTGTGTCTTAGAAACTCCACTCAATCCTGTGCAACCTGGGACAGTTAGGCACCCTTGTTTCCAGGTATAAAATCCAGTCCACCACAAGCTGCTGCAAATTGTTGAGTTTAGCTTTTCACCCTTACCTTTTCCACTGGTTTCCTTTTAGATACACACTGGACACAGATAAGCCATAAAGTGACAGTGCCTTGACTGTGTGGGTGAGATAGATAACCCCACGTTCTCCTTTAGAACTGAGGTATGCTCTTAGATCTGCATCTCACACAGCCAATGGAAGCATGCTAATGATCTTAAAAGCTCATTAACTCTTTTCAAGCATGACAGTGAGGTCATGGGAAGAAGGTAGATGATTTCTCTTTCCTTACACTAAGACTTTCGTCTTTTGGACTCCTCCCTCCCTTCTAGTATTCCCTACTTAGGAAACATATTTGGTAATACGAGCAAGGTCATTTATTGGTTATTAGTTGTCTTGTAAAACTTTTTTTTTTAATGAAAAAGTAGCACTGCATGTAAACTGAGTAATATGGTTTGTCTGTGTTCCCACCCAGATCTCATCTTGAATTGTAGCTTCCATAATTCCCATGTGTCATAGGAGGGAGGGACCTAGTAGGAGGTAACTAAATCATGGGCATGGATCTTTCCCATGCTGTTCTCATGATTACGCATAAGTCTCACGAGATCTGATGGTTTCATGAAGGGAGTTCCCCTGCATACACTGTCTTACCTGCGGTCATGTAAGATGTGACTTTGCTTCTCATTCCCCTTTTTCCATGATAGTGAGGCCTCCCCAACCATGTGGAACTGGGAGCCAATTACTCTTTCCTTTATACATTACCAAGGCTTGGGTACGTATTAGGAGCATGAGAACAGACTAATACACCCAGGGTCTCCAAAATGAAAATGTGGAGGACTATGTATTATATTCCTCACTTTTTGATGGGTGAGGCTTTCTGACCCATTTTTAAAAAATTATTTATTGACTGATTTTTTTTTTTTTTTTTTTTTTTTTTTTTTTTGAGACGGAGTTTCGCTCTTGTTACCCAGGCTGGAGTGCAATGGCGCGATCTCGGCTCACTGCAACCTCCGCCTCCTGGGTTCAGGCAATTCTCCTGCCTCAGCCTCCTGAGTAGCTGGGATTACAGGCACGCGCCACCATGCCCAGCTAATTTTTTGTATTTTTAGTAGAGACGGGGTTTCACCATGTTGACCAGGATGGTCTTGATCTCTTGACCTCGTGATCCACCCGCCTCGGCCTCCCAAAGTGCTGGGATTACAGGCGTGAGCCACCGCGCCCGGCCGTATTGACTGATTTTTAATATATTTTATTGCACTTTAGATTCTGGGGTACAGGTGTAGAACATGCAGGATTGTTGCATAGGTACACACATGGCATCCCCAAATCACCTGTGTCTGGCATTTCTCCCCATGTTATCCCTCCTGAACTTCCTACCCCCTGCTGTCCCTCCCCCACTCCCCCCAAAAGTTCCCAGTATGTGATGCTCCCCTCCCTGTGTCCATGTGTTCTCATTGTTCAACACCCACCTATGAGTGAGAGAATGATGGTTTCCAGATTCATCCACATCCCTACGAAGGACACGAACTCATCATTTTTGATGGCTGCATAGTATTCCATGGTGTATATGTGCCACATTTTCCTTGTCCAGTCTATCATCGATGGGCATGTGAGTTGGTTCCAGGTCTTTGCTATTGTAAACAGTGCCACTGTGAACATTCGTGTGCATGTGTCCTTCTAATAGAACGATTTATAATCCTTTGGATATATACCCAGTAATGAGATTGCTGGGTCAAATGGAATTTCTATATCTAGGTCCTTGAGGAATTGCCACACTGCCTTCCACAGTGGTTGAACTAATTTATACTCCCACCAACAGTGTAAAACTGTTCCTATTACTCCACATCCTCTCCAGCTTCTGTTGTCTCCAGATTTTTTAATGATCACCATTCTAACTGGCGTGAGGTGGTATCTCAATGTGGTTTTGATTTGCATTTCTCTAATGACCAGTGGTGATGAGCATTTTTTCATATGTTTGTTGGCCTCATACATGTCTTCTTTTGAAAGTGTCTGTTCATTTCCTTTGCCCACTTTTGGATGGGCTTGTTTGTTTTTTTCTTGTAAATCTGTTTTAGTTCTGTGTAGATTCTGGATATTAGCTCTTTGTCAGATGGGTAGATTGCAAAAGTTTTTTCCCATCCTGTTGGTTGCTGGTTCACTCTAATGATTGTTTCTTTTGCTGTGCAGAAGCTCTGGAGTTTAATTAGATCCCATTTGTCTATTTTGGCTTTTGTTGCCATTGCTTTTGGTGTTTTAGTCATGAAGTCCTTGCCTATGCCTACATCCTGAATGGTTTTGCCTAGGTTTTCTTTAGGGTTTTTATGGTGTTAGGTCTTATGTTTAAGTCTTTAATCTATCTGGAGTTAATTTTAGTGTAAGGTGTCAGGAAGGGGTCCAGTTTCTGCTTTCTGTACATGGCTAGCCAGTTTTCCCAACACCATTTATTAAACAAGGAATCTTTTTATTTTTAAGCTATGTTTTCAAACAGGAGAGGGGAAGGTGGGCCTTCAACCAATTAAGAATAGATAGCTGATATCCAGAATTTACAACGAACTAAAACAGATTTACAAGAAAAAAACAAACAAGCCCATTCAAAAGTGGACGAAGGATATGAACAGATACTTTACAGAAGAAGACATACATGAGGCCAACAAACATATGAAAAAATGCTGATCATCACTGGTCATTAGAGAAATGCAAATCAAAACTACATTGAGATACCATCTCACGCCAGTTAGAATGGCGATCATTAAAAAATCTGGAGACAACAGATGCTAGAGAGGATGTGGAGAAATGGGAACACTTTTACACTGTTGGAAGGAGTGTAAATTAGTTCAACCATTGTGGAAGACAGTGTGGTAATTCCTCAAGGACCTAGAAATAGAAATTCCATTTGACCCAGCAATCTCATTACTGGGTATATATCCAAAGGATTATAAATCGTTCTACTACAAGGACACATGCACACGAATGTTCATTGCAGCACAGTTTACAATAGCAAAGACCTGGAACCAACCCAAATGCCCATCAATGATAGACTGGACAGGGAAAATGTGGCACATATACACCATGGAATATTATGCAGCCATCAAAAATGATGAGTTATCATCCTTTGTAGGGACATGGATGAATCTGGAAACCATCATTCTCAGGAAACTGACAGAAGAACAGAAAATCAAACACCACATGTTCTCACTCATAGGTGGGTGTTGAACAATGAGAACACATGGACACAGGGAGGGGAGCACTATACACTGGGGTCTGTTGGGGGGAAATAGGGGAGGGACGGCGGGGGGTGGGGAGTTGGGGAGAGATAGCATGGGGAGAAATGCCACATATAGGTGATGGAGAAGAAGGCAGCAAATCACACTGCCACGTATGCACCTATGCAACAATCTTGCATGTTCTTCACATGTACCCCACAACTTAAAATGCAATAAAAAAAAAAAGAAAAAAAAACAATACATAGACACAGATCTACCTGTCACTCTGGATTCTATGCATCCCTCATCCCTTATCATGGGATGAGAACCAGGCACAACATTCTAGTGTTACTAATAAAAGTGCCTTCCCATATGCTCACCCACAGACTCCCAACTCACAACAGAATATAGTTCCCATTTCAACTTCTGGTTCTCCCAACAGATGTTTTTATGGTTATAGGGGCATGAAAATGTATTACCATGAAAGGATTTAAGTCAGCCAACATTTAAGTCAAAGCAAGAACTTCTCAAGGTTCCTGGTTTGCTCAGGAAGTCTTAAAAACAATGTTGTTAGTGGATAAAGGGGAAGGAAAGAAGAAGGGAGAATTTTTGATGTTTAATACCTCAGTGCATTCTCAGGTCACAACTGGCCAAGTGCCAAAAACTGCCTGTAGGATAAGCACCTTCATGGGATCCAAGCTTATTCATGCATTTACTTTAAAAGTATTTGATCCAGAACAAGTACTATGTGGAAAATCCTTTGTCTTTGCTCCCTTGGTTCTTTGTGAGACAACTACTTAAAATGCAAATAATCATTTTCTGTGTATGTCTGCTTCAGCAGAAACACAAATTACTACCTAGAATATATCCTAATAAAAGATTATAACTCTGTGGAAGAAAATACAAATCTATTTTTGGTTTACCAGGTACAGAAAAAGCTTTCTGTTCTAAATGAAACACACATGTCTTTATTCCTGCACTTCAGATATTCATTATTCTGAATGATTGAAATGTCAATTTAAATTTTCTCACCAAATGTGAATAAGAAAATAAACTTTTTACCCTGCTGAGCTTGAGGTAAAGGTATCTTTTAGCCTTTAGTCTGAAAAAATGTCCCATGATGAATATCTCATAGGGCATTTTCTTTCTGATTGGGGACATTTGTGCTTTATAAACATATATGTTTGTGTGTTGGGCTCTCACTAAATTAACTCCTAGCAAAGGAAAGATGGAATAAGGTTAGGAAAACACATTCAGACATGGCCAGTACTACATTAATGACACAAATAGATGTGAAGCAAAAAGGAAGAGTTATGAAAATTCACTGTTACAGATCCACATGCCATCTCTCTTGGAATTCAAAAGGGATTACATGGTAGTCTCCTACCAGGAAAGAAGAGAAGCAATTTAAATAAATAACATTATGAGGCATAATACAATCAAAGGCTGTAAAAACGAAAAGCCTTCATATTTTAAATCCGAAAGGTAAATGTGGTCCTAGAACCTGGCTCCTGAGAAAGTATTCTTATCCTATCTTTTTTCAGGTGCCAAAGGCTGTAAGTGCTTTGTGGGTGTAAAGCTAATATTCCTACTGAAGTGCGGACTGATTCATACCTTTGTATGGCTTATGTTACAACAATCCTATAGAATTCTCAAATGCAAGGTACTTTAGAAATGCAGTTTTAAAAATTATTATCATTGAAATGATTTCTGAGCAGAAAAATGCTTAATTTTCAAGTTTGGACTAATTTAGGAAAAAAAGTAACTCTTTAGCAGTCACTAAAAGGAAATCCTGTGCATTATGTTTAAGTATAGGAATAAATATTTAACGTTTAATGTCAAAGATTAGCAACTTTATATATAATGGTGGACATAATGAGTATTCACATTTGGAGATGCTACTTAAATACTGTGTACAAGGTGTTAAGGAATGCAGTGAGAAATTCTGGAGGACAGCCTAAGATAAAAGATTTGGTTTAAAGCTCTTAGAGGAAGCGGGGGGGCATGTAGATTTTTGATGAGAGTTTAAGGCTCCATGCCACGTCATGTAACACACAAGCTTGTAGAGAGAAGACTTACTTACATCTGGGACGCTTTCTCTTCCAAGCCTCCCATGTTTAACCTGTTGAAGTTTGAACTTGTGGTATACCAGTAGAGAAGTGCCAATGTATTCCACTTCTCGTTCATTCATTCATTCATTCATTTGTATTCTCTGCAAAACTTTATTGACCTTACATCTTTTAGTCATGGGAATAAAGGGTGAAAAAGGATGCAAATATGCCTAAAACACAGTTTTGCTCATTCAGGAAGCTTTCAGGCTAGAGCAAGTGCACTCAAAAGATAGTGAAAGGTATTACAAAAAATTTTAAAAAGTAAAATGTGGTAGAGATTAGCTAGAAGGGAGAGTCCAAAATAAATTTTATGTAGAATATAAAATCTAAGCTTGGCCTTAAAAAATGAGTAAAATGAGACATACAGAGATGAAAGTCAGGGACTAAGGTAGTGGGGAGGGAGGAGGTAGTTCGAAGAGTATATTCTGGTTTGGCCCAGGGTGAGCTGGGGAACTAAAGTGAAGCCCAGTGGCCCTGATAAAGAGAGATAAGAGATATGGTGTAGGTTGAGTCCAGATTATAGGGAGTTCTACATGCTAAGGGTTTAAACCTAATTGTATAAGTACCAGGGAGCCACTGGTAGATTCTAAGAAGGCTGATGACATGAAACACGAACGACAACAGAGTAATTTAAGTAGATTAACACAGAGTTTCCATCCCGACCCTAATTTTTTTTCAACTAAAAATTAAGCCTGAATGCTTTCAAAGTATATATTTTATATAATAAATTAACATGTTCCCTCTGGATCTAGAATGGTGCTTCTGTCATTAGGAACCATGCTTAGGAGAACTAAGAAAATAGTGACGTAAATCATAGATGAAGAACCCTGGTTAAGAAAGGAAATGCTTAGAAATACAGAAGCCAAATTAGAAGACTTTTACAAGTTGAAACTAAAGAAACTAAGGTAATAGTAGGGAAAGACATATATAAGTATTAATTTTAACCAATCATATCTACCTAGCAGTAGACCATTCTCTTGGCCGAAAGGTTATATGCAAACATGAAATCCCGGAGGGCCATACTGAGTCAATGATAAGCAGCTATGAGTATTTTTGCTGGAGGTCTTAACATTTTTTTATTTGAGTTATTTCTCATTCATTCATTCATTCATTCATTTTTAGAGAGGTTTCTCCTTGCCTTGAGAAATAACGCAGTTCTAGTTACTATTCAGAGATAGGGCTGGAATATAATTCAGGAAAAACAAAACACATTTGGAATCGTAGAGAGAAGCAAAGAGGATCTGAATGAAATTATAGCTGGTACATAGTTACAGACTATAAGATGTGATTAATAATAAGATATTAAATATATCATAGTAGTCACTTTTTTTTTTTTTTTTTTACAATGGAGAACCCATTTTTGGCCCTATCATTAAGCAAGAAGCCACACTTCTTCAGAGGAGGGCTTGAAAACCTCCACCTAAGATCTTGGAGATTCCAGAACACCGATTATACCAGCCACAACTTGGCCACAGAGGGTTATGAAACAGACATAGGCCCATTCTGTCTAGGGAGACAGAGTGGCAGCATCACACAGCCACAGTCTGCATTTTGCTGAATACACTGGAAGCACCCAGTTCATAAGGGTGATGCCTGTAGCAAGTCCGTAAGCAAAGGACAAAACAGGTACGAAGGTCCCTGGAGTAAGAAATAAGATATCTAGACTTAGATGATCTGGGGACAGAGACTGCATGTAAGTTACAAAGAAGGATCCAGACCAGACCAATATTTTTCTTTAGAAAGGAGAACCTGAAGAGATATTGGTACCCAAGGAGTGCTTTTAATAATTTGTTATACTTAAATACATAAACTGTTAAGCCCTGGGCCTCTCACTATTATCTTTCAGGATTGCAAGGCACAATGCTTTGATTTTCAGGAAACCAAATTTGGAAGCTCTGTAAAAATTAGTCATTCTAAAAATTCATTCTCCCTCCAGGAGAGGAAATGTCACATTTAATTGGAGCGCATACTTCTATTTCTGCAGTCTCATCTTTTTGGAGTCTACAGGCCTTACCACCATTTTGCTAATTGACCGCTGTTGCTGTGCCACCCACAATTTGCTGCCAACAGCATGCCCACAACACTGCTGACTGCTTCTGTTCCTCTGCCCTCCAATGCTTTTCAGCCTTAGACCAGTAGGGAATACCTTTTTGATGTTCATGACCATCATGAAGATGAGGTCCCTTCACCCGAAGCTTTTGGGCCCAAGTGTCACAGTCCTTTCCATTTTCCACAGCATCTCCCTTTCTCTGTGCAAAATGCTCCCAGATAAGCCTCTTTAGATATTTCATCCTAACGGTGGGTTAGGCTCAAGTTTTTGTCCACATTGCTTGCTGGCACTATATATCTCAAGAAATATGGCTAAGCACCCTTTTTAGTGTTTCCCAAACATTTTATAACCTTTCAATTCTCCCAAACACATTATATAATTAGGAAGCTGGATGGCCCAGTACACATAGACAATCTACCAATGATTCAGTTCTGGCTCCTCTAAATACCCCTTTAAAATCTTATATTGTAAAGGCTT
Source organism: Aotus nancymaae (assembly GCF_030222135.1). Classification (NCBI taxonomy): domain Eukaryota; kingdom Metazoa; phylum Chordata; class Mammalia; order Primates; family Aotidae; genus Aotus; species Aotus nancymaae. The sequence continues at coordinate 52,832,874 of NW_026988425.1, read as the reverse complement.
GGCAGAGTGATTCATTTCTGTAATCCCAGCAGTTTGGGAGGCCAAGATGGGAGGATCTCCTGAAGCCAGGAGTTCATGACCAGCCTGGGCAACATGGTAACATCCTGTCTCTGTAACAAAATTTTAAAAAATAAGCTGAGTGTGGTAGTGAGTGACTGTAGTCCTAACTACTTGGGAGACTGACAGGAGGATCCCTTGAGCCCAAGAGTTTGAAGTTATAGTAAACGCTGATTGTGCCATTGAACTCCTGCCTGGGCAACAGAGTTAGCCACTGTCTGGAAAAACAAAAACAACCTTATATAGATGAACCCATTCATCTATTATGGGTTCATTCTTGACAAGTCTACAAGTTCCTTTTTTTGGAGTTGTTACAGAATGCCTTCCAAGTTATAGCAATACTTAGAGCTGACGGTCAAGACAGTCGGGGTCAAGAGCCAGAGTGAGAACTTGGATGGGGTCAGTTTGTTGTTGTGATTCTGTCTTGTTGGCACTAGACTGGACTCTCCTTTTTGAGGTTGATGTTATGAGTATTCAGCTCTGAGCTGCCTGTAGTTGAAGAGCTTTCTCTCAAAAGAGCAGCACGAGATCTTACTATAAGTGAGTTAGCAGAGACAGAATGAATGTGGCTTACTAAGTGATTGTTGATGTGATATATAAGCTGTCAAAGATGACTTTGTGTTTTTAATCCTGTCCCACTGGGAGAATGATGCTATTATTAATGGAGCAAGGAAAGAGAGAAGTTGCAGTAGGCTTGGAAGTGAGGGTGATTCAGTTTTTGACATGCTGAATTAGAGATTCATGTGGGTCATCTGAGTGGAATTGGTAAGAGTCAGTCAGATACAGGGCACTTAACTTAAGACATATATGTGAGTCATTTACATAGGCATGATAGATGAGGCCATGGCATAAATAATTTTAATTCACTACCTTCACACTCCAGTTGGGTATGAGAGGTAGAGAAGCTGGTAAGCAAAATTGTGTGTTCTTGGCATGTCTCATTCAATGATGGGCTCATTCCTAATACTTCATGATGAGTAGGACAAGAAAAGCAAGGAAGTCTAAAATTACTAGGCAGTGCCGGAACCCCTTCTATCCTTTATCCATACCTTCAACTAATGCAGAACTGTATTAGTTGAGATTCACAGCTTTTCCCTGACTTCATTCCCTTTTTTATTGGGCATGGGCATGACTTTACATAAGAGGAAGTGAAAGAAACAACCAGCTCCCAGATAACCAACAAAATGGTTACTTTCTTTTAGGAGGCTTTAAGGATTTTAAGATTCACAATTTGTAAAACTGATTAGACCAAGAAGGTAAAATCCTAGAAAACCCTGCATCTTGTTGAGATGTAGCTAAGGATTTATTGTAAGATTCTATATAATCTTCAGAGAAAAATCTGCTAACTTGGATAATGAAGAATGCTGCATTTGATAATGTTTCCTCTTAAATCCAATAATATTTAGAGCTAATAACTCCTATAGCACAAATAATAAAACTCTGAAGTACAGAAAAATGATGAGCTGTATTTTTCTGAAAATAAAAAGATAGTGTTCTAATTTGCGTTATAGTGATACATGTATTCATCAAACATCAATTGAGCACCCACAATGTACAAGCTTTGAACAAGACTCAGGGATTACAAATCTGGTCAATAAAATTGTATATAAAGTATGGTCTTTCCTTTCAAGAAATTCCCAGTCTTATGGGAAATACAGACATATAAAATTATCTATAAATGTGCCAAAATGTTATAGTGCTCTATGAACTGCTATGGACATTAATTCTAAGGGATTTCGTAAAGCTTCTTAAAAAAGTAACATTTGAGGTGGATCTTGATGCTCAAAGAAGGTGTTTGAAGTGACCAAGGCAGGACTAGGCATTCTAGAATATAGAGCACCCCCGGTGCACACACAGAGCTTAGCAGCGAATTGTTTGAAGAAAGAAGGACGTTTGGTACGTAGCATAAGTGAGTTGCAGGAGGGATTGAGGGAGAGAACTGAAAAGGGCAGAGCTGGCTTGGGCCAATCTGGACTTCCCCCTGCATGCAAGCAGTAGGAACCCAGTGAAGAGAGGGAGGTTGTGTTAAAACTACTAGTGAGAAGTGACAAGAACAGGGATTGCAAAGAGAAGATGCTGGACTTTTCTGAGGTAGAACTACTAAGACCCAAACATAAAGTTGAGGTTATTCTCAGGTTTCTATTTTGGAAGACTCAATAGCATGGCTGAGAATCCTAGTAGTGTCCAATATTCTTCTTTCTTCTTTTCTTTCTGAGTATAGAGCTAAACTTAATTTCCCAAACTTTTGGAGTTAGTTGGGATTATGTATCTGAGTTTTGCTTGACAGAAATGTGGGCAGATGTTATACACACAGTACTTCTGGTCCTATTCATTCTCTCTTCCCCATCTGCACTAAACTTCCAGGTAAGGTGTTGATGATGGCCCCCTGTGGGACTGTAGTGGACTGTGTTATCCAGTGGAGTGGGAGCAAGCAGTCAGGTTTTATTGTGCTAAGCTATTAAGATCTGTGGTTTATCTGTTTAAGCAGTGAGGGTTACTACTGTGAGCAGTACTGCAGAGAAAAAGAGGAGAGTGGTATAAATAAGACAAAAGATTAAGAAGAAAATAATAAACTTAGTTTTACCTATGTTGAATTTAAGGTAAATGCAGGGGCACCCAGGTGGTCAAGAGATCAGTAGAAAAAGGGGTTTGAAGCTTAACAAAGAGGCTAAGACTAGCTTTGTTGTAAGACCTTAGAATAGAGATACTCTTTGAAGTTAAAAAAGTAAAAGAACCACCCTTGATGTACAGGCTCAGATGAGAACATAAAGGCAGAACTCTGGGGTAACACCAATATTTAAGGTATGGAAGGAAAAAGTTTCACCAAAAAAGATTGGAAAAGTGTGGTATGTGGGGGTAGGGAAGAGGGGAAAGTGGGTGGAGGAGAAAGGGAAAGAAATCTCTTTATTTAAGTTCATTTCTTCTTGCCATAAAGCTAGCACATTAGGTGCTCTTCCATAAGCCTAACAGACATGATTCTCAAAAATCCAGTGAAATGAACGCTTCTCAATTTAGACCTAGAAAATTGAGGCATGAGGAGGTTTCATGACATCTTTAAGTTTAGAAAGTCTCTTAAGCAAGTCAGCAAGGATTTGAATCTGGACCTGTCTGCTCCAGGAAACTAGAAGCGACCTAAACAGTGGCTGAAGGAGTGAGTTCCTGCAGAGAGAACCAGGGAAGAATCTGATATGTCTGGTGAGAGGCGGGGTGAGCAGAAGAAAAGTGTGGAGAGTCACAACCAGGGAGTGATGGGCAAAAAGGTCAGTGTGTGATTGAAAATGCAAGGTTGTGGGATAGGCAACACGAGGCCAGGAACTCAAAAAAAAAAAACCCCAAAAATGTGAGCAAGAGGAGTTGCATGCAGGAGTTTAAGGCTGAGAATTGGGGAAATGATTAGTGACACTTACCACCAGCACATCCACAGCATTTACAGAGCACCAGACCAAAGCCTGTGAGCTTCACCACTGCACTTAGCAGTTCCTCTAAGAGGATTTGAAAACTGGTGGTCTGCAGTTGTGTATGACTCACAGACAGGTGTTTGGCCCATAGGTATTTTTGTTTAAATTTAAGTTAGTTATCAACTTTTAAAAATGGAGGAACTTCACATAAAACTTCAAATTTCAGGATTCTTTTGAAAAATTCAAAGCCCGGCCACCCTGAGCCATTTTTTCACATGGTACTTATCATGTGGAAGTGAGAAGCATTTACCACCCTAGCGGGGTCATCCCATTTCTATCCACCTTCACTCACCCATTACCTGTCAGCCTTTGTCAGATTTCAGTTTTTAAACCCTGATTGAAGGAAATTAGAAAGGGAAACTCAAGCCTTTGTGGCTGTCATGATTTCACTAAACCTGCCAGGTGGGATCTTCTTACTTGGCATTACTTTTTGTAGGTCAGGACACAGTTGGGCTTGCTTTAGCCCTGGGGTTTCATAAAGGAGCCTCAGACACTGAAGAGAAGCCCCTGGGTTTGACATTTGGTCTTGGGTCACTTGTGATCTCAGCCAAGAGTATTTTCAGAAGAGCAGTGGGGGCATGAGCCAGATGGGACTAGATGAGGACAGAAAGTACGGAGGCGATGAGCGAAACTGCCCTTCTGACAAATGTGATGGGCAAATGGGGACGCAGTGGTGCATGGTACTTCTCTCTGGGATGATTGCCATCACTTCCTAACTAGGGCTCCCACTTCTTCTTCCAACCCACTCTACTCAATTCATAACACAGAAGCCAGAGGGATCCTCTTAAATATGTTAGACCATGCCACTCTACTCTAAACCTACCCACCCGCTTCCCAATTTCCCCAGAACAAAAGCCAAAGTCCTTAGTAACAACGCTACACAAGGCCCTCAAGTCCTGGTCCCCTGATCTGTATCCTTCTAAAGTTCCACCCCCACTCAGCTCCAGCCACATGGTCTCCTTGCTTCTTGATTTGTGCTAAAGACACTCTGCCCTGTTACAGGACATTCACATGGCTGTTTCCTCTGCTTTGAATGTGGACTCTTCACTTGGCATCTTTACCTCCTTCAGATCCTGACTTGAATGTCACCTGTATCTATCTGCTTTATTTAAAGTAGCATCCCTACTCCCTCCCTAGTAGACTCTGCCCCCATTCCTGCTTGTATTTTTCCTAAGAAACTTATAAACATCTATTTTAAATTTGTTTATTTGTCTCTCTCATTACCTTATTATCTGCCCCCAGTCATCTCCATGAAAGGGCAGATGTTTCATGTTGTTCCCCACTAATATCGCTGTAGTGCTAGGAATAGTGCCCAGCATATAAAAGATGCTCAGGACATACTAGTTGTAGGAGAAAAAGACAGAGACTTAAGCATGTTTGTGGGCTGAAATGTAGATGATGGAAAGAGAGATACAGAAGAAAGAGCATATAAATGATTCCAGAGGAGAAGGGAGCAGATAGTAATAGAATCAAGCGCTTAGGTGGAAGCACTGGCCTTGGAAGGCGGAGAATTCTCCCTCCCTCCCTCCCAGGTATGTGTACAGGAAACAAGGATAGATCTGATACCAGGTGAGAAAGAAAGAGAAACTGGTGCTTACTAGTTACAGGCATGAGTAAATTAATTAAATAATTCATTGATCCATTGCAACATACTATGTCTCAGGTGCTACACTAGGGAGTAGGGGTACAGAGTTGATGCCCTCTATTTTCTTGGTGACTTCACAGCAAAGTCAGTAGCTGAGAAGGCAAAGGGAGGAGAGCTTCAGGAAGCTTGAGAGGAGTGTCAAGAGTTTGGAACAGCTGCTCTGGGCACTGTTAATGGAAGGTAGTTAGGACACGTGAAAAGACTGCTGAGTAGCGTGGAGAGCCCAGCTGAGGTTGTCCTGGTGCCAGCTGGCACAGGTATCCGATTTTCTCCAGCAGCATTTGCAGCTTGGGAGCAGAAGCAGAAAAAAAGCAGATGGCCAGAATAAATTGGTCCTGGGAATTACTAGGAGAGGATGTTGTGGGGGGAGTAGGGAATGAGGGGATCAACTGATCAGCTCCTAAACCTAATGGTTCACTGAGTCTTCATCTTGATGCCGTTTACCTGATTTGGAGGAAGGCCACTGATTGATAGCTGTGCCTCCTTTCCCCCAGAGCTCTTGAATCAGTACCAGCCTCAATCAAGGTACCCAGTGTGAACTGCTGCACAAACGCTGAATAACCAAAACGTTGATATTTACTCATTAGGGCTCCTCTCTCCTTACTTCTCATGAATTATTCAAGAGGGGTATCCTCCTACTTTCCACACAAAGACACCTTGAAAGCTGATTCTTTCCTATCCATTAGACATTTCTGGCCCACTCCTTGGTGAGTATTCATTTTGCTTCTGGAACAGGCAGTTGCAGTCCTTTGAGGGGGAATGACTCTACTGCAATTCCAAGTTCATTTAGGACAGTCTCTTATTTGGCTTCTCGGAAACATGCTTTCACTAATAGGGGTTCTTCCCTGCACCTCTTTCTCTGTATGAGTCTCTGTTACCTTAACAATGGATACTAAGTAGGAGCAGTATGTACTTCATTCTAGGCCACATCTATAGCTGGTCAGTTCCCTGGTCCTAGGCTTACCTTGCCTTTATCTCTTCATATGACTGGTTTACAAAATGCCATTAAGCTGAGCTAGGTTGGTTTATCCCACTATTGGCCTAGCCGTCTTAGGACTTTATCTAAAATCTTTATGACTGTTTTCCCAGATACATAGTGTGTGTCTATTGCTCTCTTGGGAGAATCTCTTTATGTAGGCTTCTGGGTCAGGTGGGTCAAATGAGGCATGAAATGCATAAAATGCCTGCTTCTTTTGGTTGTTCTTCCTTCCCACCTAAAACCTGACACTCTCACCCTTGGCTTCATGGCCGTGTGAATGGAACATGATTTTTCTTTGTTACTGAAAAAATTTTGCTTATCCACTCTTTTTATGAATCTCTATGATACAATAGACCTATAATTTCCTTACCTGATATATAAACTTCAAGTAATTTATGATTTTTGACATATGAATGCTGGAAATTAGAAGAATGCAAAGATTTAGATTATTATGTTGAAATAAGGTCATCTGGAATAGTTAGAAATTTCTAGAATTCAAGGAAATAGGTTGAGCATGCTTTTATGGGATGCCCAGAAACAAGATAAAATCAAAAGAAAAACACCATGAGCGTTCCCTCCTATCTTCTTTGTTCTCATGACAATGAAAAGGTTTATTCAACCTTGGAGAACACTCTGCAGGAGCTTGGCTGGGGCTATCCACCTCTGCCCGTAGTGGTCTGAGAGGGCAGCTGCATCACTGTGGTGCTTTAGTCTTTCTTCCCTACAGTCATTTCTTAACACACAGACTATTTCCAGTATTGATTTTCTGCCCTTCTATTCTAATGGAGAGACCCATAATAATCCCACAAACACCCTATCCCATGTGACTCTATTTGAATACCATAATCAGGTTCATAGTCTTGAAGCACTACATTGATCCTGTTAGTCCCTTGCTTAAAAACCTTCAATAGTTTCCTGTTGTTAACCAAGTACAGTCAATTATCCTGGTTCTGGCATTCAAGGCTGCACGCATCAAGCCTCTGCTCACATCCATGTCCCATCAGCCAGTGCGTTTCATATGGCTAAGCCCAGAGTTAGCTTGACAGGATTATAGAAGAGTGTGGATACCTAGGGGCATGTTTTTATTGGGAGTTAGCAGCACAACCACCTAGCATATTTCTGCCTTATGCAGTAGTATTTCAACATTGCTCTTTTCTATTTCCATTTTATAAGCTTTGAGTTTCCCAAGCCTTCTCTTATCTCTTGGTGCTCAAGAATGAGATTGTAGTGCTTAGCCTTGAGAGGCCGGCTTTGCCATTAACCTCTGCTAGAAAAAAAAAAAGAAAAATGTTTTCACTTCCTCTGCAAAAACAGATATTCTGATTTTTGTTTTTTCATAGAACTTGAGACATTTGCAAGCGTCTAGATCTTAACCTCTGGAGACTTGTATAACTATAATCATTCTTTTCTGATTTCTGCTACTTTAAAATTTGTCCTGGCAACTGTTACAAAAAAGTTACTGACAGTACCTAGACTCTGTAAATTATTACTATGTCCTAAAAATTTTGATCTTTTAAAAATTTTCCACTTTTCCTTTCATGGATTACAGTATAATATACCCTATGATTTCGATGAATTCTTTATGTTAAGTAAGAGTTTTAAGAGATTTTTTTGTCTCATTTAAATTACTAGTATTTAGCTACATATTTATTTCCTGATAAAATAGAATCTTTTTTAAAGCAGGACTTCTTCTTACATATGTATACCTATATTTATATAACTTATTAAATATATTCATATTCTTCATAATTATTCATCCAGTACCTAGCATTGTCCCTTCACCAACAAGCAATTGCTAAGTAAAGTTTTAAGTAGCTTTCATGATTTTTATACTTATCGAGACATATGCACATTGTCTAATTGATCTTGATAGAGCAGGAGCTGGTGATGCTAAAGTTGGGAGTTTGGCCTCTATGTGTTCAGATATAATAGGGAAACGTTTATTGCTCTATGGCCCAAATTACAAATACAGTGAAACATTTTCAGTCTTTTCTGAAACACTTGAAGTACTTTTTAAATATTTTTAAACCATTCTTATTTAATTCAAAAGTGTAAATTTATTATTCTGTAATATGCATGTTTTTACGTGTGTGAGTGTATATAAGAATATGCATTTCAGAATCCAGTCTCTTCCTAAACTATTGAGTTTTGTCTTAACTGTTTCCTATGAATCTTATTTAAATACTAAGAAGGTAAGAAATAACACATATAAAATAAAAAAGAATTATTATGACTAGTTATGATAATTAATATTATCGGCCCAGACTGTGGAGTATAGTAAAATTCATGTTAGCTCTTCAAATTCACTTCCTCTTTTAGGTTTAAAGAGATCCCAAGGTTTTTAAAGAAGGCAAAGTATAACAAGATGCCATTTATTAAAGATATTTTCTTATAACAAGTTCAGGGAAGTTTATGTTTTAGAAACTCTCAAAAATAAGAAACATTGAGGGGAAGAAGTAGACCAAACTATAACAAGATGCTAGACATTAAAGACATTTTCTTATAACAGGTTCTTGGAAGTTTATCTTTTAGAAACTCAAAGATAAGAAACATTTGAGGGGAAGACGTAGGCCATCTCAAGGAAAACCTGAACTGGACTCAGGCCTGCATCAAGCCCTGAAGAACCATATTTACCTTTGGCATTTTGTCAGTCCTCCAGAATGAACACTATTTCAAGCTATTTCAGTGATTATTCAGTTTCTCTGCCAATATCATTTCTGGGATATAGATAGTAACTTCTTTTCTACCCTAGTTGAGAAAATGATGTGGATAATCCATTAGCAGGAGAGAATACCTAACAACCTGCTATACTACAGACATCACTGAGTCATCCATAAAGTGAGAGAGAGGGTGGTTCATTAATTAAGCATCCTACTCTCACCCCAGGGCAGAACGTATTAATAATTACCATCCCTATTCTTTAATAATACTATTCTGTATTGAAGTGAATAATTAAATTACATAGAAACAACCCAGCAAGATAATTACAATGATCATGATGGAATGAACTGCAGCATCATTAACTGGACTACACTTTTCTAAAATAGATGCAACTAGATTTATTCCTATAAAATGTGATTTTTAAGGTTTAGGAACATTTTTGCATGTGACTTAGTTACTGTTTTTCAGTAATGCTCTTCAGAGCTTTTATCAGAAAGAATCTGATCAAAACACTGTATATTATAAGTATTCCCTGGTATAGAATATGAAATGTAAATTTATATCTTGAAGAATCTTGCACAGAATTACAAATGTGAACTGGACACCATTGTCCCAGGGGGCTGGCTTTTTCTCATCCTTTAGAGTTCAGCTAAAATGTCAGAGAGGACATCATGACCACTTCCTACAGCAGCCTCTTGGACACTCTATCAAGTCATTGTCATGTAAATGTTTTGCATAGCTCTTATCACTCGTATTTTTCTTGCCTATTTTCTTTCCCTACTAGTAGGCTCTAAGTTTCCGTGTCTCTCTTGTTCCTTATTAAATCCCCTGGGCCTGGAACAATGCCTGACATAATAGTAGGTGATTAGTAAATATTTGGTGAAGATGAATATGATCTTTGTCTATCTTAGTGCTTCCTATCCACTGAGTACCTAACAAATGCTAGTAGAAATATCAGCAGAATGCATATCTCTCTTCACCAAGTCTCCAATTCATTTATAAAATGATGTGAAACTTTTTTTTGACAAAAAAGAGAAAATGTTTATATTTTACCCCAAATATCTCTGCAGCCTCTTTCTCTTGAATTCATGCTACATTATTATTTCTCTCCTTTTTGAACTGAGCAAGGACTGTGATTTATTTATCCCTTTGTAGTACAGAGCAGAGTATCTGACACAGAGCAGGTGCTCAATAAATACTTATTGAAAGAATGAATGAACGAAATGAATGTCTAGAATAAAGCTAAGAATGTGGTGGCTGCCAGAAGTGCATAATGGAAGAAAACTAGAGTGCTTGTTTTCAGCCCACCTTTGAGAGCTGAGAATTATCAGGTGAATTATTTTGGCCCAATTTCTGAGGTCTGGCTGCCTGCATCACTTCAACTCACTAGAAAACTGCTTATCCTCTTTACAAAATGTTGGCCTGTTGTAGAAACTGTTGAAGACCCCACAGATAACTCAGTTTTTATCTGAAATTAGCAGCACCAGCAGAAATTAGCTTTCCCTGGGTGCCAGAGCACATGTACTGGCCCTGGTCTGTCCACAGGGTGATGATTTTCATGGCAGAGGTTTGACTGTCCCTGTCTGGGTCCCCTCCCTGCCTATATGACTATGTGAGTGTGAATTTGTGCTTTAGATTCAGAGATGCTGTTCTCAGTCTCTTCAAGCCTGTTTCTCACTTCTTTCTTCTAACGCTGTGGTACTTAGACTCCTCACTTGTATGTTTGGTTTGGAATCAGCTTCTGCCAGATGCCTCTTGGCTGCTGTGGCTTTGGTATATCATATTCTACATCTAGCCTGTGTTATTCTCTACACCCTAACAGGTATTTCTTATGCTTTTGTGCCCCTGCACCAAGGCTTTACCTAGTTTCAGGGCTCTGATGATACCTTTAGCTGAGCTCTGTCTACCTACCAGACTCTGAACCCCACCAGCAGCCTCTGGCTCACACTCGAGCTTCACTAACATAGTCATGGTGACAATACACCCCATCCTCTGGAAACACCAGGATCTCTGGAGATTTCACCTCCTCATTTGGCCATTTGCTTCCTTGAAAGGGCTTAATTGTTCTCAAATTTCTAGAGATTTCAGGTGCTACAAGGCAGCTTGTCTCTGGACTTCTGTCTTGAACATACAGCCTCATTTCTGGACTTTAATTCCATATGTATTAGTTGGTTCTCATATTGCTATAAAGACCTACCTGAGACAGGGTAATCTGTAAAGAGGTTTAATTGACTCACAGTTCCACAGGCCATACAGGGAGCATGGCTGCAGGGGGAAGCATGGCTGCAGGGGGCATCAAGGGGAGGAAATTTATAATTATGGCAGAGGTGAAGAAGAAAGAAGCACATCTTACATGGCTGGAGCAGGAAGAAGAAGAGCGAGCAGGGGGAGGTGCTACACACTTTTAACAACTAGATCTCATGAGAACTCACTCTCATGAGAACAGCAAGAAGGAAATCAGCCCCCATGATCCAATCACCTCCCACCAGGCCCGCCTCTAACTCTGGGGATTACAATTTGACATGAAATTTGGGCAGGGACACAAATCCAAACCATTTCACCATATTATCCCTTGATATCGTGTTTCTTAATGTGATGGATTAAATGAGAGATGATGCATCTACACAGTGAAATATTATATGCCCATTAAAAGGAGGATGTATGACTGTATTGACATGGACACATATCTGTGATATATCTTTTATAACAATATAAGGTTACAAAACAATACACAGTATGATTCCATTCACATGTGATTATATATTTACTTATAAAAAGAGGAATGGAAGGTTGCATAGCAAATATTGATGGTGGTAAGATTAGGAGTATTTGGATTTTCTTGTTTATACATGATGCATTTATTACATTTCTAAAATGAGCAAGTGTTATTTTTGTAAATAGGCAACAGAATTAAATAGAGAAAAGAAAGTGGTAAGGACTCATTACATGACTGTTTCTTCTCTTATTTGTCATAAAGCAAGTCAAAGGAAAATGTAAGCTAAGGGAGGTGAAAATGGAAAAATCTGAGCCAGTCATAGCTCAATTTTAATGGATTTAGGCCGCCAAAGGCACACTGGGACTCTGGGCCTTGTCCTCACCTTGGGAACAGGAGATGCTGGCTAGAAAGTTAGGGGTATATTCACTATTAACCTTACTTTTCCCAAACAGTGCCTGATCCTCAGTTGTTTAATCCAATTCTCTATTTTTTTTTTATAAGAAGTTTCCTGATCTCTAGTTGATTTTCTTTACAGTTTTGAAGAAAGACAACAGCGTATCAAAATATATTTCACAAATACATCAGTCATTTAAAATAGTAAGTGCTTGAAAATAGTAACTATGATATGTATGCAAAGAAAGGAAGTCTTAAGGCCAGTAGTCTCCTTAATGTTTACTTCTGTTAGAAGAAAAATCATAACAGGAGGTGATCTTATGAGAATAAAGATCATTGATCTAATCAGTTTATGAAAATAGTTAAGTTCAGTTCTTTGTGAAGTATCTAAATTGATGGCTTCAGATATAAGCTACTTGCCCAGGTCTGGAAGCAAAAATGGTTCAAATGTGCCAAGTTATTATGGGCAGGTTTTTTTTTAACCAAAAGAACAGTCCAATAGAATACAGTGAGTTTGCCATCAAAATTGACAAACTAAATTGTATGCTCATTTAAAGTGAGAAGTGTATGCCTTTTAACTGGAGATTTTCCTAGTCTAAGTGAATCTATAACTTTAAATGTTAGAGAGTATTCTGGATACCACATTAATTACTTACTTAATTGAAAATGGCTGTGGACTGGCAGGGAAGTGTCTCTCAGTGAGTTGGACCCACACGTTCTGAAGAAGGCAAGTCCTCGGGTGACTTTCAGTAGAGTTATCTCCCAAACAGAGGACTGGGAATTGCACAAGTGACCATGTGAGTTCCTTGCCTCTAGAACAAAGCTCTCTCCATACTGCTTTCTAAATGTCTTGGCCCAGCTGAGTACACTATCATGCATTAGGATTTAAAGGTCATGGCCATCGGCACAAGGAATGGCAGCTAGATTCAGAAATGTGCTCAGGTTAGACTTTAAAAATTTACACAAAGGTAAGACTCTCAGACCTCAGGATGAAGGAGTCACTGAAATAAATTGTCCCCCTCTCTTAAGTTTGACTTTAGACTTCTGGATCCTTAACAGCACAGATTCATGTATTGGGTTCTACAAAAAGATAGTAAAACTTGATAGATGATACCAAATTAGGCTTGTTTTATGTTGCCTGAATGTTTTTCTTCTAATTTTTAAGGAAAATAATTAAAAATAAACCTTATTCAATGAGGATATGACTTCATCTAGGACAAGTTGATAATCCATTAGATTATCCATTATTAACATTATAATCCATTAGATAATCCATTATTAACATTATAATATTATGTAAATATTATTTACAAAATATTTTGTGTTCCAATGGAAAACCATGAATCATATATAGTATGCCCTTTTGGATTATAGGATTCAAACCCTACTCACTGTTTTTGAGCTATTTTGTGATTCTTTGTAAGTTGTAGGTCACTGGCAGTTCTGTAAGTTCTGTCTTACCTGGATGTAATTTAATTGGCTTTTTCCCTCTTGTCGAAAAAAGTTTTGTCCCCATTTGGAATTCATCTCAACATTGCTGTACTCCATGTAAATTTATACTGTTTTGACTTTTCTTTTGAACCGTTGATAACAGCTGCCTAGTTCTCTCATATCATGAGTAAAGAAAATTCTGTAACATATGTTCATTTTATATTTGTATGAGAGTCATGATTTTACCTTTTCCATAACATTATCTTTTAGGAAATATTAAGAAAAAACATACTGTACTTTCCTCAGATGGCTAGTTATTGGTAGGAAAACTGTTAAAAGGATAAACAGACACCTATGAAAAGTGAAAATAAAATATTTTCCATTAAGCAAGTCAATTTAACATGTTATTTATTTATTTATTTAAGACGGAGTTTCACTCTTGTTGGCCAGGCTGGAGTGCAATGGTGCTCTCGGCTCACTGCAACCTCCACCTCCCAGGTTGAAGGGATTCTCCTGCCTCAGCCTCACTAGTAGCTGGGATTACAGGTGCCCACCATGACACCCAGCTAATTTTTGTACTTTTAGTAGAGACGGGGTTTCGCCATGTTGGCCAGGCTGGTCTTGAACTCCTGACCTCAGGTGATCCACTCACCTCGGCCTCCCTAAATGCTGGGATTACAGGCGTGAGACACTGTGCCTGGCCCAATTTAATATATTATTGATTAATTACGTTTCAGGAAGAAAAGAAAATCCTGAAAAGCAATACATTACATCTTTAAATAGACCACTGATAAGAGAGTACTAACAGTTTTAAGGAGGTAACAACCATTGTCTAGATCTTCACTGTCTAATATGGTCACCTTCAGCCATATGCACTTGCAATGTGCTGCACATATAAAGTACACACCAGATATTGAAGATTTAGTACAAAAAAGTAAAATATCTTATTAATTTTTATATTGATTACATGTTGAAATGATAGCATTTTAGATAAATTGAGTTAAGTAAAATACATTTAATTTTACCTTTTTTTTTTTTTTTTTTTGCTTTTAAATGTGCCTGCTGGGAAACCAACAATGACATATGTGGCTCAGATGATGTTTCTATTAGTCAATGTCATTCTAGCAAAATAAGTGAAAAAATTTAATATTATCGTACTAAATATTATTGACATATTCTTGGGCTTCATATCTATGCTAGAGAAAAATTAAAAAAAGGACAAAGAATGATCATAAATTGAAGAGCAGGTACCTGGGAATTCATACAAAATTAATATGTATTCTTTAATGAACAGTCACACAACATTTGGTTGTCATCATTTATAGTATATAAAGACTGAAAAGATAATGAAACAGCTGCATTAAAGAATTTAAAAATCAATGAGCATATAATTGGTTTTATTGTGCCTTGTGTCCATGATGGAAAGCAAGCAAAGTCTGGAGTGAATGTGTGTATGTGTGTGTATGTCAAAGTTCAGGGTTTCCATGAGGACATAAAAAGAGCTGAGCATTCAAAGTGAAGAGATACAAGCTTAGCTAAGCTTTCTAGAGATATGATTGGTTACCTTGGAAACAGTTCAAATTCTTACATCAAACAAGATCCTAGAAGTTGACCTATTTTTTTCAGAGCCAGTAATATAATGCATTTAAAATGTTTACTGCCCCACATTAAACGTAAAAAGTATTTGTGGGATAGTAAATGGTTAGCTTAATTAATTGTATACTTTTTATTTGTAAAGAAAGAACATGTTATATAACTATTAGGTAAAAAGTCATTAACAGGAGAAGAATTTGGCTTTTTCAGGGAATTATCTTCAATATATTTTTACTAAAATAAATAATTTCATTGTTTTTTCTGATTTAATTGTAAAAACAATTCAATCAATACAAAAGACTGTGGAATAAAATGTGAAAAGTAGCCTTCAATTTCTAGTCCCAATCTCTTTGTCAGAGATGTCCACAGTAAACAATGTGGTATACGGTCTTGTATATTTGTTTGTGCTGTGCTGTGTGTGTGTGTGTGTGTGTGTGTGTGTATGTGACAGAGAGAGAGAGCGAGAGAGAGAGAGAATGGAATCATATGTAACTCATGTTCTATAAACTGCATTTAAAAAGCACAAATATTACCTTTCTTTGGGAAATTAAAATGTTTAAGTGACACTCATATCTATTTAACTGGAAGTCTTGACATCAGCAGATAGACTCCACTGCCTACAATGCTAATCATTTGACCTGCTGTACTGATAACTGATGTTTTTAGACACGCATGTTCCTGACATGTCTCCATTAACTAGACTGTAAGTTCTTTGGAGGCAGAAATCAGGTTGCTTTCAAGTGCACCACAGCATCTAGCACAGAGATCTGACCATGATAGGCTCTGAAAAATACTTTCTCAAAAATCAGTATTTTTCATTTCTATCAGAGTACATTAGCTGATGTAAAATATTCTAGGTCCTGAATATCAGACAAGAAGAGAGAACATACTAATTATTTAATACCAACTGCTTACATGAATTGGCACTTGCTTTTGGGGTGATACTCAGTTAAGTGTTTTGGTGATCACTTTTTCAAGCATCAGGATGCCTAAATGAGGCTTAGAGTGAGCCGCCACGCCAAGTCCTTTACATATATGGGCTCACTTAATTCCCACAACAATCCTATGGTGTAGACATCTTTAAACTTCCCATTTTATAGTGAAGAATCTGATGCACTCAAATCATTAAGTAGTGGTGCTGGGAACTGAACGCAGCCATCTAACTTCAGAACTCATACTCTCATGTTCCATCTGGGAGCTTATATTCCAAAACTTTCATGACTTTTCTATATGGTCACAGTAGACAACAAGTTAAGAGGCTAAATTTTTCATGCAAATAAACATATAAATCTGATGGACAAAAACATCCATCACACATTTGTCCTATGCATTACGTTGGCATTCAGTGGGTCAGTACCCATCATGATGTAGTGAATGGCAATGGTCCCTTAGTGGGAAAGTCTCAAATAAGGGTAGAGGGAACTGGGAGTTAGGATTGGGTAAGGTCTCTTATCTAGGTCAGGGAGACAGAAGAGAAAGCAAGGAACACTTGCCTTGATTCTCTCTATTGCTCCTATTAGTTCCACTTTGGCAGTGACATTTTTAATAACAAAGAACAACACTTACTCTGAGGCCTAATTTTCATCCTCTAAATTTGTCATCATGTAGTTAATGCTCTTGTAGGCCAAATGACTCATCACTAATTAATCAATACCCATGATGCTAAATTTTGACCACAGAGTGAACCAAAGCCAAGTCAACCTGGCTTTCAGTTAATTGGAAAAATTGAATGGGTGAGAGAAGCCAGTTCTTCCAGGTATAAATTATGTGCTTTACAACCCATCTAGTTGAAGGCATCAGCAAAAATGTTTTAATACTAGCAGACTCTAAAACCACTCCATCCTCCTTTCTAATATGTAATTAAAGCTACAGTATGAATGTAAAGTTGATAGGACAGAAAGAATCTCATACACTACATATTATAAAGAATTTGATATTAAATTGTATCATTGTTAACTTCTCTTCTGAGGACAAAATATCCCTTAGGCAAGTACCTACTCACTTGTTTCAAAATACTCACTGAGTGTCAATTATGTGCCAGATACTGGGGAGGCAGACAGTGGTGAACTAGGGGATCGGGGTGTATCTGTCTACTTTCCTTGTGACGTTGTACCTATTGCATGCTCCTGGATACAAGGAACAGTTTGGGGTCTCTGGCTAACTTATATTTCTCTTTAAGTAATAGCTTCAATTCTAGAAAGCCTTTTCTGTCCACTAGACACAACCCCACCACATCTGGGTTAGAATCCTCTTCTATAATCTCTCAGGACCCTGTACTAACCACTGTGATTACACTGATCACAGTATCTTGCCTAATTACTTGTTTGTATCCTTCACTGAAATCGACATTCCAATGACAAGTGTTCCAGGGTCCTGGGACATAGTGAATTCTTATTACATATTTGGTGAATGATGGAGGGAGGTAGTATTTAGTATAACGTGGTTTGGTTTGGCTATGTTATCATTTGTATCCTGGTGTAGAACTTACTGACATGTGGTCACTGGTTTGGAAATGTTAAACCCAAAGGCTGGATCCATGCAGGTGGCAACAGCAGACCTGTGCCTAGTTATGAGGCTGCTGGAAGCCAACTAGTCAACCACCATGGAAAAGTATCCAAAAAAAAAAAAAAAAAAAAAAAAAAAAGCCCAAGGAACATCTGCCCAGTGAAGCGCCATTTAAACATTCATGAGAGACCACGATGAAGTGATCCTTCCAGATTTCATTTTATTTTAGTAACGACTGGTCTTTTTTTTTTTTTTTTTTTTTTTTTTTTTTTTTAGGCAGAGTCTCGCTTTGTTGCCAAGCGCCAGACTAGACTGCAGTGGCGTGATCTTGGCTGACTGCAACCTCTGCCTCCCAGATTCAAGCAATTCTCCTGCCTTAGCCTCCAGAGTAGCTGGGACTACAGGCGTGTGCCACCATGCCCAGCTAATTTTTACCTAGGAGGGAAATCAGAACACACTTGTCTGGCTGATTAAAGTTAATATCACCAATGAAGAACAGGTGGACATATGCCTTCAGATGTGACAGCCCGAGAAGGACACAACATCTCCATGCAACATTCCAAGGAAAAATGCATAACTTGAAAGTGATCATGAAAGACTATCCAAAAAACCCCCAATGGGAAATGTTCCATTAAAAAACTGTTGGGGGCCGGTGTGGCAGTAATCCATTCTTCCAAAATGTCAATGTCAGGAAAAGTGTCAATGTCAGAAAATAAAAAGAAAGGCTATAGAAATATTCCATATTGAAAGTGGCTAATGAGACATGGCGCTTAAATGCTATACCTGACCACAGACTGGATCCTGTACCAGAGAGGAAAATGCTAAAAGAACATTACTGGATCAAATGCCAATACTGACGTATGAAAGGTACATGAGACAAAAGTATTCTATCAATGTTGAAATATTTGAAGTTGGAGAAATGCGGATCAAAACCACAATGAGATATCATTTCGCGCCAGTCAGAATGGTGATTATTAAAAAGTAAAGAAACAATAGATGTTGGCAAGGCTATGGAGAAATAGGAACACTTTTACACTGTTGGTGGGAATGTAAATTAGTTCAACTATTGCTGAAAACAGTGCGGAGATTCCTCAAGGATCTAGAACCAGAAATACCATTTGACCCAGCAATCCCATTACTGGGTATATACCCAAAGGAATATAAATCTTTCTACTATAAAGACACATGCACACATATGTTTATTGCAGAACTATTTACAATAGCAAAGACATGGAACCAACCCAGATGCCCAACAATGATAGACTGGATAAAGAAAGTGTGGTACATATACACCATGGAACACTATGCAACCATAAAAAGGAATGAGATCACGTCCTTTGCAGCAACATGGATGAAGCTGGAAGCCATCATCCTCAACAAACTAACACAGGAACAGAAAACCAAGTATCACATGTTCTCACTCATAAGTGGGTGTTGAACAGTGGGAACACATGGACACAGGGAGGGGAACAACACACAAAGGGGCCTTTGGGGGTTGAGGAGGGAGGGGAGAGAACCTACATGATGGGTTAATAGGTGCAGCAAATCATCATGGCACACGTATACCTGTGCAACAAACCTGCACATTCTGCACCTTTATCCCAGAACTTAAGTAAAATAAAATAAAATAAATATATAAATATATATACACATACATATGTACACACATAAATATATAGTGCTAACTCCTGGGGCTAAGTAAGAGAATATCTACATTCTTAGGAAATATGCACTGATGTTTGGCATAAAGGGCTGTCATGTATGTAAGACATTTGATTTACTAAGGAAATAATTAAGTATATAATGATGTGTGTGTAACATGCATGGAGAGAGGAAACGGTGGGGTGAGGTGGGTGGAGAAAGAAATAAACCAAAAAGCCAACTGTGTGAAATGCTAGCAAGAAGTCTTTCTGGGAAAAGGGTGTATGGGTATTTTTTATACTCTTTCTATATTTGCCAATTATTTATACAATTGAAATTATTTCCAAATAAAACTTTTCAAAAAGTGTACAAATGTCAATATGTATAAATAAGCACAGCAAATAAAAACATTATTTCATTAAAAACCCTTGCATGAATTTTAATATTTCGTCTAAGAATGTTTTGTTATTTTGCATAGCAAATTTTTTAAACTGTCTTCTTTTGTATACTTAAAAATTGGTTTAAATTCAAAGGTGAGAGTAGAATAAAGTCAGTGATAACGTAAAAGTTTGGAAACTATTGCTAGTATTCAGCAGTCCCCTCACTTAACAGTTCTTTGGGATCCAAAATGCTGTGCAGTGGGTATATTTAGAGTGAGAGAGACTCCCGCCTGCTCCTGCCTTGACAACGCTATCATTAAAGAGAAACAGGTTTCTTTCTGCAGCACAAGCCCTGGCAGCAGTCACTGCCCTCCTCCAGTGCTGCAATCTTGCAGATACCATCAGCTACCCCTGCCTGGTCCTGCCTGCTCCCAGTCCTGATGTGTAGCTTGTCTAGCCCCCTGTACTCTCTTGCAGTAGCCTATGGAGGTATACTCACTTCAGTATTCAGACGTGAGATTATCAGACATGACTTACAGTTTAAAATAGTACCCAATATATACCCAAAGGATTATAAATCGTTCTATTATAAGGGCACACACATACGAATGTTCACTGTGGCACTGTTTACAATAGCAAAGACTTGGAACCAACCCAAATGCCCATCGATGATAGACTGGACAGGGAAAATGTGGCACATATACACCATGGAATACCATGCAGCCATAAGAAACAATGAGTTTGTGTCCTTTGTAGGGACATGGATGAACCTGAAAACCATCATTCTCAGCAAACTGATACAAGAACAGAAAATCAAACACCGCACGTTCTCACTCATAGGCAGGTATTGAACAATGAGAACCACATGGACACATGGAGGGGAGCATCACGCACTGGGGTCTGTGGGGGGGAAATAGGGGAGGGACAGCGAGGGGTGGGGAGTTGGGGAGGGATAACATGGGGAGAAATGCCAGATATAGGTGATGGGGAGGAAGGCAGCAAACCACATTGCCATGTGTGTACCTATGCGACAATCTCACATGTTCTTCACATGTACCCCAAAACCTAAAATGCAATCAAAAAATAAAATAAAATAAAACGGTACCCAAAATATTAACATCATTTCACAATACACAAAGTGTATTCCACCCTAAAGAACAAGCAATCTATGTCAAATAAAAACAAATCACCAGATTAAAGGGAAATGTTAATTGGAAGTAGACAATTAAGCTTTTCTTACGTCAGATCAGTTCAAGCTTACAACCACATTAAATCAGGACATCAAAAGGCATTGCCCTAGAATAAAAATTCAGAAACCAGCACTGTCACTCAATATCTTCTGGAAATTTTCCACATGTGCCCTTCTGTTGTCCTCCCCTGGAATACAGTCCTCTTTGTCACAAGCCTCATGTGGCTGCAGTTCTTTTGGAGTTGTTGAATAAGTGATCAGACAATGATTTCCAGTTGATAACCTGTCAGCTGTCAGCTCCAACTGCATGTCTTAAATTCAGCATCTTAAAGCCAATGTGATTTTTTTTTCACTTGTTTTGTTTGTTTCCTTGCCTATGTTGCTTGGAATTGGAATTTACCTGGGGCCGACAAAAAAGACTTTATTGATTTGTGCAGAAGGGAAAAAAAAGGAGACTGAGGAGATTTAGCTGTAGCTCTCTGGACGATGCTGAAGCCGTGGACACAAGGGGGTGCTCAGTTAATAAATGCTAGATAGGATGCTGTATTTGCACAATTTGTTACTCTTTTTGTCAGTTTCCTTTATTTCAAGAAGGTACAAATTATTAAAGATTGAGCATGATATCCACGTTTATCTGCTTCCTCTTTGTTGCTGTGGCTCTTTGTGGCTGGTATAGTTGTATGAGTTTTTGTTCTGTCCATACTTGATCTGTGGTAATTGGGTAATTCCCACTGTCAGTGTGTTGGGGAGTGGATGTTGCCTGCCAAAGGTGAAAGTTACCTCTTTGTGTCCTCCTTACTAAACTGGCCCTGGGCTGTATCCATACTTATGCTGAGTGTGACGCTGACCTTGATCTCTTTTCATTTTGGCAAGCACTTATCTAACGTCTAACATATGTAAGGTACCTGGGTTAGGAAAGGCTGAACTAGAAACAAAAACAAGACTGAGCCCCCACAGTAAGGAGCATGCCCTTTTGACAATGATATCCAGACCACAATCATTATATTGTTTTGGTTATATAAATTATTTAGTGACAGTTTCCATAAGACCTTTGTTAATGACATAGGCAGTATAATAATTGTGTTATAAAGCACAATTCTCAGCCAGAGAGAGACAGTGAATTATACAGTTCACATCACATAACAGAAATGAGGGCTAACTAACCCTATAAGTGCCAAAATTTAAACCTTTTATGATGGAAAGCTTCCTAAAATGTCTGTACAATTCTCTCCTCTCTCAAATGGAAAAATCTCTTACCTCCACCTAATCCTGTCTCTGACCTCCAACCCCCCAGCCCCAGGCTGAAATGCAGCATCTGACACGTCTTGGCCCACTAATGTTGGCAAGCAATTATTCTTCCCTTCCCCTCAACACAGAAAATTAAACCTTTACAAGTTGCACTATTTAAAGGGCTACAGTTTGGAGACCTGAGAAGGCGAGGGTCCCACCCACAGGGTAAGTGGTTCTTCCCTTCAGGTCCCCCTTGTATACAACTGTCCCATCTGCCCTGTGACAGCCATGTCATCCCAGACACCACCAGCCTACAGAACTGCTGCTTGTCTGTCATTCCCTTGCTTCTGTTCTTGTCTCTTGTAACCTCTCCCATGCTTCTTGCCTTTGTGTCTTTCATGGACAGGGCTGGTGGGTGAGGGCTCTCCTTTCCTTCCTCTCCTGTGGAAACAACTGTGGGACTAACTGCAGGTCATTTCTTTACAGTTGGCCTCTCCCCCTCCTTAAGGTTGACCTTTCCAGATGCTCCGGAGTTTCTTTTTGCCTTGAAAGACTGCTATTGTTGAGGGAGGTAGATTATGGTACAGGATTACTTCTGGATCAAGTGCAGGGCAACTGGAAGTTTTGGAAATCCAGATTCTGGATAAATGAGGTGTTACGTATTAATAAATGAGGGAGATTTACTTGCTTCTTAAGGTCTATGATTTCAGAATAAGGAAACAGCATTTGCCTCATTGAGATCTCTTGGTTTTGCGGGGTCAGAGAAAGTTAATTCAGTTAAATAACGCCTCTACATAGAGAAAGATCAAGTTGATAATCCCCATTAATTTCCTTCACACATTTAAAAATAAATGCAGCCTCCAGACAGGACACCCACCTTAGCAGATAATTATTTTCATTCAGCAGCTAAACATTAAGCTTCAAATAACTAACTGATTCAATGAATATTTATGAATCTTGAAGGAAGTTTAAACAGGCTCAAAACATCCTATTAACCATTTTTCTGATAGCAATGTAGATTTTTTTTTTTAATGATTCCTTTTCATTTTTAAAGGTCTCTGTTAAAACTGACCCTGCCTGGGATCCTGAAATAATGGCTCTCATTCCAACTGTCATAAAGCAGTCATAAGCCTAATTCATTACAAGTAGTTAGATCATCAATAACTATTTTCAGATTGGGAGTGAATTTCCATAATTTAGTCTTTTAGGCAAGCTGGTATATGATTACATTATTCAAATAGCATACTCTATTTTAAACTGATGAATAAATCTGCATTTTAGGTAGTAGCTGAAAAATATTAAAATTTAGCAAAGTAAAGGAATTTCAGATCTCTATATTTCCCCCAAAGCTGCAATATCTATTTATTTAGTACTTAATAGCTGGAGAAAGTCCATCAGCAATCAGATTGCCATTTGTAATCAAGCAGAAAGGCTCACTATTGAGAATTTCCATTGACTCCAATCATCACTGATAATATACCACAAAACCTTAAAGATAATCCACTCACTCAAATCACTGATAATATACCACAAAACCTTAAAGATAATCCACTGACTCAAATCACTGATAATATACCACAAAACCTATAAAGATAATCCACTGACTCAAATCACTGATAATATACCACAAAACCTATAAAGATAAGATGAGCTTATTCAAGTGTTTAACACAGAATATGTCTTTCTCTTTGCCAATTTTTTTTTTCTGTCATTGACTTAATACGTTTTCTGTACTGTAGATGTTAATCTATTCTGCCCAAAGCAATCCTAGAACTTGTTTTCCAGGATATCCCTTTGGGATACAGTCTTGCTGGGAGTTTTCATGGTTGGCTGTATTTCAAAATCCCTTATATATAATGAGGGGCTGATATCTTGGTCTTTTCCAAGCACTGAATTACATACAGTTCTATCATTAAATTATAGAAGTAGTATTTTATGAAATAAGACCAATATTTCTTCTGGTAGGAGATACTGCTTAGTCAACAGATTTGTTGCCAAATAGTTACAGAATTCGGGAAATTGAAAATTACTAAATAGTTTCAAGAAGTAATTTCAGTATGTAATTATCTTGAATTTAGCTTATGTGCCATAGCTTAAGTTAAATATTTTTTTTTTTTGCATCTCTGTAATAATTTTGTTAACAGTTTAGGCAAGTCGAGAATTCTAAATACATTTATCTCCCTGAGTCAGAAAAAAAAATCCTACTGAGTCTGAAAAGTTGATTTCTGTATCTACTTGCATACTGTAGTGTGCTGAACTCTGCCCCACCTTTTTTAATGAAAAAAATGAAGGAAAATCAACAATTCTCTGACCTACATTTAAGTCATTAATTCACAGCTTTATTTACGCCTGCAATCCCAACACTATGGGAGGCTGAGGCTGGAGGATCACGAGGTCAAGAGATCAAGACCATCTTGGCCAAGATGGTGAAACCCCATCTCTACTAAAAATACAAATATTAGCTGGGTGTGGTGGTGGGCACCTGTAGTCTCAGCTACTCAGGAGGCTGAGGCAGGAGAATCACTTGAACCTGGGAGGTGGAGGTTGCAGTGAGCTGAGATCGTGCCACTGCACTCCAGCCTGGCGACAGAGGGAGACTCCGTCTCAAACAAACAAACAAACAAAAAAACTACTGAAATACCAGATTTAATTCAGCAATCTGAAAAACAATGAAATATTTTATGAAGTAAAAAGTCAACTTAGTCAAAATATGCTCTTCATTCAAGTAAAATGACTAACATGACTAGAAGTAGTTACCACAAAACAGTTATTTTATAACGTCAGTGTACTTTCAAAAATGGACTTTAGCCATATGACAATGGAAATCACAAATATTCTTTGTGTCCAATATGCAGATGTTATCCTGCCAGTCTATAAAGACTTTATAAAAAGCCAGGAAGTCTATCTCCCTCTCCTTCACATACCATGTTCATGGCTTCCATCCAAACCTCTGGCCCTAAACTATCTACAATCTGCTTTTGGACTTCGTCTCAGCCTCCCTGACTTAGATCCATGATTGCTCCTCAGTCAGCTGCTCTTCTGGCTTGACTCAACTTCCATCACTTGACAAATGTTTACTGAGTGCCTACTATGTGTCTTTAAGCACTGCTCTGGTACTGGAGACATGGCAGTGAACAAAACCATTACTTCTCAATTCTACCTTTGGATTTCTGTCTCAACTATGATAACTATGATTCAAATCTTTATTTTTTTTCTTAGTTATGCATGGTTCTAGTAGCAGACGTGAAAACAGAGTAATGGTCAAGAATAATACATGATGGGGCCGGGTGTGGTGGTTCACACCTGTAATCCCAGCACTTTGGGAGGCTGAGGTGGGTAGATCACTTGAGGCCAGGAGTTTGAGACCAGCCTGGGCAACATGATGAAGCCCTGTCTCCACTAAAAATACAAATATTAGCTGGGTGTGGTGGCGGGCACCTGTAGTCCCAGCTACTCTGGAGGCTGAGGCACAAGAATCACTTAAACCGGGAGGTGGAGGTTGCAGTGAGCCAAGATCACACCACTGCACTTCAGCCTGGGTAACAGAGCAAGGCTCCATCTCAAAATAAATAAAGAATAATACATGATGGCACAATTTAAAAATAATTATATGTATAGCACCCTTTCCAAATCTAACCTAATTTAAATCTTTCTTTTAAAATGAAGAAATGAGTTACATACAATAAACTACATGAGGTAAAAAGTGAAAGATGTGCAATCTGATTAAGACGACTCTACTGACTGGGGGAATAATTTCCATATATATATATATATAAAGGATCTAAAGTGAAATCTTATACTCAGTAGTTTTCAAGAGAGACAGAGACTAATTTCTTTTCTTCTATTTCAAAATCTTATTAATCTAAGACTTTCAATGTTTTCTAATGGCTATTTCTTAGAGTTTCTATATCTACTTTAAATAGTGGGTGAATGCAACTCTTTCCCAGCTGATTCTTAAGTAAAGTTACTGCCACACAAAGAAATGGGCCAAGGCCAGGCAATAATTCAATTCAACACATATATAATGGATTTATTTTCCAAAGTGTTAAAGAGAGTTAAGAAGAAAAATGAGATCACTGCCCTTGAAGCACTCACAATAGCAAATAAGAAGTACCAACCATATACCTTATTATTTCCTTGTTTTTAAACCTCTCAATTCCTTCTTGTTTATATTATTTGTTTTTAAACTTCTGGCTTTTGGGAAATGTTCCCTTGCCAGAGTGAACACTGTATTAGTTGAGAAGAGTCAGAGGGAAGATGAACACTGGGGAGCTTGCCTTGTAATATAGAACAATATATTATAAAGCACTAGTTTCAAAATTGTGTGACACAGGTTAAAAATAGAAGACTAGAATGATGAAAGTGAATAGAGATACTGTAAATGTAATAAATTATAATACAGTAAGAAATAATAGACAAATAAGAAGTGGCTAATATACATAGATTAATTATGAATAATATCTCATATAATAAATACTGGTTTATTTGTAATCACATACAACCATAAATTCTGGATAGATTAAAGAGTAATTTTGTAAAAGCATTCTCAAACGTAATAAAAATTAGGATGTAAATTAGATCATGCTTTGTTATTGTTGTTGTATGTTTTACGAAATTAGCTATAAGGCTATATCAAAAGCAATATTCTATCTATCTAAATATTATCCAAATATTTAAAAGTTGTAAACAGTTATTCCTATCCTTTGATAATTTTTATCCTGCAAGATCTAACTCAATGTCACCTTTTCTATGAAGCCTTTATCTTCTGCTTCAAGTAAAGACAACGATATTCTCTACTTGCTCCTAGAGACTTATTCACATCACGGTAACATTTTTATTGCATTCTCTTCTAATTTATCCTTTATATGTCTTTTTCTTTTGTGAATTCATCAGCTAATCAATTTTCATTCCCAAGGCCTAGCAGAATGTGTGTTCCACATAATGGATATTAGATAAATGTTAACTGAAAACAAAATTCACACAGAACCAACCACATTGAAGTTTTTTTAAAAATCATAATTTCTTAAGATGAAGACTTTTCTAAACACTGTGAAAGAAAGATGGTGAAAGGCAGACTATAAGAATACATGGTCTAAACTGGTTCTGGAGATTAGACAATAGAAGAAAACTGAATAGGTGCAAAGGAAAATTCTGTTCACAAAGTATATTAGGAGTGAGGGCATGGTAGAAGTTTACTCCTTCTGTACATAGCGTCTAAAATGAATGTTTATGTTTGATGGCATTGGAGGAGGCTCTCTTTTCAGGGGTGATTCTAGAAATCAAGGCTTTTTCCATTTTCTAGCTCTACTGTTTTTACTATATGGCCTCAAACATTCTACACCAAGCTCATTAAAAGAGGAAAACAGGGATGGAGAAAGCAAATTCACTTCTTAAATACCATGGTCTGGAAATAATGGCATACTTACTTTGACTAGTATTGTTAGTGAGAACTAATCCCATGTCCTACCTATATGCAAGAGAAGCTGAGAAATGTAGCCACTGACTGCAACTACTTCCCAGTAACTATGTTATAGAAGGGGGAGCATAAATTTGATGGACAGTTAGACATTTCCATCTCATACTGATTTCCTATCCTTTGTTCTAAATCCTTCCTAAATGAATATCTAGGACATATTATTTCATATGTATATATTTCATTTCTGGAAGATAGATATGCGTGTATGCACACACACAAACACACATACACACCCCTATGGGTCTTTGAGAAATATAAGGTTGGAGCTACAAGCAAGGCAATGAAATTAGAGGTATGATTCTTCCCCAAATTAAAGAGTTGAGTAGTTTTATCTCCCAATTCAATTATATTCTATTTTACAGCAATGGTTCGCAGACTTTAGGAGATAATTACTGCATGCACAACGAATCAGGCACTATGCTAGGCAATAGCAACAAACAAAAATGAGGCAAGGTTCTATGACCTCATGGGAATTTTCAGCCTCATGGAAAGAAAGACAGAAAGGCAGGTACATAATTAAAATAGCAAGGATAAACCCACAATGAGAAAATATGCACAGTTTTAAGCTTTAAAGGATCAATTATCCTTCTTGTTCTTATGTTTTCCCTGTATTTTCTCTAGACTGATAGATCATTTCTCCCGTTGAAATTCTTTTGGGGCAATGTAGAATTGCTTATGTGCCTATAAAGAATTCTTTCATTTTCACTATGTTAACAACAAGTATTGAGGATAGGAGTCAAAAAGGGAGCAGAAAGGTTCTCTACCTCCTTGACATACATTTTGTTATTGTTACATCTTCCATTCATTCAGCAGTTATCATCATGGCCACCTGCAGCAACAGCTTTGACTCTTTTTTTACCCCCCTCCAAAGATGACTCTAAATATACTATTTAAGTGCCTAAAAGAATTAAAGTGTTTATTTAATAAGGAGGGGGATTGGGCATAGGCGATATAAAATCTCATTTCGAATCATTTAAGCCCTAGGTCTTTTTTCCCTTATTTTAAGGTCTTAATTGTAATGCTTGCTTTTATGAAAAACAAATATTGACTGAATATTTACAAAGTAAATGACTTAGTGCTGAGTGTTGTTAGATTTATAGAGTTTTTCTTTGTTATCCCAAGCTAAAGAATTTTATAATTCTATTGATAAATACAAAAGGCTATCTAAATAAGGAGGTAATTAACATATATACACATATATATATATATATATATATAATCATATCTCCAGAGAGAGAGAGAATAATAATAATGTAGGTGGTTTGGTGCCCTGGTATTGATAGCAGTGAACCTACATTATGCCATTTTATTTTTAACAGTTTCTCACCACATCCTTTCAAAGCTCACATGATTTTGCCAGAAATAATAAATATTTTGACTAAATAATAGCATGTTTTTGGATACCAGCTGTGACCTGCAGAAAAGGAAAGAGGCAGATGGTAGAAAGAAATGAAAGGGAAGTTTAATGGAGAAATGTTAGAATGTGAGTGCTTTCACAAATGTTCTGCTATTCTCAGGTTGTGTATACCCTAAAAAGTAGCATAACGAAATAAAACAGAGGACACTCAGTTACATCTGAATTTTAGATGAACTACAAATAATTTTTAATATATGTCCCACATATAGCATAGGGATACTTATACCGAAAATTTATTCATCATTTATCTGAAATTAACATTTAACTGGACAGTTTATAGTTTTATTTGCTATGTCTAGCAACTTTACTAAAAGATCCATTAAAGATCCTTCAACTATTATAATCTATGTTCATTGCTGTTTAAAAATTGTATTAAAAACAGATTTGATCAGAAATAATGTTAGAAAAAAATATAGAAGGTTTTGTTGTTGGTTCTGGATCAGTGAAAGCTGTCTATATTCAGGGTATGTTTTAATTCCTGAGAGGAATGAGAAGACTTAAAGTTTCTGGCAGAATAATTAAGAATGTTCAAAGTCTGCTGCTTCAGTTCTAGTTTCCACGGCCTTCTAACCAGCTTCGGGATGTGTCTCCTGATGGTTAACTTAGCTATTGAACTCAAGGAACCAATCAAGCAATTTTCTGATCTAGAAATATGAATCATTAAAATATCAACAGTATTATTAAAATAATTTATATCTTTACATTTGCAAAGTTTTTCAGCTTTAAAAAGTTTCGGAATCTATTAGCACATTTGATTTGCAAAACAACTTTGTGAAACTGTTTCCTATTTCACAAAGATACACATGAGATTCTTGGTTTTAGAAAAATCATGTGAATTCTCTCTGCAGCTGCAGCAGTAGCATGAAACAAATACCGCTTTCCAATCTAGCTGTCAAACATGCACTTTATGGATGAGTTAATTATTATGCAAGATGGAGCCGAATCACATCGATGTGTAGTGGCTGCTAATGAGAAGTCATAAATCAAAGTCCTTAATGTTAAGCTCAAGCTCCCACATGTAGTTCTCTAGAATATCATAAGGATGGCTACGTGTGTGTGCATATATGTGCAAGACCCTCTCCGTTAGCAGCTGCCTCATTCTCAGTTAAAATATTCAGCATATAACCCGTTCTATCTCCCCTGAGTGATGTTCTTTGTTGTCCTGAAGCCTCAAGTACTGGTAGAGCTCTTTGGAAAGGTGATAAAAGCATAGACTGCCTGATAATGCACAGAACAAGGTGGGCTCTATGCTCTTACTCCCTCACAGATCAGTTACAGGGAGGTTCTTGACTTTGCCTGGAATGAGAGGTCGTTTTTGTTTTGTTTTGTTTTGTTCCTAGTTTCAGCAAGGAACAAAAAGACCCTTCTGTTTATATTGATCATAAATCCTACAGAAATTGGAGATTATTCTGAGGATATAAAACTCTCCTTTGAAAGTGCAAATGTTCCCATCTACCTTATCAAATAAATTATCAACTTATGAATTCTGTGAATTGTTTTAATTTGATTAGTCTCTGGAAAGTATCAAAGCAGTCAGCTAAAAGGGATTGTTTTGATAAGAAGAAAATCCTGTAGGAGGGAAAATTATGTAGGATAAGATTGGGCATGGGCATTTTCCTCATTCATTCATTCATTTGTCAACTGAATATTAATTGAGTGCCTAAGTATAAGGTTCTTTGAGATATCCTTGGGTAATATGAGGATAAATTTAATTCATATTCAACTATCAATAACTTTACAGCAAAGTACATTAAGGAAAAAAGTAAACATTGATAATATAAGGTAGAATAAAATAAGTGCTTGTAAGCTGTACAAGGGACAGTGCTGAGGGAGCCCTGAAGAGGCAATTGATCCTGGCCAGGAGATCAGGAAGAAGGAAAGATAACTAACATTTAGTAAACACTTGCCTCATGGCTGGCCTCAGCCAGGACTTTACTCCCATTATCAAGAGTGGGATGTATCTGAGGTGTGCTTTAGAAGACAAGGAGGACTATAGAGGCCAGCAGTATGGAAAGGAGCCCTTTGTTCTGATGGAAGAATGGAAATAGCAGGGAGCACCACTCATTTGAATAACAGCTCGTGGTCTGTTGGGTCAGCATGAAGAAAGGTACCTAGGCTTATAATACCCCGTCTACTTTCTAAACAGTTGGTCTGGAGGAACGGGGGCTTTAAAAATCAGAGGGTGACATGAAAGCCCTGGCAACATGGAAGGGAGAGAGGAAAGGCAAGGGCTGAGAGATAGGCCAAAAAGGCAATCCTAGGGACTAAGGTTGATTCCTCGATAATGACCTGGTGACTACTGTCTTATTTCCCCTGAAAAAACTGAAATCTGAGAGAACAGGATATAAATCATTTTGAGGTCTTTCACAGTGATTGCCATGGAAAAACCCTTGAATTTGCAAGCAAACAAATAAACAGAGTCCTTGCTGAATAGAATATTTTGTTGTTGGTGTTCTCCAGAGAAACCAAATAGTACCTTGTATGCTATCTTCAGCATACTGTAGACTTCATACCAATGTTTTTTTTAAAAAAAAATTATAGTATTTGAAAAAACTACAAACATGACCATTCCCCTATGCCAATTCAGAAGTTTTCAAAGTTCAGAAGCTATGGCCTTGCCTCTTTTCTATGTAGTCATCTCATCAGAGAGAAAAATGAAGCCATAAGGGGGTATATGTACTGCTGTTTCTTATCAAAAAACCTCCCCAGGTGCTGCTTATGCTCATGAGAAGTTGTCCTAGCCTGAATTAGCTGACGATGTCATACACTGCTGGTGAATCGTGTGATGATGACTGTACATTTGCAGATATATTTATCCCAGGCATGCAGAAGCCTTCTCCATATCAGTCCTTCTTTGTCTACTTCCATTAATAAGATAGTCAAGAGGTCCCAGGAACCTTTGCAGAGGCAGCACTGATGAGAAATCTTTGACAGAAACAACTTCTCATCATTGCATTTGTTATCTCTTCCAGGGGACACTACTTGATTCAACCCATGAGTTGAAGCCTGTCTCACATTGAGACAAGGTCTACAAGAAATCCCTGCCTCAGAAAGCAGCTGGTTCCACTGCAGGTCTTGCTTTTGTAGATGATGACCAGGACTTGTTACATGAATCCTGTTGGCCCAACCACTTCCGTTTGAATTCCTGATCCATACACAGACTCTATGCCATGTGTCTATCTGAATCACAAAATTTCTGAAAACACACTGACAAACAATTCACATTAAGATCCAGTCCAAATTTTAATGTATTGGTCATAGAGATAAGGGCGTAAAAGAATCATTCTGCAAAATCCAGCTAAATGAAAGGCTAGGAAGTTATATAAGATCTATTTGTGTGTTTTTCAAGAATGTTTATTAACACTCTACATGAAAGTTCAATTCCAATAATATGTAACCAAAAAATTGCCTTGGGAAAGCTCTCATTTTTCAATGTGACCTCACATTTTAATCACTTGGAGAGATTTTTTAAAAATCCTGATACTGTGTCCTCTGCAGGGACATGGATGAAGCTAGCAACCATCATTCTCAGCAAACTAACACAGAAACAGAAGACCAAACACTACATGTTCTCCTTCATAAGTGGGAGTTGAACAATGAGAACACATAGACACAGGGAGGGGAACATTACACACCAGGGCCTGTTGGGGGATGGAGGGCAAGGGGAGGGAAAGCATTAGGACAAATACCTAATGTATTCATGGCTTAAAACTTAGATGACGGCTTCATGGGTGCAGCAAACCACCATGGCACATATATACCTATGTAACAAACCTGCACGTTCTGCACATGTATCCCGGAACTTAAAGTATAATAATAATTTTAAAAAATTCTGATGCTGGGGTCACAATGGCAGAGATTGTGACTGAATTGGCACAGAAGATAAATATGCCTTTAAAAGATCTCCATGGGACTCTAATGTATGATCTGAATTGAGAACTATCATCTTAAAAAATAAACACAAACAAACAAAAAACAAGTGTCTACCCATGTACATTAGATTTTTCTCCTCTGTTCCTTATGGCCACCTTGTAAGTTAGGAATTCTTTTCCCATTTTTAAATGGTCAATTAAGGCTGAGAAAAGTTAAGCACTGTCAAATTTCCAAGGCTGCACAGTATTTGAGTCTGTTAGATTTGTCTAACTTTGAGGCAAGGGACATCAGTAAAGGGTTTGCAAAGCATTCAGAGCTCTGCTCACCAGACTAAGAATCCCAGCCTGGTGCCTCTTTTCCTTCTCAAAATGAAGCTTTAATTAAGAACTCTGCTCTCACATGGACTCCTTTCTTTCCGCCTTTTTCATTCCCTCCCAGATCCCTATCTTTGTTGGTTTTAAATTGAAGGAATTAAAAAAAAATTAAAAAAAGAAATTTTCCTCCCAGCTTAAGGAAATTTTTCCTACAAGAAGCTGTCTTATCTGCTACATAAATGAAATCATATTTGGTACTTTTCAATGCATATTATAGGGTCATAGGATGTAAAGCTCTGCTCTATCAATTCAGAAAGCACTCATTTCTACAATATAAAGTATGAAGGCAAAGATTTACATAAATTACCATATTTATATACATATTTAAAATTCACAGTTTATTACAAACAGAATGATAAGGAAATAATTTCAATGATAACAAAGCATCTATGTTTTCAAGTTACTTAAATATTTAATATGCAATTAGGAGGTGCTGGGTTTGGGGTGGAGAGCAGCTCTAGTTTTTATTATACTTAACTCCTTGAATACCAGGTGGCAAATCTATCAAAAAGGTCATGATTAGGAACCAGCCCCGTGAAATTCAGAGACGGCATGAAGTTGAGTGAAGAAATTTTCAGAGATGAGGTTATGGACAGAATAGGAGGTCAAAATATTTGTTGCATTATTGCTTACTAATAAAAAAGAAACTTTTGACATGAGCCTTTTGATGAGGACTATATAAAAACTACCCTGTCATACTGGCATTAGCACTATGTTTAACTTCAGTGGCAATGAAGCCACTGATTTGAACAGCAAAACTGGGGGAGCCAATAAGGGCAAAAGAGGGAAGCAACGTCAAGGGGAAAGTGAGATGTCAATAAAATATTGAGAGGGCCAGGGGAGACAGGCAGGTATGGCTGCAGTTGGTGTGCACCATGTTTTGTCAGCTTTACTACTCGGCTTTATGGGGTATCTGGAGAGTTTTCCATTGGTTTTATACAAGGGTACTTGAAAACAATATTAAAAACTCTAACTTAACCTTTTTTTTTTTTGAAACGAAGTTTTGCTCTGTTGTCCAGGCTGGAGTTCAGTGGCGTGATCTCAGCTCACTGCAACCTCTGCCTCCCAGGTTCAAGCAATTCTCCTGCCTCAGCCTCCCAAGTAGCTGGGATTACAGGCATGTGCCACCATGCCCGGCTAATTTTTGCATTTTTAGTAGAGACAGGGTTCTCCCATGTTGGCCTGGCTGGTCTGAACTCCTGACCTCAGGTAATCCACCTGCCTTGGCCTCCCAACCAAAGTGCTAGGATTACAGGTGTGAGCCACTGCGCCTGGCCACCTTATCCTTTTTTAACATATAGTTTTCTGTGCTTTATAATGTACACTGTGGATTGACAAAGTGGTATGTGATTACTATTTATAGATAAATAGTTTATTATTGCATAATAAACATTGTGTGATAAATAATTTGGCTGACCTTTGTTTCTGGTTCCTGAGAGGTAACCTTTAAACCCATAGTGTTTTCCCAAGTGATTGGAGTATCTTTGTTCTTCATGGTAGGCCCCTTAGAGAATACCTGATGGTTTATGCTAACGGGATGACTCAGGATGAAAGGTGGTCATGTCAGGAAGACCAAAGACAAGATGAGATGGTTGGAACTGTGAGCCAGGTGGCATTAATTCCACTTCCAAAGAGAGAAGATGCATTGGAAATTGAGTTCAATCATTTGAGCAAGGATTTGATCAATCATGCCTATGTAATGAACCTCTAGTAAAACTTCTCTGGACATCAAAGCTTGGAGAAACTTCCCTGGTTGTCAATCCTATGCATATTGTCATGCAGCAGTGTGCTATTAGGGTAATGTCCCTGAGGACATCGGAAGCTTCTGCTTTGGAACACTCCCAAATCTTGCCCTGCGTATCTATCTTTTTGTCTGGTTCTATTTCATATATGTTTGTTATAACAAAACTGTAATCATAACTGTAATGCTTTCTTGGTTTCTGTGTGTCATTCTAGTGGATTATCAAACCTAAAAGTGGTCATAGAAAACCCCAGGTCTGGTCAGAAGTGAGGGTGGCCCTGGGGACTCCCAGATTTGCAGCTGCTGTCGGAATTGAGCCAGTCTTGTGAAGAAGTGTGTCCTTAATCTTGAGTTTGGTTAACTTTGAGTAGGCATATATTTGATGTTTTTTTTTTTCTGTTAAGGTATATATATATTTTTTGAGACAGAGTCTTACTCTGTCACCCAGGCTGGGTGCAATGGTGCAATCTCAGCTCACTGCAACCTCCACTTCCCAGGTTCAAGTGATTATCTTGCCTCAGCCTCCTGAGTAGCTGGGACTGTAGGCATGTGCCACCAGACCCAACTAATTTTTGTGTTTGGTAGTAGAGATGGAGTTTCATCGTGTTGGCCAGGATGGTCTCCATCTCCTGACCTCATGATCCACCCCAGTCGGCCTCCCAAAGTAATGGGATTACAAGTGTGAGCCACTGCACCCAGCCAAGATGTTTTATTTTATAATCAAAATAGGCTATATGAACAAGTTGACATAACCAAGATTCATATAAGTAACTGGGTATGAACTTTATGAGGAAAAATACCTGTGAGCATGGTGGCTGGGCTCCTAATACAGGGTGGAGACCAACCAGGTGGCTCTGCTTTTAGGAGGTAGGAGCCCAGAGGCTGAAGGGATGGCTGGGTGGGGCTGCTCTGAATGGAAGGGATAAGTCACTCCATAAATAAAACACAAACTTGTAAAAAACACTTAAGAAAGAGCCTCATTCAGGCCCAGGCATGAGGTCCAGGATGCTGCCAACAGCCCAAAACTTAGCAAAAATCTTGTAGTAGCTAGCTCTGGGCTCCTGAACTGCTTTGTACTCTTCCATGCCCACACACGGCGCCTGCTTGACCCTGGCGCCTGATCTAGAGGAGGCATGACTGACCCAACAACCAGGTACTAACAAGTGTGAGATGCTCCCTAAACCAGGAGGCAAGAAAAATCAATGGCAAAGGGCCCTAAAGCCCAAAAAAGTCTTAATTACTAAGGACATTTGGTTAAAACAAATTTTGGAAACCAAGTAAAAATACATTCCGGCCTTGTGACATCTCTCTCCTACCATTCACTAATGATTGCTTTCAATATGCTGTGGAGAAGAAAACTATAAAAAAGAATCACTTGGTGTTTATAAATAAAAATTAGTTGTAGGATACAATAGGCTTTAAATGTGAACCAAGTGTTATTCTGTAAGTAGAGACCATGAGATCGAGGCTATGGACACTGTGACGTATGGTTGGGGTGCTTTTAAGTTTGTTTTACTTACACTATAATTTTTATTCTTGCTTTGAAAATTGATGATCAAGAAAGGGAACAGTATGTGAGGATACTTAATATGGGCTCTGTCTAACACGAACGGAATCAGACATGATATACCACGACCTGTCTTCTCTGGTGACCTCCCATGTCTAATGTTGTGCTGTTTTTCTAATTTTTTCCTTTCAGTAGTTTCCTTTGCTGTCTCTTTTTTGTTTGTTTGTTTTTAAGAAGGGGGTACATAGTCGAGGTTGGTTCACAACTGATAATTAGGATAATTATCTTAATTAACTGAACTGCTAAGATAAATTCTAGATAAGGACTCCAAAATTCTCCAGCTATAGAAAAGAATCCTACATTTAGCAAACAATGTCAAAGACTTGAAAATATGTAAAGAGTAGACTCGGGTTGTATCATTTTAGACTCAGAAGATTTGGCCTTTCTACTCATTTACAATGCAGTGGCTGAGTACATATTTCTTGCCAACTGGGCAAATAGAAAATGAGGGTGAATAATATGTATGATGAGGTACAGAACACATTGGCTGAGGTTAGAAAGCAGACTTGATGGAGAGTATATTCATGATGGTTCTGACATCACTTGTAAGGTTCAAGTAGGTCACAAGTGTAACTGTTATTTTTTAAAGCCCAGAACTCTGTTTTCTAAACAGAATAATCAACAATATTTACTTTAAAGCAATCATTAATAATGCCAACCCAAGACCAGCTGAATATCTAGGACTGGATAATAGGTTCTTATCACAACTTCTTCTGAGGAGTTATGTGACAGGTGTAATTATTGTCCTTTTAAGACAAATCTACCCTCAAAGGCAAGTAACTAATTTCAAAGAAAAGAGGGTATGTATATTGCAATAGAGGGAGACCAAGAAAAATGTTAGAAAATGCTGGTATTTGCAGTAAATCTTGTAACACAAAACTGCATATTAAGAACTGCGAGGGAGTATATTTTCAGACTGCACGTGAAACAGTACAAATAGCAATCATATTTACATAATACCTTTTATTCAAGAGTCTAAGTCTTTTATTTAATCTTTAAATTCCCTATGTAGCCTGACTTGGGTAAGGCTGCTTCTACTATAATTTAGCTTCTATCCTTCCCTTGAGCGTCAATATTTATGAAAATATTACCACTTCCAAAGTTCAGTGAGGCCAAAGTACAGTTGAGTTGACCAAAACACAAAGTCATAGAAGACAAGTGGACAAGTGTCTCTCTCTATTCTCTTAGCTCCTTCTGTAAACATAATCAGCACATTAACTGCTAACATATGCTTCAAGCGATTTGCTATGTCCCAAGATACACACACATATACACACATATGCACACCCACTTTTCTGAAACCAGACTAGAAGCCCAGCTTTGTCTGTTTGGTCTGGACAGAAACTCACTGAAATGCTTTAACTAAGACATATTTCATTCAAGGCTTTACTTTTTTTGTTGTTCACATATCTTCATTGTTTATGGAGCTAATTTCTCTCTCACTGTTCAGCCTGGGGAATTCATTGAGACAAGCCAGAATCAAATGCAGTAAATGAAGGTGTGAGTGGGGAAAAAAAAAACAAGAAAACCCCGACTGGAAACCAAAACAGTAAGAGAAACTTTGAATGGAGGCCGTGAAAATGAGCAGACATTTCCCATTAGATGACATGGCATCTTCGGTTCTTTTCAGATGTCTGACATTTGTGCTGTACTTCATTGGCACTAAGTTATCTGCAAATATACCCCTATCCAAAAAATAAAATGCTGTTTTAGGGAAAGAATGTGCTGCAGTAACTAATCAGGTAACCTTAAGACACAATGCTCACTATGTAAGATAAGACACATTTTTTCCTTTTCTCTTTATCAGTCCTACCCACATCTTCTCTCCATCTTACTGGGAAGAAAAGGAGTCTTATGTAAGCAAAGCTTTGGTAAAACAGGCAGTGCCTCCATATGTGATTTGAATTGAGTGCATTGGTTTGTTTTCGTCATGATGATCTGATACTATTCCAGCTCTCAATCGTCATTTTCTTTGTTGTAGAAACACATAATGGATATGTGCCTGGGCCTGTGCTCGACTATGGAGCTACAAAGTGAATAAGATCCAGACTTATATAATTCTCATTCTGTCATTCATACAGTCATTCATTCAACAGATATTTACGGAATACCTAGTACCTGCCAGAGACCGTTCTAGGCACAGAGGATATGACCCTGCATAGAAGAGATCTGCAGAGATCCCTGTCCCAAGAAGCTTGCAGTCTTGTTAGGTAGACAGCCAATAAACACACTAAATAAGTAAATTACATATATATTTCATAGGGTGATAAATGCTATGAAAAAGACATAAAACAGAGAAAGGGAATAGAAAGGACTGCAGAAGGGTATAATATGAAATAGGGTGGGGGAAGAAGAGAAGGCTTTCTGAGAAGGTGACATGACAGTGAAGATGTGAAGGAGGTATGGGGGCTACCATAAGGGTATCTAGGGGAAAAAACTTCCAGGCAGCAGGATGGCAGATGCAAATGTTCTTAGATATAGGCATGTTTTGAATGTTCTAGGGATAGCAAAGAAGCTGGTGTAGCTAGACTGGCACGTAGAGAGGGAAAGCAGCAGCAGATGAGTTAGCGAAGCAGTGGCAAATTGTACGGGGTCTCCTAGGCTACTGTAACGGCTTGGCATTAATCCAGGGCAGGTGGCATGCTGTGAAGTTTTGGAGCAGAGGGGTGACAAGATCTGATTTACAGTTTTAAAAGCTCATTCCAGCTGCTGTCCTGGGAAGATTCTGGGGACAGTAGTTAAAATGCAGGAAGACCAATTAGGCTCTTCCAACAACATTGATGAGATGATGGTGGCATAACCAGGTGGCAGCAGTGTATTGTGGGTTGAGTTGTGTCCACCCAAAAGATGTTGACGTTATAACCACCAGGACCTGTGAACGTGGACCTTATTTGGAAATAGAGTCTTTGCAGAAGACGTTAAGATGAGGCCATTAGGGTAGGCCCCAATCCAATCTGACTATGTCCTTATAGAAAGCAGAAATTTGGACAGAGAGAGAGACTTATATAGAGAAAAGATAATGTGAAGATGTTTTTGGTGGGCGGGCTGGTTCAGGTCCTTGACTTCGCCACACAAAAGAATTTGAGAGTGCGTCCAAAGTAAGAGTAGGTGAAGAGGTTTATTGCAAAGCCAAATAATACACTCTGAGAGGCAAACGGGCTGCTCAGAGGGAGAGGCAGCATCTAGTGCCTTAAGAGGAATTCCTTTTATGGGAGCTGTATGTACATATTCATAAAATACTGGTTAGGTCAAGTATGCAAAGGAGGATCTGCAGTTGGAGAATGCGCTCAATATCTACATGCTGGAACAGATATCGCACGTATCATTCGCATATAAAATCTCCACCTAAGGGTGTGCTTTTTACTATTAAAATGAGTGAAGGGTTACTATGAGCTAAACCTGGAAACTGGATAGGAAGGCAGCAAGATGACGCCTAGACTACGGGGCCCTGCCTGCTGTTAAGGATGCGGTTAGGAATGGTGCAGGGCTGCAGGAGCTGGGGGAAAGCGGGAGGGACAGGGTGCAGATTACAAAGGGCTACATGCTAACACATTTGAAAACTTAGCTAAAATGGTAAATTCCTATAGAAACATGACATTTCCAAAATTGATGATGAAGAGCCTAGGTGCACATGCAGAACCCCAGAGAAGCCCCTGGCTCCCACAAGGCAGGAATTTGTAGCTAATAGTTTCCTGGGCTTTCGGTGCCAGTTGGCTGGAGATTGGGAAAGCTACATCAAGAATAAGGGGCTTCTGTTCTCTTCGCCGTGCTATACCGGGTGTAAGGGATGTATAAATATCTAGCAGTCTGCTGGGATCCTCCAGAACTGCTTACCTTGCAAAAGAGTTAGGTGCTGACACACGAGGGTGCAAGAGGTGTGGAGCCTGCTGAGAAAGGGGCCCACCGGGCTTCCCAAGGGGGCAAGTCAGTATGGCCTGCTAATTTTACTTAGCAAAAGGAGAATGC
The DNA here is from genome assembly GCF_030222135.1 of Aotus nancymaae. Lineage (NCBI taxonomy): Eukaryota > Metazoa > Chordata > Mammalia > Primates > Aotidae > Aotus > Aotus nancymaae. The sequence goes on along the minus strand of NW_026988425.1, from coordinate 52,792,582 downwards.
ACTCTACAAGCCAAGGACTGCTGGAGGCCACTAGAAGCTAGAAGAGAGTCCCAGAACAGATTTTTCTTCAGAGCCCTCAGAAAGAATCAACCTTGTGGACTTTGACTGGGGACTTCTAGCCTTCAGAACTGTGAGATAATATATTTCTGCAGCTGAATCTACCCAGTTTGTGGTATTTTGCTACAGAGACCCTAGCAAACGAATATGCAGTAGATGTGGTGAAAAATGGTGGGAATTATAATTCTACAGCTTGTCCTCATTATGCACAAATTCCAAATTTGCAAATTACCGACTTGCTAAAATTGATCTGTAACCTCAAAATCAACACTCATGATGCTTTCATGGATAGTTACAGACATGCTCTGAGCAGTGAGAAATCTGAATTGTCTGATACACATGTTCCCAGCTAAGGCTGAACAAGGTCCTGCTCACACTGCAAACAAGTGCCATTTCACTGTGTATTTAGTGCCATGCTTTCCGTATTTTTGTGCTCTTTGTAGGTGACTTTGCTGTTTTAAATGGCCCTCAAGTAGAGTGTTGAAGTGTTGTCTGCTGTTCCTGAGCATAAGAAAACCGTGATGGGCCTCACGTAGAAAAAACAAGATTAGACAAGCACCTTTCAGGCATGAGTAAGAGAACAATTGGTCCTGAGTTCAATGTTAATGAATCAACTGTATATATTAAATAAGGTATATTTCAGTAGAAACTCAGACAAAACATAGTTATGTATTAATTAGTTGGTGAAATGTGATGGAGGCTTGCAGGAACACAACCCTGTGATTCCCTTCTGGGGCAAGAACTCAGTATATGCTAATTCAGTATCTGTGGCAACTTTATAGGGCATAACTGCCGCAAATAATGGAAATAGATTGTGTTTTGAAATTAGACCCCAGATATAGCAGTATTTTTTTTAAGGACTGGGTGTGCGGTCTGAGAAAATGAGGAGTTAAGATTAACTCCAAAGATTTTAGCCTGATAAGCCAGAAAGATGGAGATGTCATTTACTGAGATACAAAGACAATGGAGAGAACAGGGTGATTTGGGTTTTTGTTTTTGAAGGGGCCAAGGATTAGGAGCCCTCTATCTTCTAAATATAAACTTGAGTTTAAGTTGGGTTATCTGTACAAAAATAATGTTTTATGGTTGGGTCCAACCAGCAATAAGAAATGTATCATTAACACCCAGGGAGAAAGAAGAGACTCCTTGAGGTCCATTGTGGGGTGGTGGTGAGAGTCTGGGGAGCAGAATTCTGTGCTCTCATCCCACCACTGGCCCCTCTGAGCTGTGACACAGAACTAACCTTTTAGTTGATAGGAGCCTTGAGCTGGATGAGAAAGCTCTGAACAGAAGCTTAGCAATTGCTCCTCACATCTTAGTTATTATTAGCAGGCTAACGTTCATATATAGCATGAAGTCACCTTAATTTAAGACCACTATGTAGTTTTGGAGGGGAAAGAAAAATTTAAAAATTGCAGAAGAGAACATTTGAAGGTGAAATTTCATTCTAGTTTCAGCACATCTGCAGCGGTACCCTGAACGTCACAGAAATGAATTATTTAAAACTAGTGGGAAGATAGTGTTAGACTTTTATCCTCAGCCTCTGATTTTTTTTAAATATCAATCTGCTTACCAGATTTCTTGCTTTTAAAAACCTCCATATTTATAGTTCTTCATTGTATAATAAAAAGCAGAATGTAAATAAATAAGAGAAGGGGAGATAAGCCAATGATATTCCTCTACAGGAAATACAGCAGCCTGCGACCATGCCATACTTAGAAGAGAAAGATGTAAAAATCGGGGATGGGGAAGATTTTAAGTCAAGTTCAGATGTACTGTAAAGTGTGCAGACCCTGAGTCACAGTGCTAGGAAGAGCCTGGCCATGTACCTGAGGTCACCTTCTAATTAAGACCCAGTAAACTCTCTGGTCACAACCCATTTGAGAAACACTTCGAAAGGAGTGAAGCTTTCATCAGTGACCTGGTATTTCTATATATTTACTTAAGCCTATTTAGGACCTGTCTCTTTAATAAATCATTCATTAATTTATTTCTTAAATCAAAACCCTCAGGGGGATCCAGACACAGAATACTGTGTTTTTAAAAAAGAAGTAACCTTCATTTTCCCAAAACCATGGAGCCACTAGATTGCTGCATTTGCCTCTATAGCTTTATGCAGTTTTCTCCTTAACAAACTGCAGATTTAAAAAAATAGGTATCTGGCAAATTAGCCTACTCAAGGACCATGATTATGCACATTTTTACCACATGGACAAGTCTGAAGCACATCGTAAGCCTCATTGCAGCTTCCAGTGTGATTGTTTATAGCCATCTAACATCCCTGTGATTTTTATAAAACATTAATTAAGATAACCTCACTAGGTCTGCATTTTCTATTTAGTTTTACTAACTCATTCCATAAATACTGAGCAGCCACTAAGTGCCAGGCACTGGAGTAGGCACTGGGATGTAAAAGTGGGGAAGATAAACATATTCTTTATCTTCGAAGAAGTTAGATTCCAGCAGGAAAAAAGATAATCAAATAAGCAGTTTAATAAGTTGTAAGATATACTGGGTAGCATTGTTTCTAGAGTTCACTACATAAGCAATGAAGCTACTCTGGGAGTATGAAAAGTTTCTCAGAAGAAATGAGAATCTAGCTGAAATCTGAATGATGAGAATAAATTAGCTTGATCTGGATGAAGGTTGGAGGAAAATGGCTTGTTATAAAAGGCAGAACCCAGGGGAAGAGAGACTCAGAGGTATGAGAAGTTCAAGGGACTGAAAGAAGTTCAGAAACTGGAAAGAATTGAGCAAATATATTAATATAAGGTCAGCATCTGGTTTCCAAAATATTGGATGGAGTATAAGCACCTGAGGTATTCCTTAGAGAGCATAACTTTATATATCAAACTGCCTATCCAGCTCCTATCAAAGGCATAAAGTAGAAAAATGACATTTAGAGAAGACAGTCTAGGTAGCATGCAATCCATTCATTCCCTTGAGTGGTTACCATTCAGTTCTTGGATCACTTGAGACAACAAGAACTCTACGCGCTTGGATTATATTTGCCCAGCCACTCACAGAGGCCTTCACTGTACATGCTCACATATTCTGTCTTAAGACATAAAAAAAGGAGTCTCAGTCTTTTTAGTACTAGTTATAAAAGCTATTGTTAACGTAAACCCAATGTGCCCCAAATAAAAAGCATTTCCATTCAAATTCAACAAAAACTTTTTTGAAGTTTCTTATTGCCCTGTAAGATTAATAGTTTTTTTTTCTCTTTTCCTATGAGAGCTATATAATACATCATGTTTAATAAATAAAAGATTAAATATATTTAAAATATTTTTTGGTCTTGGTTATTACCTTGGTTTTCAGCAATCTCATAACCAAATTGTATTTCAAGCACAATAACCATTTGCCCCTTTGGATTTCCATAAGCTTTAAAATTCTCTATAAGACACCTTTTACGGAACCCCTCAGGTCTTCCTGGACTCACCTGTCTAAAGGGCTCTTGGCCACTTGTTCATTCCTTCTGCTAACCACTTCTGCAAGGGCTCTTCAGGACTATCACCTGTGTTGCATGACATGGTCACAGCCTAAAGCAGCTCATCTCAGGCCGGTGCCACAGACCCCTTGCCTCCCACACTGAAGTTTCCCTGCTGTTGCTGAGCCATGAGTCACCTATGTATGTGTAACTGGGAAGGGTGGAGGAGTTAAAGTCCCAGAAGTGAACATTGGACCAATAGATGAGAAGAGCTAATGGGTCAATTCTTCCTTCCCTCTACCAGATAGTCAGTCTGGAGATGCGTTATTCATAAGGCACTTCTGAAGACGTTCTTGTGAGATCAATGGTCAGTTATACTTGATACTGAGTGAAGATCAGTTTGCAAGTCCCATCCCCCTCCAAGTTTGTTTCTCTCTTCCCTGACGCTCCCTTTTCTTCTCACTTCTGCTTCCAGTCACCGTATGTCCCAATAACCTATTAGCACAGAAAGCTTTTTTCTTCTCTGTTTCAAGGGAATGACAGCTACAACCATCATCCTGATTCTTGGGAGTTACTTTCTACTCATATTTTATTAACCGCAGTGTATGCATTTTTTGTGTTGAGTTTCTCACATTCTTTTTGAAAATCTATAGATTCTAGATAAATTTCTAAATAGGCTCACAGTCAGGTTAATTTTGTCTTAATTTGACAGAACTAGAGAATTTGACCAGATTTAAGAGGATAATTTAACTCCTGAAATAAAATTCCACTGGAAAATTCAAAGCACAGTCCAATGTGTTTTCAAAAAAGAGATAGCTTCCATTTCCTCAAAATAATCTGTTAGCTTGCTGCTACTTTCTCTAAATCTCCATGCTTGCTGCTATCATTTGGCTGTGTCTCCTTCCAAATCTCACCTTGAATTGGAATAACTCCCCCCTGTCATGGGAGGGACCTGGTGGGAGGTAATTGAATCATGGGGTGGGTTTTTTCCCCATGCTGTTCTTATGATAGTGAATAAGTCTCATGAGATTGGATGGTTTTATAAAGGGCAGTTCCTCTGAACATGCTCTCTTGCCTGCTGCCATGTAAGATGTGTTTTTGCTCTTCCTTTACCTTCTGCCATGACTGTGAGGCCTCCCCAGCCACGTGGAACTGAGTCAATTAAACCTCTTTCCTTGATAAATTACCCAGTCTTGGCTGTCTTTCTTACCAGCTTGAGAACAGACTAATACACTTGCCTTCTCCTTTAGAGACTAGAATTTGTGTGTAATAAATTTTTTTAAAAGGAAACTTTAATTCTTCCTATATAGTAAGACAGTTTTAGGATTTTGCTGAAATCACAGTCAGTAAGCATTGCTTGCTTTCTGTATAATCAAAGTGCATTTTGTTTGGAAGAGTAGCTGAGACTTTAGCTGCAATTCAGCTTTAATTAATGTTGCTTTTTGCTAGACATATTTTTCTGTATTTTTTATACCCTTAAGATCAGCACTTGGAGACCAGTAATTTAAAGAATGTTTTCTTTGTGTTTATTTCTTTCAGAATACCTTATTTCCTGTTGTAGAAGGCCATCACTGAATATCAGCAAGCTTCCTCACCCACAACTACTGTTCAATTATACTGTACATGTAAAACAGGTTTGAGCAGCTACACTGGAATGTTTTTCCCCAAAGGGCTTTTTTTCTCTTATTATACAATTCTGTTCTTATTCCTTAAACATTTCTTAAGATTTTTTATTTTTTTTTAACTTTTGCAATTAATAATAATTTTTAAAATATCTATTTTGTGCTACTTACTATGTTAAGCAGGAAATATAGATGAGTAAGACAGTCTTTCCTTACAAATAATTTCTAATGTAGTAGGAACTTAAGACAAGTATACACTTAAGAAAAACAAAAAGCTAAATATAATTGGTGCCATAGTGGCAATATACACAAAACCTTAAATCTATTGTTGAGAGGAAGAATAGAACCATTAATTTCTGACTATGTCAGTTTGAAGTAATTTCTATATTTTTTTGTTGGGAAATCAGGTAAGGATGTAATTCTCTTTAGTACTTTGGATCATCCATATAAATATATATTTTATTAATATAGTATATATGTGTATATATAAATATATAAATATGAAATATATTTTATTGTGCATATATACACATACACACAATATATGTCATCTGTTGTATAACATATTGTGTGTGTTTATATGTTTATTTTATATATAACATGTTATATATATTTTATTATACATATAATAAAATAATATAAAATGGAAGGACATTCTCACGTGCTACAATATGGATGAAACTTGAAGACAGTATGTTAAGTGAAATAAGCCAGTCACTAAAAGACAAATATGGCATGATTCCACTTATATGAGATACATAAAGTAGTTAAAATCATAGAGACAGAAAGCAGGTTGGTGTTTGCCAGGGAGTACAGGGAGAGAGTGATAGGGAGTTACCATTTACATATAAGTTTTGCAACATGGTAAGAATTCTGGAGCTGGATGGTGGTGATAGTTGAATGTATTTAATACTACTGAACTGTTTACTGAAAAACTGGTTAAGACAGTAAATTTTATGTTATATATATTTTACCAAGATAAAGAAATGAGAAAAAATAAAAGAGCGCATATATTGTATTATATTCTGCAGTGGAGAAAATGATTAATGAAAATATAATGAAATAATAGCAGTGACTGCTAGGTCTTATGTTATCTGCAGAAAGTGCTAGGGTAGTGTGGATGCAGAGATGAGGGTGTGGATAGTATTGTCCACTGTGAATAAAGGTGAGAGGGGTAGGAAAAGGGGCAGAGATGTCTTTTAAAGCTTTGTAAAATAATCAACATTTGAGATAACCTTGAAAAGTAAATAGACTTTTTAAAGATAACAGAGAAAGTATTTCAGGCAGAGAAATAGAGGTAGTAAAAGGATGGAATCTAGGTAAACAGAAAACTTCTGTTTAGATGAAACATAGAGTGAATGGAAGAAAATGGTAAGAGATGATGTCAGTGAAATAGATATCTGGAGGTTTCACTGTCCACTATGTTAGAGAGTTTGGATTTCATTATAAATCAATGGTCTTAACCAGAAATGGACTTCAGAATCACTTGTGGAGCTTTGAAAAATTCATATGCCCATATATTTCATGGGAGATTTGATTTAGTAGATCCAGAGTAGAGCCTGGGCTTGTATATGTTGTCAAAACTCTACAGGTGATTAATATGTGCTCCCAGAATCACTACTGTACATAATAAGACATTACTGGGTGTTTTATTTTTAAGGCCTGAGATGTGCTAAGGTTCACTTATATAGCTCTGATGGCAATACGATGGATGACCTGGAGAGCGTGGAACCTGAAGATAAGGAGACAAGATAAAAGACTACTAAATGAATGGTTTGTATTAAGACATTGGCAATAGGAAGAAAAAAGAGCAATAGATTGGAGAAGCATTTAGAAAGTCAAAATGATTGTATTTGGTGGTCAATGAGATTCTATTTGTAGAAGAGGAGTAAATAAAAGACAGTGCTCATAATTACATCAGATAACTGGGTGATGATGGATCTATCAACTGAGGTAGTAAATGCTGGCATAGGTACTAAACGCTACGTATGACAGATTGGTTGTCAAAAGAGTAGGTACTCATAAGTGCTTGTTGAATGAATTAAAAGACCCTAATAAATCAACTGGTCATATAATTTTGGATGAAAAAAAAGAATATGTAAGGGTTTGTTCCTAGAAGGAACTTTTATTGGTTTTTGACAAATCTAGATGCCTTGGGGCAGGTGGAATAGCAGACTGAAGCAAGAGACATGCAAAGCAGAGAAAAAAAAATAGAAGCAGCATAAATGTTGGAAAATTTAAGCTGGGCTCCAGGCACAATGAATGGTTTAGTTTGCTTCTAGAATAGTAAGAGATAAACCATGAAGACATAGTGACACCATTATGTGGTATGTCTGAAAGTCAGGCTGAGGAAGTTTTAATTAATTCAGCAGGCATTGATGAGTCAGGACTTTTGGACAGAGGCCTTCCATGTTTTTAAGATCTTGTTTTTCTGGAAAACTTATAATAGTACTTCTGGCCTGGTAGTGCTGGAACTCAGTATTTTCAGACAGGAAGTAGTCAAGGTTAAAATTACCATATTACATAGCCATTTGTGTGTCAGACGATGTGTGGCAATTAACTAGATGTCATGATACTCTTAATTGAACCAAGCTTTTTGTCACTAACTTGAATGTTACTTTTATCATAAACTATATCCCCATATAGATTTGTGCCTATCTCTGGATTTTTCTATTTCATTCCATTTTGTACAAAATCTGCTGTATTTATTTGAGATCCTTTGAATTTATAATTTGAGAAAAACTGGCATTTTTACAGTACTCAGTTTGCTAAAAAGAATAATTACTTAAACTTTCTTATGTATCCCTCAGTGGAAGACAATTATTTTTTCATATACATCTGAAACTTGTCTTTTTTAGTTTATAACCCTGTATTTTTCTTTTGAGTTGCTATCATCAATAGTATTACTTCTTGCACTGTAACTGTGTGTGTGTGTGTGTGTGTGTGTGTGTGTAAATAAGAAGTCTTCTAGGTGAACAATTAAAATGGAAAAGAAAAAAACAAAAGCAAATTGAAATATTTTCAATAGCATCTGACCCTAACTGAACTGATGTATATGTAAAAATCATTTTGGATAGTCTTATTATAGAACACAAAGAATGCTGTTTGTTTTGCCTATGCATTGTCAAAGCTTTCCTTACATAAGATAATCTGTGATTATATGTACAGCTAAAGTGTGGTATTTCTTCAGTCAGTCCTGGTCACCACCAGTGGGAGCTTCATTTCCCTCCTAGTATCACACAAAGCCCCACCTAGATTCTCGCTCTTTCCACAGAAAAACTGCCCTTTTTAGGCTTCTGCTTGAGTTCATGACCATTCTCCTTGGCTTTTCAGTCTCCTCTCAAGGTGTTGGTGGGACAGAATGAAGGATACTGTAGCCATAGGAATAAATCCCCACTGTAAACACTCATCAGGGTCACAAATATTTTCAGATAGTTTGATGCAGCTATGAGTCAGAAAAGGTTTTGGTTTTATCTTATCCTTTGATTCAGTTCTTTGAAAATTTTTTAGTTTGAACAACCTGTTTAACAAATCTTCTGGATAAGGGGTCCACAAACTTTTTCATAAATGGCCAAATTGAAAATATTTTAGGCTTTACTGGCCATATGGTTTCTGTTGCAACTACTTAACTCTGCCGTGGTGGTGTTAAAGCTGTTAAAGATAGTAATGAGGTGGGTATATTCCAACAAAAGTTGATTTACTAAACAAGCCGTGGGCCAGATTTGGCCCATGAGTCATAGTTTCTAGATCCCTATTTTAGATCAGTAAACTTCCAACCCATTCATTATTTATATTTAAAAAAAAATCAAAAGCAATGCACTAGTTTCCATGGAAGAAATGATGACAAAATGCAAAGCACTGAAATGAACAAAATGCAGAAATATCACCAAAATGACTCCTTATCAATCCCGAAATAATGTTACTGTATATAAATAGCATTTTTTTAAAATGAAGCACAAGCAGGACTGTAGTATAATGCAAACACATATATTACATGGTGCTATGGTCACTGCTTTGGGGAGAAGGACAGAATTGATAGGAGAACCATCGTTATCAGTAATAGGAGTATTTGCTCTAACTTACCAATCTTGTACTGCATTGAAGGATTCTTCATTTGTAATGTCATACATTAAAATAAAGCCCATGGCTCCACGATAATAGGCTGTGGTGATAGTCCGGTATCTTTCCTGGCCTGCTGTGTCCTAAGAATAAAAAAAAAAATCTCTCAGAAATAAGGCAATACATTTTTGGGAAGTGATTAATAATTCCAAAAAAGTCACAATAGAGTCTAAAATGTACTTGCTGTGTAAAGCTGTTCATCTTGTTTTGTCTTGTTTCCGCTAATTTCTAAAAATAACTTTTTTTTACTGATATATAATAGATTTAGATATTTTCAGGGTACATGTAATAATTTAATATATTTATATATTTTATAAAGATCAAATCAGTGTAATCAGGAAATACATAATTTAAAATATTTGTCTTTTCTTTATGCAGAAACATTCAAATTATTCTCTCCTATCTACTTTAAAATATACAATTGATTACTATAAATTATAGTCACCCTAAAGATTTATCAAACACTATGTCTTATTTCTTCTACCAAACTCTATGTTTGTACTTCAAAAGACCAAATCTAAAAATTATTGGTGTTCAAAAGAGTTGATCAGAAACAAGGGATAGAAAGCTTATTTAAAGAAATAATAAGAGAAAACTTTCCAAAGCTTGAAAAATAGATAAATATCCAGGTATAGCAAGGTCAGGGAATATCAAACAGATTTGACCCAAATAAGACTACCCCAAGGCATATAATAGTCAAACTCTCAAAGGTCAAGAACAAATAGAGAATCCTAAAAGCAGCAAGTACAAAGAAGCAAATAACATATAAAGGAACTCCAATTTGTCTGACAACTTCTCAGTGAAAACCATAAAGGCCAGAAGAGAGTGGGACTGTTATTTTCAAAGTGCTGAAAGAGAAATTTGCCATCCAAGAATACTGTATCCAGCAAAAATATCCTTTATCTATGAAAGAGACGAAGTCTTTCCCAGACAAACAAAAGCTGAAGGAATTCACCACCACCAGACCCATCTACAAATGTTAAAGGGAGTTCTTCAATCTGCAAAAAAACCTATTAATATGAAAAAGAAGATACTTGAAGGTATAAACACTACTAGAAAAATTAAGTGAATAGACAAACTGACAAGGTGGCAATCCCCTCATAATTCTAGTATAAAGTCCAAAAGACAAATCGATCTAAACAACAATAGTTACAGCAACCTGTTAAGAGAAAGGTAATACATATGTAAATTGTAATAACACAGAGTCAAAATGTGGGAGGATGGTTTTAAAGTGCAGAGGATTTTTTTCTATTTTTGTCTTTGTTTCTGTTCTGTTCTTTGTGATCTAGGATAAGTTGCTACCTCTTTTAAACCACTTATTGTGTCCTAATGATATTTATATGGCAGCTCTGCAATATTCTGAAAAAAATTTTTTTTTGGTAAAGAACCAGCTCAAAGTACCTTGTATATTTGTTTACTTTCATTATCAGCATCTAACTGCAGAAAATAAAATAAAAAGAAAGATCAGACATATTTAAAATCTGAGCTTTTACTATAGTTTAAGATCAGAGGAGTATATTAGCTCCACCATATGCATTTATCTACCAAGTACAAGCCAGTGTGGGGACAAAAAGGAAGTTTATAAAAATGTCCCTGCTTTTAAGAAGCTTGCAATTCAGTCTCAGTTTATTTAACTGTAAGATGGGAATATAAATACCTGCTTTGTGTGTTTCAGTCAGATAGATCTGGATTTGAGGTCCTTCTCTCCCATTAGATAGCTGAGGAATGTGGACATTCAGTAAAGTTCAGTAACTTTACTGAACCTCTGTAAACCATATCCCTCTAACATTTAGCATGCTTGTTAGGGTTCTATGAAGTAATTCGTGCAAAGTGCTTCCCATAGAGAGCATCACACAAAAATTGGTCAATAAATGGCAAGTACTAGCTTTTATTCCTGAAATGTGGGACAGCAAGGCTAACAGAAGATAAAGATAGAAGCTTACAAGTACAGAAGTTTGACACTTGCAAAAGGGATAGCATATAACAGTTTAATTGTTCCTTACTTCAAATTCCCTCCTCAGGACCTGGGGAATCACTTACAAATGCTTTTCAGTTTCTCTCTTTGCCCCTTTCCCTGGAGACTGGCATCTGGCTTATCTTTACTAGTAGTCTTTAGATGCTTAGCAGTTTGGACAGAAATATTATCTTCTTTCTGACTTCAATCTGGACTCTCGTATCCCAGAGATGCCTCCTTTGGGTGCAGAGTGCATCCCAGCTACCCCTAAGGTTTAACAGGCCTTGGAGGGAAAACTAATGTGTTGCACACAAGAACAGCTCCCTTTACCATCAAAACAAAACTAACATCTCATAAGGTCACTACTGGGAAGGGCTCATGTTGAATTTGCTGTTCTTTACCCATAGGTATGTACCTGCTTAGATGCTTACACTCCACTATGAACAGCAGTGTGAAACTAAAGATGGCCTACTACTCTCTCCCAGTTTGTGTGGTATATCCTATTTGGCTCCTGAAAGTCTACAGAAGAGTGATCAAAGGAGGCTGGGAATCAGTGAATACTTCTGGAAGAATGTAGGGTATAAAATGGAACTGAAAATTAGCTAAGGGTGTGAATTTTTGTGAAGCCAACAATTATATTCTATTCTTGGAGCAGGGATAAGGTTGGCCTGATTAGAAGATATTTATTTGGTAATTTTACAGAAAATAAAGTTTCAAAAGTAGGATGCAAACAGATTCTAGTACTCAAAATATCAGAAATAATGTAAAACAGGTGAGGAAGATCTTTCAGAACATTGTACCAATGGCAGAAAACAAAAAATAAAGATTATCACCACACGAAAATCTGTCAATTCCTTGAATATAAAAAAAGTAAAATTAAAATGTTAGAACATCAAATGTTAAACTGATAAAGTATATTTGCATTAGACCAAAGAGATGAAAGGTTAATATATTTAATATGTAAAATGGTGTTAAGAAATCACTAAAAAAAGTTAAATATTCTAATAGTAAAAATTACTTATAAATAGACACATAAATGGCTAACTAATTTATAAAAGAGTTGCATCCAAGCCGTAATAATAGATATGCAATGCTGTGTAATTGCATGACTATATAATAGAAATTACTTGGCCATTATTTGAACATTTTATTGTACTTTGCTTACTATTTTATAAATATTAAAAATAAAAATGTAGATGCTAGGGATAAACAAAGATGTCATAAACTATATCATAGGGACAAATATACAAATTATGCAGAAAGAAGCAAATCTTGAACTTATTTGAATATTCTTATATATTCACTGGATTTAATTCAGTTAGCAGTATATCCAACTGTGAAACAAAGAAGAAAGTTAGACCAACATGGATAAAATGCCAGAACCAAACTTGCAAGCACCGTTTATAATGCAAAGTATAAGCGAGGCTTTTGTGATATGTGTAAGCTTTCCGGGGAGCAGAACCCCTTATAACTATTCAGTCTATTCAGTCTATTTTAAAATTTTCCCACATTTGGCTTGGGTTCATATTTTCCAGAACATATTATCTATAAATGTAATTTACCTTTTTTTTGTTGTTGTTTGCGCCTATTTTAAAATAAATTGAAATGGCTTTCTTTTTCTCTTGGTCACACTTTTTTTTTTTTTTTTTTGCATTGATTACATGGTGTTTTTACAGGTTGGGACCCCAAGTCTGCTGCCTTCTCCACACTACAATAGACAGCTTCCCCCTAATTTCTCAATAGGGGAAAACAACCAGTTTACCCAGATACTGCTAAAAGGTGACCCAGACCTTTTCTGTCAAGCATGTTTTCAGCACAGACACTGAATAATGTTGTGTTGAAAAACTGACTTTATCTCTCTCTTTCTTCTTGACCTCTTTCAGTGACGGTGTCCCCTTTTCATAAAATGTTAATTTCATTTTGACAGTAAAGAAACTTGTTCTAGTGTTATGAAATACATCAATTTCATATTGTGGGCATATTTAATCTTTGAGCGAAAAGAAATCAAGTTACCATTATATTCTGATTGAAATGTTACAGGAAACTGTTAGAAACCACAGGGTTGAATAGCCATTATGTATCAAAATCAAAAAAGAGAGAGGGGAAAACCAGCTTTCAAGAAAAAAAAATAGAAGCTTTCAGATAGTACTTAAGTCACAGCAAGGGGCAAGGTCTTCAACATCATTCTGATTTGAACCCAGAAACACAATCTAATTGGTAATATTTATCACTTAAAAGCTCTCGGGGAGAATAAGAAATTGCACTAAGTAGGGAAAGTATAGTAAGAAATAAAATGAGAAAATTTCTTCTCCAAATATAAAGAATAAAATTAAGCTAATACACAGACATCAAGTTGACTTTGTTTTGGCTTTGAAAACAATTTCAGGATTATAAACTCATTAGCATTTTCTTCTGTTATATAAGGAAGAAAAGGAAGTGGGAAAAACACTTCATTACAATTGACATTTATTAATGATCACAGAAGGTTATATTTGAAAGAAAAAAACATTTTATAATGTCAAGTGCCTCTAATGTAATTAAACTTGAACAGTCTCAGGTAACTAACTAAAATAGTATCTCTTCCCAATTTGCCCAGGAAGCTGGCTCAAAATCCTGGCTTTGTGTTGTTCCTCTGCCTAGCTGGCTCTAATAACTGGGTATACTTGCTTATTTTCCATAAATGTAGGCTTCTGATGATTGAAAAACAACTGGAAATCTCAGAGAGAAAATGAGGGATACAAATGTGATTAAAAAATTAAAACTTTCTTCCATGAGTGATAGCTTTCATTTTCTTCTTTTTTAAAAACAAAATTTTAGTTAGCTTAAATATTTTAATTTCCCAATCATGTTTTTAGGATAATTTTGGCATTAATGGCAGGTTTGATTAACAAATACTTGAATACCTGTCAAGAAAAAACAAACTTTAAAATGAAAAACATTCACAGCTTGATAAGTAGTAGCCTAAAACATTTTTGGTTTGAATTTGGCAAACTTATGTTTGTTTCTGCCTTATAATTTTTTTTCTGATGAAATCTTTCTTTTTTAAAATAAATAAATAAATAAATGGTGATATTCTCAAAACCTTCTGAGGTCATGCATTAGTAACACTTAGCTTTAAAATTGAGGAAATAGTCATTTGTAAGATATGAGTTGTACTGTCATTTGTGTTTTGTTTTAGTGGTTATTTCTCTTTGTATTTAATTAAAGGGAAAATGGGCGTAACTGTTAGTAAAGAAATATAACTCAAATAATACAGCCACAATGAAAATACATTTATTGAATACCTAGACAGAGAAAAATAGATCAAAGGACAGATAATCCTGATATATGATACAGTAGACAATTTTTTAGGTGGAGAAACCAAATCAAAACACATTGGTGTAACTGATCAACAAAAGTGGCTTAATAAAGCTGTAGAAAAGAATATGCGATAACCTAAAAGGGGAAGTCAAAAGAAATGGGGGCTGGGAACAGTGTAATCCAAGACAAAAACACCCGCTTTACCTAATGAGTTTCCAAATGGACATAAAGAAGTGAAAGAGAATACTTAGTCATTGAGCACTTAAGTAAGTGGAAATCTCTTAATTCGTACCTAGTTACCTTATGCCCAAAGAAATTGTTTTGAATCATTAAAGACAGACTAGGCTCAGTATAGTTTAATGTTAACATTGATCGATTCATTCAATAAACATTTAGTAAACACCTATTACAAGTTAGGAATTGTGATAGGTATATATTAAGCTTATTTTACCTACTCTAGCCATATTTGTACATTTTAAAATTCTACACAGTGAGAACATTTCATTAGGAATATCATATTCTCTATATATCTACAAAAATTTAAAGTTGAAGGGAAAGAAAGAATGGGAATAACCATTAGTAACGAAAAGTAACTCAAATAATACCACCATTTATTTTTCTAAAGAACCAGACAGCATAGCAATTTAAAATTGTAATAGAGACAATTTATTCAGTGTTGAAGTCCCCCAGTTCAGTTTCTGCTGTGGGCTGTATTATGTCTCCCAGAGAGATACATTGCATTCCTCACCCCAGACCGTGAATGTGATCTTCTTTAGAAAAAGGGTCTTTGCAGATATAACCAAGTTAAATGAGGTCTTCTTTTTAAAATTATTTCAATAGGTTTTTGGGGAACAGGTGGTGTTTGTTTACATGAATTAAGTTCTTTAGTGGTGATTTCTGAGATTTTGGTGCACCATCACCTGAGCAATGTACACTGTACCCAATGTGTGGGTCATTTTGGATTAAAATGGGCCCTAATTGTTATACATGTAACACTTTAGATATATAACACTCAGAGGAGAAAGCCATGTAAAGGCAGAGGCAGAGACTGGCCTGATGAATCTGTAAGATAAGGACTACCAAGAACTGGATTCTCCCCTAGTGCCTTCGGAGACAGCATGGTGCTGCTGACACCTTAATTTAGAACTTCCGGCCTCCAGAACTGTGAGACAATAAATTTCTGATGTGTTAAGCCACCCAGTTTGTGCCTCTTTGTTACAGTAGCTCTAGGAAACTACCACAGTCACTGACCCCACTTTGCAATCTTCATGATCAGACTGAAAGCAATATAAATCTCAGAGCTACCCCCACACAACGTTAGTACTTTACAGAAGAGAAAACAACAGAAAATTCAAGGTGATCTATGGAGAAGTCAAACATAGCCTCATTGAGTGAAAGATGTTATGCTAAAATCCACTACCATATTCTACATTTAACTTAATGCTGAATGAACTTGTTCAAAAAAGTTGGTTTGATATATCTTGTACTTCAAAAACTAGCTATCTATTTCTCTATCTCTATATCTATTCTAATATATGTCCTATTAGAAGAACAAAGCAATGTTGCTTGATGTGACAAAAATTTTAAATTAGTTTCTGTTGGGATTTCAACCCAAAATGATTGAGACACTGTTACAGAAAATTGTAAAGCCATGATGTATATACCGAGACACAACTCCCCCAAACAATAGGAGCAACAAAATTTCAATTATTACACATCATGTTGTTTATGTAATGTCATTAATACTTGCCCTCAAGTTGCATTTTTAGAGATTTCCATAAATAGGCACAAAGTAGTGTTGAATTTGTCTTTTAAAAATAAGTAATTGAATTAGGAAGCTTAAATATTTTATGCTTTTTTGTTGCACATTTATTTTGGAATGAAACAGCAACTTTTTCCTTAGAGCAGTTAATCCTCCATTAAAATAAAATTTACACACCACTTTTCCCAGCTGATCTTGTGCAGTCTGCCGGACTTCATTTATGCACGTTTAGTTGTACAAAAAGCCCACATTTTAGAAAATACTAATAAACTGGTCTCTAAATAGTTCTTCAATCAGTTTAAATATTCTCCCTACCTATTGTCCTTTACCCACCCTTTTCATACCCGCAGATTTTATTGATCAGATTTTTCTTGTCATGATGTCTAGCTTTGAAATACCAAAACCCTTCATTTTACAATGGTATCCACTTCTAAGTAAACCCTAATAGAATAAGCCCGAGGCAGAAGGATAAAACCTGACCTATTATTTCATGGCAGTGTTACCATGGCAATTCATCTTTCCTGAAAGAGAGGAAAAGCCATAGATAGCTTTTTTATAGGGGGCCTTTGACTCCATTGTCAGTAATGCCCTGACATATCTACCAATTGTATGTTTCTGCTCGTGAAGGTTGGAGATGCTTTTCAGTAAACACTGTTTAAACACTCAGATGAACTCTCTTCAAGACCTTAATAAAATTTACAACCAAAAGCATATAAAGACATCTTTACTTATTTTATTTAAGTGCTTGTTTCCTAAGAATGTTTAACACAAAGGCAGGAGAAGACACCATTTTTGCTTTCCTTCTAATTAATCTTTTTGACATACTTCTTCCCAGTGGGATTTTGATTAGGCTCATTTTTTTCAAAACCTGCAGGATAAATATATAAATGCAGGCAGCTTACAGCTTTTAGTCAAGGTTGAGAATTGTTTTTCTTCACAGAACACAATAAGAAACACTTGCATAAGATCAAATGCGTTGCATTTTAAAGGATATCAGACTTTTGAGTGGGACTTTTACTATTGCCCTAAAATAGGCAACTAAGACTCAAACCAGACTCTTTATAAAGGAATGGGTGCTTTCATGCACACAAAGCCATGTGCTGGTTGGGCTGATTGGATAGTATCTGCTTAAACAATGACGTTTTGATCTGCTTTTGTGCAAGAGTACTTGATACCTGGAGAGAGATAGGAGGGTTGAGGAAGGGAAGGCAGTGGAGAAGCCTGATTTCCCACAGGTTGGCATGCCTAGGTTATGTGAGTTTCCCATGGATCATCAGTAAACACTATAGCAGGTAGCTGTACTTGAGACATTTGGCCATTAAGCTACCTCCAAGAGAGCTGTCTCCTGGATGAGGTGTGGAAAGCTATGATATATATTATCAGGGGCAGAGGGAGCTGAAGACATTTAAAAGAGAAGGAATCTGAGCAAATCTTCCATGTCATGGCACTATGCAGTGAGAGAGCCCTAAAAGGCTCCGTTATGATCCTCCATAAGGGAACCAGCATTCAAATGTGTCACACGGAAGCTTGTTCTGTGGGTGGCAGGACAGGCTTCACTAAAGAAATCAAGAAAGAATTGTAATTGCACATCAGGTTACGCACAGTCATCTGTCCTCTCTTCATCTTCCAGCTCTCATTCCATCCCTGGTTTTGAAACAGCAAGAACTACAAAAAGAAGGGACTGAAAGGGAGGATCAAACTGCTCTTTTTATTACATTAGCAGTCCCTGGGAATGTAGCCAGATTTATGGTAAGGGAAGAATATTATTGTTAAACTGATATGACAATTTTGCCTTTTTAAACTGAACTCAACAGTACTGAGATTTGTTTTTGTTTTAATCAACTTTTAAAAGAGCACTTTTAGGTTCACAGCAAAACTGAACAGAAAGTATAGAGATATCTCATACACACCCTAGCCCCACACATGCATAGCCTCCTCCACTATCAATGTCCCCCACGAGAGTGGTGCATTTATTACAACTGATGAACCTACATTGACACATCATTATCACTCAAAGTCCATAGTTTACATTAGGGTTCACTCCTGGTGCTTCACATCCTGTGGTTTTGTGGAAATTTGTAATGACATGAATCCACAATTATAGTATCCTACGGAGTAAGTTTCACTGCCTTAAACACCCTCTGTGCTCTACCTGAGTTTGTTTGTTTTGTTTTTAAATAAGAGAACAATGAGTGGAAATACTATGAGATCTATTCAAGTCATGGTTTGGGGATGGGTATAGGTGACTGGGCAAAGCATAATCAAAACAGTTTTAGATAAAAGTAGTGTAACAGTACACCACAAGTTTAGGCTTTTTACCAAGCTAACTACCAATAAAATATTAGAAAAACAACATCAAGAATGTAGACTTAAACAGGGTGGTACATGTATGTACATTCATGTATATCATGCCATTTATTCATTCTGAAGTAGTAGACCATTTTTTAGATGATGAAACTGAAAAGTAAAGAGGTTTGGTGCCAGTTCTAAGTCACAGTGCTGGGAAGTGACACAGGTCATACCAAAGACCAGCTTTTCTCAAATATCCAAAGTATAGTCCTTTCTGAATATTAGGTTAAATAGTGAGGAGTTTAGGTTATATATTTTTTTACTCTGGCTCTCTATTTGATGTTATTATCTCACTTTTGAACATTTATTCATGTATGTGCTTCAGATCATTTTCAGCTTCGCTATTTCAAACCCCATTCATTTTTCAACCAATTGTAGCTGTGTTCAGTGCTAAGACTCTATTGAAATTGTTCATGCTAAAATAATCAGTGACCCCATCACTGCCATATCCAGCAGTTTAACTTTTGATTCTCATCTTACTTGTCTATTCTGAAACACATGGTATAGATGATAACCCCTTATTTCTTTAAATTCATTATTTCGGGTCATGACTCTCTCCTGATTCTTTAGTCTCTTTAAAGTTTTCTTCTTCACTTGGCAAGCTCCTCTTCCTGATTGGCAAGCTTCCCTTTCTGCTCACCTCTTAAAGGTGCTTTAGAGGTTTCTGATCTTGATTCTTTCTCATCCTCTTGTATGATGCTACCAGATACTACACTGTCTTCACAGTTTCAAATGTCATCTATAAATATAATAGCTCCTCTTACTAGGAAACCTTGAATACGCTTCTGTATTCCAGAACCATGTTTTCATCAGGGGACACACAGATATCTCAAATTTAACTTGTGCAGAAAACTAAACTCAATAAAATTCTCCAAAATCTATTATGTCACCAGCACTTAAAATCTTTAATCACAAAATCAAAACTCACAAATTTTAACAAGCTGAAAATTTTCCACCTATCCAATATTCTTCTTGCTCTTCCTTCATTGATTTCCTGCCCATACTTTTAAAGATATAATTAGATATGAAATTATCTTTCCTTAAGCTTATTAGGTCAAGTCAAAAGACCAAAAAAACACCTAAATTTTTTCTGTATTGCAATATTTTATTCTCATTACCAGTCAGTCACAGCCTTGTCTATCCTCTGGGAAAAAAAAAATACCTTTAGTCCTGGAGGCAAGGCCAGTAGTATCTTCAGGAAGAAAAACAAAAGATGTACTGAAACTCAGCCTGTGGAATTAAATACATTTTTGTGGAAAAGAAGACAAAAGTATAATTTAGTAGAGCTTACAGTATTAGAAGCCAGGAAACCTGAGTTCTAGTTGAACCTCTGGTACTTGTTAGATATGTGAACTTGCTTATCTCACTGGCATCTCTAGGCTTTGATTTTCTCATTTATAAATGAGAAACTACATTTTCTAAGTCCTTTTCAGCTCTGAACTAAAATAAATTTTTTTCTCTCATAGTATTTTTGATATAGTTGATCAGAATCCTTTTATCAGGAAATTGGCCCACTAATATTTTCTATAATTGCCACTATATTTACTTGTATATTTACTATATTATTTTATGACATTTGATCTGATTATGCTATGTTTCTTTTTTTCACATCCTGCTTTCTCTTTGGTTGAAAATTTTCTATTTTGTCTAATCTCATTCACCTCTTTATTAATTTGGAAGTGATACCTATAATAAAGTGATTATTAAAATGTTAGAATTTATATTTAAAATAAGCAATCAATACCTTCAACTTCATTTTCCAAAATTAAAATACTTGGAATAATTTTTCAGTCATCCATTCCTATCTTAAATAATAATGTCATACAATTTTTTATATTTTAAAACTACCCTGACTTTTCGCTCCCCAAATTAGACATTTTTTAACATAGACATTATTTATTTGTATTTAGCCCCATATTTTCCAATTTCCCTGCTCACTGTTTTTTCTTGCATCTCAAATCATTCTTCCATGTTTTTGAAGTGCATTTTTTAGAAATCCCACTGGTGAAGGTCTGCAAGTAATAAATACTCCTTTTGTATGTCAAAATATATTTTTGGTAAATCCTTATTAATGAATAATGTTTAGCCAGGTATATAATTCTAGTGATAGTCTATCTTCACTTTATCATATTATTCCATTGTTTTCAGGCTTCAGTTGATACCATTGAAAAGTCTGCTGTCAGTCTAATTGTTGTTCCATTTTAACCACTATCTTTATTGCAATAAAGACCTCGTGACCTCCATCATCATCCATACTACAATTCACCTGTTATTCAAAACCATGCTATGTCTTCCTGTTGGCTAGGAAATAAAGTCCAAGTTTCTTAGGCTCTTTTTCATTTGTCCCCAACACATCAGCTATCTTAACTTCGAAGCTACCTTTAGTAGCTTCCTTTCATCTTTGGTATTCTGTAGTTTCACTGTGATATGGTTACATCTACATTCCTTTTACATGTACTGCTCAGGGATCATTGAGCTTCCCAATTTTGAGGATTATTGTCTTGTAACAATTTTAGAAAACAAATTCAGTTATTAACCTTACAAGCTACTTTAACCTTATTTTTAAAATGTGTTTATTTTAGAATTCCAATTATATGTAAGCAGATAGGGTAACCATACATCCTAGTTTGCCCAGGAATGTCCTGGTTTATGCCTGTGTTTTATCAACAAACACTTAAGTAATTATTGTCTCAAAAGTCCTCTAAACCTGTTAATTCATGTTTGAAGCCAGATGAGGGTTTATAAAGCAAGTTCATAATCTCTGACATATTTTAAAGATTTTTATCGTATTACCATCATCAATTCTATAGAGTTGAAGAATATTTGCAAAAACTGTAAAGCCTAGCTAGGCTACACACACTGTAAACGTGTTCATTTTAAAATAAAACCAGTGAGTTTGTCTCTAAAATAAGAGTATTTCTCTGTCATGTGCAGTTCTTGCCCTGATTCTGACCAGCTTTCTTTAGATACCTATTTTGAAAAGTGATTATGTCACTCATGTAGGTCAAGATCACACACTGGTATATGCTTCACAGAAGTGCTCTGTTTGATTAACGTTGTGTTTAAAATTTCTTAAGCTAACATTTTAAAATGTGAATTTTTTACACAAAAGCCCAGATTTCTAATTTGTTCTGAAAAATTTCAAAAGATGGTAAAAATGGTACCTGCATTGCCCTGTGACCACGGAGGACTACAGCTAGTAGCCACTGCCACTTTGTACTCTTATCTGGCTGTCTTTATGTTGTTGACTGTCCCCTGAGGTACTGAAGTATTGAGATGACCCCACTACCTCCATCGCCATCTGCACTACCATTCACTCCTGTTCGAAAACATTCTATGTCTTCCTACCAGCTATAGAATAAAGTCCAAATTTCTTAGTTTACTTTTTATTTGACCACAGGATCCCTATCCAATTTTATATTTATATTTATACTTAGTATGTATGTTTATTCTTTTGTTTTTGATCCCTTCATGTCAGAATTTGACCATGTTTCCTCATCTGTCCCTGTTTTCTTATCTGTCTTCTTCATTAACTATACTCCTTTACACCTATCCTTTTGTTCTTGTGTTTTCATGTTCACATATATCTTCAAAAATAAAAATAAAAATATTCTAGGTTGGGTGTGGTGGCTTACGCCTATAATCCCAGCACTTTGGGAGGCCGAGGCCGGTGGCTCACTGGAGGTCAGGAGTTTGAGATCAGCCTGGCCAACATGGCAAAATTCTGTCTCTACTAAAAATACAAAAATTAGTGGGGCATAATGCTGCATGCCTATAATCCCAGCTATTCGGGAGGCTGAGGCAGGAGAATCACTTGAACCCAGGAGGAGGAGGTTGCAGTGAACCAGGACAGCTCCACTGCACTTCAGCCTGGGTGACACAGTGCGACTCTGTCTCAAAAAAAAATAAAAATTGTATCAAATGTCTATTCTTTTTATTTTTCTAGACCATTTTTAAACTAAGAATAAAACTAGTTATTAACTTATCCCAAATAATTTAGTGCCTAGGAAAAATTGATGTTTGGACTCAAAATTGATACAAAGCAAAAATTAAGTTGTTTAATCAATATTCTTAACCTAACTTCTTAATGAAAACCAACCAAACATTAAATATCTATATTCCTAGCATTGTGCGGGGTACTGAGAAAAATACAAAGTAAACATCTGTGAGATACAACCTTGAAATCAGAAAATTTGTATTTCCCATAAACTTGCAAAATGAAGCACATAAAGCAATCTGAGAGCCCGGTTGTGTATGAAGTGTTTATTGTATGATGTAAGTGCTAGAGAAATCAGAGAAGAAACAAATCAATGTGAGCTGAAGCAAGCTCCAAGAAAGGGTAAGGTTGGTGCAGGTTCTCAGTGATGGGTAGATTTTGATGTGCTGAGGAGTGTTTGTTACTACAGCAAAATCACAATGATGAGAAAGACCATGAAAATGGGTTAGGGAAGAAAAAGACTAACACTGATGTTTATCTTCTGTGTATTTTCTACCACTTTTACATTGCAAGAACTGAAACAATATTTAGGTACTGCAGAGGCTTCTGTTTGGCCTTGAAAAACTCACCAGACACTGCACAAGGGCAGTATGATGGTCACACCCTCCCTATTTTTTAAACTATAGTATCCAAGGGGATGGTGGGGGTAGAGGGAAGGTACCAAGAACAAATTCTTGTGTATTCCAGAGTGGGATCCATAATCTATATTGGAAGAAAGAAAATGTAATATATGACATGGTATGAGTTATATATTCCCTTTTATATAAAGGGCAAGTAATTAAAGCCCTTTGAGTGTTTGCTTTCTAGCTAAAATAATGATGATATTATCTATCTTCTCAAGGTTTCTGTGAATATTATCTAACGTTCGTAATGCTTCTTGTGCATACTAGGTGCTCAATAAATGAGACTCCCTCTGCCTTTTTATTCAGTAACAGAAACGTGTAGCACAAAGAAAGGGCTTTGGAGTTCGAACACCTGGGTTGCTACCCCAGCTCTAAGACTCACATGCAGGGTAGCTTCAGAAATACCATCTAACCTCTCTGTTCATGTTTCCTGATTTCCAAAATGAAATCAATACCTAATACTGAGTTGAATTGCAAGACATAAATGAGAAAAGTTCTCTGTAAAGTATAAAATGCTATAGGTAGCATCATCATTATAGGTTGTATTAATAACAGAAAAAAATCGAAGCTAGCCTGTCAGATCCCAATAGAAAATGTCTGTTAAGACAAAACTGGATTGCTCAGTGGAACAAAATTTCTTGCTCATCCCACTCCCAGGGAAGAAGAGAAAATAAAGATATTTGTCCTTCAGGATCAGCTAGAATCCACATGCTCTCATTTTCTCTCTCCATGCCTCCTTACATAAAATGAGAAGAGAATTCAAAGATGAAATATGCAATTAAATTCTTAACATGACTGTCACCTGATTATGCTTGATTTTTTTTAAGTTCTTCTGCACATTCTTATTTTTATGATTGTTTTGATCCTCTTGGAAACAAAGAACCTAGTAAATTATAAGGGTGTTTCAAGATTAAAGCAGCTTCCCACATCTCACGCTAGTTTGAGTGATAAGAATCCATAAGTATTATGCCTGGTGACAAAGTCTCTAAAATAGAAAGAAAGAAAAAGGGAAATGAAAATGTAGAAATCAGATGCTAGAGAACTAGATGCTGCTGCAGCATCTCCTCATGTGCTCCACAGAGAGAGCAAGCACATAGCTGCCTGTGCAACAGATGTGCAACAACAGGACCAAATGACTGCCTCTCGGAAGAGCAGTGGACAGCCAGGGACAAGAGAACAGAGAAAGGGTGGCAACTTTGGAAAAGCTTCTTTCTTTCTCTCTCACTCTCTCTTCAAGACGGAGTCGTGCTCTTTCACCCAGCCTGGAGTGCAGTGGCACAATCTCGACTCACTACAACTTCCACCTCCCAGATTCAAGCAATTGTGCCTCAGCATCCTGAGTAGCTGGGATTATAGGCATGTACCACGAGGCCCAGCTAATTTTTGTATTTCTAGTAGAGATGGGGTTTCCCCATGTTGGCCAGGCTGGTCTTGAACTTCTGACTTCAAGTAATCCACCTGCCTCAGACTCCCAAAGTGCTAGGATTACAGGCGTAAGCCACCATGCCCAGCCTGGAAAATCTTCTTGATTTGACCTGAAATAGTACTACTGTTTATAATGACGTACATTGTTCTTTATAGTGGGTCCACTTTACTTATTAGTTTCTTTTTAAATAATATTTCATCTTAAATAATTCTAAAAATGTCGTGCGATGATAGTACATCCAAATGGAGTATCTAAACATCAAAGGCAATTTTGAGTGGGCCAGTACTGTCTCACAAGTGGTTAATTTGGTGAAAAATATTAAGCCTATTTGTCCAGCATTTGGCAAATGGTGATACTAAGACAGAGGCCTCAGACAGCCTAGTGTACTTTCATGTATGACTTTAGTGGCCTCACATTTCTGTATGAGATTATACAATATCAAACTTCATAAGGCATAAAGTTATCTACAGCCTCCTAAGGGCAATAGTAACAGCAAATGAGGCTTCAAGATCACACGGCTAATTAGATGCCAAACCCTGGCTTTTCACTGACTTTTTTTGGGGGATATGTTGAAACCATCCAGAGGTGGCTTCCATTGCTGTTAAAGTAATTATTTTCCGTTTAGTTCTGATCAGACACCAAAGAGACTGGTGCTCAGATCCATAACTGGAGGAACTGAAATCAGAGGCAGGAGTCAGAGGCCAGCTACAAAGAAGACTGAAGGGTTGAGGGATAGACCTATGGAAAGCAATCAAGGAGACCCCATAAACCTCAGAAGTCTGAAGAGTGACTTCCTATCAACTTTGAGGATAGGAGTCTTTCTGATAGAGCATACAACATGAGAAATGGCTTTTTTTCATTTTATACATCTTCATTCAAGACAGAACTGGAATTTACTGGCAGAAATTATGGCCTGATCATTGGCTGCAAAGATTAAAGAAGCTAGAAAGGCAGACATCTCGGTTTGAAGACTGCTCTGTGAGTTGTGGACTCCTCTGTGGAGGAGGTGCGACCCCTCTGGAAGGTAGAAGGGCCTGCGTGGTGTAGGGATACGGAGTCCCAGGGCCACTTTGACATTGTTAACTCTGGGTCCTGCTTTTGAAAAGGATAAAACTTGACTGAAATACCAAAGACAACAACATGTAAAATCAAGGTCAAACGCTTATGAAAACTTGACACAATTTAAATGTAGAATAACAGCTACTGAATGCATTCAATCTGAATTCTATTTAGGGGTTAAATTCTCTGCTAAGTCAGAGAAAACAAATTTCCAAGAGTTATTACAAATGAACCAACTCTATTATTTCCAGATCAACAGAAAATAAGAGTAAAAAGCCACAAATGAGAAAGAACCTGCATTGATTTATGTGTGAGAAAGAAAGCAGACTGGCAAATATGTGCTATATAGCATACAAGACATCTGTATATTTACGTTTTAAATTTAAGAAGAAAGATGAGGTAGGACTAAGAATGTTTTTGTTGGGGAAATAAAACCCATGCCTAAAGCAAAACTTAATTCTTTATTTTTCATATTAAAATGTTAACAAAATCACTGCATTGCAAATAAACCAAATAGACCTAAATCATTTGCCAAACAATCTGGCAGTTCATAAAAGCATTTTCCCCACATTTTAATTTCACTGTCAACATGACTGTTGGCATGAGAAACCTGAAAGGGCATTAGTATTCTGACTACAATTCAGATTCCTATTTCAATGCAAAAAGTTCTTTCAGGGATTGTGTGCCAGACAAATGTATTTTTCTTACTCTGTAAACAGACTCTACTGCTTGAATTGCTTGGTAGCAGAGTCAGAGAGCAGATGCGCTGGCCTCTACTGATCCTTCTCCTACGAGAAAGACAGAAACTTCTCCAGTTGGGCGCCATTCAGGCTGGATTATGCAAGGCATCATGATAAGGTCAGGGTCTGATCCCTGTGTGTTTTCTCTCTGCTCCAAGCAGCCCACTATATGCTCAACCTGGTGAATGATTTCACAAATGTGAGAGTAGGCAGATGGGGAAGGGTGTAAAGCTAAATTTGCCCAGATCCATCATCTTTCATAGAAGGATGAAGGAATGGGCCAGTCATGGTGGCTCATGCCTGTAATCCCAGAACTTTGGGAGGCCAAGGTTAGAGGATCACTTGAGTCCAGGAGTTTGAGACCAGCCCGGGCAACGTGGCAAGACCTGTCTCTACAAAATGTAAACAAATTAGCCAGGTGTGGTGGTATGCACCTATGGTCTTAGCAACTTGGGAGGCTGAGGTGGGAGGATCGCTTAAACCCAAGCGTTCGAGGCTACAGTGAGCTATGATCCTACCACTGTATTCCAGCCTGGACAACAGAGAGAGACCTTGTCTCAAAAAAGGGAAAAAAAAGAAAATGAAAGATAAGGAATGATTCATGATTCTTAATACCCAAAAACAGTTGCAAGCTGCTGTAGAACATGCCCAGGAGGGGCAGAGTTTCAAATCCGCTTTTGGAAGCAACCAATGAGTTATAATAAAGCACAGAATTGGCTCGGGGGACAACAGAGTGAAGAGTTTCCCTATCATTCATTTCTTTGGGGAAGTTTTAGGAGACATATTCCTTCTAATGAATTTGTATATAAATTACATTTGGCAATTTAACATAGTGCTACACTCTCAGAAGTTCTCCCTTAGTAGATTTGGCAGCTGAATCTGGGAATGTGTACTTTCTCCAAGCACCCTTGGTCATTCTGATGCTGCCATTTTTTCTGACCAATACTGGAAAACTGTTAAGAGCAGGGACTCTAGGGCTGGATGACTTGTATTCGCATTCTGGCTCCACTCCTTACTGGCTGTGTGATGTTCGGCAAATCAATTAACCTTTCTGTACCCCAGTTTTCTCAACTGTAAAATGAGTTTTTCTGGAAACCTAAGGTTGCTATGAAAATCAAATGAGCTAACACAGGTAACTTGGTTAGCATAGGACCTCAGACACAGAAAGCACGCCACACATATCAGCTGTTGGAACTCCTAGCGGCTCTTTCATTTTTTTTAAGTTTCTTTTTCATATGCAATGTTTTATACATCAACATATTTCATTTTCATGATTTGGGTTTATTACGTCTCTATGGAATTATCCAAATACTGTATATAATATCTAATTATTGGATGCCCTTTTTAAAAAAGGTGTGGTTACAAACTACTGTTAATCACTCTTATTTGAATAAAATTGTGAGTATTTTACAAGGAGTGAAGATGTTTTACAGGTGGTCATTCTTTCCTCAAATATCATCTTTTTTCCAGAAATGGAAATAAGATTGCTGCTATGGCCTTCCACTTTGCTTAAAGTTGACAAGCAAAAAACTATGAGCTTTAACACTTCTGCCAGAGAACCCACTTCAATATGGAATGTCCAAGGCAATCAAACAACAAATAGAGACAAGCAAATAAAAACTGGAAACTGTCATGGAAAGAAAAGCAGGCAAAGGATGACTAAAATGTTGCCTGGGCTTTTCTCCAAGCTGGCTTTGGCAATGGGATGAAAACCCTTGGTCTCAATGGTAAAAATGATGGGATATGCATAGCTTTTGACTCAAAATAGAGAGAAACTAATGAAAATGGGCCACATTAGAAATTGGTGAGTACTTTATCACTGGAGATGTTTGAACATAAGAATGATAAGAATGAACCTTAAGGATGTTGTAGAAGAGAGTTGTGCATTCTGTAAGAGGTTGGACTACACAACCACAAGATCCCAAGAGACAAGCTGCAGATGGTATCAAGGTTGCAAAAATGAGTTATTGTAAGGTTAATGTTATTAATCAATACAGATAAGTAGAGAAGTTACTGTATGTCTGTGGGAAGATAAGAAGCTTGAATGTTAGATATGCTTTATTTTAATCCTAGATGAAAACTTCTACACAGTGATATTCTAAAACCAACAATCTATAAATGGATATATTCTCATTATATTACAAATCTACTTTTTCTTCCAACAACTCTGTTATTACTGTTTTTCTGCTTTTCCTATTCTGTAAATTTCAATGTGTCCATGAGGGAAACTAGCCACTTATTTCTAAATAAAAACATAAATGTGAAGTGAATGCCCAAGGCAGCCACCAAAAAAAAAAAAGCAAGCTTATCCAGAGGTGCCCAAACTCTCTAACTTCCAATGCCACTGTCCTACAACTTGTAGCTGTAACGGACAGATAGCACTTCTTGATTAGTGGAATAGTAAAGCTTATCATTCAAGATGGCACCATAAACCATTCCTAAGAAACAACAAAAGTTTCTGTACTTGCTGCCTCCTTTACACTAATTCCTAGATCACCCAGTGGTTGTTTGAACTTGATTGTTTCTATTTGCATTTTTAAAAATTCATCCCAATTACCCTTCAAACCATCAAAGAAACATGAGAATTACAAAATTATAATTTTATACTAGATGTACTAAAAATGTAATATTCAATATCTCCTAAGAGTAAATGGACTGCAAGGCTACTCGGAGCAATATGAAAGTAAGAGGCAGTAGATTGGGCAACATAGGATCAAGTGTAGCCTTATCTCCCATTAAGATGGATACTCCAGGCACAAGTACATTACTGTGTAAAATTTAATTTGCTCCATTTCCAGAAACAAGTTAAATAAGGTTAGGAAGCAAACGGCTCCTTTCTAAAGAAAGACAGAGGGAGGGATGAAGAAAGGGAGAGAGAGTGCAAGTGTGGAAAGGGAAGGCAGAAGTGCTTGGGAACAAGTCATTGTAACCAAGGAGTCCTTCCAATTAAAAATTTGGGCATCATCTACTTCTATTCCATAAATACAGTTGCAAGAGACTTACATTCTCCCTCAAAAGAAAATTTCTCTTTAACCTTATTAATATTTACTGAAATACATACCTCTTAATTCCTTTCCTAATAAATAGCAAATCCAAATTCCATAATGCAAAATTTGTCATCAAAATTTTTTAAGAATTCATAAAATAAAGCCAATTATTTGTAGATGTTCAGGAATTTCACTTACTCACAATATTGCAGAACTCCTGACTAAAAGACAGAAGAATCTAGTTCACATTCAGACTGGGCACTTCTTTCCAATTGCTGCAATGGAATTCACTTGTGAGAAGCTGTTTTCCTACTGAAGGCAAACGTTGCTTTGCCTACTTATAAAATAAGAACTTAAAAAATACCAGATGTATATTCTACTAGTTGTTTATTCTAAAATTATGTTGAAAGCAGAGATTCTCTAAAGAAGTATCTTTCTGCCTTCCTTTAGTGTAACATATAATGTGATGTCATAAATAACCAGATGGTTAAAAAAATTTATCAACGATCCAGGAAAAAAATAAAGAATTGTAGTGATTTTTTAAAATAATAAATTATTATCCCATTTGCTTCAGTTACATTGTCTCTGAATATAATGTTGCATTAACACTTACTTTGAACCTATAATTCAGAAATTAAAATTAAAGGAAACATACAATTATGAATAGTTACTTGCTGGAAGTGCAGATTTGGTAACTTGAGTTTCTTATTGCAGTAACTATTGGTGAGTATTGCACTGTCCAACAAATCAACCTTTCTAGTATTTAGCAATAAGATCACCACCCCTAATTCAAACTGGAACTAAATGTTCAACAAAAGAATGAATGAAGATTATGAAAATTAAAAAAAAAAAGAAAAGAGAAAAAAGAAAAACCTAGTATCCCTTTAGACTTCTGAAAATATGGAAACCAAAATAATTCAGATAAAAGAAAAGTCACTTTACCTGCTCATCATGTTTTTGTTGACTTTTTAATGACTATTGTTCTAAAATGGAATAGAATGTCAGCTCCAGGTACATTCAGCACAGATCATTTGTACAGCATTACTTTTGTATATCTTTATTAAAAAATTCTCAGTACTTTCAAGAATTCTGTTTATGATTATATTCAGCTATTTAGATTACTTTTCACCTCATTAAACAAGCAGAATTTTTTGCTTTTCAGGAAATAGAGATATCGATGCAGTTTATTCTATCAGAGTCCTTTAATTTGGAAGTGTAACTGCTTCCTCTTATCTGAGTACACCAGCAGGCAAACTTGAGCATTATGAACCACAAATTACATGCAAACTCCAAGCAGTGTGCAGTTAGCAAAGGAGATTTCGTGGCTCTGTAGTTTTCATAATTACATTAAAGCCAGGAATGTTTCTCTTCGAACACCAAAATGTGTTTTTATAAAGAAACTGATTTCAGGATTTGTCATTAGAAAGTAAATAAGCAAGGATTAAAGTGGCATTTACTGTGATGAAATAGTGGCTAAAATAGGTCAGCCAGCAGATATAGTAAAGCATGTTCCAGTCCGGAATAGGGGAGAGGGCGTAGGACTTAGAATCAGAGGTTCTTTCTGGGTAAAAGTCTCAGTTTCCTCTACAAACCTGCTCAGTGACTTGTGGGAGGCCATTTATCTTTTTAGTTTTCTCATTTGCACAAAGATGTGATTAAAGTACATATTTTAAGGTCTCGTTTGGTTCTAAAGACTTCTGAGATTAAGCCTTTTTTAAGTAACGGAATTCTGGGATAATTTTCATTAACACAAACTATTAGTGCTCCCAAAGAGCTGTTTATTACATTGATTTTTACAGTCTTATAAGTTTAGTGTAGTGATGTTCAGATTTTATTATGCATCAAAACTTGTTAAAAGAGGAAATTCCTGGGCTCCATAATTAAAGACATATTCAGTAGGACAGGGTGGGCATGGGAATCTGAGCTTTTAGTGGCCTGCAAAGTAATTCGCGTGAAGTTACACAGTGGACCTCACCCTGAGAATGCACTAGTGGCTTGAAAAAAATAAAACAATTTCTCCAAATTCTGGTTTAATCTCTGACAAACTGTCTTAATAGGGTATTAAGGCACAATAACAATTCCAAATAAAAACTTGCTTTTCATCAGAAATATGATTACAAAAGAATAAACTTGATGTTATTCATCAGGAGAGTCCACATTTGGCTGCTAAACATAATTTTGGCTGCCATATATAATTTTGGAAGAATCCTTTGCTTCTTTTATTAAAAGTTATTTACATTTCTTTTCATGGAAGCCATCTTTAATTACTATGTATCCTGAGTCTCCATTAAACCAATATATAGGTTGCCTTGTATTTCTCTGTCAAAACTTGCTGGTTATAACTTACACTCACTATCCAGGTTAACGTCAAGTCCATCCCCAACAAGTTACAAAATTTTACCGCATGAACCTATCTTTGTTCAGTAAAGTGTGTAAATCTAGATATCAAAAAGATTAACTGAAAATGTGTAAATTAAAGTAGTTCTCTATGGAGGGTTTGCTTAGAGGTAGGTTTAGCTTTCTGCTTATTCTTCTGTATTTTCAAAATGTTCTACAAAGGCTATTGTAACTGTTATCTTTCTTTTAGAATGGATAAAAATAAAGGAGAAAGAGAGGAGAACAGGAAAGGAAGGAGGAAGGGAGAAGAAGCAGAAGGAACAGGAGGAGAAAGAGAAGGATGTGTGTGTTCAGGAGTGAGAGAGAGACAGAAAGAACCAGAGACTACCTGGCAAGTGCTATAACAGAGACATCATGGGATGCTAGTAAGACGTAGCTGTGTAGGGGAGGAAATCAACAGAGTCTTTCTAAGGAAAGAAATGTTTTGAGTTCAGCACATAATAGCATGTAAGCTTTGCAGGGCAAGAATAGCCTAAAGGTATGAAAGAAAACGGCCTGTTTGGGATGTAAAAGTAGTTTGCATGAATGAAGCACACACAGCCTATATGATGTTTAAACTGTGGCTTGAAACCCACTAACAAGCCAGAAACTCAGTGAAATGGGTCATGGACAGCATTTTACAAATTAATAGGCTATAACAGAAACTATCAGAGTGAATTACACATAAGAATAAGTGCCAAATTTTGTGAAGATTTTCATGTGTGTCTGTGAGTGTGTGTGTAAACTGGATCATGATGTAAAATATATATTTTTAAGTGTAGGTTGAGGTCAGAAAAATTTGAAGCTGTTGCTGAGGCCTGGGAAGTCATGAATGCTCCATGTAGGAAAGTGGCAGGACCAGATCTGCATCATACTAAAAGATATCACCTCAGTTTTGTGGTAGGCAGAATGATGGTTCTCCAAGGAGTCTACTTTCCAATCTCCAAACCTGTGAATATTACTTTACATGGTCAAGGGAATTTCACAGGTATCATTAAATTAATGATCTTACAATGAAGGGATTATCCCAGAATTTCTGGGTGGGCTCAGTGTAATCACAAAGGTTTTAATAAGGGAAAAAAGGAGGCAGAAGAGTCAGAGAAGAGGTGACCATAAAAGCAAAGGTGAGAAAGAGATTTGAAGAGATGCTATGCTGTTGGCTGTGAAGGTAGAGGAAGGGGCCATGAGCCCAGGAGTGTAGATGGCCTCTGGATGCCGAGGAAGGCAAGGAAGTGGATTCTCCCCTAGAGCTTCCAGAAGGAACATAGCCCTGAAGACCCATTTTGAATTTCTGACCTCCAGAACTGTAAGATAATACACTTGTGTGGTTTCAAGCCACAAAATTTGTGGTAATTTGTTACCGTAGTAGGAAACGAATACAAGTTCCACAGGAGTGGATTTGCTAGCTGGAAGCTAGAAGCTTAAAAGTGAAGAGAGGCAATTGCAATATCCTGGGAGAAATGATAAGTGAACTGAAGTATAACTGGAAAGGAAACTCATCTTCAGAATGAGAAAGATTCTGAAGGTATTTCAAAGGGAAAATTGTTAAAATCAGAAGAATAACAGAATTTGGAATGTGATTAAAAAATGAACTAAAAGATTTTTAAAGAGGAGTACCTCAAAAGCTACCTCCTTTCAACTATTTGAAGGTCTATCCATAAAGGAGGAATTAATGACTATGTTACCATAGCATTTCTTCTTTCAAGCTCACCAAACCAAGTGCTCTAAATTTTTTCCTCAGTAGCATGATTGTGAAATGGTTCACAACCTCGAGCTGATTTCCTAGCCAACTGGAACAGACAGGAATATCTGTTTTTAAATACATATTTTACATACATACCTATGCATCAATTAATCATATAAAAAAACTTCACAGGGAAATAATGATGATGTTTTGCAAAGTGGTTCATAAAGTACAATCACATTATCACCTCACTTGATCTTAGACAAATGCTACAAGAGAACACACAATGAATATTATCTTTGCTTTGCAGATAAGCAAGTTAGGGCTCTGAGTTCGGAGGACATTCTCGAGCTTATCCATTAGACCTACAAGTTAATCGTGTTTCTAAACAGAAACAGAAGTCTTAGACTGAATGTAACCTATTCAATATTTTAATAGAATTCAAATTCAGTTCATGAAATATCATGCACACATACAAAATGCATTCATTGCTTCTCTCCATCCCCCTCATCAGAGAACATGAACATGTAGAGAGATGCTTTGGATTTTAATATTATCTGGAAATTTCAAAAAACTGAATCATACAAAACACATGAAAAGTACTGCTTTTGTCTTTTAAAGTATTTCTATTAACTTGTAGGATAATATTCGTAAAACACTTCCTAAGTACTTACTACCAAGTGTCATGCACCATGCTGACTCATTCAAAAGTTGAACAGAGGGGTCTGTCTTTCAATTCAATTCAAAAATTGAATAGATGGGAACTTATGGGATAGTGGAGTGGACTGAGGTGTCCAGCACATCCAGGAAAGCCTCCAGATGCCTGTAACTCTGGCTTTTTATCCAGAAGTGCTGCCCGTGCCTAGACTAGAATTGGTGTGTCATCAGGCAAGCATTTATTGAGCCCTGCATATTCTGGTCACTGGGTTAGGCAGTGGGTTTACGGAGACATATGTATATGACAAGGTACAGCTCTCAATTGAAGGGTGTAGAGTCTAATAGAGCAATGTGTGGGGCAGTTTATACTGGACCATCTATGGTAGCTTTTGCTGAATAAAAGTAGTCACAGGGAGTCACTTTTCAATTTCTTAGCTCTACCTCTTGGCTGAATTAATATCTATTTTAATCAAAGAACAGTAAACACAATTTTGCAGTCTTTTGTTGCATTTGGGTAAAACAAAGAAAAAAACTTGATGGTTTGTATTAAACAAGATATATTATGACCCAACTCTCACAGTTTGAAACCAAAAATGTTTATTCCCAGGTTATATTATAATTTAAATTCCTAGTCCAGGTGAATTGCAAGGTTTTAAGAAATTATATTTTGAATCTTTAAAGGATTATAAAATTATAGGTGCCAAGGACTTACAACCACTGTCTAAATGCTTTATTTTGGAGAAAGTAATTGAAAAAGGAATAGAAATGGAAAAGCAGCGCCAGAAAAGTTGGCCCAAGAAGAGTCCTTAAACATGGCATGGATAGGGAACTATCTGTCGGGGTTATTGATGCTTACTTCTATTTGAATGAAGTGCTATTGTCACCTCAATGTTTAATATAATAAAAATGATGCATATGGGCCAAAACTCTAGAGCAAATGTAATATGTTCTAATTGTCATCATGTTTTTCCCACTTAAATTTAATGTATCTTGGTGGTAGTTGGCTAAACTTTATGCTTAACATCAAAATACAATTCCAACTACTGGCAAAAGATATCATTACCTATCCTTCCTATTCATTTATAAATATGAGGTCAGTCTATTCTTTGATTTTTTTTTTCCTGAACATTATTTTTTTTCCTAGCAAATATGTATTTGCATTTCTGGTTAATAGTATACTAATTCATTGTTTTCTACAAATGCATTATCGAAAACATATGAACAAACAGTGAATATTCCACTAGCCAAACTTTATAAAACACTGAGATAAAAAGGGAAGTAGCTATATTTTAAGATCTACTTAAATTGCATATACAACCTATCCTTTCATTGCTGTAACTATAAATACTTCGGGATTTTAAGTGTCCAACCGTTTGAAGCTATTTTCATGCCAGATGTAGCAGAAAAGAACCATTGTGCAGCAGGCTTACTCATCCTTGGGTGTTCTGACCTTGATGGAAAAGCATCACTTTATTGCTTTAGCTGAAGTCTAGACTGTGATCCCCTGGTCTGAAATATGCTTGGGTCCATGAATCCTCAGAACACAATCACATTTTGTGAAGAGAAGAATGGAAGATTCACTTACGATTAAAGAACAAGAAGACCAGTTTCACACACTAATCGAATCATAGTATAAATGTGATTTATCTGGTTTGTTTTTTTCAGTGACCTCACAGGTGAGCAGAAAATAGATAAACCCTAGTCCAAAAGTGCATTATGCAAAAAAATATACATTTTGAGATCAAACACCCACTTGTATTCATTGCATGTCTGGGTTCTAGGTATAATGCACAGTGAAGCCATGTTTCCTGCTTACCAGAAGCTTTCAGTAATTGACATTATGTATATTCCCTGAAAAGACATTCTGTACCAAGACTATTTCCTTCTCAATGCCAGTCAGTGTCTCTCAGACAGTCTATTACGCCTGGTAATTACCCACATTTCCTCCTTCCAGATAGATCTTTTAATTAGTGGATTTAAAGATTGTGAAAGTGTTTTGGCTGATTTCTCCTTACATCTGTGTCAATGCTAAGAAAGAAACACCTCTTCTTCCCTTTCTTGCTTCTTTCCTTGGCTTTTCATTTTCTGTGAACTAAATCAATATCTACCCAGCAAACACCCCATCGATATGTCTCCAGCACTCTCTGGTTGTTAAGCTCTTCTTCATTTGGAGAAAGAAAACTCAGCCCATTTATGAACAAATGCAGAAGAAACTTCATTATATACTCACCCACAGCCTAAGGACTAGATTCAGTAAGACAAGAGTGGGCGTGGGAATCTGTACTTTTAGTAGCCCTACAGGAAATTCTGATGTAGGTGTACTGTGGACCTCATTCTAAAAGTGAACTAGTGGCTTGAAAGAAGTAAAAGAATTTATCCATTTTTTTTTTTACTGGAACTTGTGTGAACTATCATAATGTATGTATGCTTGGTGACTTCAATATATATTACATTTATATATTAGTAATAAGCAGATACAAAAGTGGCTTAAGAGCAACTTACCATGAAACATGAAAATCTTCTGTAAGTTATCATCAATGATAGCCTCTTATCTTGTGATCAATTGCTATACTTTTTAAATGTGGCAACTGGATTTATTACTTATTACAAATCTTATTAGTTATATTACCATATTATAACCTGATGGAACTATAGTAATAAGTAATATTAATTATCTCCACTTAACTATACATCCTTTCATCTTTCATGCCTTTCTATAGTCTGCTTTTTTTTCTTTAACTACAAAGGCAGCAAAGAACCTTGTGCCATTTCTCAACCTAAGCAGTAAGCAGGCATGACAGTTTCAACTTTTTTACTTTGCAGAGGCCTAAGCTGCTGCTTAAGAAGCTGGATTACCCTGTTGGCGAGACTACGTGAATAGATATGGAGAGAGAGAAAAAGACCTAGAGACTGCATGGAAGAAAATTAAAGAATCCAGCTGACAGAAATCTGTAGCCACCGAACTACAACCCCAGTTAGGTTATTCCAGCCAACAGCAGCTGTCCAAGCCATCCCAGCTGAGGTGTCAAACATATAAGTACAGAAGCCATTTTGCACATTTCACTCCAGCAGACATCATGTGGAGAGAGATGAATCCTCCACACTATATCCTGTCTAGTTTTTTGACCCATGAAACCATGAGAACTAATAAAATATTTTAAGCCACTTAGTTTTGGTATCATTTGTTACACAGTAATAAATAACTGAAACAGGAGTGTATTTGGTTACCTTTGTTTCACTTTTAAAAATAATATTTTAAAGTTAGAAAACACTAAGACCATCTCAAATGGCTATAGAATTCTTAACTAGCAGCACCTATTTCTAAGCCAAGGACTGGGTCATTCAGGTCTATATAGCTTTCCCTGTTGCTTCTCAATAATCTTATTTCTGCTGCTAGAGAAAGGTATAAATTTAGAAAAGTCGTTCTCGTAGGAGGAGACAGTTCAGATGGATGCTAGTATGCATAACTAAAGGAATAAATTGTAAAGCATTTTAGAGGAATTAGTGAGCCATATAAACTTCAAGACATCTCCCCTAAGTACTGCTTCACGCACTGGGCTTTTGCTAAATATTGAGTGACAGAATATTAGACAAGAATTTGATCTGGAGTGCAATTGGTCTATTACACCACCTAACACTAAGCAGTGTACTTTAATTGTCATCTGAACAAGGAGAAGAGTTGTATCCTCTGAGGGCTTTGAGGAGGAGTTGAGGAGGCTGTCAGGAATAACAGCCTCAACAGAGGACATTTCTACTCCACTTAACTTGTATCAAGGGAATGAATGGAAGAAGGAAAGACCATGATTCTCTCTAAGAAATAATTTTGCATCTGCTCTCTCACTAGAGAAATGGGTAATCAAGCCTCATTGTCTTCACCATCAGGCACGGCTACACTAATTTTAACCACCCCCACAATCCAAATTTTGGAACAGTCACAGAAATTAACCTAGGCCATGCACATTTTTTCTTCAACAAAACATCTACAGTAAACAAAAAAACAAAAACTTAGCTTGAGCAGAATTACTTCATGGGATGCCCTCTAAATTACCTGATTACAAAATAGACATCTACTTAACTGAAATATTTAAATTGCTGTAGGATCTCAACCCTAAGCCAGTTAAATGTTAGGAATTCATAGTGAAAATTACCTTTAGTTTTATTGTCTGCCGTGAAATATTGTGTTGGCACTAGAGAGCAGGATAAATTGTCTATACCAAATCTGAATTAAGAAAACAATATTATCTTTGCATAAGAGGTAGTATGACTAATGACTAAGAGTTCAGCTTCCAGAGTCAGATTTTGTGACTTCAATTCTGGCCTCATCTGATAGTAGCCATTCTGTCTGTGAAAAGTTACTTCTATCTCTCTAGGTTTCAGCTTTCTATTTGGAAAAATGGGAATAAAAATGGCATCAAGTTCATAGAGCTTCTGTGGGGATTAAATGAGAATAAACTTTGTAGAATATTTAGCATAATGCCTGGCACACAGTAAAAGGTCAATAAATGTCAACTATTTCTAGTCCCTATTATGCAGGATGTATATCCAACTCACTACCAAGTGTTAACAAGTTATTAAAGTAAAAATTACAAAAAAGGCAAAATCAAATCAAATACATGTTTGACTTCACAGAAATTACTACTAGATCCATCAAGAGACCATTTCTACTGATTTTCCAAGTAGTATTCAGGTGTCAGTATTAATAACCAAAGATACACAATATGCTTGTAGAGTTTAATCTGTAATAAATTCCTATTCATGGATTCAAAGGCCAAAGAAATATCAATAAATCACACAAAGTAATTAAAATGGATTCCAAAGTGATAAAGAATGCAAATCTTTCCTGATCTTTCTGTAGAACCTTTGGCCTGAGGAGACAGTAGTATTGACATGTTCTTAGAGGAGTTGAAGAGCTAAACTTTTGAGTGGATTGTTACTTTATGTAAAGGCTTCATAACATAGTGGCATAGAAAGTTTGGCTTTCAAAAAGTGGGAAAGACTATGCCCTGAATAGGATTAGATGAGAAGATTGTCTACAGATCTGATAGAGGTCAACTCATTGTCAAAGACTGAATTATGCAATTTAGAGTTGTCTTTGACCTATTCTGGGTCCTGGAAATATTACTATTTATATTAAAGAGTAAGACAGGGGGAGATAAGGTTATTTCAGGGTACACATGGCTGCCATAAACAACATGCTCTTGGGTCAAAAACCTTCAGCCAGCCAGGCTTGAGCTATGAGGAGCATCTCATATGCAGAAGATGGAAAAGAAATGAGTGGGAAAAAGTCAACACAGTTGATAACATCTTTATGAGATTCCTTCTTTATGGGTGCTCTGGAGAAACCATGAGAACAATAAACAGGTTATAAAACATCCATACCTCTTGGCACCAAGTAAAATGATTTTTGATATTATTAGAAACAAACATTTTGGCCTCTTAAAGCATTTACCAGAATTAATTAAAATAGTTCATATGTTGGAAATGCCATATTCAACTAAAATGTATAAGATGGTTAATGGAAGTTGACAGAGAAGTAAATGTGGAATAAACTCAGATAATAAACCAAATAAAACTTTAGCAAGTCCATTCAGACTTGCT
This sequence comes from Aotus nancymaae, assembly GCF_030222135.1. Classification (NCBI taxonomy): domain Eukaryota; kingdom Metazoa; phylum Chordata; class Mammalia; order Primates; family Aotidae; genus Aotus; species Aotus nancymaae. Next base: position 52,752,842 of record NW_026988425.1, on the reverse strand, counting down.
GCCCCACCAAGCAAAGTATTACGGAAATGTTTACTGGGTTTTCTTTATTTGCAATTACTTTTGTTTTTGTTATTTTTAGTTCACAATTAGTTACCTTCATTTTTAGCACTATTCTAGCTAATTCATATCTGAAAGGAAACAGTGTCAAGGAAGAAATCAGCTTAAATGGAACTATCCTCCAGCTGTCTACCATGCACTAGCACTAGAAATAGAAAATAAAACTTGGTTTAAAATGAATTCTGGCAAGGTTCCCTCTCTTTTAAAACTTGGCATAAAATATGATTTGGGGAATAGATGCACATTTTGCTAAGATAGCAGGTTATTTTGGTATCTTGTGGGTTGGCAAAATAAACCACAATCATTTCTAGAAGGGCTTCAACTCACGAAGATGGATGAAATGATCCTGTTCCCAATTAACCACGAAAAGAAACAAAGATGATTACATTGTCTTTATTATTCACTGGGGAGCCAGCTGGTTGGAGTTGTTAGCAAAGAAAAAAGTCCTTGAGCTCCAGGTCACTGAGTGAAATCACTTCAAGGTTTAAAACTGAAAGGTTTTTGGGCTTTTTTTTTTTTTTTTTTTTTTTAAACTCTCTTTGAAGGGTAATTGGGCTTGTATCAAAATTGGTAAAGTTGTTGGGGAGATGTTGTTAAACATGCAAAGGCTTGTACCCTTCTCCAAGGGACTGTGTCAGTGATCAATGGGCTAGACATCTGGATGGGCCAGGAGACCCTGCTATCTATAAATTTATTTCAAAATAAAAGTTATTGATAAGAGTCTGTCCTCTTCTTCACCCCTGTTTGATTAAGAAAGCTGGCTCTAAGAATTAACTTCGTGTGTGTGTGTGTGTGTGTGTGTGTGTGAGAGAGAGAGAGAGAGAGGGGGGAGAGAGAGAGACAGAGAGAGAGAGAGGGAATCAGAATTAGAGACAAATATAGAACAAAGAAAAGGGCAGCACAGATGGCAACAGGACTCATAAGCCATAATCAGTCATAACAAAAATAGTTGTTAACATTTTTGTTAATCATACCTAACATGGAAGACATGTAGAAGCAACTGTTGCTAATCTGTTCCTAGAGAAGGAAATGTGGAATAAACTGAGATAATAAACCAAATAAAACTTTGGCAAATCTATTCAGGGACAGCCCATCAATTTTCAATGGTCTAAGTCTAAGGCTTCATAAACTGAAGAAGACAAAATAATACAGTAGTGACTAGAAGGGATACTAGTGCATCTAAATGCTGAGCCAATCTATGTGCTGTTAAGGTATTTGTCTTTGACCACTTTTGTCTTTCACTCTTTCCTTCAACTTTGACTCCATAGGTCACTCTACAAATGCCATGATGATATTTTCAACTTCTTTGTGCTGCGTTAAATTACTGTACTTCCTGCCTCCAATAGCATCCAATGCTATAAGCTAATTCAGACTGTCATCACTTATCACCTGGATTAAAGCAGCATCTCTTAATTGGTCTTCCTAATTCCAGTCTTGTTTCCCTCTAATTCACAGTTTAACCACAGGAATCTTCATAAACTACATATCTAATGATGTCACCTGCTTTTCTTTTAAAATTATTTCTTGCTGATTATAACCTTTCTAGCATGGCTCACAATGACTTCATTTCTTTGTATTCTATGCTACTGCCATATTGAACTATGCTTCCGTCTCTGAAAGGTGCACACTTTCTTCTATATCCATGTTTTTTTCCATATGCCTGGATTTTTTTTACATAGAATCTAAGACCCTAGAGAATAGGGAACTTAGTGAATTTATTCACTATGGTATTCTCATTTTCTGAGCTCCTAGAAGAATGCTTAGCTCATAGTAGATACTCAACAAAGGTCTGATAAGTATGTCAACTAAATTAATGAATTATCAATTGTGTTAGTTTAGCTAATGTCACATTGAGCCAGTTCTCTCAGAGAAGAAGCTATTATCTGCTGCAGGCTTAAAAATATCCCAAGAAAGTCTACATCCTATTTCCTGGAACCTATGAATATGTGGTCTTACTTGGTAGAAGGAAATTTGCAGATATAATTTAGGTAAGGATCTTGAGAGGGGGAGATTATGCTGGATTTTCTGAGTAGGCTCAATGTAATCACATAAGTCTTTGTAAGTGGGAGACAGAAAGTTAAAGAAAGAAGATGCTAGGTTTGGAGATGGAGGAAGAGGTCATGAACCCAAAGATGCAGGCAGCTTCTGGATGCTGGAAAGCACAAGAAAGGAGTTTCTTCCTGGAGCCTCCAGAACGAACGCAGCCTAATAGATTCATTTTAGGCATCTAGCTCCAAGAACATAAGATAATACAGTAGTTTTCTCTTATCTGAGGGAAATATGTTCCAAGATCCCCCCAGTGGATGCCTGAAAATGTGGATAGCACCAAACCTTATATAGGCAGTCATCCTTTGGTGTCTATGAGGGATTAGTATGTATCTATGAGGGATTAGTCTGTATCTATGAGGGATTAGTATGTATCTGTGTGTGTCTCATGAAAGTCAGGGTCAATAAAGATTCTAATCACATTTTCTAAGTAAACATAAGCTTAAGCATTTTTCTTTTAAGTACAAACTGCCACACCAATATTTCAGTAATATATTATCAGTAACATATTGTAATATATTCAGTAATATATTATCAGTAACGAATTGTGATAATCTGTAACAGTATTTCCCAGTGGGCAGAACTAGGCCTCTAAAACAGGCAGATAGCATCACTGTCTTTTTTGACCCATGAGCCCACATGCCAAGGTAAAATCTTCCCTAATGCAACCAGCCGAGGGCAAAAGTAGAATTGCAACTCCTGATCACCAGTTTGAACAATGATATCTTGCTGTGATGACTTCCAATCCCCTAGAAAGCCAGGTAACAGTATTATTTGCCAGTGCTATTCCTGCAGACATTGCCCTTTCATCAATTAATACTCCCCTCCTCCCCACAGGAGCGCTAAATTCAAACAGGCCTGAAAATGGCCTTTATTAAGACGATCCTTTACCTTTTTCCTATAGATTTGGGGGTCATGTAAGAAAGTTCAGCTAAGCCACAGTCAGAAAAGAGACACTATACATTTCCTAGAGCTGCTCACTTACTTGACCTGATAGCCTAACATCTATTGCATCCCATAACCTAAGTTGGCATTCCAACTGAGGCCTGTGGATCTCTAAGCTGCCTCAAAGTAAGATATAATGAAGACTGTTTATATCAATTCCAAGTCCTATTCCAAAATTAGGTTGATTCCAAAACCTGAAGAAACATGGTTGTCCCTCAGTATCCATGGGAACTGGTGCCAGTACCTCCCATAGACACCGAAATCTGTAGATGCTCAAGTCCCTGATATAAAATGGTGCAGTATTTGCATATAACCTATGCACATCCTCCTATATGCTTTAAATTATCTCTAGATTACTTGTAATACCTAATACAATGTAAACGCTATGTAAATAGTTGTTATTCTGTATTGTTTAGAGAATAATAATAAGGATAAAAAGTCTGTACATGTTCAGTGCAGATGGATGTTTTTCTGGATATTTTCAATTCATGGTTGGTTGACGTCATGAATGTGGAATGCAGATATGCGAAAGGCTGGTTGTACTATATTTTTCCTATACATATCTATGATAAAGTTTAATTTATAAGTTGAGCATAGTAAGAGATGAACAATAATAAAATAGAAAATTGTAACAATATGTCAACATCAATACTCTTGTGCTTTGGACCATTATTAAGTCTAATAAGAGTTACTCAAATGTAGGCACTGCAATATTGGGACAGTTGATCTGATAACCAAGGAAGCCACTATTTTACTAACAAGAGGGTGGCACATGCAGTGTGGATACTATGGACAAAGGGATGACTCATGTCTCAGACAAGATCGAGTGGAACAGTGTGAGATCGCATCACACTGCTCAGAACGGCATTAAATTTTAAATGCATGAATTGTTTATTTCTGGAATTTTTCATTTGCTATTTTTTAACCATGATGGACCATAGGTAACTGAAACTATAGAAAGTGCAACCATGGATAAGGGGGAACTACTATACATTCATGTTTTTTAAGCCATTAAGCTTGTGGTACCCTGTTACAGCAGCAATAGCAAACCAATACATCATCCCCGCATTCTCAGTGTTCACGTATTTATATCCAGATATAACAAAAATGCAGACACACACACACACACACACACACATATATAAAAATACATATATATAAAAATACATACATATATATATGTATATAAAATGGGTTCCACGTACAATTCTAAGTGGTTTACAAAAATGTATATTAAAAAGATAATTTTATTTTTAAACAGAAAAACAACAAAAAAGAATTGCAGACCCGGAGGAAAAGAATATAAGAAGAAGGAAGCCAGGAATTCAAATTTAAATTATTATTCAAATCACACATTGTCGAGCTTTAAAATTTGTAAAAGTGGGCATAAATTTGTCTCTATGCTTTTCTGTTGCCAGTGAAAAGAGATATACATGGTGTAAAGATATACAATACTCAGTATTTGGGTCATAAAATGATAAACCATGCTTATGAGAATCACATATTCCTGGCCCTGAGAACAGACAGAAATTCCTTCAGTAAATCCTCATTTCTCAAAATAGGCTGAAGATAATTCAGTAAAAGTGAAGAGAAAAAAAAGTCGACTTTAGACAATGAAACATCATTTGTTGCATGTGTAATGATGTACAGAACACTCTAGAGTTAAGGAAAGTACTAGTTGGTAATACGGTCCTTTGTGTTATATCTTGGCAAACTTGCAAACTATCAGGAATATCTTGAATAAATCCCGAAATCTTGAGAAAATATATGGACCCAAGGAAAGGTAATCCTGGAATGATCTCGAATGCTCTCAGTCATTTAAATTCCGTCTCTTACACTTCCCTCATAATAGTAATATACCATACAGTATGCAGCCCGATTTGCAGAGAATTAAAATGCAGTGTAGCAGGAATCAACAACCTTTGGGTTTCCTGGTATTTCTGAAATCATCTTAAAAACTGTCTTCAAATAATAATGCCTCAAGAATGTATTTTTCATTCTATTTTAACATAGTCGCAGTGGCAAAATGACCTACGTACAAAAAAGGCATTTGACTATATAACGAATAGAGAGTCGACCTTACTGCCACTCTCGTGTTCAGTCACATAAGCATATAACCTCTAAGTAGTTGACTCACATTTTCTAACCTTGATCTGTCTTCCTGAACTTTCTGTCTAGCTCACTTGATGTCACCATTGTCATGTCTGCAGTCACCCTAGGCTCAGTATCTTCCTAAACAGAATCTTCATGTGCCTCACCTCAATCCTACAAACGTTTCTCTTCATGACATATCACTTCTTGATAATGCCATCATCAGTTACAAAAGCTTGAACTTTGGAAACCTTGTTTTCCTCTTTGAGTCACCTCTTTCCCTTCGACTCACAGCTAATCAGCTGATAAATCACAAAGGTGCTTCCTTTGCATAGCCTCAAATCTGTTCCTTCCCTTCTTCCAGCATTATCTCAGCTACAATTTGCTCACTTTTTCATTAACTTATTTTCCAAATCAACCTGTGTCTAAGGGAGTGGTCAGATGAATCTTCCTAAAATATCCCAATCTTGCTTAAAATCCCCAATCACCACTGCACCATTTCCTATTCAACTAAGAATTCTTTTCTACTCTGGTATTTAAAGACCCCATGCTATGGCTTCAAGTTCCATGTCTAGCTTTTTCTTTTATGTATCCTCAACTCCAGGCGTTATTCCAAAATACAAATGCTTCCTCTCTCTTCACTATGACTCAAGGCAGTTCATAGTAAAGATTTGTTCTGACAACTATAAGCTTATTCCTGCAGGTAATAGAACAGCAAAGGTAAAAAGTATTCACTCAAGTGTTCTAAGCTACTTCATCTTCATTTTTGTGAGATTGCTGAATAGTAGCCATTTAAATGTTAAGTTCTCTTATGGGAACAAAAAGTACTTCATCACAATACAAATTTCCCTCTGGTGCAATTGCCTGTCCCATTTTCCAAAATGACATTCTAGTTGAGTACCAGTTTCATTTACTTCTCTTCAAGGATAAAGCAGATCTTCACACTGGCAAGACCCCAATATTCATCTGTAATGGTTGTGGATATTCTTGATTTATCATGTTGTGTGCCTTGAATAGATGCAGCTTTTGTCAATTAAATATTTTTTAAATGAAATAAACATGGGAAGCAGTGCCTCACTATTTCCTTCTTTGATCATGTTTTTTCTGATTCTCTTAATCTGTTTTAAGAGATATAAATAACATTTACATAAACAGCATATATTTTCTTCATGAACATAATCAGTTCTCTATTGACGGACCCATGCTCCCACAACAATTTAAAAAAAATTTTAAATAAATTTAAAATATTAGCCCTTATTTCATTAAGATTTATGTAATTGCTATTTAGATGGCTGAGTGAAACAAGGGAGATGCGGCGGGCTGAATGACAGCTCTTTAGTGAAGTCCAAATCCAAATCCCCTGAACCTGTGAATGTGTTAACTTACAGGGCACAAGGTCTTTAGAAGCTGTGATTAGTAGTCTTGAGATGAGGAGACTATCTTGGATTATCTGAATGGGCCCAAAGTAATCACAAACCCTTATAAGAGGGATATGGGAATGTCAGAAGAGAAGGAGATGTGCTGATGGAGGGAGGAAGTGGCCATGAGCCTAGGAATGCAGGAGACCTCTACACGCTGGGTAAACACAAGGAAACCGATTCTCTTCTAGATCCTCCATGTGGAATGAAGTGCCGGCAACATCCCAACTCTCATCCAGTGGGACTGATTTTGGACTTCTAACCTGAGAACTGTAAGATAATAAATTTGTGTACTGTAAGCCATAAGTTCGTGGTGATTTGTTATACCAGTAGGAAATGAATACAGAGGATAACTATTATCTTTTTCCTAATAAGTTGCTGAGCAGTTTTTTGTTTTTGTTTTGTATAAGATACAAGTGTCCAGGTCATCTTATTTTTACAATTCACTTCAATAATACCACATGCAAGAAGCACAGCTTTCTGAATCATTCTTGATCTGGTTTCTAGGCAATGTAAGTTTTTTTTCCTTGGCTAATGGCCTGGCAAAGCTAATTATATTTTCAGACTCTAGGATCTCAAAGGAAAGTTCAATGGCCTAATTAACAAGTAGCTAAAGTGTTGGTATTGTGTATAGGGTATCTCTTTTTTTTATTTTTAATGGGAAATTTCTGAAACCTCATTCAAAAATTAACCCCTTCCCTTTCTTTGATTCTTTTATTTGTTATAAATTAGTGCCACATTTCCCCTACTACCATTCATTAACAAGGTTAATTTCCCTGTTTATTTCAGTTTATAAGTTTTGAGCTTCAACCATTTAGAATATTCAGATGGAGAAATTTTAGATTCCCAAAGAAACAAGCAAAAATTAGAAAGACATAAAAAATCTGCTGACAAATTGAACCTCTAAAAGAACGAGCATCGCATACATTTCTGTACTGAAAATCAAACAGTACATTACCTAAAGGATATGTTTGCTGCTCACTAATTCTGAAGAAAATATTGCCTCTACTTATTTTACTGTGCAAAGAAAAGCCTTCGTGAATTTGCTGAATAATTCACATTTGTACTTTCTGATTCTGATTCTGATTTTTGAACCAAATAACAGCATGAACTAGTTTCATTTGAGGTTAAAAGCATTCAAATATGGCAAAGATAATCTGAAGGCATTATTTTCAGGGAGAAAGCTACAGAAAATATCTTAAACAGAAAAATTGCCTTTGGTCAGATAAACAGCATGCTATGAGACTATAAAGAACTGAAATGTATCATTCCACGAGTGAAAACCATAAGGTGAAGGCCCATGAGCTAGAGAATTACCATGTTCTAGATAAAGACACAGGCTTGTACTATAACAGAATTGTCTGCCTCAAAAATATTGAGATTGAAGTCCTCCAAATATTGTATCTTCAGTCAAAACAAAGATTGTCCTTTCAGGGTATTCATAATTAAGATTAAGAGAAGCCTAGCATCCTAGAGATGAAAGGGGGTCTAGAGAAGATCTAGTTCAAATTGTGCAAGGAGTCTCACAATGAAAACCACCAAGAAAATGAGCCAAGTCCCAAGTCCTGGACCACGACTTTCACAGAACCCTCATTCTCTCTCCTTCCTCATACCCCCACCCTTCTGCTCCTCCTTCATTATTTTCCTCACTGTCTCCTCCTTTCCTTCACTCCACACTGTCTCCTTGCTTCACACGACCACATTATGTTCTTGTTCATAGCACCTGACACTGTGTCTCTGTTCTGGCTTGCATCATTGGGGTGGAAGAAAATGACAGGGGCCAAATACAACCAGCTTACAGTCCATCAGCTCAGGAAATGTATATTAGCCAGCATCTAAAACGTGAATGTTCCCTAAGTTGGAAAAAAGGGGAAAAAAAAAGGTTTTTTGGACACATAATAGCCTTTCCCTGGTTAAATAGGGTTTTTCTATTTATACCCCACATCCAGCAAAGATAGCAAAAGATTTCTAAAAAATTAGAATGTGTCCTTTCAGTCAATAATAAAAGAGCTTAGCATGATTCATATAATTCTAAGCTTTTCAAAAGGAAATTACAATTATATGGGAATTAGAATGACTTGCAGTTGGGTCATTGTTAAAATGTAGAGAAAATAGAGAATGGGTGAATTTAAATTTTTATTCAGTTTAAAATAACTCTCTTAGGCAGAGTTGGAAAAAATATTTGTTACTAATTCAAAAAATATTTGTTTCTAAAAGCTAGCATATTAATACTTTTCTCTAAAACATGCAAGGAAGACTATGTTAAAATACAAAAACTATGTAGTGTTTTGCTGAGAGATGAACTCTTGATATATATATTTTTTCTAATGACTTTCCTGAAGTCAGTGAATTATCTTGCCATCCTATCACATGAAACATCTTCACTTCACGCTAACCAATGGTCAGGCAGACTCCATGTGTTGCCTTCAAAATACAAATGACCATCTGTAATCGCTTTGAACGCAAATATAAATTAAATGTAAAAATTTCAGCCATTTGTATCATAATATCCAAGTAACATATCTATGTGTTATCAAATACCAAACATGGACACACATAAGTTTCATTCCTAGCCACCAAAACTAGTTTTCAATATTTTTTAAATCTTTTATGTCTTACATAAAAAATACTTAGAAATTTAGCATCATAAAGTAGGAGAGATTGTTCTCTAAAACTTAAAATTTGGAATAGATCCAAAACAATCTTTTACTATTATTGCTCTAAAATGTTGCTTCTAAATATTTTCATGAGCTTCCATGGCTGTTCCTAGGATTATTTTCCTTGCCCATGCCCCTGATATATTTACCTTGAACACAACACACACACACACACACACACACACACACACACACACACACACACGCAAAATAATCTACTACCTGCCAGTAAAAGAATAGATCTGTTTTATAAATCATTATTTGATTCTAGGTCATTACCCTGTCTTCTATGCTATTACAAAAGATATGTCACAGAAACTGTGTTCATTTCCTTCAATAAACAGAAAATGTTAGTATTTATTCAACCCAATATCCTTTTGGATCACTACAGCTATAGGCTTTGTCAGTTCTCTAGGATTTCTTCACTACTTGTGATCAAATTTCTAGATAGCCCCCATCAGTTCCAATAAATAAGCTACCTCCAAGTTACAAACTTAACAATTCAGTTATTTGGTAAGTTATGTAATTCAATTTTAAAGAAATTTATTAAGCATGGTGGCAATACTTTTATATTTATTTATTATCAATCATTTTGCTAGGCTCTGAAGAGAATAATATAATGAATGGATAAAACACTATAATTAGCACTAACTCTTCAGTAAAATACCCAGGTGCATCCTTACCCCTGTCTTAGTCCTCAGACCAAAATAAATTTCAGGTGAACCTCAGATGAAGAAAATAAACCAAAACAACAAAAACTATCTATCTAGTTAGCTAGCTGTCCGAAAGTCTTACAAGAAAGCCAGGACAGTTTTAGTAGAGTGTGTTACAGATTGTCTTGTGCCCACTGTCCTGCCCCAAATTTATTTGCTTAAATCCTAGTTCCCAGTACCTCAGAATATATCCTTATTTGGAAATGAATTTGTTACAAACAGAATTTGTTAAGTTAGAATGATGTTATACCTAAGTATGATGGGTCCTTAATCCAATATGACATGATGTTATACCTAAGTATGATGGGTCCTTAATCCAATATGACTGGTGTCCTTATAAAAAAAGGGAATTTAGACACAGACATGCACACTGAGAGAACACCATATGAAGACTGCAGTTGCACTGCCTCAAGCCACAGAAATAAAAGAAGCAAGGAGACAGGCCTGGAAGATCTCCTTCCCTAGAGCCTTAAGAGGGAGAGTGTCCCTGATAACCCCATAATTTCAGATTCTGGCCTCCAGAACAGTGAAGAAATAAATTGCTGTTCAAGTCACCCAGTTCATGGTACTTTTTTACAATAACCCCAGTAAACTAAAATAGAATGGGAAAGGCCATTCTAAGCAAACATAAAATCTAGAAGTCATAAAATACATTGATAATTTTGGATAATTAAACTTTTTTTAAAAAAGTCTGCATGACAAAGGAAAACAAAACAATAAACAAAACCAAAACTTCCTGTTTTGGAATTTCAAGCTGAGGAAAATGGAAGTCAAATATCCTCACGCACTAGTGAAGCTGCCTGGTCATGAGTGCAGGACTTGCCAAGGGGGTGATCAAAACTGAACTCTGCCAAGATCAGCCCACCTCCCCTACCGCCCCGTACCTCCAGTCTGAATTCTCAACCCTTGCCAGTCCAGTCTAGCATGTATTAAGAATTTGGGGTGGCAATAGGCATTTTTTTTTTTTTTTTTTTTTTTGGAGATGGAGTCTTGTTCTGTCACCTAGGCTGGAGTGCAATGATGCAATCTGGGTTCACTGCAACCTCCACCTCCCAACTTCAAGTGATTCTCCTGCCTTAGCCTCCCCAATAGTTGGGATTACAGGCACCTGCCACTATGCCTGGCTAATTTTTGTATTTTTAGTAGAGATGGGGTTTCACCATTGTCCAGGCTGGTCTCGAATTCCTGACCTCAGATGATCCACCTGCCTCAGCCTCTCAAAGTGCTGGGATTACAGATGTGAGCCACCATGCCTGGCCCAGCGTGGCAATAGGTTCTTTATAGTTTAGAGAGAAGGTTGTCTGAATGTTACAGAATTTGCTTGTTCTTTGACAGAGTTTGAATGAGGGAGGCTTCAGAGAATCCCGCAGAAAGAGTGACTTATGTCCTGTGGGGCTTGGGGAAATAAGCGGACTTTTTTTTCGAAATGAGTCTAAGGCTGATGGGAGGAAGCTGCCTGGTGCAGCAAAGAGCCAAGCTATGCCAGGAAAGCCCCGTCCTTCCACAGTGCCACAGGGTAAGGATGCACAAGGAATTTGGTGGGCCAGCTGGGGTCTGCTGAAACAGCTAGACTTGAGCAGAAAGGAAAGGAACTCTGCCCAAGAGACTGTGAAGGGGACAGCTGATGCCAACAAAGAAGTCAATGAGTAGGAAATGAGAAGGCTGGGGAAGAATCACAGCAAGCTTAGAAGATGTATTCATCTGAGATTCACCATGAGAAAACATTTTTAATAGAAATACTAAACCTTCCATGATCCAGTCTAATGCTTTGTGCAACAAGGGTTGGAGTGCTACTGATTTGGGTTCTGAGAAACTTTCTTTTAGCAGTCATTTGCTGAAAAGCCAAGAAAAAAATAAAGAAAAAAAAAAGACAAATGGCCTCTGGTAGGAGATGCTGACGCTGTGTTGGGAAGCACATTTCCTTCTCATTTCAGTACAACTGTGACTCCCAGTTGCTATGCTTGAATGCCTGCCATGTGTGGAAATGAAGCAATGGCGAGGTTTTCTGCTGAGAAGAAAATTTGACTAGCAGATGGGAGAAAGAAACAGAAAATTTAAATTACAATGTACAGAAAGTTTAAAATGTATCTTTAAAAGGAATCTTAAAAGTCTTGCAGACATGAGAGTTAAGTAAAGGTAACAGCCAAGGAAGAATTGATAGAGATGAAGAAAATCAGGTGTGGAGAAAAAAAAAAGTTTATCTTTTTAAGATATAAACATTTTTGAATGTGTAAGAGATATATTCAATGCCATGTAGGAGATATATTCAATGTCATGTCTCAACGAGCTGAAAATAATAGGATATGGGATGGAGACAAAGCCATTTTCATAAAACATGTTTTTCAGAAAGGTAGGTATTGAGCCTGAGACAGGTTTGTGCTTGCAACAAATCTTGCCTGTGGGGAGCATAAGAAAACTACTTAGTAAAAGAAGAGCCTAAGTTGTAGTGATAGAGTTTTTAGGCTCAGTTTAAAAACCTCAATATGATCCTCAAGGTGCTGGATTCACCACGAAGTCTGAGGAACGCACTTAGAGGAATCCTCTGAGCTTCAGGGAAACGAAAGGAAGTGCATAAAGTCATGGTGCTTTTGGATGTCTGTCATGTGACTCAGTATTGAGTTAGACTTCAGGTTTATAAAGACCTTTTTTTTTTAAGGGATGTGTTTCATCTCAAGACTTGCCCTAACTTGGAAGAGAATCCAAATTTCTAAAGACCAACAAAAGATAAATCTTATACTTTGTGTCTTTACCTTCTAAAGTTAAAGACACAAAATGCACGTCTATGCACTTAAAATGCACTGTATTATTCAATGTAAAGCATCTTAACAACTATTTGAACTTCATACTATTGGAAACTGTATTACAGCGTTAAATATTGCATTTTGTATTGACCACATGGTCTTCTGCACTCCACTTGTAGTTGGACAGACCTTTTTGACTGTCATCCATACACTTTTCACATGGATTGAGCAGGAAACGTGATTTCTTGGCATGATATGCCATTTCCCACTGCCTTCTCTTCTGTAGGAGAAAGAAAAACTTTCCAAGTAGCATCCATTAGAAATTGGTTGGTTTATATCCAACCGTAATACTTAGCTTTCAGTTAAAAACCCAGGAATCACTGGATTGACTAAAGAACATATTAATATATATTTAAAAAAGACAAAGCAACAACTCAAGCTCTAAATCTGTTTCCTGAAGAGTGAGAGAAATGATGCCTCGAAGTCCAAATCTTGTGTAATATTCACAGGGATGATTCACATAGAACATTCAAATAGATACTCACTGCTCTCACTAAATAACATATATCACATACATGAAATTACCTCAGTTTCAATCCTGCTCTCAATATATCACTTCCATATTCTCTGTCTAGAGTCCCTCAAATATTTGAGTGGCATTTTATTCTGAAAAATGCCAACACTTTGCATCCTCCCAAACTTACTCTTACCTATTCTGCAATTTGCCTGTACTATCATTGTACTGCTTCCTAATCCACTAAATGTACTTTAACAGTTAGTGATTGTTTGATGTCATCTACAAAATGATTTCTATATATGGCATCTGTTTCTTTGATCCTATGTTTCTTGTGTGCATGTGCTGGTGCTGGACAAAGTATCTACATTTTACAGCAGGAGTCAAGGCTGCCCTCTGCATCAATCCTGGATACATCTGAGATATGAGAGGCACATTCAGGGTGCAACAGCCTTGTGCCTCGTCAAACACATGCAGATAAACAAAAAGTATTTCAACATAACTGAACTATTTGATCCTCTTTCATTTGGAAACATAATTTAAGAGAAGCAAATCCAACAACCACACACACACACCTCACACCTCAAATATGTGGGTAACTGACATTCTGAGATGTAAAATACGGCAGTGGAAACAATCTGCTTTAAAATCCTTGGGTCAAACCCTGTGAAATGTATGATGCCTTCTGAGTTGTAGTTTCTATAAAATAGGAATAGTGAAGTCTACTTTAAGAGATTGTCACAAACGAGAATTGAAAATTTTATGTATGTATATTGTATATATTTTATATATAACCATATGTGCGTGTGTGTGCATGTGTGTGTGTAACTGGTTTGTTGAGAAGAAGAAAGGGACCACTCTCGCTTTCCCTCTATAGTTTCCAAATTGGATCAGGCTTGATGGGGGAGAAACTTTGAATTGGGTCTCTGATGAAAATTTTGTTTTGGATCACGTTGGACTTTTTAATACCTGAAAGTGAAATTACTGTAATACCTAAAGCTACTCAGAGAATCTATGGAGCAGATTAACATAGGGGTAGGACAAGGGGAACCCACAAAACATGTTTTAAGAGTTGTGGGTTTTTCCAAGTCTAGTCGACTCACTAAATAGGTTTCTTCATGCAGAGCATCTTGCCTAATGCCTAGAACACAATAAACACTCTTGAACATTTATATTTATTTTAGTAATCCTCCATGTCCTGCCAATTCCCCTCACCCCCAACAAAATCCAAATCCAAGAATCTGATCTGTTTACCAGAATTAGATACTAACATATATTTTTGGAATATCCTTAGAGAGAAAAGTAAAGACAAGAACAACTGAATAACTGAAATGGGGTAGACTTTAACCAATGACAACTATTATATATAGTTTATTCTTCTCCTAGCATATAAATGTGTCAGGTGCAGGATGAAAGACACACAGAGCATTATCCAAAACTAAGTGGGCTGTGTTTTCTCAGAGCGTCCACTGACTTAAAAGAAAACTAATGGTCAAAACAAAGGTTCTCTGTGTTGTCACAAATGGCAGATTTTCTTCCTTTTTATTGCTGAATAATCATTTCACAAGATTTATGTATATCATATTATCAGGTATACCTTGAATACATATAATTTTTATTTGTCAATTATATCTCAATAAAGCTGGAAAAACCAGCCAACCAGAGGTTCATGCATGAATCAGAATGATATATGCCAAAGTCACCTTTCAGAGTTTAATTCCTCGCATAATTTTAAGCTCAAGATTGGAATGCTGGACATAGATATGACCTTCGAGAACCATCCAGTTCCATATCATGATTCTGTACTTATCGTGAGATAAGTGAGGCTCAAGAAAATTGTCTGGCAACTTAGTAGTGCAGGTATAAAGTTAACTAAACAGTTGTGTATTCCACTGCGTTAGAGGTCCATGACCCCGTTGAAGAGCTGAGTCTAAAGGAGAGGGCACTGTGGAGCAGGGCAGTGGTTCCCGTGTTTGCCTAACCCTGGGCAATTCTTGCACCTCTTGCTTAGTGTGCAGTTTCTGCAGTTCTTGGGTCCTTCTAAAGAGAGACATCATACTCCTGACCCCTCATCCAAATGCTGTTTTTACTTTATTCCATTATCCCGGAAACATTGAAACAGTCTACTTTTAGTATGTTTTGTTTTCATTAGTAATCTCTCTTGAAAGCTCTATAGTAAGACATCTTAAAAGCATATTTACTATAAAATTCTGGGATGATGGCCCCTAGTTTGTAATATGCCAAGCTGGAAAGATGAGTGAAGAGTACCTGATTGGTATGTAAGTAATTCTTATTTAAATTTTCTTTTCTAGAACCTTTCTTATGTATTGTATCATTGTTTACTTGTATTTTGATTCCACTTAATATCTTAGCCTGTCTCCTGGTGGAAGCAGTATATTCTAACTATTTCTAAATAACACTTGTATTTTGCTAGTAGCCTTCTTATTAAAAAAACGAACTAGCAAAGACCTTGGATATCAGCACACCTAAAAGCTGAATGAAAAGTGCAACCTCAAATTTTGGCCACATAAATGACAATAAAAACTTTTTGGTTTAAATTATATTTTATTTGGAAACCCTATGTAGTCTGCAATCAATGTATCTGTCACAGAAGGCTGATATGAAGACACAGGAAAGACTTAGTTAAAGGCAAATGTGCCTGACAGGGAAATTAATTATATCAAGTGCTTTTTAGGGGCACAATTTTTTTTTCTGGTTCCAGCTCTAAAGTGTGTAAATTTTGGTTAAATGTCTCAAATCAAAGAAAATACACTAGAAAATAAGCAATTTGATGTAAGAATCCTAACCAGAAGCAATTGTTGCTTTGCTCCAACAGTAGAGTCATTATTTGTGGGGGCTCTGGAACCAAACGGCCTTCATTTTAAAGCCTCACTGTGCCTCTTGCCAACTGTATGACCTTTAGCAAATTATTGAACTTTCCTGATCTGCAGTTTTTTTCATCTTTCAAAGGAGGGGGATAATGAGAGCACTGATGACATAAGGTTGTTGTGAGATATTTTTTAGAAAAAAAAAAACAAAACATGCTTTGATCAGTACCCGGTATTGATATATCTCAGGTTTTTGACAATTATTATTATCTTTGGGAAAAGAAACAACATGCAATTAATCGTCCGCCGCTGATGATGAATCATTGGGAAGAGCACTGACTGGGAGCTGAGAGGTCAGTGATGCAACCTGGCTACTTTACAGAAAACTAAACTGGGGCCTACAGAAGTTGTGGCTTGCCCAAATAGAAACAAGAATCCAGTTAGCCCCTACTCCACCTGTCACCTGAAAAACATATGATGGCTGGGGCTTTGACATGAGTTTGATTTCACAGATGTCATTGCATACTGACTTTGGTATGGCACATGGAGTGAGCTTTGTAAGTCACAAAGGCAAGGTCGGACTGAATCAATAGTGGAAGTGTGATTGTGATTTCTGACTTTGACCTTGAAGTTGATCAGGTTCTATTATGCAGTCTACGAAATAAAAATGTCCCAGCTGTCATCCAAAGCAGACACAAGGCCTCTGCTTAACGCACTTTAACAGTCACACATCAGGTGGACAGTCTAAACAAATAGGCACTGCAGTTCTCTACTATCCGGATTTTGAAGTCATAAATGTATAATTTGTCTTTGATAACATTTCCACACTTTTCAGCATGTTTTCATATGCACCTTAACTTTTTCTTCTGTTGGAAATGCATAATGACATAACTTCGCTTTGAAAATTGGCAGATCCTTAAGAGAGATTTGGCTAACTTAAAATATTATCACATTCAGCATAGCGCAGGAAGTCCAAAATCACCAAAAAGGGAAAGATAGTTGAAGAGAAATGTGTCTTTTCTTTAGATGTTGAGCACAAATCACTTATGTTCTTTCACAATTTTTTTCTCAAATTATATATAAGCCAAAGCTTAAATTAAAAAAAAAATCTATCCTTTGGAAACTGTCTTTATTTTAAGAAGCGTATGTAGGCATAGAATAAAAGACTTTATCACTACAGACTTTTCCAGAGGGTCTGTAAAGGCATCAGGAAGTGCTGGGCCTCTAAAATCGTATGTCAATTTCAGATATGTATGTGGTAGTAGTGTTGGTGGGAGAGGGAATACGTATGCTACTATCCGATTCCCCGAAGACTCAATGACCCCTACCCTCAAATAAAGCCAGTTCTCAGAATATGGAGAGAGGCACACAGAATGATTTACAGACATGTGCATCAATAAGAAAATACTCACGCAGATGGTGAAAACGGCTGAGTATTGCCTACTCTCCAGATCTTCAAAACAAACAGGAATGAGAGCAAAAAAAGATTAAACTATTCAGAAGTCACCAAATCCACCCATGGAAAAAGCATTGGTTAAGGAAAAGAAATGTGACAAGTTCATCTTTGATAGGAACTGGATAATGAGCTGTTGGGCATTTAGGATTGTAACAGACTTGGTGCTAGTATCAAGCATGGATCACACTTACATGAGTCATCATTTGATCCTTTTAACTCTATAGAGTTAATATTGTTAGATCTGTTTTACAGATGAGAAAAGCCAAAGCACAGAGATAATAAAGGATGTTCTCAAGATCAATTTAAAAACTAGTTACTAGTGGAGCTGGCATGTGATCTCAGCTGCACCAGTGCACCTAAACTACCGCCTTCTGTCTACTGCCTCTAAGGAGGCACTGGCTGACCTTGGAATTGGGAATTATACCATCACTGTTAGTGTTACCTTGAATTTGAGGCTGATGGAGGTTATTGGGAAGTGGGTTGAATGTGAACTTAGCCCATCCCTATGGGCTCACTCTTTTCTATGTTGTAGTCACCTCTGGGTGTGGTCTGGTATGACCTGGGCAGCAGGCTCTTTGAACATGAGGTTGCATCTCAACAGGGATATTTTCTCTATTTTGCTTGAGGGGAAATGATACCCTACATGATCACATTTGGGATAGGGATTTGGTTTCGGAAACAACACAGGACACATTTGAAAGTTATTCATTGCTTGTAATTCTACCCATCTTGTGAGACTGAGAATATAAAAATGATACCAGAGAAATTGCTCTGGCTAAATTATGTCCCCCCAAAATTTATATTTTGAAGCTCTAACTCTCAGTGTAAGAGTAGTTGGAGGACTTCAGGAGGTAATTAGGTCATAGGGGTGGAGCCCTCATGATGGGATTAGTACCCTTATAAGAAGAGACATGAGATTGCTTTCTCTCTTTCTTTCTCCCTCTCTTCCTCTGCATGCAGCAAGAAGATGGCCATCTACAACTATAAGCCTGGAAAAGAGCCCTTTCTAGGAACTGAAGCAGCTGGCACCTTGATCTTGGACTTCCAAGCCCCTAGAACTGTGAGCAATAAATGTTTGTTACTTAAGCCACCCAGTCTATGGTTCTTGTTGTAGCAGCCAAACGCTCTGGCAGGAATGTTTGGTGAGAGACCATTAGTGACTAGAAATTAAGACATTGGAGCCCCTAACTCTTGTTCTGCCTGACATATTAGGAAAAATAAAAGGTGATTAGAATATGAAGTGGAGGGGTTATTCTACCTCTCAGCTATATTATTTTTATTTCTAGTTTCATATCTTAAACTAGATATTCTGAGGTCTTTAACTTTTGATGATTCTCTGATTTTATCTCAAACACACCTAATGTGGACTCAGAAGACATGATTTTGTAAACTCTTGTGATTTCCATATAGGGGACTAGGCTGCGGGACTCATTAAAACTGTTGGTTGGCCTTAATAATGATTTTGTGGAACACTGAGTGCCACAGAAAGTTTCAGTTTTTTGAGGATAATTGACTAGAATTTCAGTCTGATATTAAATCTAATTTAAAACTAGATTCTCAACTTGTCTCCCAAGACCCTAACCTCCCACCCACATATTTAAGCTGCAAATAAATTGTAGATAGTGTGAACCATTTCTTTGCAAGCTAATTTCTTCCTTTATTTATCTCTGAGGGTCAGGTCAATTTGCTCCACTTAATGTTCTAATCACTTGTCTCTGAAGAGGAAAGGAAGAAACATGACAGCACAGACAGATTTTTAAGACGGGCAATTGCAATACAAAAATAATGAAACTGTCTGGACCACTGGAATATAATATTAATTTCAGGACATTCATGGGTAAGCTATGTTGTGTATAGTATTTACAGCACCTACAAGGAGGTCATGTCTACTCAAGCAGATTCTCTCCCGCGTTTACGCCCAAGTTACAAGAATCAAAACTGCTTTTTGCTTGTTTCTTTGTTTGTTTGTTTTGGTAGTAAGCCTCACCTGTTTTTCAAGCTCAATGGAAGATGGGTATTAATAATTTCAAGTCAATACAATAGGCATAGAATATTATCACCATAAAATATATTATGTGTAAAATAAGTGTCAAGTGATTAAGAGAGGAGTTAAGTCAGGTTAAAATAAATAAAATTTAAATTTACTCACAGAAATTTACCCTGGCATTATTAAAAGTCCATTTTAAAATGCTATTGATTCTTCTCAGATCTTTTGGTAAAATAGAACAATATATCTCACGGGGTCACTGTCAGAATTCAATGATATATAATACATATACAAATTTTTAGAAGAGTGGCTAGCATGTAGTAAATTCTTAAATCATACCCATTTCATCTGTTACGAATTTTGCTTGGCTCCATATAACAGGCACACAAAAGCAGCTGCTTAACAAAATTAATATACTCTTCTTAGGCAACAGGAATCTGGCATAGGCAGCCCGGGGCTAGTATGGAAGTCCCAGACTCCCTCTATCTTTTCATTTGGCTTTTATCCTAATGCTTTCAGGATGGCTCCTACACACCCAGGCCTCAAAACCACATTCCAGGAAAGGAGGAAGAGGAAATAGCAAAGGGTGCAATGCAGCTAAGTCTGTCCTTTCATTTCTTTAAGTCAATAAAACAATAGGATTCCCAGAAGCCTGCTTAGTAGAGCTCTGGTTATCTCTCACTTGCTGGAACTCTGTCATGCAGACCTAGGTAGCTGAGGAATCAAATTTTATAACTGGACACATTGCCACGCTCAGTAAGACCTGCCCCCACTGTGAGTGCCATCAGTGTGTAAAACCAATTCGCATTAGTTTCCAATTTATTATATGGTGGTTCTGTTGGTAATGGAGTGAAAAGACATTGGGAAAGCAACTTGGAGAGTCTGCCACAACTATCACTGTGATTCTTTTACACATCACACAGTCTGTCTAAAAGCACTAGATAATTTTGTTTTCCAACATTAATGGCAACTGGTTGTCTCCCTAGGACAAAATGCTCAAAGCTTCAGATGGAATAAAAGAAATTTTTGGCTCTGGTCTGAAGTCCCACGCACGTCATCACCTCACTGCTGTTTTCATATTTCCACCCAGTTTTGTAGCACCACTTTCCATAAATCATCTCCATTATCCTCTGAGTCAGTTCCCATATAATTAGCTTCACATTCATCATCTGTCTTCAGAGAAGTCACAGTTTCTTCTCAGGGAAGATGCAGGCTTTCCTGCTCTGACCTCAGCTCAGGCTTCCAACTGATTTCTACCTAATTTCAGCCAAATATCTCTACTAACTATCCCGCAGCCCCTATCTCTACTAACTGGTCAGCCTAGTGTGGTGTTACAAAGACTGTGGTGTGTGAACCACCATTGTTTGGGAGTTTGTTTGAGATTCAGTATCTTACGTATGCCTTGGTCCTCTGGAATCAGAATCTGTGAAAATAAGGCCCAAGAACCTTGAATTTTAACAAATACTCCAAGTGATTCTCATTTATACTCAAATTTGAGAAAGACTGCCCTTGTCCCCCCAGTGGTTTTCAGCATGTCTGTAATGTAAACACTTGGTAGAACTAGAGGTATGAACACTTCAAGCTACCCACTCATACAGGGTAATAGCTTGTTCGCCTTCTCTGTCAACAAATGCTTTAAATATTTTTGGTCTCAATGCAATCAAATAACCATAGCTGACCTGGGGAAACGTGAACATTAAAAACATAATAAAATAAAGCCGATTATATTGTGCCGTGCCGATTTCCTGAGGGACAATGAATATTACCCTATGCAATCCCTAACCAAATAATTATAGCTGTCTACTTATTGTTTCATCCTCTTACCCCTGTGTGTTGGAACCTGCCAGAAGCAAGGAATTAAAATATAGTACAGCCCATCATCTATTCACAGAAATCTACTGCAGAAACAGATGGATTTGCAATGCAGGCAATAAAAGGGTTATTTGTGTCCCTCAATATTTTAGTGCAGTGTACTGGCCTTCGTGATCCTCAGTAGATATACATATTTCCCACCGACTCCTACATTAAAGGACTTCTAGAAGTATAGTATTCCATGACTTCATTGAGTTTCAGAAAAAAAAATAAGCTTATCAAAGATCCCTAATCCTAAATATGTGAAATAGGATTAAATATCCTTTGTGTATTCATTTTTGTTCTAAAATACATGTACGGGATGCCTTTAACATGTAAGGCACTATGATGCTACCATGAAGATACAATATTAGTAACATGGAGTTTTAATGATCTCAAGGAGAAGCAGTCCTAGAATTTGCATGAGAAGATGATTTTTCCAAAACAAGTGTCCATCAAGGAGTTAATGAAATAACAGCAGTGAAATGAAAGCACAAAATTCAAGAGCATTTAATGGACTACTTACTGTACTACTTCAGTTTGAAATCATTAGTATCATTCTTTGGTAAAAATGAGTAGTCTTCTGTTTCCTGGTAGGGCCCAAGCTTTAGTCTATTCTGATAAGGACAGGCACATAGCAGCTCATTTCTCAGTAGGACAACTAAATAAATAGAAACTGTACTGCAACTGAAAGAAGTTGCTACCAAATTTGCACATGAAACATTTTTCTTAGGTCACACACTCACATTTTCTGCCAAAACAAGAATAGCTATCAGGTACTACTTATTTCTTATCTTACTCATAATGCAGTATTCCCACATAAAGGCCTTATCCACTTACCTGCCTGGTACGATTAAACAATATATAATGATTATTTTCTGCATTAAATTTTACACACAAATGTTCTCATAAAGGTATGTATAATTTTCCAATTTATTTTTGCTCATCAGAAGATACAGAAATATGTGTGCTGTTTTAGATTAAGTGGTCAAGGAAGTCCTCTTTCAGGAAGTGATATTTTAGCAAATAACATTAAGGAAGTGAGATTAAGGAGGTGACATTAGAGCAACTAAATTAAGGGAAGGAGTAAACTAGGCTATGATCTGGGAGAAGCATATTTCAGAGGCTAGAGACATCCAGCACCAAGATCCTAAGGTGGAAATATCTTTGGAGTATTTGAGAAAACAAAAGAAGTCAAGTGTGGTTAGGGGCAAAGTCAGTCAGAGGGAGAACAGTAGGAAATGAGCTGGAAAGGAATGTCAGGAGCCAGCTACTGCAAGTCCTATTAGGCAACATTGAGGAGTTTTGGATCCTTAGTATATATGATGGGAAGCTACTGGATGGTTTGCAGGAGGAGAGCAACACGATTTAATATGCTTTTTCAAAATTAAATGTTTTATTTTGAATTAAATGTAGATTCACATGCAGTTTTAAGAAATGATATAAAGAGATCCTGTGTGCCCCTTACCTAGTGTCCCCCAATGGTAACATCTTATAAATCTATAGTCCAGTATCACAATCTGGATGTGGACACTGATACAGTCAAATGTTACAGAGCATTTCCATCACCCTCACATTGATTCCTCCTGTTGCCCTTTTATATCCAACTCCACTGCCCACCCCACTCTGTCCTGATCCCTAGCAACCACTATTCTGACCTGGTTCTCCATTTCTATAATTTTGTTATTTCAAGAATGTTATATTAATGGAATCATAAAAATATATGACCTTTGGAGGTTGGCCTTTTCACTCAGCATAATTCCCTGGAGATTCATCCCAGTTATTATGTGTATCAATAGTGTATTTCTCTTTATTGCTTAGTTGTATTTGAGAGTATGGATTTGACACATTTGTTTAATGATTCATCTATTGAAGGAAATCTAGGTTGCTTACAGTTTGAAGCTATTAAAAGTAATGCTGTTATAAATATTTCTGTATAGATTTCTATGAAAATATAAGTTTTCATTTCTCTGGAATAAATGTTTAGCAATTGATTGCTGGACAGCACTGAATTTCTAGAAGTGTAATTCCATGACTTCATGGGGTTTTAGGAAAAATAAGTTTATCAAAGGTCCCTATTCCTAAATATGTAAAATAGAATGAAATGTCATGTATTCATTTCATTATTCTAGAATTCATCTATGGAAAGCCTGTCACAGGCAAAGCACTATTATGATACTATGAAGATATAAAACACACACTTGCTTAGTTTTATACGAAACTGCCAAAGGGTTTTTCAGGCTGGCTGTACCATTTCACACTCCCGCCATTAGTTGCTCTGCAACTTTGCCAGCACTTAGCATTTTCAGCTTTTTGCTATTTTTGTTTGTTTGTTTTCATTTTTTCATTTTTGTTTTCTACTTCATTCATTCTAATATATGTGTGGTGGTATCCCATTATGGTTTAATCTGAATTTCCCTAATAACTAATGACAAGCAACTTTTCATATCCTTATTGGCCATTTGAATGTCATGTTTGGTGAAGTGTCTGGTCAGCACTTTTGTCCAAGTAAGATTTACTTTTAGCTAATAGTTACATTTGAATAAGTCTTTCCCATTCTATTTCACCCAAATGAATTTAGTTATGTTTTAATATTTTAAACTTCAAATTCTTAGGAGAAAGATGACTGATCTCTTTCAAAATTAAGTTTTCAACAAACTGATAAAGAAATTTTTATCCAAAATCACCTTTTGAAATGTATTTACAAGACAGATTGTCTGTGCCACAGATGGATCTGCTAATTCTATCCCTTTGATCTGAATTGGTATGAATTTTATAACACACATTTGCTAGTGTGGTCACTAGGCAGCAGTCAACAAAGCCTTATCTTTACATATATAATGTCTACAGATAAAAGCAAAAATTAAAGCAATCATCTGAATATTTTAATTCTCTAAAATATGCTTTCTTTTTAATTTGAAAAAAAGAAATAAGCGAACGAGTGCCTGGATTCTTCATTTTGCATACTTTGTATATTTAGACATAACTTTTGTGTCCCTATTAATTAAATATAATAAAATGTTCAGTAGTGAACTAGAAAAATGCAGAAGTACTATTTATATGATTCATACAAAAGAAACATAAACAGCTCTTTCTTCAATGGCAAGCAATATAAAGTTTGATGAGTTCTAGCAAACATACACTTGAACTACCATCAAAATTAAGAAATAGAGCTTATCCATCACCCAAAAAGAGTTCCCTCATACCCTTTTGAAATCAATATGCTCCTGCCTCTTGCCCAGTCAACTACTGATCTGGTTTCCAACACCATAGCTTAGTTTTTGTCTGTCCTTGAATTTCATATAAATGTGTTATGTTCTCTTTTGTGTCTGGCTTTCTTTGCTTTGCATAATGTTTTTGAGATTCATCTAGCTCACTGGATTTGAATCCCAGATCTTTTTTTATAAGACATATGACATTTGGGCCAATTATTTATCCTCTGTTTTCTCAGCTGATAAATGGTCTTATTAATACCTTCCCCTTGAGGTTGCTGTAAGAATTAATTTTAAGGTACTTGGTTTGGTGCTTAATAACTATATCAGTATGGATATAAATAACATAATTTACATGACTATGATTTTTTCCTTCAACCCCTCCTCTCACCAGAGGAAGAGTCTGCTGTAAGGCTTATTCAAGTTCAGTACATTCTGTGAAAGGAATCAGCATGAAGAAAACTCTACAATCATAATTCTGTATTATTGAACAACAGCACACCCCTCAATTTCTGCCTCCTTCTTTCCTGTCTCCATGGGCTCTCACAAATTGGCAGCAGTCAGCTCTGCTTTCTCTGCTCTATCTACAATTTTGTCCCTTCCCAAGTCTAATAATTTCCAAGAAAAGGGTGCAATATCCTCTTCCCCTCATCCAGAAAAAGAGCGAGTCAGCGGGATCTAAGACCTAAAGGAGACCTCCCACAAGAGCTGATGTAAAAGACTAAATTTAAAAGGACTTCCCTTCTAAAAAAAGATCCATCACTCCTGACCTGATTCCATCAAATGCGGACCTGGGATGTGGGAGAGAATGAGCAGTGAGAAGGATTAAGTATCTTCTCCCTGAGTATTTACCTCTGCCAAGTCTTTTCCTGTTTACACTAAAAATGATTGATATTCTAGTTTCTTTTTGCTTTTACAACTGCTCATTCTGTTTTGCATGTGTTCTCTAACCCCTCTGTCCATCTCTTCTTCTGTGTGCAGACATAATACTATAATGCGAACATCCCTTGAGAGGAAGGTAAGGGAAGCTGAGGTAAGACAGGGCCAATAGTTCCAGCAATTAGCAGCTCTTAGAAATAGGGTTAATGGATTCAGTAAACTAGCCTTGCTCTAACCTGTAAGACCTATCTTGCAGTGCCCCTGCCTGCTAAAGCATTGCCACCACACTGGGCACAGTCAGGTAATCAACTGAAAGACAGATCTTGTGTGTTTGATCAAAGTTAGATCTATTTCATCTAGGACTTCTCTAATCGATCTGCTGCATCATCATTTGCTCCAATGGGTCTTTAACCCTTAAGTTATTGGAGCCACTTAGGTATGCAATAACAAATATGAAAGAAAATGTAAATGAAGGATATCTTTAAGCAGCCAATGTTTGGATCCAGGAAATTAACTATTCCTTTGGGTTACTATAAACTGTCTGCTATGAATGGCATATTATTAACATGGACATATATATTAGAAATACCATGGCAGAAAAAAAGTAAGATACAGGCACATGATTTCAAGTGATAGTTTGAGGCATTCATGTATAATTCCTGAGCTTGCTTATTTCATTGAGTATAATAATATCTGCTGAGGGTCACAAAATTCTAATGAAAAGCCCATGAGACATGACTACACTTTAAGATATACTCTAGTTTCTTTTTTTTTTTTTAATATAATGAGTATCCCAAGTTTATTTCCTGAGAGAAATGAAATACTCACAATTAAGACTTTAATAGGACCTTCAGAGATGAATTTTGGGGAGGCAGGAACATTACCATGTAGTGACTTTGATAGAGTCTGTGTTAATCAAGCTTGTCTGCATACCTCTCTGTGTGAGAGAGGCTGTTAGTTCCCACCTAATCTCCGTGTGCTCCTCTGCCTTCCCCTAGCTTCAAGCATCCATTGTAGATGAGTCCTATGACTCACTCTTACCAATGGGATTTGACAACAGTGAGGTCTCACTTTCAGTCCATGCCAAGTAAGAGTGTGCCCTCTCCATGTTCTCTTTTTTCCTTATGGTTAAATACAGGAAGCTAAAATGGCAGACTTAAAAGATGGAAGTAGCCTGAGGCCTTGAGCTTCATGGAGAACCACACAAAAGAGCTACCCAACCTGCTTCAGAGAAAGAAATCACCATATTTCCCTTTAAGTCACTAATCAGGGTTGGTCTATTTTGTTGGTATTAATTATACTGACTAATGGGGGCTCCTTCCCTCATCTGATTTATGTGATAAAATGGGGCTGCCATTGGCAGATCAAAATAAATATTGGCCAAATTTTGATTCCTAAAAATAATACAATGTGGTATGGAAAATATATGAGATCTACCCCTCCAACTCCAGACAACAGGATGAGACATCCTTGCAGATCTATTTACATCCTCCTCTCATGTTGTTTCTGCATGGGTTGGGGTGGGAGTGAACAGGAAGAAGAATAAATATTATATCTCTCATGATGGAAGTTTATACCACAGAGTAACCATCAGTCTCAGGGACTATTTCATCTTCTATTTTTCAAATCCCAGGCAAGACATAACAATAAGAATTTCCACAATGGACTGCTAAAATATCATGGGCTTAGGCAACCATCTAATAAGTTTCACATCTATCTACCTTGCATAGATAGGAACGGAGTATTAAATTGTTTGTTTGTTTTGTTTTGTTTCTTCATCCCAAGGCAATTGCTGTATTAAGAATTTAAGAAAAGCCAAGCATAGTGGCTCACTCCTGTAATCCCAGCACTTTGGGAGGCCAAGGCGGGCAGATCGCTTGAGTTCAAGAGCTGAAGACCAGCCTGGGCAACATGGTCAAATGGCCATCTCTACAAAAAATGCAAAAATTAGCCAGGCATGGTGGCAAGTTCCTGTAGTCCCAGCTACTCAAGAGCCTGAGGTGGGAGGATGGCTTGAGCCTGGGAGGTGGAGGTTGCAGTGAGCTGAGATCGTGTCACTGCACTCCAGCCTTGGTAATAGAACCAGACCTTGTCTCAAAACAAAACAACACAGAGCTTAAGAAAAAAAGTGATCATCATAAGACTGATGGTCAGCAGATTCGAACTATTTTTCAGCTGCTTGAGAAAAAATTAATTTTACTATTTCTTTGAAAGTTTAATATTGATACATTTTCAGTCTTACTTTCTTTTCTATGAGAAGATCAGTCAGGGTAATCAGCTTGGTTCTACCGGAGGAAAGTAGAAAACTAATTGTTTTCTTGGTATAGACACAAGAGCATAACTGAATACTCCTACCTACTTTAGATACTGGAGGAGTACAGTATCTGCTATCTAGAAAGGCAATCAAGTCTATTTCTTTCATTGGCAAATGAGCGATATAAGAATAAAAAATTGCTTATTTTTCCTCTGGGGCTAAAGGGAGAAAGAGATTATATAACACCTGCAAATAATTAGTCATCCAATTTCTGTTGAGAGTTTAGTATGTGCTGGGCATAATCTCGAAGGGACCAAAGAAAAAACATATAGTGAAGGTATTACCTCTTTCAGCAGAAGACATATAATTTCAATTCAGTATATTTTAAAATTTGAAATAAAAATGCATTATTTGGAAATACAATTTATAAATATATGTGCATATGTATATATGTATATACCTACATATCTGCACATGCATGTGCATATGTACATATCTCAAACTGCAGTAATGAGAATTGTTTTCCTATATGATTAATTCACTATGTGATTATAAAAGATTCTTATGCCTAACATGGTAGATTGCGCAAACAGCCATGATTTTCCAAACCTGTCTTCATTCCCTTTTATGATGTGACTGTGTGGCTTCTCCCATCTCTCCTGTCACAGAACTGACAGCTATTTCTCTACTCCTTTGAATCTGGGCTGGATTTGCAACTTGCTCTGGCCAATACATATGATTACAGTGATAATGGTCCAGTTCTGAGTCTAGATCTTTTTATTTTTTTTTAGGAAACGGTGTCTCACTTCGTCACCAGGCTGGAGTGCAGTGGCAAGATCTTGGCTTACTGCAACCTCCGCCTCCCTGATTCAAGCAATTCTCCTGCTTCAGCCTCCCGAGTAGCTGAGATTATAGACACGCACCACTGTGCCCAGCTAACTTTTGTATTTTTAGTAGAGAGAGTTTCACCATGTTGACCAGGCTGATCTCGAACTCCTGACCTCTAGTGATCTGCCTGCCTCAGTCTCCCAAAGTGGCTGAGATTATAGGCATGAGCCACCATGCCTGGCCCTGAGTCTAGATATTAACAAGTCTTGCAAGCTTCCTCCCTCCCTCAAAATTTTGGCAAGTCTTCATCTAGACAAACCCAGGGTAGTCTGCTAGATGATGAAATACAAATGGCTGGGTAACCCCACTGCCCAGACAATAGCCAATTAACTCTCAGAAGTAGCACTGCCCTGGTGCTGATCACAGATGCATCATGATTAGAGAATCTGATCAAGACCGAAGAGCCACCCAGCTAAACCCAGTTCAAATTGCTGACCCAGAATAGTAGGCTAAGGAAATCGTTATTTTATGCCACTAATGTTACCATGGTTACAATGTAAGAGATAACTGATGCAAAGAATAAGGGACATTTTTATCTTTGTGTTAACCATGGCATAATTTCCAGTAGGCTGACAAATCATATTTCATTTACTATTTAAAAGTAAAATTCTCTTTTCTCATTTCTTAACCACAATCCTTTCCTCCCATACTCACCTTGGTGAATACAGAAGCAGGCCTGGGTTTAAATCCCAAATTTCCCACTTCTTTAGCAGATGAACCTTGTGAAAGTTACTGGGCGGGTTTAGGTTTTAGTTTCTCCTAATATAAGAGCGGGATAATGTAATCTCACAGAATATTTTTGGGAGGATTAAATGACTTGATGTAGGTAAATTGTCTAATACTGCACCTGCAACATAATAGCCACATATGAAGCAGTTTTATTCTTCCCAAACTTTCTTTTCCTTTCTCTGTATTCTTAAGTGTGCAGTGATATCTGGTGTCCCCTTCTTTCACTAACTAGGTTCTGGAGTTATCATCACTCTGATATAAAAACATGGCTAATTTTTATTATGGTGGCTTACTTTTGCATTTAAAAATATATTTTTCATGGGCCTTTCACAAACTAGATTTATTACATTGAATACTTCCCATAATTTATGTAAGGGATAAAACTAGCAATTAAAGAAAAAGCATAGCATGGACAAACAACAGCAATTTTAGGCAGAGTCAAACTAAGAGAAAAACAGAATAAAAGTCTATCTTGTATGAAGGTACATTCTGTGAGATCATGTCACTCTCCTCCTTGAAGTCCTCCAGAGGCTTCCTTTGGCACTTAGAATAAAATCAGACCTTCTCAGCACAGCTTATATATAAGGTCCATTATGGTCTGGTCCTTGTCTGCTTCTCCCACCTCACCATCTTCCATTCTTCCCCTTTCTAACTTTGCTTAAATGCTAACTTTCCTACAGATTTGTGAGAACTCCAGGCCTTTTCTCTTCTGAGAACTATTATACTGCTGCTCTGTAAGTTCGAATGCTCTTCTTCCAGTCTTCTTCACATGATGCATACCTTCAGATCTCTCTCAAATGTCACCTCTTTGGGAAGTCCTTCCCTGATCACTCTTTCCTCTTCTTTTTTTTTTTCTGTAAGTTATTGGGGTACAGGTGGTATTTGGTTACATAAGTTCTTTAGTGGTGATTTGTGAGATTTTGGTGCACCCATCACTTGAGCAGTATACACTGCACCCCATTTGTAGTCTTTTATCCCTCACCTCACTTTCACTGTTCCCCCCAAGTCCCTAAAGTCCATTGTATCGTTCTTATGCCTTTGTGTCCTCATAGCTTAGCTCCCACGTATGAGTGAGAACATGTGATGTTTGCTTTAACATTCTTGAGTTACTTCACTTAGAATAATAGTCTCCAGTCTGATCCAGGTCATTGCAAACATTGCTAACTCATTCCTTTTTATGGCTGAGTAGTATTCCATCTTATAAGTATATCACAGTTTCTTTATCCACTAGTTGATTGATGGGCATTTGGGTTGGTTCTATGATTTTGCAATTGCCAGCTGTGCCTCTATAAACATGCACGTGCAAGTACCTTTTT
This sequence comes from Aotus nancymaae, assembly GCF_030222135.1. NCBI lineage: Eukaryota > Metazoa > Chordata > Mammalia > Primates > Aotidae > Aotus > Aotus nancymaae. Next base: position 52,722,260 of record NW_026988425.1, on the reverse strand, counting down.
GGTATAATTTCTTTTCCTCTGGGTAGATACCCAGTAGTGGGATTGCTGGATCAAATGGTAGTTTTTTAATTCTTTAAAGAATCTCTACACTGTTTTCCACAGTAGTTGTACTAATTTACATTCCTACCAGTTGAGATCTGACCACTCTTTCTAAAGGGACTTCCACAGTCACCCTCTGTCCCCTTTCCTCACCTTTGTGTCATTTCCTTTTAAAATTTATATGCTTATTTCATTTTTATCTACTTAACCTATCTTTTAGACTCTTACTAGTGTGTTGCTGCCTACTTCTACTTTATGAAAATGTTTGTGTTAGAGGCAGAGATATTAAAAACTACTGTAACTTTATTGTGACTTATGGAGTTTTTACATTTTTATTTTTATTTTTTAAAATTCAAATGTACACATTTTGGGCTTACAATATGGTGTATTGACATATGTATATATTGTGGAATGATTAACTCAAGATAATTAACACATCCATCACCTCACATACTTATTTGTGTGTGTGTGGTGAGAATATTTAAGATCTATTCTCTTAGCAATTTTCAAATACAAAGTACATTATTATTAGTTATGGTTACCATGCTGAACAATAAGAGATCTTTAGTATTTTAAAATATTTCCTTTATTCCATTCTGCAGGTTTGGGCTTTAAGTCTACTTTGTGTGCAAACTAGATAAAAACTTCTAGTTGCTTTTTGCCAGCATCTGCCTTAGATACCTCTGCTGATACCTTTTAGTCTTTCTAAGTTCCTTTGTTTGGTGTGTCTCTTATAGACCAAGTAAGACTTAGGTTTTATTTTGTCAGCCATTCTGAAACCCTTTTCTTTTTAACAGGTGATGTGATTACATAGTATTGATATGATGACTATGCTTGATCTCAAATCTGTCATAATATTTTGGGTTATATTTACTGTGGCATTCTATTTACCCTATTTCATTCTCCAAATAATGTTTCCTTGCTTTTTTTTTTTTTTTAAAGCAAATGTTAATTAAGAGAACTTGCATTTTTTTTTTGCAGTCATTAGTTTTACTCTTTACCTTTCATAATGCCCTAGTTCTTATTTTTCTTAACATTCTACTAATTGCTTTGTCAGCCTTAAACTATAGCCTTTGCCTCCCAACAATCACCTACATGGCAATCAAAGCATTTATTCTAATTTTACCTTTCTCTGTCTCTTCTCCATTTCTTAAGTTTGCTATTTCTACATTCTCAAAACATGTCCTTTTATGGAATTCTTCCACCCTTGTCCCACCTTTGCTTTTGATGTATTTCATTGGTCACTGCAAAACCTTTTGCCAAAAACTCCTCATTCATCTATTGACTGGATGAGGCTCATTTTCAGTTGGAACGACAGGAAGAAAACTTGACTAAGGTATTCCCTGAGGTTTTGTATCTTGCTATCCTAATTATGATAAGAACTTCAGTTGTAGATGGTTTTATTTGTTCTTCTTACTGATCTGCATAGCTCTGGAAGCATGAGAGCAAAGCTGTGTATTTAGCAATCCTGATTCTATAGTTTGTCCCTCGTATCCTGCTTTATTTTCTGTGTAATACCTATCACAAATAAAATTATATGTACAGAGAGAGAGTAGGTATATATGTAATTAGTTTATCACTACCTAAACTTATATGTGCATAATTTATATTTGATTACTTACTGTTTGTCTCACCTACAAAAATATAAGCTCTCTGAGGCATTTGTACATTATGTCCCCACCACCTGAGATACTTGCCTGGGACATAATGGGCACCCAATAAATGTTGAATGAAGGAACATATGAACAGATGACTCTGAATCATCACTATCAAACATGTTTAAACAATTTTGGAAAGACAGCTATATAATCAAAGATTTTCAAATGGAATTTTGGGATATATTGGAGAGAACTAGAGAGAGGGAGAAAGATGGGGGCGGGGTATGATACGAAGGGACTTCACTGCTGCTTGCTTTACACAAACTTTATAATGACTTTTATCACAATGGGAATTTCCTAAATTTTTCTCATCTAAATTTGAAGATTTCAATTAAAAGTTGGAAAACTGTATAATTATTTAAATAACCTCTTTATAATAGAAATTATTCCTGTGACTTAAAAACATTTAAATTATAATTAAAGGGCATAATCACATATATATCTGTCATATAATCTAGTTGAGAAGTTGGATTTGAATCTTGTAGGGTAAAATAAAACTGTTTTGTAAATGTTTCTTATTTCCCAGTTTAAAACATAACCCAACTTGCTAAGCTCTTTGGAAAGGATCCATAAATCCTCTACCAAGAAAACCTCTTTTAATATCTGCCTTAAAAAATGATTTCCTTTGGGTAAATTGCACTCTCCAAGCAATACTTTATTACCTACATGATATATTATAGTCCAATAGTGAACCTAAGAGTACTTTAGATACTTTTAGATTGCTCTAAGCTTTAAAATTAAATGCTTAGACTAAGCTAGCTCATCTAACAAAAAGAGCCACCTGAAGAAATTAGGCCAGCAAGGTGATGGTGAAGAAAAAGAACACACAGAAAGCATAAATTAGTCAGAAAATCAGAAAATATAAAGTTTTATAGTTTTGGGATTCAGTTCTGGGGTTATTTAATGTAGAACACTTTGTATATTCTTCAGGCTGCTGATATGATATGAATAATAAGCACCAAAAGTAGATTACATATAAATGGAAGATTGTGGAAATTAGAATGCACAGAACTTAATGATAATTGTTTTTTAAATTGAGATAAAATGTATCTCTCTATGACTTCAGCTATCAGCTCATGACCAATGATGTCCAGATCTTTGTTACCAGTTCCTATATCTCTCATGCGCTTAAATGGTCATCACCAAATAAATGTCTTACCAACACTTCATCACAATATTGTGAAAATAGATTTTTTTTTTTTTTTGGCTTAGAATGATGGCTTCCAGCTTCATCCATGTCCCTGCAAAGGACATGAACTAATTCTTTTTTATGTCTGCATAGTATTCCATGTTATATGTGCCACATTTTCTTTATCCAGTCTATCATCAATGGGCATTTGTGTTGGTTCCGAGTTTTTGCTATTGTGAATACTGCTGCAATAAACATATGTGTGCATGTATCTTTATAGCAGAATCATTTATTATCCTTTGGGTATATACCCAGTAATGGGATTGCTGTGTCAAATGGTATTTCTGGTCCTAAATCCTTCAGGAATCACCACACTGTCTTCCACAATGGTTGAACTAATTTATACTCCCACCAACAGAGTAAAAGCATTCCTCTTTCTTCACATCCTCTCCAGCATCTGTTGTTTCCTGACTTTTTAATGATCACCATTCTAACTGGCATAAGGTGGAACTAACACCGGAACAGAAAACCAAATACCGCATGTTCTCACTCATAAGTGGGAGTTGAACAATAAGAAGATATGGGCACAGGGAGGGAAACATCACACACAGGGGCCTGTCGGGGGTGGGGGTTTAGGGAAGGGATAGCATTAGGAGAAATACCTAATGTAGATGACTAGTTGATGGGTGCAGTAAACCACCACAGCACATGTATACCTATGCAACAAACCTGCACGTTCTGCACATGTATCCCAGAACTTAAAGTGTAATAATAATAACAAAAGAAAATATAGATTTTTTTTTCTCCAAATTGCATTGCAAATTCAATGTGATTTTAACAAACCCAATAGATTTTTATTTTGGAAGTTATCAGAATTTTTCTAAAGTTTATCTGGAAAAGTAATAGAGGAAAATTTTTAAACAATACGGAGAAAAATAGTATCCTTCCAAATATTGAAACTATAATAAAGCTAAATTAAAGCCAAGGTACTGGCACAGAATTAACAAACTGTCATCAACAAATTTATTTCATGTTTTCTCTTTTTTTCTTTATCAAGATAAAAACCCATAAACGTCTAAATAAATAGATGTGTATGTAATGTACATATCAGTACCAGAGGTTTGAAACTGCAAGTTGCAATGTATAATTAATGGCATCTTTCCTGTCATACCCTGGTGGAATAATAGCAGCCTCTGGACAACCTGCTCTAAGCTTTGATATAATAATACTTCTGACTGTACAGTTCATGTAATAATGATTTCATCTTTACAGTAGACAAGGGCAAAAAGGGAAAACATAACTCATTAAGTTTCATGAAAAAAAGTTTATCTTCTTTAGAGAATATAAATTGATTATAGACACTATACTTTATGGGACAATTCCTTAAAGAATATTGTAAAGTATTTTCCAACTTGAAAAGAAAACTATAAAACAATAGTAAGTCAGAAGCCTTCCTTGCCAACTCCCAACCCCAGACTAGGCAACGTGCCCCTATTATAAGCTTACATACATGTATGGAAAACATTCAGAACAAAGAAACCAATAAAAGATAATGCAATGATAAAAAATAATACAAATAACAATACAACATTATAATCACTTAAATAGCATTTATATTGTGTTAGGTATTATAAGTAATCTAGAGATGATTTAAAGTATGCAGAGGATGTGTGTAAGTTATATGCAAACACTACACCATTTTATTTAAGAGATTTGAGCATCAGGGGATTTTGGTATAGGGATGGGGGGTCCTGGAACCAGTCATCAGTGGATACCGACTCTACTACTGAATGTAGGACTTGAGTTTATCTTGATTACTATCATATCCTCAATGCCTAGCATAGTGCCTGGAACAAAATAGGTGCTAAAAGTTTGTGTTGGATGAATGAATAATTAAATAAATGCATTGAGGTCGAAATCAAGTCCACATAATGCTTAGTTTTATTTGGATGGCATATACATGCATACATAATAAATTACATAATACTGTACTAGTATCAGAAATATGTGCAAATTAAAACATACATAAAAATAGACTTGAATAGTATAAATAGATTTTCTAACATTTCCTGCTAATGTGTTATCTTGGGCACCTGCTGGAGTGAGCACCACCTCTATTGTTACCATCACCTGCATCATTTTTGTCCCTTTAAAGACAGCTGATCTAAAGAACCACTATTTTCAAATATTGACTTATTTAATGGTGACAGAAAACATGAAAAAGAGATAGGAAGCTAGAAAAATACACTCAGTGTCAGTCACGATTAAACAAGTGGTCAATAGTACTGTGGCCACAGCTAGTGCAGATCAGCATTTCTACCTCACAATTCTGTGAGGTGACATAGTTTATGAGAAAGCACTGGGGTTGCTACTTCTATTGCTGATCCTGCAGGTTGCATAGTGAATAGAAATAACCTGATTTTAAGTAGGGTCTAATTTGCCCAAGTTCAATATTCTCGTCAGTGATACATTACAGACTCCAAATGTTGCAAAGACATTATCTAGCTCTTCTGGATCCAAATGCCTAGTTTAATCTAGGCTCAGAGAAAGTGATTTCTCTGGAGAATGAGTGATCCCGCTTAATAAAAACATTCAAAGCTGTTCTCTATTTCGGTTCCTAGTTTGCCCTTTTTCTTTGCTTTTGAGACTGGTCTTTTAGACTTACACATTTTCTTTTTTTTTTTTTTTTTTTTTTTTTTAATAGTCAACCAATATTTAATTTAAACCTATGAAATGCTATGCGATTACTGAGGAGTGATTTACTTCCAATTATATAGTCACCTTTGGAATAGGTGTGAGGTGGTAATGTATGTTTTGTGTATTTGAAGTGGAGAGTTCTATAAATGTTTATTAAGTTTACTTGTTCCGGGTCCGAGTTCAAGTTCTGAATATCCTTGTTAATTTTCTATGTCGTTGATCTATAGAATCGTTAGCTCTTCTTGTTGCATTGATCCTTTTGCCATTATGTAATGTCATTCCTCGCCTCTTTTGATCTTTGTTGCTTTAAAGTCTACTTTATCAGAGGTGAGAATTGCATCTCCTGCTTTTTGTTTATTAGTTTATTTTTACTCTCTGTTTGATTGGTAAATCTTCCTCCTTCTCTCTGAGTCTTTGTGTATTGTTGCATGTAAGATGGGCCCGGATGCAGCATACCGATGGGTTTTGGCTTTTTATCCAATTAAAATATATATAAGTTTAATACCGGTGTTTGATGCTAGCTGGCTGTTTTGCCCATTAGTTGATGTAAATTTTTTATTGTGTTAAAGTTCTTTGCTTTTTGATATATTTTTGGAAAGGCTGATATTGGTTGTTCCTTTATATGTATAGTGCTTCTTTCAGAAGCTCTTGTAAAGCAGGCCTGGTGGTGGTGAACTCTCTAAGTACTTGTTTGTTCGCAAAAGATTTAATTTTTCCTTCACTCATAAAGCTTAGTTTGGCTGGATAGGAAATTCTGGGTTGAAAGTTCTTTTCTTTAAGGATGTTAAATATTGGTCCCCACTCTTTTCTGGCTTGTAGGGTTTCTGCTGAGAGATCTGCTGTAAGTCTGATAGGTTTCCCTTTATGGGTAACCTGACCTTTCTTTCTGGCTGCCCTTAGTATTTTCTCCTTCATTTCAACCCTAATAAATCTGGCGATTATGTGCCTTGGGGTTGGTCTTCTTGAAGAATATCTTTGTGGTGTTCTCTGTATTACCTGGAGTTGAATATTACCCTGCCTTGCCAGGTTGGGAAAATTTTCCTGAATGATATCCTGAAGAGTATTTTCCAACTTGGATTCATTCTCTTCATCACATTCAGGTACACCTATCAAACGTAAATTAGGTCTTTTCACATAGTCCCATATTTCCTGGAGACTTTGCTCATTCCTTTTCATCCTTTTTTCTGCATTCTTGTCTTCTCGTTTCATTTCACTGAGCTGGTCCTCGACTTCTGATATCCTTCCTTCTGCTTGATCAATTCGACTGTTTAAACTTGTGCATGCTTCGCGAAGTTCTCGTGTTGTGTTTTTCAGCTCCATCAATTCACTTATATTCTTCTCTAAATTGTCCATTCTCATTAACATTTCGTCAAACCTTTTTTCAAGGTTCTTAGTTTCTTTGCATTGGGTTAGAATAAGTTCTTTTAATTCACAGAAGTTTCTTATCACCCACGTTTGGAAACCTGCTTCTGTTATTGGAACACCCGTGTAATCTATTAAGCCTTGTTCCGTTACTGATGAGGAATTGCAATCCCCTGTAGAGGGAGAGGCATTCTGATTTTGAGTATTCTCTACCTTTTTACGCTGGTTTCTTCCCTTCATTATATATTTGTCCGTCTGTCGTCTTTATAATTACCGACTTTCTAACTGGGTCTCTGACGTCCAACTTGTTGATTCCCTGTGCCGAAATCTGAGCAATCCACTGAGCCGGCCAAAACAGCGGTGTTAAGATTGATGGTGCTTTTCTGCCCGGGAATCTCCGGACTCTGCACCAAGAACTGGCGTGCTAAGGCACCAGCAAAACCGCCACGCCGGCCACAAGAGTCGCCCTGGCGACCCGTGGTGCTCCTCCACTGGGAATCTCCTGGTCCATGAGCAACTAATATTCGTCTGAAAGTGTGGCGTCCTCTCGTTCTTTGCGCTTTCACTGGGAGGTACGTGCCCGAGCTGCTAATCATCAGCCATCTTGGATCTCTCTCTGACTTACACATTTTCTTACTGGAATGTACACGAATGTTGTGGAAGTTGTTTACCAAATCAGTCTCAGAAATTTCCTAGCCAATTCTCTGTAATTCATAGGGGAATCATGGATGTTAAATCCTGGACTCAAACCATCTGCAGATACACCTTTAGAGATGATAATAGAGGCTTAGCAAATATGACCATAGGTATTTTTATAGCAGTTGTTTCCTTAATTATAATTTACAACAATAATTATGAAAGTTGATAAACTGAGGTATGTACGGACTCCATCACGCTGTACTGACAATATTTAGCATACATATGCTAATTATCACACGTATCGGAAATCTCGGGGTTTCTCCTTACTCAACCAGTTAAACTGTATTACTTGCAAATTCATCATTTATTATTTGTCATTTATCATTCAAAAAACAGAATTTTACATTTTATTCTTTTCAAGTTTCTTGACTGCTACTCTTTTCTCTATGCCAGCTTTCTCTCCCCCTTCCCTCTTTTTTACTCTCATTTCATTTCTCTTATTTCCTCTCTTCCTTAGATCCTGATCTCTTACCTGATATTGCTGAATCACTAGCAGAAGACATATATCTTGCATCTTAAATTTGAATGGAGACCAGAGTTAGAAACGCTCACGTCATATTTAAGAAAATGTGAACTGGTACAAAGCCAGTATTTAACGTTTATTTATTTAAAAGGTCCCTAGCTACCTGACTTGGGATTTTTAAACCCATTTAATTTGAGGTCCAAGAGCAATATTATACAATTCCTTTCAGTTTGTAATGGTCAGATGTTGAAAATTCTTTCCATATAAATTTGTAAATTATAAACAGAAAGGCAGGAAGTTAGAAATGCTGGGAAGAAAGAATAAATCAGAGACCACCATAGACAGGGGAGGAAAAGTGCAGCTTGATGTTGCTGTAGTGCCTGAAAGAACAACAGAGTGCTGCTTTTTGAGCTAAGGCTTTATCTTCAACATTCTCCAGACGTCAGGCAAATGTGCTGTCTGTGATGGGCAGACCATTACAACATTAGCAGAGATGTGTTTATTGCTTTGGCTAATAGAGTTCAGAGTTCCCTGGAAACATAATATTGGTCAGACAGATTTCGATGAGGTGAGGAAGAAAGTCTCTCTTTGTGGGAGGGAGACAGAGAGGAAAATGATAAGCGGGGAGAGGCAGGAGCCTGTCGGGCTTGGTGAAGCATGACAATGAGAGACTCAGAAAGCCAAGGGAGATTATGAAGATTCTGTGTGCCTTGGAGGCTCCTCTGGGGTGATTAAGAGAATGTGGGGCCCTCTGGGGTGATTAAGAGACCCAGGAGGGGAAATGGGCAGGCAGTAAGGTGGAGATGGGCCATGGTTACTAATTGAGGGTCTGAGAGAAGTAGGTCTGAATCCTGGTAAGGAAAGATGAAGCATTTCAGGAAGGTACCAATCAAGTTCAAAGGAAGAGATCTGGAACCATAGCAAGCAAGTTAGGGACAGTGAGTTTGGAAAACAGAGCTTGCAAAGACACTAGACGCTGATGTGATATGTCAGATATTTAATAATTAGTACTGAATAGGCACCAACTAATCAGAAGTGATTCCAGGCAGAACTTAGAAACAATGTCTTAAGTGGGATCTTAGATCCCACTTAGTTCTGGGCATCTGGTCACGGGACTGTAGGGAGGTTCGGGTCAGGAGCTCCAGTGGACCACCAGGTGGTAGAGCACTTGGGGAACTTGAGACAGCAAATCTTTACCATAACATGACTAACTGAGATGTTTACTAGGAAGTGGCTGTCTAGCCAGTACATTCCTAGGCTTCCTTTTCAGCATGGTGAGACCATGTGACTAGTTCTTGCCAAAGGAATGTGAAGGAAACTAATGTTTGGTTTACAACCTCAGTGATTAAGCATTGGGTGTGAGATTATTTTCCCAATGACAGGAAAATCTTGAAGCTACAGGATGACGAAGCTGTGAGATAGCCACAGCCGTAAGACAGAAGCCCCCTGGAGTTGCTCAGGAGAACTGTCCCCCAGGAGAAAAATCGGAATTGGACTTTACATGACTCAGAATTAAATTTTATTGCATTAACCTCCTTAGATTTGGGTTTTTTTTAATAGCATCTTATAATATCTTTTGTATATTGTATAGCTTTCTCTAATAAAACTATGGCATAAAATACTTGAGTATTTTAATGCATCTATTTTACACTGATAAATATGAGCAAATTCTAAGTTTGCACTTGTCTCTCCCAGAGGCTGTGAGACATTCTTCAAAGACCTTTAGGTTATTTCAAGAAACAAGTTTCTGGATCTTGTGGTAAAATCTTTTCAAAAAACAGAAGATTTTGTTTTTATTTTCTACTTTATTATACATTGGACTATGATTTCCCTTTATGTTACAGAAAACTACAAACTACAAGAGATTTCCATTTATATTGAGAAGCACATTTCACAAACTCAAAACCCAAACAATCACATAATAGATTGTGATCTCTCTAAAAGAAGATACTAAGCAGTGAGTCTTGTTCATCTTTGTACACATAGCACAGAATCTATAGGACTTATCCAATAAACGTTCGCTGAATGCATGGATGGGTGAATAAACGAAATCATTGCTTCTAGAAAAGCAATGTGCTGAGAAAAAGTAAATTAAAAGGCAATTGGGGAGGCCAACCTGGGGTCTTCTGCTAATTAACTTTAGAATATAGAATTCTCCATGAACCAGTGGGCTTTATTTCTTAAAAGGACTTCCATGACTTTTTAGTTCTAGCTCTCATTTTACAGTGAGGGAACTGTGGCCCAGGGAAACAAAGTCATCAGCTTAAACCTATGGAATAATTTTATATCAAAACTTAGGTAAAAACTGTTGTTTTTATAATCTAAGAATAATATTATATTCCCTATACTATGTCACATTTTTTATACAGCTGTTTTTCATCTTCAAAACATGATAACCACATTGATTTAACCCCAAACTGTTGTTGTAAAGAGAACAACAGTGTCAAAGTGCTACATCATACTCACTATCAAAGGAATGAGGATCCTTTCAGTCTGGAGACCTGATTAGTTAATTCAGATCCATGTGAGATTGTGTGCATGATTATATCCAAGGGTTAGGATTATCGTTAACTTCAATGTGTCATTTAAAAAATTCTATGGTACTTACTTATCCTGGATGCAACACAATACCGTCTGTTCTCAGATATTTCTTGTGAGATTGCCTGAAGGCATGAATTGTCAGCCAAAGTATAGAACTCAAAGTTCTGGAGTGAGAAAATGATTATTCAGTTTATCAAAAAATAGCTAAAGTATTTGATATGGCTTGGCTGTGTCCCCACTGAAAACTCATCTCGAATTGTAATCCTAATGATCCCCATGTGTCTAGGGAGGGACCCAGTGGGAGGGAGATGGTTGGGTTGGTTTCCCCCATGCTGTTCTCATGATAGTGAGTGAGTTCTCACGAGATCTGATGGATTTATAAGTGTTTGGCAAGTTCCTCCTTTTCTCACTCTTCTCTCTCCTGCTACCATGTGAGAAGCTCCAAGCTTGCTTCACTTTCACCTTCCACCATGATTGTGTGTTTCCTGAGGCCTCCCCAGCCATGCAGAACTGTGATAATGAGGTTCGGTGTGGGTAGAATGTCTCTCAGACTCCAGAGCCCACTTACGGCCCTGGCCAAATCTTAATGGGCAACACTAAAGGTGAATGACATTTGTTTCTCGAATCACTCTCTCATCTCCTAGAGTGAGCAAGAGTGTCCTTATTCACCTCCAGGCCCTACCTGACCAGTCAGGTCCCAGTATCTGTGGTCCCCAGGCCCACCTCCACCTCATTCTGCTGCCTCTGCCTGGAAATTCCTGACTCTCAACACCACTCCTTCACTCTTCAATTAATTTGTTCTTGACCTCCGGGCTCAGAGAAGTTATGTTTTTCCAGAAAACATTCCTGCACTCTTCCCTGAGAATGCTATGATATCCACTGCTTAGTTACTTCCAGTCTTTCACAAATTACACTAATGACCCTGTCTTATATTTTCACTTGTCTGATTTTGAAAAGACAGATCTTTATCTTCTTCCTCTTTTAACACAATGCCTGGCAAATAGTAGATGTTCATAAGGTGGGTAGGTGGGTAGATGGATGAATATTGTGCCCTTATTTTTTGTCATGTTTAAAGAATCCCTAAAACTTCCAACAATTATTCTACTCAAAGAGTAATTGGTGCTACATTTCTTCTGTATTTCTAGCTAGTTGTATTTCATGCATCTTTATAAATCTGAAGCACATTTTCTTATATTAGAAGTGAGACACATGATTGGTCATGGAAATACATTCTCTACACATTCATTTAGGAGAGTTACAAGAGAAAATCTAGAATCTGGTGATCTCTCAATTTGTATTTTGTGGTGCTAGTAATCAGCCCATAGCACTTTCCAATGCACTGCAGCCTAATAAACTCTACAGAGGGAAATCTGCTCAGTCTCACTTGAGCCTGCATGATCCTAATATGTCTACTGACTACCTTGTGGTCATATTCAAGAACCTTTGTCTGAATCACATCTCCTTTCCTTTCCTAGTATCTCCATTACCTCAAACACTCTCTGGGAAATTGTTTTCCAAATGACAGCTGCTTTGATCATAAATCACTTTCTCATTAATATTACTTGATTCTTTAATTACTCGGTTTGGTTATTAACGAACAAATAGTCAAATCAGAACGTCATTTGTTCTCTGTAAATGCTGTGCTTAAGGGACAGGCTGGTCTCACTGTGTGCTCCTGTTTAGCCTTTCCAATCCTCCTGCTGTAGCACACTTATGGAAAAAGACAGAGTACAAAGAAGGCTGCCACCACGGTTAAGCTCTGCTAGTGTGCCTGGTAACGCTTTCTTATTACATTGGTCAAAATACTTTAAATAATTTTAATACCAGAAATAGCATGGAGTAAAACCATGCTGCATTTCCAGATGGATTTTTATTGCCCACAGACCAGGAGATTCCCAGGCGGAGGAGCCCCACGGGTCACCAGCGCGGCTTTTTGGCTGGCGCAGCTGTTTTGCCAGCGCCCCGGCGCAGTGGTTCCCAGTGCAGAGTAAACGGAACTGGGTCCCCTCTTAGCCAGCAAGGGGAGCTCCAGGAACTTCCGGGAAGGCAGAGTTGCTCATTCCTCTGATTAAAAAAAAAGGGGGGACTGAAACAGGGAGCCAGTCCAGGAGATTCCTGGGCAAAAAAGCGCCACAAATCTCAGAGCCACTGTTTCAGCCGGTGCAGTGGGTCACCGCACAGGAAATCACACAGATCCCAGAGCTTTTCCAACAGCGCCCAGAACACCTGGGAGAGAGCTGACCGTTCAACTACAAAACAAAAGGCTCTGAGACAGGGAGCCAGGTGATCAGGCCCGGCAGGTCCCACCCCCACAAAAACAAAAACAAAAACAAAACAGCAATGGGAAATGCTCTGGGTTGAGAGTTTCACAGCAAGCACAGCTGAACCCAGGATGGTCCAGCTCTGTGGGGGAGGGGCGTCCGCCATTACCAAGGCACTCCACCACTACACAGGCAGTCTGCCATTGCCGAGGCAACCCACCATTACAGAGAGAATCCGTCATTACAGAGGTGGGCCACCATTGCCGAGGCAGTCCTAACTACACCCATATAAACAGGACTGCAGGGAAGTTCACATAGCAGCTGGGCGGAGCTCATAGCAGGCCAGCAAAGCCCGTGCAGGCAGACAGTGACTAGGCTGCTCCTTGTGAGGCAGGGCAGCCCTGAAAAAAAAAAAAAAAAGGCAGCAGCACAGCGGAAACTCATAAATAAAGCCCTAACTCCCTGGGACAGAACACCTGGGAAAAAAAAGGGGTTTATGCGTTCTGCTGTAGCAGACTTAAATGTACGTGCCCAGCAGCTCTGAATGAACAACAGAGCTCACAGCTCAGCAGTTGAGCAACTATAAAGGAGAAACTGTCTCCTCAAGCAGCTCCCTGACCCCCATATATCCAAAGAGTCACCTCATAAAGGAGAGCTTAGACTGACATTTGGCAGGTATCCTGGGACAAAGCAGAAGAAGAAACTGGTGGCAACCTTTACTGTTCCGCAGCTGCTGCAGGTGAGCCCTAGGTAAGCAGGGCCTGGAGTGGACCTCAGCGGTCCTACAGCAGAGGGGCCAGACTGTAAGAAGGAAAACTAAGAAACAGAAATAACTTCATCATCAACAAACAGGACATCCACTCACAGACCCCATCAGAAAGTCAGCAACTACAAAGACGACAGGTGGATAAATCCATAAAGATGGGAAGAAACCAGCACAAAAAGGATGAAAACAGCTGAAACCAGAACACCTCTCCTCCTATAAGGGATCACAACTCCTCACCAGCAAGGGAACAAGACTGGATAGAGAATGAGTGTGATGAAATGACAGAATAAGGCTTCAGAAGGTGGGTAATAAGAAACTTCCAAGAGCTAAAAGAACATGTTGTAACCCAATGCAAAGTAACTAAGAACCTTGAAAAAAGATTTGATGAAATGCTAACGAGAATGGACAACTTAGAGAGGAATATAAGTGAATTGATGGAGCTGAAAAACACAACACGAGAACTTCGTGAAGCATGCACAAGTTTCAACAGCCGAATTGACCAAGCAGAAGAAAGCATATCAGAGGTCGAAGATCAACTCAATGAAATAAAATGAGAAGGCAAGATTAGAGAAAAAAGGGTAAAAAGGAATGAACAAAGTCAACAAGAAATATGGGACTATGTGAAAAGACCTAATCTATGTTTGATAGGCGTACCTAAATGTGACGAAGAGAATGAATCCAAGCTGGAAAATGCTCTTCAGAATATTATCCAGGAAAACTTCCCCAACCTAGCAAGGCAGGCCAATATTCAAGTCCAGGAAATACAGGGAACACCACAAAGATATTCCTCTAGAAGAGCAACCTGAAGGCACATAATCATCAGATTCACCAGAGTTGAAATGAAGGAGAAAATGCTAAGGGCAGCCAGAGAGAAAGGTTGGGTTACCCACAAAGGGAAGCCCATCAGACTCACAGCAGATCTCTCAGCAGAAACGCTACAAGCCAGAAGAGAGTTGGGGCCAATATTCAACATCCTTAAAGAAAAGAACTTTCAACCCAGAATTTCATATCCAGCCAAACTAAGTTTCATAAGTGAAGGAAAAATAAAATCCTTTATGAACAATCATAACAAATAGTCTCTCAGACCACAGTGCAATCAAGTTAGAACTCAGAATTCAGAAACCAACCCAGAACTGAACAGCTTCATGGAAACTGAACAACTTTCTCTTGAATGTTGACTGGATAAACAATGAAATGAAGGCAGAAATAAAGATGTTCTTCGAAACCAATGAGAATGAAGACACCACATACCAGAATCTCTGGGACACATTTAAAGCAGTCTCTAGAGGAAAATATATACCAATAAGTGCCCACATGAGAAGCAAGGAGAGATCTAAAATCGACAACTTATTGTCAAAATTGAAAGAGCTAGAGGAGCAAGATCAAAAAAACTCAAAACCTAGCAGAAGACAAGAAATAAATAAGATCAGAGCAGAACTGAAGGAGATAGACACACAAAAAAACCCTTCAAAAAAATCAATAAATCCAGGATCTGGTTTTTTGAAAAGATCAACAAAATAGACAGACCACTAGCCAGATTAATAAAAAAGACAAGAGAGAATAACCAAATAGATGCAATAAAAAACAAGAAAGGGGATATCACCACAGATTCCACAGAAATTCAAACCACCATCAGAGATTATTACAAACAACTCTATGCACATAAACTAGAAAACCTGGAAGAAATGGATAAATTACTGGAAACTTGCCTCCTCCCAAGCCTAAACCAGGAAGAAGTCGAAACCCTGAATAGACCAATAACAAGGTCTGAAGTCAAGGCAGCAATTAAGAGCCTACCACTCAAAAAAAGCCCAGGTCCAGATGGGTTCACAGCCGAATTCTACCAGACATACAAAGAGCTGGTACCATTCCTTCTGAAACTATTCCAAACAATCCAAAAAGAGGGAGTCCTTCCCAAATCATTTTATGAGACCAACATCATCCTGATACCAAAACCCGGCAGAGACTCAACAAGAAAAGAAAACTACAGGCCAATATCCATGATGAACATAGATGCAAAAATCTTCAATAAAATACTGGCAAGCCGATTGCAACAGCACATCAAATAGCTTATCCACCATGATCAAGTAGGATTCATCCCGGGGATGCAAGGCTGGTTCAACATACACAAGTCTATAAACGTAATTCACCACATAAACAGAACCAAAGACAAAAACCACATGATTATCTCAATTGATGTAGAGAAGGCCTTTGACAAAATTCAACAGCCCTTTACACTAAAAACCCTCAATAAACTAGGTATTGATGAAACATATCTCAAAACAATAAAAGCTATTTATGACAAACCAACAGCCAATATCATACTGAATGGGCAAAAACTGGAAGCATTCCCTTTGAAATCTGGTACTAGACAAGGATGCCCTCTCTCACCACTCCTATTCAATATAGTACTGGAAGTTCTAGCCAGAGCAATCAGGCGAGAAAAAGAAATAAAGGGTATTCAAATAGGAAAGGAGGAAGTCAAATTGTCTCTATTTGCAGATGACATGACTGTATATCTACAAGACCCCATCGTCTCAGCCCAAAATCTCCTGAAACTGATAAGCAACTTCAGCAAAGTCTCAGGATACAAAATCAATGTGCAAAAATCACAAGCATTCCTATACACCAATAACAGACTTAAAGAGAGCCAAATCAAGAATGAACTGCCATTCACAATTGCTACAAAGAGAATAAAATACCTAGGAATACAACTAACAAGGAATGTAAAGGACCTCTTCAAGGAGAACTACAAACCACTGATCAAAGAAATAAGAGAGGACACAAACAGATGGAGAAACATTCCATGTTCATGGTTAGGAAGAATCAGTATCGTGAAAATGGCCATACTGCCCAAAGTAATTTACAGATTCAACGCTATCCCCATCAAGCTACCAATGACCTTCTTTACAGAACTGGAAAAAACCACCTTAAACTTCATATGGAACCAAAAGAGAGCCCACATAGTCAAGTCAATTCTAAGCAAAAAGAACAAAGCGGGAGGCATCACTCTACTGGACTTCAAACTATACTACAAGGCTACAGTAATCAAAACAGCATGGTACTGGTACCAAAACAGAGATATAGACCAATGGAACAGAACAGAGGCCTCGGAGGCAATACAACATATCTACAACCATCCGATCTTTGACAAACCAGACAAAAACAAGCAATGGGGAAAGGAGTCCCTGTTTAATAAGTGGTGTTGGGAAAACTGGCTAGTCATATGCAGAAAGCAGAAACTCGATCCCTTCCTGACACCTTACACTAAAATTAACTCCAGATGGATTAAAGACTTAAACATAAGACCTAACACCATAAAAACCATAGAAAAAGTCTAGGCAAAACCATTCAGGACATAGGCGTAGGCAAGGACTTTATGACCAAAACACCAAAAGTATTGGCAACAAAAGCCAAAATTAGACAAATGGGACCTAATCAAACTCCACAGCTTCTGCACGGCAAAAGGAACAGTCATTAGAGTGAATCGGCAACCAACAGAATGGGAAAAATTTTTGCAGCTTACCCATCTGACAAAGGGCTGATGTCTAGAATTTACAAAGAACTAAAACAGATTTACAAGAAAAAACAAACAAGCCCACTCAAAAGTGGGCGAAAGATATGAACAGACACTTTACAAAAGAAGACATACATGATGCCAACAAACATATGAAAAAATGCTCATCATCACTGGTCATTAGAGAAATGCAAATCAAAACTATATTGAGATACCATCTTACGCCAGTTAGAATGGCGATCATTAAAAAATCTGGAGACAACAGATGCTGGAGAGGATGTGGAGAAATAGGAACACTCTTACACTGTTGGGAGTGTAAATTAGTTCAACCATTGTGGAAGACAGTGTGGCGATTCCTCAAGGACCTAGAAATAGAAATTCCATTTGACCCAGCAATCCCATTACTGGGTATATATCCAAAGGATTATAAATCGTTCTACTATAAAGACACATGGACACGAATGTTCATAGCAACACAGTTTACAATAGCAAAGACCTGGAACCAACCCAAATGCCCATCAATGATAGACTGGACAGGGAAAATGTGGCACATATTTTCCCTGGAATATTATGCAGTCATCAAGAACAATGAGTTCACGTCCTTTGTAGGGATATGGATGAAGCTGGAAGCCATCATTCTCAGCAAAGTGACACAGGAACACAAAATCAAACACCGCATGTTCTCACTCATAGGCGGGTATTGAACAATGGGAACACATGGACACAGGGAGGGGAGCACTACACACTGGGGTCTGTTGGGGGGAAATAGGGGAGGGACAGCAGAGGTGGGAGGTTGGGAAGGGATAGCATGGGGAGAAATGCCACATATAGGTGAAGGGGAGGAAGGCAGCAAATCACACTGCTACGTGTGCACCTATGCAACAATCTTACATGTTCTTTACATGTACCCCAAAACCTAAAATGCAATAAAAAAAAAAAAAAGAAGAAGAATTCCAAGATAAGTAAAAAGAAAAAAAGTTACATTTTACTAAGGTCCTAAAAATAAATGCCACAGGTGTCCCCGGAAGCAGAATAGCTAAACACGCATAAAAAATAAGTCGGCCAACATCAGTCATCCTAAATTCACTGAAAAAGGATTATTCCATATTGAAATAAGATTGAGGATTTTAAAAGGACAATGTTCTTTTAGCGGTTATGATTCTAACTATCTGCTAGTATGCTCAGCCACATGCCCCATGCTTGGGAAATCTGTTACATGACAGGTATCAGATTCTTTATGATATGTAATTGGTAATTAGCTATACAGGCAGACTGTTGGCAAATGTATCACATTTTCCTTTTTGAAATTTAGGCAAAATGCTGTCGGTTGAAAACATACATTAAAGAGTCTGATTTGGCTTCTAGGTTGATGCATGATTGAAAGCAATGATTTTCTATCTTTCAAGTCATCACGTGACCTTCTAAAATCCCTATTATAAATAACCTGTGTCTGAAATTACGCCTCTGTGTGGCCACAACCAATTAATTACACCACCACTACTGAAATGGTTTCCTGCCTTACTTTCCATAAAATAGTTCATTAGCTTTGCAGGGATTTTACTTCAATACTATATTTAGTTTGCACTCCCCGGGATGTTGCAAACAGAAAAGTGGGTTCCCTAGGGAGGAAGCAGTGGGGTTAAATGAACAATCAAGAAATACATATATGGCTTTCAAAATGTTCTTGGTTATAAAGAAAAAAGCATCACAAGGGATGCTAGTAAGTCAATAGCACTGTTTTTCTAGTAGGCTTTCCTTTCATGATTATTTCAGGTAAGTCATAACCCAGCTTTCTCTAACAGGAAAAACATACTGTGAGTCTCAGGAAACAATATCTATTATTATTGTTGTGGTTTTTATAATGCTTAAAATTGTATTGAGGCCTGGTATAGAGCCCCTTGTAGGTAGAATGTGATTGCTGACTAGACTTAATAACTGTATTAAATGGTCAAAGTGATTGTGAGGAGAGCAGTTGACAGAAATAGTTACAAGAGAGGAAGAAAGCTCAGGTTGAAGAAAAATCAATAGATCTGAAGTCGGGTCAGATGGAATGTCCAGCTTCAGTGATACCATGTAAAACCTCCCATGAATTATTTCAGTTCTAGGTTCTCAGTTTCATCTTCCAGTGAACTAGCACCTAAAGCTAAGATTTCTTAAGTCTCATTTGGTTCTAGAATTCTATGGTTCAGTAACGGTTTAAAACAGTTCACCATGTTTAGACTCCACATTAAGCTTACAGCAAATGCATCCCATCATACAAATGGCATGGCTTGATGATAATAGAATTGGCTCATGGAAAGGAAGTCAGGCTAGACAAGGTGCAGTGTACTCACAATGGCCAGCCCTACGCACAGGTGTTACTACTGTGGTCCTTATTTTCCAGAGGAGAACTGAGGCACAGGGGAGTTACATTATGTGCCTAAGGAGCCTGTGCTCTTAACAACTACACTTTCCACAAGTCAAAAGACATATTCCAGAAATTCTACAACACAAAAAACACAAATGATAACTATTTAAAAAAAAAAAAAAGGTGGAGAAAAAGAACAAAATAGTTAATAGATGAGGCTGATATGGGAGACAGGGGCTTAGATATGAAAACCTTAGGGGTAGACAGACTTCGCCTCAGTCACAGAAGGTACTGGTCCACCTAGGCCGTGCTGAAGGGGCAGGTCCTCCTGAAACCTGCAAGCCCTGAGGAACAGAGCAGAGAGCAAACTCCTGCAGGAAGGTCTGTTTGCTTGTTTTTGTTTTCTCTCCCAACTCACTAATCAGATGAGCCACTCTGGGTAATGCTGAGTGAGGACTGGAAGAGAGGCCAGGTGCTCCAATCACGGTGCCAGTTGGAAAGAAAAATTAGAAATGGAGAAGAAATGTCCCATCCTTACCATTTCTGCTGGTTTTAAATTTATAATTTAGTTCCTCATTTCCATGCTATTTCTGGTGTTAAAATTACTTAGAACATTTTGACCAATATGAAAAGAAATTGTTGCCATGCACACTGGCGGAGCTACCATGGCAGGCTTCTGCGCAATCTCTCATTTTCCCATCCACAAGTGGGCCACAGCAGGAGGATTGGAAAAACTAAACAAGGGTACACAGTGAGAACAGCCTGTTCCTTAAACACCACATTTACAGAGACTCTACATTCTATTGACTATCGAGTATAGCCTGCACCAGCAACATATCACACCTCATTCTTTCAGGGGTCAACTCATTTTTCATTCACACATTAACTTTGCTCTGATACAAACTGACAGAGCACACCAGATCGCATTATATGAAGTTGCTTGCAGGTGATGACGGTCAGCCTTCAGGAGAGATAAAAGCAGCTAAAGCAGTTTATTCAGTAACATGGCTCCAGGGTGCTTGCTTTGATGGGATAAATCACAATCCAAGGAAAGATCTGATTAAGAAAATATGTATTTCTTTATTCCTAAGAGTACACAATACCAATAAGGTAACCCAACTAAAACTGTCTTTTGGAAGCCTCTGCTGTCTAATGATCAGAAAGTTAGTATAATTACAATATTGCACTAGACTACTAGTTAACAGCAGAAGAATTGCTGTCCTCTTTATAAAATGATGTTGTGTGATTAGTATCCTACAGAAGACATCTTGTCTGACAACACTGTCTCTGAGAGACATCTGATTTTCTATTCTGCTCTTTCATTTCAGTATGCTTTGGCCATACCTAAGAGAGCATTTTTAGGGTCAGATATTTCAGCAGCATCTTACGTAGCACCTGAAGCAAGACAGTCTCAAATAAAAGCAGCACTGAGCATCATGGAAGTAATTATAAATAATTATGTCCTCACAGTATGTGGGCTCATAAATTTTAATGGAGCTCTCTCTGCAATGATGATTGCCAACTTTCCTGGCATTTGTGGGATCAATGTTTATCCAAATAGAAATAATACAGTCTGAAAACTTGCATAGTCAGCCTGAATCTTCCCTTCCTCATTCCACACTCCTAGTTATTTTAAACGCATAAGGTTTGGTGGAAAGGAAGAGGGGAAAGCTATCCTACTTTGCGAGTTCTGATGTACACTCCTGACATTCATTTTCCTGGCAGAGATATAGGTCATGCAAAATAGCTCCAAAGCAGGCAGACACATTGGCTGCCAGCAGCTGGAAGTTCCTTCTTTCCAAGCGGCCAAAATGAGCTTGACTTCAGCAAAAGAATCAGAAGAGGCTGCTCCCCTTTCTCCCTCTTTATTTGCTGTTGGCTGGAGAGGGGCTAGGAAAGAAATCAAGCCCACACGTTAAAAGGCACTAGGAATACCCAGCATGACTGCACTTTTATTTTATGCTCCTGTGTGCAGTAGATTCCCTCTATGTAGTGAGCTTCTCTAGTACATTTAAAAATCATTGATTAGTTGACAGAATCTGTGGATAAAGAAAGAGACTGGAAACGTTAGGAATTGTTGACAATGAAACACCATTGGGGAAGGAAGTGTAACATCTTTACAATTATAAAATAGATCTTTAAGAAAACATGATTTTATATAATTCAAGACAGTTAACAGATATGTTTTAGAAAACACACTGTTTGAATTTGAGTTCTGTTAAAAGCAGAGCCAGAGAAAGGAACCTGTGGTGAGCAGGTGGTTTATTTGGGAGGTGATTCGGGGAAATAGGAGTGAAGTAACAGGGAGCAAGACTTGGGAGACTGAAAGTTTGTGTTCCCTCCAAATTCATATATTGAAGCCCTAATCCCCAGTGTGATGGCATTTGGAAGTGAGGCCTTTGGGAGGTGACTGGGCTTAGATGAGGTCATAAGGAGGTTGTCCCCATGATGGGATTATTGTTCTTAAAAGAACAGAGATTAGGGCTCCCTCTCCTCTCTCTGCCATGTGAGGACACAGAGGAAAGCAGTTGTCTAAAACCAGGAAGAGACCCTTCGCCAGAAACTGAATCTGCTGGTTCAGATATCCTGGACTTCCCAGACTTTAGAACTCTGAGAAAATAATTTTTGTTTTTGACCACCTTGTTTATGGTGTTTTCTTATGGCAGCCTAAGTAGACTAAAACAGGGAGGGTGAGACAGGAAAGGAGAAAAAGACATTGTAAAGATACATCATGCATGCCTATCTCACTCATTTCAATGAGCAAGGGTGTTTCAATACTGCTATTATCTGAAAAGCATACAGAAAGCTTCCCAGAACTGTCCACTTGAAAGATGGAAGGCTCGAGAACTTATCTCCTGGCTCCGGTCTTCTATCAATTATGGTTGATGTGATGGTGGCAGTGTTTCAGGGCACTACACTTCCAGGCCATACTTGTGAGTGTAGACCTAGGGAGCTGTGATGTCAGAAAAGCCTTGGCAAATGCAGAAAGGCAGGCATGGTGTGCTTGAAGTAGGATGCTACCTGTGCACAGACCTGCCTGCTCTGCTGCTGAGGCTAACATCAGAAGCAGGCCAAGGAACCTTGTAGGGGACTCAGAGGCACCTGCTATACACATCTACTGGACAAAGAAGATCATTTCCTAGTCTTGATGTCAACTGCTTCAAGAGCTTCTACAGTGTTCCATATACAGGTTGCATATATTCAATGCCTGAGGTGACATTTAATATCCGTTTCCTGCAATTTTCAATTCTGAACTTTGTGTCTCTGTTCTGACATTATTTTTCTTTTTATTTTTTCCTCATTAAACTTTTTTAATGCGTCTCAAAATTCTGTGACAAATTTTTGGTCAAGTTGTTTCCATTAAAAAGTACTGACTTTAAAAAAAAAATCCGTTAAAAAGTACTGATTTAAAAAAAAACTAATAAAACTGACACAAGCAAAAAAGAAAACCTAAGTGGTCCACAAAACATTCTCCTTTCCTTCTGAAGGTTTTATGATGCATTGTTATCATTAACCAGTTGACTGAAGTTTCTATGATACTCACACCTAACACATATCTATGTGAGTTGTAAAGTGGATTGTAATTTAAAAATAAGGATTTTAAAAAATTTTTATAGTAGTTTTAACATTAGTATGGCTTGTCTTTTGGATACATTTATTTTTAAGAGAATAATTGATAAATAAAACTCCATGAGAATGAAAAAAACCAGCATGACCCAAACATGCCACATACAAAATGCAAAGAATTAGAAAAGCTTATTTTCAGAAAAAACAACTTTATTATAAGAGGAAAAAGCCTCAGAAATCAATAAAAATAAAGATGCATAGGACAATAGAAAAGTTAGTAACTTATGTAAGAAAAAAATGCAAATGGAAAATAAACATTTGAAAAAGACACCTCAAAAGATGAAAGGGAAAAAATAATGAATTCAAAATTGGCAATCAAAAGAATAATTATGACAAGCATTCAAAGGGTGCAAAGAAATAGGCATCTCATGCCCTCTTGTTGAAGTGTAAAATCACAGCAATTAGGATGTCACCTTGGCAAAATAACTGTAAGAACCTCAAAATTCTATTTTCTGGGATTTATCCACACAAAGGGGTATTTGTACCACTGAAAACTATCATTATTTATAATGGCAAAAATAATCAGGACAAAAGAAAATCCAGTAATAAAGGATTGCTTAAATAAATTATTCCTCTGTTGCTACTTATAACCAGGTTTTCAATGTATATTTTAGAAAAGATTCATAACATATATGTGAAAACACAGTTGGTGATATCGTATGTATATTTTCTTTAAAATACGGCATATACATGTAGGGAAAAACTGGAAAGTTGTATGTCAAATAGTTACCTTTGGGTAATAACATTTCCCATGATGTCTTTTTCTTTCTATTTTTTTATATTTGCACATTTTCCACAATGAACATATGTACTTTTAAAACACTAATAAAAGCTAATTATCTTTCCAAAAATCTACTTCAGTATTAAAATTAATTATGACTAAGCCTTGAGTGGGTAGCTCCAACTATTTTTTTCTCTTTCCACCTTTCCTTTTAAAATGTTTTATCTTTTAAAGGAATATATTAATTTTGGAACTTATAGTATATCCAAAATTTAAAGAGTTGCTCTAAATTCTGTCTTTTCTTCTTCAGTTAAATCTTTTTATAGGAAAATCCCAGAAAATCTCTGGAGTCATCGGGGATAGAAATTGCAGATCTTTTACTGTTCCAGCACCAGAATATATCCAGATAATGAATATCTAATCGTTTAGACTGAGAGTGAGTGATAGCAGGAGAGATAAAGGGAAAGAGGAAAACAGAACAAAGGAAGAAGAAGAAAAGCAGGTAGAAAAATTACAAAATACAGCTTGAATATTCAAACTTGTTTTGTTTTGGTTTCTTTCTTGAGTTCAGTAAGCCAGAAAGGCTTATTAAAAGATTATTAAACTTTGGTTTTTCAAATATGACACTTCTGTGACATCAGGGATAGTAAATTGGAAGAGAATTATTAAACCATTCAAACTGAAAAGTTAAAAAAAAAAGTTGTTCTTTGAATTAAAAAAACCAAAAAGATGATAATGCTTTCTCAACATGCCCATTCTTTTCATGGTTATTTTCCACTAATTGTGAATTTAACAACAATAACAAATAACCTAATCTATTATTAAATGTTTCTTTCCTATTCATGCTTCTGATTTGCATATGCTCCTTATCAAGTTTTCCAAATTTTTTTATATGATGTATTGAATATGCAAAAATGTTACAAATGCATGAACTTTAAGGACTTGTATTAAAGGCCTTGACATAACCAAAAGAAGGAGACTGAAATTCTCATATGCCCTTCCTGTCTTTTTGGTGGTCTGTTACTGCCTTCTCATTGCAACAGTGTTCTTTGGGAACTGAAAAGGAGACAATTCCAAGGTTTATGATTCACCATTTTCTGGGTGATTTATTTTTCAGCCTGGTCTGGCACATTTTGTTTCTCATTATTTGTTCTTTTCTAATTAGAGGAAGCTGACAAAATGATATTAACATAATTGAAAATAGACTGGAGAAAGTATTTGTGAACATAAAATCCAAACAGTGGACTGGGATATAGGGAGTCCAATCAGAAAACTCAATAACACAAGTGCAGGCAATAAATAAGGCAAAAGTAAATAAAGGGGCAGAAATGCAAGAGCAAGGTGATGGCTAATCAAGAGGCATCCACGGTAGGACATGAGTCAAAAGACAGGATTCAGCATTCAAGTTATGGTGGATACTTGACCAGAACCCAAACTGAATAGAGAGATCAGCATTCAGGGCAGGAATGTGGTTTCTAAAAGGACTGGGATGCTAGGGAAGGACATTTGGACAGTAAACCATCTACCAGAGAGCTGGGATAGAAGAAGAAGGAAATCAATTTCTAGGAAGTTGGAAGACCAGATAGAAGATCTATTTGAATCTGAGCGGTGAACAAGTATGTTTTGATTTTATATATTCTCTTCATCTAAGATGGATTAGTTTTCAAGCTGGGGTGGAGCCAAAATAATAAATACAGTAATTATTTCAGCCGCCTCAAGTTTGCAGGCTTGAGCGCAATGAGTCAAACAGGTAATTAATGTAATACCATATTCTCTTTGGCCTATGCTTTAACTTACTTAATTTGATTGCATTTTATTTTTAATATACTCAGTGATTTTCAATTGTCTTCTTTACTTCTCAAATGCAGGTATAAATTAGTAACCAGAATTAAATAACATGTTAATACAAATGTGTCTCATTCTATTACCAAACACCATGCATTGTCCACCATCTAGTGAACTCTTCCCACCCGAGAACCTTATCAGCTATATTATGATCATGGACTGCCTTCTCAAACTGTCACAGAACGGTATTTATTTTCCTTTCTGTGTCAGGAAAGAAAACAAATGCTCAGGGGACAACTGTTCTAGAGGTAAAGTATCCTCTGTGCTTAGAGCACAGGCTCCAGGGCTAGAGGAGGAAGAAAGAATCTGAGGATGTACAAACCCTGGTCCTGACAGGCACTTGCACTAGCCAAGTCCGAGGAGGTTTCTAAGTCCAGACGCAATTAGTCTGATTTTAATTCCCAGGATGACAATTCTCTGTCTGGCTAAAAAAAAAAAAAAAAAATCTGTAGAAATCATTCCTGTAAGCTCAGGGAACTATTCTGTGTGCCAAATGACACCACTTTAATTTAAAAAGGGGTTTTTGGAGGCAGGAACCTTTATAAGTCACCAATTCACTGCTCTGCTTTCTTTAAACCATTGAACCCAGATTAAAATGCATTCCTTTGGAAAGCTCCCATTAAGAATGGACAGCAACTTCCCCATATAACTTCCCATATTTGACAAAACAAAACAGACTTCCTTATGTATTGGATCCTTATGTATTGGATCTTTCATTTGCCATTTTAGTACATCTCTTCCTACTTTGTCTTCAAGATAAACAGGGGGGAGCTGATAACCTTTATATACAGATGGGTATTCCAGTGTTGTGACTCTGGACACATGATAGCTCTGATGACTTATCCCTTCAACTCACCACTAAACACTGGACAGAAAATATTCTTGTCACTTCTTTGAGTGTTTTTACATCAACCATCCACCTTACTGTGGCACCTTTACATAATTGAATGCAATAATGCTCTTGTACCAAAAAATGTTGCTCTTTTGTGTATATTACCTCACATTCTGTCTTTTCCTCACTATCTCTATCAGCTTTATTTTAGTCCAATTGTAAGTCTTCATCTTGAATGACTATTTCTTCTGCAAAGAGGATCAACAACCTCCAATATATTGTTACTACACTGCCTCAGCATTTCTCCCCCACTGACTTGGGAACTGACTTAGATCCAGGTTCTGTGGGGCCCAAAGTTTATAATATTTGAGAAGCATCTTGCAGAACTTTCAGTTTATATCAAGAAGAGAGTCAGAAAGGTGCAACCTGAGGTGGTTACGGCGGGGCACTCTGAGTGGTTTTATATTAACAGGGAAAACTTTCAAAATGGCAAAGCACAATGTTCTGAGACAGGATGTTGAATTTTTTTCTTGGTCTAAGCTACAAATAATAACAAGAACTAATACTTCTTGAGTCTTACCATTTATGAGGTTCTATGTTAAATGAAATATACATCTTAACCCAATTATTCCTCATAACCATAGTATGAGGGAGATAATCTAATATGCCCATTATACAGGTAAACAGACTGGAGTCGAGAGAAGTTAGGAAGCTTCTAGAATGGAGCCGATTCAGGATTTGAACCCAGACAGTTTGACATCAAAGCCTGTGCTCCTAACCGGAATGCTACACTTGCTTCTGGGAAACAGAGTTTTCCCAAGTGATCTTATTTCCCTGTGTAATATTTCCTTAAACTTTTCAATGGTGTGAATAAATATCCCCCAACTTGAACTCCTGAAGTAATGGGATAGAAGAATGATGGTGATTGTAAGAACTAAAAATACCTAATAAGATTTAGGAGTACAAACGAACAAATTTAACAATTAAATACGTATAGGGTAAATGAGCATGACCATAACTCTGTTAGATATGACTGTACTCATTCATGAATTCAATATGTGCTGAGATCTCCTTTGGGCTAATAATCCTAGATGCTGAGACTCCTGAATTAAACGATGTCTAGTCCATAACCCATAGGAGCTCATAACTTAGTGGAAGAGGCAGATAAGAAAAATCAAAATCTGAATAATAGATTATTCATATACCTGTTAATAATATGACTTTTATTCAGGTATTGAAAGTTTTAACTCTTGCTCTCATCTCGATTTTTTTCTCTTCTCTATCTGGAAAGAATGTCCATGTTAAATGTTTTCCCTGGCACTATTTACTATTGAATCTGTATCACACAAATACACAAGTTACATTAGAGTTATGGCAGATTCTCTGTGGGCTAAATGTCTTTAAGTTTGTGCCTCCCCCTCTACTTTCCTTCCTATTGTCTAGTTTTAAGAGACCTCATGGGCTCTTTTCATAAGATCTGCCATCTCCAAGGGGGCTTACCCCATGGATGGAGTCTGCCAGAGATATGTCTGTATGTTCTTCTGCCCTTGTTCTAAAAGACGTTGTAGAGCAATGGTTTTCCAGGATGAGCCCTTCCTGCCTTCCTCTAGGTAAAGGGTTTGGAGGTGGAAGAAAAGAAATGCAAGGCTTCTGAGCCTACTGAAAACAGGTCAATTCCCTCTAGTCATTGGAATTTTCTATATCCCTTCCTTTAAAGACATGACTCCATGACATAAAAAAAATTTGCAAATCACTGTGGGAAATGCCAAAAAGCTTAAGGAGACAAACTTCTCTTTAGTTGAGATAGAGATAGTACTATAACCTCCTCATTTTGCTTCATGTCCAGTTCAAAGACTAGAATAGAAAACTGAGATGAAGCCAAATGGAGAGAAAATGCTTCTAAACTTCAATATCTAAGAATGTAGTGAGTAGGAGGAAAAGAAAGAATTCAAAGCAAAGTTAGCAACCAGATAGAAATGGGACTGTACTAGGTCGTGGAGAGAGGGAAAGAATGATGATAAGCTGGTAGGGAAAGAAGAGAAAAGGATAAAGGAGCAAGTAGAACCATTGCCAATAGAGTATGTCAGAGGCTCTTAAGCTTTGACGCTATTTTCCCAGGCACATACAACCTCTGACCACAGCCACTCTAAAGAATAGGCCTCCAGCCTGCCACCATATTTGGGCTAATCTAAGACTGTTCTCTGGCTCTAGAAAACAGAAGGAGGTCTGAGAAGAGGACCTTAGTCTGCCCCTTCCCCGATCCATCCTCAATGTTTGTACACTAAAGTAGATCTCCCTTCAGCCCTCTATGAACAGAGACAATATGACAGCATGAACTGTTCCTCAGAATGGCAGTTATCACCTGGGAAGTTTATTGAAAATTCACATCCCCTGATTCTGTTTACAGAGAGATTTTAATTTGGTAGGCTTGAAATGGGGTTCAAAATCTACAGTTTTAACACATTCCCCAAATGATTCTGACATGGGACTGACTCTGAGACGACACTTTGTAGGGACCATGGTTTCTGTGTTAAAATTATTGACCAGACATCCTCTGGGAGATAGTGGTGGTAATAAACCCCAGTATAAAAAAACTGTTCACCCAGGCTTCTAGTTTCTACAGGCTTCTTTGTCTGATTGCTTTCATATGTGAATGTCTCTCATATTCTGAGACCAGACCATCTGCAAACTTGAGTGCCTCCCAACCGTAGAATCACTTTCACGTGTCATCATCGAGGCCAGGCTGAAAGGACTCAGCAGATCTGTATTTTCACCAGTCTCTGAGTAAGAGGCCTCTCTCCTTTAATCTCTGCTTTCAGCCTTTCTGTCATTACAAAACTCAATTTAGAATTTCATTCTCAAAACCACATATACAGACCTTGCTACAACATTTGCAGAAGCTAGCCATATAGCAAAGTAAGAAAAATGCTTTCAATTCTCACTCTTTTATTATATATCCAATTGACAATAAATTAGGACAAATTAAGTAGTAGAGATAAAATATTCTGAGTTTTGTCTTAACCTGAAGGTTAATTCCTTTGTAAAATTTGAAGAGAGGAAACCCCCCGCCCAAAAAACAAAACTATTATGCTTTTTCCTTTAAGTAGGAGGACAGCTCAATTGTTTAATTAAAATGAAATAATTTATATCAGCCCATTTCTCCCTCTCAATTACAGTAGAGTATCAATAATTTGCCTTGCGGAGGGATCCGAGATGGCCAATTAGGAGCAGCTCAGGATTGCAGCTCTCAGTGAAAGTGCAGAGGGTGAGTGGATGCTGCATTTCCAGATGGATTTTTATTGCCCACAAACCAGGAGATTCCCACATGGAGGAGCCCCACGGGTCGCCAGCATGGCTGGTTTGGCCAGTGTGGCTGTTTTCGCTGGTGCGGCAGTTCTCCATACAAAATACACGGGTCCAGGTGCCATTTTAGCTGGTGACTGGAGCTCCTGGAAGACAGTCACCCATTCATCTGATTAAAAAGGGGAATGAAACAGAGAGCCAGGCCAGGAGATTCCCGGGCAAAAAAGTGCTACGAATCTCAGCACACCTGTTTCAGCCAGCGCAGTGGGTCACTGCATGGGAAATCACACAGATCCCGGTGCCTGGAACACCTGGGAGAAAGAATTGACCGTTAAACTAAAAAAAGAAAAAAAAAAGAGGCTCTGAGGCAGGGAGCCAGGTGATCAGGCTTGGCTGGTCCCACCCCCATAAAAAAAACAGCAATTGGAAATGCTCTGGATTGAGAATTTCGCAGCAAGCACAACTGAACCCGGGACAGTCCAGCTCTGTCGGGGAAGGGCATCCACCATTACCGAGGCAGTCCACCACTACGGAGGTAGTTTGCCATTGCCAAGGCAGTCTGCCTTTGCTGAGGCAGTCCGCCATTACAGAGAGAGTCTGCCATTATAGAGGTGGGCTGCCATTGCCGAGGCAGTTCTAACTACACCTGTATAAACAGGACTGCACGGAAGTTCATACAGCAGCTGGGTAGAGCCCATAGCAGCTCAACAAAGCCTCTGCAGTCAGACAGTGACTAGGCTGCCTCCTCACTGGGCAGGGCAGCCCTGAGAAAAGGAAGCAGTACAACAGAAACTCATAAATAAAGCCCTAACTACCCAGGACAGAGCACTTGGGGAAAAAAAAGGCGTTTATGAGTTCTGCTGCAGCAGACTTAAACGTACCTGCCCAGCAGCTCTGAATGAACAATGGAGATCACAGCTCAACACTTGAGCTACTATAAAGGACAGACTGTCTCCTCAAGCAGCTTCCTGACCCCCGTATATCCAAAGAGTCACCTCATAAAGGAGAGCTCAGACTGACATCTGGCAGGTATCCTTCTGGGACAAAGATAGCAGAAGAAAAAACTGGCTGCAACCTTTACTGTTCTGCAGCCACTGCAGGTGATCCCCAAAGCAAGCAGGGCCTGGAGTGGACTTCAGCAGCCCTACAGCAGAAGGGCCAGACTATTAGAAGGAAAACTAAGAAACAGAAAGAAATAACTTCATCATCAACAAATGGGATGTCCACTCAGAGACCCAATCTGAAAGTCAACAACCACAAAGACGACAGGTGGATAAATCCACAAAGATGGGAAGAAACCAGCACAAAGGATAAAAACACCAGAAACCAGAACACCTCTCCTCCTCCAAGGGATCACAACTCCCCACCAGCAAGGGAACAAGGCTGGATGGAGAAGGAGTGTGATGAATTGACAGAATCAGGCTTCAGAAGGTGGGTAATAAGAAACTTCCAAGAGCTAAAAGAACACGTTCTAACCCAATGCAAAGAAACTAAGAAGCTTGAAAAAGATTTGACAAAATGCTAAAGAGAATAAACAACTTAGAGAGGAATATAAGTGAATTGATGGAGCTGAAAAACACAACACTAGAACTTCACGAAGCATACACAAGTTTCAACAGCCGAATTAACCAAGCAGAAGAAAGCATATCAGAGGTCGAAGATCAACTCAATGAAATAAAATGAGAAGGCAAGATTAGAGAAAAAAGGGTAAAAAGGAATGAACAAAGTCTCTAAGAAATATGGGACTATGTGAAAAGACCTAATCTACATTTGATAGGTGTACCTGAATGTGACGGAAAGAATGAATCCAAGCTGGAAAATACTCTTCAGGATATTATCCAGGAAAACTTCCCCAACCTAGCAAGGCAGGCCAATATTCAAGTCCAGGAAATACAGAGAACACCACAAAGATATTCCTCAAGAAGAGCAACCCCAAGGCACATAATCGTCAGATTCACCAGAGTTGAAATGAAGAAAATGCTAAGGGCAGCCAGAGAGAAAGGTGAGGTTACCCACAAAGGGAAGCCCATCAGACTCACAGCAGATCTCTCAGCAGAAACCCTACAAGCCAGAAGAGAGTGGGGGCCGATATTCAACATCCTTAAAGAAAAGAACTTTCAACCCAGAATTTCATATGCAGCCAAACTAAGCTTCATAAGTTAAGGAAAAATAAAATCCTTTATGAACAAGCAAGTATTCAGAAATTTCATCATCACCAGCCTTGCTTTACAAGAGCTCCTGAAAGAGGCCCTAAACATAGAAAGGAAAAACCAGTACCAGCCATTCCAAAAACATACCAAATGGTAAAAAGCAACAACACAATGAAGAAACTGCATCAACTAATGGGCAAAACAGCCAGCTAGCATCAAAATGGCAGGATCAAATTCACACATAACAATATTAACCCTAAATGTAAATGGACTAAATGCCCCAATCAAAAGACACAGACTGGCAAATCGGATAAAAAGGCAAAACCCATTGGTGTGCTGTATCCAGGAAACCCATCTCACATGCAAGGATACAAAAAGGCTCAAAATAAAGGGATGGAGGAAGATTTACCAAGCAAATGGAGAGTAAAAAAAAAAAGGAGGAGTTGCAATTCTCATCTCTGATAAAATAGACTTTAAACCAACAAAGATCAAAAGAGACAAAGAAGGACATTACATAATGCTAAAAGGATCAATGCAACAAGAAGAGCTAATGATCCTAAATATATATGCACCCAATACAGGAGCACCTAGATACATAAGGCAAGTTCTTAATGACTTACAAAGAGACTTAGACTCCCACACAATAATAGTGGGAGACTTTAACACCCCATTGTCAATATTAGACAGATCAACCAGACAGAAAATTAACAAGGATATCCAGGACTTGAACTCAGACCTGGACCAAGCAAACCTAACAGACATTTACAGAACTCTCCACCCCAAAGCCACAGAATATACATTCTTCTCAGCACCACATCACACTTACTCTAAAATTGACCACATAATTGGAAGTAAATCACTCCTCAGCAAATGCAAAAGAACCGAAACCATAACAAACAGTCTCTCAGACCACAGTGCAATCAAGTTAGAACTCAGAATTCAGAAGCCAACCCAGAACCACACAGCCTCATGGAAATTGAACAACTTTCTCCTGAATGTTGACTGGATAAACACTGAAATGAAGGCAGAAATAAAGATGTTCTTCGAAACCAACGAGAACGAAGACACCACATACCAGAATCTCTGGGACACATTTAAAGCAGTCTCTAGAGGAAAATATATAGCAATAGGTGCCCACATGAGAAGAAAGGAGAGATCTAAAATTGACACTCTATCGTCAAAATTGAAAGAGCTAGAGGAGCAAGATCAAAAAAACTCAAAACCTAGCAGAAGACAAGAAATAACTAAGATCAAAGCAGAATTGAAGGAGATAGAGACACGAAAAACCCTTCAAAAAATCAATAAATCCAGGAGCTGGTTTTTTGAAAAGATCAACAAAATAGACAGACCACTAGCCAGACTAATAAAAAAGACAAGAGAGAATAACCAAATAGATGCAATAAAAAATGATAAAGGGGATATCACCACAGATGCCAGAGAAATTCAAACCATCATCAGAGATTATTGCAAACAACTATATGCACATAAACTAGAAAACCTGGAAGAAATGGATAAATTCCTGGACAGTTGCCTCCTCCCAAGCCTAAACCAGGAAGAAGTCAAAACCCTGAATAGACCAATAACAAGGTCTGAAGTCAAGGCAGCAATTAAGAGCCTACCACCCAAAAAAAGCCCAGGTCCAGATGGGTTCACAGCCGAATTCTACCAGACATACAAAGAGGAACTGGTACCATTCCTACTGAAACTATTTCAAATAATCCAAAAAGAAGGAATCCTTTCCAAATCATTTTATGAGACCAACATCATCCTAATACCAAAACCCGGCAGAGACTCAACAAGAAAAGAAAATTACAGGCCAATATCCAAGATGAACATAGATGCAAAAATCTTCAATAAAATACTGGCAAGCCGATTGCAACAGCACATCAAAAAGCTTATCCACCATGATCAAGTAGGATTCGTCCCAGGGATGCAAGGCTGGTTCAATATACGCAAGTCTATAAATGTAATTCACCACATAAACAGAACCAAAGACAAAAACCACATGATTATCTCAATCGATGCAGAGAAGGCCTTCGACAAAATTCAACAGCCCTTTATGCTAAAAACTCTCAATAAACTAGGTATCGACGGAACGTACCTCAAAATAATAAAAGCTATTTATGACAAACCAACAGCCAATATCATACTGAATGGGCAAAAACTGGAAGCATTCCCTTTGAAATCGGGCACTAGACAAGGATGCCCTCTCTCACCACTCCTGTTCAATATAGTACTGGAAGTTCTAGCCAGAGCAATCAGACAAGAAAAAGAAATAAAGGGTATTCAATTAGGAAAGGAGGAAGTCAAATTGTCTCTATTTGCAGACGACATGATTGTATATCTAGAAGACCCTATCATCTCAGCCCAAAATCTCCTGAAACTGATAAGCAACTTCAGCAAAGTCTCAGGATACAAAATCAATGTGCAAAAATCACAAGCATTCCTATACACCAATAATAGACTTAAAGAGAGCCAAATCAAGAATGAACTGCCATTCACAATTGCTACAAAGAGAATAAAATACCTAGGAATACAACTAACAAGGAACGTAAAGGACCTCTTCAAGGAGAACTACAAACCACTGTTCAACGAAATAAGAGAGGACACAAACAGATGGAGAAACATTCCATGTTCATGGTTAGGAAGAATTACTATCGTGAAAATGGCCATACTGCCCAAAGTAATTTACAGATTCAACGCTATCCCCATCAAGCTACCAATGACCTTCTTCACAGAACTGGAAAAAACCACCTTAAACTTCATATGGAACCAAAAGAGAGCCCGCATAGCCAAGTCAATTCTAAGCAAAAAGAACAAAGCAGGAGGCATCACACTACCGGACTTCAAACTCTACTACAAGGCTACGGTAATCAAAACAGCATGGTACTGGTACCAAAACAGAGATATAGACCAATGGAACAGAACAGAGGCGTCGGAGGCGACACAACATATCTACAACCACCCAATCTTTGACAAACCTGATAAAAAAACAAGCAATGGGGAAAGGATTCCCTGTTCAATAAGTGGTGTTGGGAAAGCTGGCTAACCATATGCAGAAAGCAGAAACTCGACCCCTTCCTGACACCTTACACTAAAATTGACTCCAGATGGATTAAAGACTTAAACATAAGGCCTAACACCATAAAAACACTAGAAGGAAACCTAGGCAAAACCATTCAGGACATAGGCGTAGGCAAGGACTTTATGACCAAAACACCAAAAGCATTGGCAACAAAAGTCAAAATAGACAAATGGGACCTAATCAAACTCCACAGCTTCTGCACGGCAAAAGAAACAGTCAATAGAGTGAATCGGCAACCAACAGAATGGGAAAAAATTTTTGCAGCCTACCCATCTGACAAAGGGCTGATATCCAGAATTTACAACGAGCTAAAAAAGATTTACAAGAAAAAAACAAAGAAGCCCATTCAAAAATGGGCGAAGGATATGAACAGATACTTTACAAAAGAAGACATACAAGAGGCCAACAAACATACGAAAAAATGCTCATCATCACTGGTCATTAGAGAAATGCAAATCAAAACTACACTGAGATACCATCTCACGCCAGTTAGATTGGCAATTATTAAAAAATCTGGAGAAAATAGATGCTGGAGAGGATGTGGAGAAATAGGAACACTTTTACACTGTTGGTGGGAGTGTAAATTAGTTCAACCACTGTGGAAAACAGTGTGGCGATTCCTCAAGGACCTAGAAATAGAAATTCCATTTGACCCAGCAATCCCATTACTGGGCATATATCCAAAGGATTATAAATCGTTCTACTATAAGGACACATGCACACGAATGTTCATTGCAGCACAGTTTACAATAGCAAAGACCTGGAACCAACCCAAATGCCCATCGATGATAGCTTGGACAGGAAAAATGTGGCACATATACACCATGGAATATTATGCAGCCATTAAAAATGAGGAGTTCGCGTCCTTTGTAGGGACATGGATGAACCTGGAAACCATCATTCTCAGCAAACTGACACAAGAACACAAAACCAAACACCACATGTTCTCACTCATAGGAGGGTGTTGAACAAGGAGAACACATGGACACAGGGAGGGGAGCACTATACACGGGGGTCTGTTGCGGGGGAGTGGGGGGGACAGCGGGGGGGGGGAGTTGGGGAGGGATAGCATGGGGAGAAATGCCAGAAATGGGTGAGGGGGAGGGAGGCAGCAAATCACACTGCCATGAATGCACCTATGCAACAACTTTGCATGTTTTTCACATGTACCCCAAAACCTAAAATGCAATTAAAAAAAAATAAAATAAAAAATAAAATAAATAAAAATAAATAAAAAATAAAGAACACATGTACCTAAAGAGGAAGAAATTGGATTATGTTTTAATTGCAACAATATTAATGGCCATTAATCTACTATTGTGACTGACTAGGGGGGAAAAGTGAAGGATTCCCAAGTGGCTGAACCCTGACAGGAGTGTAGGTGACTGCAGAGCAGGAGAACAGAGTCCCTAGAATGAGGTCTCAGGCCTGACTGTTTATAGACTTGAAGGTTTTTTGTTTATTTTTTTTAAAGAAACTGGCAGATTTTGGAAGATTAGAGACAAATCTGGAGAGAATGATATTTCAGAGACATTTTGATGAACTTACGGAAACTGAGAAGCATGAGGTGGTATTAGAGTAGAAGCAGCTCAGGAATCTGAGCTTCGGTTGGCTCAGAGAAGAGCTACATTCATCCAGAAGTGAGATGTAGACAGAAATAACTTATTTCAATGCCTGCAAAAAGGTGAGTGAACTAGCACTGGCCTGATACCAGCACTGAGTGTTTTAAGGAATGTATTTTTAAGTGTGAAAAATGATTCATATTATTTGAAATACATATGATTTACATTAAAGATATATCATTTTGTACCTCAACAAATAATTTCCATCAAAAACCTACACTGAAAATTTGCTAGAAATTACAAGACTGCCTTAACACACCATGTTGATGTTTTAGGTAAATGATTCTAACAACTATTTTTAATTATCTCTACGACAGAAAGAATAGAGGAAAAAGTGGAGCTATCAACCAGAGGAATGATTGTTCTTTCATATTAGCAAACAGAACATTGTCATGGAGTTAAGGGATGTATAGTTTCCAAATTAATTTAATTTTCCATTCACCAAACCCCTGAGAATTAAGGGACCTTTCTTAAAACTTAATATGAAATGTATCATATAACAATTGGGTTGCCTACAGTTCAAAAGGAAGAGAATGAATCAGGATCCAGACATGAAGCAATGGACAAAGCTTTTTCAGCCATACAGAGGAGTGTGTGACTGGTATCTACACTAATTGAGGTCAAGTTTCTGAAGAGTAATACTCCCAATAAAAATGGCTTTGGGGAATGATGGAGCAGGGAATATGCTCAACCTAAGGCCTACTTGTACAAGTTCTTACGTGAATTATAATTAGATTTGAAAGACTCCAGAGTTGGAATAAGTAAAACAGTAACGGCCTATTGAGGCTATCTAAGAAGCCTCAATATATATACCTACATCTGTGTATATACCTACATCTTTAAATTTTACTTTAAATTTCTACTTTAATAAAACCTTTAGGATGTTTAAAGGTCATTCAGTTTATATAGATTTTTAAATAAGTGGATGTTTTCTTTTTTAAAAAAAGTTAAATTATCTACTCTGGGATTGTTTCTGTTTGTTGTCTGTTTTTTGTTTTTAGCTTTCCATATTCATGAATGGAGGCTTATTGTCAGTCCTACAGATCAATCCTGGTACCAGCACCAAATGGTAGTAGCTGTTGTAAATGTCTCAGAAGAAGGTAGAAAACACCTTTTGGGAAATGCCTGATTACAGATCAAATCAATTTGACCGGCAGGGGTATAAAGGAATTTTTTAAAAATGTACCAAAACTTACTGTAGAAACATTCTGCCTTTGTACATATTATGATGTTAATAAAATATTTACTACATCAGTCTTTTTTCATGTAACCATTTTTTTAATTGATTACTTCATCTTTTATATGACCTTGGACCTGCTATCCACATATATTTTCCTCTGTTTTTTGCTCACTGGTCTCCTAAATTTATCCCACCAGTTTGGCTACCTCTGATCTTCTTCTGGAGTTAAGGAGAGGCAAAAAGGTAGCCAAATGGTCTCAAAACTTCAGGGGAACTTTCTATTTTGGGAAGACTGTTCCAAATAAAATAAATGAAATAAATATTTCATTTCATTTGTTTTGTTTGCATATATAAGCATGGCTCTTAGAGTTGAAAACAGTTTGCACAGTATAAATAGACCATCTTTGATGTTGTATCTGGAGCTTTATGAAGGGTCTAAACCTATACTTTTCCTACATTTGGTTGTTTATCTTCTTTAAAATGCCCAGGAAAGGCTGCTTTCTGTGACCTAAAAGGCCAGATCCACTTAGCCTATTTTATAGACTATGAAAATGTCAGAGGAGGAGTCACAGACTTTCTCAAGGTTACACAGATCATAAAGGACAGAGCCAGACTTAAAGTTCCTTCCGCCAGCAACAAGATAGAGGTTCGGATTTTTTTTTTTTTCTTCTGAAGATTCTTAAGGAGTGCCACATGACAACATGGCATAATAATTCACCCTTCGTATCTTAAAGAGTAATCACCACTGTCTTTGAAACAGAATGTTCTGCAGCAGAGAGCCTGGAAATTGAGGCTCACGGACGCCATGGGGATAGAACAAGACAGAAAGTTTCTCCCTTACACATGGATATGTTCAACACCCCAGCCTGAAGAACACTGCCAGTTCAAAGCCACTTACCCAAATCTGAAGCTTGATTCTCTTTTCATTTTTGAATACAGTTTTTACTTTGAAATCGATCCCCACTGTGCTGACGAATGCAGATGTAAAGGAGTCATCCGCATAACGGAATAGAAAAGATGTCTTCCCCACACTGCTATTGCCGATGATGAGTAATTTGAACATGTAGTCAAAGTTCTGATCAGAGGAGTCTTTCTGGCCATACCTGGCATCTTGGGCAGAAGCCATCTGTGATAAAAACAAAACAAAAACAAAAGAGGTATAGATCAGACTCTCATTTGATAAGAAGTTGGCAGCATACTCATTATTGGGTGTGCCAGAAACAGATGTCAGACACTCAGGAGGCGAATGGAGAGTGCTCCCCAGTCTTCCTCTGATACTGGTATCCATGGCAATAATTCCCTGCTGAAAGACAGAACAGCAAATCTTACAGGCCTTTCCAGCTGTGCTGGTACATGTCACTGCTCAGCATTCAGAACCAATCAAAGACACCAAAGGGGATGTCTATAAGGGTAACATGACAAGCAAAGACAAGAAATTGGCCAGGGCATGTGGGCTCTGAAACTTTATAATCCTACTGAGGGAGACACCAAAGTGGCTGAACAGCAGGATGTTTGTTCCCGAATTATCTGAATGATTAGAATCTCTCTTATTTCATAGGGAATCACACCCAAAGCATATCTCTACTTCATTTATTATCATATCAAATCAACATCCTAACATAAATATCAGTGTCTTTTAAATTAAAAATCATTGTGATGGCAAATATATGCAGTTAAAACAATGTGCCAGATACTATTAACTTATTTAATCCCTCACAATAACCTGATGAGATGGGTACTTTTTATTATTATTATACTTTAAGTTCTGAGATACATGTGCAGAATGTGCAGGTTTGTTACATAGGTACACATGTACCATGGTGGTTTGCTACACCCATCACCCCATCATCTACATTAGGTATTTCTCCTAATGCTATCCCTCCCCTATCCCCCTACCCTCTGACAGGTCCCAGTGTGTGATGTTCCCCTTTCTGTGTCCATGTGTTCTCATTGTTCATCTCCCACTTATGAGTGAGAACATGTGGAGTTTGGTTTTCTGTTCTTGGGTTAATCTTCTGAAAATGATGGTTTCCAGCTTCATTCATGTCCCTGCAAAGGACATAAAACTCATCCTTTTTTATGGCTGGACAGTATTCTATGGTGTATATGTGCCACATTTTCTTTATCCAGTCTATCACTGATGGGCATTTGAGTTGGTACCAAGACTTTGCTATTGTGAATAGTCTGCAATAAACATACCTGTACATGTGTCTTTATAGTAGAATGATTTATAATCCTTTGGGTGTAT
Source organism: Aotus nancymaae (assembly GCF_030222135.1). Taxonomy (NCBI): domain Eukaryota; kingdom Metazoa; phylum Chordata; class Mammalia; order Primates; family Aotidae; genus Aotus; species Aotus nancymaae. The sequence goes on along the minus strand of NW_026988425.1, from coordinate 52,682,168 downwards.
ATCCAGTAATGAAATTGCTGGGTCAAATGGTATTTATGGTTCTAGATCTTTGAAGAATTACCACACTGTCTTTCAGAATGGTTGAAAGACAGTGTGGTAATTCTTCAAAGATCTATAACTAATTTACACTCCGAGATGGGTGCTTTTAATATTTCCATATTAAAATGAGAAAATTGAGGCCCAGCGATATTACATAAGTTGCTCAACTTCATACAGGTGTTAATAGTAGAGGCAGGATTCAAACAAGCAGTGTGGTGCCAGGGCTCATGTTCTTCACACCTGCCCTACTTCCAAATGATGGCTAGGGAGGCTTGCACAAGTGACCTAAAAGGCCATGTAGGAAATAGTCACTGTGAAATGCATCAGTGGAGAACCTGACCTGGGTTCAAAACTTAGCTCCACTACTTATTGGTTGTGTGACCTTGGTTTGTTATTTTAAATTGGTGTACCACAGCTTTCTGCCTTATATGAAATGAAAAAATATAATATCTAACTTGGAATTCTTGTGAAAATAATAGATGATATAGCTGTAAAGCAGATATGTAAAGCATCTAGCATAAAACAGAAAATGGTCTCTACAACCAATTACAAATGCTTTAGGCATATATTGACTTTTATTCAACCTTTTTGATGATCATCTTAACATCTATCACAAATGATATTGCATTACTTCTAAGCATCATTTGGCTCAATATAGAAAAGAGGTATTTAGAACGTTGCATCTACTGATTAGTACATTTGCTCAGCACATTTTCTGATGCTATAAATTATTTGGCAATTGTTGTTCTGCTTAATATGGTAGCCACTAGTCACATATGGCGATTTAAACTTATATTAATATGAAATAAAATTAGAAATTCAGTACCTCAATCATACTAGCCACATTTCAATGCAAAATAGCAACATATGACTAATGGCTACTGTACTGGACAGGGCGAGTACAGAACATTGGCATAATTGCAGAAAGCTCTATTATAGAACGCTAGACTAGATCGCCTATTTTCCATTGCCCATAAAAGCTGATTAATAGTTACATCTTTCTCTTTGGGGTAGGGGGAGGAAAAGGGAGAAGCTCCAAGCAATAGGAAAATGTTAGAAACAGTAACAAATGAGAGTGGATCAGACTCGATCCACTCAGCCTCATCTAGGACAACATTGGTTGCCTGAAGTCAGGGTGTGTGTGTGTGTGTGTTTGTGTGTGTGTGTGTGTGTACACATATGTTTACAGAAAACTGAGGAAAAAGGGAAATGGTGAGGTACGTGTTCCTCTTCTACAAATACTTAATGCCAGCAAGATAATACAATTTTATGAATAACAAAAAGGACAAAAGAAAAACCGTGTGTATCTCATGAAAGTTAAGGGCAATAAAGATTCAAATTGCATTTTACGTTTTCTTATTAAACATAAGCTTAAGCATTTCTCTTTTTAAGTCTATACAGCCACACCAATATATTCGGAAATTGTGAAAAACTATAACAAATGCTTTCCGGAGGGCAGAGGTAGGCCTCTAAAACAGGTAGATAGCATCACTTTCTTTTTAGGCCCACCAGCCCACACGCTAAAGTAAACTTTCCCCAACACACACAAGCCAAGGGCACAAGTAGGACTGCAACTCTTGACCACTAATTTGAACTGTGATATCTTGCCATGAAGATTGCTGGTGCCCAGGAATCCAGTTAACTGTTTCATTTGGCAGTGCTATTCCTGCAGACATTGCCTTTTCACCATTTAATACTCCTCTCCTATATGAGCTGCTAAGTTCAAACAGGCCTAAAAACGGCCTTCATTATGAAGATTCTTTTACCTTTTTTCATATAAACCAGGCTGGATTTGGGGGTCTGGTAAGAATGCTCAGCTAAGCCACAGCCAGAAAAGAGACACTATACATTTCCTAGAGCAGCTCACTTATTTGGCCTGATAGCCTCCTCTCTGTTGCACCCCATAACCCTATGGTGACATTCCAACTGAGGCCTGAGGATCTCTGGGATGCCTCAGAAGAAGATGTAATTAAGACTGCTGCTATCAATCTCAGGTCCCATTCCAAAATTAGGTTGGTTTCAAAAGCTGAAGAAACACAATTGTCCCTCGGCGTCTATAGGGGTTGGTTCCAGTACCTCCCATGGACACCAAAATCTGCAGATGCTCAACTACTTGATATAAAATGGTGTGGTATTCACATATAACTTATACATATTCTCCTGTATACTTTAAATTATCTATAGATTACTTATAATACCTAATGCAATGTAAATGCTATGTAAATGGTGGATATTCTGTATTGTCTAAGATATGCTAACAAGAAAGAAAAGTCTGTACATGTTCAGTACACATGAAATTTTTTCCCAAATATTTCCTATATGCAACTGGTTCAGTCTATACACAGGAACTCATGGATATGAAGGGCAAACTATATAGACATCATTAACATATAGCCTTTTGGAATATAACTGCAGGCATTTAGATGAAGGCAAGCACAACTGGGACGGCAATATCTTTAATTTCAAGGGCTAATATAACTTGTGTTGGCGACAAAGAAGGTAATGGGGGCAAAAGAGGGTGACTAGGAGGGAGACTGAGCTGGTGGACGTGTGTACCCAGCAAAATTCTTCTTAGGGAGAGCCTCTAAATGATTAATTAGAAAAAGTTATTAACTTACTTACTCTTGAAGACTGTTTATGGGTTTGCTTTTTTTCTTTTTTTAACTATTCCCTAATTTACACACATAATAAGATTCACAAAAAGCCAAAAAGATATGCATTGGGAATGTATGTTTGTTTTTGTAAAACTTCAGAATAATGAAATAAATCCTAGCTCAGAGGATGAAGAAAGAAACAGCTCTAATCTTGCTAAGACCACAAGTGAAGCAATTTGACAGCATATGAATGTCAAAGAGGCTTATAGACAGGCACTAGGTAAGTTTACTGACATCTCTACATGCCAAAGTCATGTGAACATTCTCAAAATTTTCATGGGGAAATATAGCTGAAATCTGAATAGAGGAGCAGGCAAGGAGCACATCAAATTTCATAATAGATTTACAAAAGTAACTCTTCAAATGGCATTAATTTCAACTTCCAATAACAAATAACCATAGAGTTGGAAAGAATCTTCAGGGCAGTGCAACTTCCTACCCATCATGTCCCTTTCATGGCACCCATCATCTGAAGTTGTTGTCCTAGCTTCATCCTTCACACTGAGAAGCAAGACGTTCACTATGCTTCGAAGCAGGCTTTACAGCATAGAGAGAACATCAGGTATCTGAAGGAACCCATCAGGCTCCGTAAGCTTTCTCTCCTCCTGCTTGGATGATTCCAACTGATGTAGCCTCTCTTATATATAGGACATGTCTGAAAATAGAACACCTCCTGCTAGGTTAAAACTGACACTGCTTCAGATTTTCGAAGTCCCATGTGTGGCTCTCATACTTGGTCACAGTATTTCAGATATTTATCTATTTAGTGCAAAGTAGAATGAAACCATTATATCTTACCAACTTGACTTAACAGTAAAGTCTCCAAAAATGCTCATCACTGTTTTCACATGTAACCACAGCCTTCTTCAGAGTTGTTCACATTTGTTTTTCAAATTACATAGGAAAAAGAAATTATTTGCAGGAATTAACTTGTGCACTCACAAATCTAAACTGCACTAAGCCATTCTGTGGATCTGATGAGGAAAAACAAAAATAAGTCGTTTCGAAGTTACTATGTTTCAAACCAACAGCCCCATTAAAAAGCAGACGAAGAAGACACACACACACACACGCACACACGCACACACGCATGCACGCATACACACACACACCCCTAGGAACACAGCTAACCAGGGAAGTGAAAGATCTCTACAAGGACAATTACAAAACACTGCTCAAAGAAATCAGAGATGACACAAACAAATGGAAAAACATTCCATGTTTATGGATAGGAAGAAGCAATATCATTAAAATGGCTATACTGCCCAAAGCAATTTATACATTCAACGTTATTCCTATTAAACTACCAATGACATTCCTCACAGAACTAGAAACAACTATTTTAAAATTCATATGGAACCAAAAAGAAGCATGAATAGCCAAGGCAATCCTAAGCAAAAAGAACAAAGCTAGAAGCATCATGCTACCCAACTTAAAACTATACTACAGGGCTACAATAACCAAAATAGCATGGTACTGGAACAAAAACAGACACATAGACCAATGGAACAGAATAGAGAACCCAGAAATAAGACTACACACCTACAACTATCTGATCTTCAACAAACCTGACAAAAACGAGCAATGGGGAAAGGACTTCAATAAACGGTGCTGCGAGAACTGGCTAGCAGTATGCAGAACACTGAAACTGGACCCCTTCCTTACCCCATATACAAAAACTAACTCAAGATGGATTAAAGACTTAAATGTAAGACACATAACATAAAAATCCCAGAAGACGAGCTAGGCAATATCATTCTTGACATAGGAGCAGGCAAAGATGTCATGACAAAGATGCCAAAACCAACTGCATCAAAAGCAAAAATTGATAAATAGGTTCTAATTAAATGAAAGAGCTTCTGCACAGCAAAAGAAACTATCAACAGGGTGAACAGAAAACCTACAGAAAGGGAGAAATTTTTTGACAAACTATGCATCTAACAAAGGTCTAATATACAGCATCTAAAAGGAACATAAACAAATTAACAAGAGAACAACAAACAGCCCCATTAAAAAGCAAGGAACATGAACAGACACTTTTCAAAAGTAGACATATATGCGCCTAACAAGCATATTAAAAAAAGGTCAACATCACTGATCACTAGAGTATTGCAAATCAAAACCACAATGAAATCCCATTTCACACCAGTCAGAATGGCTATTACTAAAAAATCAAAAAGGAACAGATTCTGGCAAGGTTGCAGAGAAAAAGGAATGCTTATACACTGTCGGTAGGAGTGTAAATTAGTTCAACCATTGTGGAAGACAGTGTGGCAATTCCCCAAAGACTTAAAAACAGAAATGCCATCAGACCCAGCCATCTCACCACTGTGTATATACCCAAAGGACCAGACATTGATCTACTGTAAAGACACATGCGCATATATGTTCATGATAGCCCTATTCACAATAGAAAGATATGGAACCAACCTAATGCCCACCAATGGTAGACTGGATAAAGAAAATGTGGTACACACACACCATGGAATCCTATGCAGCCATAAAAAAGAATAAAATTATGTATTTTGCAGGAACATGGGATGGAGCTGGAGGCCATTATTCTTAGCAAACTAACTCAGGAACAGAAAAACAAATACTGCATGTTCTCACTTACAAGTGAGAGCTAAATTATGAGAACACATGGACATATAGAGAGGAACAAAACACACTGGGGCCTATCGGAGAGTGAAGGGTGAAAGGAGGGAGAGGATTAGGAAAAATAACTAAGGAGTACTAGGCTTAATACCTGGATGATGAAATAATCTGTACAACAAACCCCATGACACAAATTTACCTATATACAAACCTATGCATGTACCCCTAAACTTAAAATAAAAGTTAAATAAAATGAAGTTACTATGTTCCAGCTACTACTATTGATAATAGCCTGAGGGTGAAAGGAAGAGGAACTAGGGTAAATTATTTTTAAAAAATGCAATTCTTTTTTGAAATTAGAAGGGTAAAAATAAGGATGGGACATATGTATTGGAAGTGCAGAAATAAATAAAGTAGTTTCTAACCTCAATCATTGTCACCTGTGAAAAATGAAAGAAAATGGCAAATTTCAGATTAAAAAAATACTCAACATTGTTAATATTAGAAAATGCAAATTAAGACCACAGTGAGATATCACTATATATCTATTATAACAGCTACAATTAGGAAAAAAAAATTAAAACCTGACAACAATTGCTGGCAAGGATGTGGAGCAACTGGAATGCTCATAAATTACTACTGAGACTGTTTAAAATGGAGCAGCCTCTCTGACAAACAGTTTAGCAGTTCCTCATGAAGTTAAATATGTATTTACCATATAACCTAACAATCGCACTCCTAGGGATTTGCCCAAGAGAAATAAAAACATACGTACACACACACACACATACACACACACACACACACACAGAGAAAAACAAAAATAATTTTTCCTGAGACCTTCAAAGTAAAGACTAAATCTTTAAAGCCAATAAAGAAAATATTTAAAGTTAGGATTTCCAAACATCTGTCACCTGGACTACAGGCTATTTCTTCTGGTGAAAGTCCTCATCTGTGCACAGGTTTGCAGGTTTGCAGGTTTCCACCTTTGTCTCTCAGAATGGATTAGAATTAGAATCTTGATGTGCTTTGCAACCTCTGGCCCACAATTTCTCCATGTATCTGCTGCTGTTTGCTCTTACAGGAGCCAGTTCACTGTTTACAACTCACCATTGAGCTGAAAGGATGCTGCCCAGGGAACGGGAAGTGGCCAAGGCACTGGAAGGTTTAAATTCTAACCCTGGCTTCTGAAGTAAAGGGACTCTGAAAAGGGCAGATTCAGAAATTTTATTTATCTTTTTCTTTACCTTAGCAGAGAATGAGTAACTATTTAATGGAACTCACAGGAGAATGTATACAATACTATGCAAAATTATGGCAATGCTTTCAAGATGCAAAGCACTATACATTTTAAAGGTATAAAGGTATTCCTCAAGCTGAATTTCTCCTTTCAGCCTTTCTCTGGACCTCCAACTCATGTGTAGCTTCTTTAGAAGATGTGGATAACTCTCAGCTTACGTACAGGAGTATGGCTAAATAATAACAGTGCACGGGTCTTACATGTTCTAGGTGCTTTACATGTATTATCACACCTAATCCCTGGAAGCTGTAACTAGTTCAACCATTAGCATCCCTTTTTAAAGGAACAGAACCTTCTGGTACATTTCAAAATGGCTACTTTCCCCTTTCCCCTGCTGGAAACATGAGACATTTTTCTCTGATCTTCACTGGAGGACCTGCTAGGGCTCCTGAAGGTAAAATGTAAAAAGTGTGAAGGGGCCCCTTAAGACTGGCACCCCATGGAAGTTTTCGTTCTCAGACTGGTCCACACTGAGCCTCCAGCAATGCAATTATAGTTCAGGTTCTTTTTGTTGTTGTTGTTGTTTGAGATGGAGTTTCACTCTTGTCACCCAGGCTAGAGAGCTCTGCAACCTCTACCTCCTGGGTTCAACAGATTCTCCTGCCTCAGCCTCCCAAGCAGCTGAAATTACAGGGGCCAGGTGCCTGATGCCACACCTGGCTAATTTTTGTATTTTTAGTAGAGACAGGGTTTCACCATGTTGGCCAAGCTAATCTTGAACTCCTGACTTCAGGGATTACAGGTGTGAGCCACTGTGGCTGGCCAGTTCATATTTTTCTACTTTAGTGCTAGTTTCCACAGAAGTTTCTGCTCTGTATCTGCCTGTCTGTCACTCCAATTACGAGGGGCAGTGATATGCCCCATGACTTCATTTATCTGATGGATATAAGAAGGGTTATTGATTTTTAGTTTGTTCAGCTTTTTTCTAGTGTGAAGATGGAAGTGATGACTTCCAAGCTCCTCACATGCAGAACCAAAAGTTATCTCCATTTTAAAGATGAAATTAAGGGAATCTGAGAGGAGGGAGGATCATTACAGACAGGAGGCAGGACTAGATTGCAGCTCCATACAGAGCAGCATACAGAGGCTTGCATTGTGAATTTTAGCTCCAGATTGAGTGCAAGAAAAAACCAGCAATCCTGAGAAGGTCCACAGACCCTCTGAAGGAAGCAGAGTGCTCCTGCAGGACCCAGAAGATGCCCCCAATACTGAGTGCCCCAACTGCGGAATTGAGAAAGGGAGGCCCTCCTATCCCAAATACACACCCCAGTGGAGAAGCTGAAGGTTTGTTTGTGGGAGAAGTTTCCTACTTTACCTGGAGCTGAGTCAAGTTAGAGCCAAACCGAGTGAAATACAGGGGTAGAGGAAGCAGCAGAAAGACCCTGGGAACTCGTGGGATCCCCAAGCAGCCCATTTTTGCCAGGCACCACAGGGATCCATCCAGAGGGCAGCCAGAGGAGGAAGGGGTAAAACTCCACAGGGAGAAGGAAATCTCTAGTTAAACTTTTCAACAATTTGACCAGGGCAAGAAGCCTCCCGGCCAGAACATGGGGGAAGTCATGAATCCGAATCCAGCTTGCAGACTTCACAGGCTGGAAAAGAACTAGGGCCTTTTTCTTTAGCAGCTGGGAGAAGGAAAGCCTTGGGCAAGTTTTCATGCCCATCTTGCCCTCCGCCTGGAAACAGACTTGGGGCTGCTGTGGGGGGCACGGTGGGAGTGAGGCAGCCTTTTGGTTTGTGTGGGAGCTGGGTGAAGCCTGTGACTGCCAGCTTTCCCCTACTTCCCTGACAACCTCCATGACTCAGCAGAGGCATCCATAATCCTCCTTGGTACACAACACCAGTGACCTGGAAATCTCACTCCCATCCCCCACAGCAGCTGAAGCAAGATCCACCCAAAGAAAGTATGAGCTCAGACAGGCCTAGTCCCACCTTCCATAGTCCTTCCCTACCCACCCACCCTTCTGGTAGTGGAAGACAAAGGGCATATAATCTTGGGAGTTCTAGGGCCCCACCCACTGCCAGTCCCTCTCCACACTACTACAGCTGATGCTTTCTGCAAAGTGCAACCTCCTGGCAGGAGGCCAATCAGCACAAAAATAGAGCATTAAACCACCAAAGCTAAGGACCCTCATGGAGTCCACTGCACCCTCCACCGCCTCCAGTGGAACAGGCACTGGTATCTATGGCTGAGAGACCCATAGATGGTTCATATCACAGGACTCTGTGTAGACTATCCCTAGTACCAGCCTGGAGTCAGATAGACTGGCTGGGTGGCTAGACCCATAAGACAGACAACAATCACTGCAATTTGGCTCACAGGAAGCCACATCCACAGGAAAAGGGGGAGAATACTACATCAAGGGAACACCCTGAGGGACAAAAGAATCTGAACAACAGCCTTCAGCCCTAGACTTTCCCTCTGACAGAACCTACCCAAATGAGAAGGAACCAGAAAACCAACCCTGGTAATATTACAAAACAAGGCTCTTCAACACCCCCCAAAAATCACACTAGTTCACCAGCAATTAATACAATCCAATAAGAAATCCCTGGTTTGCCTGAAAAAGAATTAAGGAGGTTAGTTATTAAGCTAATCAGGGAGGGACCAGAGAAAAGTGAAGCCCCATGCAAGGAAATCCATAAAAGGATACAGTAAGTGAAGGGAGAAATAGTCAAGGAAATAGACAGCTTAAAGAAAAAATGATAAAAAATTCAGGAAATGCTGGACACACTTTTATAAATGTGAAATGCTCTGGAAAGTCTCAGCAATAGAATTGAACAAGTAGAAGAAAGAAATTCAGAGCTTGAAGACAAGGTCTTCGAATTAACCCAATCCAACGAAGACAAAGAAAAAAGAATAAGAAAATATGAACAAAACCTCCAAGAAGTCTGGAATTATGTTAAATGACCAAATGCCAGAATAATCAGTGTTCCCGAAGAAGAAAATTCTAAAAGCTTGGAAAATATGTTTGGGGGAATAATCAAGGAAAACTTCCCTGGCCTTGCTAGAGACCTAGGCACCCAAATACAAGAAGCACGAAGAACACCTGGGAAATTCATCGCAAAAAGATCTTCACCTAGGCACATTGTCATCAGGTTATCCAAAGTTAAGACAAAGGAAAGAATCTTAAGGGCTTGAGACAGAGGCACCAGGTAACATATAAAGGAAAACCTATCAGATTAACAGCAGATTTCACAGCAGAAACCCTACAAGCTAGAAGGTATTGGAGCCATATCTTCAGCCTCCTTCAACAGAACTATTAACAGCCAAGAATGCAGTGAAACTAAGCATCATATATGAAGGAAAGATATAGTCATTTTCAGACAAACAAATGCTGAGAGAGTTTGTCATTACCAAGCCACCACTACAAGAAATGCTAAAAGGAGCGCTAAACCTTGAAACAAATACTGGAAACACATCAAAACAGAACCTCATTAAAGCATAAATCACACAGGACCTATAAAACAAAAAGACTGTTGTATGATGAATGCAACAGTACCTCACATTTCAATACTAACATTGAATGTAAATGGCCTAAATGCTCCACTTAAAAGATACAGAACCACAGAATAAATTAAGAATTCACCAACCATCTGCTGCCTTCAGGAGACTCACTTAACATATAAGGCCACACATAAACTTAAAGGGGTGGAAAAAGGCATTTCATACAAATGGACACCAAAAGTGAGCAGGGGTAACTATTCTTATATCAGAAAAAACAAACTTTATTTATTTATTTATTTTTATTATACTTTAAGTTCTGGGGTACATGTGCAGACTGTGCAGGTTACATAGGTATAGATTTGCCATGGTGGTGGTTTGCTGCATCCATCACTCCATCATCTACATGAGGTATTTCTCCTAATGCTATCCCTCCCCAATCCCTCCACCCCCTGCTATTCCTCCCCAGTTCCCTACCCTCCAGGCCCAGTGTGTGATGTTTGCCTGTGTCAGTGTGTTCTCATTGTTCAACACCCACTTATTAGTGAGAACATGTGGTGTTTGGTTTTCTGTTCTTGTGTCAGTTTGCTGAGAATGATAGTTTCCAGCTTCATCCATGTCCCTGCAAATGACATGAACTCATCCTTTTTCATGGCTGCATAGTATTCCATGGTGTATTGTGCCACATTTTCTTTATCCAGTCTACCACTGATGGTCATTTTGGTTGGTTCCAAGTCTTTGCTATTGTGAACAGTGCCACAATAAACATACGTGTGCATGTGTCTTTGTAATAGAATGATTTATAATCCTTTGGGTATATACTCAGTAATGGGATTGCTGGGTCAAATGGCATCTCTATTTTGGATCCTTGAGGAATCATCACACTGTCTTCCACAATGGTTGACCTAATTTACACTCCAACCAACAGTGTAAAAGCATTCCTATTTCTCCACATCCTCTCCAGCATCTGTCATCTCCTGATTTTTTAATCATCGCCATTCTAACTGGTGTGAGATGGTATCTCAATGTGGTTTTGATTTGCATTTCTCTAATGATCAGTGATAATGAGCTTTTTTTATATGTCTATTGGCTGCATAAATATCCTTTTTATGCAGTCTGTTCATATCCTTTGCCTACTTTTTGATTTTTTTTTCCTGTAAATTTTAAAGCAATAGTGATTAAAAGAGACAAAGAGGGACATTATGTAATGGTAAAAAGCCTTGTCCAACAGGAAAATATCACAATCCTAAACATATATGCATGCACCTAACACTGGAGCTCCCAAATTTGTAAAACAGTTACTAGCAGACATAAGAAATGAGATAGACAGCAACACAATACTAGTGGGAGATGTCAATACTCCACTGACAGCACTAGACAGGGCATCAAGACAGAAAATCAACAAAGAAAGAATGGATTTAAACTACACCTTGGAACAAATGGACTTAACAGATATATACAGAACATTTCATCCACCAACCACAGAATACATGTTCTATTCAACAGCACATGAAACTTTCTCCAAGATAGACCATCTAATAGGCCATAAAATAAGTCTCAATAAATTTAAGAAAATTAAAATTATATCAAGCATTCTCTCAGATCACAGTGGAATAAAACTGGAAATCAACTCCAAAAATAACCTTCAAAACCATGCAAATACGTGGAAATTAAATAACCTGTTCCTGAATGAGCATTGGGTCAAAAACAGAATCAAGATGGAAATTAAAAAATTCTTCAAACTGAATGACCATAATGACACAACCTATCAAAACCTCTGGAGGGCTAAGAGGAAAGTTCATAGCCCTAAATGCCTACATAAGAAAGTCTGAAAGAGCACAAGCAGACAATCTAAGGTTGCACCTCAGGGAACTAGAATAACAAGAACAAACCAAACCCAAACCCAGCAGAAGGAAGGAAATAACCAAGATCAGAGCAGAACTAAATGAAATTAAAAAATAATAAAAATACAAAAGATAAATGAAACAAAAAGCTGGTTCTTTGAAAAGATAAATAAAATTGTTAGACTATTAGCAAGATTAACCAAGAAAGAGAAAATTCAAATAACCTCACTAAGAAACGAAACAGGTGCTACGATAACTGACACCACTGAAATACAAAAGATCATTCAAGGCTACTATGAACACTTTTATGTACATAAACTGGAAAACCTAGAAGAGATGGATAAATTCCTGAAAAAATACAATTCTCCTAGCTTAAATCAGGAAGAATTAGATACCCTGAACAGACCAACAAGCTGCGAGATTGAAATGAACCAACAAAAAAAGTCCAGGACCAGACAGATTCACAGCAAATTCTACCAGGCATTAATGTACACAAATCAGTAGCTCTTCTATACACCAACAGCAACTAAGCAGAGGATCAAATAAAGAGCTCAACCTCTTTTACATTAGTTGCAAAAAATAAAAAAATAAAAAACCAACAAAAAAAGCCTTAGTTAGACCTAACCAAGGAGGCAAAAGACCTCTAAAGGGAAAACTACAAAACATTACTGAAAGAAATCATAGACAACACAAACAAACGAAAACATATCTCATGCTCATGGATGGGCAGAATCAATATTGTGAAAATGGCCATACTGCCAAAAGCAATCTGCAAATTCAGTGCAATCCCATCAAAATACCACCATCATTTTTCACAGATTTAGAAAAAAAATTTTCTAAAATTAAGATGAAAACAAAAGAGTCTGCATAGCCAAAGCAAGACTAAATGAAAAGAACAAATCTGGAGGCATCATACTTCCTTATTTCAAACTAAACTATAAGGCTATAGTCATCAAAACAACATGGTACTGATATAAAAATAGGCATGTAGACCAATGGAACAGAATAGAGAACCCAGAAATAAACCCAAATACTTACAGCCAACTGATGTTTGACAAAGCAAACAAAAACATACAGTGGGGAAAGGGCACCCTTTTCAACAAATGGTGCTGGGATAATTGGCTAGCCACATGTAGAGAATGAAACTGTATCCTCATCTTTCACCTTATACAAAAAATCAACTGAAGATGTATTAAGGACTTAAACCTGAGATCTGAAACTATAAAAATTTAGAAGATAACATTGGAAAAAACCCTTCTAGACATTGGCTTAGGCAAGGATTTCATGACCAAGAACCCAAAACCAAATGCAATGAAAACAAAGATAAATAGTGGGGACCTGATTAAACTAAAAACCTTTTGCACATCAAAAGGAGCAGTCAGCAGAGTAAAGAGGCAACCCACAGAGTGGGAGAAAATCTTCATAATCTATACATCCGACAAAGGACTAATATACAGAATCTACAAACTGAAACAAATCAGTAAGAAAAAAAAATCACATCAAAAATTGAGCTAAGGGCAAGAACAGACAATTCTCAAAAGAAGATACACAAATGGCCAACAAATATATGAAAAAATGCTCAACATCACTAATGATCTGGGAAATGCAAATCAAAACTACAATGTGATACCACCTTACTCCTGCAAGAATGGACAAAACCAAAAAATCAAAAAAATAGTAGATGTTGGTATGGATGTAGTAATCAGAGAACACTTCTATGCTGCTGGGGGAATGTAAACTAGTACAGTCACTATGAAAAACAGTGTGGAAATTCCTTCAAGAACTAAAAGTAGAATTACCATTTGATCCAGCAATCCCGCTACCGGATATCTACCCATAGTAAAAGAAGTCATTATTCGAAAAAGATACTTGCACACACGTTTATAGCAGCACAATTCACAACTGCAAAATCGTGGAACCAACCCAAATGCCCATCAATCAACGAGTAGATAAAGAAACTGTGGTATATATAAATGATGGAATGCTACTTAGCCATTAAAAAGGAATGAATTAAAAGCATTTGCAGTGACCTAGATGAGATTGGAGACTATTATTCTAAGTGAAGTAACTCAGGAATGGAAATCCAAACATTGTATGTTCTCACTGATATATGGAAGCTAAGCTATGAGGACACAAAGGCATAAGAATGATACAATGGACTCTGGGTATTCGCGGGGAAGAGTGGGAGAGAGCGGGGTGAGAGATAAAAGACTACAAATGGGGTGCAGTGTATACTGTTTGGGTGATGGGTGCACCAAAATCTCACAAGTCACCACTGAAGAACTTACTCATGTAACCAAATACCACACATCCCCCAATAACTTATGAAAAATAAAATGAAATGGAAAGAAAGAAAGAGAGAGAAAAATTGGGAATCTGGGAGAAAGTTAAAGTGGAATGGTTCTTGTTTTTCAATAGGATATCCTGATTTCTCTCAGCCTGTGTACTGAGTTCTTATTACCTGGGCAAAATGTGTTCTTCAAGAGCTAGTAACATGCAGATCCAGCTGGTTCGTTCTGCCCTTCACCAAACTAACAAGTCTGAAACTTCAATCACAGAGAAGGATATTGAAAAAAGTATGGGAGCTTCTTCTCTTTGCTTCTAGAAAGGATTTATATCTTTGTTGAAGAGGAATATAGCCTAAACTTGATTTTATTGTATATAGATATACATATACATATTTGTAAATAAATACATATATAATCCCAGCTGATTTTATATATATATATATATAAATACATGTATATGTATTGTAATGGTTTTTTACTTTGCTTTGAAATTTGTAGATGTATACTGACAGAGTATCAAGAAAAACAAGATGAATTTTTTCAAACTATGTGAAAACCATTCCTACTAGTATCAAAGGCCAGTGTTCTCCTCTCAGCCCATACTATATAGTTCACTCCCAGTTTGGTTCCAGAGGTTTCCCTGAGTGGAGACAGCCTACATTGGGTCTTACCAGCAGAAGAGTAAGGGAGAACCCCAGACCACAGAGAGAAGATTGTAAGCAAGGTCTGCTGGGACAGGAATGACAGTGGCTGGGAAAGCCCCTAGACTCTGACAATGCAGTCCTGACAGCTGCCATGATGTGGTCGACAAGCTCAGAACTAGATTCAGATGTGGTCCTGAAGCTCCTGAAGCTCAGGCCCTGGTTCCTGAAGCTCCTGTACATATAAATTTGGAAGCCAGGTGTCATTAGTGCAGTCCTGGGATATCAGAGAGGACCCAGCTACTGGTAATCCAGGCCTTATAAATCACAGTGTGGTGAGAAGTAGGAAAATACCATTCCACCTATTTCCTATTTCTAAAATTATACGCATGCAGATGGATCTGTGAAAAAGAGCATTCCATATTCTTAGTGGGATGTGAGTATGGCTAAGAGCACACGCCCTGAGGTCAGGCTGCCGAAGAAGGAATCCCAGCTCTGCTACTTGCCCCTTCGCTACTTAGGAACATTTGGGCAAGGTGTTTGTTTTGTTTTGTTTTTACCTATTCCAAGCTGCAGTTTCCTCATCTGTATAATAAGAATAGTGAGACGAGCAATGGAGAAGTGTTGGTATATGTTAAATGCTCAGCTGAAGCTTCCATTATTATCTTTGACATTCTTCTTGTTGAATTCCCACCAATACTATTCTCTGAAATGGAAATGGTCAGTTTTACAGAGCATGCTTTCTCTTATTACCTAACTTCAGAGGGCAAGAGGTTTTAACATCCAACATTTTCCCAAGACTTTCATAATTTCTGAAATAAATAGATGCCTTACATTTTCTCCCTATTTTCAATTGTTATGACATGGAACAAAAAGCATTCATCAATATATCTCTTGAGGTAGAAGCTAAGACACTGAGATAACTGTATGTAGGTAGAAGTGTTCTGTGATTCAGACAGATTGCGAGGAGAAGAACCTGGCCAAAGGCCATATTC
The DNA here is from genome assembly GCF_030222135.1 of Aotus nancymaae. Taxonomy (NCBI): domain Eukaryota; kingdom Metazoa; phylum Chordata; class Mammalia; order Primates; family Aotidae; genus Aotus; species Aotus nancymaae. The sequence continues at coordinate 52,666,367 of NW_026988425.1, read as the reverse complement.
TCTGTGATAGGACCTGTCTTATAACACTGCCTGCCACCCAGTAACTTTTAAACCTGCTAAAATCATGAAATCCTTAAGAGCAAGTGGAATTTTGCAGAAACCTGGAGAGAGCTGAGTTTCATGTCTGGACTAATAAGGGGAAGAATGCAAGTGGTAAGAAAATGTAAGAAAGGGAGCCCCAGGAACTCACAGTGCTGTGGGAAAACTGTCCTCTCCTACAGCTTTGAAGTGTGTTTGGGTAACGTTTAACTTAACCTCTGATACTGGATTTGGAAAAATCACCAAAGTCCACAATATCATTATTTCAATATTGGGAATCATTAAAAGGCTTTCAGCTATATATACATGCATAAAATCTTGCATATGTGATGATGATCACCATCCTTTCCCCTAAACCCCTCTAAAATAATAGTGAAGGGATTTCACAAAAGCAAAATATTTATAGACAGAGAGAAGTAGACAGGAGACAACAGTAGAAAAGACATGTCAAGTGAATAGACTGGAGAAAGCAGAATCCTAAGCCTGCTGAAAAACCCCACAAGAACTCTTGCCTGGCAGAACCAGGAAAGGCCTTGGAATTGGAGATACCAAGTGTCTTGATTATAGGGTATGGCTAGGGTTACTAATTGTCCTGGTTTGCTTGGGAATGAGGAGTTTCATGGTACACAGCAGAACTTTCGGTGCTAAAACCAGCCAGCTAGGTGGTGGGTCACCCTAGTTGTGGCTGGGGCATGCAAACAAGAGAATTGGTTGAAAGTCCAAACCCCACATCCCTCCCAATAGCCAAGCAACCATCTTCCCCTTATACAACTTTGATAAAACAAAAGTAAGTTTAAAACATAAAAAAACTCATCAAACATTCTTGACATTCACACTTTCTACATGCAGATGTCAATTTGTAAAAATGAAAGGGCCCCTCTCTTAGCAACAAAATGTAAAGAATCCTTCAAAACTTTTCTTGTGGATATAAAATATACATAAGATTTCTCATCATTTCTTGGCAGCAAAAAACACCAGACATCGTGTTTTCAAATACCTGTTCTCTCCAGTCAGATACATTTTTATTTGGGAATACAAAATGAAATGCTTTCAGGGTAAAGTAGATCCAAAATTCTTAGACATGCGGAACTCCACTCAAATTCTGCAGAATTAGAATACTTAGATTGAGGCCAGAAATCTGTCATTTTTTAAAAGCACCTCATATGTTCTTTTCATCAGTCAGGTTTAGAAATCACTGGATTAACAAACATTCATATGGAAGCCAGAACAGGTATACATTGTCAAGGCCTCAGGGATAAATTATGAGGTGACTAAGCAATCTGACATTTAGGCTGAGATCCCTGGAAACATGGAAATATGATCCTAGAGCTCTCCACCAGCTGGTGTCTTCACCAGACACCCCTCTTGGTGATACAGTTCAGCAGATCTCACCATCATGATGTTGACTCTTTTAGAGAAGAGTCTCTAACCCTATTGCCCAGTCTGCCCAGACAAGCTGAATTCTGAGAAATGTGTTTCATCAATCATCTCTGCCCTGGTAAAAGCCAGAACCTTCTGAGGACCAGAGATATAACCCACTGCAAGCACTTTACTAGACTTTGAGGAAGGACATCCTAGCAGTAAACATGTTCTCAAAGCTATGCAACTCTGCTCTGCTGAACTCAGTAGAAGGTGGCCTTGACTTTCTCCATCAGTCATTTTATAAATAACACACAATTGGGCTTTACTTCCCCCTTGCTCCATTAGAAAGTATCGACATCTAAAGGAGACCTGTGTCCAAATGGAGACCACAAAATGAGAAATAGCTCTTACAAGAATACCTCTTCCTGAGGAGAAAGAGTAAACAGAATGGACATACCCAGTGCTATGTGGTATAAGGAAAACCTCTCCTAAAAATACCTAGTAAAGTACTCTAAAAATTCCTACTGGGAGAAAAAATAAAAGTCTACATGTTAATATTAATACATTTGTTTCCCAATAAGTTTTCATCATTAAACATTTTTTAAAACACCAAATATTTTAAAAATATCAAAACACTTTTTTCAAAAATTTGAGCCATTGAAAAATGCCTTCTGAAATTTGCTATAAATATTGGTTCTAGTGATATCTTGCCTCCTTATTTCATCCATCAAGGTAGGTCATGTGTAGGACCTTGTTCCTACAAGTAGTTTGTTGTCCATGTACTTATGAGACAAAAGAATATCTGATTATCTGTGAAAAACTTGGTGTATTCGCAGTCTACATGTTTTTGTTTCCAAATTGTACAACTGCCCCAATTAGGATGACTTACAAAGCCATTTTCATAGTCATAATCATCCCTGCTTTTCATTCAAAAGCTACTGCTACTATTATTTCCTGCAAATAACAAACTCACCCATGCACATCCATAAAAGAATGTTCACGTCACAGATGCACTATGTTTCTATTATGCTTTTTCATTAGTCCTGCCACTCAGACAGGTGTTCAGTGGATCAAACATTCTAATGAAAAACTATCTTTTATTAAAGCTAACATCTACAGGTGAGAGCTACAGGTGAGTCAGAATTTGCCAATTGGTACTTAACACATCTTTTCTTCATGCTCTTTAATAACCCTTGAGCTGTGGCCACTTCAACAGAAAGTATTCATCAGCATTGGCTTGTAAGTTTCTTTATCATCCAAGACACTTGGTGGCTAGCAAGTAACACCCATTGATCTTTGACAAGCTAGAGTTAAACAAATGGCAGCAGACAAGAGATGAGAGGCTGATGGCCTTATCTCTTACTATTAGATTATGATTCAGGTAGCCAGACGTAAAAAGTTAAGACTGTAGGAGCTAAATAGCTATGATTCCATGTTTTTCTCAGACAGGAGGCCAAGTAGGCACAAAATATGGCTTTTTGAAGGTCATTAGACCTAAGTTACTAATACTATCCCCCAGCCAACCAGCTTGCTGGAGAGTGCAGCAGGGAACTACCGGCCCTTTCTTTTCGCCATTCACTAGAGGACTGAAGACCTAGAACACTTACTCCTATGGTTTCATTGTTTAGTGAATGCAAAAATACTTCATTATCTCAACAGAACTGACAGGACGCTTCAAACAAATATGAAACATGTTGGTGTTGGAAAAGCATTTTGTTTCTGCAGAGTTGAAGCTATTAAGGAATACATAAGTTGGCAAAAGAAAGTAACTGTTAAAGTTATTTTATTTTTACAATTTTGTACCTTGTTGAAATTTCAAAAAGAATCTCGAAGCCCGCAATTTAATTTGAAAAACACGAAGAAAAAGTATCGTATCACAGGGACAATGCTCAATAGAAATATAATTAAATGATAGCAATGTAAATGTAAATATAAGTATTTTTCCAGAACAATCTACAAAAGGTAATCAAAGCACTAATATTACTATTTACATTTCTCTATCACCTTTCCTATAAGAAGCTCAGTTAATTACTGTGCTTCCTTAGTTTCTGCACAATACTAGAAATGAATCTTATTAACCTCTTTCAATACTCAAACACTTCATCCAAAGAGCTAATATCTATCTTCACTGGAAACAAGTTTCTAGTGTAAAAGGAGCCAATATTGAGCCTCAAAGGAAAAGTAAAATAAGTAAAATGAACAATTCCTGGATAGCTTTAACAAAAGACTGAAGATGACAGAAGAAAGATTCATTGAACTTGAAATAAATCAATAGAAATCATACAATCTGACAAATGGAGAAAAAAATCTGTTTAATGAACAGAGACTTAGTTACCTGTGGGCTATCAGAATTCTAACATACACATAGTTGGCAATATCAAAAGGAAAAAGAAAAAAATAATTGGGTAAAAAAATACTTGAAGAGCTAATGGCTAAATAAATTTCCAGTTCGGTGAAAAATATAAACTTATATGTCTGAGAAGCTTATCCAATTTTCCAATCTGACTAAATATAAATAAAATGACACTTAGGCACATTATAGTCAATGTTTCAACTCAAAGTTAAATAGAAAGCCTCGAAAACAGATGAAAAAGAATGACATTACATACAAGGGTATGATAATATGAAGAACAGCTGAACCCACATCATAATGGAGGTCAGCAGACAATAAAACAGCATATTTAAAGTACCAAAAAAAATCAACAAGAAATTTTATATGTAGCAAAACTCTTATTCAAAAATGAAGGCAAAATATTAAAAAACCATTATCAGATGAACAAAAACTAAGAGGATGAATTGCCAGTGGATCTATACTATAGGAAATGCTAAAGGAGGTTGTTCAGGCTGAAGAAAAATGACACCAGAGAGAAACTTAGATAAATAGGAAGAGCACCAGAAATGGTATAAAGGTGAAAGGCAAACATAAATAAATATACAATAAATATACATTTTTTATTACTTAAAAATACATATTATTGTTAAAAACTAAAATTATAAAAACTAAACTCAAAAGAGTTTTTGGCTTTTATAACAAATGCAGATGTAATATGACAACAATTTCACAAGGAATGAGGTAAATGAAATTATAGCAAAATTACTATATTTTATGAGAAGTAATACAGTATTAACTCTAAGTAGACTATATAATAAGTTAAATATGCATATTGTAATCCTTAGGATAAACACTAAAAATACACAAAGATATAAAATTGAAAAGCCAACACAGAGGGCCAGGCACAGTGGCTCACGCCTGTAATTCCAGCACTTTGGGAGGCCGAGGTGGGTGGATCACGAGGTCAAGAGATCGAGACCATCCTGGTCAACATGGTGAAACCCCGTCTCTACTAAAAATACAAAAAATTAGCTGGGCATGGTGGCACGTGCCTGTAATCCCAGCTACTCAGGAGGCTGAGGCAGGAGAATTGCCTGAACCCAGGAGGCGGAGGTTGCGGTGAGCGGAAATCGCGCCACTGCACTCCAGCCTGGGCAACAAAAGCAAAACTTCATCTCAAAAAAAAAAAAAAAAGAAAAGTCAACACAGGAATTGGAATACCTAAAAATATTTAAGCAAAAAAAAATATATAGGAAAAACAGAGGAAGAGAAAGAAACAGAATAAATATAAAATAACGAAATGGTAGACTTAAGTTCAATCATACTGATAATTGCAATGTATGAAAATGAACCAAGAAAAAGGCAGTGATTTTTCAAACTGGAAAAAAATGAAAAGTCCAACTCTATACTGACTACAAGATTCACAGTTTAAATATAAAGACACATATAAGTTGAAAATAAAATTATAAAATTATATATATATATATACCATGAAAATACTGTTAAGAAAGCAAGAGTGTCTGCATTCTCTATTAATATTAGACTCTATAGACTTTAAGACAAGGAGTATTGCTGGAGACAAAGTGGGACATTTCATAATATAAAAGGGAAAATTACTCAGGCGGATACATTTAAAAATATGTGTGTATAGCTAATAACAGAGTCTCAAAATATATGAAAAAACTCAAAAGAACTAAACGGATGTATAGGCAAACTGATAATAATAGCTGGAGATTTGAAAAATCTCCTTCTCAGTAATTGATAGAATAGACCAAAAATCAATAAGGATATAAAAGATCTTAGCAACACCACACAATGCCATAACCCAATTAATATTTAGAGACTACTACACTGCACAACTACAGCACACATAGACACACATGGAATGTTCATAAAGTCACACCACATGCTGAACTAAAAACAAATCAACAGTTTAGAAGATTAAAATCTTAAAGAATATCTTCTGTAGTAGCAATAGAATTTAACTAGTCATCAGTATCATTACAATATCTGTAAAAATACTCAAGTCTTTGGAAATTAAACATACTTTTAAACCCATGGATTAAACAAAATCATGAGTTCCAAATAGTTTGAAATAAAATATAATGTAAATACTACATTCAGAAATTTGTGCTTGTCAGCTTAAGCAGTACTTAGAGGGAAATTTATCATTTCTAATGCTTATATTTATTAGAAGAAAAGAAATATTTAAAATCAGTGACCCTCCAGGCACGGTGGCTTACACCTGTAATCTCAGTACTTTGAGAGGCTGAGGCAGGCAGATTGTTTGAGGCCAGGAGTTCAAGACCTACCTGGCTAACATGGTAAAACCCTGTCTCTACTAAAAATACAAAAATTAGCTGGATATGGTGGCAGGCACCTGTGATCCCAGCTACTCAGGAGGCTGAGGCAGGAGAATCACTTGAGCCTAGGAGGTAGAGATTGCAGTGAGCTGAGATCCTGCCACTGCACTCCAGCCTGGGCAACAGTGTGAGATTCTGCCTTAAAAAAAAAAAAAAAAAATCAGTGAATTAAATTTCTATCTTAAGAGTCTAAATAAAGAAAAGGTTCTACTAAGTAAGGATAAGAAACACAAATATAGTTTTTTAAAAAAGCTAAAAAATCAATAAAATACAAACTAAAAATTAACAAAGTTAAAAGGTGATATTAATATTGATATAAACATTTAGTAAGAGTGGCATGAGAGAGAGGGAGAAAACTCCGATGATCAGTAATAGGAAAGAAAGGGGATATCATTACAGATCCTACATAAACTTAAAAGGCAATAAACATATTTTTAACAATTTTGTGTTAATAAATTGGAGAAATGAGGTCAAAAACAATTTAACAAAACTGAGAATGAAACAGAGAATTTTTTATATGCATATTTAGTTTTCTATTGTAGCTATAATGGATGTTTAAAAGCACACCCACTTATTGTTTACTGAGCCAGAAATCTCAGCTGGGTCCTCTGCTCACTTTTCTTAGCTCTACATGGCTAAAATCAGTGTGTTGGCTGGACTAAGCTTTTATCTGGAGGCTCTAAGAAAGATTCCACTTCCAAACTCATTCAGATTGTCAGCATAATCCAGTTGCTGGTGGTTGTAGGACTGAGATCCCTGCTTCCTTGATACACAGCCTTCTTCATCTTCATACCAACAATTTTTTTCATGTTTTGAAACTCTGACTTCTTCTGCTATATCACTCTGACTTCAATGAGAGAAAGTTCTCTACTTTTAAGATGTCTTGTGATTAGATTGGACCAACCTGATAATGCAGGTTAATATCCCTATTTTAAAGTTTATAATATTAATTACACCTGCAAAGTCCATTCGCTTATATAATGTAACTTATTGTTACAGGGTTAGTCCATGGAGAATTTTGGGAGGGATGCTATTCTGCCTACTGCAATATACTAAAGGGAGATAGGGAGACAGACAGACAGACAAACAGACAGATAGATAGTTAATAGAGACATTAGTATATCAAAGAAATTTTTAAAAATTATGGAACTCTTATTTAAAATTTTCAGAAAGAAAATTCCAGGCTCCACTGGCTTCACTGGTAAACTCTATTAGACATTTAACAAACCAAAATATACCCAATCTTATACAATAAAAATATTCAGAAAACTGAGGGGCAAAGAGTACTTCTCAGCTTGTTTTATAAGCATAACTCCAATACTATAACTTTATTAAGGCATTAAGAGAAAATCATAGCCAAATATCCATCATGACATATGCAAAAAAAAAAACTTAACAAAATAAAATAAAGCTTAATCCAGCTATATATAGAAAGGACAATATATCATGACCAATAGGGTTTGTCTAAGGAATGCCAGATTAACTAAAAAATCAATCCATGTAATCCAACAAACTAAAATAAACTGCACAATCACATCAATAGATGTAGAATAAGCATTTCACAAAATTCAACACCCATTTATGTTAAAAACAAATTTTCTTATCAAACAGAAATCAAATTTATTCATTATAATAAAGAATATCATACCAAAACAAAACAAAAAAGTAACAAAACCCAATAGCTAACTTCACACTTAATAATAAAAAATGGAAGGCCTTCCCTCCTAAAATGGGGAACAAGATAAGGATGTCCCCTGTCATAATAGATGTCCCATGTCTATTCAACATTGTACTGGTTGTTCTATTCAATAAGGTATGGGAAAAAAGGCAATCTCTAGAAAGAAAAACGTAAACTATCTCTATTTGCAAATAATATGATAGTTTATGTTGAAATTTCTAAGGAATCTTAAAAAAAATCATAGAAATAAATATAGCAATCCCTCTGGACACAGAGTCAGGACAAACAGATCAGAGTTTGGATACACACCCCACCTATAATTAATTACCCATTACCCTAAATTTCATCAAAATTCAAAAATTCCTTATCAAAAGGCGGTATTTAGAATGTGAATGCACAAGCCACCAACTGGGAGAAAATTTTATTTATATATCTGTCTGACTTGACAAAGGACTTAATTGAAGATGAAAGATCTCTTGCAACTAAACAATAAAAACAAACCCCCCAAATAGATAAAAGGTTAGAACAAGACACTTCACAAGCGAAGATATGTAAATGACCAATAAGCATGTAAAAACATACTCAACACCATTCATCATTAGGGAAATTCAAATTTAAATCATAATGAGATACCAGAAAACACTCATTAAAGTAGCCAAAATGAAAGACCACTCACATTACATGTTGTTGAAGATGTGGAGCCACTAAAACTCTCTCGTACACTGCTGGTGAGAATTGCTAGTCCTCCCACTTTGGTCAAAGATTTGATTGTTTCCTATAAAGCTTAATACATACTTACCATTAATCCCAGAAATTTCACTTTTAGATATTTACCCAAGAGAAGTGAAAAGATATTATCATAAAAAAGAACAATAGAAAAAACGCTTATAGCCTTATTCATAATATCCCCAAACCAGAAATTACCTCAAAGTTCATAAACAGGATAATGAATTTTAAAAGTATAACAAATTGATTTAAAAAATGTAATATTCATCAATAAAATGGAATGAATTACTGATACACACAACATGGATGAATCTCATACACATTATGCTGAACAAAATAAGCCAGACTCAAACGAGAACTTATTTTTTCATTCCACAGTATGTTCATACTGCATGTTCTACAGAACTATATAAAGTTCTGGAACAAATCAAACTCTTTTATGTTTAAAAAAGTAAAAAGTTTACTGCATAGGTAGGTTAACTAGGAAAAACCACGAACTATTGGGGTGATTAGAAACGTTCTATATCTTTATAGTGGTATGTGTTACACAGATTTATACATTTGTCAATACTCATCAAATTGTTCACTTAAGATTTGTGCATTTCATAAATATAAACATTATCTTAACAAACCTACAAATGAATGAATGAAAAGTGCTAAAGATCTATGTAATTCTGAATAACTCTTAAAGACTTAATATTCAGAGGCTGTAGTATCCTTGGTAATAAACTGACCTACTAAGTTGATTCTCACAGAACCTCTGAACATTAATAAAAAAAAGGGAAAAATGGTTGGAAAACCTTTAATCTATATAAGAACATTTTTTTGAGGTGGCCCAGCTGCTTGTACTTAGTGAATTGAGTGGGCAAGAGTAGTTTCAAGAAAACCTATTCCTCAGCATAGACATATATTTCCTTCCTGGAATATGATGGTGAAGAAAGGATTGCCAATTCCAATACAAGCTTAGAATGGTGGCAGAAAATTATGATAATTTTGCAGTTTCAATGGAAAACCATTCTTATACCACAGAAGTGAATTTTTACTATAGGTTAAGTTCCCTTGCTATCCTTCACTTCCCTTTATAGAATAAAAGTGGATATTTGAGCAATTAGCCCAAATGGAGTAAGGAAGAATTTCTCATTTCTCTAAAGTCTATTAGGGATTTTCTGTTTCTGTAAAGGATGAGGACTACATTTCCATTTCTCAGAAAGATAGAGGGATGATCACTGAGGATGGATATGGTTGAGTTCAACAATAATGAAATGCAAGACTGCCATGTACTTCCCATAGCCAAATAAAACAGTGATATTTAGACTTTAATTCTTTGCAATTTTGTTTTGTGTACAGCATGGCTAACTTTAATATATAACTAGTGGTTTTTACTTCCACTCAATCTTCAGCCTACATCTATAGTCCTTCTTCAATCCTCCTCATCTTAAACAATTTTTTGGGGCACTCTTCTCCATGCTTTGGATAGATATCTTTCTTTGAATTTTTGTCAATAGAAGACTGTGCATTTATGAAGTGATCTAGAAAACTTGTGGATAACAAAATGGAAAAGTAAGCATTTAGTCAGGGACAATGAATTCCACTTTGGTCCTGTTAAGAGAGTATGTGAACCTGCCAGAAGTTATAGTAGATAGAAACAAGCCATTTTAAAACGTTGGCCCTTTTCAAATATTCGGTTTAGTTTATGCAAGTTTATTTTATAAGAAGAAGAGGCCATTTTTTCTTTCTTCTGAACCAAATGAATGACTCAAATTATATTAATAGTTGTCTCATTCTTTACACCACCCATTTATGTCTTCTTGAGGAACGAAAAGTAATAGAGGAAAGAACATGGGTTTTCTAGACAGAGAAATCTGGCAGAAATTTTACTCTATCCTAGCAGGAAAGTTATTTTGTCTTGATAAGTCCAAGTGATTGTGCCTGTAATTAGGGTAATGGTGGCCACTAGGATTTTTAAATATATTTGTAAATATTTTTGTAAAATATATACATACACACATATGATTGTTATATATACAATAAAAAATAAAAATTATTTTATACATACACACAAATATAATGAGACCTGAATCTAAGTCACAGGGCTTGGCACAGGCAAGGCACTAGATAAACTAGAATTTGTTCAATGTGGCTCCTGAATCAAATGACAATTTGTTAACCAGAGTCTTGTCCTCAAGTCATGAGAACTGCTGTTTCTCATTTCATTTGGCCTTCAGGATTTATGTATACACTGAATGAAAGACACAAATGACCATCTCCTGCATTAGAATTCTAAGCCTATCGCTTGGGATACTTACCAAATGCTATTCCTGGTTATTTAGTTAGAAGGGAAATAAAGACGTCAGAGACTATCATTGTATATTATTTTAGTAATTACTATAAAAAACAATTATCCCTTATTTTCCGTCAATTCAGAAAGAAATATTTTTGATAAAATATGCACATGTCAAAGATAACTACCTTGAACAGAACACCAAGTTATTTATATAGATATATCAAATGCTTTTTAAAAGACCTTACACGATTTTCAAAAGGCTTCTTTGATTTAAAAAAATATAAGAAGTAAATTGGGAAATAAGCAAATACATTAAAAAGCTCATTTTGTTTCACAGCAGCAAATGAACTAAATATTTTTTAAAGCAGAGAAGAAATCTCTCAGAATAATGAAACCATAAAATGAGGTTTTGCTTGTGAGTCATCTTCTAGAGACCTAAGTAAAAAAATATTTGGGACATATATTTAAAATGATGATGCAGTTCAGTCTTTAAATGAAAAAAAGTCAACTATTTATCTTGTTGCATTGTCATATATCAAAGTCAGGTGAAATGTGATTACAATTCAGAAATATTGGTGCTATAACGTTACTTGTTACTTTAAAATATTCGGAGTAAGCTTATAGTTTTTATCCTACTATTATATAGTTTTGAAACCTGATAATAATGGAGATGGGGTCACCATAACAACAATTTATTAAGTTGAATTAAAGTATGTGCTTTAATTAAATATGCTTTTAAAAAGTCTTTGATTTCCTAAAATGTACATTACTCATGACAGCATTTAGAAATTTTAAATTTCAAAAACTTAGTCCAGTTACTAAAAATACATTATAAATATGACAATAACTCCATCCACAAGCAAATTAATTTCATTTTACCTAATTTTTATTTTAGTTCTTCATTAAAGTTTTTACTAAAATAGAAAATCACAGTGCCTACTACATAGTTGGTGAAGACAAAAAATAATTTTAACTATTCCCCAAAACATTACTTTAATATAGTTCTGTAATATTTTAATGATGCTTCTGAACATTCTAAGCAACTCCTTTAAGAAAGCAAAATTAATATACAGTGTGGTTAAATTTTTAGTAATTTATTTTGATTGAAAAATATTGGTGCATATATAGAGTTGACTTTAAATATTAACAATCTATTTTTCAAAAATTCTTGGAAATCTTTTTTATTGTGTAAATTCAAGATGTACATGTTTTCCTGTACATATACATGGTGAAGTGTAATGATCGACTTTTAAAGTCTACTGTTAATGTTTACTTATAATAAAATATGATTAATTTAGCCAGTTGGCTCCCCGCAGTATCTCCAGTAATAGAAAATTATCATAAACCAATATATTTTATTGCAACAGCCTGTACCTTTATTGCCTGTTCAGATTCTTTTCACATCAGGTCTAAATAATGGAAAGCTAAGTCACAAATAGAGGTATTAGAAGACACACAACGGGGCCACTGTTCCCTGGAACAAATCATATTTTCAATAACTCATAAGTAATTTGATGACTTCCCTTATATAATCCTCCAACAAACAATTAAATCCTATAGGTTTTTCATTTAACAGTCCAGTCAGAGTTTCTTAATATACATAACCCATAAAATAAATTAAAAGTAAATCAAAACATATGTTTAAAGTCCTTGATTCATGAAGAAACCAATTGGAAAACACTGAAGCCTGAATTAATGTCAAATATTTATACTGTTGGGTTTGGCAGCAGAGGTGGGTTCTCAGGAGAGAGAGCACATTCCAAATGATGTATTCTATTCTCCTCTCAACCCCATTCATAAAATGCCTTTCTGTTACGCAGTGGGATCACTACTTGATTAATAAACACAAGCTGATGTTTAGCATTAACTGGTTGTACATAGAGATGAGAATTAACACTCATCCGTACTTAAAAACAAAACTTAAGCATGATGCTTAGGCAGAGGTACTCCTGCAACAGAGTCCTTCGCATTTCTCAAAGGAAGCAAACCTAAGAATGTGACTGAAATGGGTAATCGGAGAACAAATAGGCACGTAACACAGGAAAGCTCAGAGGAGGGCTGTCTCAGAAACGGAGTAAACCAGTTGTGTGGACAGCGATGCTGGCATAGCTCCGGGATATGCCAAGCCCCGTTGTATTTTCTATTTTCTGCTGATACTGGGAACCTAACTGAAGAAAGGGGACTTTGAGGAGCCTAACGTTGGCTTCTCTTTATTTAATGTGCCTTCAACCAAGCAGAATTCGCTCTGTGCTGACTTCAGTGGGGAGTCTTCAACCCCGAATCTAACCTATCTGCCTCAGATCCGTGAGTTTTCACCGCGATCTCAAACCTCGATGCCAAGAGAGAAGATCAATGCCAACATGAATTTGCATGCTCCTCTGACTTTTGTTTGCTCGGGTTTTCATTTTAGACAGACACTCTTATCCTCCTTTCAGAGCCTAGAAAGATTGTGAATAGCCCGATCCCTCATCAAGACAGCCCCAATCACAGCCACACAGAGCTTATAGGAACCCAACTCCGTTCCCAGGGTCATGTCCCAGAGCCGCATCTCCGCGGGTGGCCGCCAGACCTTCCCTTAGGTTGGACACAGTTTGTGCGCGGAGAGAGGGGAAAAGCATCTCTTTCAATTCCTCCCGAGGCCACTCTTTCTTTATGGACCCACCTGCATGGGCGCTTCGTGTCTCATTGTTGGCAAATGTTCTTTCTCTCTGGCTAGGACAGCACTGACCCGGGCTTCCGGTCAAGCGTGCACAACCCGCGCGCGCTCCAAGCTCCACACACTGCACTCTTGGGGTTCGCTAACCGGCTCCAACATCAGCACCGGAGCTGTCCTCTCCTGGCGCCGCACACGCGTACTGGCGGGGAGCCGCGTGCACTCCTGGGAGTTGTAGTCTCTTCCTGCGGGGTTTCCCAGCGAATGTGCGAGCGGTGAACTACAACTCCCGGCAAGCAAGCAAACTCCTACACACGCTCGATCCGCCAGTCGGGCTCGGCCGCGGAGCCTCCCTTCTCCTTTCGAAACGCTCCTGGGTTACCTCTCCCAGTCTTCTCTACCCTTTTCCTCGCCAGGGGCAGGCGAAAGTAGCCTCAGCTTATCTCAGCTGGGAATTTTTCTTTCTAACTGCCGCCAATCAGGAGTAGATTGTGATTTCCTGATTAGGAAGCTCACTACCTTGTTCTAATTTCCAATGCAAACGAAGCCAGAGCTGGTCTCTGAGACTCTCCCCGCTACCCTCTACCCATCCCGAATCGGCAAAGTTTCTACGTTTCCTTAGGCAGAGTGGGGCGGTTTTACAGTCTCTTTCGGCAAACATTGGGGAGAAAGACGATAAAGGGTACACACATAAGGAAAGTGGTTTATCCGCACAATTGCATTGAGAAGTCGCGCGCGCGTACACACTCACACAACCCACACACCAAAGTGCGTGAAAGTGAGATTTCTGGCTAAGCACCCCAAGGAACTCCCTTTGCCTGCTTACCTTTCCATACAGCTCCATTACAACTCGAGGCTCGGAAATGCTCAAGTGCCCTCGCTGCAAAGGAGGTTAGGGCTTTACGTAGGAAGCGGGGCTAAAAGGAAAAGGCACAACACAATAGAAGGGGTAGGGGTGGCGTCTGGCGGAGAGAGAAAGGAGGGACGTAGAGAGACAGCTGATTTAGATGGAGGGCTTCTTTCCTCTGGAGGGAAAGCGTGGAGTCTTCAAGCAGCAGCTGCAGAGAAAGGGCTGAGTCTCTTAGGAAGTGCCAGGGGCGCGATCGCGCTGGGCAGCCCCCCCCCAGGGCCTCCCCCGCACCTTCCGCCGTCATTAGCGCGCACACACAGCCGCTGGCCGCGGGCTGCAGAGCTGATAGGGCACCGGGTTATTTACCAAAAGCAAGCCACTTAAAATGAACACATTCATCACCAGAGCCCAGAAGCACTGTCACAGAATGAGACGGGAGACCTCTATTAAGTTATCCTGTCGTTTCTTTAACACAGAGTCATGCCTCATATTACAACGGTACTCCTCCCAGATTAGTTCAAAAAATGGTTTTGAAATCTCGGAACTGTACTTTTGTTACACTTACCCTTTTCCTGTCAGTTGACTAATAGGTATGACTATCCATGTCGTCTGTAAGTATCTAGAGACAGCCCTTTCTACTGAAAAGTAAATGTTGATCATCCAGCAAATGAGCCCTGCCTTGGCATGAAATCAAAATTATATCAGGCAGAGTGAAAAAGGGATGATTGTGATACTGGCATGGAGGTGTGAAAGGAATAACTTGAATCAGCTTTAAACTTCATTGCAGCAGTAGAACAGAGGTTCTGAAACTTAAGTGTACTTGAAAATCTGTTGGGACGGAGATTAAAGATTTTAAGCCACAGGTAGAGATTCTGATTCACTAGATCTTTTGAGAGGTCTGGGAATTAGCATTTTAAACAAACACCCCAACAATTCTGATGCAAGTGGCTCCTTTGCCATAATTTGAGAAACATTGTCTTAAAAGAATCTATGTGTAAGACTTTTTCAAAGATGCAGACCTCAAAAATTTGACAGTATGGACTTATTAATGCAACAGTCTCTCATTGGGAACCTGCCATATTCAATATTTCCATTAATTTTAGTTGATTGTATTATTTAACAACCCTATAATCTGTCTTCTACTCTTGCAATTAGTGAGAATTGAATGCGATATCGCCCAGGTAAGTAGTTTTTATAATTATTCAGGAAATACATTTAAGCCAGGTGTGGTGGAGTACGCCTGAAGTTATAGCTACCCTAAAGGCTGAGGTAGAAGAATCATTTGAACCCAGATAATTCAAATGATTCATCTGGGCAACATAGTGAGACCCACCATCTGAAAAAAGAGAAAAGACATACATTTACAAATATCAACCTCATAGTTGGAAGTTGTGTGATGCTTAGAGAAGTTTTATGTAAGTTAGCTAATAACAAATAAAATTAAAAGTTGAAAGGACAGCCAATATCATATGTATCACAGAAGCAGCTTATCAGAAGTATGACTTATGCAATTTTTAAAATTAAGATGTAACTAAAGATGCATCTCTTTAAAAATTGTTTTCAAGAGAAATGCCAACAAAATGATACTGACATTTAAATGTATAGAATTGTTTGGCATTTAATAATATTTGCTTAGCTACTTAGAGCCTGCCTTTCTTCAGAACAACTTCCTGTGTTTTTTGTACTATCATCACTTTCTGAAATTCTCAGAATTCAGTCTGATATAGAACATATTTAAACACTATAAATATTTACCTTGCAAATTTACTATTCTTTGAGAAGTTTATCCCTTCTCAACATTTCACTAAAATTATATACATCTTCAGATTTTTAAAATATGTCTTTGTAGAAGAACCCATGAAAATTTAGTTTAAAGCTGAAGTTTTTTAAAAATTGGGAGGTACTTAATTCTGTCCTGTTCATAGTGCCTTACTTGAGTATTTAAAGTGTGAAAAGAGGGGGAAAAAACCTAGTCAAGAGTCTGATAAACAAAGAAAAGTAGACTGGAGCTGACTATCTAAAGTTAGAGCAGGAGCACTGTAGCTTTGCTTGAAATCAGACCACCATCCATGAATTTCATCCCTAAGGTTATTAAATGGCTGCTGGAGCCCCAGCTTTTACATCCACATTCCAGCTAGCAGGAAGGAGGAAAGGTGAAGGGCATTTCTCTATCACTTTATATATACCACTGCTCTTATATTCCAATTCCTAGAACTTAATCTTATCACCATACCTGTTATAAAGGAGGCTGAAAAATGTAATCTTTATTCTGAGTGGACATGTGCCCAGTTGAAAATCAGAAATTCTGTTATAAATGGGTTTTCACTGTGTTGGCCAGACTCATCTCAAACTCCTGGCCTCAATTGATCTGCCCGCCACAGCTTCCCAAAGTGCTGGGATTACAGGCATCAGCCTCCACACCTGGCCCTTCCATAGCATTTTTAAAAAGACTAGTATACTAAGAAGGGATCTTACAGATGATGTAGCTCAAATCTTCAATTTTCTGAGTACAAAATTAGATCCCAGAAAAGTGAAATGACCTAGCTAAAGCCCCATAAGTCCAATGCTGTTACAGATATTGAAAAAAGACAAGTATTTTGAGAGTATTTTGCAATTTATTAGTATAATCACATTTTAAGTGTATCAACTATTTTCATGATATTTAGGTTTATCCATTATAATTTAAAATAAGGAGAGTCAAAAAGACAAAATACCATCCTCATCCTTAAGGGATCTACAAACTAAATCTGGAGACCAGATGTATAAATAGGTAACGTAACAATTCAAGACATTAGTGGCAGAACAGTGCCTGATTTGCTGCCTGCCCTCTCTTATCAGTAACTGCTTTAAAGACTTACAGGAGAGAGTAATCAGTTCAATGATATTCTATGGGAAAGTTCATAGTACCCCTAAATATGTTTAAAAAGATCATCCAATTATAAATGTAGAATGAGAGACATTGACTGGAAGATCTTCAAAGCAACGTAAAGATCATTTGGTTATTCTTTCTTAATTTGCAAATAAAGAAATAAAGACCCAGAGATGAGTAATGACTCACATAGCATCACACTAATTACCATCAGAGACAGAACTAATATACAATTCATGTGACTTCCAGTCCAGAGTTCTTTGTAAATATATAATGTTTCAGCAATCACTACTTTGGATGTGAACACTTATTTGCCGTCTTGTAACTTGACTATACCTTTACTAAGAAATCATTCAAATTACCATACATTAAATTACAAGTCAAATACTTATTCAGAAAGATGTGCTATATGATAGTTATCTCTCCTTTGCTGGTTGAGAAACAGGGTATAAGATCTAAGGAGAATTGATTATGCTTTCTTCAAATACTGTGTGGAAAATATTTTAAATTGTATTATTTAAAAATTTCAACGTATTAATTAACTATAGAACCAAAGTTTTATTATTTTTCTAATTAAAATTAAATTCAACCTTACTCCCCACTTTTAAGATGGTCATAAAATCCAGTATCAACTGATTTGGCAGAAATAACGTAAGAGTTTCTCTCTTCTTTCTCCTTAGATGGCACAAGAACCCTGAAGCATAGGCTGGATCGGAAAATGGTAGATGCCAGGCATCTACCTCATCTTTGATGGTTGTTAATACGATGCTTTTCAGGCCAGCATGGCTCATTTGCATGCAGGTAGCTCCGTTCTCCTCATGCAAAGCTAAGCCACAGAGATCCTGATCAAAGTTTCAAGACCACAGGCATACGGTGTATCAGTTAGTTTTGCTGTGCAACAAGCAACCTCAAAACTTAGTGATTTAAACAACCACATTTTTAGATCATAATTCTGTGGGTTGACAATTGGGCCTGATTTGGGTTATGTATGCATCTGTAGTTAGCTAGAAGTCAGCAAAACAGCTCTGCTTCTTTCAGATTGTCTGGCTGTTGGCTAGGGGATAGGACAGGAACAGTTATACATGTTTCTGATCTTCCAGCAGCATATCTCAGGTTTGCATACGTGGCAGCTTTGTAAGGTTACAAGAGAAAAAGCAGAGACATACAACACCTCTTACAGCTTAGATTCAGAACCACCATAGCATAATTTCTGCTGCATTATATTGGCCAGAAGTCCTAACTCAGCTCAGATTCAAAAGATGGAACAATAGACTTCAATTCTTGATGGAAGAAACTTCAAAATCACATTCCAAGAAACCTTGGATACAGGAAGGTATGGAGAATGTGGCCATTGTTGCAACGTCCTACACCCAGGCAAGTATCCTCATGGAGTCTCTCCCACTTTGGAGGCTATGCATTCTGATAAGCCCCCGCCTCTGCTGTTCTGGAAACCATAAATTTCACCACCTTCTTGGTTTCAGGGGTTCTATCAGCGTCATAGGGCACCTCTTTAATCACAGTACATCTGCTGATTTTCTCTTTGAGAAATACAGTTTAATTATTTACGTGGGCCTAAGCCTTTAGTAGTGAAGACGTATATGGGAAATTCCCTCCAGCATACCCTGTGAATTACTTCTCTTTCTGACTGTTAGCTACATCAGGAAGGTAACTCTTCGTGGACAGAAGGATCAGAAGCCTGGTCGTTATTACTGCAATAAGAGAGTATCTTTCATTCTTCTGTGATCCCCCTACAGAAAAAAAAAGAGTCAGTCATTTTTCAGTAGTGATTCTGTCACAGTACATTCTCATTTAATCTTCTTGCCACAAAACTTATAAGAAACTTGAGTTAGAATTATTAGTCATTTTCAAAACAAATTTTTGTAAGCAATGCTTTGTCCACAAAGGCATTATCTATGTCAAATAACTGGGACCACTCACAACTTACTTTTTTTCTATCTGTTCCTTTAGCTCTTTCATAGTCTGAGTATACATATGTTTCTTAGAGAAGGATAGCATATCATTATAAAGCACACTTAATTCTAGTTCAAACAACTATAGTTGAAGTACACTTTTCTTTATATTGCCATGACTTTTGGAAGATGCATTTTCTTGATTTATTTGCAAATGAACCCTACATAAAAAATAGTTCTTTTATTTTTTCTACAAAAAAAACTATTTTTTCTAGTTTTTCTTTTTCTACAAAAGCCTCTTCACATAAAAGCTTATTAAAATCCTAAAAGTCACACTAAACACAAATTCCCTAGTACCACAGATGAATATCATGTCTTTAAGAAGGCCAGAGTAGAAGGAGAAAAAGATTGAGAAAGTCATGTTTATCTAAGACTTACTTTATACTATGGGCTGTGCTAGACACTTCATATGGTTTAAATAAATGTTTACACTAGCAAGAAGTAATTATGATTGCCTTTTGTATTAACAGGAAAAGAGGACATGGTCAAACTGGGTAATTTGTAGAGAACTGAATAAAGAGACTATTTACCATGAGCAGTGTTAGTGGAAACACAGAGGGCGAGTAGAGTTCCCTGGGAATATAAGCAGCAGAGAACTAGTGAGAAGTTCTAGCCAGAGGGGCTAAGGCTATGAAAAACAGAATCTACTGAAAATGCTGTTGAAAATGAAGTCTGCGGTAGAAGGAAATTACCAACACTTCCACCCTCTGTCTCCTGCTAGCTCCCCATTGGCTGAATCTGACCAGAATCCAGAGCCTTGGAGCCTGTTGAAGCAGTCTCAGACTCCTAAGATAGAGCTGTGTGGGAAAAGGAGAAGGAGGTAAACCAGGAGACATCAGCATATTTCCCCTGCATCCCCCCATTTTACAGATGAACAGGTTGAGAGTCAAAGAAAATAGCTTCAGGAGATCACTGAGGTAAAACAGAATATAAAATCAGGTCTTTCTTGCTCTCTTTGCATAATATGTGTTCACTACCCTATTGAGTTTGGTAAAACATATATATACTCACCATAAAGAGTATTTTCCAAACCAATTCCATCCACCTTTAACTTCCACATCCATATCATCCCCAGGACTACACAATCAGGGATGGTTACTTTTGTTTAAAAAATTTTTTATTATACTTTAAGTTCTGGGGTACATGTGCATATGTTGCAGGATTGTTACGTAGAGATACACATGCCATGGTGGTTTGCTGCCTCCATCCCCTCATCACCTACATTAGGTATTTCTCCTAATGTTATCTTTCCCCAACCTCCCCAACCCCTGCTATTGCTCCCCTGGCCCCCACCCCACAACAGACCCCAGTGTGTGATACTCCTGTGTGTCCATGTGTTCTCATTGTTCAACACCCACCTATGAGTGAGAACATGTGGTGTTTGGTTTTCTGTTCTTGTGCCAGTTTGCTGAGAATGATGGTTTCCAGGTTTATCCATGTCCCTACAAAGGACATGATCTCATCCTTTTTTATGGCTGCATAGTATTCCAAGGTGGATATGTGCCACATTTTCTTTATCCAGTCTATCATTGATGGGCATTTGGGTAGGTTCCAAGTCTTTGCTATTATAAACAGTGCCGCAATGAACATACGTGTGCATGTGTCTTTATAATAGAATGATTTATAACCCTTTGGGTATATACTCAGTAATGGTGTTGCTGGGTCAAATGGTATTTCTATTTCTAGATCCTTGAGGAATCTTCACATTGTCTTCCACAATGGTTGAACTAATTTACACTTCCACCAACAGTGTAAAAGTGTTCCTATTTCTCCACATCCTCTCCAGCATCTGTTGTCTCCTGATTTTTTTAATGATTGCCATTCTAACTGGCGTGAGATGGTATCTCAATGTGGTTTTGATTTGCATTTCTCTAATGACCAGTGATGATGAGCATTTTTTCATATGTTTGTTGGCCACATAAATGTCTTCTTTTGTAAAGTGTCTGTTCATATCCTTCACCCACTTTTCAATGAGTTATTTGTTTTTTTCTTGTAAATTCATTTTAGTTTTTGTAGATTTTGGATATTAGTCCTTTGTCAGATGGGTAGATTGCAAAAATTTTTTCCCATTCTGTTGGCTGCCACTTCACTCTAATGATTATCTCTTTTGCCGTGCAGAAGCTCTTAAGTTTCATTAGGTCCCATTTGTCTATTTTGGCTTTTGTTGCCATTGCTTTTGGTGTATTAGTCATGAAGTCCTTGCCTACGCCTATGTCCTGAATGGTATTGCCTAGGTTTTCTTCTAGGGTTTTTATGGTGTTAGGTCTTATGTTTAAATCTTTAATCCAACTGGAGTCAATATTTGTATAAGGTGTAAGGAAGGGATCAAGTTTCAGCTTTCTGCACATGGTTAGCCAGTTTTCCCAACACCATTTATTAAACAGGGAACCCTTTCTCCATTGCTTGTTTTTTTCAGGTTTGTCAAAGATCAGATGGTTGTAGGTGTGTGGTATTACTTCCAAGGCCTCTATTCTGTTCCATTGGTCTATATCTCTGTTTTGGTATCAATACAGTGCTGTTTTGATTATTGTAGTCTTGTAGTATAGTTTGAAGTCAGGCAGTGTGATGCCTCCAGCTCTGTTCTTTTTGCTTAGGATTGTCTTGGCTATGCAGGTTCTTTTTTGGTTTCATATGAAATTTAAGGTGGTTTTTTCCAGTTCTGTGAGGAAGATCAATGGTAGCTTGATGGGGATAGCATTGAACCTATAAATTACTTTGGGCAGTATGGCGATTTTCACAATATTGATTCTTCCTAACCATGAGCATGGAATGTTTTTCCATCTGTTTGTGTCCTCTCTTATTTTCTTGAGCAGTGGTTTGTTGTTCTCCTTGAAGAGGTCCTTCACATCCTTTGTTAGTTGTATTCCTAGGTATTTTATTCTCTTTGTAGCAATTGTGAATGGGAGTTGGCTCATGATTTGGCTCTCTGTCTGTTATTGGTAAATAGAAATTATTGTGATTTTTGCACATTGATTTTGTATCCTGAGGCTTTGCTGAAGTTGCTTATCATCTTAAAGAGATTTTGGGCTGAGACAATGGGGTCTTCTAAATATACAATCATGTCATCTGCAAATAGAGAAAATTTGCCTTCCTCTTTTCCTAATTGAAATCCTTTATTTCTTTTTCTTGTCTGACTGCTCTGGCTAGAACTTCCAATATTATGTTGAATAGAAATGGTGAGAGAGGGCACCCTTGTTTAGTGCCAGTTTTCAAAGGGAATGCTTCCAGTTTTTGCCCATTCAGTATGATATTGGCTGTGGGTTTGTCGTAGATAACTTTTATTATTTTGAGATATGTTCCATCGATACCTAGTTTATTGAGAGTTTTTAGCATAAAGGGCTGTTGAATTTTGTTGAAGGCCTTCTCTGCATCTATTGAGATAATCATTGGTTTTTGTCTTTGGTTCTGTTTATGTGATGGATTACATTTACAGATTTGCGTAAGTTTAACCAGCCTTGCATCCACTGACAAAGCCTACTTGATTGTGACAGATAAGCTTTTTGATGTGTTGTTGAATTCAATTTGCCAGCATTTTATTGAAGATTTTCTCATCAATGTTCATCATGGATATTGGCCTGAAATTTTCTTTTTTCGTTGTGTGTCTGCCAGGTTTTGGTATTAAGATTATGTCGGTCTCATAAAATGAGTTAGGGAGTATTCCCTCGTTTTGTATTGCTTGGAATAGTTTCAGAAGGAATGGTACCGGACTTTGTAAGTCTGGTAGAATTCAGCTGTGAACCCATCTGGACCTGGACTTTTTTTGGGTGGTAGGCTCTTAATTGCTGCCTCAACTTCAGACCTTGTTATTTGTCTATTCAGAGATTCAACTTCTTCTTGGTTTAGGCTTGGGAGGGTGTAAGTGTCCAGGAATTTATCCATTTCTTCCAGGTTTACTGGTTTATGTGCATACAGTTGTTTGTAGTAATCTCTGATGGTAGTTTGTATTTCTGTGGGAACAGAGGTGATATCCCCTTTATCGTTATTTATGGCATCTATTAGATGCTTCTCTCTTTTCTTTTTTATTAGTGTGGCTAGCAGTCTATCTATTTCGTTGATCTTTTCATAAAACCAGCTCCTTGATTTGCTGGTTTTCTGAAGGGTTTTTGGTGTCTCTATCTCCTTCAGTTCTGCTCTGATCTTAGTTATTTCTTGTCTTCTGTTAGCTTTTGAATTTATTTGATCTTGCTCGTCTAGTTCTTTTAATTTTGGTGATAGGGTGTTGATTTTGGATCTTTTCTCGTGTCTCATATGGGCATTTATTGCTATAAATTTCCCTCTAGACACTGCTCTAAATGTGTCCCAGAGATTCTGCTGTGTTGTGTCTTCATTCTCATTGGTGTCAAAGAACATCTTTATTTCTGCCTTCATTTCATTATTTATCCAGTAGTCATTCAGGAGCAGGTTGTTCAGTTTCCATGTAGTTGTGCAATTTTGCTAATCCTGAGTTCTAATTTGACTGCACTGTGGTCTGAGAGACTGGTTGTTATGATTTCCATTCTTTTGCATTTGCTGAGGAGTAATTTACTTACAATTATGTGGTCAGTTTTAGAGTAAGAGTGATGTGGTGCTGAGAAGAATGTATATTCTGTGGATTTGGGGGCGGAGAGTTCTGTAGATGTCTATTAGGTCCACTTGGTCCAGATCTGAGTTCAAGTCTTAGATATCCTTGTTAATTTTCTGTTTCGTCAATCTGTCTAATATGGACAGTGGAGTGTTAATAGTCTCCCACTATTATTGTGTGGGAGTGTAAGTCTCTTTGTAGGTCATTAAGAACTTGCTTTATGTATCTGGTTGCTCCTGTATCGGGTGCATATATATTTAGGATTGTTAATTCTTCTTGTTGCATTGATTCCTTTACCACTATGTAATGCCCTTCTTTGTCTCTTTTATCTTTGTTGATTTAAAGTCCATTTTATCAGAGACTAGGATTGCAATCCCTGCTTTTTTTTTTTTTGCTTTCCATTTGCTTGGTAAATCTTCCTCCAACCCTTTATTTTGAGTCTATGTATGTCTTTGCACGTGAGATGGGTTTCCTGAATATAGCACACCAATGAGTCTTTATACAATTTGCGAGTCTGTATCTTTTGATTGGGGCATTTAGCCTGTTTACATTTAAGGTTAATATTGTTATGTATGAATTTGATCCTGCCATTTTGATACTAGCTGATTGTTTTGCCCGTTAGTTGACACAGTCTCTTCATTGTGTCAATGGTCTTTACCATTTGGTACATTTTTGCAGTGGCTGGTACTTCTTGTTCCTTTCCATGTTTAGTGCTTCCTTCAGGAGCTCTTGTAAGGCAGGCCTGGTGGTGATAAAATCTCTCAGCAATTGCTTGTCCATAAAGGATTTTATTTCTCCTTCACTTATGAAGCTTAGTTTGGCTGGAAATGAAATTCTGGGTTGAATGTTCTTTTCTTTAAGGATATTGAATATTGGCCCCCACTCTCTTCTAGCTTGTAGTGTTTCTGCTAAGAGATCCACTGTGAGTCTGATGCACTTCCCTTTGTGTGTAACCTGACCTTTCTCTCTGGATGCCCTTAGCATTTTTTCTTTCATTCAATCCTGGCGAATCTGATGATTATGTGCCTTGGGATTGCTCTTCTTGAGGAATATCTTTGTGGTGTTCTCTGTATTTCCTGGATTTGAATGTTAGCCTGCTTTGCTAGATTGGGGAAGTTCTCCTGGATAATATCCCAAAGAGTGTTTTCCAGCTTGGATTCATTCTCCCCATCACATTCAAGTAAACTGATCAAACGTAGATTAGGTCTTTTCACATAATCCCATATTTCTTGGAGGCTTTGTTCATTTCTTTTCACTCTTTTTTCTCTAATCTTTCCTTCTCATTTTATTTCATTGAGTTGATCTTCAACCTCTATTCTTCTGCTTGGTTGATTCGGCTATTGAAATTTTGTGTATACTTCGTGAAGTTCTCATGCTGTGTTTTTCAGCTCCATGAAGTCATTTATGTTTTTCTCTAAGCCGGTTATTCTAGTTAGCATTTCGTCTAACCTTTTTTCAAGGTTCTTAGTTTCTTTGCATTGCGTTAGAACATGTTCCTTTAGCTCAGAGAAGTTTGTTATGACCCACCTTCTGAAGCCTGCTTCTGTCAGTTCCTCAAACTCATTCTCCACCCAGTTTTGTTCCCTTGCTGGTGAGGAGTTGTGATCTCTTGGGGGAGAAGAGGCATTTTATCTTCCTTTGGTCTTTGAAGTTGGTGACTTTTGGGTGGGGTCTCTGAGTGGATGTCCTTTTTGTTGTAGTTGAGGCTGTTTCTTTCTGCTTTTTAGTTTTCCTTCTAACAGTCAGGCCACTCTGCTGCAGGACTGCTGGAGGTCCACTCTAGACCCTGCTTGCCTGTGAACGACCCACAGGGGCTGCAGAACAGCAAGGATTGCTGCCTGTTCCTTATTCTGGTAGCTTCATCCCAGAAGGGTACCTGCCAGATGTCATCCAGAGCTCTCTTCTATGAGGTACTCTTTGGATATACAGGGGTCAGAGTGCCGCTTGAGGAGGCAGTCTGTCCCTTGTCAGAGCTCAAGTGCTGTGCTGGGAGCTCCATTCCTACCTTCAGAGCTGCTGGGCAGGGACGTTTAAGTCTGCTGCAGCAGAACTCACAATCGCTCCTTTTCCCAGGTGCTCTGTCCCGGGAAGATGTGGCTTTATTTATAAGACCCCTATAGGCTCCTGCCTTTTTTCAGAGATGCCCTGCCCAGCAAGTAGGGAGTCTAGAGACAGTCTGCCTGCAGAGGTGTTGTTGAGATGCTGTGGGCTCCCCCAGCTGCTGTGTAAACTTCTTTGTGCTTTTGTTTACACAGGTAAAGTTAGAGCTGCCTCAGTAATGGTGGGCACCCCTCCTGCAACAGAGCTCCACTGTCCTGGGTTGAGCTCAAACTGCTGTATTGGCTGCAAAAATCCCAAGCTGGTGAGATTCAGTTTGCTGGTCTCCATGGGGGTGGGACCCACTGATCCAGATTACCTGGCTTCCTGCCTTCAGCCCTCTTTCTCTCAGGGATACGGGCAACTGTGTCTCGCAGGAGGCGCCAGTCAAAACAGCTGCTCAGATTTGTGCTGGCAATTCACAGTGCTGGCCCAGATTTGCCCTGGAAACCCGTGGCACCTGTCAGCAGGCAGGAATCTCTTGGTCTGTGGGTTGCAAAGACCGCGGGAAAAGTGCAGCATCCAAACTGGAGCTCTGGAGTGGCCAGAAACGTCCTTGATGGCCTCTGTTGGGTAGGAGGGAGGACCTTCATGCCCATTGTACTTCTTGGTGAGGCAGTGCCCCACCCTGACTCGGTTTGCCCTCCTAGGCTACACCTACTGTCCAACCAGTCCCATTGAGATGAACCTGGTACCTCAGCTGGAAATGCAGAGATCATTTGCCTTCTGTGTCACTCGCACTGAGAAGTGCGCTCTGGAGCTGTTCCTATTTGGCCATCTTGGTGGATGGACCAGGATGGTTACTTTTGTCATCACATTTTAATGGGACCCTTGAATAACCTCTATATTTAATACCATTTCTTTTACATTGCTTTTATTTTTGTTTCCTAATATGAACAATTCCACTACTAAGTGTTTTAATTAATTGTCAACAAATATTTATTAATTGCCTAGTATGCACCACAGCTATTTTTGTTGACACTGTAGAGGATACAACTGATGTCTGTATAGACATGGTCTGTACATTTTTGCTTATACTCTTGTTTTTGTTTTTTTTTTTCTTTTTTTTTAAAGCACTATATGCTCCAGGAGACCAGGGATCATTTCTGACTTGTTCACTACATTTTAGCAGTACCTGGAAGAGTGCCTAGCATATAGTAAGTGCCCAAAAAATATTGTTGGCTTAATGAATAATAATTTTAAAATACTGGAAATCAAATGTGATAAAACTCATAAATATGTGACACACATAGTGAGGAGTTTGGAGGCGGGGAAAGATGAAGGTCAGGAATAATTACAAAGACAGAGGAAGATTTGTTGAAAATGGAGATGCCCAGAGGAGCATTGAAGGGTGAATTGAGTTTAATAGATATCTGAGAGAAGACTTCAAAACATAAATGGAAATATGAGATTAAGAGATAAAAATAAAAAATATGAAATTCATTTCTCAACATAAACTTCATCAAATTCAAGACACTTTTGTAAGCTATGATACCAGCCATTTAGTTCAATCCTAAAGAACTGAGGTTCCTAGAAATCTAACCATGTTAATGCAATCTTTTTTACCTTATTAACTAAAATCGGTGCTTTTTAAAGAATTTTTTTAAGACTCCAAGACACAAATTAGTCAGAAGAGATTATATCAGGACTGTAAGAGGAATGCCTAATGATTTCCCATTGAGACGCTTATAAAATTGCCCTTGTTTGATGAGAGAATGAGTAGGAGCATTGTTGTTATGGAGAAAGACTATTTGTTGAAGCTATTCCAGGTGTTTTTCTGCTAAAGTTTTGACTATCTTTTTCAAAACACTCTTATAATAAGCAGTTGTTATTGTTTTTTGGCCCTCCAGAAAGTAAACAAAATGCCTTGAGCATCCCCAAAAAACTGTTGCCATGACCTTTTTCCTTGGTCCACTTTTGCCATAACCTTTGCTCTTGACTACCAAGAGGTAGCTATTGAGATGTCAATTTTAGCCAAGTGAGATGTCTGTGGTATTGGCTATTGCTTCTGTTGTTAATGGCTGGTCTTCTTCAATTACAGCATAAACAGGATTAATTTTTTCCTTGCCAATTGATGTGGATGGTCTGCTGTTACTCATCTTCAACATCGTCTTGTCTCTTATCTTCAACATTGTCTTGTTCCTTCTTAAAAAGAATTACCCATTTGTAAACTCTGGTTTCTTTGGGACATTGTTCCCATAAAGTTTTCATAAAGCCACGGTGATTTCACCATTATTCCACCCAAGCTTTACCAAAAATTTAATGTTTGTTCTTGCTTCGATTTTAGCAGAATTCATGTTGCATCTATAGGGGCTTTTAAAAAATTAATGTCTTACTGTTCTCAGTGCCTCAAACTAGACCTTGTTCAAACATGTTAAACAAGTTAGTATGAATTTGCCTTGGTGCAAAAAAATGTTGAAGTCCATACATAGTTTTTTCATAACACTTATTTTCCATAAACTTTTTGAAGATTCCTTGTAAATGGGAAGGGCATTTGGGTACTTTAGGCTTGAGGGAAAATGGCTCAGGTGACTAGATTTTTCCCAGAGGAAATCAAAACAAATGTGATAAAAGGGTAAAGTTTGTCCTGGAGGAACCAACTATGCCCCTTCTGGTGCATTCACTGGTCTCTTTCTCATTGTCTCTCCTCCTGTCGCTCTGGAGCACCTCCTTTCCCCAGCAATGTCTGCTGTTTTAAGTTGCATGATATTAAAAAACAAACAAACAAACAAGAAACACCTGCCCAGTTGTCCCTCTCAGCATAAGGCTTTGTTTGGTGTCTTCTAGCACTAAACTAAGAATGTATTTGTTTTAAGATTTCAATTTAGCTGTCATTCATATGGGAAGTTTTTCTCAACCCTTCCAGATATATTCCACCTGTCCTCCTAAAATGCTCATAGCTTCTTCCATGAAAGCAATTATTGGGATGTATTTAAGTGGTCTGTATTGTAGCCTCTCTCCCTGAAGTAAGGCAGAAGAGGTCTGAGATTGTCCTGCTGATGTCATGTGATGTATGAACAACTATGCAGACCTAAAAAGACATAGGGAGAATTTTAAATCATTTTATGAATATAATTTTATTTATCTCTTCTCAAATACTGTGTTTCAAACTGATAAAGGTGCTTTTCTTTGTGAAGGAGATTTTGGAACCCTCAAAATTACTTTGTAGTTATGCCTAGGAATAGAACTAACTTGATTTGAGAAATATGATTGCCAGTCATCTCGGTTTAACCAGGACTCAAGAGTTTTTGGGACCTGGGGATTTTCACTGCCAAATCCTGGAAAGTCCCAGGCAAACCAGGGCAAATTGGTTCCACCATATTGGAAAATAAAAAAACAAATAATAACAAGCTTCCTCTGTGCACTATGCTATATCTAGAAATACTAGCCAAGGTTATGTTTAGTGCTGCAAAATTTAATTTCTGATCTCACTTTTTCATCCCTTGAGTAATGGAACATTATGTCTTGGTAGGAAAGCACTCATCCTGTGCATAGAGAGTTGAGGCAGAGAATTCATAGACTCTGCCAATTTATGTTGCTTTTAGCATACCACAATAATTGGTTCTCTCAAAGTCACCCTTTATGCCTTGCGCTATAATTAACTGGAAGAACCTTCAAGTAGGTCGCTTTCCCTTTAGATGTTTTATTACAGATGAATTCACAGGAAATGATTTTTGTGGTTGTTGGTTGTTCTTAACTCTCAGAAGCTGTCGAGAGAGAATTACTTTCATCCCTCAAGAGGAGATACTGGATGAGAAGACAGCATTTATACTCAAGCACTTCAGCACTATTTGGATTTGAACCAAAGTGAATTGAATTCTGGTTCAACTCTTTCCATTATTTCCTTATTGTGTTCCTTGCTTATGCCTGTAGTAAAAGGAGTTGGTGGGTAATAGAACAAAGATAAAAAATAATACAAGATTTTAAGGAATTCATTTTCTTATTCAGAAAATAAGGTGGATGGAATATATAGTATTGGGAGTTCTCTCCAGTTTAACACTCCAAGCCAGGAGGGTGGCAGCTTCTTGGCAATTTTATTAGCTTGGAATCCACAGACTGGTTATCAATTTAACTTACGTAGCGCAAATGATTTTCTGGAACATCGGGATAAGATACGTAAGAAAAACTTTTGCTCTCCTGTGAACTTTATGTTTTATAGCCTCATGAATGATTGGGGCTTAGATTGGTCATTTGTTTGTTGTCTCATTCTCATGGATCACAGGTATATATCAGATGAAGGCAAACCTAAGCCAATCCTTTTAGGCAGAAGTCGGCAAGTGCATTTAATAGCTGGCTCAAGAGAATGCATGAAGCTTTTTACACGTGCTGTTTATCATTTTCTTCTCACATAAAATCTACAAGGTAGATCTTATGATGGTTCTTGTTTATAGGAGAAAATCAATTGAGGAGTGGAAAGTTTGAGGCTTCCCTTTTTGTAAGCAAATACATAAGTATTCCAATATAGGTGATCTGACCCCAGAGCTATCTGCTTATTTACCATGCCACAGGACTTGCATAGGTGTGAACATTTTTTTTTCTTTTTCTCACACACACATATCTATGTATATAAGTGTACATATACACACATGCACACACACACATATATATAAATACTTTTTTTTTTTTGTAGAGACAGGGTTTTGCCATGTTGTCCAGGCTGGTCTCAAACTCCTGGGCTGTAGCCATCCACTTGCCTTGGCCTCTCAAAGTGTTGGGATTACAGGCATGACCTGCTGCATCTGGCCTCCTTACCCTTTTATAAAGAAAAATGGTCTCCAGTTCTTAGATAATTCCCCATAATATCACAAGGGGCTTGACCCTTTTTGTGTAACTTTAGAATTTCTCAGTTTCTGAATTAAAAAATAATTATTCCCAAGCTAGAGCACAAATTGTCAATTGTCCTAATTAGATGGATACTCAGAAATCAAACCTGGTAATTTTCCTGCCAAGAATGTCAATCCTAGCTTCTACAATCTAAATTTTGAATTTAGGAAATAATCGATGAAAAGATAATGAAAATAGAAACATAATATGAGATAAACACTTTGAGAGAGAAAAATATTTATTAATTTAGAAAGTTACTATTTTCTGAGATTCATTAGGTTCATGATCTTTTACACAAATCCCATATGTTTCTTTTTCTTATCGTGTTCTCTATATCCAATAAAATGCTCTCCTTTTAATATTCCTGTCATGTTGCATTAAAATAATTTTGAAATGAAAGATGTATCATAAAACCTCAGGAGAAATAGTAAAGTAATAAAGTAATTTTTATATCTTGGTGATAACTGTGATATAAGAATTAATATTTTAATCCCATTTTATAGATGAGGAAACAAAGCTAAAGGTAAAGTGAATTGCCAATGATCACTTGTCAACCAAATTGAATATCAAAAACTGGAACCCAGTTTTTCATAAGAAGCAATGGCTTGCACGGTACATAATAGCCATCCAAGGAAACACAAAATGATTCCCTGGGTCATCACTCCAGTGCTTACACTGCTAGGAGAATTGTGCAGTTAGACTTGGAGAAATAAATATCACCACTACTAGAAAGTCACTCATGTAACCATGAGCATTCATCAAGGCCCTGAAGTTCTTTCTCTAGTAACATCAGCCTTCTATATCCAATCCTAAATCTGGATATTGTTTTCCTTGATGCTGGAATTACTCTGGGTTGATTAAATTCATCTGGATTTTAAATATATTGCTCATGTAGAATTTTCAAACAGTGACATATTTTGTGACAGGATGGCCCTGCCAGACAGAAGTAGAACCTGGATTATTATCATTAATAAAATAATAAGAATAACTTCTTATAATGTGGTTATTTGCTATTTACTAATCACTTTCACATTGATTAAGTCATTGATCTCAAGACAATGTTTTAAGTGGAGGATATGATGTTTTAAATCTTATATTTCTTTGATTGAGGGTGGGCTAATAAGACATTTATAGGTGAATCCATCCTGTAATGATGCATAAATTTATATACAAAAAGTTACAAGGGTCTTTCAGTATTATTGCATTAACTTCTGAATTATAGTGTGGTTCCTTATCAATTCCCTCAAAACTGATTATTAGAATCCTGGTGGCAAATATTAGTAGCTTGCGGGTTCCAAAATAATATCCCCATATTTTAACTTTATGGTACCAGAGAGTCTGGAACTAAAGAAGAAAAATAATCACTAGGGTTAATATTTATTTATTACTTTGTTTTCAGAAGGAACTATACACCTTCTGGCAAAACATTAGTGAGTTCCTAGAACAATTATGATGCTTGCTGTGGATAGACAGAGGACCAATTTCATACTGAGACAAAGCAACATGAAAAACTCAAAATGTTATTGAAGTCATAGACCATAAAATTTTGCTACATAGTTACTACAAGTCAGCAGGTATTGAGAGCTGATTCTATGGCATCAAAAGACCTACATGCAATTTCAGCTACTCCATTTTCAGAGCAAGAAATGTATCATTCACCTCAGTCAGCCGTAGCTTCAGGGCTGTTTTTGAATATATGTTCACTATAAAGGGCCATATAATGGGATTGATGGTCAGAGGCACTGGGATGGAGCTGGGTGAGCTTGAATGAGCTGAAATACTGAACAAGTTTCAGTGTCCTTGTCTGTAGAATATGAATAATGATAACAACTACCTCATAGGTATTAGCATTATTTTTTCAGGATTGAATGAAGAAATGAATGTGTGTGAAAATGTCTTTCAACCTGTAAAACACATGCTAGCCAGATCACGTTAATATAGAAAGTGAATCTACAACTGAAAACATCGTGCTGTCTTTGGATATTAATCAATGTTCATATTCACCAATGAATTATGGAGAAACAATCCTAAGGAAGGCCATCTTCTAAGTCATGCTTTTAACCTGATTTTAAAACTGCTGCCTCCTATTTTGAGGGATCTTCTTTTCACATTGAACATGTTGGAGTTGTTCCAGGGTATACGCTGGTCTTTTTCCTGCCATCTCTCTGCTACCTCCCTAGGCAATCTCATCTGCACCCTACCTTCAATTTCCATTGATACAGTGACACCCCCCAGATCCACATTTTGAACGTAGATTATTGCCTCTCCTTTAGACTGTCATGGCTAACTGCTGACTGGTTATCTCCAACAGTATGCCCATAAGTACTTCAAACATAGTCTGCCTCTGCTCCACACCTAATCCTTCTTCTGTATTTCTCATCTTTGTGAATGGTCTCATCATCCATTACTTCTTTAGGTCAGAAATCATGTTTAACATTGACTTTCAATCGCCATCATTCCTCAAATTCAATCAGTCACCAAGTGTTGTTCACTCCACTGTCTAAATATCTCTCCAATTCAATTCTCTCTATTTCCACTGCTTTCACCCAAACTAGATCACCATGATTAGTCATTTAAATTACTTCTTCTAGTTTCCAATCTTTATTTTCTCCCAATCAATTCTCCACATTCTGTTCTGAATGATTTCCCCCAAATCTAAAAATGATCAATTGACATCTATAGTAAAAACCCTTAAGTGGCTTCTGCATGCCCAACAACTGAACATGACTCACAGGCCTTCATGATCTAGCTTCTGCTCATTACCATAGTTTTTATCTCTTACCACCCCACCTTCACTCTCTGTACACCAGCTTTGCAGAAGTTTCTGCCAGTCTTCCACTGTATCATGCTCCCTCTTGCCTCTAGTCTTTAGCACAGGGCAGGTATTCTGCTAGAAATGTTTTATCACTGTTCTGCCTGCAACACACACGCTTTCCTTTCTTTATTATTATTATTTTTTTGTATTTATTCTTTTTTTTTTGTATTTTTTTCTTTCTTCTTCATTTGGTTTTTTCCTTTCTTAATTCATACTTAGTTTTTCTTTTCTTTTTTTTAATTGTAGTTTAGATTCTGGGGTACGTGGGCAGATCACGCAAGATTGTTGCATAGGTACATTTATGGAAAGGTGGTTTGTTGCCACCATCCCCCCATCACCTATACCTGACATTTCTCCCTATGTTATCCCTCCTTCACCCTCCCTCCTACTATCCCTCCCATAGCCCCTCCAACAGACCCCAGTGTGTGATGCTCCTCTCTTTGTGTCCAAGTGTTCTCATTGTTCAACACCCACCTATGAGTGAGAACATGCAGTGTTTGATTTTCTATTCCTGTGTCAGTTTGCAGACAATGACGGTTTCCAGGTTCATCCATGTCCCTACAAAGGACATGAACTCATCCTTTTTAATGGCTGCATAGTATTCCAAGGTGGATATGTACCACATTTTCTTTATCCAGTCTATCATTGATGGGCATTTGGGTTCATTCCAGGTCTTTGCTATTGTAAACAGTGCCACAAGGAACATGCGTGTGCATGTGTCTTTATAATAGAACAATTTATAGTCCTTTGGGTATATACCCAGTAATGGGATTGCTGGGTCAAATGAAATTTCTATTTCTAGTTCCTTGAGGAATCTTCGCATGTCTTCCACGATGGTTGAACTAATTTACGCTCCCACCAACAGTGTAAAAGTGATCCTATTTCTCCACATCCTCTCCAGCATCTGTTGTCTCCAGATTTTTTAATGATTACCATTCTAACTGGCATGAGATGGTACCTCAATGTGGTTTTGATTTGCATTTCTCTAATGATTACTGATGATGAGCATTTTTCATCATCACTATGTTTGTTGGCCTCATATATGTCTTCTTTTGAAAAATGTCTGTTCATATCCTTTGCCCACTTTTGGATGGGTTTTTTTTTTTTTCTTGTAAATCTGTTTCAGTTCTTTATAGATTCTGGATATTAGCCCTTTGTCCGATGGGTAAATTGCAAAAATCTTTTCCCATTCTGTTGTTTGCTGGTTCACTCTAATGATTGTTTCTTTTGCTGTACAGAAGCTCTTAATTAGATCCCATTTGTCTATTTTGGCTTTTGTTGCCATTGCTTTTGGTGTTTTAGTCATTCAGTCCTTGCCTATACCTATGTCCTGGGTGGTTTTGCCTAGGTTTTCTTCTAGGGTTTTTATGGTGTTAGGTCTTATGTTTAAGTCCTTAATCCATCTCGAGTTAATTTTAGTATAAGGTGTCAAGAAGGGGTCCAGTTTCTGCTTTCTGCACGTTGGTAACCAATTTTCCCAACATCATTTATTAAACAGGGGATCCTTTCCCCATTGCTTGTTTTTGTCAGGTTTGTCAAAGATCAGATGGTTGTAGATGTGTGGTGTTGCTCCAGAGGCCTCTGTTCTGTTCCATTGGTCTATGTCTCTGTTACGACACCAATACCATGCTGTTTTGATTACTGTTGCCTTGTAGTATAGCTTGAAGTCAGGCAGCATGATGCTGCCAGCTTTGTTCTTTTTGCTTAGGATTGTCTTGGCTATGCAGGCTCTTTTTTGGTTTCATATGAAGTTTAAAGTGTTTTTTTCCAGTTCTGTGAAGAAGGTCATTGGTAGTTTGATGGGGATAGCATTAAATCTATAAATTACTTTGGGCAGTATGGCCATTTTCACAATATTGATTCTTCCTAACCATGAGCATGGAATGTTTCTACATCTGTTGTTGTCCTCTCTTATTTCCTTGAGCAGTGGTTTGTAGTTCTTGAAAAGGTCCTTTACCTCCTTTGTTAGTTGTATTCCTAGGCATTGTATTCTTATAGCAATTGTGAATGGGAGTTCGCTCTTGATTTGGCTTTCTTTTAGTCTGTTATTGGTGTATAGGAAAGCTTGTGATTTCTGCACATTGATTTTGTATCCTGAGACTTTGCTGAAGTTGCTTATCAGCTTAAGGAGATTTTGGGCTGATATGATGGGGTCTTCTAAATATACAATCATGTCATCTGCAAATAGAGACAATTTGACTTCCTCCTTTCCTAACTGAATACTCTTTATTTCTTTTTATTGTCTGATTGCTCTTGGAAGATGGCTAAAAGGAAGCTTCTCTGGAGTGCAGCTACCACTGAGTGAGACAGAACCAGAGCGATATCTGCGTCTCCGAGCAAGGTACAGGTTTTGTTTTAAAGGGACTGGTTGAACAGCAGGATTAACCCCCAAAAAAGGCAGTGAAAGCAGCCCAAAGGCATCCAGCTGAGGCAAGGCGGGGCACTGCCCCACCTGGAAAGTGTATCAGGCACGGAGGATTGGGGGGGGTGGGCATCACCTCCTCGGTTCTCTGACTCAGATACAGCAATTCACTCTGAGACTTCAGCAGCACACAGACCAGGAAAATGCTGCCTTGCTGAGAACTACCCAGAGGTGCAGACCCAGGCGACAGTCCAAACCGGCAGCCCTGGACAGACAGGTGCCTTATTAGCGCAAACCAGGGCGGAGATTTGGACTAATCCCAAATATGCTTGCAAAAAGGGGCTGCCTGTCCCACAGAAGGGAGAGTTGAAAGCGGGGAGGGGGATATGACCTGACAGGCTCCTCCCCCACAAGATCCAGCAACCGGAGTTGCTGGAGAGTTGCAGGGAGAGCAACCTCTTCCTGGAGAGTTTTGCAGTTAACACATCCTCCACCGGGAACGGCAGGCTGGCAGAGTGAAAGAGCCCGCCTTTGGGAAGACAGGGCTAACCCCACCAGTATGGAAACTAGGCGAAGAATAAACAGCAGCCTGGCTGAGACTGAGGCAGCCCAGCAGCGCCTCCACAGGGAGACAATGGACAGACTGTCTCAAGTGGCACACTGACACCTGCATTTAAAAAAAGCCTCATACATTAAAGACTTAAACATAAGACCTAACACCATAAAAACCATAGAAGAAAATCTAGGCAAAACCATTCAGGACATAGGCGTAGGCAAGGACTTCATGACCAAAACACCAAAAGCATTGGCAACAAAAGCCAAAATAGACAAATGTGACCTAATCAAACTCCACAGCTGCTGCACAGCAAAAGAAACAGTCATTAGAGTGAATCGGCAACCAACAGAATGGGAAAAAATTTTTGCAGCTTACCCATCTGACAAAGGGCTGATATCCAGAATTTACAAAGAACTAAAACAGATTTACAAGAAAAAAACAAACAATCCCATTCAAAAGCGGGCGAAGGATATGAACAGATACTTTACAAAAGAAGACATACATGAGGCCAACAAACATGAAAAAATGCTAATCATCACTGGTCATTAGAGAAATGCAGATCAAAACTACATTGAGATACCATTTCACGCCAGTTAGAATGGCGATCATTAAAAAATCTGGAGACAACAGATGCTGGACAGGATGTGGAGAAATAGGAATGCTTTTACACTGTTGGTGGGAGTGTAAATTAGTTCCACCATTGTGGAAGACAGTGTGGTGATTCCTAAAGGACCTAGAAATAGAAATTCCATTTGACCCAGCAAGCCCATTACTGGGTATATATCCAAAGGATTATAAATCATTCTACTATAAGGACACATGCACACGAATGTTCATTTCAGCACAGTTTACAATAGCAAAGACCTGGAACCAATCCAAATGCCCATAGATGATAGACTGGACAAGGAAAATATGGCACATATACACCATGGAATATTATGCAGCCATCAAAAACGATGAGTTTGCATCCTTTGTAGGGACATGGATGAACCTGGAAACCATCATTCTCAGCAAACTGACACAGGAACACAAAATCAAACACCGCATGTTCTCACTCATAGGCAGGTGTTGAACAATGAGAACACATGGACACAGGGAGGGGAGCACTACACACTGGGGTCTGTTGGGGGGAAATAGGGGAGGGACAGCAGGGGTTGGGGAGAGATAGCATGGGGAGAAATGCCAGATATAGGTGAAGGGGAGAAAGGCAGCAAATCACACTGCCACGTATGCATCTATGCAACAATCTTGCATGTTCTTCACATGTACCCCAAAACCTAAAAAGCAATTAAAAAAGCCTCATACAGGAGAAATAACCCCAACTTTAACAGAAAGGATGTCCACTCAGAGAAGATGGAAGAAACCAATGCAAAAAGATGAAAACATCAAAGTCCAGAACACCTCTCCTCCCCAGAGAGATCACAACGACACACAAGCATGGCAACAAAACAGGTGAGAAAATGATTTTGACGAGCTGACAGAAGCAGGCTTCAGAAGATGGGTAATAACAAACTTCTCTGAGCTAAAAGAACATGTTTTAACCCAATGCAAAGAAACTAAGAACCTTGAAAAAAGATTAGATGAAATGCTGACTAGAATAACCAGCTTAGAGAACAACATAAACAACTTGATGGAGCTGAAAAACACAGCACGAGAACTTCACGAAGCATACACAAGTTTCAATAGCCAAATCAATCAAGCAGAAGAAAGGATATCAGAGATCGAAGATCAACTCAATGAAATAAAAAGAGAAGGCAAGGAAAGAGAAAAAAGAGTGAAAAGAAATGAGCAAAGCCTCTAAGAAATATGGGATTGTGTGAAAAGACTTAATCTACACTTGATCAGTGTACCTGAAGAAGACGGGGAAAATGAATCCAAGCTGGAAGACACTCTTCAAAATATTATCCAGGAGAACTTCCCCAACCTAGTGAAGTAGGCCAACATTCAATACAGGAAATACAAAGAACACCACAGAGATACTCCTCAAGAAGAGCAACCCCAAGGCACATAATCGTCAGATTCACCAGGGTTGAAATGAAGGAAAAAATGCTAAGGGCAGCCAGAGAGAAAGTTCAGGTCACCCACAAAGGAAAGCCCATCAGACTCACAGCAGATCTCTTGGCAGAAACCCTACAAGGCAGAAGAGAATGGAGACCAATATTCAACATCCTTAAATAAAAGAACTTTCAACCCAGAACCTCATATCCAGCCAAACTAAGCTTCATAAGTGAAGGAGAAATAAAATCCTTTATGGATAAACAATTACTGAGAGATTTTGTTGCCACCAGACCTGCCCTACAAGAGCTCCTGAAAAGCACTAACCACAGAAAAAAACATCCAGTACCAGCCACTGCAAAAATGAACCAAATGGTAAAGACCATACTCAGTTTTTCAACTCTCAAATTAAACTTCAGTCTTCCAGGAAACTTTCCTTGCTTGTAACACTGTGAAGTCTAAGTTAGGTATCTGTACATTTGCCATCATAAGGCTATCTTGTAATCATTAGCTTCTCCTCTAACATTTCCACTAAACTCATACAATTGATAGGAACAAGGCCTGAGTCTGTCTTATGTATCCCTCTCTTCTCATGTATTAAGTCAAGATTCAACCAGAGTAACAGAACCAGTAGGAAATAGCTGTTAAGTGATTTATTGCAAGTAAGAGACCTAAGTGATTTTAGGGTCTGACTGGGAAAGTCTGAAATATGTACGGCTGGCTCTCAGGAAGGACAGATTGGAACTCAGGCATGAGTTGAACTGAAGTCTGCAGATATTGAACTTCTCTAAGCCTCAGTGTCCTTGTCTGTAAAATAGGAATAATGCTAATAGCTACCTCACAGGGCTTTTCTTCAGGGAAGCCTCAGCTTTGCTCTCAGGCCTTTCAATGGACTGAATCAATCAAGCCCACTCAGATTATTTAGAATAATCTCCCTTACTTAAAATCAATTGATTGTGGACTTTAATCACACACAAAATGCCTTCATGGCAACCCCTGAAGTAACATTTGATTGAATAACTGGGGACTGTGGCCTAGCCAAGTTGACAAATAAAACTAATCACCACATCTTCATATTTAGTATAGAGTAGGAACTCAGTAAATATTTGTGAAATGAACAGAAACCTGGACCATTTTGTTCAACAAGGGCATTCC
This sequence comes from Aotus nancymaae, assembly GCF_030222135.1. Taxonomy (NCBI): domain Eukaryota; kingdom Metazoa; phylum Chordata; class Mammalia; order Primates; family Aotidae; genus Aotus; species Aotus nancymaae. Next base: position 52,626,876 of record NW_026988425.1, on the reverse strand, counting down.
CTGGGTGCATATGAAGTGTTCTACTTTATACTACTTAATCCATCACTATCATATTATTTATGTTTTTTACTTATCAAAGTTGGTGATTTTTTTCTTCTTGGTACATCTGAAAGAAAGAAAATTACATGTCCCATGCTATTTATGATCCCTCAGATTTCTTTAGAAAGAATACATTCAAGCCAGGTGCAGTGGCTCACGCCTGTAATCCCAACACTTTGGGAGGCTGAGGTAGGAGGATCACTTGAGCCCAGGAGTTTGAGGTTACAGTGAGATTGCGCCACTGTACTCCAGTGTGTGTGACAGAAAACCTTTTCTCTTGCAAAAACAAAAAGAATCCATATTAATTCACGTCATTCAATGTGACAGACATTGAGCTTCTTGAGGTCAGGACTGTGTGTTAATATTTGTGTGCTCTCTCAGCCTTACCAGTGTATGTGTGCAGTAACTGTTCAATGCAGCTCTGTTGTAAAAAACTAAATTAACCTACTAAGATTTCTTTAAATGATCAATTTACAGCATTTTCTTTTTTTTTTAATTTTTTTTATTGCATTTTAGGTTTTGGGGTACATGTGAAGAACATGCAAGATTATTGCATAGGTACACACATGGCAGTGTGATTTGCTGCCTTCCTCCCCATCACCTATATCTGGCATTTCTCCCCAAGCTATCTCTTCCCAACTCCCCACCCCCTGCTGCATTTATAAATCCTTATAATTGATCTTGGACTCATTGTAATAAATGCCTTAAAAGAAGTGAAAATATACGTTTGGGAGTAAATGAAAAATTTTTTCTTGAGCATCAATGCAATATCAGATTACCCATTGTAATTAATAATTGTGAAATAATGTTCAATGTAAACATTATATATATATGACAATACTCTGAATACAATGTGATGCTTATCAAAAATCAGCTAAAATAAAAATGTTTTTAAGATTACATATTATATGACTTGATCAGAGGAAGAAAGAAGGAAGTTCAGCATATTTCCTCAATTCTAAGATGTCATCAATTGATTACAAGATACAGCATTATTGTATTTACCATTAAGAACAAAAGAAAAATCTGTGCCAATCCATCATGACTCATTATTAATTATAAATTGCATCCCAAGTTCAGGTAAGTTACAATGTAAAAAAAAATTTTTTAAAACTGCATCTCAGAATTGATTAAATGTGATGTGTTATCCTGATTAGTAGTAGTCATGCCCCATCAGGGTGATGATCAGGTATCTGCTTCATTTTGTCCAACGTAGAACAAAAAAAGCAAACTCAGTCATCACCAAATTATGTTAATCACCTGGTCATTGTATTTTTCTATATTGATGGGTGGGCTTCTATGTATTTTAATTGATTTCCAAAGGATCTATCATTTTACCTTTGAATAAAATAAAAATATTTCTAGACCGTAAACTTACCCATAACACTGAAGGTGCATTTTGTTTCAGGATGATTCACCTGAATTTTTCTTTCCTGGGAGGCTATAAAAAGCAGTAGTCTGGAGTGTAGACTTTATAGCCTGACCGACAAATCTTGGTTCTTACTTTTTAGCTACATGTTAACTGATCTCTCTATGCCTTGGTTTCTGCAGCTGGAAAATGGAGATTACAATAGTACTACTCATGGTACATAACGATTCAATGAGTTTACGTGGGTAATGTGCTTAGAAAGTGTCTAATGTATATAGTATGTGCCAATAAATGCCAGCTTTTATTTAGTATTACTATTGACTCTCAGAGAGATTGAAAAATATCAAGGAAATATTTTTTTCTTTCCTGATGTTGCTACTGTAACCTCCAAGTATACAGACTAATGAAGAAAAACTAGCTTCCTCCAGTAGAATAATTCCTGTACCGGTATCTGCTATTGTGCTATTTCCTGCTAGGAACTCAGAAGATGAATTCATCTGAAGCCATTACTATAACAGATTCTTATTATTGCCTCCTTCTTAGCCTCTGAATTCTCAGTATTTTTGTAGTGTTTTTCCAGTGTTGGCCGAGCTGCCAATATAACTGTTTCATTAGAAGAACAGTTATATTAACTATGTACAGCATTATTTTTGCTGCTTACTCTCAAGAGTGACACTTGAGGCAAGAGACAGGCTATTGGACTAATGGTGTGGTGCAGCCCAAATCAGTGAAAAGAGTGTGAAGAGTGTAATCTTTGTAATCAGACCACCCACAATTGGAATCTTTATTCTATGTATGCACTAGCTTTCTGACCTTGGGGAAAGTACTTAAATTCTCGGAATCCTAATTTGGGGGGTAATTTTTTTGATTGGTGTAATTTTGAACTTACAGGAAAGTTGCAAGAAAGACACAAAGAAATCTCATATGTTCTTTACTTCATTTATTGTTAACACTTTCACATTTGCTTTATAATTCTGTGTGTGTCGTATGTATATATGTGTATACTTTCAGATTTTTTTCTGAGTCATTTGAGAGTAGATAAGAATATTCTCTTATATAACGAGAGTACATTTATCAACTTTAGGAAATTTAGCATCAATATAATTCTATTACCAAGGCCATATTCAAAATCCACCAGTTGTCCTAATAATGTCCTTTATTGCTTTTTTCCCAGTCCTAAATCTAATCACAAGGTTCGCACATTTCATTTAGTCGTCATGACTTTTTCATCTTCTTGAATTCAATTTTCATTAACTTTTTTGAACTCGACATTTTTGAAGAGTACAGGCCAATTATTTTGTAAAATGTTCCTCATTTTGAGTTTGCCTGAGATTTCCTTAAAATTAGATTCAGGTTATGCATTTTGGGCAGGAATAGTACCTAGTGATATGTACTCAGGACATCACATCAGGGGGTATGAGAAGTAAATTTATTTCAGAATTGGTGATGTTAACTTTGATCATTGATTAAGCTTTTTGCATATTACAGTTACTATTATTCCTTTTGTAATTAATAAGTAATATGTGGTAATATATTTTTTGGGATATGTGGAGATATCCTGATTCTCATCAAATATTCACCAACCAGGTTTAGAACCCATTGATAATTCTTGCTGGATCAATTATAACTATGGTAGAAAAAAAATGGTAATTTTTTTAAAAAATGATGTTTTTCTTTAAAAAACTATATTACACCTACATTTATTAGTTGTATTCTATTGTAAGAAAGCTTTCTCTTGTCCCCATTTAAGTATATATTTAATATCAGTATGAACTTAGTATTCTTATTGTATTCAAGTAGTTATATTAGTATTATTATTATTAACTTTAACATCCCTTAACCTGAAATCAATTTTCAGGGTCGTAATTTCCAAAGGAAACTTCTTGTTCTTTTTGAGACAGTGTCTCACTCTGTCACCTAGGCTGGAGTGCAGTGGTGTGGTCATGCTCACTTCCACCTCAAATTCCTGGGCTCAAGTGATCCTCCCACCTTGGCCTCCAGACATGAGCCACTGTGCTGAGATTACAGACATGAGCCACTGTGCCTCACCCAAAGGAAATTTCTACCCAGTTTAAGACAGAAGAAATGTCATCCCACTATACAAGCAGGACTGTGCTTATAGGGCGAATGCCCTATCTAAGCTAAATGGTTACTGAATGCCAAGTGAAAGAAACAGTATTTTCGAAGCTACTCTGAGTGTTGTGGGTGATGTGTTTTTTTTTAAATTAAGGTAAAATTTAGATACAATAAAATTCACCCTTTTTAATATATACTTCTGAGACTCTGAAAAATGTACAGGGTGTTTAGTTACCCAAAAAATTACCTAATCCACCTTTATAGTCACACCCCCATCCCTGACAACTCAAACCCTGGCAACTGGTGTTTTCCATCCTTAAGGTTTTGCTTCTCCCAGAATTTCATGTACATCGAGTCATACAGAACGTAGTCTTTTGTGTCTGGCTTCTATCACTTGGCAGAATGCACTTGAGATTTCACCCGTGTTGCTATGTCAGTGTAATTTGTTCTTTTGCTTGCTGAGTAGTATTCTATTGCGTGGATGCATCACAGTTTTTTTTCCCTCCATTGTGGTTCCTGCTTATGATTACTCAAACCTTCATTCCTCCCTTCTCTCTTCCTCAATCTTTTCTTCTTTTTTCTTCCTTCTCATCTCCATCTCTACCCTCAAGGAGATGAAGTACTCTTCTCTTTGGTTAGATTTAAGGATACTTATTTAACCATCTTTTGTGGTTGGAGCCTTGTGGATAAATATAAACTTATACTAAGCCACTTATTTCTCTCAAAATACAATGTGAAAATTAAAAGAGAAGGCTTTGTCTGCTAGTATCCCAGCTCTGCCACTTACTAGCTGTGTGATCTTGATCAAGTTACCTAATATCTCTGTGTCTGTAAGTCCTTACAGGTGAAATGGAGAGAAAAACAGTACCTATAGCCTTGGGCTACAAGCATTAAATAAGTTCATTCATACTTTGAGCCATTTTGACACATGGGAAGGCTTTTATTTTAAGAAAAAGCATAGTATATCAAACATAATTGGAGTTTGGTCTTGCTGTAGGAGAGTGGTCCTACAGTCTTGGGAAGGTGGGTTTGGGCTGAGGGGACGGGAGCTAGAAGCTCTGTTCATCTGTAAGCTATGTGGTCATCCTATAGGTGGTAGTGGGAAGTTTCCATATTTTTTAACCTCTTTTTGCTAGTGGAAAGCTGCCTAATACATCCTCATGCACTTTCCCCATTGTCCCTGCTCTGAGATAATTGGATTGACCTAGCCAGTATAAAAGCTGTGTCTGGGTGAATTACGAGTTTGGCATTTATCTGACTTACAAAGCCCTTTTAGCAATAGAAGCACAAGCTTGCTGGAAAATATTGCTGCCTTAATCCTTGTGTGGGCTCTCAGGTCATGTCACTCCTGTGGACACCTTGCCACCACCCTCAACAACATTATTCTGTGCACATCTTCAATCTTTGCTGAACTGCTCCTGGGAAAGGACAGAAAGAATTACAAGCAAAAAAAGATTTTATTTTTCTTTTATTCTGACCTCTTTGAGGCTGAAATATAAAATAAGTGCTTCCAACCTAACTCATAGTTCACATGCCTCATTAAGTTCTATACGTTTCACCTACTGTGCCCACTCTACCGGAAAATAATTCATTTTTTCCATATTATTCTATAAACCTAGTATTTGCTTCACTTATAGAATCTTCCTTTGAGATTTTAGAGACCCATTTTTTTTCAGACATGGATCTGTATTTCTTGGACTTCTATTTTTATAAGCAGTCTAAGCTTCTGCAAACCCTGCAGTAATTATAAAATAGTATCAGAATAAATTATCACTGTGTTAAGCTTCTGATATAAAAAAAAGTCTTCAATTTCAGCCTTTTGTAAATGATAAAGCATTTTCATGCCAGTTACATGAGTATAACTTATATTTTAAACATTCAAATAAACAAGAAAAAATTAAAATGACCTAAAGTGCCACCACCTGATGATAATCCCTTTTTCCATTGTTTTTTTTCCCAAAATTACCTATATGTCTATCTATGTGTAAAACAAGAGTGTCTTACCTTAACTTCCTATGCCAATAAATATGTTTCTACATTTTAATGGCCTCATGATTTTATGTCATTTTTATCATCTGCTAAATAATATATAATCCATACATGAACGTCTGTACTCTTTACTATGTTTATTGATTTTTTCTATTCCTTTATCTCTCTGTGTATTCCAATGCTACTCCCATGATACTTTAGTTTTTGTAACTTTGTTCTACTTTTTAATGTTTGATTGAGCAAGTTCCCTCTCATTGCTCATTGTAAAAATTTTCAACTAAAGAATTGTTAGTATTTAAATCATAGTATCTAATCTTAGAAGATAGTTGTAATTTTAAATATTTCCCTCACACTCTTACACAGATTGTGCAAGTGCACACACGTGCACACACCTTAAGGCAGAGCTATTGAAGGAAAATGGTGAAGTAAAGAGAGCTGGTTTTCAGCATTCTCATTCCTTTTTTCATATGGGTTTCTTCTAATGCTGGCAGTCCCTGGAGATGCACAGCGTTCTCGATCTCTCTACCAGTTCTCCACCACATCTTCCCTTCAGTTAATGGTCCAGCTAGAAAGGAAAGGCAATCTCATGTCAGACTTCTCTCTTACAGACATTTGCATTTTAATATTCTCTGCTGCTTTAACCTAAGGAAATGAAGCCTTGATTTTGGAATTTCGGTTTTCTAGACATGAACCATAAGGTGAGAAATTTTTCATCGCACTTGGGTAGCCACATATTTTACAAACTATGGACCTGCCTCTGACTCTAGAAATCTAGGCTCACATATTATGCTCTGTATCAGTTTTTAATATTTAAAATATTTCCCCAGTATTAAAATTAATATTAAATGCTGTCTATTACACACAACGACGCCTTCCTCACTTATAGAAGTTAATGCGTAAACAGTTGATAATGGTCCAGTCGTGGGCAATAAGTGAAGGAACTGAACAGAAGAGTTACGTGGCAGAGTGTTTGGAACTTTAATAGGAGGTCCACGTGCAGGAAAGCTTGCAAGAGAAAGTGGCTAACAGAGACAGGAGTCAGCTGGGTCAGAGGTTAGTAACCCTGGGACCATCTCAGTCATCTGTAGCATGCTTAATGAATATCTTATGCCTTCCAGGCAGGGGCAATGAAATAATATCATCTGGAGGTAAAGCTGAGGTGTTTGTGTTTTATTTGTTTGTTTTAATGGTGATTTTTAAAATTATTTATTCATCGTGGTAAAATATACACAACATAAAATTTACCCTTTTAGTTATTTTCAAGTGCAATTACGAGGAGATTCTACTTAGGGCTCCAAATGAGTTCTAATTAAAAAGATGAGGAAAGGTATATGTATTGGGGAGGTAGAAAGCTTTTGAAACAATGCCATTTATACTTAAATGCAAATTAATCTATGACATCTGTGTTTTTTAGCAAATCATCTGATAAACTCATGAGGACTCTCACTGAATAATAAAAAATAAAGAGCTATCAGGTCTAGGGAAGTACTGAATTAGAGCAAATCACTTATGTGGGCAAAAGCAAAATTTTTGCATAAATGATTTGTTCACCTCAGGGCTTCTTTTGATTTATAAGTGCATCCCAGTGTAAGTAAGCAGGCCTTTTCATGCTTGGTAACCAACACATTTTACTGAGTTACAGCCCTACTTTCTGGCAAATGCTACATGTTTTAGAGCTCACACTGTGTGTATGCGTGTGTGTGTGTGTGTGTGTGTGTGTGTGTAGTTCTCTAAATAATTCCTCAGATTATTAGCACCAAATATGTCTTGAACTAAAATATCACTTAATATTGCTACTCCTGTTAAAAGCTAGTATGCAAATGCCTTGAAATAAGTCTTCCCTCCACATATGTGAAACCTGCAAATATAAAATGTTTAATTTTTTCCCTTCTCTTCCACTTAATTTCCCAGCAGTAGCAACTACTACCTCACAAAAATAGCCACCAGTATTAATCATAATAATTTTTTCCCTCAGGTTCTTTCAGTGGTCATTAATTGTGCAGCATCAGAGGTTGTACAGTAGAAGCAAACTTCTATGCCCTGTTAAAATTACCATGTCTGAATGTGGTAAGAAATAGCTCATTTTGATCTTTGATTTCTAGAATAAAAATAAACATTCTTATAAAGCAAGTAGCCAATGGCCCACTAAATTAAGGTCCAAGGAATCAATTTCAGGGAGCAGTTCATCAAAGTTAAATGTGCAAGACATGTGATTTAAGATTTAGGAAGTTACAATGGCTAGGTCGATTCTATACAAATCAAGGTCAAAATCCTGAAAACAATCGCTTCTCTGAACTTGTAAAACATCTTATGAGAAATACAAAGAAAGTCTTAAAAAATCTGAACAAGGTACTTCCAATTTTTTTCCCAGAATGAAGTAAGTTCATTTGATTCAGACAAGAATCTTGATATTTTGATATCTTGTCATGAACCAGACTAGTATGATCGAAAAACTAAAACCTCTTTTATTCTTGAAGACCTCTGAACATATTCTGTCAAACAACTTAGACAGTTGGGCAAATCCAAAACACAACGTAAAGGATGTGTTCAGTCATAGAATGAATAGGTTGAGTTAGTGGTCAAAGAAGTGAATATTTATTAGAACTCTTTTTGTTTTGAGATAATTACAGTCGTATGTGCTTTTAAGGAGCTTAAAATAAATTGTGAAAAATGGAATTTCTCAACGTTAAAATTTATACCATACTCCTCACTTCCTCTGTAATAAAACCAGGTGAAATGTCTCAGTGCTCTAGGGTATCTTGCAAAGGACAAATAACCTTAACTAAATGTGGCAGCTCAGGTCCCTAGAAGGCAAGAGTATTTGCCCTGTTGTGGGGCTTTTAGAGTCTCACTGGGAAAGTAGGTTAAGAATGGAATCACTCTCAAAGACCAAAGATTTCTCCTCTTGTCTTCCTACTCCAAGAGACACTCATCTGTAGCTGACTGGAGTCCTTGTTGCTGAAAACTGTAAGAGAATTTCAAGTGGGTGAACTGCATCAACAAAGATAAGCTTTGGATAGAAGTGCCAATGAAATGAAAAGAAGTGGAAAATACACTAGAAAAGTATTGACTGGAGAAAAACAATGGGGAAACTTTAATGTGATATTAAAGAAGGCCGGCCTTATCCAAATGATAACAGAGAGTCATCAAAGTACTTATTGCAGAGGAATAATGTGATAATGCCTTTATTTTTTGAGACAGAATTCCGCTCTTGTCACCCTGGCTGGAGTGCAGTGGTGCGATCTTGGTTCACTGTAACTTCTGCCTCCTGGGTTTAAGTGATTCTCCTGCCTTAGCCTCCCAAGTAGCTGGGATTACAGGTGCCGGCCACCACGCCCAGTTAAGTTTTGTATTTTCTACTAGAGATGCGGTTTCTTCATGTTGCCCAGGCTGGTCTTGAACTCCTGACCTCAGGTGATCCACCTGCCTCAGCCTCCCAAAGTTCTGGGATTACAGGCATGAGCCATTGTGCCCAGGCAATAATGCTTTTTTTTTTTCTTCTCTTTTTTTTTGAGATAGGGTTTTACTGTGTCACTCAGGCTGAAATGCAGATGCAGTGGCACGAACACAGATCACTGCAGCCTTGACCTCCCGAGCTTGAGTGATCCTCCCACCTCAGCCTCCCCGGTAGCTGGAACTACAGGTCTGTGCCACCACACCTGGCTGATAATGCTCTTTTAAGGAGGGTGATACGGCTCCATGATGAAAATAGGTTAAAGGGGAGTTGACTCCCAGCTGAGTGATCTGTCTGCTCTGAGACATTCTGGAAATGGGATGAATTTTATTGAGAAGTGACTTGATGATATAAACATTGAATGCTGAGGTGGTAGGCTGTAGGGAGGTCTTTAGCCCTCCTTATTCCTGGCCTGGAAGATTTGGGTGGAAGATGTTTCTTTAGACCATAGTTATGCCACATTGGCATGTTCAGCAGGTTGTTTGGCTCCCAACCTTGGAACAATCAAGCCCATACAAAATAGTCTTCTCCTGTTGTTGGAGCCTGTGTGGAGAACAAGACAGATCATTAAGTTCTGTTCTGGACTCTTCAATAATGAAATCTCTAAGTAACCAGATACTCACAAAGTAGACTGTGGAGGTATAACCCAGGCCTCTCAACCTCAACCACCTCATCTGACTCAGTAAATCAAAGGCCAGCGTTATTATTTATGGGATAAAGTAAAATCCTTTGTTGAATAACAATGAGTATTAACAGCACTGAAAAAGCAGAGTCATCTTTGCCAGTATTTGATTTCCCTCACAAGAGACAGTGAACATTGAGAGTTTGTTTTGAAGCAGAAGAATATTGGGAAAATAATTTCAGGGAAGGAATGAGTGAACAGATTAAACTAGAAATGGTTGTTGACATTAGACAGTACTCTATGGAAAAACGCCTATATAGACAAGGAACCAATTGCAGTTGCTTAACGTGCTGGTTGTGGACATGACTGGCAAATATGTGCTTTCAAAATGATGGATCACCCCCAGATTCACCTCTGGGCTGATGGAGCTGGTTAGCGTTCCAGTTCTATTGTTGAGTTCCGGGCTTGGAGGGCCTCTACTGGCTGTCAGCCTCAATAGGAAAAGAAGGAACAACTGCTATGTCATCTGAAGAGTTTTGTGCCTGGAATTTAAAATGTAACATCTCTAAGACTGCCCTCTTTTGTGGCAGTTAAAGAGTTTTGGAATGACTAAAATATGAATGGATTCTATAATAGAGAAACAATGACACTGGTACTTCTCGACTTTATTTATATATAACTCAATAAGTTATTTATAACTTATGATTAATGTACACTGCTCCAGAAAATATATTTCTACCCTTCTTTCATTCACAACATAATATGCTGGGTAAGTGTTTAAAAATCTTTTAAGTAGATTTAGTTTAGTTAATTACATCCTCTGCCTACCTCTCATCCATTGTACACCCAGAGAGCCCTAAGAACTTAGCAAATAACACAGCTTTTGGTGAGAGCAGCAAAATGCATCCAACATTTCTCCTATTTGACTCTTACTATCTCCTTCCATTTCAGAATAGAAGGTGGGACTGGAGGTGCATTCCATTAAGAGGTGCTCAAGTAAGAAAAGCTGACAAGAACTAGGTAAGCCTGGACTAAAAAGAATCCTATAGAACAAAGCTCTACAATGAGAAGGTTCATGTTTGTCCTGTTCACTGTATCTCCTGTAACTCACACATAGAAAATATCCAAAACATTTTTTTCCAATAAAAGAATGAAAAACTATTAAGTGAGTTTCTTAGAACTAGCTCAGTTCTAGGCTATATGGATTGGTATTTCTAGAAATTTCTTTGTGATATAGGCTGTATCACTAGGGTAAGAGATTAGATAAGCCTTTAGGGAAGGGAGAGGACAAATGGTAGTTAGCAATAGACATACGCACATTACCAATAGCACAAGAATTATGATTTGGGGGCGATGTTATAATAATCGAAAGGATACTGAATAAAGCCTGAAGCCAACAAGGAAGAGCTTCCTGACACCTAGGAGGCATGGACTTCAAGTTACCAAAAAAAACAAAAAGGGGCCACTGTTCACAAACTCAGGTCAAATGCATTACAGTTTAATATTCCTTTTTACATATCATACTTTATTACTGGGAATGTTGTGAGACTGTCTCATTAAAACCAAAATATGTCAAAATGAGGCTGAGGCGAACCAAGGGATCCTTTCAAAATCCATCTCCAATGGTGCTCATTGAAGATGGCAGACCAGACTTCTGTATTTATCGCTTCTTCCTCCCAAGTCTCCATTCAATCAGTAGGACAGGAATAAAAGATGTATTGTCCATAAAAACAGAAGAAGAGAGAGACTATTAATGGAAAAGCAATTGTAATGTTTCTGGAAGGCATAAACAGAGAGGTGATGTTGACTGTGGAGACCGGATGGGAGGAAGCTGCAGTCTAGAATCCAGGCTATATGTGCAGCCACCAAAGAAGCCTGCAACTTTCCCAGGGGACACTGGCAAGGCTTCAGACTCAAGGCCCCATGGAAGGAGTAAAACACGTGGGACTAGTGGCAGGTCTGATAACAGAGTAGCTGGCTTCCCCACCCTATTCATCCTGACAGCCAGAAGATGGGCATTTATTTCAGAGGAAAGACATGAGGGCTCCTCCCTAAAGAAACTCAACAAAAGCTGTCTGGGAGAAACACAGCAGCCAGTGTGATTATTGTCATATTAAAGCAAAGCACGCAGTCACCTGGAATTTGGGGGTTATACAATATAATAACCAGCTTCTTGCCCATTACCCCTAAAGCAATAATAATAATTAACATAACCAGTTCACAGACTCCCAGGTCAGACATTATATGACCTGGTTCTGAAATACAGAATGACCAATTAAAGCTTACCAGGACTTTCAGGAAAGATTTCTAAATGAAGGGAAAAGTAGACAATAAACACATTTTAGGAATCACTCAGAAAGAAATTAAGATTATTCTGGAAACAGAATGTCTAGTTAGTAATCTTCAGAGAAATTTGAGAAGATATTTATTCACAAAGCATCAACAGTATGCTAGAAACCGTAAGAGAACATGAAGAAATCATAAAAATTAAAGAAGAAACTGTAAGAGAATGTGAAGAGATCATAAAAATTAAAATACAATTCAAAAATTCTGAAAGTCATTAGCAGCTTTTAAAGACAAGGTCAAAAACTTTTCCAAATAGCTTAAATTTTCCAAATAGCCAGGAACAGTTCTAACTACTTTATTGACCCAGCAAGCCTATCGTGTAAACAGTGTGAGGTTCTTCCTTTATAGCTGAGGTACAGAGAAATTAAGCAACTTTCCCAAGGACACTTAGCTAAGTAGCCGAGATTAAAAACCAGTCTAGCTCTAGAGTCCATGAGCTTAACTGCTTTGCAATACTATTTCTAGTAATATTATAATAGATAACTTGCATTAAGTGATTACTCTGTGATAGGCACTGTTATAAATAAAGTAAATCATTTAGTCCTCTGAACAATGCAATGAGTAGACATCACCATTAGTCCATTCTATAGATGAGTAAATGTAAGAAAGAAAGGTTAGAAAACCACCATGGGTCACATATATGTTAAATAGGGAAACAGGATTTAGCCCATGAAGTTTTGTTTCGGAATCTATTATGTTTTCTAAAATGCAAGGGGGTAAAAATATGAAAGGAAAGATAAGATATGGTATGTAACCAAGCCATTTAATATCTGTCTTAGAGTAGTTTCAGAAAGAAAGAGCAGATAAAATAGAGGTGAAGAAATCATCAAATAAATTTTAAAAGAAAAGGTCCCAAGCTAAAGGAAAAAAAAAATTCATATTGAGAAAGCTTACTAGAATACCATGGAAATCGTCCATTTCCACACTGCTATAAAGATACTATCTAAGACTGGATAATTTATAAACAAAGAGGGTTTAATTTGCCCACAGTTCTGCACAGCTGGGGAGCCTCAGGAAACCTAAAATCATGGCAGAAGGGAAAGCAGGCATCTTCTTCCACAGAGAAACAAGGGAGAAAAGAGAGAAGAAAGAACTTTCAAATACTTATAAAACCATTAGATCTCATGAGAACTCACTCGCTGTCACAAGAAGAGCATAGGGAAAACCACCTCCATGATCCAATCACTTCCCTCTTTCAATACCTGGGAGCTACAGGTCCCTCCTTCAACATATGGGGATTCCAATTTAAGATGAGATTTGGGTGCAGACACAGAGTCAAACTATATCCAAAGCTGATTTTAAAAAGACACTTCAACCTACCATTGATTTTGAGCAAGAAAAAGAAAGAGAATATATTCAAATTTCTCTTGATGGTAGAGGCATGATGATGGAATAAGGTAGGAAAAAACAAATAAAATGAGACTTGACAGAATAAACATCTCATCTACTGTAGTGGATGCTAGAAGACAGTGAAGCTAGAGTTCAGATTCTGAGAGAAGTGGTATTCAATCTAGAATTCTGCTCTTAAATTATTAAAGTTAAATTTGAAGGCAAAGAGGACACCATTTAAATGTGTAAGAAATGAGAAACTTTGTATCTCTTCTGGTAAGTAGCTACTTGAGGCTCTGTTCTAACCTGACGAAACCAGACAGTAAATTAAAAACAAAAAGACATAGGATCCAGGAAATAAGGCTTCAACCTAAGAAAACAATTAGAAATACCCCACATGCAGCAGGTGCCAAGATCAATTAGTCTAGCTTGAAGCAAGGGCTAGAGAGCTCCAAGTGAGAAGAAGAAAGGAAGACAGGGAGAGAATAAAAATTAAAAATGGCAATTTGGCACATATAGGTGAAGGGGAGGAAGGCAGCAAATCACACTGCCACGTATGCACCTATGCAACAATCTTGCATGTTTTTCACATGTACCCCAAAACCTAAAATGCAATAAAAAAAAAGGCAATTTGGGAGAAGCAAAAAGCTATACAAAAGAAAGGATATATAGTCATAACTTATTTTCCTATGGTGAATGATACACTGGGGTAGTAATGTAAAATGCTTTACATTAACGTTTAACCTCTATACAAAACACAAATGATGATGCTTGCAAAGGAGAATGTAGAAGTTAAAAAATGAAGTACATTTGATATAGCGTGAAGCCAAGCTAAGCCTTCACTCTGCCAGTCTGCATGGTTGCAGGGTTAATACCACATGAAAACCACCAAGGGTTACAGTTTGTATTCTCCAAAGTGGTAACTTGAGCCACACCTGGGTCCCTCTGACCTTGATGGGAGCTGGAGTTGCTAGCCAAAATGTGGAAAGCAGTGTCCCAAGGCTGTGTAGAGCAGTGGGGGTCCTTGGCCTGGCCCATAAAACAATTCTTTCTCCTAGACCTCTGGGCCTCTGATGTAAGGGGCTGCTATGAAGGTCTCTGAAATGCCCTTGAAGTCTTTTTCTCATTATCTTGGATATTAGTCCTTGACTCCCTTTTAGTTATGCCAAAATCACAGGTAAGTGGTTGCTCCAAAGCCTCCTTGAATTTGTCCTAAAAAAGTTTTTTCTTTCTTTGTCATACGACTAGGCTGCAAATTTTCCAAACTTTTATGCTGTGCTTCATGTTTAAATATAAATTCCAAATTTAAATCATTTATTTGTTCCTGTATCTAAACATAGACTGTTAGAGACAGCCAGGCTACATCTTTAACATTTTGTTTGCAGCTTAGAAATTTCTTCCACCAGATCACCACTCTAAAGTTCAAACTTTCACAGACCCCCAGGGCATGAAAACGATGCAACGAAGTTCTTTACTAAGGCATAACATGCATGACCTTTGCTCCAGTTCCCAATAAGTTCCTCATTTCCATCTGAGACTTCATCATCCTGGACTTCATTGTTTATATCACTATCAGCATTTTGGTCGAAACCATTTAATCAGTTTCTAAGAAGTTCCAAACTTTCCCTCATCTTCTTGTCTTCTCCTAAGCCATTCAAACTCTTCCAACGTCTGCCCGTTAACCAATTCCAAAATCACGTCCACGTTTTTACGTATTTTTATAGCAATACCTCACTCCTTGATAGCAATTTTCTGTGTTATGCCATTCTCTAATTTCTATAAAGAAATACCTGAGATGCAGCTCCCAGTGAATGAGACACAGAGGGCTAGAGGACTTCACGATTCCAAATGAGGTGCTGGGTTCATTTCTGTGGGACTGATAGGGCACTGAAATTAGGCCCAGGGAAGGAGTCACAGGGCAAGAACCACCCACGGGGGCAAATCAAGATGGGGGGAGCGCTTCCCCACCTGAAACTTGCAGCCAGCTGGGAGGGTTGGGGGATTTAACACCCTCAGTGCTCTGATTCAGATTCTGTGCTTATCTCATCCCTCCTGCAACCCACGGTCCACAAGAGCCCTGCCAAACGGTGAGGCACCCAGGGTAGTTGATACAAATCTGAGCACCGCCGAGTGCAGCAAGTTGTTGCAGGGACCTGGGCAGGAGTTTGGACTAACATCAGCGGGACAGACCATCCCACAGAGGCAGGCAGAGTTGAAAGCAGGGAAACAGACCATAAGGCCTGGCAGGCCCCACCTCCACAGAACTCAAACTGAAGCCCTTGCTAGAGAGCTTGGCAGCAAATACACCAGCTTGACCAACCAGGAAGATCCAGCTGGGGAAGGAGAGATGCCATTGGGAAAGCGGGGCCAATCTCACCTGGAAACAAACTCCTGGGAAGGACCACCCACCCAGCAACCTGACTAAACCTGAGAGAGCCCAGCAACGCCCTCTACAGGCCAAAAAATATACAGCTCCAACCTCAAAAGAAAAAAGTCCACTCGGAGACTCCTCCCGAAATCACCAACTTCAAAGATTAAAGGGAGATAAATCCATGAAAATGGGGAAAAAAAAAGTGCAAAAAGGATGAAAACATCAAAGAACAGAACTCTTCTTCTCCTCCCAGGAATCACAACTCCTCACCATCAAAGGAACAAAAAAAGACAGAAAATGAATCTGATGAATTGTTGGAAACAGGCTTCAGAAGGTGGGTCATAACAAACTTCTCTGAGTTAAAAGACCATGTTCTAACCCAATGCAAAGAAACTAAGAGCCTTGAAAAAAGGTTAGACAAAATGCTAACTAGAATAATCAGCTTAGAGAAGAACATAAACGACTTGATGGAGCTGAAAAACACAGTATGAGAACTCAAGGCATACACAAGTTTCAACAGCTGAATCGATCAAGGAGAAGAAAAAATATCAGAGATAGAAGATCAAATCAATGAAATAAAACAAGAAGGCAAGATCAGAGAAAAAAAGAGTGAAAAAAAGGAACAAAGCCTCCAAGAACTATGGGATTATGTGAAAAAACCTCATCTACGCTTGATCGGCATACCTGAATGTGAGTGGGAGAATGAATCCAAGTTGGAAAACACTCTTCAAGATATTATCCAAGAGAACTTTCCCAATCTAACAAGGCAGGCCAACATTCAAATCGAGGAAATACAGAGAACACCACAAAGATATTCCTCAAGAAGAGCAACCCCAAGGCACATAGTTGTCAGATTCATCAGGGTTGAAATGAAGGAAAAAATCTTAAGGGCAGCCAGAGAGAAAGTTCAGGTCGCCCACAAAGGAAAGACCTCCAGACTTACAGCAGATCTCTTAGCAGAAACCCTGCAAGCTAGAAGGGAGTGGGGGCCAATTTTCAACATCCTTAAAGAAAAGAACTTTCAACCCAGAATTTCATATCCAGCCAAACTAATCTTCATGAGTGAAGGAGAAATAAAATCCTTTATGGACAAGCAATTGCTGAGAGATTTCATTGCTACAAGACCTGCCTTACAGGAGCTACTGAAGGAAGTACTAAACAGGGAAAGGATCAACCAGTACCAGCCACTGCAAAAATGTACCAAATGGTAAAGAATAATGACACAATGAAGGAGCCACATCAATTAACGGGCAAAACAACCATCCAGTAACAAAATGGCAGGATCAAATTCAAACATAACAATATTAACGTTGAATGTAAATGGCCTAAAAGCCCCCAATAAAAAGACACAGACTGGCAAACTGGATAAAAAGTCAAGACCCATTGGTGTGCTGTATTTAGGAGACCCATCTCACATGCAAAGACTCACAAAGACTCAAAATAAAGGGATGGAAGAAGATTTACCAAGCAAATGGAGAGCAAAAAAAAGCAGGAGTAGCAATCCTAGTCTCTGATAAAATGGACTTTAAACCAACAAAGATCAAAGGAGACAAGAACAGCATTATATAATGGTAAAAGGATCAATGCAAGAAGAAGAGCTAACTATCCTAAATATTTATGCACCCAATGCAGGAGTGCCCAGATACATAAAGCAAGTTCTTAAAGACCTACAAAGAGACTTAGACTCCCACACAATAATACTGGGAGACTTTAACACTCCATTGACAATATTGGACGGATCAACGAGACAGAAAGTCAACAAGGATATCCAGGACTTGAACACAGATTTGGACCAAGCGGACATAATAGACATTTACAGGACACTCCACCCCAAATCCACAGTATACACATTCTTCTCAGCACTACATTGCACTTACTCCAAAACTGACCACATAATTGGAAGTAAATCATTCCTCAGCAAATGCAAAAGAACAGAAATCATAACAAACAGTCTCTCAGACCACAGTGTACTCAAATTAGAACTCAGGATTAAGGAAAGCACTCAAAACTGCACAATCACATGGAAACTGAACAACTTGCTCCTGAATGACGAATGGATAAACAATGAAATGAAGGCAGAAATAAAAATGTTCTTTGAAACCAATGAGAATGAAGACACAACATACCAGATCCTATGGGATACATTTAAAGCAGTGTCTGGAGGGAAATGTCTAGCAATAAATGCCCATATGAGAAAAAAGGAAAGATCTAAAATCTACACCCTATTGTCAAAATTGAAAGAGCTAGAGGAGCAAGATCAAAAAAACTCAAAAGCAAGCAGAAGATGAGAAATAACTAAGATCAGAGCAGAACTGAAGTAGATAGAGATGCAACAAAACCTTCAAAAAAATCCATAAATCCAGGAGCTGTTTCTTTGAAAAGATCAACAAAATAGACCACTAGCTAGACTAATAAAAAGAAAAGAGAGAAGAATGGAATAGATGTAATAAAAAACAATAAAGGGGAGATCACCACTGATTCCTCAGAAATACAAACTACCATCAGGGATTACTACAAACTCTATGCACATAAACCAGAAAATCTGGAAGAAATGGACAAATTCCTGGACACTTGCACACTCCCAAGACTAAGTCAAGAAGTTGAAACCCCGAATAGACCAAATAACAAGGTCTGAAGTCGAGGCAGCAATTAATAGCTTACCAACCAAAAAAAGTCCAGGTCCAGACGGGTTCACAGCTGAATTCTACCAGACATACAAAGAGGAGCTGGAACCATTACTGTTGAAACTATTCCAAACAATACAAAAAGAGAGAATCCTCCCTAACTCTTTCTATGAGACCAACATCATCCTGCTACCAAAATCTGGCAGCAGAGACACAACTAAAAAAGAAAACTACAGGCCAATATCCATGATGAACATTGATGCAAAAATGTTCAATAAAATACTGGCAAACTGATTTCAACAGCACATCAAAAAGTTTATCCATCACGATCAAGTAGGCTTCATACTGGGGATGCAAGGCTGGTTCAACATACACATATCTATAAATGTAATTCACCAAATAAACAGAACCAAAGACAAAAACCACATGATTATCTCAATAAATGCAGAGAAGGCTTTCAGCAAAATTCAACAGCCCTTTATGTTAAAAATTCTCAATAAACTAGGTATCTATGGAACATATCTCAAAGCAATAAAAGCTATTTATGACAAGCCCACAGCCAATATCATACTGAATGGGAAAAAATTAGAAGCATTCCCTTTAAAAACTGGCACTAGACAAGGATGCCCTCTCTCACCACTCCTAGTCAATATAGTATTGGAAGTTCTAGCCAGAGCAATTAGACAAGAAAAAGAAATAAAGGCATTCAATTAGGAAAAGAAGAAGTCAAATTGTCCCTATTTACAGACAACATGATCATATATTTAGAAGACCCCTTCTTCTCTGCCCAAAACTGCCTTAAGCTGATAAGCAACTTTGGCAAAGTCTCAGGATACAAAATCAATGTACAAAAATCACAAACATTCCTATACTCCAATAACAGACTTAAAGAGAGCTGAATCATGAGCAAACTCCCATTTACAATTACTACAAAGAGAATAAAATACCTAGGAATACAACTAATAAAGCAGGTAAAAGATCTCTTCAAGGAGAACTACAAACCACTGATCAAAGAAATAAGAGAGGACACAAACAGATGGAAAAACATTCCACGCTCATGGTTAGGAAGAATCAATGTTGTGAAAATGGCCATACTGCCCAAAGTAATTTATAGATTCAATGCTATCCCCATCAAGCTACCATTGATCTTCACAGAACTGGAAAAAACCACTTTAAACTTCATATGGAACCAAAAGAAAGCCCACATAGCCAAGACAATCCTAAGCAAAAAGAACAAAGCTGGAGGCATCACATTACCTGACTTCAAACTATACTATAAGTTTACAGTAATCAAAACAACATGGTACTGGTACCAAAACAGACATATAGATGAATAGAGCAGAACAGAGGCCTCTGAAGCAACATCACACATCTACAACCATCTCATCTTTGACAAACCAGACAAAAACAAGCAATGGGGAAAGGATTCGCTGTTTAATAAATGGTGTTGGGAAAACTGGCTAGCCATATGCAGGAAGCTGAAACTGGACCCCTTCCTTACACCTTATACAAAAATTAACTCCAGACAGATTAAATATTTAAAGATAAGAACTAACACCATACAAACCCTAGAAGAAAACCTAGGCAAAACCATTCAGGACATAGGCACAGGCAAGGACTTCATGACTAAAACACCAAAAGCAATGGCAACAAAAGCCAAACTAGACAAATGGGATCTAATTAAACTTAAGAGCTTCTGCACAGTGAAAGAAATAATCATTAGAATAAACTGGCAACCAACAGAATGGGAAAAAATTTTGCAATCTACCCATCTGACAAAGGGTTAATATCCAGAATCTATAATGAACTAAAGCAGATTTACAAGAAGAAAACAAACAAACCCATCCAAAAGTGGGTGAAGGATATGAACAGACACTTTTCAAAAGAAGACACATAAGAAGCCAACAAACATATGAAAAAAAGCTTATCGTCATTAGAGAAATGCAAATCAAAACCACATTGAGATACCATCTCACGCTGGTTAGAACAGTGATCATTAAAAAATCTGGGGACAACAGCTGCTGGAGAGGATGTGAAGAAAAAAGAACACTTTTACACTGTTGGTGAGAGTTAAATTAGATCAACCATTGTGGAAGACAGTGTGGCAATTCCTCAAGGATCTAGAAATAGAAATTCCATTTGACCCAACAATCCCATTACTGGGTATATACCCAAAGGATTATAAATCATTCTATCATAAAGACACATGCACACCTATGTTCACTGCAGCGCTGTTTAAGATTGCAAAGACCTGGAACCAACCCAAATGCCCATCGATGATAGACTGGACAAAAAAAATGTGGCACATATACACCATGGAATACTATGCAGCCATAAAAAATGATGAGTTTGTATCCTTTGTAGAGAGATGAACCTAGAAACCATCATTCTCAGCAAACTGACACAAGAACAGAAAACCAAACACCACATGTTTTCACTCACAGGCTGGCGATGAACAATAAGAACATTGGGCACAGGGAAGGGAACAACACTCACAGGGTTAGGTTGGGGGGTGGAGGGGAGGGGAGGGGGACAGCAGGGGAAGTGGGGAGGATGGGGAGGGATAACATTGGGAGAAATGCCTGATGTAGGTGACGTCAGGTCGGGGGTGATGGAGACAGCAAACCACCATGGCATGTATGTACCTATGCAACAATCCTGCAGGATACAGGTCATGCATATGGATCCCAGAGCCCAAATACAATTAAAAAAAAAGGCATAAAAACAACAACAACAACAGCAAAAAAGAAATACCTGAGAATGGGTAATTTATAAGAAAAGAGGTTTAATAGGCTCACTGTAGAGAAAACATAGCACTGACATCTGCTTCTGGGGAGACCTCTGAAAGTTTACAATCATGGTGGAAGGTGAAGGGGGAGCAGGAATCTCAAATGGCAAAAAACGAGAGCAAGAGACACAGCGGAGACAGGTGCCGTACACTTAAACAATCAGGTTTCGTGATAACTCACTCGAGGTCATGAGGATAGCACCAGGCCATGAGTGGTCTGCCTCTATGGCCCAAACACCTCCTACCAGTCCTGATATGGTTTGGCTGTGTCCACACCCAAATGTCATCTTGAATTGTAATCCCTATAATCCCCAAATGTCATGGGAGGGACCTGGCATGAGGTAATCACATCACAGAGGTGGTTTCCCCCATGCTGTTCATATGATACTGAGTGAATTCTCACAAGATCTGATAGTTTTATAAGTAGCTGGCATTTCCCCGGCTGACACTCTTTCTCTCTCCTGGCTGCCCTGAGAAGAGGTGCCTTCCACTATGATTGTAAGTTTCCAGAGGCCTCCCCAGCCATGTGGAACTGTCAGTCAGTTAAAACCTATTTTCTTTATAAATTACCCAGTCTCAGGTATTTCCTTATAGCAATGTGAGGATGGACTAATTCCAGGCCCTAACTCCAACTTGGAGGAGTACATTTCAACATGAGATTTCAGCAGGGACAAATATCCAAACCATATCAGACATGTTTTCATTGTACCAAAGATCAAAGACCTATCAGCCGTGCCCATATGGGTTGAGTCCACCTGAAGCACCATCCTTTCCCAATTGACACAAATATTCAATATATATTCATAGGTACCTTTAGGTAAAAGTAATGTGAAGGGAGAATAAATCTTGGGGCCCCAAAATCACTAAGTTAAAGAGAAAAGTCAGGCTGGGAACTGCTTAGGGCAAACCTGCCTCCCATTTTATTCAAAGTCACCACTCTGCTCACTGAGATAAATGCATATTTGACTGCCTCCTTGGTAAGGCTAATCAGAAACTCAAAAGGATGCAACCATTCATCTCTTATCTACCTAATTGTCCTATCTTTGAGGACCTCCTGAGGCTGTGTCATGGGTGCACATCCTCAACCTTGGCAAAATAAACTCTGTAAGTTAACCAAGACCTGTCCAAGATTTTTGAGGTTCACAGTAATGATAGGGGCACTTAACTTAAAGATGTTAAAAGGCACTGTTTATAGGTGAGATAATAAAAGGTTAAAGCATGCCATTTAATGTTAATTACTTTTACACCAACCTAATATTAAATAACATCTATATATGTGGGCGGTAAAGGAGAGATCATGGGTGGTAGTCAAAGTAAGATAGCACCTCATTGATCATATGAAGACCCAATTAATTGTGGTATCAGCATATTTAGAAATGTGACAGTATCTATAAAAAGATGTCAAAACTGTTAAAAGTGGTTGCAAGTAGGGAGAGAAAATAGGGCTGACAAAAACATGTGGAGCCAATTATTATTATTTTTTACCATAAGGTCTTCTATACAATTTGATTTTTTAAAAAACTACTTTGCATATATTATTTTTATAAAGTAGGTATTTTAAAGCAATACAAAAAGTATTTTAAGTCATTATATTTTTTCTAAGCAATTCTTTTTCTCTTTGTTGTAATATTTTAAGTCTAGAAATCTGAAGGTTAGAGGATATAAACATAGAGCAGGATCACATACCAGTCAACAAAGATTATGTCAGAAAAAGATATGTGAAAGCAAAGAATGTCTAATGGCAGACAGACGGGTGTAGGAAAGAATAATAGCAAGAGAAAAACACAGCAAACAATCTGGACAAAGAAAAGACAGGAGATTCCATTTTTTGCCATGTGATAATTCCTGCATTCAAAAGACATTTATTGTGTACTTACTGTATGACAGGTGCTACGATGATAAAAAAAAATTGACCTAGAAATGATCCCAGCCCTTTATAAACCTGTGATTTTATAGAACTGGCAAGAATAGATTCCAGTATGCACAGGACAAGCCATGAATTAAGTATCACAAAAGAGGTACAAACAGTGCTGGAAGAGATCAAAGGAAGTTAGTAACACTTGACATGACAAATTATTAACACAGCTCATGCTAAAAGTCAGAGAGACATCACAGGACAAGATATCCATGTAATAGCTAGACATCTCTATGAAAAGGAGTGTTTTTCTCAATTTTTTAACCAGGACTGGCTGCAGAATATTTGAAGGCATTTTATAGGCAAATATAAAAATGATTAATAATTTTGAAAATATATGCAAAAATAATGATAGATGGTAAAAGTTCTTATGCCAGGAATATCTGTTGGACTTTTAAACACTCTTTCAAAACCACAATCAATATAATAGAAGCAATCCTTCTCTGAAACATCAACTATTAATAAATCTGCCTGAACCAAAAAGTAAATCCAGCTTCTAACCAGGCTCAAGGAAAGTATACTTCTGTGGCATCTTTGTTTTTAAGGCCTTACTTAGAGCTTCCTCATGACACTGAGATATGATATTAAGCAAAATTCAAGTTATCTTTAATGAGTTCGATAGAAGTCTATTCAAATTTAGTCATATAAATACAGCATCTACTCTAACAACAAGACCAATGGCTAAAACAGTGATAC
This sequence comes from Aotus nancymaae, assembly GCF_030222135.1. Classification (NCBI taxonomy): domain Eukaryota; kingdom Metazoa; phylum Chordata; class Mammalia; order Primates; family Aotidae; genus Aotus; species Aotus nancymaae. The sequence continues at coordinate 52,603,258 of NW_026988425.1, read as the reverse complement.
TGTCTTTCTTTTGACTTCTCAAGTAAAAGCTTCCATTGGTCATTTAATGGGGGTACTTTTATATCCCATTCATTTTTCCTTCTATGTGGGTAGAAATTCCTTAGTTCTTCCCTTCCACTCTCTCACTCACTCTTCCAGGGATATTGGTGAGCAGGGAAAGAGAAACTGGACATTAAATGTCTCAGGACCTTTCTTTCTTTTTTCCTCTTTAAGATCCAATTGCTCACAGAGAACCACACATTTTACTTTTTCTAAGCCCAATTATTATAGGGGCAAGTTCTTACAAGGAAGAGTGATGGATATCCAGTTGTGCTTGTGACTGGGTGTGTAAATCTTCCAATTTGTGGGTAGAGTGTTAGCAAGTCAACTAACATACCCCACACCACTTTTCCAACTAATCTATGTCAGTAATAAATGATGTAATTTACTCTCTATCTTCCTTATTCTTCTGACCTTCTTAATCAATTCAGAATTTGGATAAGGAAAGGAATTGATATTTTTGTCTCCCCTTGAAACCCAACAATTTCTTACCAAATATACACACAATGAAGCAATAAGGCTGGCACCATCAGGAAATTTATTTTGCAGTAATGATACTACCAGAGCTCTACAACTAGTTAATTATACATTAAGAGGTCACTCAGTTTTTCCTATTGCACTGCTACTTTTATTGACACAGACATACAATCCACTTTTATTATTCCTGCATATACATATACATAATGTACATATATATATGTGTATGTACATTTACATGTAAAATATGTACATATTGCATACAATGAAACACTTCAAATAAATAACAAAAGAAGAGAAAATGGTATAGTGAAATCAATATACTTGTCACTCAGCTTCCGCAATTAAAATAACTTAAATAACTAATCTTGTTTAAACCACCTTTTCCCTCCAACTTTTCCCATTCACACCAGTCACTCTATATCTCTTCTCTCTGTGACCTCCAGAATTATTGACAGAAAATAGAGAAGTCAGAAAGATGAGAAGGATGAGTCTGGTGGTTTGGATTCAAGTAGGTACTAGCTGAACAAGACATTATCCTTGCCCTCAGGGAGCGTACACCATACAATGAAAGAGTGTGGAGAGATTTGAAGGAAATTATACAGGACTCAGGGTGTACTTTTATCACCAACAATATTTTGTCCTGCATAATCCAAGTTTTTAGGTAGATTTTTGAGATTTTCCTAGCAGTTGGAATTGTCTTGAAGTTGGTAGAGAACTGTTATAGCCACCATTTACAGATCTGTGGAAAATATGGTATAACTAACACTGTTTTAGATAGATGCGAAAACAGGCTTGGCAAGGTAAAATGATAGGCTCAAATTACACAGGTAAGAAAGATCAGGCTGGCACTTAAATCCAGGTCTGTCTGACTTCAAAACTCATGCTCTTAACCATTCGGCTTATTTTCTCCCATTGTACAAAAAGAGGTTTGTTTGATTTCCTTAGTGGATGGCATGAACTTAAAAGACGAGTAAAAGCAATATGGATCAAAATAGGCAATTAGGAGAAGACACAGGCTGTGCCCTCCTAATGGAACTCTGGAGTTAAGTGTGGATGAGAGAGAAATCCAATGGAGGTAGTAAAGAGAGAAATACTGAGTTTCAGTTTATTTTGAGAAGTGAAATAAATGTACAAGAAACAAATCAGGATAATAGCACAGTATCACCAAATTTTTTCAAGAATTTTTTTACAGTATAACATTTAATGGTGAGCTTTTATATTACATATTTAAATGATCTGTTTTAGTCACATTTTAATTATAATGACAATCTCAATCCCTTCTCAAACGAATCTAGCAAGGATTGGGCCCAGCCTAATGCGTTGGTGAAATAGTTAATAGTCTGTACATTTTAACCAGCAAAGACACATCCTTTTCCCTGGTCCCAATGCGTTCCTTCTCCCTTTCCTTATTAACTCTCTACCAAGTTGTCAAAGATGTCCAAATTCCACAATTGGTTGTTTAATCCTTTTCAAATGCAGATTGTCTTTCTTGGTGGCAAACAAACACATTTGATAGAGGGAGCTAGCATTTAGGATCAGAAGTTAAGAGATGGAAAAGAGATGGGAAGGTGAAGTTAGAAAGGAAAAAAAGATATTGATGCGGAAAGGGAAGATAAGAAATAGCAAATATAAAATTGCTTGCTTCTTTTCATAATTTTGCATAAGATATTTGGGTATCTCTGTAAAATAACACGCTTTGAATCTTTTTGAGAACGTTGAAGCCACTGAGGGTAATTATTTAGTCAGGACATCAGAAATGTTAATCAGAATAAAGTTAGTTGGGAGAAGCAGTATCACCAACACTTGGTATGGAGTCCTTTTAGTTGTATCAATTCTAGTGGGCATGTAGGGTAACTTGCTTTAATTTGTATTTCCCTAGCATCTAATAATGTTGTGAAACTTTTTATGTGCTTATTTGTTATCCACATATCTTCTCTGGTGAAGTGTTTCTTCACATCTTTTGCCATTTTTTAATTGCAATTTTCATCTTCTTATTGAGTTGTAAGAGTTTATTATATGTTCTGGGCACTGCCTTTAATCAGATAAGTATATTCCAATGATTTTCTCTGATTCTGTAGCTTGCCTTCAAAGATTCAGCTTTTCTCACTGTCTCAAAAAATTAGAAATTGAGTTCCACAGAGCATCCGAGTTCTGCAGCAGTGTTCCAAGATGCTGAGGTGGGTAAGAGACAGAGCATTTCTGCTACCTTCCATCTTTCCTCTCTCTCTCTCTCTCTCCCTCTCTCTTTCTCTCTCTCTGTCGATCTGTCTATCCATTTACATGTTTTGGTTTATTTTATTTATTTTTGAGACAAAGTCTTATTCTGAGACCCAGGCTGGAGTTCAGTGGTGCAACCACAGTGTACTGCAGCCTCCAGCCTCTAACTCTTGGGCCCATACAATCCTTCCACCTCATCTTCCTGAGTGGCTGGGACTACAGGTGTGCACCCACACACCTGGTTAATTTTTTTAAATTTTTTTGTAGAGACAAGGTCTTACTATGTTATCAGGGCTTAAATATTCTTGATTTTGGGGTACTGCATAAGATTTTTGTCTGAGCGAAATACTGGAAATTACCAGCAGGTTGTGGTAATTGTTTACTATGTAACAATAATCTGACTTTCCAAACTTGTATTAAAGCCCTGATGTGAACCTAAGGGAAGCTTGCCCTACTGGGGATGTTTGAAGACATTAGTGGACTTTGACATTCTTAAGTTTGATGGTGTCCACATATTATATGACATATATTAAAATTATCCATTTGCCATTAAATGTATTTTAGTGTTTTTATAAATGACTTATGTCAGTATGGACTCATGGGTATTTATTTTATACTTTAGATTAGACTCTAATACTATTTTATTTTGTTGTTCAACTTGTTTTTGCCACTGGGAGCTCTTTCAGGTTGGTTCTTATACTCTAAATGTATTTTTTGCATTAAAAAACTAAAATGAATTTCATGACGTTTTTGAAATGATTTGGCTGTAGGTGATTCATTTAATTAACATTTGGCTATAATTTCTCAGTAATCATCATGTATATTCTAAAATTTTTGCAAAATGAGGAAAAGCTAAGCTGCAAAATACAAATCACATTCAAATGTAACGCAATTTTGTGACTATTAGTAGTAAAGAGTAAATTTAATATATATTTGGTTAGTTCTTAATTTTGCAGTTTTATTTGGTGCATTTTAGAGTCAATATTTCTTTCCTATGTTGTTTGTCTAAGGTCCCGGTTCCTTGCAAAGCTCATAGATTCTAAGCTCTTTACCTAAATGAAAGTGCACAGGAGGAAATAATCCACCCCTTGTGTGGTACACATGCAGAATAAATGTCAGCCGAAAACCAGGAACTTCGCAGGTGTCCATATGAAATGCTACTTCTGCTTCTGCTTGGCTAGGGTCTTCTTTTTCCCCCACAAAAATGACAAGGCTGAACAAAAGAAAGTAACAGCTGTAATTAAGATCAGATTCAGGAAAGAGAAAGGGGAATAAATTATAATGAATTAAGCCCACATAATAACCACAGGAAATAGAGAAACAACTGGGAAGGGTGATAAAATTAGAAATTAGAACTGATTTATTCTGCCAATATTTTCTTAGAAGTGTTAGCTAAGCATTATTATAAGAGCTAAGAAGTCTTACATCCACAGTAAATGGGAATAGTAGCTATTACCCTTCTTGGTAGGTACACTGCTTGTGGATTGGAAATTGGCAGAAACTACACCAGATTAATACCTAACAGGAGCTAAATTTGGCATCACAAGCCTCTCACATCATACATTTCAACATTCTAATGAAACCTCTTGCTTCATCCTCCCAACCATGTAAAAACAGACAATGGGAAAGAAATTTTTTTAAAAACACAGATTTCTGTTTCAGCCCAGAAGATTTGGGTTCTGTATGGGGAGTAGCTCAGAAATTTGTAGTTTTAAGTCTCCCAGGGACTTTTAGTGAGCAAGCTAATATTTAAAGTATTCATGATAGGCTGGTTTACCTGTCTGTGATGAGACATTTTGTACAGGATTTGAATCACAGTGGGAAATTATGAGTCTCTGGAATTTAATATAATGTGCTATTATTTTGGAAGAGCACATGCTAAGAATTTGCTCCTTATGTGGAATGAATAAAAGGATAAAGGAATCAGGACCTCAAATTCTAATCTAACAGCTTATACACTATAGGCAGGACTAACTATATAATGTGCAGAGCCCAGTGCAAAATGAAAATGTGAACCCTCTTGTTTAAAAATGATTATTAGCTGGGCATGGTGGCATATGCCTATAGTTCCAACTACTCAGAGAGGCTGAGAAAGGATGGTCGCTTGAGCTTAGGAGTTCAAAGCTGCAATGGGCTATGATCGTGCCACCTCACTCCAGCCAGCCTGGGTGAATGAGAACCTCATCTCTAGAAACATAATAAATAAAATTATTCAAATTTCCAGGATAACAACAACAGAGCCTTAAACCAAGTGTGAGTCTCTTCTGATTATAAGGCCTGAAGCAAATGCACACCAGGGCCACCCATGAGTGCCCTAATGGTGGGATTAAAATGCTGGGGAGAAAAATGCATTCTGTGGATATAGTCATCAACATCAAAAAATGGATTGCTTAGGATTAAGGTTAGACTTAATCATTTAGCAGGGACCGTGTAAAATGCTGAACATTGTCATTAGCCTAAGCATTTTCTTCTCTAATATATAGTGTCTACCAGGGTTTTGGAACATCAAAATGTCATTTTGTTACTGTAGAAGAACGTTTTAGCTGTGGATAAACCTTTTTATGTTTAATTAGAAAAATCAGTGCAAAATCATGCATTAAAAAGAACTATACGTGTGTACATATATGTATACACACATATAGATACATACACACATTTTATCTGTTTCACTAATGAAAATGAATCATATGCAGAAGAAACACTTTTGCCAACCACCAACACTCTTGTGCAATTCTACTGCCCATTTTTTTCATTCTGTTACCATTCTCAACTAAGAGTCAAGGGATATTATTGGAAGGTAATGGATTTCCTGTCTTAGAGAAGAGAGCTATCTAGTTTGTTCAATTATTGCCGAAAAGCAGGACAGTGCTAAAAGGACAAAGTGCCTGCATAAAGGGATTTCTGCAAGTTGTGATCATTTGAACTTTAAATAATAATAGTTGCTGTTGTGTTAATTTGAACAAAGTTTGCTGTGAAATTCAATGAGTTCTTAGTGCCATTCCAAAGAGAATAGTCTGTATAACCTTTGTAAAAAAAATGCTCTGAGTATAAAAATAGTGATAAGAGTATAAGTTTCACATTTATTTTAACAAGTACAGAAAAGTTACTGCTATGTGTAAAGGTGCTCAGCTTCCTACGATTTTTTACTTAACAATTCTTTATGTCTGTTTCTAAGGAATATATTTGATTTTGCTTCCACCAGTGCATAATGAAAAGAATAAACAGAAAAGCTTGGGGAAAGCCAAGAAGTTCTCGGAAAACTTTGAATTTGTTCTGCAACTAGGAAGGAATGAACGATACATATGAACCAACTCAAAAATTAGGTGTAAAGGGAATAAAACAGGTAGTCACAATCAGTGGCCACAAAAGAATCCCAGGTAAAGAGCGATATTAACATTTTTTTCAGGATAATAAATAAACCAATGTTCTTAATAAGGGGAGCTGACTACCTAAAGTTAATCTCTTATCTCCTAGAAGTGAAGCCCCAAATAGCACCATTGATAATAATAAAACTCTAGCAAGGAATACATCAGAACAAACCAGGTCAATGTATCACAATGACAAGACAGTGGGCTGTATAATGCTAGCTAAGTGAGTGTTTTAAAGTATATTATGTCTGCGGAAGATATCAGGAGACAAAATCAGGGTAATAATAATGTCTGTATCAGAAATGATGACTTAAAAAGAGGTAATGAAATAACAAATAAAACAGGTCCACAGAGGAATCTCACTTTGGGAAAAGTTGGTCAACTTCTTTGTCCCATTTCATGATAATGAAAATCCTTGGCTGGTCTGAAAAGGTATTATTTTTCTTTTGGATCTGGTAAAATTACTTCACCCCAAAAAGTTATGAAAAGAATATGACCACAGCTCTAGGTATCTAAAAAAATGGTATAGCTATACCTCTAGGAAGATATTAACATCAAGGGTAAAACAATAAACGAATGAATTAAACCCCATAGTACTGAAGCTTAGAATAGGTTTAAGAGTTAGTCAAATAATAGATGTGCTGAGAGTGTGTGTGTGTGTGTGTGTGTAAATTTTGTATTTTTAGTTTGAAGTATCCAAAAGAATCAATCACGGTAAGTTTGAATTTCTAGTTTAAATTGAAAAGTGTCATTATTTGTGTTTATATTTTAATATTTATGAGTTTTTATAAAGTTTTATTTATTAAATATAAGTTTTATAAATTGACCATTAAACAAAATATAAGTAGTCATGGGTGTCCTTCTCCATAAGGTGCTCCCTTCAGACGTTAAAGACTTGGTCATTCACTAGGGCCTAATTGAGGGTGGAAGCTGGGAGGAGGGTGAGGTTTGAAAAACTACCTATTGGGCACTATGCTTATTATCTGGGAGAAAAAATAATCTGTACACCAAACCCCATGACATGCAATTTTCCCATATAATAAAGCTACATGTACCCTTGATCTTAAATATAAGCTTTTTTTTTTTTCTTTTAGAATGAGATCGATCTGTATGTGCTGACTGGCATGGCAAGATTCCTAAAATAGATTTTATTTTATTTCTTTACTTTTATCTTCAACTTTTCTTTTAAGTCTAAGGATACATGTGCAGGGGGTGCAGGTTTGTTACATAGGTAAATGTGTGCAATGGTGGTCAGCTACACAGATCATCATATCACCTAAATATCAAGCCCAGCATCCTTTAGCTGTTCTTCCTGATATTCTCTCTTCTTTCATGCTACCCTCGACAGACCCCAGAGTGTGTTGTTTCCCCCCATGTGTCCATGTGTTCTCATCATTCAGTTCCCATTTACAGGTGAAAACATGCGGTGTTGGGTTTTCTGTTCCTGCGTTAGTTTGCTGAGGATAACGGCTTCCAATTTCACCCATGTCCCTGCAAAGAACATGATCTCATTCCTCTTTATGGCTGCACAGTATCCGATGGTGTATGTGTACCACATTTTGACTTGGGTTACAACGTGCTCCTTTAGCTCAGCAAAGTTCATTACCACCTTCTGAAGCCTACTTTTGTCAATTCAGCCATCTCAGCCTCAGCCCAGTTCTATGTCCTTGCTGGAGGGGTGTCGTGGTCATTTGAAGGAGAAAAGGCACTCTGGTTTTTTGAGTTTTCAGTGTTTTTGCTTTGATTTCTTCCCATCATTATGGGCTCATCCACCTTCAATCTTTGATGTTGCTGACCTTTGAATGGGGTTTTTGTGGGGTCTTTGTTGTTGTTTTCTGTTTGTTTGCTTGTTTTTCTTTCAACAGTAAGGTCACTGACTGTTAGCAACCATAGGGCTGCTGTGGTTTGCTGGGGGTTCTGCTCCAGACCGTAGTTGCCTTGGTTTTTCCCATACCTGGAGGTATCACCAGTGAAGACTGAGAAACAGCAAAGATGGCAGCCAACTGTTTCCTCTGGAAACTCCGTCCGATAGTGGTAACTGACCTGTTGTTGGCTGAAATGCTCCTGTAGGAGGTGTCTGGAGACCCCTGTTGGGAGGTCTCACCCAGTCAGGAGGAACGGAATAAGGGACCCTCTTACAGAAGCAGTCTCGCTGTTTTTCGTAGAGCAGGTGTGCTGCACTGGGGAAACTCTTCCTCATCCAGACAACCTGGACTCTCCAGAGCCGGCAAGCTACAACAGTTGAGTTGACCAAACTGCAGAGATGGTGGCTGCCTCTCCCACTGGGAGCTCAGTTTCAGGAGAGATCAGAGTCCATATAAGCCTGACTGGAGTAACTAAAGGACCCTCCACCCCTGCAGGGAGGCCCCTCCTAATGAGGAGGAATGGATTGGGGTTCCACTTAAAGAAGCAGTTGAGGTACAATCTGGCAAAGTAGGTGTGCTGTGTTGTGGGGGACTTCTCATCTGGACCACCCGGACTCTCCAGATCCAACAGGCTGGAATGCTGAGTCAACTGAACCACAGAAATGGTGACCATCCTTCTCCCCAATCCCGTTTCAGGCAGACTCAGCCTTTTGCCATTAGCTTACTGGAATTCCAAGCCAGTAGGTCTTAATTTGTGAGGTGCTGTGGAAGTGGGCCCACAGAACAACGTTGCTTGTCCTCCCGGATTCAGCCACCTTCCTAGGGGAATGGATAGATGAATCCGTCACCTTGCTGGGAATCCAATGGTCAGCGTATGTAAAACTTTTGGGTCTCTGTGTGTGCCTGAGCAGATGCTCTGCCAAAACTCCACATAGCTCTGTGTATCGGACCTGAGTCCCTGGTGGTGTGGGCTCAGGAGGGATCTCCTGATCCATGGGTTGCAAAGATCCATGGGAGAAGTATGGTTTCCCAGGCAAGGTCACACAATCATTCACCACTACCCTGGGCTGGGGGGCTTCCTTTGGCTCTGTGCTGCTTCCAGGTAAGCTATTGCCCCACCCTGCTTTTCTTTATTCTTCATGGGTTGAGTTGATTGCCTAGTCAGTCCCAATGCAAAAACCTGGATATTTCAGTTGAAGGTGCTAAATTCACTCACTGCTTTCATTCCTCTCCGAGAGTGCTGCAGATCGCAGCTGCTTCTGATTGACCATCTTGTAAATAAATCTCCTAAATAAATTTTAAATAACTACAAGATGTAAAATTTGGGAAAATAAAATTAAAAAATAATTGGTCATTGCTCCCTAAAGAAATAATGTTTATGCCACATAACAGTGTGACATCTTAGTGCTCTTGAGATTTTTTTGCAGTAATTATCCACATGAGATAGAAAGTGAAATATCATAGTCCATTAAATTGTGTGACAGGTCACAGTGCAGGCAATAATATAAACTCTCCATATTTTTATTTAAAAAGAAACATCTGTGAGCTTCATCTTCTACTAATGTGATTTGCCACTGATGTGTGAGTTATGTTCTTGTTGGTGTCAAGAGTTGAAAGTGGGAATATGGAATGGGGCTAAAAGAAAAACTTCTGTATAAATGATATTGTACCTTTTGAATTTTGAACCATATAAGTATATAACAATTCACATTTAAAATTTAATCTCTTAAAATGTCCTTTTTTAGTCAATTGATGTATAATGATTCTTGGTATGTCATATAAGTGTTATTGTTATGAAGTTAATGAAGTAGTCTAGCTTATAGGTCACTGGCCTTGAAAAAAGTGACAGAATAGTCTAAACAGATACCTAGGCAGAACATTCCAAGAAGAGGAAATAGCTAGTTAAAAGGCCTGAAAGACACTCTTCTTCAATGTGTGAAGTCACTTTTAGAAATGAGATTTTGGTGAGTTACTTAAAAAGTTGTATTTGTTCATTTTCACCCTGCTAATAAAGATATACCCAAAACTGGGAACATAGAGAGGCTTAATTGGACTTACAGTTCCACAAGGCTGGGGAGGCCTCAGAATCATGGCGGGAGGTAAAAGGCACTTCTTACATGGTGGCAGCAAGAGAAAAATAAGGAAGAAACAAAAGTGGAAACTCTGATAAACCCATTAGATTTCCTGAGGCTTATTCACATCATGAGAACAGCGTGGGAAAGACTGGCCCCTGTGATTCAATTATCTCCTCCTGGGTCCCTCCCACAACACATGGGAATTCTGAAAGATACAATTCAAGTTGAGATTTAGGCAGGGACACAGCTAAACCATACCAAATATCTATTAAAAGTCAGTATCCTTTGGGAGGCCAAGGCAGGCAGATCATGAGGTCAGGCGATTGAGACCATCTGGCTAACACAGTGAAACCCCATCTCTACTAAAAATACAAAAAATTAGCAGGGCATGGTGGCATGCACCTCTAGTCCCAGCTATTCAGGAGACTGAGGCAGGAGAATTGCTTGAACCTGGGAGGTTGAGGTTGCAGTGAGCCGAGATCGTGCCACTGCACTCAAGCCTGGGCAACAGAGAGAGACTCTGTCTCAAAAAAAGAAAAAAAAAGTAAATGTCATGCAAATTGCCACTCAAGTATCCAACAGGATGATTTTATAACATTGCAAAGTAATGTAAGGAAGTAAGTACTTTTGCTTTATTCTCTAAGTCCTTTCATCACTTGATTTCTCAAGCTAAACTTCCAGTCAAGTGGCACCAATTGTTATTTTTTAAATACCCTAAAGAATATTGTATAGTTGTGCACCATTAGCGTGCTATCACTTTTTAAAAAATTATGTTGCACCAAGGAAATAGAAACATAATATATTAGCATAATTTTTTTTATTGTTTTCACCTTAACTTTTAAAATTAATCTTTTAAATAGCAACAAATGTAATTATTTATTTTAAAAGCAGAACTCTTTCATAAATTAAATTGAAAACCCAAACTTCTTTCTTTGGTTGTATAATCTATATAGTTCTCCAACTGAGTTTTTCAGTTGTTATTATGTTCTAATCTTTAGCCATTTAATTTTTTTTCTAACCAAATGCATCTTATTTTTCTATCTCAATATGTACAATCAAGCATACTTGAACAATCTGTATTGCTGCTTATTAGGTTTAACTTCATCACATTTTATTATCAGATATAGTTGGGTTGGAAAAATATGGAAAACTATAACTTATTTTCTATGCAAATTTTTAATGGCGGAAGCTAAGCAGATGTGGTGACCTAGAAAATGAAAAAGGGAACATAAATTTATAAAAGAAGCAGACTGTTTTTTTTTAATTTGTGTCAGTAAACAGATTGGGAATGGAGGAGACTATTATTTTTCTGAAATAATTTTTACTAGACTTCACTACTTGTGTTTAAAGGTTTCCTCTTTAACAGTATCTCTCCTATTTGTTTAAACTTTTCCTTTTTTATTTCCAGTAAACACTTAGAACGATTTCTATTTCTTACGGATAGACATGACTATGTAGGTAAATAGTTATGAAAATAAAAACCAGTGTGTGTGCGTCCCCTGTCTCGTTCTTTGTTGATGGATACCTGGAGGGAGGTGAGAAGGGAGGTAAGGGAAGTGGATTCTCAAGTCAGGACATGTGGCTGCTACCTATTGTCTATTATCTCTTGGCTCCACAATCATTTTTCTATGTCTTCTTCTCTACCACTGGAGGTGGGAGCCTACCAACTGTATTTCTCAAACTCCTTTGACAGTTGGCTTTTTGTTAGATTAGCAGTAAGAAGCCATTAGTTCTGTTTTTTGTTGGCATTCCCTGTGGCAATGGCAGCAATAGTGGCGACTGATGCCTGTCACTTCCTGGGTTCCCTCTCATGCAGCTTGCTTTCATGAGCCCCGGTCTCAGGATCGTGGTAACTGTGGGCTCTGAGCATGTCCACTTTGCTTGAGCTCTCCTTGCTGCTGTATAGAAAGGAAAATATTTTTTCGGTTCCTGATCTTTTGAATGAACTCACCTTCCCCTTTTAGTTCCCTTAATTCTCCGACACCTTTGTAACCAATTCCTTTATTTAAAATGCTTATATTCACTTGCATGTACATCTTCTACAAAATACTAAGAAAAAGTGTGCATTAATATTATTATACCAGCTTCCCATATCTTCTTCTTGAATCTCTTTCCCACTCTTAGTGTTCTCCAAACCTTAAAATCCCTCTGATCTCCAGCTGCCCAGAATTTATTATCACATGCCTTATTTGTGCATGATGCCTTGATGGGTGTCCATAGCTCCCATGCTCATATTATCTTTCACATCAAAAGATGTGTATCTTAGGCTGAGACAGGAGAATCACTTGAACCTGGGAGATGGAGGCTGCAGTGAGCCAAGATGGCACCACTGTACTCTAGCCTGGGCAACAGAGCGAGATTACATCTCAAAATAATTATAATAATAATAAAAGATGTGTATCTTTTATTTCATATTTCCAGGAACTTCCAAGGTAATAAAGTTTTTTGTTGTACCCCAAACTCAGCTCAACATGAATTTCTTTCTGAAGACATATTTTACTCTTCAGACAGAATTAGATTACCTCATCTTTGCTCATGAAGCTATGAGTTTGCAATTCTACTAAAGATAACATTTATTACATTGTACTAAAACTGTTGGTTTATTTATATGATATTTCAGTCATCTATGAGTTACTTGAGATTATCTTTGTGTGACTATAGCCTAGAATGGTCCCTGGCATATGCACACTTGTATGCATGTTGTACTAGCATGCCATTGGGCTCCAACAGTCTGCAGGCTTAACAGTGCAAATCGGATGATGGATGGCAGTATTAGTCCATGATATAAGGTTCAGTAGACTGTAAACCCTCAAGAACAGAGACTTGCTCTTCACCTGTCTGTATCCTTAGCTTAATACTGTGCTGAGGAATTGCAAGGGTGAATGCTGTGAACTAGGCAGACATAATCACTAAAGTAAAAGATTAAAAAAAATCCCTGGCAAGAATTTCCAAGAAGTATGAGGACATTCAGCTAATTTCCTTGATAGCAGCTTTCACCCCAAATCATCTAATCTTGTTTAGGATTCTTCCCCTGAACCAAGACCAGACTCCCAGAAACCCTGAACTAAGCTACCATTTGTCTTAGAAAAAATCAATTAATTGTTGCTCAAATGGTTGGTACCACTTGTCCAAATCCTTGTAACTTACCTGAAACATTAACTCTTGAAAGTAATAGCTTGTGAGTAATAGTTAAGGAGCACATCATATGAGAATATGTACATTTAAATAATGAAATCCTGGAGATGCCTGGCAGTGGAGGAAAACTCTGTAATGGCATGAGTGTCAGACTCTGTGATAGGCAGTAGAGATGGGTTAAGTGGGACTTTAGACACCCTAAATTACCTAGACTCAGGCACCATTCTCTTCTGCCAATCTTATTCATAAGCAAGTGCACACACTCACAGTAGCAAGTCAGCAAGGGGGAAATAGAATGTCACCAATTTTGGTAATTGAAAAAAGGTCTCCTGTCATCATGTTGTGACCAAAATAAAGGCAGATATATTTTTTAAATTGCTATTTCAATAGATTTGGGGATACAAGTGTTTTTTTGTCACATAGATTAATTATATAGTGGTGAATTCTGAAATTATAGTGCACTTCTCACCAGAGTAGTGTACCTTGTACCTAATATGTAGTTTTTTTAAATTCCTATCCTCCTCTCTACCCTCCCCTTTATAAGTCTCTAAAATCCATTATACCACTCTGTATGCCTTTGTGTACTCATAGCTAAGCTCCCAGTTATGAGTGAGAACATACAGTTTTTGACTTTCCACACCTGTGTTACTTCACTTAGAATAATGGCCTCCAGCTCCATCCAAGTTGCTGCAAAAGACATCATTTGGTTCCTTCTTATGGCTGAGCAGCATTCTGGTATATAGTTACCACATTTTCTTTTTTCACTCAGCAGTCGATGGGCACTTAGGTTGGTCCCACATCTCGGTAATTGTGAATTATGCTACTATAAACATACATGTGCAAGCATCTTTTTCATATGACTTATTTTCCTCTGGGTAGATACCTAGAGTGGGATTGCTGGATCAAATGGTAGATCTACTTTTAGTTCTTTAAAGAATCTCTATACTGTTTTCCCTAGAGTTTGAACTAATTTACATTCCCACCAGCAGCGTATAAGTGTGACCCTTTTTCCACACCCATGCCAAACTTTCTTGTTTTTTGACTTTTTAGTAATAGCCATTCTTGCAGGAATATGATGATATCTCATTGTGGTTTTGATTTGCACTTCCCTGATGATTAGTGATGTTGAACATTTTTAATGTTTGTTGGCAATTTGTGTATCTTCTTTTCAGAAGTATTTATTCATGTCCTTTGTCCACTTTTTGAAGGGATTATTTGTTTTTTTCTTGATTTGTTTGAGTTTCTTATAGATTCTGTATACTAGTCTTATGTCGGACACATAGTTTGCAAATATTTTATCCCATTCTGTGGGTTGGCAGATACAATTTTAAGGTTATTTTCTCTTTGCTTATTACTTCTATATCCATCAAGAGAAATTATCAAGGCACTCAGTAGTGCTCCAAGAAGAGAAGCTCACATAATAGCCGAGGAGAGGCAGCAAGGCACACAAAATGCTGATGACTTTTGAGTAGACATATTGATCTAACTGCGGATATTTTTGATATTGTTTGTGTTGGAACTCATAAAATAATATGTGACAATTTTCAGAAGGTGAGAGTTTACTGTTATAATGGAACCAGGCCAAACATTTGAGTCAATGACCTAACAGTAGAATCTACAGAAACCTCAGAAACGACCAAGAATTGAGTTCAAATGCATACAGTTTTCCCTTGGCACTTATTGAAACTAGGATTTAGCTGATCTCTACTGTGCACTGGAACCCAACTGAGGTCCTCAGTGCTATTGGAGGAGCACCTGTCTCATTGATCTCCAGCCCAATGTCCCTTAATTTGGTTCTTGCATCAGCATTCTTGACCTGGATTTTTTTTTTCCTGGAAAGCAATTTGGACAAGACCTGTTTTGAAGGGATGTTAACATGAGTAGTTATTTTGAATTTTAAAAAAATGGAAATAGTAAAAGTAGTTCTTTCTGTTTTCAATGTGAAAATGTCTAAAGTCAATGTAATCATGTTGATAAGCTCTGGTTGTTGGTTAAAATTATTTAATTGTAAAAATTTTTGACAAACATTAAATATTAAAGTTCAATTTGTGAGAAAACATTTTAAATGGTCTATTTTCAAGGCATGATAAATCTAAGTACTGGTAGCCAGTCTGTAAATGTAACAAACCACATGGCTCATGCTCCTAGAAGGTCACAATAAGTGAACAGAATGTAGAGGAGGAGTCAGCCCATAAAAGGGAAGAAAGTTTTGTTATTGGGAATCAAAATTGAAACAGGGAAGGGGATGGAGTATAACCTTATAACCTTATAAGGGGGATAATGAAACTTAGGCGACAGCCAGGAAGATTGTAACCCCTTAGTACTCGACCAGTGAGGTACTAGGGGAGGGACTTGTGTGCTAGGAGATAAATTATCTGCTGTGACGGCCTGGATGTGCATGTCTTCCAGACACCTGATCTTGCAAGGTCATTATTAAAAGTCTCGCTTTCACTGTTCTTCGTGCTCTAAGTCCATTATTTGGATTTGAACAAATGAGCGTGTTTCTTACAATTTTATTAAGCAAAATGTTTGAAAGCAAAAAATCTTTGAAGAATAAAATCATAAAAGGTAGTCGTTAGTGGTGAAAAGTCCAACAATAGGTCAAGTCATACAGGAAATAAATGTTTTACATGCATCTCAGTTATGAATAACATTAATGTTTAAGGCATTTTCATACGTTATCTCATTCAATTTTTGCTGTACTCTGGCAAGGTTCTTACTTTTACCATTTCTCAGCTGTGGATTCAGAGAGTTCAGAGAGGATAAATAACTTTTGCAAGGCCGCATAGTTAATATCCATCAGAAGTGTGATTCAAATATAGGTCAGCTATATCTGCTATATGTGATTCATTTATTTTTTCCACTCTGTACACTGCCATGACATATTCAATGTCATACCAAACCTTTAAAAAAAAACTAGTCTCTATGAAATTTTCTCAACCAATATTTTTTGTTTCTTTCAAATTGTTGTTAGTAGCAGTTTATAAACCCTTCAAAGCAATTTGAGACTTGCCCTTTCTTTTAAATAAACAAACCAACACAGATGATAATGTTCTACAATAATGGGCCTCTCTGTAGCAAGCAGTCACTAATTCTTGTTTTTTTTCTAGGT
The DNA here is from genome assembly GCF_030222135.1 of Aotus nancymaae. Taxonomy (NCBI): domain Eukaryota; kingdom Metazoa; phylum Chordata; class Mammalia; order Primates; family Aotidae; genus Aotus; species Aotus nancymaae. The sequence goes on along the minus strand of NW_026988425.1, from coordinate 52,586,967 downwards.
AGATTCTGCTTATATAATTAATACATTAGTAATCCAGTTCAAATAGCCTGCCGTGACGACTTGAATAAGTAAAGTTTAATTTTTTTCTATTAAAAACATTCATACCACCAGGTTTCTTTTCTTCATAGCGTTTACTTATGCTTCTACTTATGTATTTATTTGTGTGACTTTTAAAACATATATTTTATCTAGGCTGTTGGCATGATGTGTTCTTATTAATCTTTGAGCCTTCAGTCCCTATCACAATGTCTAACAGCAAATAGTTCCTCAATAAATATTTGTTAGGTGAGCAGATGGCTAGATGCATGGAAAAAATGGATAGATAGATTAAAAAAAGAAATCAGAAAAGGAATAGGTTATTTGTACTGCTGTTTTGCCAAACCCTTCATAAATGAACTGGGGTTTAATCTGGACTTTGAAAAGGAAACAAGAGTGAGACTTCCATATATGTGTTGAAAATAAACAGTCTTTATTATGGTTTTCATTTTTTTCCACTAAGTGCAACCAAGAAGATGCATTCTAAATTAAGTCTCGAAGCTTTCTTTTTCAATATATGTGGAAGAAGGTATTGCTATATTAAGCAATGCAGCTAATTAAAAGAGGAAATGAAAATCATTCTTAAATGAACTTCTCACTTCCGCTCTGGTTTCCTTTAATACTATGTATCTTTGAACTCTAAAATGTTTCATTACAAATGACTTTTACTAGAAGGTTAAATTAAAACTGTATTCACCTTTTTGTGTTTTCCTTCTTGCTTTTTTCTTTTTTTTTTTTTTTTTTAAGAGAGAGACTGGGGTGGGGCATCTAAGCCAGAGTGCAGCGCAATGATCACTGCTCACAGCAGCTTTAAACTCTTGGGCTCAGGCAATCCTCCCATCTCAGCCTCCCAAGTAGCTAGGATGGCTGGCATGCTTCACCATGTTTGGCTAAGTTTTTTATTTTATAGAGATGGGCTGTCTCTATGTTGCCCAAGTTGGTCTGGAACTCCTTGCCTTAAGTGACCCTCCTGCCGTGGCATCCCAAAGTACTGGGATTACAGGCATGAGCCATGGTGCCCAGCTAATTTGTTTGTTTTTGTAGAAAGGAGGTCTTTCTATGTTGCACAGGCTGGTCTCAAACTCCTGGTCTCAAAGAATCCTCCCTCCTTTGCCTCCCAAAGCACTGAGATTATAGGCATGAGGCACCTTGCCCAGCCTATATTTACTCTTTCTACAGATCTGCATGATGCATTAGGAATGAAAGGAACAATTAAGTACATCTTGGTTAGAGCTAAGCTACATATTCGTTTGATTATTGTTTGGCTTGCATAATATCTGAAAAGATAATACAGCTAGGGCAGCTGTTTCACCTGCGCAACATGCAAGATTCTTTGCACCACTGCCTTTTGGCAGGCTTCATTCATAACTATATGTCCCCTGCCTAGCCCATGTAGATGTCTGAGTTTTTAATTTCTGACAGAACTTTCCCTCTTTGATTACCACCGAAGAGATTATATGACCCCATCAAAGCCTTCTTTATTTGTATATCTATTCATTTGTCTTTTTCTAAATTTTCAGCCTCCCGTTCACTTTTCCTGTCACCCCCTCAAACTTTTGCTCTAAGCTTTAATTGGCTGTTCTAGTAAATTAAATAGAAATTATTGCTTTGCTATTGCGTTTTCATCACTTCATTTTAAAAGGAGACTCACCTGGGCATGTCACAATATTCTCCTTGATTTTTGTCTGGAACAAAGAGACTAAAGGTAGCTTTCAGACCTTCATCATGCCAGCTTGAGAGGATATTTACTTTGTCACTAACTGTTTGTTCAAATATGCTCTTCAGTGCTCTTGTTGCAATGCAGTTGTTATAAACATACTCGCATTCCTCCCTCTTCTTACCAGGAATGTTCCTCTTCTGTTGGTTATGTTTTTCTCTTATCAGATAATTGAGTTTAAAGTGTATATAGTCTAGACAAATACTGCCAGATGAGACAAGATGACAAAGGAGTATATTTTAAGAAATAATGACCAGAAGAGGATGTATTGTACACCACTCCACTCCTGATTGATTGCCTTCATTACATAGCTCCAGCAACACAAGAGCCACATGCACTAAGAAATCTGTATACTCTGCTCTCATAGGACTATCCTTACTCAACATTTGGAAAAATCAGCATCATTTCTAGGTGCAGAGAAGAAAATGTCCAGCTAAAACAGAATAGATAAAAAACGAAGGTCCTAAGAAAGGAGGTTCAAAGGGATGCTCTGAGGAAGACTTGAGTTTAAAAACAACAAACAAATGAAACAAAACAGAAACACTTCATGTTTTCACAGTCAACAGAACAGCAGCAAAATGTACTGAAAATTACCTTGGAGCCAGGAGCCCTGAATTCTTCTTCTTTTTGAGTAATTACTCAGTAGTGAGATTGCTGGTTCAAATGGTAGTTCTATATTTAGTTCCATACTGTTTCCCATAGAGGTTGAACTAATTTACATTCCCACCAATAGTGTAACAGCATTCCTTTTTCCAGGAACCCTGAATTCAGATCTGGGTCAGTCATTAATTCAATGTGTGAACTTAGGAAAGTCACATAAAATTTCTGGCACTCATTGTTATCATTTTCAAAATTAGGAAGTCGGTCTAGATGAGTTCCAAGTTATTTTCTAGATTTTCATCATGGAATTGAAATTCCATGATGCTAGACAAAAGATAATATCATCAACTAATAATACTCTAAAAAAATAACTTGAGTAAGTCAATCCCATCAAAATGACTGGGTTGAAATATTGCCTCTATTTTTTATTCACTCTAAGATCTTTGGTCAAGTTTTAACTTGCTGAAGTTCAAATCATCTCACCTGTAAAATGTGAATATTAACACTATCTATGAGATGGAGTTGTTGGTAAACTAAGAAAGATAATTCACATAAAGCCTAAATATAGTGCTTGGTGCGCAGAGGGCACTCCAATGCTAGGCATTTAATATGGACTATCGTCTTCTTGGAAATACCTAGGAAGAAAAACACCAAACATAAATTTGTGTTTTTTAAAGAGTTTCATATCTCCTAATATGACATTTTAAAAATTATTTGTTAACAGAGCAAACCTAGTTCATTGTATTCCTCTTCTTAAATTCCGGCTATCATTTACAATTAATATGTCAGTCCAGTCAGTTTAGTCTAGGATGGAGCTGGGGAGGTGAGCCTGAGGCAACGGCTAAACTCTGTCCTTTACTGAGTCCATCTTATGCCTTTGACAGCCTTTTGGCTGCTGGGGAGTTCACCTCAGACCCAGGTAGCCTTTGACTTCGTCACTAACAAGAATTTAGAATACATGTGACAATGGATGATCCAACATCCATAATTTGCAGAGTCTTAACTATTCTCCAAAGCCAATCTGTCCTTTCAAAGGGAAAACACTCCAGGACCACCGAGCTTTGGTTTCCATGGCAACAATGTGGGTCAATAGCTGCAGTCACACCTTCACTAGCCTTGATTGCATTTGGCAATTTACCATCTTCTGTGCTTCCTTTTGTTTGAGCCTCTCTCATTTGCTTAATTCCCTTCTCTATTGGGAGAATCTTAAAATGCAAAACTACAGGAGCTGAATTTAAATTAAAAGCTGCAGAGGTTTAAAAAAAAACACACCTCTGGAGAGCACTATTTATCTTACAACTTATTATATGTGCTTGAAATCAAGTCTTATGTCCTCAACTTCAAAATGTTGCTTCCCATATTCTATTGCAGCTCAGAAATTCTTTGCTTGCAATGCTGTGTGTGTGTGTGTGTGTGTGTGTGTGTGTGTCTGTGTGTGTTGGAAAAATCAGCAGCATTTCTGCCTTCTCAGACCATATTCTGATATCATGAATGTCAGGATTACTAGGATAAAGTCCAAATTCCTGACCCTGTTATTCAAAGCCCTGAATCATCTGAACTTTACTCACAGCTTACTGTCTTCCTCTTCCTCTTCTTTTACATATGATGCTCAAATGTCTACTTTCTTTCAGGTTCTTTTTTTATTTGAGACAGAGTCTCGCTCTGTCGCCAGGCACCAGGCTGGAGTGCAGTGGCGTGATCTTGGCTCACTGCAACCTCCGCCTCCCAGGTTCAAGCAATTCTCCTGCCTCAGCCTCCCGAGTAGGTGGGACTACAGGTGCACGCCACCACACCCAGCTAATTTTTGTATTTTTAGTAGAGATGGGGTTTCACTGTGTTGACCAGGATGGTCTTGATCTCTTGACCTCGTGATCCACCTGCCTCGGCCTCCCAAAGTGCTGGGATTACAGGTGTGAGCCACCGCGCCCGGCCTCTTTCAGGTTCTTGAACAAGCCCTGTGCTCTGGACCCTCGTATGTTGTCCTCTCTTTTTGGAGCACAATTCCTTCATCCTCTGCCTATTTCCTACTTGTCCTTCAGATGTCAGTTTAGGTGTCACTGTCCGCAGGAAAGCTTTCCTACACCCTGACTTTGGTCTTTTGTTACACCATGTGCTTCCCTATCATACCATTATTGTACTTCAGTAGCCTCTGTAAATATCAGACCTCTTTTGTAGCTTGTGAACTCTCTGAGTATTGGGCAGTGTCTGTTTCTCCACCCTTCACCCAATAACCCTACTGTTAAATTCCCAGTTCCCTTGCAGGTACTGGCATTTAATAAATATTTGTTACATGACTGAAAGTAGTTTTTCCTGCTGGGTCATCTAAGCCATATGCTGTAAATCTCATAACCTTGATATTCTGCAACCTCCTTTCCATCCCCCTACAGGTATCCACTAGAATGTGCTTTTCATTCAAGACATATTTGCAGTCTGCCTATCTTTTGACTGATATCTGGGATATTCACAGTCACTCAAAGTGAAAACATTCCAAAATTCTTGGTCGTTTTTTTCCGTAACATATTCCATTAAACATCAATTTTTAGATTCTGTTTAATGTAACTATCCTAAGAAGATTTAAAAAGAAGCGGTAAATGAAAGTGTCGCATTCAATAAAACAAATGGCCTTACTGAGCTGTGCCATGCACCTGTAGCGGTCATACAACTCCTCTTGCCTGCCGCCTAGCCGTTCCTGGACCCCTTCGTGCTACTACATACACAGTGGTGCATTTTAGAGCTCCTCACTCAGAAGCCAGGGGACAGGAAAGACACACTGTTTTCCAAATGTAACATCACCTGGCGTCAGGGACTGGGAATCACAGTGACACACTGTTTGAGCCAGGTATTGATGTTGAAGGAGCTGCTACTCAGGACGGCAGTCCCCTCTCACCTGTGGTTTCACGTTCTGAGGTTTCAGTTATCAGGTCAACAATGGTCCATATGTATTAAGTGGAAAATTTCAAATAAACACTTTAATAAGTTCTCAATTATGTGCTGTGCTACATTGTGTGATGAAATCTTGCCTCATCTTACTTTGTCCTGCCTGGGATGTGAATCATCCCTCTGTCCAGCATCTCCATGCTGTAGATGCTCCCTGCCTCTTTGTCACTGAGTGATAGGCTCGGTTATCAGATTGACCGTCACGGTTTTACAGTGTTGCTGTTTGATTCACCCTTACTTTAATTTAAAATCACATAATGCACAAGAGGAGTGATGTTGGCAACTCAGATATGGCAAAGAGAAGCTGTAAAGTGCTTCTTTTTCAGTGAAAGGTAAAAGTTCTTGACTTAAGGAAAGAAAAAAAATTGTATGCTGAGTTAGCTAAGGTTGATGGTAAAAATGAAATTCTACCCATGAAGTTTTGAACAGTATATTGTCATAATTGTTCCATTTTTTTATTGTTAATTTCTTACTGTACCTAGTTTATAAATTAAACTTTATCATAGATGCGAATATATAGAAAAAATTTAGTGTATACAGGGCATCCACTGAAAGTGCAGAAACGTTTTCCCCATAAATAAGGGAGACTACCATACTTGGTACTCTGACACCATGATATTTTGAGGCTGATGTCTTCGACACTTGAACATTTTGAATGGTTAGGTTTTTAAAATTATTATCAAGTGATCTATGCAATGATATCCTTCCTTTATCTCTGAGTCTTCTATTTCATCACGGTTCCATCTCTATTTCTGAGTGACACTCCAATCTTGACCCCAATCAGTTAGTTTGCTAAATACTTCCTTTACTATCTTTTCTGGTCAAAGAGAATAAACAAATACCCATGTTGGATTTCAGATGTCTGCAGGACATCAGATAGAAATAAGTAGTAGATGCTGAGCTATATGATTGAATGCTTCAAAAAGATATTGGAGCAGAAGAGTTCAAGTATAAATGTCTTGATCACTGAGGGCAAGAGTGGTAGGAAAAGGAGTTGGGAACCAAGGAAAGATCATGAAGAACCACTCTTGTGCAACTGAAGGTTGTACAAGAGAAAAGGAAGCTTCAAAGGATGTTAAGTGGGGAAAAAGAGGGAGCAGGAGTACAATGCTGGAAAGTGATCATATAAGGTAAGCACTAAAAAGTAAATATTGGACTTGTCACTCTCTGAATTTAAGAAAAAGCTATTATGGCTTAGAATAGCAGTTTAACATGTGTCTGCTTAGGTTGCTATAACAAAAGACCACAGACTGGGTGCTTAAAACCACAGACATTTATTTATTACAGTTCCGGAGTCTGAGAAGTCCAAGGTCAAGGTGTTGGCTGATTTGTTTCTTGGTAAGTACCCACTTCCTGGCTTGCAGATGGCTGCTTTCTTGTGTCCTCACATGGTGTGGGAAGCGGGAGTGAGAGGGGTGTAGGGAGAGAGGGAGGGAGGGAGGGAGAGAGACAGAGAGAGGGAGAGAGAGAGAGAACTCTGTTCTCTCATAAGAGCACTAATTCTCTCATGAGGGTTCTACCCTCATGACCTCATCTAAACCTAATTATTAATTCCTCCCAAACCCCACCTCCAAATACCATCACATTGGGAAGTAATGCTTCAATGTATAAATTTCAGAGAACACAAACATCCAGCCCATAATATTGTGGATACAGGCATTACCTCCCCTTTTTGATTTCTTTCTTTTAGCTCTCCTCCTTGGAGCTCAATATCCTAGTCTCCCCACAGGCCCTTATCAAAGCAGTAACTGGGAGGTTGTAAAGCAAGGCTTTTAATGGGCTTATCAGGGGTCCAATTGCTGTGGAGATCAATAATTGGGTAAGAAGCGAAGTGTAAGGCAAATTGCAGCAAAATGTTTCAAGTTGGAGGCGGAAAGCAAGGTCAAGACGTCAGGTGCTCATTGTTGCTGGATGCTGGCCAGTCTTAGAGTGGCTGCAAGTCATGGAATGTGAACACACCTACATGTGTGTATGTAACAAAATCATCTCAGTATATTCAAAGCTACTGTCCCCTTTCCCCCACCTCCAACGTCCTTCCTTTTAAATTGTGTGCATGTGGTTCCTTTTTTAAATGATATAACCCAAACACCAACTGCTGCTTTCAACTGACGCAGACAGATTTTATTAATTTTACCTCTTGTGAACAATTTTTGCTTTTGAGATTTTGAAAAGGCAAAGAAATGCTGTAATAAAGAATACAGATAAGAGGAATTTGTAGGGGAGAGAAAGATACAGTTAGAAAGAAAAAAGAAAGAGGAGGAGGAGGCATATTGATGAGGGAAGGAGAAATAAGAGAGGGAGGGAGAGAAGAGAGGATAGGAGAGGGGATGAAGAATAGAGGGTATGCATAGTAAAAAGAGAAACTTGAATGATGTTCTTTATTCTCCTCAGCAATTGATAAAGATCTTACAATTAATTTAAAAAGGAAGTCAGCATAAGAATTAGGTAAAGAATCATTGATTAAATACTTCTTGTACTATCTTTTTCTGATCAAAGAGAATAAACAAAGGTCAAACATTCATGACATCTCTTGTTAAATAAAATTTGTGGGAGTTCATTGATTTGGACTGAGCTTCTGCACTGGATTCCAACAGACCAAATCCAAATGGAGTCACTCAGGCCAAAGTTCCATGCCACCAAACTGAAACTTGATGTTTATTTGCAAATTGTTTATTTGACCTTCTAATAAATCAGGAGAGAGATAATAGCCAAATCCCCAAACAGACTGGTTTTAGCCTGCATGATAAGGAAGTCCCCTGTGCTTTAGTAACTACAAGGAAAGTAACCTAAAGTGACCTAATGTTAACCAATCCTCTTTGTGTATTGTACTATTTTATTGTCCTTGCTTAAGTTGTCTTATAAAAATTGACTGTCTGCCATGCCCGATGGAGTACCTGTTTAAATCTTTAAATGGGATGCTGCCGGATTTATGAATTGCTAATAAAATCAGTTCAATCTTTAAACTTAATCTATTGAAATTTCATCTTTGACACTTTGGATAATCAATTATAATGGACAAATGTCAATATATCATATATTTTACAATATAAACCACCATTCTTAGAGATCATAGGAATTTCCTTTTTTACATTTAAGCTTTTACATTTACATTAGACCGCAGTGGCTATAGTGCAGATAAACACATTCAGGGAAATGGCACAGGACTTACCTCAGTTGTGTATGTGGTAGGGAAGGGGAAGACTGGGAGTGTGGGAAAGAAGAGAGTCTACAGGATAATTGCAAAGTACTTTACAGAGATGAGGAAGACTTACAGAAGAAATAGGTTTGTAGGCGTATTAGGAATGAGTTGAGCTGTCAATGACACTGATAGTCCATTCATTTCACCTGAAAAGGAGCCTGCAGTTAGGCTTTTGATGGTTAATGTCAGCTCAATGATGCCATAGAGATCTCCTCACTAGTCACTCTTTCTCAGCCACGTTTACCAGAGTCTCCTCAATAATTTATCCCCAAAAGATTGTAAGTTCTAGAAAACTTCTAGATTCTTCCCCTTCCTCCTTTCTTGATTCCCTACTCTGCACTCCCTCTGGTCTCTTCCCAGGAGATGGCATCCATTCTTACTCCTGTAAATACCACCTAAATGCTCATGACTATTAGATTTACACCTCCAGCTAGGACCTCTCCTCCAAAATCTAAATGTGCACATCAAACGGCAATCTAGATAATTTCTGCTTGGGTCTCAGGACATATTTCAGGAAATGTCAAAACAAACATGTTCAAAACTGAGTTTTGCCCCTGTGGCAAAAATTAGAGATGGACTGAGTCACATTCAATTTTCAATTTCCCTTTCCTTTTTCTACCTAGTCTATGAGGGTACCGAGGTAAAATTCAATTGCCCATGCACTCCTGCACCTGGTGGTGTCTGTGTGACACAATTCTGAGCAATGAGATAAATAGGTATCTCCTGGTGCTGCTCTTTCTCCTCATTTCTTCTTCATGGCTGAAGCACGAATAGAAGGCTTAAAGATTCAGCAGCCATACCGTGGCAATGAGGCAATACGTATGAAGATAAAAGTTGAAGCACTAAGGGTGGCAGAGAGAAAATAGAGAAAGAGCCTGGGTCTTTCTCTATGGCATCATTGAGCTAATGTTAGCCATCAAATGCCCAACTGTAGCTTCCTTGTCCGGTGAAATAAATGGAACTATCATTGTTCAAGCCCCTGGAGTGTGGTTTTCTATCATTAGCAGCCCAACTCATTCCTAACCAATGTGGCCTCCAAACCTATTTCTTCTTTAAGCCGTCCTCATCTCTGAAAAGTACTTAGCAATTATCCCTGTTTAGACTCTTCTCTTTCCCGCACTCTCAGTCTTACCCCTCCCCGACCAAGCACACACGCTGAGTCCATCAGTGAGTCCATCAGTAAGTCCTGTGCCATCTCCTTGAAGGATGGGCAGCACTGTCGATGTGTTGCTCTGCACTGCAGCCACTCTAGTCTAACTTAAATGCAGAAGCTTCTTAGCTGTCCTGCCCACTTCCATTTTTGCCTCTTTCCAGTCACTTCTCAACCCAGTAAATCTTTTAAAAAATGCTAATGTCATCATCACTTCTCTGCTTAAAACACTTTACTGATTCCTGTTGCACCTGTAATAGAGTCAAAGCCACATACTAAGACTTATGAGAAGCTCATGGTCTCACATCCCCTCCTTCACCAACCCAGCAGGTGTCACTTCAACCCTTCCTCAGGAAGCTCCATCCACAATGGCTAAGTTCCCAGAGTACCATATATTCTCTTACGTCCTAGATTCTTTTTACTTGTGGGTTCCATTCTTACCTTTAGCCCATCGCATTTTTTATAGCTTCCTTCTACCTTCAAGTCTTAGCTTAAGTGGGTCTCTAGTGAGGCCTCCTTTGACCAGCCTATTAAAACTAAAATACTCTTTCCTACTCAACCCCATTGCTTTCAAAAACAGAAAGAATGTTTTATAAAGCACCTACTATTATTTTGATATGTATCACTCGGGGTCCACTTAGGGATATAGAAACCATATCAGTTTGTTTTGACAGAGAGAATTTAATAGAGATAATTGGCTAAACAGGCATTGGCAGATGAGAAAACACAAAGGGGACACAGGTACCACAGAGACAGTAACTGTAGCAATCTTGGCTGAGAGTTACCAGACCTCACAAGAGGAGCCCTGCCAGGCTGGGATGCAGAACTCTGAGCGTGCCACTCGTCTCCTGCACTACTTCAGGTGGGTGCTGGCTGTCAGAGTCTAAGGGAGGGTGCCACCTGGCTGGTGCTGGCACTTCTGACAGGTTGCAGGGAAGCTGGTCCTGGGAGTGATGGAAGAAACTAGAAAGCAGCAAACAACCAGTGATGCTGTAATAAACCACATGACAATAATTGCTGTGGGGGTAACAGCGGGAACTGGCAGGAGCAAGTCCCTGTTGCTTCCTACTGCCTTTTGGACTTCTTTAGTGCGCCCTGTTGGTAGAGACTACAATGAATCCACCTGGCATAAGAAATGTTTGCAGAGGCCGAGACCAAGCAATTCAGAGGAGCAAATAAAAGAGTGGATTTAGAGACGAGCGATTCATAGATTTATGACGAGTATTGTATTCATTTGTTTATTATCTTTTCTTTCCTACCAGGCCGCATGTGTTCAGAATCCATGTCTCTCTTTTTATTATTATAACTCCTCCACCAACCCATGTCCCCCATGTGCACAGCACAATAACAAGTAGACAGAAGACACTCAACAAATATTCTTTGTATGGACGAATAATAGATGAATTTATTAGATTTTTTTAATCAAAACTGCTTAGCAAAATGTACAATTCAATTCTTGGCAGTGGAACATGAGGCTTATAATGCCTTATGTGATGTTCTAGGCATTTGTGTTAAAAATTGCTAGAACATCACATGAAGCAGTTCCTTTTTATTTATATAGGAATTTAAGACATTTTCATATAAATCTACGTGATAAAATGCTGTGGCAACATTCATGTTATATCAGAAAATCAAATGGTAAATGCGGGTTTGGAGTGATTCAGGAGATGTGTGGAAATCTTATGATCTGAAGCAGGCTTGAGAGAGAAGGGAGAAAAGCAAAGCTGTGAAGGAGGGATAAGTTTGGCAGGTTTTGAGATGATTCTGATGAAAGCAAAGAAATGAGAGATAGTAGGAGAAGTCATTGGAAAAGTGAATTGGAACCAACTATGGAAAACCATAAATTTTGGAGTTCAAATTATGGATATTATGTCTTTTGCAAAGAGGGGGCATTAAAACATTTTAAGCAAAAGAAATGATGTGGCTGCTGGGAATATTTTCCGAAGATAAATCTGGCAATACCGTGGGTAATTGATGGAGTCGGTAGAAACTAGAAGCAGGAAGACCAGTTAGGAGCCTGTGACAATAATTCTGAACTAGATAAAGATCATAGCAGAAATAAAGGAAAGAGATAGCAGGTAACATTTAGAAGGAAGAATCCATATCATATAATACATATTTAATCTGGAGTGAGAAGGGAGGAGAAGATATCTAGAATTAATCCACAGTGATACGCACAGGATTCAGAAGGGTGGAGATAGAGCAGAGACCACCTCCTTATCAGAACTTGATTAATAATGGCATCAATACAATAAAAACCGCAGTGAATTATTTTTAATATTTTAATTTTAATTTTATTTTCAGGGGAACACGTGCAGGTTTGTTACATAGGAACACGTGTGACTTGGGGGTTTGGTGTAAAGATTATTCCATCACCTGGGTACTAAGCAGAGTACCAATAGTTTTTGTTTTTTTCCTGAACCTCTCCCTCCTCCCACCATCCTCCCTCAAGTAGGCCCCAGTGTCTGTTGTTCCTCTCTTCTTTCCATGTTCTTATTATTTAGCTCCCATTTCTAAGTGAGAATAGGTAATATTTGATTTTCTGTTCCTGTGTTAGTTTGCTAAAGACATGGTTCTGCAAAGGGTATGATCTTGTCCTTTTTTATGGCTGCATGATATTCCATGGTGTATGTGTACCACATTTTCTTTATCCAGTCTACTGTTGATAAACATTTAGTTTGATTCCATTCCTTTGCTGTTGAAAAATTACAGTGAATATTTATCATCCAATATCAAAAGTCAATATTTTGAAAAGCTAATATGAATCTGGAAGAATGTATATGTCTTCATCTTGAGGAACTTCAGAAGGAAGAGGCTTCTGGAAGTCATAATAGTCAGAAGATGTCTCATTTCCATAGATATGCTCCTTGAAATTAGACTGCCGTGTGTTTTCATATAGTTCCTTATCGGTTTCTCCTTTAGCTTTGGGAGGACCTGCTTCCACATTTTCATAGTTGTTGTGTACGTTATTTCCCCTGAGAGCAGATCTGTGGTCTTGGGTTTCAACTGAGATTTTATGCCTTAAGCCAATGATGCGGGGGCCCAAGAACGTTTTAGTACAGACTTTTCTCCTGCTGCTTCTCCTTTGCAAAAACCTCGGTAAGGTAAATCGTGTGGCAACATGGTGTTTACAGCGCCAAACACACCCGATTCCACAAACCACTAAGAGTAAAAGAAGCATAATTCCTACAGAAATGGCCGCTAAATTATTTCCACACCTTTTCAACATTTCTGTACAAACGGTGGTGTTTAGTGGTTTGGTGTTAACCTTAACAAATTTACAGGTACAGACCAATGTAATTCCTTGTAGCCTAGTATTATTCAAAAATGAGCTTGGAAGCTCTTTTAGGCATTTCCTTTTCAGATCTGAAAGACCATTATCTGGTAAAGCCCTGATGTGATTAGAGGAAAGAGTGTATATACTTATTTTTGGAAGACGGCTCTCTTCGTGTGTGATGCTCTTCACATTACAGCCATTAATGTATAATTGCACTGTATCGGGAGGATTTTATTCCATTCCACTTCCTTTTCTGTTAATGAATCACAAAATGAAGCAGAAATGAGTGGAAGATGACAGCAGAGTAGAAAATTCAAGAAAAAGAAGGTTGAATGATCTGCCATACAGAAACCTGCTATAAATTAAAAATATGTTAATTGCATACTTACTGTGTAACATAGAAAAATTACTGATTTTCACCAATGCATTGAACGCCAGTGTATAGTGAGTTTCTACTTTCAATATAGAATACACTACCTGTTGTGATGAAAGGACAAAGAGTTAGAAAAATCCTGTCGCTGACCAAGCCTGAGTGGTTTTATCACTTAGATATCCACATAGTTTTTGACAATTAGGATAACAATTTTCAGGTGAAAAATAATGTTCTGAGCACATTGAGAAGGAATGGGACAAGTGCAGACACATACAATCAACTTCGTCAACTGTCACCTCTTTTGTGAAGCCCTGCCTATCCTTCTCTGGTGCAGGCAGAGGCCATGTCCTTTTCTTAACCATTGCTTCCTCTGTAATCCTACATTAATGAGTCCATTCTCTATTATAGTGTGATAACCTAAATGAGAGAGAATTGTATGTCTTCTTACTTGGTTAAATGGTCAGCAGGATTCAGGTCATTTCATCTGTATATTCCTAGAGTACAGCATAATACCTGGCACAGAAAATGCATCCAATTAATATTTATTGAATGAAAGAATGCGTTTAAAAATGACTCCAGATTTCAGCATCTAATTGCTTAACATGATGGTTTAAAACTCAAGGGTGTAGTTTATACTTAAAACATGAAAAGGGATCTTTAAAGTAAACCAATATATTTTCAAAAGCCTTCATATCACAGGTTTTCTCATAGCTTTCAGAAAATAACTTTCATCCAAGATTTTACATTGTTTTCTGTTGATGCTTTAAAATGGCAAGGAAAAAAGCAAGGGGAGGTGTTCAACTGGGCTGCATGTTCCATTGTGGTTTTAGCAACAAAACATTATTACTGTATATTTTCAGTCTAGATACAGAAATAGATTCAATAGTGCTTGTGGGGTGATCATCATCATCTATGGAATGTCATCCTCAATAATATTTAGTTAAGAGCTTCAGCTTTTAAACACTGTTACAGGGATCATCTGATTTAATCCTATAGCTGCTATATGTACAAGGTACTCTTCGTATCATCATTTTATAGATAAGAAGAGAGAGTTAAAGAAATTAAGTAACATCCTTACAATTAAATGTAACTGAATGAGGATTCAAGTACAAAATTCCCCCAAATATTATTTATCCAAATATCTGTAACGTGCTAATAAGTGCATCAGTCACTAAATTTGTATAGATTGATTAGCTCAGAGGTTATCGAAGGTTGTAAATCATATATTATTTACCTTTGTAATACCAACACCAGCATTAGACACAGAATGACCGATCTATTAAATGTTTACTAATAAATGAATTAACTTCCTTATAGGATAATAATAGAAAAATGAAGAAGAAAAATAGACATTCACAAAGTGGTGCACTGCTTTCAGTGAGTATTCATGAAAAGTTTAATGGTAATGAACTTTCATAAATTTTTCCAAGGTTAGAATATATTAATGTGCAAATATTTAATTTGACATTTTGTGTAGCAAAATTAAATAAGATATGCAGTAATTTATAAAAATTTTTTGATAAAAATATAGGGATAAACACCCCAGATGTAGAAACTTTTTAATCTTCTTGGAATTTTTGGGAGTAATATTGAGGTTGAGAACTGTATGCTTGGCCACATAAGCTTTGCAATCCATAGGGTCCCTCTTGTATAAGGCCAGCCACGCTTATGTTCAAGGGCAAAAATTTAGCCAAATGACTTTAATCATTAGGATCTCATTTTCTGTTTGAAACAGATGAGCACCAATTATCTGCAAGATATTTTATGGTATATATGGTTACTGATTTAAAAAATTATTTGCTAGAACACTTGAAATAAATTTACAAAATAAACATTAAATATTGATTGAAGTTAATCAACTTTTGGAAAGATACTAGGCCTGCAACAGAAGTGAAGGTGAGGGTTGAGGAAAGCTAACTATTGTCCCTTCCACAGCTGAGGATAAGGCAATAAATTGCCCTCAACTTTTAAGAAGAAAAGGTATTTTTACCATCTATCTTATTCTGTGTAGAGTAGACATTCTGGCACATTCAAAATTATTAAAATTGTTTGTCTAAGAGATATTTACTGAGATAAAGACAAGAAGACTTTTTACAGAAGAAGAAATGCGTCCTTTACTTCAAAATAACATTATAGGAAAAAATCCTGTGAGACATAAACAAAGACCTACTATAATAAAAAACATATTTTAAACAATAACCCTTCAAATGTAGTTTAACACCTAAATAATGTTCACTTCGCCCAGTTTGAAAGAAGACTCTGTTTTCATTTTGGAAAGCAGTTCCAACACCGTTACTAACAGTTTACCATTTTTCTTAAAATTGAAATTTGTTAAGAAACTTCAGGAATTTTCATGTCAGAAAATGTAGTTCTATTTGGAAACAAGGTAACAGCGAAGCATAATCGTATTGTAAAGGAGCATTAGCATCACTCTCAGTGTGTAAATTGGGTTTCCCCCTTATGACTACCTAAGACATTTTTTCTAAAAACTGTGATAAGATAAAAATCATTGATTAATTAAAGACAAACTTGTTCCTTACAGTTTTTCATTACCCAAATACCTTAAATCCAGTTCTTCCTTACCTCTAGACTGGTGTGTCAAGCTCTCTCTCTTGTTCTTTTGCTTATGTTTTAAACTTGCCTTGACTCAGAACTTGTTCCTCTTTCGTCACTGTGGTCAGTTACTTCCTTCTTTCTCTCCTTCTTTCAGGCTATTTAATACTTGCAAAGTTTCCTGGCTCTAGAGGAAGTTTGTTTCAGATGCAGCAGAATTAAGATAAATGGCCTGAGTTTTTGAATAAGGAAGTCTGGCCCTTCAACTTTATCAAGCAATAATTTTTTAACTGTGTCAGAAAATAATATGTGAAGCCTACGTATTTATTTGGGCCATATTTGCAGTTCTCACTTTAATATTAATAAAAGTCATTTCACTTGTATTTTAATTCTTTTTAAAAAAGAAATATTTCAAATGTGGTAACACATAGGTCTTGAGTTTTTCATTATAATTATTTACTTGTTTTGCTAGACCATTCCTCTCTTCAAATATTAATATTATGTACAAATGCTCCCAAGTTATAGCCATACTGATCTAATCAGTGTCCCAATTTGGGTTCAGAAAATGTTAATGCTCTTTTAAATTTATTAAGTAGGAATTTCCTAAGGTATATTTTGAGACCCATTACCTCTGGGATATGTTAGTAACTCCTCCATCAAGTAAATGTGGGGAATACGGTGTCCCTGGAGATTCATGGATATATCAGCATGGTAAAGGCTCTCAGCAGTCCTACAGCAAGCAAAAAAAAAAAAAAAACTAAACTAAATAAGAAAAAGAAAGTGTTTAACTTTGCTTAATAATAGTAGTCAGTATGTTCTTAGCACTAAGTACGCCAAAGCTTTTGTGTAATACTCAGCAAATCTTGGCAACAACCCTATAAGGGAGAAAAACTGTTAGTCCTACTTTACAGAAGAGGAAATAGAAGCACATAGAAGTAAAATAATCACTTGCCCGACAGAGCCTGCAGTCTGCCCCCAGCACCTGTGTGCTAAACTGCTGCACTGACCGCCTTGCTAGATTGAGTAACGTGTTTCCCACACAGAAACCCTTACTAACAGCATCTCTTGGAGTCCAGCTCCATGGGAACACACACAGTGGGAGATCCTGAATTAGACAAATTACAGATGAATTCGACAGATGAGATGACAAAGTAATGGAAAATTTGTCTTTTAAGTTGTATTGGAACTTTTTGAACCACAAAGGATTAACTTTGCATAAGGTGGTTTTAAAAAAGAGGATTTAGTTACTGAAATAACTACTGGACATTGGAAGGACAGGACGTATTATCAACCCCTGTTGAGCACTGACATTATGCCAGGCATTGTGCTAAGGGATGAGGATGCAAGAGTGAATAAGCTCCCTGCACCACCTACAGCCAAGTAGGGAGGCTGCTGCACCCACAGAACATTTCAGATCAAGGTGGTAAGGCCTAAGAAAGACATGATTATGGACAGGGACAGTGGAGATAACGCAAAGAGGCAGCCAGCTCAGAGGGTGCTCAGGGAAGGCAAGACATGAGCTAAGCCTCATAGAATAAGGTGTTAAGGCAGAATAGAGGTGTCCCGAACAAAGATCTTATGGTGAAGGAAATTATGAAGTTGTGAAGCTATGAACTTGATGTGCTCCACCAGTATGTTTAACTGCAGCATTAGCCACCCCTTCAAATAATATACACACTCTCCTGCCTAGGCACACATCTGTAAGAAAACCAATTTATACAATGTTTATGTAAAATTATGTGATTTTCTCTAGAAGGCAGGATGACTGATGCTCATTCACGTTTTGCCCTTTGAACTTAATCAAAACCACAATGAGATATCATCTCATGCCAGTTAGAATGGCAGTCATTAAAAAATCTGGAGACAACAGATGCTGGAGAGGATGTGGAGAAATAGAAATGCTTTTACACTGTTGGTGGGAGTGTAAATTAGTTCAACCATTGTGGAAGATAGTGTAGCGATTCCTCAAGGACCTAGAACAAGAAACACCATTTGACCCAGCAACCCCATTACTGGGTATATACCCAAAGGATTATAAATCATTCTATTATAAAGACATATGCACATGTATGTTTATTGTGGCACTGTTCACAATAGCAAAGACTTGGAACCAATCCAAATGCTCATCAAAGATAGACTGAATAAAGAAAATGTGGCACATAACACCATGGAATACTATGCAGCCATAAAAAAGAATGTGTTCATGTCCTTTGCAGGGACATGGATTAAGCTAGAAACCATCATTCTCAACAAACTGACACAAGAACAGAAAACCAAAGACCGAATATTCTCACTCATAAGTCGTTGTTGAACACATGGACACAGGGAGGGGAACATCACACACTGAGGCCTGTTGGGGGGTGGGAGGATAGGGGAGGGATAGCATTAGAAGAAATACCTAACGTAGATGACAGGGTGATGGAGGCAGCAAACCACCATGGCATGTGTATACCTATGTAACAAACCTGCACATTCTGCAAATGTACCCCAGAACTTAAAGTATAACTATAATAATAATAATACAAGAAAGAAAGAAAAAAAGTTGTTTAATCCTTGATTACTTTAGTTTTTCTATGGATATATAAAATGGAGGGATTTTTGCCTGGCAGTCTCCTCAAATAGAAATTTTTTTGAGGTAATAGATATAACTATTCTTAAAGTTTATAAAAGAAATGCTGTATATATTCAAAATAGAATTATTGGATTATTATTAGTAGTAGGGATTAGGCTTTATGTCTTGAATTCTATATTTTCCTACTTCCCAATCTTTGGCCTCACAAAGTACATTTTTTATTGTCTTCTTTGAGCTCCTTTTTAATCACAGCAATTATGCCTAGGTTTCCTTTCCCTGATTTTTCTTCTACAGTTATATGGTTTGAGTAGTAAAGGGCTTAGGAGGTAGTTTATTGTTCTAGAGTAATTTGGACTGGATCTTTCATCTAAGTAGATCTTCCTCTCCTATTAATTGATGATAGCAACCACTTTGCCTAATTGTGATTTAAGTTCCTCACAATTTCTGTGTCAGTTGGTATCTATTTCTTTTAACCCATGCCCTTTTTTGGATACTTGAACTGAGTATATTAGTGATGGTAAAAATGAGCAAATGTTGTGCATGTGAATTTTATTTGAAAGCTTGCCAGACGAAAAGCATCTTTCTGGCTATTCTGGAAGGAGCCCCCAGACCCCGTGCGGCTTGTTAAGTGTATTAGGGGAATTTACATTTCAGCATAAGGCATTACGCTACCTGGGAAAGGTAATATATTTAGTAGCTAACAAACTTATTAACACTAATCAGTTTATGGGACTAACCAAAAAGTAGCTAGAGTTTTAAAAGATTGTGTCAGTACCTTCCAACTAGAAGTTTTTCACTCTGTGGCCGAAAGAGTTAGAAAAATTTTAAAGAGCCAGGTGCAGTGGCTCACGCCTGTAATCCCAGCACTTTGGGAGGCCAAGACAGGTGGATCATCGGAGGTCAAGAATTCGAGACCAGCCTGATCAACATGGAGAAACCCCCATCTCTACTAAAAATTCAAAATTAGCCAAGCGTGGTGGCATATGCCTGTAATCCCAGCTACTCGGGAGGCTGAGGCAGGAGAATCGCTTGAACCCAGGAGGCAGAGGTTGCAGAGAGCCAAGATCGCGCCATTGCACTCCAGCATGGGCAACAAGAGCGAAACTCCGTTTCAAAAAAAAAAAGAAAAAAGAGCAGCTAAAGATGAAGAGAGAAAGCATGATGAATAGGAAGAGGTAAAAATAAAATGGCTTTAATTGCATTGCTGCTTTAGTTATGCTTAGGGCCAATCCCATTAGCAGCTGGCAAACTTAAATCACATAATTTGTAGAGTATAGGGGATGGATTTTACTGAAAGGG
This sequence comes from Aotus nancymaae, assembly GCF_030222135.1. Lineage (NCBI taxonomy): Eukaryota > Metazoa > Chordata > Mammalia > Primates > Aotidae > Aotus > Aotus nancymaae. The sequence goes on along the minus strand of NW_026988425.1, from coordinate 52,567,254 downwards.
ATCTCAGATACTAGTCAAGAGATTCATTCCCAAACTTGAATGTTTATCAAAATCATTTATGAAGTTTTAAACAAATATGTAAATTTCTAGGACTTCAGGGATTCTGCTTCATTACGTCTGGAGTGGGGCCCAGAGATCTTTATTTTAAAAACTTAGAACAACATCTAGGAATTTATGGGTAGGAAAAGGGGATATTATACAGACTGTGAGGGGAGAGATGTTTACATTTTATTTCACAGTCTCTTGTGTTATTTGATCTTTTCCATTAACATGTACCACTATTATAACAAAACAAACTTTAAAGCCTCCCCAGATGATTCTGATTTGCAGCCATGTTTAGGAACCATTGATACAAATGAACACCCTGGCTGAAGTGCATATAAGTGATGTGATTCAATCCATAGCCTTTAGCCTAGAAAGCAGAAGCCTGGTCTGGATTTAAAAATCCAGTCCCTTCATTCTGACCCAGCACTTCTCTGCTGTGCCACAGCACTATCTCAGTGAGGAATAGATGAGAAAGAAGTTGTTAGATGTCCCCTTCAATAGTCTTTTTTTCTTCTTCTTCTCACATCATGAGGAGTTGGGAAGATGTATGTATATACACAAATAACAAGAAGTTGGGGAGAAGGAAAAGGGAGAGCAAAATCCATTAGGGGTCCTATAGGAATGAACTACGAAAGGCATAGCCCCATTGGTGGACCCTTTGAAGACATGAAATTTTCCACCTGGATTACTTCTCTGGCGTAAAATGATGAGCGTTGTTATGATTCATTTGACAAACTTAGAAAGGTTAAATTATGGTCTGGGACTAAAAGAGAAGACATTGAAAGCAAAAGTAAAAAGACCCAGGAATTCCATTCATTGAGTGTCACATTCAATAGAAATAAGTATCACTTCTCTTTATAACAGCTTTAGGCATAATAACTCAAAGCTCTAGAAATAACCCAAAGGTCCATCAATAGTAAAATGAGTGAGTAAAGAGCATAGTAAATTCATGTGATGCAATACTACATAGCAATGAAAAAGAACAAACTATATTCCTAATGTGAAGCTCACAAGCAACGCAGAATTAAAGGAGCCACATACACAATACTATATACTGTATGATTCCCTTTATATGAGATCAAAATCACATAAAGCTTATCTATGGATATATGACAGAGGTCAGAAGAGCTGTGGTTACTACAGACCTGGTGTTGCATCGGGGAGTCTTCTTGGATGCTAGAAAAGTTCTATATCTTGATCTTTGTGGTGGTTATGAAATGTACTTTATGTAACTGTTCATTAAGCTGTACATTTAAAATTTGTGAACTGTATATAATTGCATCTTGATTAAAAAAGATATTGGGAATAAATAATAAAAGAATTCTTTTATGTTATAACAATGGAGATAATTATATTTTTTTTTATTCGTTCAGATTACCATCTTCTTTGGCAAGCTGGTCTACTAGTTTGAGGGAAGGAATTCTTTGCTAAATTTGAGGTAGACTTTAAACTATTTGAATTCTAACTTTATTTGGAACTTTCTGAGCCTCAGGCTTGGTGAGGCTGGCATGAAGATGAATTATTAATGAGTTATTAATGAATCTTGAGCTTCAACCCAGTCAAAGCAAGGGGTCCTATTTTCTGAGATAAAAAATATGATCATACATACTTTGACTTACTCACAGGATGTGTTCCCTCAAGATTATGCACTACCTAAAAACACATAGGTATAAAGCAATTTACACCTATTTCTTTTTCATCTTGATTAAGTAACACAACTGTGAATTTTGCTTTCTTTGTCCATGAGGTAGCAATTGGATGGGGTTATCCCTGAGGGTCCTTCAAATCTACTAAGTACAGATAAAAAAAATGGTCATCAGAACAGAACGTTTGAAATTGGTTTTCCTGTTTAGTGTATACTTCCCTTTAGTCCAACTCTTTTTTTTTTGCATAAGTCTTTCCTAATTGCTATGCAAATCAGATAACAAGGCATGAGGCTTGCTTCAACTTTAGTTGAACAACACCGTCTCTTCTTCCTTTATTATTTCCCCTTTTATTTCTTCAGATAAAACTAAATGCACATTGAAGAAATCAAATAACCATTTAATATGAAAAAAATTGAAATATTTTTCTCCTTCATGAGTACACTGAAAACTGCATCATTCAGTATGCCTATATCAGATACACCATTTATCTCAGACTACGTATAAAATTTCACAGCTCATATAACCCGTAAACTATTACAATGGGAAGATTTTTTGTTCATTGAAGAAGAGTACTGTGAACTAGTACATAAGACCCAACTAAGTCATTGTTTGATTCTGCTAACTTCTTCAGTAAATGTTGAAAGGCCTAGTATAAAATATTATTATTATTATTTTTAGACAGGGTCTCCCTCTGTACCTAGACTGGAGTGCAATGGCATGATCTCAGCTCATTGCAACCTCTGCATTCGAGGCTCAAGTGATCCTCCTGCTTCAACTTCCTAAGTAGCTGGGACTACAGTCATGAGCCACCACATCTGGCTAATTTTTATAATTTTTGTAGAGAAAGGGTTTCACTATGTTGCCCAGGCTGGTCTAGAACTGCTGGATTCAAACGGTCTGCCCCCTTTGGTCTCCCAAAGTGCTGAAATTACAGACTGGAGCCACTGCACCGGGCCACATAGTATAATTTTTAAATAACTAGGTATGTTTTGAAATTGTGCATGTAGTCAGGCTAGATGAGAAAACTACCGGATTCATAGAAACTTTTCTCCCACAGACAGTGTCAATCACTATTACCATTTCACAACTGGCTGCGTTTGGGGGTTAGCTCATTAAAGGAAAATACTACCCTAAGCCCTTTGCTTTAAGACCCTGCATGATCTCAAGTGTACACTGATTCTGAGAATCAGTGAAAAGGAGGCAGAGAGAAGTAACAGCTTTAGATCCATTCTTTTTACAAAATGGGATGGTGCCCTGCATAAACCTATTTCAATAAGGAGAAGTAGAGGGTGAAGAAAATAAGAAAACAAACACTGAAAGAGTGGGTGGGGCAGGGGACCTGTCTAAATGGGTCCTCATAATCAGGCCCCCGCCTTTTATTCTCCCTTGGGAAACATCCTTTGAAAGCCAATTTATTTTTAGATGAACACTGATTAACATTCACCCAGAACTTGAGAGCACTGGTGAAGCGCATTAATGGTTCATGACCTCAGGTAAGCCAGTGTGTTGCTCCTGCTAAACCTGCTTTGTGCTTCCATGTAGATATCACCTTCTCCTTGGATATGTTAACTACAGATTAGGCTGAAGTCACAATGTTCTTTCTTAAGAGACGTTATCACTTACCATGATATTTTCCTTTTATTAGTTAATTTATTAGAATTTTAAGTCTATCTCTGTGTTGTCCTCAGAGTCTATTTCTATATCTGACATTGATTAATTTGGGCCAGTCATTCAGTCACAGAGAATCTCAATTTCCTCATCTGTAAAATGGATTTTAAGAAGTCAATGATTCTTAGGTTCAGTTGCTCACTGGAATCTCCTGAGGAATTTTTAAAAATATGGATGCTTAGATTCCAGGCCATAAAAATGAAAGTAAAATCTCCAAGAGTGTAACTCAAGCGTTAGTATTTTTTTTGAGATGGAGTCTTGCTCTGTCACTCAGGCTAGAGTGCAGTGGCGCACTCTCGGCTCACTTCAACCTCCGCCTCCCAAGTTCAAGCAATTCTCCTGCCTCAGCCTTCTGAGTAGCTGGGATTACAGATGCCCGCCACCACACCTGGCTACTTTTTGTATTTTTAGTAGAGACCGAGTTTCACTTTCTTGGCCAGGCTGGTCTCAAACTCCTGACCTTGTGATCCACCCACCTCGGTCTCCCAAAGTGCTGGGATTACAGGTGTGAACCACTGCACCTGGCCAGCATTAATATATTTTTTAAAAGTTCCCTGGGTATGTAGATGTCCCCTGCTAGCCAGTATTGAACACTCAGAGCTTTCTTGAACTAATATTCTGTGACTTTCTGCCCTAATCTCTTCAGCAAACCACTTAACTCTCTACTTTGGGTTTCTTCACATGAAAAGGGAACTTGAGAGACAGTGTTGCAAGAGAAAACAATCTGCAAAGTGCTTAAAGTTCATCAGAGGAATATATATCACTAGAAAGAAAGAACCCAGGGCCGGGTGCGGTGGCTCATGCTTGTAATTCCAGCACTTTGGGAGGCCGAGATGGGTGGATCACCTGAGGTCAGGAGTTCAAGACCAGCCTGGGAAACTCCATCTCCACTAAATATACAAAAAAAAAAAAAAAAAAAAAAAGCTGGGCTTGGTGGAGGTCACCTGTAATCCAGCTACTCGGGAGGCTGAGGCAGGAGAATCGCTTGAACCCGGGAGATGGTGGTTGCAGTGAGCTGAGATCCCACCATTGCACTCTAGCCTGGGTGACAAAGTGAAACTCCATCTCAAAAAAAAAATAAAAAAGAAAAGAAAAAGAAAAAGAAAGAACCCAGTAGTTTGCATATTGGCTAAAATACTACTAATAATTCACATTTATTGGGTGCTTAAAATATGGCAAACATTTCTCTATTGCTTTACATGGGTTTTCTTTTTAATCCCCACAACAAGCATATGGATAAGTATTATTCTCGAGTTTGGAGATGAGGAAACTGACCCATAGATCAGTTGAATTACCAACCCAAGTTCATACGGCTTATGCCAGAGCTTAAATTCCAATTTAGGTCACAGAATTTGAGTCTAGAGCCTGTGCTTTTAACCTCAGCATTACTGTGAACTACCTTATTATTTTTACTTTGTTTATCTAAATTCCTGTGATGAAGTCCCAGATTAAAATCTGTTCTATTCCAAAGGAGATAAAGTCAAATTCCTATTTATTTCACACCATCTGATCTGAGCTAAAGACAGTGCCCTGACTGTGGAAGATTGACAGACTAGAGCAGAGCTCTTGCCTAGGTTTTAAGAAAGTATGAGAGGTTTTAAGAAGTAATTGAGGAGATATAAAAATGAGAAGCTAAGCTGTAAGATCATGAAGCTCATGATTAGAAGTTTTCTTCCCTACAGTTCCCAGTTGGGGAGTGACATGATCAAAACAGGGCTTAAGTATAGCGACACTTGTTACTGTTATGCAGAATGATGGAAATGACCTCATGGTTACCTCTGGCTGGACTTAGTGAGTGGCTCCAAATTAGAGATGGCCCATGTCTCTGCATATGCAAGGACAGGTCTGTACTCCAGATCACACCATCTCTTGCCTGAACAACTGCAGTAGCCTCTTCCTGGTCTTCCTACACTGATGATCCTACAATACTTCATCCTTCAGCTGATAGTCATATTTCCCAAATTATAAACCAGATCACATCAGCCCCCTGCACAAGGCCCTTTACTGGCTACCTATAGTCTTAGAATTAAACCCCGACCCCTAATACAGGCTATAAGCCTCTCCATGCTCTGGCGGTGGCCTCTTGCTATGATTTCCTGCTGTGTCCTCCCCAGATCTCTAGCCTCCTGTCACCCCTACACATGCTGTCACTCACTATCATACCTACACATGCTGTTCCTCACTGTCACTGTTACACGTGCTGTCCCTCTCTGTCACTCCACATATTCTGTCCTTCACTATCACCTCTTCACATGAGCCCCTCACTGTCACCTCTGCATATGCTGTCATTCCCTGTCACTCCTACACATGCTACTCCTCACTGTCACCCCTACACATGCTGTCAATCACCGTCACTCTACACGTTTTCACTCACTGTCACCCCTACACATACTGTTATTCACTGTCACTCCTACACATGTTTTCACTCACTGTCACCTTTATACATGCTGTCCCTCACTATAAACCCTGCACATGCTGTCACTCACTGTCATTCCTAAATATACTATCCCTCACTGTCACCCTTACACATGATGACCCTCACTGTCACCCCATACATGCTGTCATTTACTGTCACTCCTACACGTTTTCACTGTCAATTCTACACATGCTTTCCCTCACTGTCACCCCATATATACTTTCCCTCACTGTCAACCCTAGACATGCCCTCACTGTCACTTTTACACATGCTGTCACTCACTGTCACCCCTACACATGCTGTCATTCACTGTCATCCCTCGACATGCCCTCACTGTCACCCCTACACATGTCCTCACTGTCACTTTTACACATACTGTCACTCACTGTCACCCCCACACATGCTGTCACTCATTGTCACTCCTTGACATGCCCTCACTGTCACCCCTACACATGTCCTCACTGTCACTTTTACACATGCTGTCACTCACTGTCATCTCTACACATCCTGTTACTCATTGTCAGCCCTACACAGGCCCTCACTGTCACCCCTGCACATGCTATCACACACTCACTTCTACACATGCTCTCACTGTCACCCCTACACATGCTGTCACTCATTGTCACTTCTACACACATTATCATTTGCTTTAACTCTTACACATTCTCTCATACACTGTTGCTTGCACACACATTTTTTCCTCACTGTCACCTTGACATATATTGTCACTGTCACCCATCCACATGCTGTTACTCACTTTCACCCTACATATATTGTCATTCATTGTCATGCCTACACATGCTTTCACTGTCATCTCTACACAAATTGTCACTGTCACCCCATACACATTGTCACACACAGCCATCTTACACACACTGTCACTCTGTCACAGCTACAATGCTCTCACCACTGCACACATTGTCACTCACTGTTTTCTCTGCACACACTCACTCACTGTCACCCCTATACATACTGTCATGCACTGTCACCCCTACACATGCTCTTACTTTGTCTCTATGTCCATTATCATTGTTAGCCCTATGCACAGTCATGTCACCCCTATACACATCATTACTCTCTTCTCTGCACATGCTCTCACTGTCACCCTGCACATGCTGGCACTTCCAGTTAGCCCACACACACTGATGCTCACTTTCATATCAACTTGTTCCATTTTCATAATAGCTCATAGCACTATTTAATACTTTGATATTTTGTGTTACTCTTATCCCTTCTAAATGTAGTGCTAAGTTCATGAAAAGATGGGTTATGGTTCTTGTTCACTGATGTCTTCTTTATCAGTGTCTGTCATGTCATGTAAAAGGGGTTCAATAAATGTTGCTTATTAATAAATGAAAAAAGTAGGAATTATTCTGGAAGAGTAATCTCAGGCTAAAACAATAGACTTTATGATGTTAAATATAAATACGTATCACACAGTATATGCAGCACTTGTATGTGTATTATTTATATATATATACGCACACACACACAAGTATTTGCACACATACAAATATACATATATAGTTTAGAGAATGGCAAATAAGTACACTAAGGTAAAGAAATTGAAAATCATCACTACTTTGCAAACCTCAATTTGCCCCACCCCATGATGTTCTCATTTTTCATCTCAAAAGTAACCATCACCTTGGTTTGTTTTTGTTAAACATTCTTGTTCTTTTTAAGAATTCAGGCCGGGTGTGGTAGCTCACACCTATAATCCCAGCACTTTGGGAAGCCAAGGCGTGTGGATCACAAAGTCAAGAGATCGAGACCATCCTGGTCAACATGGTGAAAACCCATTAAAAATACAAAAAAAAAAAAATTAGCTGGGCATGGTGGCGCACGCCTGTAGTCCCAGTTACTCGGGAGGCTGAGGCAGGAGAATTGCTTGAACCCAGGAGGCGGAGATTGTGGTGAGCCGAGATCACACCATTGCACTCCAGCCTGGGTAACAAGAGTGAAACTCCATCTCAAAAAAAAAAAAAAAAAAAAAACCAGAATTTGATCATCTAAGTGTGTGCTTGTAAATTGTTTTGGGAAACTAGACAGCAAGTGCAGGAGTGCAGGCTCAGCTAGCGCAGAAATGGCAAGATCTCCACTCTTTGATGAGGCTCTCAGGAGAAGAGAATCCACACTGAGCCATGAGACCAGCTTGTTGAGAACTTACAAAGTCCCTTCTGGGGGGCTCAGAGGTCAGTGGAACAGGTGTGGAAAATGCCATGAGAATACCCAGCTTGTCTGGCAGCTGGCAGGGTTCTAGAGTGGACCAGCCACTGGATGGCTGATGGAGACAAGGTCAGAGCAAGGGTTGTTTCATATTTTCTGCCCCTAAGTATGGCCTTTAGGGTTGGTCAAAAAAAAAAAAGAGAACATTTCTGTAGAGGAAGAAGGGTTTCCAGCTGATCCAGGCAGCAGATTGTCAAGATAAGACAATTGTAGGCAGGTATAGGGGCCAGGCTCACTGGGATATTCTGTCCTTAGGTTTAGAAAAGGTGCAAAGTTAGCTTGAATAGGGTGCATTATTTGCAATAAAAAGCTGTCTGATTGATACCCTATGCTTTGATTGATTCATTCATTTAATATTTATTCAGTTTTATACATTGCCTCTTGATTGTCTTTAGGACGGGTTTTATTGGATACATATAAAGTCCGTTTATTGGAAACATATAAAGTCTTTTGTTTCCAGAGACAGAGCCACAACTCAAACTGACTTACACAAAGTGGATTTACTGACATATCTAACTGAAGAGTCTATGTGCTAGTTTCATTGGCAATCTTATTTCTCAAACTGCCTGGTGAGTACATGGGTATTCATTATAATACTCCTCTTGGATATCTGAGACATTTCATAATAATCTAACATAAAATAAACATGAAATGACTGGATCCAGGGTTTCAGAAGTGTCATCAGGTCTTGGTCTCTCCTTCTTTTGGTTGGTTCCCTTTCCTCTAGGAAGCCCCTGCAGCTCTAGGCTCCACACACTGGCAGGTTAGTAGCAAGAATGCTTGTCCTCTTTACATTTCCAGAAGTCCTAGAGTTGGCCACTGGCCTGAGCCAACTGCTGGAACACCCTGTGGCTCGAGGTGTGTGATGCTCTGATGGGTTGAGCCAGGCATGCACACCCACCCTGAAGCTAAGGAATGAGGCCAACCACTCTTCCCTACTCCAATGCATGGTTTGTCGATGGCTAGCAATGATATTTTGACTATAAGAAGGTGAAGGGATGTTGGACAGGAGAAACACAGGTGACCACTTCAATTCTTGAGGATTGTTTCAAGGGACAAGGGCAAGACAAACAGTTCCCTTAGGACAGAGATAACAGCCATTTCTCAAGTTGTCTCCCAAATTCTGTTGAGGACCTAAGGCAGCCCCTAAGCAGAATTACTATCAATAAGTCATCAAGAAGCACCAAATTGTCCTATTGGTAGAAGGAAATAGTGGATTTATACTTTTGTCAATAAAACTAGTATTGATAACTCTCCACTGTGACAAAGACTCTATTCTTAACCAAACTCTCCCCAGGCTTTGCTGGGTCTTTTCTCTACTAAGCACCAACCTTGGCCTATACAGACTGGAACAAACACTAACAGTTTCTCACAGCTCAGGGCCACATCCCTAGGATGACCCTAGTTTCCCCTTAAAGTGCTTGCCTGAAAAACCTCAAAGCTACCAAAATAATTCACTGTTTGTTCCAGCTAACACCTGAAGATGGGGCCCTTGTCTCCCAGTCTCTATGGAAGGGTAGGAGCTCAACCTTGATAATGGCAGTAGCAAACTCAGATGGGTTTCACATGGACCAACTTCCCTATTCCTGCTTTTTGTAATTTTTTCCCTTTCCTGATTCAAGGAGCCTCTGCTCACTCTCTATTCCCTCATTCTCCCTTTAAGATGCTGAATTACCTTTGTACAAATCAAACTTGACCTCAGTTCATGCTGGGCTCCTTTTCTCATTGTGATAGTATATTACTGATTAAAAATCTGTGTTTTTAATTTTACTAGTGCCAAGTGTTGTTTATCTTTGACATCTATATCATCTGCAAGGAAAAAAAAAATGCTACTGTAGAAGTTAAGTGCCAGCATGTTTTGGGAGCAAATGTTCTAAAACCAAAACCTGGAGAAGGCTGCCCTCTACTGCTTAAAAATCTTGGTTTGGCAATGTGTGTGTGTAGTTTTCTTTTTGTATTCTTTTTTTTTTTTTTAATTTCTCACTCCCTATTTTTGTATGCATGCCCAGTTACTAGTGTCTTTGTTATAAACATGACTTCTATGCAACTGATATTTAGAAACTGTCATACTCCTGATCAATACAACTTAAGTAAGATTGAATGGCTGATCCTTCTAGCTTGTTTGCTAGAGCCCTCATAAATGGCATTAATACCTTCATAATAGAGACCCAAGAGATACTTCTTGCCCCTTCCACCATGTGAGACCACAGTGAGAAAGTTCCATCTATGAGGAAGTTAGCTCTCACCAGATACCAAATCTGCTAGCAACTTGATCTTGGATTTCCCAGCTTCTAGAACTGTGAGAAATAAATTTGTTGTTTATGAGCCACCTAGTTTTACGGTATTTTGTTATCGTAGTCCAGAGGGGCTAAGACAATTGTTACAATGATTAAACAACCCAATGCATAGAATGTGCATAGAACAGTGCCTGTCACATGGTGGGAAATCTATAATGTTAGTTACTATTTAATATTCAGGAGAAGGGAAGGGGCAAGAAGAAAAACTACCAAGGGCAGGAGAGATGGACAAGAAGGAACTGAACCCAAAGCAGAGTGGAGAGATACTGTATCCAGCATCTGGTTTACAGAAAGGAATTCAACAAAACTGAATGGAGCTGACAAGGAGGAACAACAACAAATAAGCACTGTTTTTGTTTGCCTTTTTTAAAATTTGTTTTTGACTTGGGTAATTGACAAGAGAGAGACAGTGAGAGAACAAGTGCCTAGGAGGCTGTCACCACCAGGCAATGAGGAAGATGGCTCAGTTCTGGACCTCGAAAGTGAAGGAAGCTGCCTCATGGCTGCTGTGAGGGAAGGGGAGGGGCTGTTGTGCTACTCTCAGTCTCTGCTTAGGAGGCCACTGAGGTACAGGCTTCTGAGTGAGCCTTAAAGAACATCTGGCCATTAGTAGGTACCTGTGAGTGGTTGTGTGGGCAGGAAGTATGAAAGGAAAATAAATCTTGGGGCCCCCAAATTACTAAGCCAAGGGGAAATGTCAAGCTGAGAACTGTTTCAGGCATTAGCCACCGCATCTGGCCTCTTGTTCTTTTCTCTGTATTTTTTTTTCTTGGAGAATTGACTCAGTTTCAGAGACCTAATTATCACCTCTAGGTAAAACTCAGGAATCTACTGATGCTTTCTTGCATTTAAAAACACCAATGCCTGTCTGCAGTGGTCCAGGCCTATAACCCCAGTACTTTGGGAAACTGAAGCAGGTGGATTGCTTGAGGTCAGGGGTTTAAGATCAGCCTAGCCAACATGGTGAAACTTTGTTAAACTTTTGCTAAACTTGTGCTAAAAATACAAAAATTAGCTGGACGTGGTGGTGTGTGCCTGTAATCCCAAGTATCTAGGAGGCTGAGACAAGAGAATCACTTGAACCTGGGAAGCAGAGGTTGCAGTGAGCCGAGATCATGCCCCTGCACTCTAGCCTGGGTGACAAGGTGGACTTCATCTCAAAAACAATAAAAAAATAAAAGCACCAACAAGATATTTCTATTTGAACATCTCACATTTAACTGCAGACTTTCATCCCATAGTCAGCATAATAAAATCTGTAATTTTTGTGGAAAGGTGTTCTTCAAGTCCCATTAGCCTGAGATAAAATTTAACTATAGCACCAACAACCTAATTATCTCTTGCTTGAAGTTGCAGTGGAATAAGTATTTCATAGTCTGAATGTGTCCCCCAAAAGTCCTCTGTTGCAACTTAATTGTGACTGTGATCGTTTTTATAGGTGAGGCCTTTAGGAGGTAGTTATGTCATGTAGGTAGAACCCTCAAGGGATTAGTGCCCTTATAAAAGCACTTGAAGGAGTAGGTTTGTTCTCTTCTGCCTCTCCATCATGGGAGAACACAGCTTTCCTGCCCTCTGGAAGATGCAGCAACATTGCACCATCTTGGAAATATAGAGTGGTTCTCACCAGACACTGAACCTGCCAGTGCCTTGATATTGGCCTTTCCAGCCTCCAGAACTGTGAGAACTAAATTTCTATTGTTTATAAGTTACACAGTCTGTTTATCTTGTTACAGTAGTACAAGCAAACTAACACAAGGACAAAAATCCCAATCTTTAAACAGGCCCTTCTGTCTCTGAACAACCTCTTAGTGACTGAAGAATGAGCCTCAGGAAGATGCAGAGTGACTAACTTGTGTGTAAGAAAGGAGGAGAAATGAAAGTATATGTATATGAGTATAATATACATACATACAGTTAAGTAAATAGGCAGAGGTATAGTGGTAAATCTGCTTATATTTGCAGGAAAAAAAAAACACTGGAAGGTAGACCAGAAAGTAATAAAAATACTTGCTGGTTAGGAATGGAGATGGGGACAGATTAAGTGACCAGAAATGAAAGCAAGACTTCTTGGCGTATACTTTTATGCAAATTTGACTTAAGTATGTAAATATTTTACTTATTCCAAAAAAAATCAATAAAATTAAAAATATTAAAAGAAGACACTAACTGTATAACAAAATTTAACATAATCATACAGAATAATTACTTTAGATGAATCTAGAAAATTGTATTCTTTCTGAAAACTCTTGTAAAGCTATATAGTCTAAGGACAGAAAGAGCTTTAAATTCAGTAGTTTTATTGTTAATAGTGATATTGACATTGTTATTTTGAAATCGGTTTATGTATAGTATACAGATAAAGCAAATAAATGATGGTCACTATTATTATAAAATAAAATTTTCATTTTAAGAGATAGTAAAAACAATCAAAATAATTAAATAAAATTCTATAAGCCAAATTTGAACTGACAAATACCAATGTAAACCCTGTTTTTAAAAAACGTACCTCCTACAGATCTACAGAAAATAAACAGCATGGTGCCGGCATAAGAACAGACACAATGACCAAAGAACAGAATAGAACACCCAGAAACAAACCCACATACTTACTGATTTTAGGCAAAAGTGCCAAGAACATACATTAGAGAAAAGACAGTGTCTTCAATAAACGTTACTGGGAAAACTGGATATCCATATGTAGAAGAATGAAACTTGATCCCTTTCTCTCATCTTATACAAAAATCAAATCAAAATGGATTAAAGACTTAATCTAAAACCTTAAATTATGAAAATACTATAAGAAAACATTGGGGAAAATCTGCAGGAGCTTGGTCTGGGAAAAAATGTCTTGAGTAATGCTCCACAAGTACAGGCAACCAAATAAAAAATGGACAAACGGGGGATCACATCAAGTTGAAAAGCCTCTGCACAGCAAAGGAAACAATCAACAAAGTGAAGAAACAACCCACAGAATTGGAGAAAATGTTTGCAAACTACCCATCTGACAAAGGATTAACAAGCAGAACATAGAAGGAGCTCAAACAACTCTATAGGAAAAAAATCTAGTAATCAGACATTTCTCAAAAGAAGACATAAAAATGGTAAACAGGCATATGAAAAGGTACTTAACATCACTGGTCATCAGAGAAATGGATATCACAACTACCATGAGGTATCATCTGGTCCGTTAAGATAGCAAATATCTGAAAGACAGACAGTAACAAATGCTACCAAGGATGTGGAGAAAAAGGAAGTCTTATACACTGTGGGTGGGAATGTAAAGTAGTACAGTCACTATGAAGAATGGTTTGGCAGTTCCTCAAAAAACTAAAATTACAGCTATCATATGATCCGGCAATCCTACTTCTCCCTATATACTCCCCAAAAAGGAAATCAATATATCAAAGAGATGTCTACGTGCTCTTGTTGCAGCACTGCTCACAGCAGCCAAGATTTGGAAGCAACCTAGGTGTCCCTCAATAGATGAATGGATAAAGAAAATGTGATACTCATAAACAATGGAGTACTATTCTGCCATAAAAAAGAATGAGATTCTGTCATCTGCAACAACAGAGATGGAACTGGAGATCATTATGTTAAGTGAAATAAACCAAGCACAGAAAGAGAAACATCACATGTTCTCACTTATTTGTGGGATCTAAAAATCAAATTCACTGAATTCATGGAGATAAAGAATAGAATGATGGTTGTCAGAGGCTACCAAGGGTAGTGGGGGGATACGGGGAGTTGGGGGAAGGTGGGCATGGTTAATGGGTACAACAAATAGAAAGAATGAATAAGATGTAGTATTTCAGTATCTGATAGCATATCGGGGGACTATAGTCAATAATAACTTAATTGTACATTTAAAAATAAATAAAAGAGTATAATTGGATTGTTACGCAAAGGATAAATGTTTGAGGGTATGGATACCCCATTTTCCATGATATGATTATTACACATTACATTCCATGTACCAAAATGTATTATGTACCCTATTAATATGGGTACCTACTCTGTACCCACAAAAACTTAAAATAAAAATATAAAAAATACACTTCCTATTTCTGTTGTCTGAATGGGCTTGAACTAAAAAATAGTGAATATAGTTTATTAAAATACTTGTAAAGTATAAAAATCCATGAAGCCACAATGATATTAAAAAAACAAAAATTTCCTTGCCCACATTGGCGATTACTATTACACCAATCTTTATTCGAAAAATTGGTGATTAAAAGGAGTGAATTAAGCATGTATTCTACTTGTAGGGCAGGTAACAAAATAGCCTCAGTTGATGAGGAAATACTTTTATGGAAGAAAACTAAGTAATAAATGGACAGTATCAGAAAATCACTATTTTGCAACCACAAATGAAATAACTGTTCGCATTAAGAATATCAACATGAGATCAAGTCATTGGATGAATGGTCCATGGAAACATTTTTCCACATTAGCCCACATATTACCTGCCAATACCAACGGGGGCACTGTACATCTGCAGTGGTCAGATATGGCTGCCACCATCCTAACACAGTAGTCAAACTGACTGTCAAGAATAGTGAGACACCATATGCTTCCTGATGGGATGCTGTGGGAATTATACAGTGTTCTCTATGACATATTCTTACTAAAACATGCTTAACCCAAATCTAAATCATTCTCCATTTCTAACTAAAAGTTTAAAAGACAAACAGAAGACAAAAGAATACATTAAGTTAAACCAACAGAAAACAATAAAACAAATCCAGGAAATGGACGTTTTGCAAGATATCTGGACTAGTATCTTTGAAAAGTCAAAAGCAGGGAGTAGTAACTCTTGCAGATTGAGTGAGGAGTCATAACAGAATGCAGTCTAGGTCCTTGATTGGCTCTTTGAGCAAATCAGTTATATAAAGGACTTTGGGAACAAGTGGTGAAAATGTGAATATGAACTAGGTATTAGATATTCAGGAATTATTGTTTATTAATACAAGGTGTGTAAAAGGTGTTACCGTTATACGAAAATCTCCTTGTTTTAAGAGAGACATGCTGAAGTATTTGGGAATAACATGTTATGATGTTCGTAACATACGTTTAAATGAGGAGAGAGAATTGTTGAGTTTGGGAGATGGATATATGAATATTCACTGCATCCTTCTTTCAACTTTCCTATACATTTTAACAATTTTCAGAATTTTTACAGCCTCTATACTGCCTTCTTGTCATTGCCGCTCATCTTTGTTACTGTGAAGATACAGTAGCCCATTCTTTCAATCTCTGCCAGGCCCAAGTCATTGCCATCCTCGGAATGCCATCCCTTTCCCACATTTCTGTTTGGTCTTTGTAGTCCTGAAGTCCCGGAGACTTGGTTGGGTGTGGACGTGGAAGGAAGCAGGGGACACTGTTTGGGCAGAGTGTGTTTGGGTTTCCCAGGTACAGCAGGTCACACCTATCGAACCAAAAAGTATCGGAGGCAGGTCTTTATCAATTTAGAAAGTTTATTTTGCCAAGGTTAAGGACATGCACCTGGGAGGCAGGTCTGTGCCTTTCTCCAAAGATGATTTTGAGGGCTTTAATATTTAAAGAAGAAACGGTAGACATTGAGGAAAGGGGAAGAAATTTTTAAGAGGCACGGGTAGATAAGAGACAAGTGGTTGCATTCTTTTGAGTCTGTGATCAGCCGTTCACTGAATATACAATTTACATGTGAAAGGGAGGTAGAGGAATAGTCACTTATGCCTTATCTAGCTCAGTGAATATACATTTTTTTTACATCAGAGGAAGCAATCAGATATGCATTCCTCTCAGGTGAGCAGAGGGATAACTTTCTGTCCTGCACCTCTGAAGATAAGCTATCAATTTACATTGCCAGGGTAAAACTTAACAAAACTGATATAAGGTAAAGATCTTGGGGCTCACAAGGAATTTCCTAGTGGGAAAATTGTGAGGGAGGTTTGCAGCTTTTTTTTTTTTTTTTTAAATTTCTGTAGTTATCTTATTTAGGAGTAAAATGAGAGGCAGATTTGTCTGAAGCAGTTCCGAGCTTGACATTTCCCCTTGGCTTAGTAATTTTGGGGCCCTAAGATTTATTTTCCTTTCATACTTCCTACCCACACAACCACTCACAGGCACCTACTAATGGCCAGATGTTCTTTTTTTTTTTTCTTTTTTTTAATTGCATTTTAGGTTTTGGGGTACATGTGAAAAACACGCAAGGTTGTTGCATAGGTGCATACGTGGCAGTGTGATTTGCTGCCTTCCTCCCCTTCACCTATATCTGGCATTTCTCCCCATGCTATCCCTCCCCAACTCCCCACCCCCCCCCGCTGTCCCCCCACACCCCCCCAACAGACCCCCGTGTATAGTGCTCCCCTCCCTGTGTCCATGTGTCCCCATTGTTCAATACCCACCTATGAGTGAGAACATGTGGTGTTTGATTTTGTGTTCTTGTGTCAGTTTGCTGAGAATGATGGTTTCCAGGTTCATCCATGTCCCTACAAAGGATGCGAACTCCTCATTTTTAATGGCTGCATAATATTCCATGGTGTATATGTGCCACATTTTTCCTGTCCAGTCTATCATCGATGGGCATTTGGGTTGGTTCCAGGTCTTTGCTATTGTAAACTGTGCTGCAATGAACATTCGTGTGCATGTGTCCTTATAGTAGAACGATTTATAATCCTTTGGATATATGCCCAGTAATGGGATTGCTGGGTCAAATGGAATTTCTATTTCTAGGTCCTTGAGGAATCGCCACACTGTTTTCCACAATGGTTGAACTAATTTACACTCCCACCAACAGTGTAAAAGTGTTCCTATTTCTCCACATCCTCTCCAGCATCTGTTTTCTCCAGATTTTTTAATGATCACCATTCTAACTGGCGTGAGATGGTATCTCAATGTAGTTTTGATTTGCATTTCTCTAATGACCAGTGATGATGAGCATTTTTTCATATGTTTGTTGGCCTCATGTATGTCTTCTTTTGTAAAGTATCTGTTCATATCCTTCGCCCATTTTTGAATGGGCTTGTTTGTTTTTTTCTTGTAAATCTTTTTTAGCTCGTTGTAAATTCTGGCTATCAGCCCTTTGTCAGACGGGTAGGCTGCAAAAATTTTTTCCCATTCTGTTGGTTGCCGATTCACTCTATTGACTGTTTCTTTTGCCGTGCAGAAGCTGTGGAGTTTGATTAGGTCCCATTTGTCTATTTTGGCTTTTGTTACCAATGTTCTTTAAGGCTCACTCAGAAGCCTGTACCTCGGTGGCCTCCTAAGCAGAGACTGAGAGTAGCACAACAGCCCCTCCCCTTCCCTCACAGCAGCCATGAGGCAGCTTCCTTCACTTTCGAGGTCCAGAACTGAGCCATCTTCCTCATTGCCTGGTGGTGACAGCCTCCTAGGCACTTGTTCTCTCACTGTCTCTCTCTTGTCAATTACCCAAGTCAAAAACAAATTTTAAAAAAGGCAAACAAAAACAGTGCTTATTTGTTGTTGTTCCTCCTTGTCAGTTCCATTCAGTTTTGTTGAATTCCTTTCTGTAAACCAGATGCTGGATACAGTATCTCTCCACTCTGCTTTGGGTTCAGTTCCTTCTTGTCCATCTCTCCTGCCCTTGGTAGTTTTTCTTCTTGCCCCTTCCCTTCTCCTGAATATTAAATAGTAACTAACATTATAGATTTCCCACCATGTGACAGGCACTGTTCTAAGCACATTCTATGCATTGGGTTGTTTAATCATTGTAACAATTGTCTTAGCCCCTCTGGACTACGATAACAAAATACCATAAAACTTGGTGGCTCATAAAGAACAAATTTATTTCTCACAGTTCTAGGAGCTGGGAAATCCAAGATCAAGTTGCTAGCAGATTTGGTATCTGGTGAGAGCTAACTTCCTCATAGATGGAACTTTCTCAGTGTGTTCTCACATGGTGGAAGGGGCAAGAAGTATCTCTCGGGTCTCTATTAAGAAGGTATTATTAATGCCATTTATGAGGGCTCTACCCCCACGACCTAATCACCTCCCAAAGGCCCACCTCTTAATACCATCAGGATGCAGGGGTGGTTGGTGAGGATTTCAACAAATGAATGTTGTGGGAACAAAAACATTCATATCATAGCAACAACTTTATAAAATATCGTCATTCTCTTGTTACAGAAGAAGAAACTGAGACACGGAGAGGTTCAGTAATTTGTGCGAGATCAAATCTAAGAGGTATCCTGTTTTCTCAATAGTTTTATATTTATAAATGTGTCTATCTGACAAATAATTGAGTTTTTACTCTGTCATGTACTATTCAAGGCATGGGGAATATAGCATTGAACTAAGAAATGTACCTGTCCTCATGAAGCTTTCATACATGTGTGAAAGAAAAATAATAACTAATTAAGTAATAAAAAGTGAAGTATGTATCACAAACCTTGATTAGATGATAGAGCATAACAGAGTTGAACATAAAGTTCTCTTTGAGGAGTCAAATTGCATCATTAAAAAATATTTTTATATGTATTTTTAAATAGTAATGTATTCTCCTGGTTCAGACATTAAAACACATAAAAATGATCAGAAAAGTAAATAATCTCACAAAAATATGTAAACAAGAAAATAGAAGAAAATCTATTATTAGTTTGCTATTAATTCTTCCCAAAAGTTTTTGCTTTATGCATATTTAAGCTTATAAATTTATGTTATTTTCACCTCATTTCTTACTCCAAGGAAACATATTTTACTATACCATACACTGTCCTATACTTGCTTTCCACAGTACATATTTTGGAGATATTTTCACATCAATACTTAAACCTTCTTCATTTTGTTTTTACAACTGCCTACATTTTCACCGTATGAACATATCAGCATTTATTTAACCAGTTTTCTATTGATGGGCACTTAGGTTGTTTCTAATCTTTAATTACAACAAGCAATACTGCAATGAAGAACGTTATACATGAGGGGTCAGCAAACTGTTTCTGTAAAGGGCCAGATAGTAAATATTTTAGGCATTGTAGGCCATATGGTGTCTGTCACAGCTGAACTCTGCGATTGTAGCATGAAAGTGGTCATAGACAATCTATCTACATAAGCAAATGAGCATGGTTGTTTTTTTAAAAAACCTTATTTACAAAAGTAAGAATTGGGCTTAATTTGGCTACGGTTTTATCATTTGTTGATGTGTCATGCATCAATTTATATGATTACATCCATTTTATATGAGATTATATCCATTTTATATGAGATTATATCCATAGGATAAATTCCCGAGTAAGAGCATACATTCATTTCTAAATTTGATAGATTCAGACAACTTACCTTTCACTGAGATTATATCAGTTTTCATTCCCAACAGCTATATATGGAGAACTGCTTCATATATTCAGCAATTCATCATGTTCACACCAACTTTTGAGGGTTTTGCCAATTTTGTAGGTAGAAAAGTGTGTCTCAGTATATTTTTCATTTCAATTTCTCTTCTGATGAATGAAGTCGAGCAAGTATAAGAACCATTTGTTTTCTATTGGATAATTGGTATTTTATCCATTTGTGGGAGTTTTTATATAATAGGAAGATAAGCTCTTGCTCTGTGATGGGTTGAAAATAATTTTTCCAGCGTGTTATTTATCCTTTGACTTTACTTATGGCGTTTTGTTATTTTAAATCAATGAAAAGATTTTGTTTTTATATAGTTACATTAATTTTTTTTTTTTTTTTTAGGGATTCTAGATTTTGTAAATAGTTGAAAGATCTACCACACTCAAAAGCTATGGAAGAACTCTCTCACATTGTCTTCTGAGGAAACATTTTACATTTCAAACTTTCTTCTGTTTGAAATTAAGCCAAATATGAAGTATGGGTCCATTTTTTCCTTCCTACTGGTTACCAAATCAACCCCATGATATTTAGTAATTATTCTACTTAATAGAAAGTACATTTATTTCCTTTTTTGTTCTATGAACTACAATTTTGGTTCTGTCCACATGATGGCACCACAATCCAAAAAAAAATCATTTTCTCAGTTGGAAAGAAGACACTGTAAGATTTACACAGTGTTAGTATTTCATTAAATGCCTCTACGTTGTGGAAAACAGACCTGAATTTCACATGGAATGTTCAATAGTTTATCAAATACTGAAGTCCATTTGGTAAAGACACATACCATTGTGTATGCTAATCAAAGCAATTGAAAAAATTTTTAAAAATCATGAGAATCTATTCTTTATAGTCTTTATCTTAGGCACAAAGAAATACATATACACATACACATATATGTGTTTATGTGTATATATAAACTTTATTATCAACCAATAAAGACGTGGTGTGTAAAACTAGCTTTGAGAAATTCTAGTAATATTATCTAAAACCGAAAGCCTTCAAAATCTTAGAAAGTAGGTTTGCATAAATCTGGGAAGCAAAGGTCACCCCTAGGTTTATGAATAAAGAGGATGATTACGTAATTCTGAATTCCCACCCTTAAGCCCCACCCCTTACTCCATCCCTGACAATCTTGGGATTAAAGTCTATTGTCACTTATGAGAAACATGCCTGGACTTGCCCTGTACTCTTTAAAGAATTAAAAACAGAAGGCACAGAAAGCACTTTTCCTTTCTCCTCTATAATGGCAAAGACTTTCCCTTTCTCCTCTGTAACGGCAATGAGCCTCTTTTCCACATTATGCTGGAAGTATTTGAGACACAGTATCTTTGTAAATGTTTGATTCATGTTGAATCCATGCACACCTAAATTTGACAGTGGACTGCAGCAACCCTTTTTGTACATACCTTCCAGGGATTCAATAATCTGATATTCCAAATGTCTCTGGAATTTCGCTTCTAAAAACTGTTTACTGTGTCTTGTTAACATAGATAAAAAGATTCAAGTGTGCTAATTAACCTAACTTCGATGATCTACTAAAAATATAGTTAAATTCTCCAAGTCTCATCTATAAAATGGGAATAATAATGTAGGAGACCGGAACCTACCATCCCTAATATGGCTCTGGGATAAGGATTATTTAGAGATAATTATTTTGAGAACTATTTGACCTAGGAGATGCTCTAAAAATGGCATATTACCCTTTTGCAAGGGAAACTTACATTTACTAAAACAAAAACAAAAACAAAAAAACCCATAAAACTCCATTTGTAAGAGTGTCTTCTCTGTACCAGGAAGAAACGTTTGACTCTAAATCATGAAAAACTCTTATCAGTGAAGAGATAAGAAACCCCACTCCTATTTACTATACATTTCCTGGTCGTGCTTCCTTAACTTGCCCGCTCCATACTCTTTTCTTTTGGTTTAGCTAAAGATGGTATTTAAGCCCGATTTTCAGCCATTTCATGGGTTATCTCCCATGTATATAGGAAACATACATGTTAGTAAACTTCCTTGTTTTCTTTCTGTCTGGTTACAGGGATCCAGGCCAAAACTTTGAAAGGTAGAAAATTATTTTTCCTTCCTTACAACATTTCTCACTCAGAATTGTTGTAGGATTAAATAAGGCATTTCAAAGTACTGCACAGTCCTCAATAAATGTAATACTATCGTAATTAGAGTAAGAAAAATTAAACGTGTTCCTAGGTTAGTAAAACTGCACAGTAAATCTGGAAATAGGAAACTAAGCCATGTTTGCACTCACTGGCCTATGCTCCTCTCTTCATCCTCCCAATCCCCCCATCCCAGAAAGTCTCGGATTGACTCTCCATGCGCCGGGGCAGCTCATGAGGCATCTCAACAGATGCATTCGGAAGTCATAGATGACTCTGATTCCAAACTCTTAATCGGCATCGATTTTTAACACCAGTAACTGTTAAAGGCCCACAGTCCTCAACTGCGGCCCACTCCGACACCTAACGGCACTTCCGGAATATTCCACAAGATGGCGCCCTTGCTTTCCAATCTTCGGGCCACCGGAGGACTCCTTGCCTGGGCGCCGACCTCGCTCTCCAGGGTTCAGGGCCTGACCTCGGAAAGAGGCTCGCTCTAGGGGGATGGGCGGGAGTCTGACGGACCTCGAGGGGGATCCTGGCACGGTGGGCCGATCGGCCCGGGATCCCAGCCTGCGGGCCGGAGTCCGCCCCAGCGCGATGCAGGATGAGCTCGAATGCCCGGCTCCACGAACCGCGGTCTCTCCCCCGGCACGGCCTCTCGGCACTGCCCCTGCTAGACACCAGCGAGCTCGTCACAGCGCCGGCAGGCGCCGCGGGGCAGCGGCAACCGAGTCCTGTCACACGGCCGGGGGAGGCCTCGCGTGCCCGTGCGGCGGGCTCGGGGCACCCTGACACCTAGACACCGAAGGCACCGGGGGCGAGGCGGCCGGGAAGGGCTGTGCGGGGGAAGGGCTGCGCGGGGGAAGGGCTGCGCCTGCACCCGCGGCCAGCTCGCTTGGGTCACTGCACTGCCCCGCCACCCGGCGGTTGGGGCGGGGGTGGGGCCAGTCGCTTGACCTCGGGTTTCTGTTTTCCTCGCTGAGGCTCGGAGCTTTCGAAGAACGGGCGGCAGGGCCCACGGACGCCCCTGATGGCCTCCTCGTGGCCGCGAGAACTCTCGGCGGCCGGAGTTCGAGGCGCGCGGCTCCGTTCGGAAGCGGGACCCGGGTGGCGGGACAAGACCAGCTTCTCGGCCCTGCGCGCTCGGGGCGGCCGTGGGGCGGGGCGTCGGCCGTGACGTGGTGTCGCGTTTCGAGTCTCCGCCCCCTTGTCGCCGGCTGGTATATAAGACTTCTCTGAGCGTTCTCACTCGCACAAGTGGACCGGGGTGTCGGGTGCGCTTTGGCAGCAGAGGCAGGGGTGCAAGGGCCACGGCCGGCTCGGACGTGTGACCGCGCCTAGGGAGGGGGCAGCAGCGGGCAGTGCGGGGCGGCGAGGCGACCATGGAACTTTTGCGGACTATCACTTACCAGCCGGCCGCCAGCACCAAAATGTGCGAGCAGGCGCTGGGCAAGGGTTGCGGAGGGGACTCGAAGAAGAAGCGGCCGCCTCAGCCCCCCGAGGAATCGCAGGCGCCGCAGTCCCAGGCGCAGGTGCCTCCAGCGGCCCCGCACCACCATCACCACCACTCGCATTCGGGGCCCGAGATCTCGCGGATTATCGTCGACCCCACGACGGGAAAGCGCTACTGCCGGGGCAAAGTGCTGGGAAAGGTGACGAGCGGAGGGCGCCGGGCTGCCGGGAGGGCGGGAGGTCTGCCCGGGCGACCCCGAGCCGGGCGGGCCCGCGGGGTCCCGCGCCCGCCGCTTCCGGGTTTCTCGGGGGTCCGATCCCAGCGCGAGGTGGGCTCCTCACCTGTCCTGTGGCTTTTGTGCGCCGGCAGCGCAGGCGATCTCGGCTTTGCAATCTTAGCCTCAGAACTGTGTGCCTCCCGCAGCCCAGAGAAATGAATCTTGAAAGAAGCGAAGGCTTTCTATTTCAGACCTCTCTCCCTTCACCTGCTCCCAGAGAATTTTCCTGACAAGTCTCATCAGACATTATTTTTCATGTCTCCCCGCTCCGACCCTAGAATTTTCCTGACAAGTCTCATCAGACATTATTTTTCATGTCTCCCCGCTCCGACCCTCCATAAATCTCCCGTTTGTAAAGGAAGAAGAGAAACTGAACTTGCTGTTTCCAGCAATGCGTTTCTCTTCACGAGGGGAGCTTTAACGGAGTAGAATGCATCTCTCTGTCCACTCTCCTCCATTCCTCTTTTTTTTTTTTTTTTTTTGCTTTTCTTTCTTCCCATTTATTTATTTATTTAAAATATCTGCCGTCCATTTTTGTGCCATACTGAATTCCGTCTCGGCTTTGTTTCCTTTCAGGGTGGCTTTGCAAA
Organism: Aotus nancymaae; assembly: GCF_030222135.1. Taxonomy (NCBI): domain Eukaryota; kingdom Metazoa; phylum Chordata; class Mammalia; order Primates; family Aotidae; genus Aotus; species Aotus nancymaae. The sequence continues at coordinate 52,543,177 of NW_026988425.1, read as the reverse complement.
ATGTTACGAGATGACAGATTTGACAAATAACAAAGTCTACGCCGCAAAAATTATTCCTCACAGCAGGGTAGCTAAACCTCATCAAAGGGAAAAGGTGTGTATGACTCTTGAGTAAAGTATTTTCTTTGTGTGCGCGGATGGCCCTTCCCTGTTAGGAAAATGTCTTCTGCCTGTGTAATCACTGGCTTTTCCGAGGTGACTGGAGGCTAACAAGCACTACCTTGCTTTTTCATGTAGATTGACAAAGAAATAGAGCTTCACCGAATTCTTCATCATAAACATGTAGTGCAGTTTTACCACTACTTTGAGGACAAAGAAAACATTTACATTCTCTTGGAATACTGCAGTAGAAGGGTAAGTGTCAACTCCTATTTGAGAACATTTACTTACCCTGAATTAACGTGGCATTCAAAGAGTATTTTATCTGGGATTTTAGCTGTGGCAGTGCTCATACTGCAACGTTAACTTTCATTGCTCATCCTGCAAAGGGAAACCAGTGATTTTGATAACTGTTTGACAGCTTCTCTTTTTTCCTTCTCCTCTCCCTAGTCAATGGCTCATATTTTGAAAGCAAGAAAGGTGTTGACAGAGCCGGAAGTCCGATACTACCTCAGGCAGATTGTGTCTGGACTGAAATACCTTCATGAACAAGAAATCTTGCACAGAGATCTCAAACTAGGTGAGCCCTTGACACCAAAAGCTGAGTTTTGTGTTAGAGATAGTTCTTTTTTCTCTCCCTCCTTTTTTTTTTTTTTTTTTTTTTTGCATATTAACGTTCTTAATTGGGATCTAGCTTCTGCAATTTAGCTTTTGAATGGGCGACTTTGATATGACAATTGGTGCCTGGGTCCAAAGTGGATGTGTGTGTACTTGGTTAGAATGCGTTTTCAAAGGGATTCACTTTTTGTTTTGTTTATCGTCTAGGGAACTTTTTTATTAATGAAGCCATGGAACTAAAAGTTGGGGACTTCGGTTTGGCAGCCAGGCTAGAACCCTTGGAACACAGAAGGAGGTAAGAGTCAGAAAGATGCATCCTGGGAGGGTTTCGTGGAGACCAAATGTGCCTTCATTATTTTGCAGTTGATGTTTCAGAGGTCAGGTGATGAAAATCTATAAACCATAGCAATGTTAAAGAAATACTAAATGCCCACTGTGTACTAGACAGAGCCCCCTGTGCCTCTAAACTGATTATGAAAGCAGTCAACGAAGTCTTTTCTGGGCCTGAAATGTATAAAATGCCACAATGTCCCTGGTTTTAGTTGGTTAACAACATTTTGTCCTGTGGCTAAAACACTGTGTGTGCATGTAAAAAATTACCAAAACTCACTTGACCAGACCTCAATTGTTCAGATGCTTAAAGTCAAATGTTTCCAAATAGAAATTCAGCATAGATGTTAAGATTTTGTTTCCCATCAAGTCACATCAAGAGAACTAAGTTTAAATAGTGGAATAGTTCCTAACAAGATCTCAATTTTTGTCTTTCCAGAACGATATGTGGTACCCCAAATTATCTCTCTCCTGAAGTCCTCAACAAACAAGGACATGGCTGTGAATCAGACATTTGGGCCTTGGGCTGTGTAATGTAAGTAAATACAGCAGAATAATTAAAAAGCAAATTCAGATTTTGATGTTAACACCTGAAAAGAGTTGCTTTATGACCATTGCTAAAGATGTGTTTCTTTGCACACAGGTATACAATGTTACTAGGGAGGCCCCCATTTGAAACTACAAATCTCAAAGAAACTTACAGGTGCATAAGAGAAGCAAGGTATACGATGCCATCCTCATTGCTGGCTCCTGCCAAGCACTTAATAGCTAGTATGTTATCCAAAAACCCAGAGGATCGTCCCAGTTTGGATGACATCATTCGACATGACTTTTTTTTGCAGGTTGGTTGCTATCTTCTTTTTTTTTTAATTCCATGCTATTGATCCCAGTTACCTGGCAGGTTACTGAAGGCCTTTTCTAATATTCCACAGGGCTTCACTCCGGACAGACTATCTTCTAGCTGTTGCCATACAGTTCCAGATTTCCACTTATCGAGCCCAGCTAAGAATTTCTTTAAGAAAGCAGCTGCTGCTCTTTTTGGTGGCAAAAAAGACAAAGCAAGATATATTGACACACATAGTAAGTTAATAAGATTTCTTTTCCTTTTTCGTACCCAATATCATATTTAAATTTTGTAAATTAGTTAAAAGGGAATTTTATATTAATATAATTAGCCAGATTCACATATTCTTAAATATCAATATTTATAGCATGATAAATCCATACCTTGAATTGTGATTGATAGCTTTTCATTTTGCAAACATTAAAGAGGGATTTTTGGGGTAGTTGCAGCTAATGGCAAAGGTAAAATGCTATTTTGCCTTGGATGCTCATAAGCTGGTGAATAATGCAAGAATGAGGAAATGTGGCTAACCCTTTTCCTTCCTTGTTAAGATAGATTAATGTTTGTAATTTTTATTCCTTGATATACAGATCGAGTGTCTAAAGAAGATGAAGACATCTACAAGCTTAGGCATGATTTGAAAAAGACTTCAATAACTCAGCAACCCAGCAAACACAGGACAGATGAGGTGTGTTGGGGAAGAGTAAAGGAGATATTCATGCTTTACATTATTTCCACTCTTTATGAATTAGCACTTGAACTATGATTATCATGGTTCAAATTATCATGGCCATATTTACCTAAAGTTTTTCTTCAAACCCTTTGAAAGGGAAGTTATTGGCTTTTAGTTTTATAGTGCATGCGAGTGAGTTACTGCGTTATCTTTTATCTGGCTTGTGTCCATTGCTTTTTGATAAGCTTTCACAGCAGCTGCCTCACTCTCATCTTAATCTGGAATTCTCAGCCTTAAATGATTTTCGATGCTTGACTCATTGCATAGCTTTTCTCTCTTCCTAGGAGCTCCAGCCACCTACCACCACAGTTGTCAGGTCTGGAACACCCGCAGTAGAAAACAAGCAGCAGATCGGGGATGCTATTCGGATGATAGTCAGAGGGACTCTTGGCAGCTGCAGCAGCAGCAGTGAATGTAAGTAGTTGTCAATCTCATTTTAAATAATGAAAGTCCAAATGCCAGTGCTGAATACATAATAATTTAAGCTACAATTTACATTGTAGCTTAATTTAACATAGAAGTAGCAAGGTTATAGGAATTAGAAAATAATCCTAAATTCTATGTCTTCAGAATTAATAGAGTGAAACTTAATATCTACCAAACCCTGAGGTTTTAGTGCTAAAATATTGTTTGCCTTAAAACATTTCTGTCTGACTTTTTTTAGGCCTTGAAGACAGCACTATGGGAAGTGTTGCAGACACAGTGGCAAGAGTTCTTCGGGGATGTCTGGAAAACATGCCGGAAGCTGACTGCATTCCCAAAGAGCAGCTGAGCACATCCTTTCAATGGGTCACCAAATGGGTTGATTACTCTAACAAATATGGCTTTGGGTACCAGCTCTCAGACCACACTGTGGGTGTCCTTTTCAACAATGGTGCTCACATGAGCCTCCTTCCAGACAAAAAGTAAGCATATTGGTTAATGAAATCCTGTCATTTCTCTAGTCTTGGACTAAAGATATCTAAAAACAGTGATTAACTGCTTCTATTTTTTTTCTCTTTTCTCCCTGTCATTCCTGTTTTTATAGAACAGTTCACTATTACGCAGAGCTTGGCCAGTGCTCAGTTTTCTCAGCAACAGATGCTCCTGAGCAATTTATTAGTCAAGTGACGGTGCTGAAATACTTTTCTCATTACATGGAGGAGAACCTAATGGATGTAAGTTTTGTGGCTTTAGAATGGTGACATTTGAAGGGTAGTCCACAAACCAATAGGATCTGCATCACTTTGAAGCTTGTTAGAACTAGAGATTCGCCTGTCCTACCCCTGATTTACTGAATCAGAATCTCTGGGAGATGGAGGCAGGGATTTTCAAGGCCATTCTGATGCTTGCTTAAGTTTGAAAAGATTTTCTTAGAATAAGAATAGAGTACATGCTATAAAATTTTTGTAGGCACTAACTCACTCTCATCTCTTCCAGGGTGGAGATCTGCCTAGTGTTACTGATATTCGAAGACCTCGGCTCTACCTCCTTCAGTGGTTAAAATCTGATAAGGCCCTGATGATGCTCTTTAATGATGGCACCTTTCAGGTAAGTGAACTCTGCAGGACAGTGCATGTTTAGGTCCTAAACAGAAAGATTTGTACCTAGGCAGTTTAGTAATTGACTGAACTTTTCTAATTCTTGACTATTTCGAGAGATCTAATGTCCGTGTTTATTTTTTAAGGTGAATTTCTACCATGATCATACAAAAATAATCATCTGTAGCCAAAATGAAGAATACCTTCTCACTTACATCAATGAGGATAGGATATCTACAACTTTCAGACTGACAACTCTGCTGATGTCTGGCTGTTCATCAGAATTAAAAAATAGAATGGAATATGCCCTAAACATGCTCTTACAGAGATGTAACTAAAAGACTTTTTGAACAGACCCTATGGGACTCCTCTTTTCCACTGTGAGATCTACAGGAAAGCCAGTAGAATGATCTAGAGCATGTTGAAGAAGATGGACATGTGGTGGTACGAAAACAATTCCTCTGTGGCCTGCTGGACTGGGTGGAACCAGAACAGGCCAGGGCATCCAGTTCTTGACTTTGGACAATCCAAGAGTGAACCAGAATGCAGTTTTCCTTGAGATATCTGTTTTACAAGGTTTTTTTTAGAAAATTTTGCAGAAAGGTGCATTGATTCTTAAATTCTCTCTGTTGAGAGCATTTCAACCAGAGGACTTGGAACTGTGAATATACTTCCTGAAGGGGAGGGAGAAGGGAGGAAGCTCCCATGTTGTTTAAAGGCTGTAATTGGAGCAGCTTTTGGCTGCGTAACTGTGAACTATGGCCATATATAATTTTTTTTCATTAATTTTTGAAGATACTTGTGGCTGGAAAAGTGCATTCCTTGTTAATAAACTTTTTATTTATTACAGCCCAAAGAGCAGTATTTATTATCAAAATGTCTTTTTTTTTATGTTGATCATTTTAAACTGTTGGCAATAAAGAGTATGAAAAAGCAGAAATAATGGTCTCCTGTCTTTAGTAGAACTCATCACCACACTGTGGCATTTTTTCATAAGGTCATGCCAAGCAGTGCCAAGAAGCCATTGAGGATAGAAGCATACTAGAAATTTAGATCTTCAATATTTTTCTAACTACAGTTTCTAGAATGTCTAATACCTGAAGTACAATCATAAACTTTCAAGGTAAATCTAGCTTAAGAACACCATTTTAGTTACAACCAAAATATAAGCCTCCTACAAAATCCAAATCCAATTTCTCTCTGAAGTATTTCTTTAAAACTTGCTTAGCTTGGAGATAAAGCCAGAGTAAACAGATGTCTGTTATTAAGTGTCAATAGGTACAGGAAGTTTATCTTAATATGGGCAAAACTCTGAATTAGAATGCGTGCACCAGCTAAACATGTTACTCAGCATAAACCTGCCTAAACACTTCAGTGCCGCTGGCAGTACTAGCACTTAATTCCAGTAGCGAGAAATACTTCATGAATAAGTCATTTTATATTCCTTCTGGTGCACGGTAGTTGAGGAGTGGTATGGGAACCAACTTAGAGTTTGTGGCCCATCTTTTAAACTATTAAGTTACCTAAGAGGTAAATCTGAGGTTTTCTTTTTCAGTGGGATCTACTGTTAGACAGGTGTAGTAAAGGACAGCTGCTTATCCTGTTACTCTGAACTTACAGGGATCTGCATAAGATGTAGATATTTTTTGTTCAATTGTAATTCCACTATAAGAAAAATACTGTCCTATGGAAAGAAGTGCTTTGACTTGTAAAGGCTGTGTTTACATTGTGATCCTGTACAGCATAGTATAGAGATGCTAGTTGCACTTTCACATTTTTCTAAAGTTGTTAAAACTCCACTTGGTATATTGTATTAATAAAAGCCAAATCCAGGGAATATGTTATGAGTATTTCACAAGTCCTAGATTAACTCCTGCTGGCTGGAGTTCTCTGGCCATGTATACAAATTCAGTTTTCTTTAAATGGCTTATAGCTGAAGAAAACTGAATATTAACAGCTGGGTATGCAAAGGTAGAATTCAGTTGTATTTTTATGAGCAGAGAAGAAACAATAGTTTCCAAACAGTGAAAAAAAAAATGTTCCTTTCTTTTGAGTTTCACTGTTTAAGATTGTATATTACCTCATGGTTCCAAAATACACATTTACCCATTCTTATGTGTACTGAGCATCTGCTGTGTGCCACATCCAGGGTCTGGCATTGGAGACACAGAGTGAACCCGAGCCACCTGCCCCCCACCCCCCTGTCAAGGAAGTCACCGTGGAGTGGAGGAGACAGTGCATTTACCTATTAGGGTGATAACAGCTGTGATTTTACGATAAAGGTATGTACTGGGTGTTGTGGGAACTCACAGCAGGAATCATGAGGAAGAAGCCCCAGGCATGGGCTGGACTCAGTGAATAGATTCCAGAGAAGAAATTTGTTTTTATTGGGTTTGAAAGACTAGTGCGGGGTAAACAGAAGTATGTGATGAGGAAGAGTGTTACAAGCAGTGGGAATAGCTCGTACAGAAGCCTGGAGGATGAAAGAGTTCGCAGATGTGGGTGTGCAAGTCTGAAGTATTACAGGTAAAGGCTGTAAGACATGAATTGTGCAACCCATCACTTTTAGGCTACATTTGAAGGCTATGCCAAAGTACTGAAAAATTTCAAGGAGGAAAAGTGACATAGTATTTCAGATTCCTAAAATTTATTCTGGGAGCATAGGAGACAGGAGTGGGCACAAGATGGAAACAGCCCAAACAGTAAAAAAATAATGTTGTGATTCAGGTGAGAAAGGATCTGAGACTTAACAAAAAGGAGCAAAGGAAGAGTTAGGCAATATCTCATTTGACCCACCTGATTCATTTCAATGTTCCAGCACAGAGCACCAGATCTGGTACGGGACAGTCAACTCTCAAATGAATGAATAAATGAAGATTGATTTGGGAGGGACTTAGAAAGTTGATTTTAACAGGATCTGGAGCCTGGTTAAATGTGATGCCTAAGAAAGAAGGTGAGGTGTAGAAAGATTGGCTGAGGCAGTCAATAGTGGAAGAGTTGCATTCTTGGGCCATTAACTCTAGTAAATTAGGAATATAGAAGGAAGAACTTGATAGGAAATACAGGGAGTTTTAGACATATCAAATCAGACTTATATGAGGATGCCCACAAAGGTCCAGAAAACACGTGGATATGCAGGTCTATATCTCAAGAGAAAGCAACATTTGGAAGTAACCAGGTTTTGGAGAATATCATGGGAGTGGATGAGAACACATAAGGATGCCTTTCTGTCTCCCCTTCCCAACTGCATATTTGGGGGAGGAGTACAGAGGCTATCTCCATAAAATATAAGTGTTGATAAATCTTTGCCATGGGGGAAGGAGAATAAAAAATTCCCAAGTAAATTACCCTTCCAAATAAGGGTACCCTGAATTCCACCAAAAAAACCCCCAAAACCTGTAGATTTCTTTAATGAACATCTTTGATCCCCAGAAATGCTTCTTCATTAGACCTCACAAATCCTAACAGTCTATAGGCTAACAAAAAAAAAAAAGCAATGTTTAAAGGTTTAGTAGTTTTGTTGCATGTCCCAGCTATGGGGTAGGCTGAGGCAGGAGGTTTGAGCCCAGAGGTTTGAGGTTACAATAAGTTATGACCATGCCACTGTACTCTAGTCTGGGTGACAGAGGGAGACCTTGCTTCTTAAAAAAGAAAATAACAGATACCTTCAACTAAACTTGGTGTGGTCATGATATTAACCTTGATCTCTCAGATTATTTGACATTTAAGACTTTTATCTCTTAGTCCCATCAACCCTTCAAGAACTATTTCTGAATGTAACCTCATGTCAGCTAGGGAGGAAGCTTAGTCCAGTGGAAAAGCTGTGGAGTCAAGTCTTGAGTCCAAATTTCTGTTCAACCACATGTTATTAATGCGATCTTCAGTAAACACCTAATCTCTGTAAGCTTCAGTTTTCTCATCTGTGAAGATAAAATGAAAATAAAATACTTGCACATCAAAGGTGCTCAGTAAGTGTTTGTTCCTGTTCTTGTTTTGTTTCTTCTGCCTCTTTCCACATCTGTAACGGCAGGAACCCTAATTATCTAGAATATAAAATAACTGACTCATTCTTGTTTCTCCCACTTTAAGTTCTATGTAAGCTGTGGTCGAGTCTTCAGTTCTGTGTAAGTTGTGATCCAGTTGGGATCATTTTGGGACTTTCAGGGAGGAGGAATCTAATGGAGATTGTTGGTCATACAGATGATGGAAGAGCTCAGTAGTGAGGCAACCCAGAGACTCACAGCAGCAGAAGGCACTACTATCCCAATGGCTAGAGAGATCCAGAGAAAAAGTCATGTTACCAGAGCCCAGAACTGAGTCTTCCGGCAGAAACTAGAATCATGATGGTCACTGCTTACCAGGATTTTGAAATCATGGAACAAATGTCATCATTGCTTGAGATGACTCCTGTGCCTATTTGGATGAGAAAAAAAAAAGGACAAAATGTTTTGGATTATTTCTTCCTTTTGCCCTCCAATCTCCTATTGACCAAATGAGCTGGAAGGCAGTAGAAAAAAAAACCTTGGAAATATAGTTGTCAGGTCATTGTAGTATCACAAAATAAAGAAGATGAAGGGCAGAGAATGGATCTGAGCCTTAGCCAGCATATTAACGGCCTACCTTCCTTTCTTACTTTTTATCTTCCATTAATTTTGTACCACTTCTATCTTCTCCTTCTCTTAAATACCAAAGTGACATAATTGCTAAGCGCTATAGTTAGCTAGGCAGCAGGATGACAGGCAGTGGAAGGTTTGAGAAGGAACAACCCTGCATGGGTGGGCATGAAGAATGGAGTCATTCCTGCTTTAGGCCTCTGTGATTTGTAAGGCCGTTTTTACCTTAATCTACTGAAAACAGTTGTGACTAAAAATGAATAGCTGCATCTTCATAAGGTACACAGAAAAACCAATGCTGCATGAGAGATTGATTCTCCGTGCATGAGAGAATCAGTATTATTTCTAAACCTTGTAATAAACTCTTCTTTAACCAGAAACCTGTAGATTCCACTTTATTTTTCCCAACTTGAAAGAGATTCTGGTTTATATTTGTTCAGATTCATGCTTTGTTCTAGATCTTCTTTATATCTTATTAACTTTAATAATGGGAGGTATCTCTTTGTTTGAATTGTCACAATTTAATTATATTAGTGAACTCAAATTAAAAAGGTAAACTTTCATATGCAGTGTTAGAAAATAATATCATGGTTCATCAATGTTCAAAATTCAATTGAATAGAATAAATAGATTTTGCCTCTAGGATTAGCCTGATAATACATTTATATGTAAAACAAAATTGATTTTAATGATTGAGGTATAAAAACTTTACTTCTAAGGTGAGATAAAATAACAAACTACCAATCTACCTCTGCTATGAAATACTAAATGATTAGATATTTTAACCCAGCCATGCAAGTTAGAACACATTCTCTGTTCCAAGCCTACAAAAAATCAGTACTTCAGGAAATCAGGCAACAGGCCTAGGCTAGGGGTGGTGGCTCCTGCTTGTAATCTTAGCACTTTGGGATGCGGTAGGATCACTTGAGGCCAGGAGTTCAAGACCAGCATGGGCAACACAGTGAGACTCCATCTTGACATAAAATTTAAAAATTAGCTGGGCATGGTGGAGCATGCCTATAGTCCCAGCTACTTGAGAGTCTGAGGCGGGAGGATTGTTTGAGCCCAGGAGGTTAAGGCCGCACTGAGCCGTGATCACACTACTGCACTACAACCTGAGTGACAGAGCAAAACCCCGTCTCTATAAATAAACAAACAGACCAAAAAATAAGGCATCAGTCTTCAATGAAATAAGTGAAAAATGCCTTTCTTTTATACCTCTTTGAAATCAGTGGCAGCAGATTTCAAAAGTATGATCATATAGACATGTCAAAGAGTTTCATTGAGATATAAATTTATTATGTGACCTATGTGATCCTACTAAATAGAAAAAATGTGATAGGTGCACACTTTGGGACTACATGGAAGAGCTTTAAATATATCAAGAGAAAAACAAATGTAAAATCCAAACAAGTGATAGGGTATCCTGGAGGGGAGTGCAGACAGAGAATTAGATAATAGCATAACTACCGGTGTACTGATGAATGTTTAGCAGCCAGAACATTCAAACCAGACAGATTTACATTCTGGCCGAATGTAAATCAGCCAGAACCCTGATTTACTGCATTTGCCGATTTCTGTGGTATAATTTCTTTTACCATGATGGACTTCTCACTACCAGAGTGATGTCGCTGAATGTGGAGTTGGAAAGAGATGCATAGCAGCACATCGTTATAAAGTATTTCCAGCATATGGATGTAACAGATACAAATAACCTCAAAAAATAGATAATAATAAAATGTAGATCACTTCTTGGTCTTTTGGCTAAGATCAAGCGTAATAATAAAATGTAGGGAAACAATCAGCAATGAGTTTAGAGTATTTATTGCCTTTGTTTTAAACAAATTTATGTAATCGTAAGTGTATATAAATACATAATGGCTGTGTTAACAGTTGGCTCGCACGATTCCTGATATTTTAACCTTTACTTCTCACCTTTATAAACCAGCTCCAGTTTACAATAATAATTTGAACCTGGGGATGTGAATTATTTGTGTTCTGAGAAGTAGGATATCACCCCTATATTCTGAATAATTAATAGGGCTTGGTATACTCCTTTAACATCTCAGACAGCACTGCAGTAGATCTCTTGGTCTACAGCTGTGATTGTGTATGTAAAATCTCAGCCAGCCTAGGTTACAAACAAACATTTTAATTTAGATGATATAATAGTTCATTTAGTAGTGAAGTGCCATTTAATTTCAAGAAGACTTAGTCATAAGTACATAAGTATTTAAGACAATCTGAATCATGGAATTAATAATTTTTGTTACAGAAAGAATGTCTAGATTGTAGCCCTAACATTGAAACTGTATGTTAATATTCATCTATAGTAATGTATTAGTACTATAATCCCAATTAAAACCTGAAATTTTAGTAGCTGATATGGCCTTAGAAATTTAAGCTGAAGCCTTATGACATTTAAATTTAGTATTATATAATAACTTAAATTTATCATCTTAAAAGCTTAATTTATTCAACTTATAAGAACGTTTACATACTTAGGAGTATTTGTTATAGCAGACAATTGCAAAACAGTGTTTTAAAAGGAAGTCAAGCATATTTTAAATGCAATATAAAATATTAAAGGGAATTTAATTAAGTTTTAACTGGGATCCTATAATAAAGTCCTCTTAAAGTCTTTTGTTGAAGTATAGAAACAGAATATAAATTTTAAAAAAAATTAAACTTAAAAATACAAAGAAGAACTAGATGTTTAAGTACACTGAATGTCAGGTTCTTAAAACCAAATCCACTTCTGAGCATGAAAGTCAATCTCAAAAAAAGAAAAAAAAAAAAAACCCAAAAATGAAAAACAACTCATTGGCAATCTGTTTTCCTGGGAATTTGTTTTTGTAGATGAATGTCAATATAATATTCTGATAAAAGCATGTAATTTTATTCCAGGAATATTCTTCTGAGAACATGACATGAGTAGAAATGAAAGGCAAAGATGGAATCCATGTAGAGAATTAGGCAAACCTTTAGAGCTGAGATTGGATATTGCCAGAGAATAGACATCTGCTTGAAGTACAGAGAGTTTTAGAGTGGGTTTTAAAATATTTTCAAGCAATTGTCATCACTTAGTCATTGAGAGCTTTCAGATAAAAATGAAAATTTCTGACTTCTTTTGCAAAACTTAATGATCAGACAATATGATCAGACATTTCTACATATCAACAATCAGCTGGAGCTGAGAAGCACCTGCCCTCAGAGAAGAGGCAGTCCTCTCCAGGGACCTTGCTTGACCGATTCACTCAACTGGTTCCTCAGATGTTTGAACGTGAGCCTAGTGCATAGAGTCAGGTGAAACATTCAGGGGGCCTATTTCTAAGTTCTGTTTACGAAAGCTGATTTTAGTTCCAAAAAGTGTATTTTAGATGATTTTAGGGAAGGTGTGGGCTTCATCCAAAGCTATTTTATTGGTTTAAGTGGAGTTAAAGATCAGGTAATGTCTCCAGAGTGGGGCAGGGAAGTGCTGGGTGGAGAAAGGCGGGTTCTGGCTAGGGCTCTATGCCTGGCCTGTGCCCACGGACCTAGGTGAGGACTGGCACTTCTGTTTTCCTGCCCAATGTTGCATTTTCCAAGACCACCCTAGCTGTCTACACCCCCATCATGTGCCTATAAAAACCTGGAGACCCTAGCGGGTCCCACACAAGCAGCTAGATGTGGAGAGGGAATACACTGGAGGAAGAAGACACAAGCAGCTGGACATTGAGAGGAATGCACCAGGGAAGAGCACATCGACAGGCACCGGCAGAGGATGACAGGCCGTGGAGGGGCAGAATGATTTGGAGTTTGGCCGGGGCAGTCGGAGGAGAGCCGCTGAATGGCCCGACTCTAGAGGACAACCACCTTCCCACTCCATCTCCCTTCTGGCTCCCCCATCTGCTGAGAGCTACTTTCACTCAATAAAACCTTGCACTCTTTCTCCAAGCCCATGTGTGATTTGATTCTTTTGGTACACCAAGGCAAGAAACCCCAGGATACAGAAAGCCATCTGTCCTTGTAATAAGGCAAGGGGTCTAATTCAGTTCATAAATACAAGCCGCCTACAGCTGGCAAAACTGAAAGAGCACATGGTACCACATGCCCACTGGAGCTTCAGGAGCTGTAAACATTCACCCTAGTTGCTGCCATGAGGTCAGAGGCCCATAGCCTGTCTGCATGCTCCCCCTAGAGATTCGATCAAAGAAGCAGGCCACACCCCCATCACATGCCCTGTGAGGGGAACAAGGGACTTTTTCCCCTTGCAGTAGCACTGAAAAGAAATAGAAGAATAAGTCTGACAAAAGAAGACCTACCAAAGTTTTCATAAGCCAAGGTTTCCACCGTGATGTAGATGGTTTCTTTTCTACACGGATTTTCACCTGATCCACATAAGGTTATCAACTCACATCATTCTCTTAAATTCATAATAAAATTTAGGATAAAGGTGAATTTGGCAGTTTAGTCAACTAGGAACAAGAGATCATCCCTCAATTGTATTGTTGGTTGAAATATCAATTTCATTAGCAGTTGCCATAATCTATCCTCATTTCCTTTGTTAGGCTTGTGAATAGACGGACTTTACTGATTCTGAAATATTGGGACTTGTGTGAGCTTATGTGGCTAATCTCTTCATTTCTTTTACCACATTGGGAGAGGGAATAACATAATCATTTGAGGAAAAGCAACATATATGGGTGGCAAAGGGGCAGCTATAGCAGCAAGTGGCACGTGCTACATGTGGACTTAACCTCGTGAATTCTTTAGTGAGACAAACCTTTCATGTTTCTATTCACTATCCGGTAGGTATGCCTGGCAGTTTTGCTACAGAGTGACTCAGGATTAAGCTCCAAATATCCTCAATATAGATTAGTCATAGGGATGGGCCAGTGACTGACAATAGGCCCAAGAGGAGCACTAGGCTTTTTGGATTTAAATAAATAATATACTCTCAGTTGAAGCAATTAAATCTTCCTCCAAATACAACTTTCTACCTAGATACTAAAGAAAAAATAACAGTTGAGTTTTGTCAACTCTGATATATTTCTCTCAGATTTTTCCTCCCCCAAGGGTACACACACGCATGCTTATTTTAAGTCAATTATCCTATTCAAGTTAAAACAATATAGCAGAAAACATTTGGAATTTTAATCAGATATATCAAGACTGAAGCAACTGGGCCAATTGCCTGGTGAACAATCATGAACATGACACTGATCCTATTTTTTCTTTTCTGTAAAACAAAGATAATAATAAAAACTGTCTTAGAATTCATTAGCCAGAACAATATAATATTGTGAGTATTTGACCATTTTTGACCTACAACAAAAACCCTTTCTTATTTGAAAGAATAGCAAGAGGAGAAATTAGTGAGTTTCCTCCCCTCTCTAATTATTTTAACATTATATCTTTATTAATATTTCTCTATACATATTAACTCTTTGTTTTATATTGACATCAGTAGTTACTGATATTTATGTCATGTTATACTGTTGTCATTCAATAAAGAGCATATCTTATACTTAACCTATTATTAGAGTTTTTAAATTATTAATTGCATCCTTCATCATGCTTTTGGGGAAACCGAATTGGAGAATGTCCCAAAGTGAGAGCAATTTACTCTTTTTTTTTTCTTCTGAGACCGTGTCTCACTCTGTTGACCAGACTGGAGTGCAGAGGCATGATCTCGGCTCACTATAGCCTCTGCCTCCTGGGTCCAGGCAATTCTTGTGCCTCAGCCTCCCAAGTATCTGGGATTACAGGTGCATGCCACCACATCCTGCTAATTTTTGTATTTTTAGTAGAGATGGGGTTTTGCCATGTTGTCTAGCCTGGTCTGGAACTTCTGACCTCAGGTGATCAACTGCCTCAGCCTCCTAAAATGCTGGGCTTATAGGTGTGAGCCACCACACCCAGCCAATTTACTCTCTTATGACTGACAAAATCAAAGGTAAGTCACACAAATGTTTCCTACATTTTGACTCTTTACGTTGCTTTTTCTTATTATTGTCCCTTCTCAACTATCTTTAAAAATTTTCCCCAACTGTATTTCCAAGAATACCAAATTTCTTTGATACTATAAAATATTTCCTGAAAAACATACTCACTGGAAAATTCTTTTGGGAGATGCTGGTTTAAATAAAATAAACAGATTTCTTTAAATCAAGATTTTTCTAGAACTTCCATATCCTAAATCTGCATTATGAATCTCCAAGAGAGAAATAGAGTGTAAAGGTTTTTCCAAATTTGCACACACTGACACATTATTTTTCTTCAAAATAACTTTAAAGATCACAAAGAATATTCCCTGAAAGATTTTGTCAATATATGTAAGTAATTGTCCTATATAAGGTACATTTAATTTAAAAAGATCCTGAACCTGTCAAATAGATTGGGGTGCCAGCTCAGATTTTTCTTGTAGTAGGACAATAATTAGGTAAATATGAAATTTAGCACCAACTTGGACATCACATGTCTTACTCTCTTTTGCATTACGATATTGCAGACTGGGTAATTTACAAAGAAAAGAAAGTTACTTCTTACAGTTCTGGAGGCTGGGGAGTCCAAGAGCATGATGCTAGCATCTGGTGAGAGTCTTCGTTCTGTGTCATAAGACGTAGAAGGCATCACATGGTGAGAGAGCAAGAGCATGTACATAAGCTCAGATCTCTCTTCTTCTTCTTTAAAGCAATCAGTTTCATCATGGGGTCCCATCCTAATGACCTTATCTAATCCTAAGTACCTCCCAAAGTCCCCACCTCTAATTAACATACGAATTTTAGGTTTCCAACACATGAAATTTGGAGGGCGTATTCAAACCATTGCATTGTGGTTCCAGAGCTGTTAAATGTCTTATCCACAACCTCGCTCAGTAAGAAAATTCCCTTCTAGAGGGAGACATTTATGGCCCAGAGATCAACTGGATGGCCAGGTAGCTAAGGTAACTTCGCAATGTAGATATTCCATCTCCAGATCATAAAGAGTGGTTTCAGTTGCCTTTTGCAAATTTATATTTTCTTATAATGGCAGAATTGAAATATTTTAAAATAAATTTTAGTTCATGTCCACTTTGGTTTGCAAAAGGCATTTTGTGTTTAAAAGAGAGCTTGTTGGTAGTCCTTTACACTGAATGGGACAGATGCAGAAGCCATAAATATTTCTTCATAGGCCACTTTTGGGGAAGAACCTAACTAACAAAGCATGAGGATATATCACATTGAGTACATTAGAGCAAGACTTTTACACTTGATCTTAGCCAAAAGGCCAAGAAGTGATGAAAACAAGATTTTTAAAGTTAAAATTTAAAATAGGTAAAGAAGAGTATGCTTCAATTGATTTATTTTAATGACACAATGAGGAAAGGAGTCATTCCTCCTCTATGTCCTCCTCTATGTCCAGAAGTGACACAGAAACAAAATTTGGTAAAAAAAAAACAACAAGAAAACTTAAGTGAATAATTTTTAAACGGTTTCTTATAGAAAATTACAAAACATAACTTCACAGTTCAGTTCAACTGAGGTGCATCCTTCCATGTCTACTACATGGTTTGGAACATGTTAGGCTTGCTATTGATAAAACAGTCCATTTTATTTCTCACTGGTGTTGAACAGCTGTGTAGTGCCAAAGATACAATGCATATATACGGATGGTGACTACACATCTGGTTACCTGGGAAACTTTTAACCATGCCTTGTCTCAGTTAAAAATCTCTGTATTTGGCTGGGGGTGGTGGTGGTCTCCTCTTGTAATCTTAGCACTTTGGGAGGCTGAGGTGGGAGGTTTGCTTGAACCCAGAAGTTCAAAACCAGCCTGGGTGACATAGTGAGATGCTGTCTTTACCAAAAAAAAAATAATAATAAAAAATAAGAAAATTACCTGGGTTTGCAACTGGTGTGCATCTGTAGTCCCAGCTACTCAGGAGGCTGAAGTGAAAAGATTGCTTGAGCCCAGGATATCAAGGCTGCAGTGAGCCGGGATCACACAACTGTACTGCAGCTTAGAGGACAGAGAGAGACCCCATCTCAAAAACAGTCTATTTCTAAGAAGAATTAATATGGTTATCCCATGAAATATTCATTGCTAGCCCATGTGAGTTTAATGTAGCTAAGATGCATTTAGCATGACTCACTTCTCATGTTACCACACCTTTGATTTCAATTGCTTCTATATAAGATAGATTCAAATTTTTTCATGCTATAAGCATTTGTGACCTTATTTTTGTGATTTATTAAGGAGAACAGCAGAAAAATGAATGCAGGCTATGTAAATTTATTCAGATCCTACTACCCCTTATAATTATTTTTCACTTTTTCTGTTTTGTTGACCACTATGATGACTGTGGTGGTAAAAATTGTTGATGACAGTCAATGACACAGGTACCATCTGGTATATGAGAATGAAAGATATGTATTTGGGCAGGATATAGTTTCTCTAATCACTAATCTTTTGCAGACTCTGAGTCATAATCAATTCCTTGTCATTTCAACTTTGAAGTATATGTTTTGTTGTATTACATAGCAACATTACTTCATTCTGGCTTCAGAGAGGAAGGACTGAAATAGAAATATGAAATTCTTGTTTCAGATAAAAGGATTTCCTACAATTTAGACGGACATAACTAGAAAAATAATTTGTGAGGAGAAATGAATGAATTTGAAGCGTGCTCTGGGAATAATAGGTCTCATTCATTATAAGATACTTAAAATGTGCTATGACGTGGTGGTGAAACTCTGACAGAGATAAGAGTTTAAATATAGCCACACTACCTTCTTCGGTCAATATTAGCTGAAATGCTAATGCTAACTAAACACACCAAGATGTCATAATTATTTATCTAGGAAAGGAAGTTGTAAAATAATGTTCTTCTGGGTTCCTAGATACTTCAAAAGAATTTCACCTTGAACTTAGTAACACTGTCAATTTGCTGATAAGTTTAGAATTGCAATTGAATTGATAAATTTTATGGGCTTACTTAAAAAGTAAAAGTAAGAATGTGCTTTATGCCAGGCATATAACAGGTGGTTTGCTATAGTGATGTAGATAATGCACTAGTGTACTACATCACAATTTAAAATATTCATTTGGTCTTCCCTGATTCTAAGTGGCTTTTCTCTTAGCACTCATGGCATAAGAATGATATATTATGATTTCTTGAAGCTACATTTTATGTGTGAGGAAAAAAACCAGAAATGAAGATTGGGTACTTTAACAACTGAAAATGAGACTTTTATTATGTGTATTTAAGGATTTCCAATTAATAATCAAAAATATAATCTTAAATATCTTTAGGATATGTCAATATATTTATTGAAAATTGTAAAGTTTGTGATTTAAAAAATAGCAGATACTATAGGTTATATCACAGTACCCCAGATTCCTGTAAAGGAGACTTAACCTCTCATTCTTCTGCGCCATCAGTGAATTCAGCATTGAAATGACTAAAGTAACTGATTTTTAAAAACATATCATTTATTTCAGTTACACAGGCATCTTAATTCTCTGTGTGTTTGAATGACTTTTTTCAGTGAAGCTCAATGAGCGTTTCAGAAACAGTATTATACATGTCGATATTTGACCTAGCACTGTTTCTACATTACCAGTCTGATACTAAAACACACCAAATGTCTGTAGGAGCAACTGTCTTGTGACCTTGAAGGAATTTTAGGTCAGTAAATTAGAGAGAATCTCAATGTTTGGTTACATTCCAACGTACTGACCCCAGTTGAAATTATTGTAGATTGTTTTCCAAACATTGTGTGCTTGTTTTCATGGACATGAGATGAACAAAAGGACAGTTTCTTGTCAGGTTAATGGAAGAATGTTATTCACTTTATAAAATAAAACAACACAAAAAGCATATCTCTAACGAAAGTGTCCAAAATATGACTGGTGCCATGAGAAAGAATGAACATTTTAAAATCATTTAAGCTAGAACTTCCTGTTTTTAAGAAAGTTAACAAATAAAATCCTTTGAGGAATGAACTGTTTGTGTGTGGTGTGTGTGTGTGTGTGTGTGTGTGTGTGTGTTAGTCACTGCTTATTACAACTAAGCAGAGCACTTTGACAGTTGCTTTGCAGAGTAAATATAATTATTTCTTAGAAGACTTTTAGCAGTGTATTAACTTATTGTTTTCCTTAAAACAAGAGAAAGAAAAGTGAAATGATACTAGTTAAATTTAGAAAAAAATTACTTCCCCCTATAATCCCAGCTACTCAGGAGGCTGAGGCAGGAGAACTGCCTGAACCCAGGAGGCGGAGGTTGCGGTGAGCCGAGATCGCGCCATTGCACTCCAGCCTGGGTAACGAGAGCGAAACTCTGTCTCAAAAAAAAAAAAAGAAAAAAATTACTTCCCATGAAATAGTTGATAAAGTATAATAGTCATAAAAATTCTTATTTGTGAATTTCAGATTCTTTGAGAAAAATGATTTTGTATCATTTCAAAGTCAACTTTGATAACCAAAAACATTTTGTTTGTTCAGGTGCTTTGGACAATCCAACCCAATGTGCAAGTTTGCATTTCTTATCTTAAAATGTCCTCTCAAAAGTTAGCATACCACATCAAATTTATAAGCCATAGCTGTCTCTGTGGCTTAATGGTTTTATCCCTGAGAACTCTGGCTTGTTGAAGTAGTCATTCATTAGGAAGACCTCAGCTGTCTGGCTGCTGTACCTCAGGCACTATTTGGAGAGCTTACAAACTCTCCAGTTCCCCTGCGCAGAAAGCCTGCCAGCCAGCCTGACTAATGAAGACAGTCACAAAGTCCAGCAATCCTGTTGTGCCATTTCTGGATTATGTAGAAAAGTGACGCTTTTAGTGTCAAAGCAAAGCCTGTTTCATCATTTTATGCAATTTTCTGAGCCAGTTTCTATAGAATATGCTGTTACCTATGTAGAGCAAAATGGTTAATGTTTATATTGATAGCTAGTACAAGTTAGGTAAAACAAAGCTTGGGTGGACAGTACAAGATAAGAGGATTGCAGCCCTCAGCAGTGGTCTGTAAAATGGCAAGATCTATAAAATTGGAAATTCTATTTCCTGCATTGGCATTTAAAGTAAAACAGAAAGTAATCATAATAGTATAAATTGTGATTAGTTCAGTGTGGCAAGAATCTTTGGTGAAACCATAATTTCAGTTAAAAATTACATTTAAATGTCATAAACAGATGGGCTGTCATCATAAACAGATACAAGTTCAATAAAAGTCTCACATTTCTATTTCTAGAGCATCTCCTTCACAACATTTTAGAAGCATAAGTTCCTTCATTCTAGTGATGGTAGTGGGTGGCAAGGATTATCTTCTCCATTTTAAAGCCAGACATTGATCATCAGAGAAGTGAACAATTTATTCATCATTGCAGAGTCAGAGTAAATAGAACCTGGAGACAAAGAGTGTGAATAAACAGAGTTTATCTCTTTGTTCATTTCATCCAAAAATTTTTGAAGAGAACATACTGTCATGAATTCATTGGGATAAACAAAACATAAACATGACTTCTCCCTGCACCTTAGACATTAATTTTTTTTAGAAGCTTGCTCACAGCCAGGAGACATAGGACTTTGGCAAGGGAAGTCTCTGGAAGTCTGAGAGCTGCTTTGCCACTCACAAGCTGGTTGACCTAAGCCAAGTTCTTTCCTGGGTCTGTATCCTCAAATACAAATAAACATATTACCACCCTAACTTTACATCAGCAGTATTATGAGGATTGGATTGGATACCAGGTTTGAAATATTTTGTAGAATGCTAAGCATTCTACCAAAATGAGGTACAGTTAATAATTCTTATTATGACCATC
The DNA here is from genome assembly GCF_030222135.1 of Aotus nancymaae. NCBI lineage: Eukaryota > Metazoa > Chordata > Mammalia > Primates > Aotidae > Aotus > Aotus nancymaae. Next base: position 52,522,638 of record NW_026988425.1, on the reverse strand, counting down.
ATAAGCAAAGCTAAAGTAGGCAGAAGCTTCTTCTATTAAGGGATCTAATGTGAAGATATCTTTACAGAGCTATGGGGAATCCAAAGTTCGTGCCTCCATTAGGGTCAAAAAATGGCTGGGCCAGGTGAGGCAGGGTCATTTTTCCTTGGCCAGGCCTCATTCAAGGGAAGTACATGGGCAGGTAGTGTGGATCTAAGGTAAATCCCAGACCCTCACTTCCATACCTGTGGAGACTCTGAACCTTGGCATTATTCCTGGGAACTCAGAAAACTCTCTTTGGGTTCCTTTGTCTCAGCTGCCTATCATGACCAGCATGCCACTCTGGTACTCCTGACACCAAGCTAAGAAAGCTGCCTGCCCTCTTCCAAGACACATAAACCATTCATGTGCATGAATGTGTGCGCATGCAGGTATCCTGTGATTATTCTCCTCAATATGTCTTGTTACAATCTGCCTATAATTTTGGACTTGAAAGTAAAATCCTTCAGACTATGCCTGTACTTTCTTCTTCCTATTAGGAATCCCAGAAATAGTCATCGCCCTGAACAGCCATAATAAATGTTCTCATCTATAGGCCCCCAAAGATATCAGAAGGATAAAAATGAAAAGCAAAACACGACACAAAACAAAACAAAAAAACAATAACATTTGGGTAACAGCTCCTATGTAGCCCCTTCCTAGCATGTATGTAGCTGCTTTTGTGTTGACCTGTTTTCTTTGGATTACTTCCTAAACCTGTGTATTAACTTTGAATGTAATCACAATGTCAATCTGCTACTTTGGCTGGAGACAATTTCATGCTGTATTAAGGAGATAAACTCATGCCTTGCCATTCATAGTATGATATACCACTGAAATGCACAGTGAACCTACATATAACGAAAAAGTGGAAATCAAAAAAAATCAAAAGTAGAGTGAAAAAATTTTAAAACACTATCAGATGGTATATAAAAGACATTTTTGAGAATGTATATATATATACACACACACACAAATACACACATACATATATACCTCTTTTTTTTTTTTGAGATGGAGTCTCGCTCTGTTCCCCAGGCTGGAGTGCAGTGGAACGATCTTGGCTCACTGCAACCTCTGCCTCCTGGGTTCAAGCAATTCTCCTGCCTCAGCCTCCTGAGTAGCTAGGATTACAGGTGCGTGCCACCATGCCTGACTAATTTTTGTATTTTTGGTAGAGACGGAGTTTTACCATGTTGATCAGGCTGGTCTCGAACTCCTGACCTCATGATACTCCTGCCTCGGCCTCCCTAAGTTCTGGGATTACAGGCATGAGCCACTGTGCCTGGCCATATACCTCATTTTATCATACTTTGTAGATATTGCCCTTTTTGCAAATCGAAGGTTTATGGCAACCCCAAATTAAGCAAGTCTATTGGTGCCACTTTTCCAATAGCATGTGTTCACTTTGTGTTTCTGTGTCAGATTTTGGTTATTCTTGCAATATTTCAAATTTTTCTTTATAATTGTATCTGTATGGTGATCTATGATCAGTGATCTTGGATGTTACTATCATAATTTTTTGGAGGTGCCATGAACCATGCTCATATTAGGCAGCACACTTATTTGATTAACATTTGTGTGCTGACTACTCCACCAATGAGCCATTCCCCAATCTCTCTCCCTCTCCTTGGGCCTCCTTATTTCCTGAGACACAACAGTATTGAAATTAGGCCATTATAAACCCTACAATAGCCTTTATGTGTTGAAGTGAAAGGAAGAGTCACATGTCTCTCACTTTAAATCAAAAGCCAGAAATAATGAAGTTCAGTGAGGAAGGCATGTTGTAAGCTGAAACAGACCCAAAGCTAGGCCTCTTTGGCAAAGAGTTAGTCAAGTTGTGACTACAAAGGAAAAGATCTTGAAGGAAATGAAAATTACTATTTTAGATTCAGTACAGTGGCTCACGCCTGTAATCCCAACACTTTGGGAGGCCCAGGCAGGCTCTGACCTGGGATCGCTTGAGCCCAGGTTCACGACCAGCCTGGGCAACATGGTGAAACTCTGTCTCTACAAAAAAAAAAATGCAAAAATTGAGGTGTGGTGGTGCATTCCTGTAGTCCAAGCTACTTGGGAGGCTGAGGATAGAGGATTGCTGGAGCCCAGGAGGTGGAGGTTGCAGTGAGCTGAGATCACACCACTGCACTCCAGTCTGGGTGACAGAGAGAGACCCTGTATCAAAAAAAAAAAGTACTATTTCAGTGAACAAAGAAACAATAAGAAAGCAAAACAGTGTTATTGATATGGAGAAAGTTTTAGTGACCTTGATAGAAGATCCAACCAATTAGGAGATTTTGTTAATCCAGAGTCTACTCTAGAGTAGGACCGTAACTGCCTTCGATTCTATAAAGGTTGAGAGAGGTGAAAAAGTTGCATAAAGAAAAGTTTGAAGCTAGCAGAGGTTTGTTCTTGAGGTTTAGAGAAAGAAGCTGTCTTCATGACATAAAAGTATAGGGAGAAGCAGCAATTACTGCTGTGGGAGCTGCAGCAAGCTATCCAGGGATCTAGTTAAGATCACTGATAAGGGTGGCTACATAAAATGATTTTTCAGTGTAGATGAAACAGTCTTATCTTGGAAGAAGAGACTATTACAAACTTGCATATCTAGGGAGGAAAAGTCAATTTCTGGTTTCAAAGCTTCAAAGGACAGGCTGATTCTCTTGTTGGGAGGTAATTCGGATGGTGACTTTAAGTTGAAGCCAATACTCATTGACCATTTTGAAAATTCTAGGGCCCTTAAGAATTTTGCTGAATCTATTCTGCCTGTACTCTATAAATGGAGCAAAGACTGGATGACACTCCATCTGTTTATGACATGTCTTACTGAATTTTTTTAAGCTCCATGCTGAGACCTACTGCTCAGAAAAAAGATACCTTTCAAAATATTACTACTCATTGACAATGTACTTAGTGACCCATGAGCTCTGATAGAGATGTACAAGGAGATCAATACCTGCTCAAACAACATAACCCCTGGGTCAAGAAATAATTTTGACCTTTAGGTCTTCTTATTTAAGAAATGCATTTCATAAAGCTATAGCTGACATAGATAGTGAGTCCTCTGATGTATCTGGGCAGTGTAAACTGAAACCTTCTGAAAAGGATTCACCATTCTAGATTTCACTAAGAATATTCACAATTCATGACAGGAGGTCAAAATATCAACATTAATAGGGATTTGGAAGAAGTTAATTTCAACTCTCATGAATAACTTTGAAGTGTTCACGACTTCCGTAGAGGAAGTTACTGCAGATGTAGTGGAAACAGTGAGAGAACTAGAATTAGAAGTGGAGCCTGAAGATGTGACTGAATTGCTGCAATCTCATGATAGAACTTGAACAGATGAGGAGCTGCTTCTTATAGATGAGCAAAAAAAAAAAAAAAAATAGTTGCTTACAATGGAATCTATTCCTGGCGAAGATGCTGTGAACATCGTTGAAATTACAACAATGGATTTAGAATATTACATAAACTTAGTTGACAAAGCATCAGCGGGATTTGAGAGGACTGACTTCAATTTTGAAGAAAGTTCTACTGTCAGTAAAATGCTACAAAACAGCATTGCATGCACAGAGAAATCATTTTCATGAAAGACTTCTCTTTCATGAAAGAGTCAATTGATGTGGCAAACTTACCACGAGTACCCCAGCCTTCAGCAACCACTATCCTGATCAGTCAACAGTCATCAACATCAAATAAGATCCCATACCAGCAAATAGATTATGACTTGCTGAAGGCTAAAATGACCATTGGCATTTTTAACAATAAATATTTTAGAAGATATGTACATTGTTTTTAGACATAATGCTATTGTATACTACTTAATAAACTACAGAATAGTGTAAACATAACTTTTATACATATTAGGAAACAAAAAAAAGTGTGACTTCCTTTATTGTAATATTTACTTTTTTGCAGTGGTCTGGAACTGAACCTGCCATATCTCCAAGATATGCCATACATATATTTTGTGGCTATAAAAGAATATCACAGATTAGGTAATTTACTAAAAAACAGAAATTTATTTATCATGATTTTAGAGGATGGGAAGTCCAAAATCAGGATATTGGCATCTGATAAAGGCTATTCTTTGTTTCCAGATAGTGCCTTAAAAGCTAAGTCTTCTGTTATCTGGATCATAGGAATCCTGTGTCCTCACATGGTAGAAGGGCATGATAGAGTGAACCCGCTTCTGCAAGCCCTTTTTATAACACCATTAATCCATCCACAAACGTGGACCCATTATGACACATCTTTCAAAAAGTCCTATCTGTCAACATAACTGTTCTGGGTATCAGGTTTTCAACACATGAATTCTGAGGGACATACTCACACCACTGCAGCGATAAAAACCACTTTTTGTGTAGTTCGTGTTTTCTTACGTTGCTCAAGTCTTGAGGGAGGGAGGGAAAGTAAAAATAGAATGAGAGCAACAGTTACGATGTTGGTTTTCTAGGTTCTCACTCATACTTGTTATTGAAGAACTTTTATCTTCCGGCAAAATGCTTCCTTCCACTTATTTTTAAAGTCTGCAGGGATATCTCACTGGCATATGTCCTCCAGAATTAGTGTGTGGGAACTTGGTACCTAAAACAGTGATGTTGAAAGGTAGGGCTTTTCGAAAGATGTGTCACGATGGCTCCAACTCCATGGATGGATTAATTGTATTACAAAAAGAGCTTGCAGGAATGAGTTCACAGCCAGTTGCTTTAGTTACAAACCATTTTGCTTCTTCTGCTCTTCCATCCTCTAGAAGAATGCCCAGGCTTCCACAATGCCCATCTACACAGTACTACTGCTCCTAGGTACCATCAAGCAATATCCTGCTCTCATATCAAAATTTTCCAGATGTCAAATTGAGAGTATATATTCCAGAACCTTCAGTGGGTGAAGACATGATGCAAAGGGTTCCTTATAAACAGAAGGGGGAGGAAGAACCACTCATCTTCATTTTGTGTGGCATGGTGTCATGTGAATATCAAAGTACTGCTGTTTTATGAGATTTTAGTGAAAACAACTATTTTAAGTTTTACTCACAGCATCCTTTCTACCTGGGACCAAGTCATGAGTCTATGGTGTCAGAGTTGGGGCAAATCCAAGTGACAGACATTGTGCTGAACTCTGTTAGAGTATGCACATTCTAAGGTCAGACCACTGAGTCTAAGACCCAGATATATCCTAACTAGTTTTTTTTTATTTTTAGCAAGTTACTTGACTTCTCTCTCTCGCTCTTAACATAATCCATACAAATAAGGCATAAAAATCCATGTCATAGGACTATGAACTCTCTGAGGATTAAACACAATAACCCATGTGAGTGATTCTGTAAATATTAACTATCATTTTTCTTTAAAATATTTACAATCAAGGGAAGTATAATTCTTAAAGTGAAAAAGTTAAGAAACTTCAAATGAACATAGTAAAAACTCCTTTTGTAGAGTTTTTTGTATGCACTAATGAAAATTATAACTTATATCTTCAGGGAGAAAAAAGTAGCTAACTTTTCCCCAAGAGTTAATTCATATGCTGGGCAGGAGCTGTGTCTGAAACATTGTTGTAACAAACAACTTATATATGGTAGTCGTAGTCAGTTAATTTAGGTGATCTCTATAAACAGGTATATTTACTTTTTATTTGGTTTTCTTTATTGTCCATGTAGTGACAAACGTGTTGATTAAGCAGCAATTTTTTTCCTGTATGACCAGATGAGCTGCACTGACAGAATGAAATGAGTATTTTTGGCACAGATTAAACTATAGCCTTAATACTTCTATTTAAGGTTACCTTTGTGTATCAAATGAGTGTAATGATACAACTGCAAAGAATACAATAAGAAATGACTAGTAAAATTTAACAAAATATTTCAAAGTGCAAAATGCTCTATAAATAATGAGGATGTGTAGTAGGGACAACATTGAGCATTGAGAACCCTGTCTTATCCCCCCATATAAGCATTTTCAGTAAACTAATTAATATTATAGAAGACAGAAAATTACCTTGTGCTTAAGACAGGCTTGAAATATCTTTTTTCATGTATACTGGAAGATATATGAGTTGTGGTCAGAATGAGAATTTAGACATTTCTATTTGTATATAACAAACCAGAGTTATTTTTTACCTTCTGAATTATATATGCAATATCTTTTCAAGGACAAATCCATGAAATAAAAATTTAAGAACCAATAAGCTTCAAAATTAAATTTCATCTGATTTTCAAATAGGTACTCTGAAGCATAAAGTTTAGTTTTCCAAATGTGGCTCAACAGTGGAAGGTTTTGGTTGAACAAACACTTGTGTTATCAAAATTGCCTCTGAGGATTTTATTGCATCAATATTCTTTTATTCATGAATAATGAGTGCCAAAACTTATTTCAAAGTATAATGATGAATATGCTAATATAAATTTTTGTTTCTATCAACAAGTAACTGGATATCTTACAGACATAAACTAGTTCATCATTAAATTGTGAATGCTGAACTGCGTGAGTTGTTACAGATTTTCTGGACCTCTTTTGCATAAACAAGACCACGTGGAATCAGATTGTTACATGTACATTTGTACAATGTCTATTTTTCCTCCTTTAGGGCCAGCTGAAATCATTACATGGTATTTACTATAATATCAAAACATATTATAAATTCTTCCCACTTTCTGTTACAATTGCAGTTATAGGAATTTAAGATGGGATGTCATGAGCTACATAAAAACCACTGATATTTACCACTGAAAGATATAATTCTACACAGAGAAAAATGAAATCAAGTTGTTTATACTTAATCTGATAAGATTTTGAGATGTTACTGAAAACAACTAAGAAGATTGAATGATAGAAATAATATGAACAAATGAATAAATTTTATCAGAATAATAGATAACATTTAATAGAATGAATAACAAGTAAAAAATATTCTCTACATGATACTGAAAGAAAAACAGGTCCTTGTCAAAATGAAACCATACTTTTTAGAGAATGATGTACATTTTACATTATTATTTTTTTTTACCATGGATTTTAGGGGCCAAATACATGCTTCTAAATTATTGTCTAAATATTTCAATTATCTTTAAAATTTTGAGGTTCAAAAATCATCAATTAAATAATCAGATTTAGTGCTTTTGTATTAAGCAGTGGGAAACTACACTGATTGTATTTTATTAGACTCAACCGTCAGTTTCACAAGTCTAAAGAGAAGCTATTATGATTTGAGCAAAGAAGATCTGTCTCTTGTTTGTGGGTGGTTTTAACGGAGTGATAAGAAAATGTACTCAGATTTTCTGAGTCAGACTGTATCTCTTGTTCTAAAATGGGTATTTACCATTTCCAAGATTAAAGGCCAAAACATCTCTTTCATAGATATAAATCATTTTGTTCATCTCTTCTTATCACTTATCATACCTCCTAACACATTGACTGAGATGTTCATTGTGGAGGATTTTGCCATTCTCTGTGTTCAACTTACTGAAAAAGTAATGATCCTATTTTAGAAGACAATTCATTTAAAAATATTAAACTTAAGACATTTATGGGTTTGATTTACAACATTCATATTAGCATTTTTGAATCATTTCTTTTAAAAGCCCAATCTTATCCAGAGACTTGTGCTTATTTTTAGACATGTTTTCCTTGAGTAAATGTTAATGGTGAGGCCACCTCTTGGAAATTTAAAGCTCGGTTACTTTTGTCATCTGTACTGGTAAACTATACCAAGATATTTGTCTCTTTTAGTGAAAATTGACTGTGAATTTAGCTCTTTTTGTAAATTGAGACAATATTTTTGTAAATGAGACATTTTACAATATAAGGATGCTTTATATTCAGACTTCCTTCTATAAAACCTATGCTGGGGAAATTGACTCTCACTTTTGTTCTATACTAACACTGAAATAGCCAGCTCGTATTTTACAAAGTGGAGCAGGATGTTAAAATTAAAACACCTTTAAAACCATTGACTCCTATCTATTCATGTGCAGGCAAGTAATTTTGTTCAGAAGGTGTGATTTGATATAGGAAGAAATCAGCTTTGTGTGATCATGCACAATGGAAGGTGCTGCTGGAATTTATTTTACTCAAATGAAATTCGACTTGAAGGTTAGTCTAAATTCAGAGTTGAAATTAATTAAGATTCTCTAGTAAGGGCCCTTTCCACAGCCTTGGCAGTAGCATAAGGTGATCATGTGAATACATGTTTCATAAAGTTTGCAAAATACTTTAACCACAATCACTTAAGGACACCCTTTCCACCTCTACTTTGCCTGTGTTATCTTTTCTATCTTGTCAGGCAGGATTGGAGTTGCCACATTTGGTGGATCTGGCAAAGGATGCTGATTTGGGGATATGTTTAGTGTAAAATGATTGTACATACATGGTTCACAGCAACTTTGAATTATTTTTCTTAAACACATATCCCCAATTTGTACAAGCTTCCAGATCTGATACTGAGTTTGCTCTCTTTCTCTACACTGTTAATCAATTGGGGTTTTGCATTCTAGAACAAAATGTTTCAAAATATTTGAAAGATATTTGATTTGACAAAGTTTTAAAAATGATATTCTTCAGCAATCAATGGAAATTATGGGGTAAATGGGGGTATAAAGTGAAGAATGTGCAACTGGCTTAAAAATTGATAAACATTCATCGCTTGTGGGTCCTGTCTTTGTCATTTCAATATTCTGTTCATCATGAAATTTTGTATTAATTGTGATTTTTAAAAAATTGCGTGGAAATATTCATCTTGATTATTATGTTTTTTGGCACCCCCTCACATTTTGCTCCTGAGGAGAGTACCTCACCTGTCTCACCCTAGACACTCTGTAGTTACTGACTGCAAACCTTACCCTGTTCGAAATATTTAATAATAACTTGAATATAAGTGTACAAATTATGCTGATTAATTTCTAGGCTATCCAAGTATAGATTGAGAAAGGATAACAACATTTAAAAGGCTGACCAAATGTGAAATGATAGAATCAAGCAAGATAAAGTAAAGCCCATACTTAAATTAAAAAAGTCAATAAGCAAATAGAAAAAAAAAAAAAAAGTTTGCCAAAATAGACAAATGGGATCTAATTAAACTCCAGAGCTTCTGTGCAGCAAAAACAATAATCAGAGTGAATCGGCAACCAACAGAATGGGAAAAAAATTTTACAATCTACCCATCTGACAAAGGGCTAGTATCCAGAATCTACAAAGAACTAAAACAGATTTACAAGAAAAAAATAAACAAACTTGTTCAAAAGTCGGTGAAGGATATGAACAGACACTTTTCAAAAGAAGACATATATGAGGCCAACAACCATATGAAAAGATGCTCATCATCACTGGTCATTAGAGAAATGCAAATGAAAACCACATTGAAATACCATCTCACACCAGTTAGAATGGCTATCATTAAAAAAAAAAAATCAGGAGACAATAGATGCTGGAGAGGATATGGAGAAATAGAAACACTTTTACACTGTTGGTGGGAGCGTAAAGTAGTTCAACCATTGTGGAGAACAGTGTGGTGATTCCTCAAGGACCTAGAAATAGAAATTCCATTTGACCCAGCAATCCCATTACTGGATATATACCCAAAAGATTATAAATTGTTCTATTATAATGACACATGCACACATATGTTCATTGCAGCACTGTTTTCAATAGCAAAGACCTGGAACCAACCCAAATGTCCATCGATGATAGACTGGACAAGGAAAATATGTCAAATATACACTATGGAATGCTATGTAGCCATAAAAAAGGATGAGTTCGTTTCCTTTGTAAGTACATGGATGAATCTAGAAACCATCATTCTCAGCAAATTGACACAAGAACAGAAAATCAAACACCACGTGTTCTCACTCATAGGCAGGTGTTGAACATTGAGAACACATGGACACAGGGAGGGGAGCATCACATTCTGTTGAGGTGGTGGGGGAGGGACAGCAGGTGGTGGGGAGGTTGGGGAGGGATAACATGAGGAGAAATGCCAGATATAGGTGATAGGGGGATGGAGGCAGCAAACCACATTGCCATGTATGTACTTATGCAACAATCCTGCACAATCTGCACATGTACCCCACAACCTAAAGTACAATTAAAAAAAAAAAAGAAAAACAGTTCATATGAAACATGGCCTAGGTCTAACCTAACAGTGAACTTAATATAAATTAGAAATATGATGTGGTCATCAAGAAATTGTGCCCCCAACAGTTAGGTTGTTCTCAGATCCACTTGTCACTCTCCCTTGCCTCTGCTCTGTAATTCAGGAACCATATTTCCTAAGTTCCTTTGGACTCTGGTTTCCAGTTATGTTCAGCCAATGCCAGACCTGACTGAGCATTGGAGGGCAGAAGGGGAGGAGCAGTAAGAGCGTTTCTAATCCCTGCATCTGTTTCTTGTGGCCATCAAGCTCACAGGCAGTCCGTGCTAGGTTTTAATTTGCAGCTTCCGTTGTGTAGCCCTTGTTCCTGGACTCAACTTCTGTGTTCTAGGGGTGGTAATGAGATCCTGCTTTTGCTAATCTCTTGATAGTCTGTGCATCCCCTGTTTGGCTTCTCAACTCTTTCATCACACATGTAACCAAGTTCCTCATATGGTTCCCAGGTTTGGAAGTTGTAGAGTGATTTTTATTTTTCATGGCTGAATTCTGACTAATAATAAACTTAATTTACAGCCACAAAAGAACGCAATTGAAGACATGGGAGAGTCCTTCGGTGTGCAACTGCAGTGTTGCACTTAAGGTAGGCACTTTAAACAGAAGTGGTATAGAAGAAAGAGACTTGAACACCCTGTGTTTAATTCTCAACACCACTACCTTCTAGAGGTGCTATTTCATCAATTACCTTTTCAAGCCTGAATTTACTGACGTATAAAATGATGATGATGGTAATATTTATCCTATGTACTGAGAGGCTCAAATGACATAATATATGTGATAGAGCTTTATAAAGTATAAGACAAGTGTTACTGCTCTTGCTGTTTTGCCATTTGAGGAGTTATTAACCAAGCAGAGGAAAAGTCTGAGAGAAAAAGTGGTAGTAGTTTGCAATATTGTGCTGTAATGGAAGGAAGAGTGTCCAATGGAAACTCCAAGGAAGCATTCATCTCAGCATAGGGTAGAGCTTGTCAATAAGTAAACTTGTTTAATAACCTAAAAACTATCATAGAAAGTGAAGTGCTCATGTTCTCAAATCGTATTCTATAAGAGCCTGGTGACTCCCGAATCGAATGACGCAATAGTTGTTTATATAACAGCAATCATAGTTATGGCTAACATTTACTGAGGGCTTATCAGCTTCTATTCAAAGTTCTGTCCTAACTACTTAACAAGCATTATTTCATCTAATTGTCTCACCAACCAAATAGATGCAATTGAGTCACTTTACAGGTGAAGAAATGGATGCACAGAGATAGAGTAATTTATCCAACACCACACAACTGGTAACCGGAAGATCTACAGCTTACGGTTCTAGGAATTTTAGTATCTACATAGGAAATGCTTAAAGAAATGCATTTTGTCTCAATGCATTTTTCCATACTTGTCTTTTATGAATGCCTTTGACTTTTCTTATAGAATCTGCCTTAGCTTTGTTTCTAATAATATTTTTATCTGATTACAAAAATGCATATTTATTATAATTTGAAAAACATAAAGTATCAAAAACTTAGAAATCACCAGTAATCATAAATCCCAGAGATCAAAACTATGCTGAATTCTCCAGTTTTATTTTTATATATAATCTTTATTTTTAAACAAATGTATATGTCCATACACATATTTGTTCTGTGGCTGTATGTTTTATAAAAACTTGAAACATTTAGCCATTGGTTTGAGAGGACTTTACATTGCTTCAGACTGTGTTTCCAAAGGAAGAGGCCAATAACGATGTGAGTTTCTGCATGTCTCAAAAGTTATCCTTACTTAGGGGGAGACAGTCATTTAAGTAAATGAAGCATTATCCCTTGTCAGCTCTTTCCACTCCATTGTCCTTCAACCCTGGCCACTAGGTTAATTCTATTCTTTGTTTCTTCAGGTTCCAATATTCCATTTGTAATACCTCCTTAATATTGGCAAAGTTAACAATTGTCTCTGTTTCCCTGAATGGAGAAACTGTCGTCTCTTCATTCTCCCAGTAACCCCAGCACCTGGTACAGGACCTGGCCCATAATGTGTGGAATGAGGTTTGCTGAAAAACTTGAATAATACTTAAGGTATATGTTATGATGCAGGCCATGCACTGTCACTAAGTGGTGACACTACGTCACTAATGCTGAAGACTGGCTGGTAAGATGTGAAAACAGACTTGCGGTCATCTCTACTTTCTGCCTCTTCACTGGGGAATCAGGCTGTGTTAAATACTCTAAGTGTTGCTGTTCTGCTTGCAATTTGTTCAGGTGTCATTTGCAGACCTATATCAGAGTCACCCTGGGCACTTGCTAAAATTGTGGATTTCTCAGCTTCATCTCAGATGTACTAAATCAGAATTTCTGTACAGTGACCCTGGCACAAATTTAACACATTCCCAGGTGATTCTCAGGTACACAAGAGTTTGAGACCCACTGATCTTGCCTCATTAGCCAGGGAAGAAGGCTAGAGACTCCTTCAGGAAACATGGAATCATACACAAAAGTATCACCCAGTCATAAGTGCCTGGCCCTCACTGCTTATGGCCTGTAGATTTAGGGAGGTAGAGAGAGGAAGGGAGGCAGAAGAATTTTTCCTTGAACTAATCTCAGATGCCCCCTGATGTCCCTAAAAATAATTCAGACAGGGGCCATGTCTTTTGCCACTTAGAAATAGTTACTTAATAAATACTTCTTGATTTTGTGAAAACAAGATTGTTGACTTCTGATGGAGGCATTCAGCTCCAGTTTCTTAGAAAGCAGAGGATAGACTAGGAATGAAAAACACAGTCCAGTGCTCTCTGACCTGAGCTTTGATAGGGAATCCAGCTAAAGGAGCTACATGGTAAGGGAACAATACGTTTCCTTGGCCATGATCTTGTCATAGCTGGTCAGGTGAGAGTATGTACAGAAGTCACAGAACAGCAGTTGTGGGGAGATGATATTCACATACAAAATAACAATATCCCAAGTGGTTAAGAGCTACACCAGTGTCTGGAAACTTAGTGTACATAAACTTATCCAACGGCTTGTTACAATACAGATTTCTGGTCCTCACCCTTAGAGTTTCAGTAAGTCTGAGTTGGGGCTCAAGATTTTACATTTCTAACAAATTTCCAGGTGTTGCTAAGGCTGCTGATCCTACATTACTCTTTGAAAACCGCTAGGCTAAATTATTTGGTCATTTGGTAAATGCAGTGTATACTCAAGAAAGGATTAATAAAAATCATGGAAGAATTTCTGAAAATAGGGCTCTTTATGTAAGGAAGGTATAGATGTTCCTGATTTGGTGGGTACTTGGTTTAACTAAGTGTGATATGTAAATGTAAGACATAGAGTTGGATAGGCAGCTTGACGTCATGTCTGCCTACATCATCTCAGAGGTAAACATTGCCTGTTCTCTCAACCTTCCTTGGTACAGCAGGGATTTCAGACTCTTGATTTTCACCCTTGAACATCTAGCTGCCTTTCTCTCGGAGTGTTTGTCTTGTTTCTTTTGGTCTAAATAAGCACAATTCTTGAGCTGAGATCTAAGCAATGCGTACCATAATGATATTAAGGTTGCCTAAGAACATTTTCAGTGATTATGTTATATTATTAAATTGTAATGAGTTTATATCAGACAAACATCTCTCTGCTTGAAAATCTGTTAGACCATGCTAACATTGTGGGCTTAAATTTCTGGGTTTAAAAATGGGAATTGATTTTTATCACATTCTCCCTAACCCCCACATAAGAGTGAACATAAAAACTGATGAAATCTGAATAAGATCTGTTGCCTAGTTTATAGGAATGTGCCAAGGTCAATGTCCTGGTTTTGCTATTATGCTATAATTATGTAAGATGTTACCACTGGGGGAAGCTGGGGGAAGCTTCTCTGCAGCTTTTTTTTTTTTTCTTTTTTGGAAACTTCCTCTAAGTGTATAGATATTTTAAACAGAAATTTTTAAGAAAATCAGTCATTCACAATATTTAAGACCACCTAAAATGTTTTGGCTCAATTTCTCTGGCCATATCTCCAATAATTTTAGGAGAACTCTTTCTTGTCTAAACATGACGACTTCTGGTTTTATTGCTTGGTCATTCTGTGATTTTAGGCAAGTTGTATTAGCCCCACTTGGCATCCATTTTCTCATTTTTTACAGTAATAGCACCTATAAATCATTGTTTTAAGGATTAAATGAGTTAATGTGTATCCAGAACAGTTCCTGACACACAGAAAACTCTATAAACAGTGGCAATGAAGATAGTGATGGTAAATATGATAAGAGGATGCACTGGTGCTCATGCAGGTCTTTAGACAACCCTGCACCCACTTACTGTCTACTCTGCCACCCATTCCCAAATTTGCCTTCCTGCTTTAAGTTCAGCTAAAGCCATGTGTAAGAATTTAGGTAGAAAAAGGTATAGGTGCTTGAAAGGACTGTAGCAAGTAAAGGTCAAGGAAAGCTATTGCTAGTTACTAGGTTTGCAATTAACATTCATAAAATCAGGAAGTTCAAAGAACCAGAGAAAATTGCCAGTGAAGTTCACTGTTGCCTGCAGTGGGAAAACAGGTAATTCTCAAAAAAATGCCTAAAGTCACTCAAAAACCTCAACTATACTGTAGCTCACCCCACAGCTTGCTACTGTCAAAGGAACAATAATATGGTTTTATGTCTCTTTTGCCTCCGAATTTTGCACAAATTCCTGTCACTGGCAGAGTCTAACCTAAAACCTTGCTAGCAAGGGATTCAGGAAAATATAGCTCCTAGTTTTCTAAGCCCTGAGATGCAGAGGAACAACAGAAGAGAACAGAAAATGATCTAGCCTGCCAATCGACAATACACATTCTGCTCTTCTTTTTTTTTTTTTTTTTGAGACGGAGTTTCGCTCTTGTTACCCAGGCTGGAGTGCAATGGCGCGATCTCGGCTCACCGCAACCTCCGCCTCCTGGGTTCAGGCAATTCTCCTGCCTCAGCCTCCTGAGTAGCTGGGATTACAGGCACGCGCCACCGTGCCCAGCTAATTTTTGTATTTTTAGTAGAGACGGGGTTTCACCATGTTGACCAGGATGGTCTTGATCTCTTGACCTCGTGATCCACCCGCCTCGGCCTCCCAAAGTGCTGGGATTACAGGCTTGAGCCACCATGCCCGGCCACATTCTGCTCTTCTTGAATAGTCATCAGCCCAGCCACGTCTCTAAAATAGTAAACTATCTCCTTCATGCCCTATTTTTTGAACTTAACATAGGAACTTATATCGTAGCCATTTGTGAATGTGAATTATCTCTCATGACACATAAGGATCTAGAAATTCAGAACAGTGCCAGAACACAACAGATTCTTACTACGTATTTATTAAATCAATGAGTATGTTAATGTATCCTACTCCTGTTTTTAGTCCTTTATTGTTTGATATTTATGGGAAGTTACAATTAAGCAGAACTTAAACTCTGAAGGAGACAAAAAGAAAAAAAATCACTCAAAAAAATTGAGCAGTCTCTTTAATAACCTCTGAAAGGTACTTTAAATGTTTTTCAATGTTTTAAATGAAACCGAAGTATTTAAAACAAATATTGAAATGCTTAGGGAGATTGAGCAGCAACATGTGGTAATGGCCATCTGACAGCCTCTTCCCCAAGCAACTGTAATGGATTAGAAGGTTCTCAGGGCCTCTCCAGCCTCTATCTCTCATTCTAGGGACTGCAAATCTACAAAAAAAAAGTGAAGTGCTGAGTTCAGGTTAATTAGTAGAACAAGCCTGGGGTTATGTGAGAGCATTGCAGATGAGTCACTGAATCACATATCTAGCTTTGTAGCTTTACTGACTTACATGATGATACTGTATTTTAAAACCACAGTGAAGTCCCTTGAAGGATGCCATGTTCTACTTTTGAAATTGCCATGCTATATACAAGGAAGAACAGTCTATTGTAGTTCAGAAGCAGTCACACATTTGAGAACTGTAGAAGTGCAATTTACAGCTGCTTCTCTAATATTTTTTCCTATGGAACTAAAACTCTTCAACGAGGCAAGTGTTAATTTCCAAATCAAATTCCTCTGGGTAGAGGGCAACTGTTTTTGGAGGTTCTATTTGGGAAATTCTGAGGAAAAACACTAGCTAGAACTGATGTTCTGTGGTCATGAACTTATCCTGCTCTTTTTATTTTTTAACCATAACATTGGAAAAATCAATGTAGTTCAAAGTTAATGAATGGATTGTGGACTGGATTGTTTCTGTCTGTGTAACTTGCACTCTTACCAAAAGCAACTTACCCAGTAATCATTATTCCTTGGATTAAAGTTGTAGCTTCAGAAATGGAGAAAAATTATTTTGGACACTGTGTGAGGGGAAAATATTGGTACTAACCTGCTAATTGTTCCAGGTGGAAAGAATGTTCCATCAACAACACGGAGACTCTGCCCTCAACAGTGCCAGCTGAAGGCAAAATTTAAGGAAATTGTCTTGGGTATTCCAAGGTCCTTCTTGATCCTCTCTTCCCTTATTCAATGTCCTGTCTCTCTCAGATGCCCAATGACATTTTATCTATCTTATTTTAATCTGCTCATAGGAAACAATTCAATGTCATGCTTTTACACCCAAATGCATTTCCTCTTTAAGTCTAATTTAGAATGAATGTGTATCCCTCATATAGAAGAACTCAGACTTTCATAACCAAGTAAAGATGGTATTTGAGGTGAAAGAACATTCTTCCAGGCATCCTTGAAGCTCTGCATAGACAGTGTGTTATAGAGTGAGGTGCGTGAACTCTGGTTCAGAGGTGAAAACAGTTACTGTTCCTCCTGGAGCAGAATTCCATTCAGAATCTCACTTTCTGTATCTGTGAGGTGAGGGAGACTAAGATTAACTTCATGAGTTTATCATGAGGATTAAATGAGGTGTCCATCAGAAAGTGTCTAGCTCTGTTCTTGCTGTCAGGCAGCTTTTTGAATAATGTGGCTCCCTGGCCCTGTTCTTCCTCATTCCATAGGAGAGGTTGTCCCTGGCTGAAAGAGTAGATGGAGTATTTAAATATATTGGTATAAAAATAAGTGAAAAAGAAGGAAGAGGATCAGGAAATATCCTATGCAATAAGAAAGATATAAAAATTATTTCCAAATATCATTTTTCATGTATTTGGAAAGAGTGGCTTAGTATTTCTTTTGAAGATGAAATATGCATTTTTAATTGTTTTCCATATATATTCTGATTTCTCTGATTCAAGTTTGCATGTTCTTTTTCATTATCATTATTATTATTTTTTGAGATGGAGTTTCACTCTTGTTGCCCAGGCTGGAGTGCAATGGTACAATCTTGACTCACTGCAACCTCTGCCTCCCGGGTTCAAGCGATTCTCCTGCCTCAGCCTCCCAAGTAGCTGGGATTACAGGTGCCCACCACCATGCCCAGTGAATTTTATATTTTTAGTAGAGATGGGGTTTCTACTAGTTTTTAGAGCAAAGAGTACAACTGTCTAATACAGCTCTTAAATTATTCTCTCAAGTTAATATCTCATGTTAATCTCTCTGCATCTCTACCATTCTTTAAAAAAAATCAATGTGTGGTTGATAGATTAACACTGTGTACATTCAAGATGCCCAATGTGATGTTTTGATACAGGAATACATTGTGAAATGTTTCCCCCAGTCAAGCTAATTTACCTATCCATCACCTCACATGTTTACTTTGTGTGTATCTATAGGAACACTTAAGATCTACACTGTTAGCAAATTTCAAGTATAAACAATACATTCTTCTTAGCTCTAGTTATCATGTTGTACATCAGGTCTTCAAAACTTATGCATCTTATAATTGAAAGCTTTTACCCTTTGATCCAGATTCCCCCACTTTCCCTAAACCCCAGCCTCTGGTAACCAACCACTATTCCATTTTCTTGTACTATGAATTGTACTCTTTTATAAGATTCCCCCTATGAGTGAGACCATGTAGTATCTGTCATTCTGTGCCTGACTTATCTCACAGAACACGATGTCATCTAGGTCCATCCATGTTGCCACACATGAAAGGGTTTCCTTCTTTTTTAGAGCAGAATAGGATTCCATTGTGTACATACACCACATTTTCTTTATCCATCCATTCATAGACACTTAAGTTGCTTCCATGCCTTCAGTATTGTGACTAATGCTGCAATGAGTATAGGAGTGCAGACATTTCTTTAAGAGCCTGGTTTCATTTCCTTTGGATATATACCCAGAGGTGAGATAGCTGAATTATACAGCAGTTCTATTTTTTGTTTTTTGAGTTGTCTTGATATTGTTTTCCATAATGACTGTACCACTCTACAATTTTGGAGCATCCTCTGCATGAGGCCTTGTTTCTTAATCTCTATTTGTAAGTGTATCACCAAGAATTGGACAAATTGCTCCAAGAATGGCCTACTCAGTGCAAGGAACAGAAGAATCACTTTCTGATTAATATTGTCACTCTTTCGTTTTGGTGAAGCTTCAATTGACTTTTTCTGCCCACAAATTGCATCAATATCTTGAATGGAGAGGGATGAGGTTTCCTAGGTCCTTTCACATATGCTGATATCAGGCCAGGCTTTCTCAAAGCAAATTAATAGTCTTCTCATTTATCTTCATTGATGTTACAGCCATCTCTTCTCTGGAGCACTGTAATAGTCTTGATGCCTGGTTATACCGTTTCTACTCTTGTCTCTTATATTATTTATTTATTGCTATGAAACAAATTACTCTAAAACTATGCAGCTGAAAACAACAAACACTGATTATACCACTCAGTGTATGGTGGGTCATGATTTCCCAACACACTTAACTTAAAAGCTCCAATTTCCCCTTCTCAGGTAGAAGTCAAGTGCTAATGATTCAGGGGCCCAAGCTTCTTCCATTTTGTGTCTTTACCTTAGTCTAGATTCTTGAGGATTTCCACTGATCAGCAAACAATGAGAAAGATACTATAGAAGATGTGTTCACATTTAAACTTCTAAACTTCTAAGAAGTACACATAGTTTCTGCTCACATGTCATAGCCTGGAAATCAGTTTACAAGGCCAAATATAACTACAAAAGGCACCTGGGAAATATTATCTCAATATATATAGTGGAAAAAAATGAAATTGTTTATGATGAACTGGCAATAGTTTCCATCATCTTCCCTTCTAGTCTAAAACTTTAAAGGGTATAGTTGTGAGAATGAATTATACAAGTTACCATTATGATAAAATATTTATTATTGAATCATATAAATGTTTTATATATAAAAAAGATGGATCATAAATTTATTTAAATGTACTTGTACATTAAAAAGATGCAATTTAAGGATTCATGATAATATGGAGTTACAAAACTCATGATATTGAAAGCTATTGTTACAACGAAGTTTATTAGATTGCAAGACAGATAAAGGAATTCAGTTTCAATTTTTAAAAATATTATGTACTCAGCACTAGCATACGGACCAAAAGAATGCAAAATCTTCTTTTCTGGGGTATTTTAGATCAGAATTGATAATCAGAAAGTAGAATGATGATTTAATTATGAGTTGAAGACAAAAATACCTTTAGAATATGGTCTTCACTTCTCTTGCTAGATTAACCTGCTCAAATAATTACATACCACTTGTAAAGTGAAACTTGCATTAATTGAGTTTGTATTAATACAAAAGTGATATACCAGCTTCTATTTAGCTGCCAGAGTTCTACACACAATATACATTTTCCTATCAGGCTTCAGTGGTAATACCCGTAGTATAAGTTTACTAAGTTTTCAAAATAGCTGAAGATAGGGTGAGCAAAATGATATTAATAATAATGATGATTTAAAAAGTGAAAGAAAGAAGCCTAATAAAGACAATGCAACCATAAATGTATTGACAACATGATCAAAAATGGAAATTATTTGGGAGGCCGAGGCGGGTGGATCACAAGGTCAACATGGTGAAACCCAGTCTCTACTAAAAATACAAAAAATTAGCTTGGCATGGTGGCGCATGCCTATAGTCCCAGCTACTTGGGAGGCTGAGGCAGGAGAATTGCTAGAACCCAGGAGGCAGAGGTTGCGGTGAGCCGAGATCGTGCCATTGCACTCCAGCCTGGGTAACAAAAGCGAAACTCCATCTCAAAAAAAAAAAAAAAAAAAAAAGGAAATTATTCAAGATAACAATTTATTGGTTATGCTTCAAATTTTCCAAAGTTCTAGAAAAATGTCTGGAGTCAAGTGACATTTACCAGTATGAATATTGATTCACCTAAGAGGTAAGCTTTAGGTTCCACAGGCATCAGGAACGCATAGTGAGTACTACTGGTTTGTGGAATTCGCCGAGATCACATCCTAGTATGGAGAACTATTCCATGACAGCTAAGACCCAAGCCTCAATTCCACGGAAAGGCAGGAAGAAGCCTAAAGGAGCGGGAAGCCACACTCAAACACTAAGGTCAAAAATATTGTGATTAGCATATATTAAATATCTGCAAAGCCTAATTGCAGAATAGGGCCTTTTTCATATTTAAAGGCACTGTTTGATGTTTTCCCTATTGCTTTTTGTCAAAGGAAAAGATCCATGTAGTAACTGGAAGTCTTGATAAGTGTCTAGATGGGTATAGTTCAAGAACTGTGCTCAGCATATTTCTGGTGTTATGGCATGAAGCCCTTAGAACAGTTTTGTGAAGCACATGCTGTTGTTAGAATTACATTTTCACAGATAAGAAAATCAAGTCTCAGGAAAGGAAAATCAATTTACTCAGTTACACAGCTAAAAATGACAGAGTGAGACTCACATCCTGGTCTATAGGAATCTAAAATGCAAGCTCTTCACCACTATTTATAATGCCTCTAGTGAAGTGGCTATTCTAACCATCATCTCTAACATAAGCCATAAGAACTGAGGCTGTATCTGCACCTGATCTGGTATCGAAATCTGCTAGGAAGTTTAAATAAATCAGATGAGGTACATTTAGACAGAACCTGAGGATAGTTGTTTTCCCCCACTTCTTCTAATTTTGCCTGTTCTGCAAGTCGGGTTCATTCCTCAACAGCTCCCAGTAGTGCTCCCTGACCCACCCCACTGGGTCCGTGTCCCTCCTCTCTGTTTCTTTCACTGGTAGTACATATGTTAGGACAGAACTGATCATACTTTATTGCAATTGTCCTCTCCCACTCTCTCATTTGCCTTATCATCAGCAGGGTCACTGAGACTAGGGTAGGTCCTTGGAGAAAAGAAATTTGGGGCCTCAGAAAAGACCGATTTGTATTGACATATGAGTCAACTGCCATGTGTTTTTATGAATCCCCCAACATCCTTCTCACCTCCCCACCAATTTTAAATTCAAGGACTCTCTTTCCTCTGTGTTTCCACCAACTAGGATAGTGTCTGGTACATACCAGCAGGCAGCATATTTTGGTTCAACTGGTAAATATGATAATGGTGTGTTTTAGATAGGTCTTAAGTCTGGAATAAGAGTAAATCTATTCTCCACCATTGACTCAAGTTTCTCATGACCACTAAAATAAATTTTGGGATTCTTTTGTAATTGATCATTTCCTGTATAGATGTTATAGCATAGCAAGGTAGTTTGAAGCACTGTGTCTTAGTTGTATTATCTGTGAAATGAGGGCAATAATAGCAATTTTCCCATGGATTTATTAAAAGGATTACATGAACTAAACATTGTAAACTTCTTAGCATAGTGACTGACATATAGTAAGTAACAAATACATAAATATTAAGCCAAATTTGGCTGAAGTCTCTTTCTCTACTAGACTATAAATTCTGTTATAGCAGGAACTGGAATTGTGTCTATTAGTGCTCATAATTTTGTTGTGAGCACCTAGAAAAGACCTTCAGTAGGTATTTGTTAAATAAATAGCCTTTAAAAAAAAGTGTTCCTTAAATCAAAACTTGTATTTTTTTATTGTATAAATTTTCTAGCATATTCTCAATGATGCCACTGCCCATCTAATGTACTTTGAATTTCATTTTGATACAGTGTTAATGAGAACTGGTTGCTAAAAAGCAGTTACATTCAGATATTCAGGAATGTTAAGGAGAGAGAACATGAGGCCATGAGGGGTCCTGGAAAAGAAAAGACTGGGACAAATTTGAGACTTTCTGTGATGGAGAGAAGAGGCAGAGAGCATGTTGGCACACTCAAAGGGTTTAGTTGAAGAGAGATTCATGTATAAACTCTACTCCTTGCAGAGGTGTGGCTGAGTTAAGGAAAGAAGCAATGGATGGCAAAGCTCTCAGGAAATGGCAACAATGGGAAAACATTAGCATAGATGGGATGGGGAGTGGGAGGCAAGTGGAAGCAGTGTTACTAGATCCCAAGAGAGCTGAAGACCTGGAGACATGGAGGTGAAACCACCTGAGAGTTCAAAAGTTATAATCCTAGAAAACCACCAGAATCCAGCAAACAGGCAAGCAGAAAGAAGCCATGTGAGAGGTGGGGTGGGAATCAATACCTCTATCTCTCTTTTACTTCCAGCCTTTTCATCTCTCATTGGTCAAATCCAACAAGAAGGACAAGGGTACCTGGATGACACAATCAGAAAAGGTGAGCCCTTTGGAGCCGGAAGCAGGGCATAGAATGATGGAAGGTAGATCTGGAGGGGTAAGGACCAGCACAGCAGACACAATCTCAATAATTGATAGGGTTGGGTGGGGGAAGCTGAGCTGAAGTATGGGGTGATGCTAGTGCCAGTAATTAAGGTAGAAAAGCAAATGCTTTGTCACAGGGCCTTAAAATAGACAACATAAAGACTTTAAATAATGATTTATAAAAATGGATTGAATTGTGAAGTCATCACCGTCAGCAAATGTATCATTTTGATGACAGTTCCACTGGGCCCCATACAGAGTGGTGGGTTTGTGCTCTGCACAGAGGTGCTCTGCTAAGGAGGTAGGTGAGGGTTGACATCCTAACCTCATTTCTGTTCAAATTTACCCTGCTACAGTTAGCAGCACTTTGTGATTTGCACAAAAGTGCCATAAAAACACACTCCAAAAATATGGCAATTTGCTCTGAATCCTAAAGCAGATCATTAAAGCCAGAGATTCAAGGTCAAGTCTGAAATGAATAATGGCATCAGTATACCCTTCAGTCTACTCACACCTTTAATAGTATTTACGTAGAATAGACTGTCACAAATGGTATTCTTAATCAAATGACAGGTTTATTCAATATTTTTTATAGATTGGGGCCAATATATGGACTTAAAAGTTTTCCAGTAAGTCTATTACATTGACTTCGACTCTAGTGTAGCCTAGAGTAACTCTACCAAATGTTATCTTACCTTGATTTTCAATTACTAATTGATATCAACAACAACAGTCTGTTTCCTAGCTTTATAACTGCTGGGTTTAAGAGATCTTCAAAGCTGTTACGCTTGGTACATGTCCTTCTAAGGATAGATTACCATTCCAAATCTCCAGATGAATTTAAAATTACACTAGTTATGGGGGAAGGGATGATTGAAATTGGTTCGTCTCAGGTTTCCTGGGCACTGGACATACATCCATTACATTTCCAAAAAGCAGAGGAGAAAGAGATGAATGGACAGGAGCCCCTATTCTACTCATTCAGGCCACAATTTTAAGACCACAAAAAAGGAAGAAAAAATATTACTTTGGCTTCTTCCAAACTATAAGAGTAGGTATCTGTCACATTTGTTTATACATTCTCTTCTCAGTAGAACACAGGCTTTCCTTCCAAGCTGTTGGAGCTGAGATTTTCCAAAGTTGAAATTTGCATCAGGGAGCAGAATATCGAATAACACATAAAAAAGGATCTTTCTGGTTGAGTTTCTTTTATATAGTTTACAAAAAGGGAGTTGAGCACATGTATGTCTGATCCTGGCTTAGTTTATATAATCAGAAGATTATTGAAAGAAATGCCATTTTGGCTTGCTCGTCTGTCTAGATGGCATTACATCTTATGGAAATGTCTGGTACAAGTCTTCAATTCCTTTCCTCCAATTCTGAAATTCAAAAGATCTGAAAAAATGAAAAGTTTTCTGTAGCTTGTTTGGTGACAAAATCTTACTTGGCTTGAATCATTTGGCAGCAAAATGTTGAAATGAATTGACACAGGTCTATTTATAAGGTTTGTTCATTTCTCTCAGAGTGAATATTAGCATATTTTAATGTAGTAGTGTGGTAATTATAAGATGATGCCCTAGAGCTCTGATGGATCACTGCTGAGGATTCTTTGTAACATTTGGTAGATGTGATGTATTAAGATTCAAAAATTCCACAAAATCACATAGTACAAAAATATCTGGCTCTCAAATTGTCACATGCGTAGTGTCAGCTGTCTGGTTGCAGGCCAGTGTTGATAGAAGACATAATCATCAACAGAAGTCTAGCTTCTTTCTTAAAGGAGAATTGAAATGCCTCTTTTCTTATGTCTTTTATAAGGGATTTCTTTTTTATGTACTAAATATAATAGATGGTCAATGTATACTGTTGACTTAATGATTTATAATTGAGTAATATAGCTGGAAGCAAAGAAGATGAGGCATGAATGGATAAATGAAAATGTGGAGAGAAAAAGATATATCTTTAAGGTGACAGAGCACAATAGATTTTCCAGAAGAATAAAGTTTTGAAGAGGGAGAATTCTAAGAGGTGAGGCTTCCAAATGTAAGGTCTTTTAAAGATGCCCTTTTTTTCTTTCAGAGAAAACTAAAAATGACATATTCCTGTGCTTAAATTAGCCTAGGATACCTGTAATTTCTTAAATACACTGTTTTCTTAAGGATGGAAGAATTGAGATATCCAAAATAATTACAATTAGTTTATTAATCAGATAGCAATAATTTAAATCATTCTAGCTGAGTACAATAGTCATAATTTAATTTAACCTTCACAAAAATCATATAAGGAAGTATTGTTTTTCCCATTTTACAGATGAGGAAGTTTCTAGATAAGTCAAATAACTAGTCAAAGTAATATAATAGTAAATAGAGACAGAGTGCTCAGCCCAAGCAGAGCTCAGATACTGTGTTTAATGTGCTGTATTGCACTTGATTCCATAACGCTATGAAATTCATGGTTTAAAAAATGGACAGTCCTTTGAATAATATAATACTGTATAATATGTGCTGGGTTTCATGTCTCATGAGGGCTTAGTTAAGAGTTATCAGAAAGACCCTTCTGGACACAAGCTATACCATTAGGGAAACATTCAGCTGCAGTGACCAGAAGGTCCAATAACAGGGCTTACACAAACAGGAATTTATAATTCTCACAAAACAAAAGATCTGAAGGTAGGTTGTTCTCAGCATTAATGTAGTGGATTAAGAATGTCAGGTTCAATGCCTTTGTGATTTATTGGCTTTTCTCCCATGGTCCAAAGTTTTCTGCTGCAGTTCTAGCTTTTATGCCTCCATTCAAGGTAAGAAGAAAGGGTTGGTAGGAGATAGAGCAGCTATGATTTCTCTTTTATCAGGAAAAATAAAGATCTCACTAAAGTGGGGAGCCCCAGCAGATGCCTAATCATGTGGTCTCATGGCCGCCCTTAGGTGCAAGGGGGGTGAGAAAGTGAAAAACAAAGTTTTGATAATTGAGTCAATCCAATAATGGCCCATCATCGAGGGCATGAATCAGTCCACTTGTAAAGGGCCACTTAGTAAGTATTTTAAGCTTTGCAGTTTAGATGTCTCTGTAGCAGCTACTCAACTATTGCAGTGGAAAAGGAGCCATAAACAATGTGTAAATGAATTAGCTCCTCTGTGTCCAAACAAAAAAAAGAAAGAGAGAAACTTTGTTTACAAAAACAATCAGGGGAAGGCCAGCATGTGGCTCCTGTCTGTAATCCCAGTACTTTGTGAGGCTGAGGTGGGCAAATCACTTTTACCCAGGAGTTCAAGACCAGCATGGGCAACATGGTGAGACCCTATCACTACAAAAAACACAGAAATTAACCATGGGTAGTGGTGCGCACCTGTGATCTCAGATATTTGGTAGGCTGAGCTGAGGGGATCTCTTGAGCCCAGGAGGTCGAGGGTGAAGTGAGCAGTCATTATGCCACTGCATTCCAGCCTGGATGACAGAGTGACATCTTGTCTCAAAACAAACAAACAAGCAAGCAAACAAACGAACATAAAAAAACCAAAACAAACAGTGGAGAGGATTTGACCTGTAGCTGTAATTTACCACATTTAACCTAGAACTTGGTGCACTGCTGCCAAGTCAAATTGGGAATTAACTATTAGCAAGGGAAAGGGGTGGGGGTTACTGAGTAGAAAATAACAGTTTCTGCAATTGCAGATAGAAATATTCTCTGGACTTTCTCTTTTCCTCCTGCTTTTCCAAGTTGTCGTTGGAGGGCTCATGCCATTGCACTACACAGTTGCAAAGTGCAGGACTTTGCAGCATTCCATTAGGAGAACTTGCCGGGAGTTGGTTAGACAGGCTTGAGGCTGGCTGTTGGCCCACACAAACTGAACTGTCTGCTTTTGGAAATGACTGGCTGAGTGCTGGGTACCAGGGTGTGGTAGACAGTGATTGCTGCTTGCCCATTATCCCTTCCCCTCTTTCTTGCTCACTATTTAGCAAAAGGAAGTAATATGCTCAGATACAGAAGTGTATTTCCAGCCTCCCGTGCAGCAAGAAGTAGTCATGTGACATCATTTTGGCCAAGGAGATACACACGGAAGCCTCTGGTTGGGAAAGTTCTTTACAGTGGCAGCCTCAATTGGCAAGAGGTTTTTACCTTCTGTCTCCTTTTCCCTTTCCTACTTGGACAGAGTTATCTTGCAACCACAGTGCAACAAGTGTGAAGGTAAAAGCCCTCTGCTAAAACGGCCAAACAGAGGGGTCAAAGAAGCCTTAGTACCTGAATGACATTGTGGAGCTGCTGTACCAACTCTGGGCTGGCTGCCTCTGGACATGTTATTACACGAAGAAAGGAAAACCCTTAAACTGTTTAAGCCATTGCTTGGTTAGAGTTTTTGTTTTTTAAAGCAGGATGCATTCAGGACAGATATACATCTTGTACTCAACAGAGAGAAAGAAATGGCTCTCCTTCCCACCCAGAGGTCAGGAAAAACAAGACTCCTCATTTCTGCTAACTCTGTGGCAAGACATTAGAGTTATTCTTAGTCAGGGTTAGTCTCCTGCACTTTTTGCTGTGTTTTTTTTGTTGAGATCTGCTTAGTGTATCCCGTTGCAAAGAACATGCTATTAGGTGGTGACTGAGATCCTGATTTTCCACTTTGGTTCCCACCACACCTTATTTGTTTATTAGGTCACAGAGGGTTCTGAAAATCCATTCAAGTAGTTTAAAGTTATGGTGACAGCATTTTCTCAGCACAAGTGTTGAATGTATTTTGAGGTACCAAGCAACTAAATTTACTACAGGATTAGAAATATTTCATTATACTTCAATTGGCTTACAGATTGGTCTCATATTTTCTCCACATTTTTTTCTTAAGTCATATCTGCACTGTGAGCAGTAAAGTTGGTCATAAAGTCTCTCTTGCTTGATGTATGCTGTGTCTGTCATGGAATTGCAGCTTCGCACTTCCTTAATGATGTCTCCCCAAATCCTTCAGTCTTAATGCATATGTTTAACTAAATGTTTTAAACTGCTTTTCAAAACTGAAATATTCTGTCTCCTTTCTTCAGGACTTTGAAAGTGGAACAATTTACTTAGAAATGTTCATCAATAAGCATTAGACATTTCTTTAAACCTGTTTGATGACTAATTTCCTTGAAGCAAAAACAAAGTCTTGGAAGAGAACATAATATTCTATATTTTTATTATAATAACATATTATAAATTAGATGACTCTGAAGTACCTTGCTTTTCTTAAACCTACCACTTTAATTACCTCTTTGTTTTCACAAAAAGATTCTAGAATTTTTGAAGGGCTTATTTCAAGTGGCTATTTTAAAAAAGTAACAGTTCTCCAGAGTTTAACAATTTTATATGCTAAAGAAGTTGCATGGTCTGATACTGGTTGCATCTGCTCCTCATTCTCCTCTGACCGGCTCTATCAACTAAGGACTCTACATTGTGAAACCAGAAACTGATGATGTCATGTCTGAGAATTCCATCGTACAGCATTTACAGTGGGAAGGGAAGTATTTTTTTTCTTGTTCCTCTTTGTATAAAACACCATACTATTTCTCATTTGCCTAAAATAAATGTGTTCTCTGCCCGATTGTTACTCTGAGATGCCTATATGACTTAGAGCCAGTTATCTAAATTGGCAGATGAGTAAGTCAGAGATATTATGTTTTAAAATTAAAATAAGGAATAGATTATCTTTAAAGGAAGATTCTTGTTTTAAAAGCTTGAATAAAGACAACCATAACAAGGACTTATTTCTAGCTAGTTTATTGGCAATAAAAATAGGATCCATAGAGATTATTTGGTTACATTACAATGTACTTCTTTTTGGTTGTCTGCTGGATGTTTCCATCAACGTAAAGCCCTGATGACTTGGTATTTCAGTATTTTGTTCTGAAACAGACTCTTTGAGGAAGTCACTATTTGGACTCAGTAATAACAGTTAAAATAACCAGAATTTATCAAACACTAACCATGTCCTAGTATGGCCTTACTGGCCGGCAGGAGCCTCCAAGTATCTTGGAAAAAAGCTCTCTAGGTGGTGGGTGTGGGGCTTGACAAGCAATAGTACCAGATTTTTGAAAGGTGCCTCACCCTCTGAGCAGATCCAGCCCCATCCCCATGTTAGGCTCAATTTTTTTCCCTCAGCAAAGCACCCTGCTTCAGAGTGCAATGGACACATTCATACACGGTGTGAAGGGCTTTGGGTGGATTAACTCACTTAATTGAGACAGCAAAAACTTTATGATTTGAGAACTATTATTGGAAGCATAGTGAGCTTAAGTAACTTGCCTAAGGGGGCGGGTGGTGAAGAAGAAGGGCCAAGGGGACTTTCTAGTTTCCAGGGTAAGGCCCCAGTTTTGCTGAGAACTTACCCTGCAATAGAACAAAACTATTTTCCACCAGCTCAGCAATCTTTTTTTTTTCTTTTTTTCTGACCAAGTCTTGCACTGTCTCCTAGGCTGGAGTGCAGTGGCGTGATCTCGGCTCATTGCAACCTCTGCCTCCCATGTTCCAGCGATTGTCCCTGCCTCAGCTTCCCAAGTAGCTTGGATTACAGGTACCCACCACCACACGCAGCTACTTTTTTATACATTTTTAGTAGGGACGGGATTTCACTATGTTGGCCAGGCTGATCTCAAACTCCTAACCTCATGATCCGCCCACCTCGGCCTCCCAGAGTGCTGGGATTACAGCTTGAGCCACCGCACCTGGCCCACCTCAGCAATCTTGATATTTGCATGGAACATTTAGCAGAGCTAGAAATTCATAAGCGCTCAGGCACAGATTTCACAATCATGGGAGGAAAGGAGCAGGATTTGTGACAAACTGAGAAAGCAAGCCTAATAAAAGAGGTGTAACAACAGTTCCTGCTATGAACCCCAAATATCTGAGACAGGTCTCAGTCAATTTAGAAAATTCATTTTGCCAAAGTTAAGGACACATCTGCGACACAGCCTCAGGAAGTCCTGACGATATGCAACCAAGATGGTCAGGAGTACAGTGTTTTTATATGTTTTAGGGAGATATGAGACATCAATCAATATGTGTAAGATGTACATGGGTTTGGTTGGGTAAGGCGGGTCAACTGGAAGTGGGGGCTTCCAGGCTAGAAGTAGATAAGAGACAAAAGGTTGCGTTCTTTTGAGTCCTTGATCAGCCTTCCACTGAATACACAATTTAGTTTGGCTCAGTGAATCTGCATTTTTACATAAACAATAGAGCAGAGAAAGCAATCACATGAGCATTTGTCTCAGGTGAGCCTCAGAGGGAGGATTTTGAGTTCTGTCTGTCCTTTGTCCACAAGGAATTTCCTGCGGACAAATGGTGAGGGAGGTATGTAGCTTCTAATCTTCGTAGCTATCTTACTTAGGAATAAAATGGAAGGTAGGTTCGCCTGACATAGTGTCCAGCTTGATTTTTCTATTGGCTTAGTGACTTTGGGGTCCTGAGATTTATTTTCCTTTCACACTACTGTCCTCAGAAAGAGGATGGTGAGACAGTCATAGAATATTGAGGGTTGTATCACTGTAGCCATCTTTGCCTTTCACTAGATTGATATGTCTAGAACTGAAAAGATCAAGATACGAGGAACATGGAGTTATATTCACACATCATCTGTGGACTCCAAATGTCCCCGGGATTATTTATTGTCAGTATACATGACAAGGAGAAGGAAACAGAGTAAGGAAGGAGTGCCAAGGGCCACACTGGGGATGAAAGCTACAGAAACCACACAGTGCCACACAGGAAGGGTGGCTAGGGTGAGGATGAGTGACTGTTGGGATTAGGGAGCGAGCATTGGGATCGCTGGCAGAAAGAGGGTGACATGGTCCCATCTGAAACCCATGTGACCCCACAGTCTTCTGCCAGAACAGAGAAGCATGTTTGGGAGCTCAGCATTGAAGACTTTAGACTCTTTCCCACGTGTCTTGTTTGAACAATCTTTTTTTTTTTTTTTTTTCCGGAAGGGAAAAGTAAGAATTGAAAACATAGTCTGTGATAAATCAGAAAGCTTTGTATAATACAAACAATAAAAGGGTTGGACATCTTTAGGAAGCGGGAAAAACTCCAGCAGTTAAAACTGAGAACAGTGTGTTTAGGAGGCAATGAATACGCCATTCTGGCTGAGGCAAAAAACTTGTCTGGTGAGATAGTAAAAGACAAGACTGGAAGGTAGGTAGGAGCCAAACTGCAGAAGAGTATGAATTCCAGGAAGAAAATTGACATGTTTTGAACAACTTTTATCTGCTAAGCAATTTAACATACATGAAATCATTCCATCTGCACTACAGTCACCGGTTTTATTTTTAAATTTAATATCATCGTTCTCATTTTACCGATGAGGAAAATGAATTTCAGAGAGGTTAAGTAACTTATCCAAGTTTAGAGGTAGATAAGGCATTTGAACCTAAGTTTGTCTGAGTCCAAAACATGAACACTTTTTGCTGTCCCAAGACAGTAGAATTTAAATAGGGGGATCTGCAGAAATATCATGAAATTAGTGTCCCAGGAAGATTAAAGTATCTATGGTGAACTGGAGCAGAGAGCCTAGCAGCATGGAGCATTTTTAGGAAGTCATTTCAGAGTACAGCCTAGATCAGGGTGGTGGTAATGGAAAGGGATTGACATCAGAGACATGCCTAAAGAAGAGTCTGCGGAATTGGTGTCTGACTGAATAACTGATGAAGAAAAGGGAAGAACTGGGTTGAGCAGTGAAAGGAAGACTTGATATGAATTTCTGGGACTGAGTGTCAGGCCTGGTTCTGTTTGTAATGGGAATTTGCAGAAAGCAGGATTTCTTGAAACTGCATGGCCTTGTCTGCAAAGTAAAGAATCAGATTAGGCATCCTTTAAGACTTCACCCAGCTCTGAAGTTCCTGGCATCTCTGACTCAAAGATGACTCAAGGTTGCAAGCTTGGGTGGTTGGAAGAACATTCTTTGATAGATGGAAATACACTTACAGAAAAGGGGGTGGTTAGTTTGGGGATGGAAAAAGGTGTTTTCAACCTTGTTTGTGGCTTTAACTCACATAAATCCATGGACTTCACCTGATTTCGCACTGTGAAAATCCCTCCAGCCCCTCCCCATTTACCATCCTTCTGTCTTCTAGCCACAGCCCTGCATTCCAGTCCCTAATTTCGTCTGCCTTTTGCTGATGCCACGCTGACTAATCACTTTTAGTTTTGCAAAGTGTCTGTAGTTACACTAGTAGCTACCAATCTTCTTACTTTTTCTTGTTAAGAGTAACAAAAGGCAAGACCAGAAAACCCTGTCATACAAATTATTTACCGAAGAAATCTTTCTAGTTCAACAAAAGAAATGTGTATCTTGAAGTCATCACCACAATAAGTTCTAGAGTATGCATAGAAACTTTCTCCAAATAATTTTAATCCTTCTTAACAAAAATACAACATATGAAAACATAATTGGCAAAATTGACAAATTAGGAAACCATTTCCTTCTTGGATAGAGGTTTTCAGTAGAGACTCTCTTAAATAGTGAAATTATCTAAAGCATTTAAAATATGACTCAAAGGTTAAAAAATGTTATTAGCATGATCGTTTTAAGGTATTTACATAGGTGTAACATAGGGTACACTTGTGAAAGGAAAGGTAACCATTGTAATCACATCAGTAATCAACCTAAAACAATGTTTGGAGAAAGTAGCTGCACCTAATGTTCCAAGATTTTTGCTGACTCAGAAGTGCCACAGGAAATATGGTAATAAACTCTTCCCCAACATTCTAGTTGAGATGAGATTTGCAAAACAATAGGGAGCTCTGGTCATCAAGGTGAATTCTTAGACATCTCTTGACCAAGTCATTTTCTTCAATGAATCAGGTAACACTGCAGACAAAAGGGCCTAAATTTCCACCATATGCTTGCAAAGCAGGGCTGCAGGGCTGCAGGGCAGCACTGAATCCTTTAGTGAGACGGAGTGGGCTGCTGGCTTGTTATAGGTCTTCAGGGATTTCAGAAAACTCCCCTGCTAGCCACATGTGCCTCTTAGACCTGCCATTCCATTACTAGAAACTTTCTTTAATGTTAAGGAATTTTGATTCCAAGAATATTAGTTAAATGCAAATACATGACCTGGATAACAAAACAGAGATGCGGCATCAGTTCCTGCCTCTACCACTTAGTGTCTTTGGAGTTTTAGGTCATTCGTATAACCCCTTTTTGTCCCTCTTAATTTCACAAATTTGTCTCAGATAGTATTTTCCTGTAATGGAGCTCATTATGGAATTATTTAATTTTCAAATGAAGAATCAATATCACCTGTCACGGAACCATAGAGTTGGATGAATGTCTAAAAATCTCTTTTACACTGTAACTGATGGATCCCATAAAGGCAAAAGAATGTACTCAAACTCTAATCCAATAAATGCATAATGTGCTGAACAGGTCAGCTGTGGAAGAGCAGAGGAGCCTGGCATAGCTCTCAGTCTGCTACCGCTAATGCTTAGGAAGTCTTAAGTAACCATAATAAAAATAACACAAGAGTGTGTCAAAAAGGTAGAGCGAAAGTGAAGACCCAAACCTCTGAAATTTAGTTATAGATCCCAAATTTCTCAGCTAAACTTAAGAGAAGGGCTAACAGATGCAAGCTCACATGCAGACAACTCACAAAGTCACTAAGATGCTCTTTTTGGGACCCAGGAAGGGATTGTCTAGATGGATTCGGGTACTTTCCATATTACAGCAATTATCTCCTTCATTCTGAATCTTTTTAGTGGAAGAGAAAACATCAAGACTCTAAAACAGCAATGTTATATAATTTTTCCCCTCTGACATCCATACCCACCACTGCGATTCCTACCTCAGTCATTGAGGTACTTCACTGTTGCCTCATGCACATGCTTTTATTGGCAGTAGGGAAAGTTGAGAAAGGAGAAGGGAGTGGAAATAGGGATGAAGAGAGAAAGACTGAATAGCTGGTTCTTCCCCTGCTGCAGGCATTATCTATTTCCTCACTGAAGTCAGCAATTGCCTGCACAGGCAGGCAAGGGTGAAGCTCCCTGACAAGCTAGGGCTCCTCAGCTTGCCAAAGTCAACTGTGAGGATGCTAACCAATTTCCCATTCCTTGATTTTAAGAAAACAGCCCCAGAAAAACTTGTTATTTCTAAGAGCCTTCAAAAGCTGTTCTACTAGATTTTGTGTTTTGTCATGTAGATTGGGAGAACTATCTCCATTGCCTGTTCCTCCATTATAAATTGATTACAAGTTTCCATCCAGAATTGGAGTTGAAGAGCTATCAATGGCCATTTCTCTTTTCCCCATTCGCCAAACATTTACCATTGCAATTGACAGAAGTGTACTTGGTTTAATAGCCTTACCTGACTTCCTTTGAATCATGTGTTGCTGAAATGGTTGAACCTCTGTTGATAAAACCATACGAAATTTACATTTCAAAAAGGTTATTCCCTGCAGTAGACAATCATCTCATCTTTCCAGTAAAACACTGTGTCAAGTTACAAAGTGATGATTACCGTTGGGTGGGGCTTTGAGTTTTCTAGTTGGCAGATAGTTTGTTTTCTTAGTCAAAATGACAGTATCTAAGCAGCCTTATTTTTATCAGCAAGTTAATTGTTTAAACCTCTTCAAGTAATTAAAAAGTAAACATCAGGAGAGTAAAATGTGACATTTTCTAACATGGTGGATCGCACTGTATCTGTACCTTCTTGTGCCAAAACTAGGTAATCACTTGTTTGCAATCTGATAATAACTGCATACACTTATTTCCATGCAAATAGCGGTAGTCTTTGAAATACCATTTGATGAAAAGACATACAAAAGAATATATGATACCAACACATATGAACATGTGTTAAATAAGGAAATTTTTTATGCAGATAAAAGCACAAATCTAAACAGGCTTTCTTTTTTGAGAGTATGGTGGGGTGGGGAGGTGTAGAACATAAGAAATATTTATTACTATTATGCACCTAAAAGGCTTTAGTTAGGTGTATACAGCATTTTTTACAACACATGTTTTTAAGGGTTCCATACCTATATATTTATACAATAGAGCTGTATTCATGTCACATACATTCTTTTCATTAGAGATTTGAGCATGGAGATATTTGAATTATTTCACAGTGGTTCATGTCCCGGCATGTCTCATTACGCAGGTACAGTTTTACAGTAAGAATCTATTGCTACTCATAAAACTTTGTGATTTTTAAATGTTTAAATTTCCTTTGGATAGGCAAATTTAAAGATCTGTATCAGTCTTATTTTATAGAGTCACAACAATTATAAGGGACTATATTTCCTCTTCGTGCCTAAAAGGCTTACGAGAAGAGTCTACCAGTCCTGTAACATCTGGATGTGTGCCTGGGTCACTGACTGAGCTGCTGTCCTTCGAGCTGAATAGATGATATGAGCTCATCCACACTGGTACTCTCCAGGACTACCAAGTACAGAAAAATACACAGAAAAATGCCCAATTTGAGGATAACCTATCAAAGGCTTCCTCCCAGGAATTATTCCTAGAACAGTGGCAATGTTTCTGTAGTTCTCATAGAATATGTTTTCCCTCCTACTGATGGCCAATGCTCATTATATGAATCAGAGATTTAGGAGGCCCAGAAGAGCATCGAACACCAAGCTGCTTCTTTATCTGTATGCAAATAAAAATTTAAAGTTGCTAAGGTTTTCTAGTAGGTATTTAGGTTGATAGTTTAAGAACCACATTCCAATGAAACTTTGAGGAAGGAGGTCCTGTAAACAATTTGTGGAGAGTTGTATAAAACCATAAAGGAATTCATTGACTCCACAGCCTGGAGATCAGGAATCTTCCAAGTGCATGGCACCCTCTGCAGTTGTGCAATAGTGGCCTTAATTCTACAAGAGTCACCCTGAACAAACAGGTCTCAAAAGTAGCCTAATAGAATTAACTAAATAGTACCAACTGAAAGTATTAAAAAGAAAAAAGGTGAAAGAGTATTGAAGAAGGATGCATTAAACTGTGGTTTTATGTCATATTTTCTTTGGGGGAAATCTAGGCTTTCCAGAGGTAGCCAGCAAGGTCCACAGGTATTTTAAATAAGCACTTAACAACAAAGGAAATAAAATTACCTAACTTCTTAAGATTTTCTCTAAGACATGAATGTAGGACTAGTAAAGCAAAAGTCTTTGAAAATAAAGCCAAGACGTGACTTAGTGGGAGGCTATTTGATCCTGACAGTGGTCTAGTAAGATTCGAAATGTTTAGATCCTTTATTTCTTCTTTTTCATTCAGGGCTACGCTGGGTCACTTCTACTTCTCTAGCTGGCACAAATGTAAGGAACCAAGAAGTATTTTTCATTACTCACTACATATAAGTAGTTAATTTTCCATGACAGCTACCTGCATATTAAGTAAAACAGCTTAATAACAGCTATTTGACAAAATGAATTTTGTAACAACTCGTTAACGACACAGGAGAAATCCCTTTTCTTTCTGCAGTTTTTTTATTCCTTTTTCCTGGGATTTCCTCATTTGTACCAGTTGTTCTTCTGCCCTGCCTCTTCACCTTTACTCTGAATTTCTGTAAAGAATGACTCCCTAACAGTTGTGTAATTCTGGGGGTCTTGCTCTCTTTCAAATATGTAATGACACCGGTTTGGGGACTATTGGATGTGAGTGAAGAGAGGGAGTGAGGGGAAAACTTTGTAGTGATATTTGAGGGGCTGGTTTAATCTATAGGTTAAACACCATGCCATTTTAATGCAAAGAAAAACTGATGGAGAGAAAGACAAAATGAAGCAAAACCAAATCATAATCTGTTCTCCAGGGTTTTCCTCATCTATCTGCTCAATTTATCTGTCATTAATTCTAAAACAAGCATGCTAACATTCAGGTGTTTGTTTATTGATGCAGTTCAAAAGTTTTCAATAGTTACTTTGCAGGATAAGAAATGAAAAGGTAAGTGAGGCACTGTTCCTGCTATGAAGCTCATCAGAAGTTTGATCATTAAGCCTCTTAATTCCTACTCCTGAGTCCTACACCCATAACTCTCAGAATTTTGGGGAAGTGCAGTTGTAAGAAATCTTGATTATGGAAAAGAAACCCATTTTTCCTGTTTTCATATTTTTGCTAAGGCAGGGGTTGGCTCAGGTGTACTGGAAAAATGCTCTCCTTATACCTTTAGGTTTTTCTCAGGGAGAGGGTATACAGGAAAGGGTCTCGTTAAGCCATGCCCAAGAGGGAGCCTGCAGTCAGAGGCCCTGCCCAGCAGAGCCAGTGGAAAGACCTGGTTTCTGGTCCCTGGAACCTGGTGAAACGTAAGAGCCCCGTGGGAGTTCCAGAACCGTGGGCAGAGGAAGAAGTTCTGTCCCTTCTTCAGTGTGGGATATATAAGAACCTCCCTGCTGCCAAGACTCCTGCTCACTGAATATCACCTCTGTGATAAACCCTGGCAGGCTTCCAGACCATTCTTGAAGAATGCTACTGCTCCAGGGATCTATGAGATGCTGACAGCTGAGGTCAGACCCAGAGTGGTCATGGTTCAGGGGAGTCTAAAGGCTGGCGTGCCATCCCTGGCTCTCTCTCAATTTCTCTGTCATCTGAACCTATCACTTGGGCTGTTTCTGAGATATAACTGACTTATATAATTTAAGGTTGTTTGGGGTATCAATATCAATACAACTTGTGAGTATATCTGGTACATAGAACACATTCAATAAATATTTGCTTTGACCTAAAGGATCACTGACCAGAACCAAATCTAGCCTGCCGCTGGAGGAAGAAGCCCTCCTCTCAGCTTTACAAGAAGATCAGGTGATGCTCATGACTTCAATATGTGGACTGGCCATGAAGCAATGACAAAGGCCATCGACTAAAGGTTTAGGGTGGTATGGTGTCACCCCAAAACAGGTAGGTGAATTCTCCAGTTTTATATTTTCTGCATTAATGTTTCTCTTCACCAACTTGAATAATCAGAATTAGATTGGATAGTTATTTCATTCTATGTTTCTTCCCAGTTCTCATTCTTTATCAAGGGAAATGTGAGGATTCTAATATGTATTTCTTTATTTTTTGTAGAGACAAGGTCTCGCTAAGTTGCCCAGGCTGGTGTTGTACTTTTGGCCTTAAGGAATTCTCCTGCCTCAGCCTCTCAAAGTGCTGGGATTACAGGCATGAGCCAATGGCCTGGCCTGTCTTTCTTATTCGTGGTACAATTAACATGTTTTCAAAAGCAATTGTGGTGGCAATTGCCAAATAAATTTACAAATTCATAAAACTTGTAGTTGAAACATTGGCACATAAATAACCTGAATGGAAAAAGTGAGGGCCGTGACCTGGATGTTTATTTGTTTTTCCACAATCTGCTCTAAGCACATTATTGGAGTATCCATGCTTCTCTTCAGGACAAATAGTTCTGTTGGAATGATCAATTCCTGGCAGAATTTAGAGCATGCAGAAACTTAACACTCTGGAAATAGCTCATTTTAATCTAATTGTTGGCATAGGTAGATTTTTCCTGAGGTTGTTGAAAGTGCTTTGGTCACTTGAATAAAAACTGTGTAGATTACTTGGAATTTCAACAGCTTTAAAGGCCATTTACCCACAGCCTTGATATTTATAGTACTTAATGCCTTGTTAACCAGCAATAAAACTGACCACTATTTGTAAAAAATAAAGCTCAAAGACCCCTCTGATCTTTAAATGAGAATACTAGATAATAGCTACTCATCTGCTTATTCTCAGATTTGTATAAGTTGTAAGTATATACATAATTAAATCAATCAAATCAACAAATATTTATTGAGCACTAAGAATTGCCTGAAGGGCTGAAAACAGAGCAGTAACAAGACTAAAGAGACCCCTGTCTTCTTGGAGCTTACAGTCAGGTCAGGAAGACAAACATTGAATAAGCAGTCATCAGTGTAACAAGGATCAACTTCAATGTAGAAAGCAGCACGTTTGGAAATGTCTGGTAGGAACTTAACTGCCGGAGAGGAAAGGCTTCCCAGAGGAAATCTGAGACCTGAAAGGTGAGTAAGTGTTAGCTGGGAAATGAGAAGGGGCTAATAAACAGATTTGGATTTTCTTTTTCGTTAAGGGATGTAATATGCTTTAAGCATGATCACATGATCACGTTTTCTTTATAAAACTATTACCTTGGTGTATAAGAAATAAACTAGAAGTAATGCAAGTGCAATTACCAGGAGGGTAATTAGGAGGATATTACTATAGCTTAGGAGACAGAGGATTGCGGATATAATATGAAAACACATATTTCCTATGTATATGGAAGTAAAATGAATATGACTTGGTGCCTAATGGATATAAGAAATGAAAAATGCTGTGTAGGGTCCAGGAGGTAAATCAGGGATTATGCCCGTCAATCTGTTTATCACAAAATAAAGTAGTAAGTTCATGGTAATTTGGTTAAGCTGATTAATATAGTAGGTAATAACGTTGCTTAAAACCAAATTCAGCAAAATTTCTCTTACCTGATTTGTATGCTTTGATGCAATTAGAGAACTGCTGATTCCGAAACTTATATAATGATATGCACGTAGTTTCAATTAATCAATGGAGTTAAACACAAAACATTTCAAATATCCATTCGGCAATTTCAAAGCAGGTCCAAACCAAATGATTTCCACTTTGAAGGGCCTAAGTCAAATATAAACCTTATGTCCATATTTTGAAAATTTGTTCCTTTCCAGGAATTATTAGCAGAGTATGAAAGTCATATCTTTTTTGACTTGGTTTTTAAATTTAAATTTTAATCCCTAGCAAATTTGAGAGGTAGAAGATTATAGTGCTAAGTGCTAGGCTTTGGAATCAGACTTGGATTGAAATCCTGGTGTCATCACTTCCTATGTTGACCTGGACAAGTTAACATCTCTCAGCTTCATTTTTATTCATTAAGCAGAGTCTATATTTCAAGTGATACTCCACTTTTCTTTCCTCTTCCAATTTACTTCTCTTCTTCTGGCATTGGCTATAGGTGGAGTATAGTGCCAAGTGTAGTGTTTTATGATTATTCCTCTCCTATTACTCAGGAAGAGTATGTCTTGCTTCTGAACTCTGGTAAGGTTGCTTGTCAGCAACAGTGTGCCTCTAAAGGCCATTGCGTAAATCAATAAGATCAGCTGCCCTATGGAACATTTAAGATACTCCAGGACATATTTGGTAATGCGAATTAAGTCTCTGTTCAGGTGTAAGTGTGCTTGGGTGAATGTGGAGTAGTATCACCTGGTTTGGAGTTTGCATGATCACCTGAATTTCTTTGAGCACCTTTACTGTGCCTACTGCCTGACCTTGACATGTGAGAGTTCAAAGACAAAAGCTAGAAACTGCAGAGGGTTACCCTGGTGTTTCATAGCTACCTTCTCTAAGTTCTATAGCGAGGCAAAATGGAGAGGGGCAAAAATGGGAGAGGGGCCAAATGAGAGAGAGTTTTATCTGACATTCTGAAAAAACATTTTTGAACAAGATTAGAGATGAATTTCTATTAAAGGCATACATATAATTTGCATATTTAACACTCCTGCTTTCATTTCTTTTCTTTTTTCTTATCTTCTAGTTGGCTAAATTAACGTTAATCTTTTTCAGCAAGTCATATGAAGAACACTTAGGAAATTTCAAAAATACTTGCATTTTTTATACCTTACAAATTAATGGTAATGATAACAAAGCACATCTTTTGACAGTAATCATGGATTATGCTTCACTGTGCATCAAGAATTCATACTTCTCAAGAAACTGATTTCAGGTTTTATGGCTGAAATTTATTCTTGGCCTGGAACAAACTATTCTAGAAGGCAAACTCAAAAATCAATTACTTGATTATCCTCACCAAAGAAAGAAAATACTGGTACAAAAGAAAACAAAGATCCCTATATAATCTACTAATCTAAATGACTCCAGTTATCAATGCCAAGAATGAAATACATCTATTACTGCTTCACTAGTTAAGATGAAGAAAGTAGCATACTTAAATATCTCTTCCCCAAGCACTCACCTCCCATTTTTGACTATTATAAATTCTGGAGTCTTTGTGCCAAATAATTATTGTTACATTCTTATAAATACTATGTTATTCACCTTGTTTTACAAAAGAAATATGTGAGTGCATTCTATCAGTAACTTTATTTTTAAAGGTAATTTACATGATTTTTGTGTTCAACACTACTTCTTCATCAATTACACTATTTGTGAGTATTTAATTTTACCCACTTTTTTGGGCTGAATTTTTGGCCCAGACATTGAAATTTTCTTCTAGAGTCTTTGCAAGTACAGGAATGTCTTTCCATTGCTTATACACAGGAACTGTAACTTGAATGAATGTAAAATTTTCAGATCCTAATCTTTTCTTCTCAAAACTCTGCATATTGATCTATTGTCTTCTGGTATCTGATGTTCTACATGACGTGTCTGGTTGGTTTTTTCACTTTGATGATACGCAGGTGTTCTTTTTTACGTGTAGGTGTTTATATGAACCTTTATTTTTCTTGATCCTATATATTCACTGATTTTCCTAAGTTTTGTTTAGATGTCAACTGATTACTGTAAGATATACCTGATATGAAGAGTCTTCTTTTCAACCACAGGATTCTTTTATCAGATTGAGGGCTGGGATTCTACTATAGCTTTTCGTATTATTTTCATATCATTTATTCTAATATTTTTAGAAAAGCAAATTATTTCTATATTTTTACTGTTTTTTATGTTTATCATCTTTTCTCTGATGTTCTCATAATCTCTTTATATTCATTCCTATGAAATCTAAGTGATTGTTTTCCAGACAGTATTTATCAGTACTTTAATTTTCTGCCATGTAGATTGTGTTTTCTATGAATACTATTGAAAATTCTGCATTGGTTCTGCTTTTTAAAACTTTATCTCAGCTCTGCCTGCCATCACTTTATCTCAAGCCTCTGTGTTATTATCTTTTTTAAAAATTGTGCCATGTCTTCTTTAATTTCTCTGAGAAGCCAAAGCATTTTCTACCTAAAAGTTCACTTCTGTTTCCTTGAGTAAATCTTTAGAAGTATACTCTTAAGAAATAAAAATAAACTTTTAAGCTCTTCGGTGGACTGAATAGACCATCCTTTGGCCAACAGAACCCCAGAGTAACCTTGAAAACTGAGTTCTCAGCCATGAGAGGATGGGAGGTCAGACACACCTCACTGTACCTCCTCCCTTGCTAACCAGGAATAGGCTTTCTTCTCTAAGGGCCGAACAGAAACCAGCCCTTTCAAGAGTCCACCGCTGATATCGACCAACCAGCTGACACTGCCCCTTCTTTTCTGCCTGGTAAGAGACCACCAACCACAGAGGGATTCTGGTCAGTCTATGGAGAATGTGCAGTAAGGGTTTTTGTGTCCTTTGCTTCACCATTTGATATCGAAGGACTGAAAACGCCACCCTTAGATGATGCTAATGCATCCATTTTTGTACATGAGACCCATGAAGGGGCATTGAACTCCACTGAGTATGTGCACGTTTCTCCTCTCATAAATATTAACAACTTTTCCTATAGCTTATTGAATATGTATATTTGTCCATCTTGTTCCTATAAATTCCTATGCCTTTTGCCCCTTCCCAGCTTCGGCTGAGGCTATGCTTTCCAGCCTGTCAGAATAGCCACCCTGCAGGTTGCAACCTTTTATGAGAAATAAAGTTCTTCTTTCCAAATTTATAAACCGCATCATTCTTCAGCTAACACTCTTCACCTGATCTTTTCATGCTTTGTTTGACTTCTTTTGTGTTGCAGAATCCCATCATAGACTTAAAAGTGGTTTTTTCTTCTTCTTCGTCTTCTGGTTACTCATTCTTGAATAAGGACAAGCTTATCTAGGCTTAGTAGATGCCCCCAAATAATCTGTGCTGATTCTTATGGTTTCCTCCTGGTTTCCCTGGACTCCATCAAGACCTTCCTTTTCAAAATTAATTTGGAATCCTGAATAAAAATTAAGGAAAAAAATCTTTATATTACCAATTCAGAACTTGGGTGTCTAGAGTTGGAGGGGAAATGAGAGTGAGGATGGGGTGTAGAGTCTCAGGAAGGCAATTTTTACTCTGCATGTTTTTTAAAAAAATCTCAGTTGAGACCCCTGCACCAGGGACCAGCTTTCTGTCTCTGGCTTTCAATTTGGCCCAGCCTCTACTCCAGATACAAAGTGTGGCTATGTTTTTCTGGATCTCCCTCAAGGAGGCTGTAGATTTCCGATTGAAGTGAAGGATTCTTTCTTCCACCAGGGATCCCTCTATTTTTTAAAAATGGTCCTCCCAGGTCAGAGCAAATTGGTCACAATGGGGAGAAAGTCCAGTTGCAGAGAAGCAGTGACCTCGTCCCCCTTCAGCACACCTGCTCCTGAATGCTGTTCAACTGCAGCAGCTCTGGGTAAGCTGGTTCCCACCGCTCTGCAATCTAGCATCATCTTTAGCTTTCCCTCCTTCAGACTAGGGGATTTGTCTCCATTTTTGAAAGTGCCATCTCGTGTTGGAATCAGTTCTTGACTCTACTGAGAAGCTGGATCATAAAGACTCACACTTCTCCCATAGTGTTCACTGGATATAGCCGCTGCTGTTTCTCAGAATGCTGCTCCTGGAGACTCACACTGCTGCTAATCCATGGCTGTGATGCTTCATTCTCTAGTACCCTTGGGACTTGGCCAAGCCTTCCAAAGGAAACCCTTCTGGAATATTCTGCCAGGGTTTTCATTCCTGGGGTTGCCTTTGTTTATTCTCTGTAATATTGCTCCATTCTTTTGAAAAGAGGATTTGTGAGTCAGTCTTTTATATTATTTCAAACACACTCCATCTAACCAAAATCCTCAATTTTTGTGGTAAAGGGTTGTCACAGTTCCTTAGATCCAATTCTGATGAAAGTTTTTCATAAAAAATTTTATTTCTTTAGCTTTTTTTGGGGTGGTGGTGGTGAGGACTGGTTGTAAGCTTCCTCATATTACAGTCTTGTCAGGGATTGTAAGCTTCCTTCTTTAAAGAATTCCTACATTCTTCCAGTAATATG
The DNA here is from genome assembly GCF_030222135.1 of Aotus nancymaae. NCBI lineage: Eukaryota > Metazoa > Chordata > Mammalia > Primates > Aotidae > Aotus > Aotus nancymaae. The sequence continues at coordinate 52,478,994 of NW_026988425.1, read as the reverse complement.
TTCTAAGAAGTTAATCACAAGAGTTCTATGTGATATTTAAGAGATTTCTTTAATTTTAGAGCTGAGAGGCTGTTGTATAAGTAATCTAGTTTGGAAGCAACTATTTTGATTGATTTGCTTTCCTTTTGTAGATGAGATATATGCAGTTCAGAGAGCAAGGTCAGGTACAGTGCTGGTGACTGTCATGGACAACACTCAAGTTCAAGTATCCAGATGCTCTCTCTGGCTCCTCTTGCCTCACGGCCTTTGACTAAGATCAAATATATACACATTTTCTGTGGATCAAATAGGAAATTATCCATTTTGGCAATATCTTATATTATTGATTGTATTTGAAAGATTAAAATAAAACTATAGTAAATTCAAAATGATCATTAGGTAGCTATGTCTAATAAAAATGATCTAATAAAAAAGGACAGTATAATAAGATCTAAATTGTCTGATTATGTTTTACGCCTTGCTCTCTATGGTGATTGGATGTGGATCACACATCATCAAAGGTAAATTTTCTAGGTAAAAGTGTTAATGGACAGCAAATTAGCTTATGCCTGATTTCCGTACTTGTTACTTAGTTACCTCCCCTCAAGGCTTCTTTGCCAGATGTTCCAACATTAGAGCTAGAATTCATGTCTGCCAGTTGTTCAAATAGACTTTTCTTTCTGGAGACATCTGCTTTCCTGCCACACTGTTCTTGTGTGAAACTTCTGTACCTGCTGCTTGTGTGTGGTTTGGCTGAGGTATTACACTGTAATTCAAAGCTATATGTAGAAAAAATGCTCTGAAATTCTACCTTTTACAAGTATCTTATTTAATCTTGTAGTAAATGGCCTCGATGGCTACTCTTCCTCTCTTTAAATTCAACTTTTCTGATATCCCTGACATCTTTAAGGTTCAAAAAGAGCACAGTACTCTGGAATCACACTGTCTGAGTTCATTTCTGCATCAGTTAGCTATTCCCTCAAAAATGCTGTATAACAAACAACCATACACTCTTCATGGACTACAATAATAATAAGTCATTTCTCATATGTCAGAACATCAGCTGGGATGGCTCAGCCAGATTAAGTCATGTGAATCAGCTGGGGATCTGCTTAGATCCAATTCTGATAAAAGTTTTTCATTAATTTTTTTCTTTTTTAGCTTTTTTTGGGGGGGTGGTGCTGAGGATTGGTTGTAAGCTTCCTCATATCACAGTCTTGTCAGGGATTGCAAGCTTGAGTGTACCTCAAGCTGCTGTTTGCTAGGTGAGTAGACCTCAAGCTGCAGATCCAGCTAACTGCAGATGAAACTCAGGTAAGCTCTCTGGATAATCATTCTAGGAACCAGCCTGTGGAAGCCTGGCATGCCTCCTAAGTCCTAGTTTGAAACAGGTACATTGTTATCTCTGCCGACATTCCTTTTGACTATAAAACTCAAATGACCAAGCTCAAAGTCAGTCAAGGGGTGAGGGAGTACCCCTTGCCTCCAGTGGGAGGGACCACAAAGTCACATGGGAGAAGGTGTGAATACAGGGAGTTGTGAAGTGGAGCCAACAGTTTAATCCATACAACCCCAACAGGATGATTCTCAATTCTGTGAATTAGGCAAATTACTTGTTCTTTCTGACTTATGTCTGTTTGAGAGAGATAATAATTCCTATCTCACAGGGTTGCTGTGACAACTAAGAGAAAAAAATGCATATGAAAAGATTAACATAGAAAGTGCCAATAAATGACAGGTGATTTTGGTAGTGGTGTTATTTCCTGGTCTTCTTCCCACATCTCTGAACATATTCCTTGCAAGCTGCTCTTCTCTGGCCTGATTCTTACATATAGCTGCTTCCCAGGATTCCAGTCAGAGTTCTCCTCCCTTCTCAGAACTCAGGTAAAGTCCCTGCATAATCATTCTAGGAACCAGGCTGAGGAGGCAGCAAGTCCTCCTCCCTTCTCACATGCTGCCTGGGTGATCAGTTTTGTATCCATAATAATTCATGCCATAAGACCATGCTGATTATTTCAAACTTCTTTCCCAGACTAATGTTTGAGGTTTCTAGGCATGTATCTTGTGTTCTATCTTCCCTCCTTGTTTTAATTTTCCTGCCATCTCAGTTTTCCTGGAATTAGAACAGCCCCTCTAATCCCGGCTCCCTGTGCTGAAATAGGCAACACCTAAATGATGTGCCTTGAGGGGCATAAGAAGCATCTGAGCAAAAAGCCCCCTCCTTTGCTTGCCAGTGAGAGCAATAAAAACAATCACTCTTTAAATCTATCGGGAGCTTTATTATTTTTCACACACTTTTCACATGCATGATCTGACTTTACCCTCCCTATACCTGCTCTGAATAAGACATTTTATTTCCATATTAAAGTCACTTATTAGTATGAGTGAGGACTGCTTAAAATTATCTTTAAAATGCAAACATATCAAGAAGGAGCAAGACAGAAGACCATTTTCTCCCCAGCACCACAAATCAATGCAGATTGGTTTATCAGGTTAACTTAGCAGAGTGATTCAAACAGGGAATGGAAGATGGACTGCTGCATTTTGAGGTGAAGGGAGGTGGAGGCTGAGAGCTGTGCCCCAGGAAGCCTGGGGTGGGGAAGCAGTAAGAATGAATAGATGCTGAAAAACACAGCAGGGTAAGAGCAAAACCCTTTCTCATAAATGCTGCCAAGAGCCAGTTCTGCCAATCAGTATTTCCTAAAGAGGAGCTTGGAAATCTCAGAATATTTCTGGAGGCAGCCTCAGTAGTTGTTTCTATAATTGTCAACAGAAATAAGAAGAGTTAAGGGACCAAAATAAACAAAAACGATTTTTAAAAAATTGGATTTCTTTTTTTTGGCTGGGGTGGCGGAGGGGGGGCAGCGGGGCGGGGGTGGGGTGCAGCGGAGTCTGGCTCTATCACCCAGGCTGGACTGCAGTAGTGGGATCTCTGCTTACTGCAACCCCCACCCTCCGGGTTCAAGCGATTCTCCTGCCTCAGCTTTCTGAGTAGCTGGAATTATAGAAATGCACCAACACGCTCAGCTAATTTTTGTATTTTTAGTAGAGACACGGTTTCGCCATGTTGACCAGGCTGGTCTTGAACTCCTGACCTCAAGTGATCTACCCGCCTTGGCCTCCCAAACTGTCATGCCACCACGCCCAGCCAAAAAATCTGATTTCTTAAGGAGCAATTAAAGAGACAATTACTGAAGAGGATGACTAAAACTTGATGTTTAGAGAACTATTAAGGGATTTTTTTAAAAAAAAAGCACAGTAGAGCCTAAGGAGAAAAAGATTATTTGCTAAAAATGAAAATGGGAGCTGACATAGTGTAGCCCCAATTCAGAAATACTCATAGCAAAGACAAAGTTCCGAAGGAGAGCTGGAGGGGTGTGGTGGAGCGGCCAGTGTGTCTCCCTGAGCCCAAGCTTCCTGTCTAATAAACATAACATGAGGTTCTCTAGTTATCCCAGCATAGGCTGATGTTGGCTGCCTGAACTAAGCAAATGGCCTTCCTGAGAACCCGATTAGAAACAGCTTGTATTTTCTCTACTCGTAAGGTCTTGAAGAGGATTTAGGAGACACATTCCATCTATGTGTTCTGTAGAATTCCATCTTGTAACCTGAAGCCTGTTTACTAATTTTCATGAGGTCACAGTTAATAACGAAAGGAAAAAAAGGAAGTCCTTCTAAAAAGGAGATAGAGACTATTTTTATCACCTCAGGACAGGGAAAGGCATTAAACAATATAGAAATCACAAATCATAGATGAAAAGAATGACTACATTAAAAACAGTAACATTTGTATAAGAAAATACATTATAAAATTCAACTTTATGATCAGCTTTGGCAGAAAATATCATTATAAAACATAGCTCTACAAAAATATCTTGTTGCGTGAAATTTATAAATTAAGTTGGAATTACTATGTCAATAATATCAATTCTTTACATCCATGAACATGCTATAGCTCTTCCTTTACATAGGTATTTGTTTACATTTTTTAAAGCTTAATAAGCTCTTGGAAGTTTTATTATATGTATTCCTAGGTATATAATAAATTTGGGGGGCCAGGTGTGGTAGTTCATGTTTATAATCCAAGCACTTTGGGAGGCCAAAGCAGGAGAATCACTTGAGATCAGGGATTTGAGACCAGCCTGGGCAACATAGTGAGACTCCCATGTCTACAAAAATAAAAATAAAAATTAGCTGAGTGTGATGGCACATGCCTGTAGTCCTACTTGCATGCAAGGCTGAGGCAGGAGGATCTTTTGAGCCCACGAGTTCAGGGCTGCACTGAGCAATGATTGCACCACTGCATTCCTGCCTGGGCAACCAAGAGAGGCTGTCTCTAATAAAATACAATAAAATTTGTCACTGTTGTAGCAATTCTTTTATTTTCTAATTGTCACTGGTATATAGGAATTCAATTGTATGTTTATCTGTATGTATACATCTAGTATTTCTAGTTCTAGTAATTTCTCCGTAGATTCTTTTAGGTTATTCCACAAACCAATGTCTATAAATAATATCTTTCCATGGTGGATAATGAGGCTTGCCTCTATATCCAATTTCATGACTCTAATTTTGTTGACTAAAGCCAGATATCTAACTAAACTTTCTAAATTCCTTTTTAAGTAGAAGAGCCAAGGATACAAACTTCTGATCAATTTGTCGTAAACAGAAATCTTCTAGGGGTCTGGGGGTGTTTTGAGAAGGACAGATGCACTGGGCATCCTTCCCTTTGCCTTTTGCTCTTTTCTTTCTGCCTGGAATGTGTATGTGATGCCTAGGAGTGCAGCAGCCACCTTGTGAGCATGCAGATGAAAGCCCCACACTGAGGATGATAGCACGGGAAGATAAGAGATGTCTAGTGGCATTCCAAGCCTCTGTAAAAGCCTGGGACTACCTCCTTCTGGACCACTTCTCATGTGAGAAAAACAAACCCAAATTTGGTTAAGTCTCTATGTGAGGTTTAAGACAGATGACCGAACACATCTTGAATCTGTTAGCTCTCATTTACTTCATTCTGTTCTTTTTTTTTTTTTTTTTTTAATGTGCTTGTTTTGTTCTCTTTTTGCAATGGCTTGGTCTTAATTACTTCTGAAGGCCAATAATAAAAACATCTTTTAAAGTTATGTTTTTCAAATTAAGTTTTGTGGACAAACAGTAGGCACAATCTTTACAATGAGGTATAAGCAGAATGTATTTCATATATCTGGTATGAGTTGACTTATAGATTAATAATTTAAGATGACTGAGTATGTTTACTCAGTCTTTATTAAAGAAGTCAGCAGGGATTTGTTCATTTTTAAATAAGAGTCAGTAAGAAAAATGTAACGACCTTTCTTCTCTGTCATGTATGTATACAAATTGCATGCATACTTGCCTAATTGTTGATTATCATACAAATGATAGCATTGCATAGTGGTTAAATATAGGTTTTTTATTCTGCTAGCTTAGCTTCAAATCCTTGTACTGCCATATACACCCATGTGAACTTAAGCAAGTCACTTAGTCATTTCTTCCATAATAATCCTAAGGTCTGGCAGGGGAGAATACCATGGACACACCAAAATATGGTTGAATATGATGAGTAATGTAATAAGGTGAAAGAGAGCCAAGATTATAAACCTAGGTTTGATCAGGGTGCTGTAGACTAAGTGCAGTAGGTTTTAGAGCCAAAGTAGAACCAAACAACTGCATTTACGCTTTCCCACTGCCAACATTTGGGCTTAATTTTTTTCTTATTCCTCTGCTTCCTGGGTCTCAATCTTGAATATCAAACAATGTATGAACTCTATTTCTTCCCCCTCTCCCTGCACCACAGACAGAGTCTGGTTCTGTCACCCAGGCTGGAGTGCAGTAGCCCGATCTTGGCTCATTGCAACCTCCACCTCCTGGATTCAAGCAGTTCTCCTGCCTCAGCTGCCCAAGTAGCTGGGATTACAGAGCCCTACCTCCAACTGTGCTCGGTTAATTTTCGTATTTTTAGTAGAGATAGGGTTTCACCATGTTGGCCAGGCTGGTCTCAAACTCCAGACCTAGCAATCTGCCCGCCTCAGCCTCCCAAAGCGCTGGAATTATAGGCATGAGCCACTGCACCTGGCCTGAACTCCTTTTTTTAAGGCTTAATCTTAAGCTTATCTTGGGGTATAGTGTGTTCTACAAAGAAAAGTAAAGAATGTCTAGTTAGAAGTCCTACCATAGCATACTGACTCTGGGGTCTAGGATAAATTAACAGATTCTCTGAAGTTTATTTTCTCATTTGTGATTGAGAATTTTTAATTCTATTTACTTTAATTAATTCATAGGAATTTCATGAGAATCAAATATAACAGTTCACAGAAAATTTTTGTAGTGCTACACAAGTGCAATATTTTATGCAGCATTTAGTCCCATGATGGGTTTATACATCTTCTCAATAAAAATCTGTTAATTGGATTTTTGCATTCTGGGCTATTTCTTGTTTTTATGTTAGAGTTAGTTGCTAAAATAACTTACTTTGAAAGTAGAAAGATGTAGCATCCTGGAATACCCAATAGGTTGACCCCTATGATGTCTCTGTTTTTGCCATCTCTTTTTTTTAATACTGTACATTCAAGTTTCTTGGCATGAGACAAAATATTAGAATAACCCAAATCCTAGCTCCTCAGAGAGCAGAAAAATGACTTTACCATATTGTCTCTACTGCATTTTAGTTTCTTGGGAATTAATCCTATTTCTTATGTAGACTCAATCCACAACTAAAATATCCAGGTGGTACTGTTGGTGGAAAGGGGTCTTGATCCAAACCCCAAGAGAGAGTTGTTGGATTTTGCACAAGAAAGAATTTGGGGCAAGTTCATACAGTAAAGTGAAAGCAAGTAAGGAATAAAGAATGGCTATTCCCTAGGGGATGCTGGTTGCCCATTTTAATGGTTATTTCTTGATTATATGCTAAACAAGGGGTGGATTATCCATAGATTTTCTCGGAAAGGGGTGGGCAATTCTCAGAACTGAAGGTTCCTCCCAATTTTAGACCATATAGGGTAACTTCCAGACCTTGCCATGGCATTTGTAAACTGTCATGGCTCTGGTGGGAGTGCAGCAGTGAGGACAACCAGAGGTCACTCTTATCACCATCTTGCTTTTGGTGGGTTTTAACTGGCTCCTTTTCTGCAACCTATTTTATCAGCAAGGTCTTTATGATCTATATCTTGTGCTGACCTTCTGTCTCAACCTGTGTTGTAGAATGCCTAACTATATGGACAGTTAAGCAGTGGATAATTCTCAGCATTATTTTATCAGCCCTTATTCAAGATGGATTCACTCTGGTTCAAACACCATTAACATATTTCCCTCTTCCCTTTTAAAAGAGAACCCTTAATCCTAAAGGTTGTAAAAGAATGAAGATCCATCTTCTGTCACTTCTTCTGGCTGAATAGGGGCAATGATATTCCTGCCTAACCATTAGCGTCTCTTGTATTTGGAGTAGAGAGGAACTCAGTCAGAAAGTGTCAGTATGTCAAGGTCTGAGTTCCAATGAAAGGTGATATCTGGAAGATTAATAAGTGTTCAATTAAAGAGAACATTGAGTAAACTTATCCTGCATTGCTACAGAGAGTACAACAGCAATGTATTCAACAATAGTAAAGTAAAATTATCCCAAGTAAACTAAATAAGAAGGCTTTCCATAAGCTAGGCAATCGTTGGAACCAAGCTGATGTGGGGTTGCTAGCTGATTCCAATATGTTCCCAGAATTAGAATATTGATCCAGATTTTTTTTTTTAATACATTACTCATCCCTCTTGTTTTTCTGAGTTGCAGCCAGAGATCACTGGTTGGTTCATGGGAATAAGCAGAGTCTGTCTAAATGGCAGGAAAAAAATAAAAAACAACTGATGAGGCTAGAATTTAATAAGAGGTGTACATAATTCTTGAAACATATTTTTTTTCTCTCTAGTTTCCCACTTTTCCTAAAGACAAATTATAGTATAATTGATTTACTTTATTATACTTGGCCTGATTATTTGTATACAGTGCAGCAAGAATAATTATTTTTCACACAGGCTTTTTAAATTGGCTTTGATGGAACTCTGTTCTGTTAGAAATCTTAGATAGGACTTTTTTTTTAAAGCCAAACCCAGTCATGGGTTTGTACCCTCAAATACCTATGAACTGGGCAAATTCCTCTCCTCTCAAGGTCTCAAGGTAACTTGAGGCACCTAGACCTGTCAGAAAGTGACATTCTTTACTTACCACAGGTCAGGAACTCTGTACAGGGACTGTGTAGACAAGGCATGTAGACAGTTTTCCCAAGGGACTTTGATTGGCTCTACAAGTCAAGTTTGATTCATTAAAGGAAAGCACACCATTCCAGTTAAAGCCTTGGTAAGTTTATCAGTTTCCCTAATTGTGTCCTGTAACAAATGAAACCAGATTCTTATTGCACTTACACAAATAACTATATTGCCATTAGTTAAGAATATTCACAAATAGTTTCCAAATTCTAAGCAATAAGGGAGAGAGAAACAAATATGCTCCAAATTTTGTTCAGCGGAGTATACTTTACTCAATTGTTAAAAGCTGTAAATAGCTCAAAAGAAAAGTTTTCTTGACTCTGATAAACAAAGGATCAGCAACATTTTATGCAAAGTCAAGATTACTTCAGTCTTCTGTTAGTTTAGTCCATACAGTTAACTCTTGTACTGCTTGATATTCACAGACATTTCAGCCATCTGTGAGTCCTGAAAGGTTTTTCCTCTATTTTCATGTCACATTTTCCAAAGTTATCAGAAATCTACATTCAAGAACACCTTTTGAGTCCTATAGCTGATTATAAACCAGCTTTTAAAGACGTTATAGACAACAAATGTTGATGAATGTCAAAACACTTTAGGGCAGCCTCTATTAAAGCCACAATTGACTAGGAAATTTTGGTTACATCTGTGGCATACAACAATTTTACTTATAATTATAATTATTAATGATATATGCTAAGTCGTATCAGAATTATAGGAATTTCCCACAATTTTGGAACACATACCAATAGCATACGTATACAAATGAAGCCCAAAGGAAGTCAAACATCATTTCATATTTGACAATGCTTCCTATATGATTTTTATACCAAATAAGCTGAATTTCACCTTTGCATTAGTGTACTATTTTTAATAAAATAAATTTTTAATAAAACATTATAGATAAATCTATTCAATCTTAATCAGTTTGGTCATAGGGTAAGATTCTTATAAACCTTTTATAACCCTTTATAATTTTTGTTAAACAGATCAGTTTTCTAAGAATACTCTGTTATTTGGACACATGGGCCCAGATCCTGACCCCAAATCAGTATGCTTCTATTTTAATGTTTTAACTCATAAGGGAAAAAAACAAACTAAATAAACCTCTTTAAATCTTGGCTAACTTGGTTATACCCATGGAATCTTTTTTACAAGATTAACCCTTCATAAACCCTTTTCAATTTACTTCAACCTTCGGTTTTGTTTCACTACTCTTTTAGATTAAGACAATATTTAAAACCCTTTGAACTAGACAAAATTACATTCGCTTTAACAAAAACCACATTCCCATGCCTTCTTATACTCTCCCACCAAAACCTCATTCTACTTTCTCTCTATACCTTGCAAACTTGTATGTCAAACTGTTTCTCCAGCAGTCTCAAATACATGTTACAGTATTAACTCTTAGCAACTTTTATGTTTAAGCCAATTAATCAGAGCTCTTTTTGTATAAACATTATACATACAACACATTTAAATACACAACAGACAGAAGATCCAGTAGTTTGTAAGGTTTTTCATTTGCCAGTTTCTTAATTAGATTACAGGCTTCAGGGTAGAGCCTTGGAGGAACAGGGCCAGGGAAGCATGCAGTTTCTACAGCCTAATAAGCAAGCACAGATGAAAGGCAAAAACAGATCCCCAAAAATTAAGGGTCCCATTTCATATAATGCATTGCAGACCAGAACAAAGCCTTAAATTTTGAGAGGGACCTATCCACTTTCAATTCTTGGGGTTTCATGAGGAAAACAGAGGTTTTTCCCAAAACAGGGTCTGTGGTACCTCCTCTGTTTTTACCAAGGAGTCCTAGCCTGTTAGAAGTTGAATATCTTTTAATTATGCTGACTTTTAACCATACTGCTCTTTTAAAAAAAGTCATTTTAAATCCTTATTTCCTGAGTTTAGCCATGCCAAACTGCCCACATTTCTGTGCTCAGAGAAGGGAAAATTCAAGACCATTCATGGAGGGGAAGTGAATCAACAAATGGTAAAAGTCACGCATATATCAAACCAGAAAGGACTCATTCCCTGAACTGGGAATTGAACTGAGGCTGCTGTTGTTAAATGGCAAAGCCTTAACTGCTGAGTTACAGTTTGGGCAGTTTCAATTGCCCTTCCCAGAAGGAGCCTAGAGCAGCCAGTTTTAAGCTTGCAAAAGCTTTTAACTGCTCAAGATAATTTTTAGGACTAACTGTAACATGAACCTGAAAATTCGTGTCCACTGGATAGTGGGAACCAAGAGAAAGTACCACCACATGGTTACAAGGTCAAGCTTCTAAGGACATAATACAAGATGAAAGGCAAACTTCATCCAGTTTTTTTTTTTTTTTTTCCAGGGATCTGCAGCAAAGTTTATAACTGACCAGTTTGCTGGGCCATTTTGAACAGTGAGCTGATAGGTATCCTAGGCCAGCATTCTATTCTAATGTACTCTTTTTTTATGACAGAACAATACTGAAAGGGATTTTACTGAATGGTGTAAAATCCCTCAGCAGGACTCGCTCGCTGTCAGGAGAACAGCATGGCGGAAACAGCCCCCACAATTCAATTACCTCCACCTGGTCTCTCCCTTGACATGTGGGGATTATGAGGAATCTGGGAATTACGATTCAAAATGAGATTGCGGTGGAGATACAAAACCTAACCATATCAGGCCTCTAACCCCCTAAATCTTAGGAAAGACTGTAACTTTCCTAATTTGGGCCTCGAACCCAAGTTCAGTCAAGTATTCTTGCCTTTTATTAAGAGGCCCCTTAAACCCACTCTGTCTTTGGAGAGACTCTAGGTCCCCTAAATTGAACCTCAAACCCAATTCTATCCTTTGCCTGGGTATTCCACCACTTACACAAAGCTAGCTAATTGGTGCTGTAGCCTATTTCCTTTGGGTCTGGGGTCTCCTCAGTGTTGTCCCGCTATGGTCACCAGAAAGGAGTCCCAATCCAGACCCCAGGAAAGTGTTCTTGGATCTTGTACAAGAAAGAATTTGGGATGAGTCCATACAAGTTTATTGGAAAGTAAAGGAATAAGGAATGGCTACTCCATAGGCAGAACAGCCCCCAAAGCTGCTGGCTGCCCATTTTCATGGTTATTTCCTGGTTATATGCTAAACAAAGGTGGATTGTTCATGAATTTTCTGGGAAAGCGATGGGCAATTCCCAGAACGAGGGTTCTTCTCCTTTTTAGACCATATAGAATAACTTCCTGACATTGCCATGGCATTTGTAAACAGTTATGATGCTGGTGGGAGTGTAGCAGTGAGGAAAACTAGAGGTCCCTCTCACCAGCATCTTAATCTTGGTGGGTTTTAGCTCACTTCTTTTCTGCAACATGTCTTATCAGCAAGGTCTTTATGACCTGTATCTTGTGCTGACTTCTTATGTGATCCTGTGACTTAGAATGCTAACCATCTAGGAATGCAGCCCAGTAGTTCTCAGCCTTATTTTACCCAGCCCCTATTCAAGAGGGATTTGCTCTGGTTTGAATGACTCTGACAGTACCTGTCTTGTCACACTCTATCTGACAATTACACTACACTCTGTTGTTCTCAGCCTATAAATTATTATCAACTCTTGGTTTTCTTGTATAATTCTTTGAAGACTCCTTTAACTAAATATATTGCATCTGGTAGGGATCATTATTTAACCAATGCTGTTTGTTTATAAAAATTATTTAGTTCTCATGAAATATGCAGTCTGAATACATGATAGAGTTTCCTACCCATGAGAATACTTGCATATAAAATTATCTTCAAGGAGAAGTATTAGTATCATTGAAATTTATATCCTATAAACTTAGGACTATCTCTAGTCATTTACTGTAGAAAATAACCTGGTGTAGGTCTCAGAAAATGAGAATGCAAATACTATTCCTATTTTTTACTATTCCAATTATTAGGAGAATAAGCAGCAGAGTGTGGAAAAGGAATCTTACCGATTGTAAATATGAGGTTCTAACAAAGGAAAAACTAAAATGGCTCATGATAAGATTTCAAATATAAGACCTTCCACTTTGTTTTGGAGTCAGTCAAATTTAGTTTATAACATTCCTTTATATTACACTCTTGTGTAAATTTTTTATTGCTTCTTTTTTTATAATATCTTCTCATTCGTCTCTTTGTTTCATTTCCAAAACTCTTGTTCAAACACTCATCCATTTACCCCTTTGTTATTGCCTGTAAAATCCGCTTTCTTTTTGCTATCTTTTTGTTGATTCTATCCATCTCCAATATGCTTGATATAGAACTACATACAGTTTTTTCTTAAGCAATTCATTTTGTTATGCCCCTCAGATATTTAAAAGCCCTTAATGGCTCTCCATTCCTATTATGGAAGTGAGAGGGAATGAGGAGAGCCTGAGGTTTGAGCAACTAGGTAGGTGAAGGTGTCACCAACTAAGGGGTTCCAGAAGAGAGACTAGTTTGGGACCAGAAGGAGATAATGAAGGCGATTGAGTTTGAGGGGCTCTTGAATCATTGAGATAGCAAATAAAGGAACACTCACATCTTGTGCTCAAGAGACAGATCTGAGCTATAAACATTTGGAAGTCATTATTGAAAGCTGTAAAGGCACAGAATAGATAAGACCACTCAGCAAAAGTGTATGGAGTGAGAAGGAATAGCATAGGACCCAGTCTTGATATAAGTATAAATCTTCCAATATTTGAAAAGCCCAGTGTGGGAGAAGAATTAATTTAGCATGACTAGGACCAATTGGAAAAGGTGTAGGAAATCTGCTCTTATGCCATTATTCAGGAGAAATATATAATAACTAAATCTATCAATGGCAGTGATTGCCCCACTCTAGGAAGCATGAGAGCATGGACTGACTCATCACTTATAAGTATGTTGGAGTCACTATTTATCAGTACAATGCAGAGAAGATACCTCCATGGAGTAATATGTTTGATTAGATAACTTCTCAGGCCCTTTCAACTCTGACATTTTGTGATTCAACATATGTTATATTTTTCTTTTCAGTCTGTAAACACCTTGAGCACAAGGATTATTCTGTAGAACACTGAGAAGTATTGGGCACAATGTGGGATCTCTGTAAATATTATTGATTGCTAGAACTTTGGAAGGTTCTGTAAGATTAGATGAACAAATGCTTTTTAACCATACCTATGGGGCCTTGAACAAACTAGATAGACTAGGATAAAGGAGAAGTGGTGGTAAAGAAGAAAAGAGTAGGGGACAGGCAGTTGAAGGAATCAGATGATCCCAAGTAGAGGGGAAATTTTTGGTTGTTTGTTTTAGAATAAGGGGTGAGTGGGCCAGGCATGGTGGCTCACACCTGCGATCTCAGCACTTTAGGAGGCCGAGGTGGGCAGATCATAAGGTCAGGAGTTCGAGACCAGCTTGGCCAGCATGGTGTAACCCCGTCACTACTAAAATTAGCCAGGCATAGTGGTACGTGCCTATAGTCCTAGCTACTCAGGAGTCTGAGGCAGGAGAATTGCTTGAACTCGGCAGGCGGAGGTTGCAGTGAGCCAAGATCGAGCCACCTCACTCCAGCCTGGGCGACAGAGTGAGACTGTCTCAAAAAAAAAAAGAAAAAGAAAAAGAAAAAAAGACTAAGAGGTTAGTTGCTGAAATAAAAAAGCATTCTAATATAAGTGCTAGAAGCTATTTTAACTGCATCAAATGCCTTTGCTTTGATAGTCTATAGGAATGCCTAAGTTCTTAGAAGCAAGCAGTACACATGCACACTCATATCTGCATTTGTGGAAACTCATAAACTTGAGTTCCCCCACCTTTTTTGGCCCTGTGATTATCTTCCTGGCCTCCCAAAAAATATAGTAAAAGCAAGGATCCTACATGATACTACCATAAGCTAAGTACAAATCACACTACACATGCACACACACCCTAAAGCTTTAGTAGAATTTAGAATATCACATTTTATGGTTACGTATGGACCTCTTTGGCTTTTAGCTTCTTAAAGCACCACAGTTGGTTAAGAACTCGGGAGAAAGGAGTGCAGTCCATAGAAAATTGCATCTTCAATCAGCATCTTTAATTACATCTGGTACCAAAACAAGCAGTTGTTTCGTTGCTAAAACCTCATTATTTAAAGGTATTTCTCTAGCTGCATTTATTGAAGCATGTACCGGTGAAGGCAAATTGCAGCTGGAAATGTGTATTCTCCTGTTTTTTTTTTTTCCCTGTGTTTAAAAGAGCCCATTAGACAGAAAGCATAATTTCTCTTGCGTTGTGGATTGTAAATGCCACAAAATGTCTGCTGTCCTTTCCTATTATTGCTTCTTTTAAGATAATTACAGTCACTAAAGCAAACACTTGTGTTGATGATCTTTCAGAGGAGAAATAATCGCATTGAACTGGGTTATTTGCATGTGTCTGGCAGCCATTTCCAGGGATCATTTCAAAGGCAAATAATAATATGCAAATTCCATGCAATTGAATTAAACTTAGTCTTGTATGTCCTAATATTTTGAACTCTGCAGCTGCCAAAAAATGATCTTTTCTTGACACTGAGCTAAATTGGGCTAAATCCAATTCAACAAAACTATGGTGATTGTATTTGGATTGGTTGTTTGGAGGAATACCACATTGTTTTTTCAAAAAACCAAGGCACCTACAGACAGTGGCTCCTAACCCTTCTCTGTCCTATAACTGTAGTTGCAAAAATGTCTGGGAAAGAAGTAGATTTCCTACAGACAAACAAGTGGCCTCTCTTGCATCAAGGACCCTGCTGTGAGCCATAGCAGTCCTGGTGGGTGGCCTGTCACTTCAAAATATCTGTACCTTTTGATTGGAAGTAATGGGTGAGATTGTCAGATGGCTTTCTTTATAAATCAATTCCACGAATAATAAGTTTCTCAAAACCACTGGCTTTATCCTAAAGGAGAACAGAAGTATATTCCTATCCCCTACACCCTTGAGAAAAACAACCAATAACAATAGCACAAAAACAGGTATTATTGTTACCAGAAAGGGGTTCCAATCCAGACCCCAAGCAAGAAATAATTCCGGGCAAGTCCATAGAGTAAAGTGAAAGCAAGTTTATCAAGAAAGTAAAGGAATAAAGATTGGCTACTCCATATGTAAAGCATCCCTGAGGGCTGCTGGCTATCCACTTTTATGGTTTTTTCCTGATTATATGCTAAACAAGGGTGGCTTATTCATGAGTTTTCCAGGAAAGGGGTGGGCAATTCCCGGAATTGAGGATTCTTTCTGTTTTTAGACCATATAGGGTAGCTTCCTGACATTGCCATGGCGTTTGTAAACTGTCATGGAACTGGTGGGAGTGTCTTTTAACATGCTAATGTATTATAATTAAAGTATAATGAGCAGTGAGGTCGACCAGAGGTCACTCTCATTACCATCTCAGTTTTAGTGGGTTTTGGCCAGCTTCTTTACTGTAGACTGTTTCATCAGCAAAGTCTTTATGGTCTATATCTTGTGCTGACCTCCTATCTCATCCTGTGACTAAGAATCCCTTAACACCTGGGAATGCAGCCCCATAGGTATCAGGCTTATTTTACTCAGCCCCTATACAAGATGGAGCCACTGTGGTTTGAACACCTCTGACATTATCATCTTCAACAATTTCCAGCTCTATAATATTAATATCAGCCAACATTAAATAATGCTTGCTTTGCACCAGGTACTGTACTAAATATTTAATATGTACAAACTCATTTAATTCTTACAAAGCCCCATCTTATAGAGACTACTCTAATATTTCCCCCCATTTTACATATGGGGAAGCTGAGGCTCAGAGTAGTAAAAGATAAAGAAGTTGTCTAAGGTTTTCTCTTATTCTACAGGTTGTCTCTTCACTTTGTTGATGGTTTCCTTTGCTACGCAGAAGCTTTTTAGTTTAATATAATCTGATTGGTCTATTTTTGTTATTGTCTGTGCTTTTGAAGTCTTAGTCATTAAGATCTTTGTCCTGAAACATTTCTCCTTGTTTTCTTTTATGTTTTATAGACTTAGATCTTACATTTATGTCTTGATTTAATCCATCCATCTTGATTTTTTTAATATGGTGAGAGATAGGGGTCTGTTCTCATTCTTCCACAAAAATTTTGAGCTAATGGAAGTAGGGAGTAGAATTGTACTAGAGCTCAGAAAGGAAAGTGGGGATGGGAGAATGGGGAGAAGTTGGTTAATGAATAAAAAATTACAGCTATATAGGAGGTGTGAGTTCTGGTGTTCTGCAGCACTGTAAGGTGAATATGGTTAATTATATCCTATATTTTCAAAAAGATAGAAGAGAGAATTCTGATTGTTCACAACACAAATAATTGATAAATATTTGTGGTGATGAGACATACTAATTAGCCTAATCTGAGGATTACATACTGTATACACGCATGGAAGTGTCACTCTGTATCTCATAATTATGAATAATCATTGTCAACTAAAAACAAAAGGGAAAAAATAGTTAAAAATAAAGAAGTTACCGAAGTTCATATAGCAAGTAACGTGTAGAATCAGGATTTCAACACAGGCAGTAGGGATCCAGTATCCGAGCTGTTGATCACCGTACTAAAGTGAATCTCATTTTTCAATGTCTGATAATCCTCATTATTGAGAAATGTTTCTTTAAATATTTCTTCAAACTTATCGCTATTTAGGCTGCTTCCCTGTGAACACATTTTCATCTCTTTCTCTCTCTGGTTTTATACTTTGCATTCAGTCTTTTTGTCAGTGAGAATGTACTAAGCCCTACCCTGTGCACAGGCTTTTAATAGGCACAGCATTGTTCCGTATGAACCAGGAGCAAGCTTTGCACACATGCCCCACATTTATTTAGTTGGCAAGCATAGTAAAAATCATATTTGTATCACTGGTATGGACTCACTTCCAGTATATAGTTTTTCTCCTTTTTTTTAAACTCCTATTTTTTAAAAAACCCTATATTATAGTTCCTTATTGTTTTTCCCCAGCTTCTCCCCACCCCCACCCCTGAGTTACTTTAACTCCTGGATGTTTACTGAGTGCTTACCTAATGTTATGGACTGTTATTTTTCAGGTAGAACAATGATAACAACTTCAATTAGAAGTCTTCTTTCCACCTCTTCCCCTACGAAGTCTCTAAAATCTTAAAGATTATCCCGCCATGAAGCCAGACTGCCTTAATAGTTCTCAAAACTGTTCCCATCACCGTATTATCCCCACTGTCACTTTGTGAGTCCAGACCCGTGTCATCCCTCACCTGCACATCTGTAGACCACTAACTGGTGTCCTTACTTCTAGTTGTAGCAGTTTTAAATAAATTTCCCACCCAGCTCCTATAGTGGTTGCTCTAAATCACCAATCTGCCTTTATCATACACTTGCTTAGAGACCTTCAGTACCTCCCTAGTACCTATGGGATTAAGCACCATTCCTTAGTAGGGACCTTCCAACATCGTTTCCTACCCAACATGCCTTCCTCAAGTTCAGCTTAATCTTCTGCATATGGCTTGCAGCTTTTCATTGCTGTCTCATTGCTTGTTCTTCTCTCCATCAGAACCTTTCTCCTCTTCTTCACCTGGTTAATGACCTGTCACCTTTGCAGCGTTAACTCACAGAATATTTCTTCTAGGATGCTGATATGCTTTGACTATATCCCCATGAAAATGTCATCTGGAATTGTAGCTCCCACACTCCCCACATGTGGGAGGGATCTGGTGGGAGATAATTGAATCCTAGGGGCAGTTTCCCCCATACTGTTCTCGAGGTCGTGAATAAGTCTCACGAGATCTGATGGCTTTATATGGGGAAACCCCTTTCGCTTGGCTCTCATCCTCTCTTGTCTGCCACCACATAAGATGTAACTTGCTCCTCCTTGCCTTGCACCATGATTGTGAGGCCTTCCCAGCCATGATTGTGAGGCCTTCCAAGCCATGTGGAGCTGTGAGTTCATTAAACCTCTTTTTCTCTGTAAATTACCCAGTCTCAGGTATGTCTTTATTAGCAGCATGCAAACAGACTAATACAGATGCTTTGCATCTCTTTCCAAAAGATTCTTCACTTCAAACTACCCCTACTGGCTTAGTTAGTTCCTTTTTGTGTTTTCCCACAGTGGTACATTTATTATGATGATTCAAAATGACCTGTCTCTTTATTTGGATCCTCCACTTTATCAGGTCTTAGTCAACTTTTGATCTGTTAGGTTATATTCATAGTCAAGTACTTAGCTCAGTGTGGATGTAATAAATATTTGTGAAACTGAATGGTTTTCCTGTATCTTTCAACAAAGGAGGAGCCCAAGAGTAGACAAGGGTTCTCCTATCAAGGGTTTAATTTTGGTGGAGAAAAACGGAAGGTTGTTTCAGAATCTCACAGACTCTGCTTCCTACTGTGCATTTTGAAGCTTTACTTGCTTTAACAATACTGCCACAGGACTAACTCACCCAAGAGAAAATAACAAAATGGTGATGTTGGAGCCCTATTTGATTTAAATTTAAATCTTCCTTTTACTAGGAAATGTCAGTGCTGATGCTGTTGGAATCAGAAGGCTGAGCTTTTGCAGTTCTCCTGCTGGGCTTAAGTGAGCCACAAGTAGGTCAAGTGTCTTACTCTGTGAGTCAATGGCTCTGCCTGAAATAGAATGCAGATGGATAAATCTCTTCTCTCAGGCACTGCTCAAAGCCAGGATTTGATGTAATACCAAGCACAGTTAGAAATTAACAAAGATGCCAATACACTTGTTGAGAAAAAAAATCTTTGGGGCAAGGATTTATGATGAAGTGAGGATACGGGCATATGCCAAGTAGATTTCAAAGAAATCAATGCATTTTCAATATTGGGAAAAATAATTTAACTAAATGTGTTTGGGCAAAGGAATATACTTGATCCATAAATATGACTTAATTCATCTTCTACAAATATGCTCCCGGTATTCTATTGCAACATGTAACCATATTCTTTTATGTGATGCTTTTTAAATGCTGCAACTAAGGTGTGGTGTGAGGTAAATTTATTTCTCAAGGAGCAAACAGAAGTTTGTCTTTTATGATCTGGCCCTTATCCGTTACTACTCATGGCCATGATCTTTAGATGCCAGTCACACTGAATACTATCATATCATGCCATTCTTGCCTCATGATACAATAATATTCATATACCACTTCTTGCCTCATGATATAATATTCATATCATGCCATTTCTTGTCTCTGTACCCTAGCTAATTCTCTTCTCACCAACTTTTTGTCCATCTTCATCCATCCTCTGTGCTCACATAATGCCCCATGCAACACATTATTATCACACTCACCATGTTGATGTCTGCAGACAATTTTGATAGTTGCACCTGATGGGCACAGGGAGTTGTGTTACTGGCATCTCATGGGTAGAGGTGAACGATGCTGCTGAGGATTCTCCAATGCACAGGTACAATAAAAAAAATTATTCAGGCCAGGCGTGGGGGCTCACACCTGTAATCCCAGCATTTTAGGAGGATGAGGCGGGCAGATCACAAGGTCAAGAGATCGAGACCATCCTTGCCAACATAGTGAAACCCTGTCTCTACTAAAAATACAAAAATTAACTAGACGTGGTGGTGCACGCATGTAGTAAGCTCAGATCATGCCACTGCATTCCAGCCTGGCGACAGTGCGAGACTCCATCTCAATAAATAAATAGAAAATAAAATAAATTATTCAACAAAAAAATGTCAATTGTGTTGATGTTGAGAAATCCTAGTTTAGAATTTCTGTTAGAATAAGTAAGGTGAGTTCATTTCAAATGTTTTAGAAAGTAAGTACCTATTCCTCTAAAAACTGTATTTTTTTCAATTTCATTATAATTATAACTTTTTAAGAGTAATTTGCAATTACAAAAGCAGGTCTACTTAGGTTAAAGCTTTAAACATAGAGTGCAATCAATAAACCCAAGTTTGCAAGTTGCTTTAAATCAACATTTTAGAATAGCATGCTCATTTCAATTCCAGATATAATATTTTGAATCTTTATTTGATTATAACATCCAATTTTTTCCAAGGAAAAAAGTAAGAGACCTATAGTTAAAGGAACCTAGTTCAAGAAGTATATATATGCTCTAGGAATCATTCCTAAAATCTTCCACCAGCCTTAGGCCAAGGAATGTGGTATATCTGGTATAATTACCATCAAAGGAAGAATTCCTTTGCTATTGTAGGTATCCGATCTTGTCTCATCCCTTTTGGAAAGTGGCCTTTGGTACTCCTATTTAGCAGAAATACGGGGCAAAATCTACTACTGTATAACCACAGCTCAGAAGTTGTTCGTTTTTCATCATGAGGTGAGGGACATATCCAGCATGGGCTTGAGTTACCGTACAAACAAGACATGAAGAACTTAAGCTCCACCTTTCTTGGTTCTAGTCTAAATGTCTAAAACTATTTTTTTAGATACCAGGTTTGGGTCAAAATTATAGTATTATCAACACTAGCATAATAAGATGCTCAGAAAAAAAAGAATCACTGTGTAGAAAGTGTATGAGAGTCAATACATCTTCAAATTGAAAAATTCTTAAGAGATTTTGAAGTCCTATCCATCTTGTGTGCTTATTTGAGGATGAAAGAGAATGTAAGATTTACAGCCACCTTACTAACTAGAATTCTGGATTTGAAAAAGTCCTTTATGGGCATCTAATTCTATTCTTTTATAAAATACCTTTTCAGTGCAGAGGGGACCTTCCTTTCTATTGCCCCTTTCTATATTTGGTCCCTAAGCCCTTTTAGGGTATGAGGGAATTGGCAGATACCTAATAGTTCTGTATCAGCCATACGGGCAATGAAAAATCCCATAGACATTAAAAATGCCAAGCCAAGGTGGATGCGAAGGATGGGGTTATTTGGGACAGGGTGGGCAAGGAAGAGGTTAAAATTCTGAGGCGTGTTAGTGCAGAATTGCCTATCCTTGTCCTTTCTACCTCTTTCTAATCCTGCTCACAGGGACAATGTCCTGATCTGGGCAAGGAGCAAAAGTCAATCTGAATGATCTGGCACTGAGGAAGAGTAAGAGATTGGAGGCTTGGCGCCATTTGCATGCAACTCAGCTTTTTCTCCAGAGGGAACAAGAGGGAGTAGTGAGTAAACTCTCTTTCTTCAAACACTAGCTACCCACTAAAACAAAATCAGCATGTCTAAAATTTGCCAGTAACATACAATTTTCAGGTTCTAGTTAGCATATGTAGTGATGGGATAAAAGATGAAAAAAATTCTGAAACAAACAACTACCCACCCAAACTAATTGATAAGATAAAGCTATGTGACTCAGGAAAAGAGCAAGTGCATGCAAATACAATTACCTCAGTGACAAAAGACAGAAATGCATTACCAAAATTGAATTTTGTACTGAGAGAAATGATTGCCCAGTGAAGTGATGATATCACTAAGATAAATGAAATTCCTGGAACAATGTGAGGCATTTGCTCTTCTCTTCCTCTCCTCCCTACAGGGTAATCTAGATTAGTGTTTCTGTATTACACTTGTGCTAGTAGCTCAAGATAAGAGTTTCTGTTTAGAAATGGATTTGTGTACAAGATACCTTGCTGATATTACCGTTGATAGGAAAGTGTTTTAATAGTTCTATGTAGAAGAAGGTATATCCTCTTTATAAGGAATAGCGGTATTGGGGCCTTGCATTGCTGTTTATATTTAGTGTCCTTAGGCAGGAATATGACAGATTTGCACTCTATTGTTGCCTTTTTTTCAACAATGTATGTGTCATCTAAAGGAGTGAATGAATCTGGATTACACCACCTTCAGTATCCCGGCTGGCTCTGAGCTCTTGGTCTTATACACACCCAGTCAGGTTATGGATAATGATTCATGGAAATTGACCTTGTCTACTAAATTGAATTCCATACAACATACAACTAAGTATACATTTCATCAGCAAAAGTTTGACCAAGATTTGGAAATATTCAAGTGTTTTGTATTTATGTCCTTTGCTTTGAAAGCAATGTTGATATGTAAGATTTGTATCTACAGTTTTTCTCTGGGCAGTTGGTTGACTTCATATATAAGGAATTTGAATGAATTGGCCTGTGTTAATTTTTAAAAATTCTTTAGTCTACTCAGCATATTATGTAGGAATAGAGTGATCATGTAATTCATTATTCAATCAGGGAAGCTTTTGTCTGAGAAAATGCTAAAATACAATAGACCCTTGGACAACAGACACATTGTGGGACTCCCCCTGGAAAACTGAGACTGTAGATTACCCCATGTATGAGCAGATGGGCTGGGAGACAGGTCAGTAATTCAGATATGCATTTTAAATGGGAGGGGTGGCAGAGAATCACATATTCTCCTCCACAAAGCGATAAATTATTTTTTTAAAAAACAAAATCTATGCCTATGAATTGCTCTAGTAGTTTGGTCAAAGACTCAGGACAACAGAGGAATGGGACATGTAGGATGCCCCTATTTTCTTCTGCTTACTTCACCAAACCCTGGGCCATCACTGAAACTCTATGAAGGATCTTCAGCAGAATTCGAGATCAGTTAACTCAACTGAGATGTATACAGAAAGATGAAATATGGAGCAGTAGAAGTATATTCTCACTCATGCCTTAAAGAATACATTAGTGACTCATCTTGGATGCCAAACCAAAAGAGAGAATATAATCTTATCATTTTCACCACCATTATCAAACAAGGTGTTATGAATGGACTTTCACTCCATTCTCCTATTCCTATTTATAGGACTTTAAGATATATCATTAATATTAAGACACTTTTAAAACTTACTATATACTTACTATAACCTGTGTTCATAATCTTGACATTCTTAGCCCCGTTAGAATTTAACTATGAAGATTTGGCTACATGTGTTTTTACTTGCTTTTCCTATTTTGTTGGACTTGGTTGGTTGGTGTTTAACTGACATACAATTCTGGTATTTTAAATAGCTTCCCTTTAACTTCAGTCAGAAATCACTGGCATTGAAAAATCCCTTGATGAAAATCCTAACCAGCATTTGAACGGGTCCTTTGAAGTCCACCAAGCTTTGGAAATTCTGTGCTCTATTTTGAGTGGTGGTTTCCATTTCTTGTTTTCACACTGCCTGGTAGATGACAACCTTATATGCTTAATAGCCTCTCATTATTCTGCTATGTTATACTAATTTTAAGGCATTTAAAATGGCAATTAGGGAATCACAATTTTGATTAAAATTCAACCACAGGTAGAACTGCAATTACAAATATCTCAGTAGAGGTGATAATACATGGTCTGATACCTTTAGACACAGTTAAATTTGCATGTATTCAGGCAGGTACCACAAAGCATAGATTATGGTTTTGGAGCTGACAAATTGCTTTTTATTTAATTACACAATAAACACCTGATTTTAAAATTATTAAAATATTGAAAAAATATGCCCATAAATCAAGAAAATACAGTAAGGTACTTGGCTGGTTTTGCACAGAGAATAAAAGCCCCTAAAATGGCCAAATGGCAAAATTTGTCATAGTGACGGAGTAAACAAACGACCAAAACAACTTTTCACACATTCTCTGGTTGTTTTTATTCCACTTTATGGAACTCTGAATAATTTTAAGTAAATGCACACATCTATGTTTAAGAAGCTTAAACATATTCAGTTGGTAGTATCTGACTCTATAAGGTAGCCAAATCAGTTTTGAAGCAGTGTATTAAAACACAGCAACAATTTACAGTTTATGAAAGATAAAAAGGAGTGATGCATGGGTGTAGAGATATTATGAAGAATGTAACTCAGCCTTGTGAGCTGATTAATCAAGAAAATGTGTAAATCTGCTCAGGATCATTACCCTGTCTTTCTCCCAACTGATTATATCAATGTGGTTCTCATCATCCTTAAGGGATTCTGCACAGCCAATTCTTATGAGCTACATCTGGAGCTTCCCCTGCCCTATGTTTGCAGAGCCTGTGTGCTGACTTTTGCAGGATCACCTCCATCTGATGTATACCTGAGCATTTTACAAATTTAGAATGGCATTTGGGTTGCTTCGCTCCAATCCTCTCTTGGTGATTATGACAACAGAGTTGCTACTGGAGAACTATTGTGAGCTCCTTGTTTGCAATTGAGTAGGAGGTGGCACCTGCTGGGCAGGACAGCTCAGGGACAGTGAGGCTAAGGAGGCCCTCCCCCACATTTCTATTTCTAATGAGTCTTTCTCATGCGATGGAGCCCATACTATTATAGACCTCTCGGCTCCTTGTCATACTCACCAAGTATTACCTGGATGTTTTAAAAGGAGCCAACTCAGTGCTACCAAAAATAAAAAAGTAGCCACCTATTTAAAATCAATTATCTCTTTAAGCAATCATATGACATCTGTCACTCTGGAACTTAACTGCTCCCGCATACCAGGAAGGTACTGAAATAGATTAGGTCTGAATATGTCAAGAGCAGGCACCTTAGGATAAAAACGTTCCTTGAGTCATGATGTTCTAACCTGCTTCTTAATATCTACCTCAAGTAAAGGCACCCGTGAGACAGCATGCACTTGCATAGGACTAAGTGGGGCATGTGTGTTTGCACCAATGGAGTTGAAGAGTGTGCACGTCTGAATAGGATTAAAATGAATGCAAGGATGTCTTTGATTCTAAAAGTGAAATAAAAATTAAGTGCAAAAATGAAGTAAAGGACCTTGCCCTTATAAAACTGATAAGTTAGTTATTCAGCAGTTGTCTGAGAGTGGACTGGAGTGAAGGACTGGGTGTAGATAGTGCAAGCAGTAGCCCCGTGAAGGACTGGAAGACGCTTATTGTCAAGTTGAAAGGAAACCATAATAGTGTGATTTAAATCTGTCTGAACCAAAACTCACGGAGCTCTCAGCATTGTGTGGAGCCATAACAATAGGCACATTTACACATCCCAGCTCTGAACAGTCTAGTTCATTATCCTCCTTATTTTAGATGCTAAAAGTCCTCACAGTCAGAAAAGCAATTAGGACAGTTTTACAGGACTCGCCAGAGCTGTCTTTCGTTGTCTGGATGTGTACCTATTCAAACGCATTATTTACATAATTCTTGTTTATGCTGCAACAAGTTGTATTGCTTCTTCACACCCATAGAATGCATTTGCCGCTTCCATTTTTCCAGATGAAGATACCGACAGCCATATAGTGATCAGCCAATTAAAAATTATGGAATTACCACGTGGCAATTGGAATCCAAAACCTGACTTTTCTTCCTTTGGCCTTGCCTACACTTTTGGGGCCTTCACAGACCTCACACTTCCAAGATTTGGTAAACGGTGATATCTAAATATAAAGGAATTTGAAGGAAAAACACCTTTCTAGTTTAGAGATTTATGGCAGATTAAGAATGACCAAGGCCAGATGTGTTTTATTAGCTCCCAGAACATTGCTTTATTGCTGCCATCTGAATGACAGTGCTTTTGTAGTTTAGGACCCTCCGACCGTATTTTTTTCTGTTTCCTCCCTTCTTTGCTTTGTTCCTTTCCCTAAATTAAACCTAGACATGATGTACACTTAGAAGAACAGGAAGACAAGAGGAAATGTCTTTGATGCTTTTTCCTTGGAAAGTCTCTTCAGTGTTATGTTCTTATACCCCTGGCATTTGAAGGTCTATGAGAACAGTCTCCTTGGGGAGGATGATCCACAGGAAAGCACCTACTAGATTCTCTGGTAGTCACTCAACAGGCCATATAACTATGCTGCCAATCAATATGTCATACCCCTAACATAGAAAGGCTCACAGCACGAGCCTGTGAGAATTTGGTAACTCCAGGGAAATGGAGCTGAACAAGCCCACTGAAAAAGAAGAGTGGGATTGACAGGGGCCTCCTCTTCTGCTGTGAGTGTTAATGCCTTGATCTGGGGTTCCCTGAAGTGGGGGGCAGTGTAGGAGTCTGAGACACTTGTCCAGCTGTTCCACATTTGTGCACTCAGAAACTACCTTTGGTTTGAAGGGGCATGTGCTGGGTTTTATACTGAAGACCTTACATTTCCTCTGTTGCTTTTAATGTCTATCCGCTTACATTCTCCCCCAGGGTATCTTCCGTTACTCTCTTGGCATGATTATCCACATTTCACACTGATTCTACACTGAAAATAGAAGATCCTTCAGGCTTTTTTTGTTTAAAAGGGCTTCTTTGTAACTTTCAACATTTCTCAACATTCATTTGTTTTTCCATGGATAACCATGGATTCAGAGGAAAAGAAGTTGTATTTGAATGTGCTAGTTGGTAACATTCAATTAGGGGACTAAATCATTTTTAAAACACTTATCTGTTATTATGCTCTCTAGTTTGATTTATTTATTAATATGCAGGTAATTTATCGGCTTTGCTAGCTCCCAACACACTCATAACTAAAATGGGCAGCATTCTTCTTACCGTGAGAAAGCTATAAAAGTCAGATATTGCAGAGACTCTGCAAAGGATAATGAAACAGAAGGTTATAAAATGGCTAAGAGTTAAAAGAAAAGGAATCATAAACAAATGATATGATTGAAAAAACCGGGGGAAGCAGCATATTCAAAAGACTCAGTTCGCTTTTCCAAATTATAGCCTTTGAAAGGTCACAGTGGAATTTAACAGACTTGTCTCAGATACTAATGCATCACATTGCGTGCAGGGCTGGTTGGAGTTCTCGCTGGAAAAGAGCTGGTTCATCTTCCAGTTCTGAAGAGAAGTAGTTGGAGGCCAATCCCATGAGCATACGCGGACAAGTTCTACCGGTATGGGCAATGTTGTGATAGCCTACATAAGGTGTATCAGAACAGGCAGGTCAATGACAGCAACAAAACAAAGCCAAACCAGACCAATCCAGAGAGTCATATCTGTTCACAAGAACTTTTCAACAGGGAACTGTGGTGGGGTTTTCAATATTACCCCATAGCAGATGGTATTGGGAATCTTCTTAATGTCGCTGTTA
The DNA here is from genome assembly GCF_030222135.1 of Aotus nancymaae. Lineage (NCBI taxonomy): Eukaryota > Metazoa > Chordata > Mammalia > Primates > Aotidae > Aotus > Aotus nancymaae. Next base: position 52,451,916 of record NW_026988425.1, on the reverse strand, counting down.
TTCATATAAGACCCTAAGGGTTAAGATATTACCAACTGACTATCCTAAAGAGGGTGCATTCCTAAAGTCAGAACCTGTTTCAGAAGGGATTATATGGTATTAAATAATAAAAATAACGAGTGTTTAATCCACGCAATATCAAATAGTATTGGGATTTACATTCTGTACCTCAATTTTTCTCATCTCTAAAATGAAAATGATGACAGTATTTTCACAGGATCATGATGTATTTAGCCAAGTTTAGATCCCTGATATGTGCTCAGTAAGTAATGGTATTTTTAAAGAAGTGTGTGTTCTTATTTCTGAGTGAGTTCTGTGAATTGGATTCAACAAATACTTAGTGAGCACCTTTACCTGCTGTAAGATGTTCTGGATTCTGTAAATGAAGATGAGTAAGACACAGACTTTGCTGTCCAGAGTTTACAATGCAGTGCAGTAAGAGAACGATACAGGAGCTTGATGTGATTAGTTTCAAAAGTAAGTGTAAACAAAGTTATACTGACACACGGAACAGAAAGCAGTTAATTCAGTTGGGTGGAATTAGATAACACTTCTTGAGAAGGTCTTGTATTCAGAATATGTATTTTTCCCTAGTTCGATTTGTCAGTTCAGTTTATTCCTGATGAGTTTGTCATGATAATTACAATGGCAGTGAATGTCACGCCCTGGGCTCCATGTCTAATTTGAGACAGGAGAGATAAATTGTATTTCTTCCTTCATATATCTTGTCTACTTCATCACTGCAAACTTTATTGATTAAGACGTAATGTGGAGTAGAAGAGGGAAGCCAGTCGGCAGAATCATTTTTGGGAATAGGAAAAGAAACAAGAAAAAATGTCTGATTCCTATCCAAGATTTACTGCTACCTAATGCTACATTTCCAGTAGTTAAATACTAAAAAACATTAATTAATTAATGCATTCATTTATTTATTTTTGTCACCCAGGCTGGAGTGCTATGGTACCATCTCAGCTCACTGCAAACTCTGCCTCCTGGGTTCAAGCGATTCTTCTACCTCAGCCTCTGAGGAGCTGAGATTACAGGAACGTACCACCATGCTTGGCTAATTTTTGTATTTTTAGTAGAGATGGGGTTTCATCATGTTGGCCAGACTGGTCTCGAACTCCTAACCTCAAGTGATCCGACCACCTTGTCCTTCCAAAGTGCTGGGATTACAGGCATGAGCCACTGAGTCCAGCAAAAAACATTAATTTAAAAGGTTGTTTTAAGTAGCAAATTAATTGAAAGGCAGTGCAGTAAATAATAATAGCTAATATTTACAGACTATTTGCATGTGCCGGGTACTCTTCTTTGTCCTTTAAATACGTTAATATATTTAATCCTTACAATAGCCCTTTGAAGGAAAAGATTGAATAACTTTTCTTGATACCACAGAGATAAGTAGAATGAATATTAGCTTGAAACTTGGGAGAGTAATTCTTAGTTTCAGATCTTCTCTGTGAGATCTTGGACAGGTCACTTACATCTGCAAAGCAAAGTAATTAAGTGAATTCTCCAAGTTTTTCCTAGTGCTAAAACAATTTATAACCTTTGATTTCACTGCTGTTAGATGTTTTTTAAATAATTTCACATTTGTAGATTTAGTATTTTAATTTAAAGTAGCTCTCTGGCTGGATCACATTGTAATCCCAGTACTTTGATAGGCCAAGGCAAGAGGATCACTTGAGGCCAGGAGTTCAAGACCAGCCCTGGGCAATATAGCAAGACCTCACCTCTACAAAAGAAAATTTTTACAAATGGTATGTGCAGTGGTGCACGCCTGTAAGTCCCAGCTTCTCAGGAGGCTAAGGTAGGAGGATCACTGGAGCCCAGGAGATTGAGGCTGCAGTGAGCTATGATCCCGACACTGCTGTCCAGCCTGGGCAGGACCTTGTTTCAATAAAAGAAAGAAACAGAGAAAGTGAAGGAGAGGGCCAGGGGGAGGGAGGAAGGAAGGAAGAGAGGGAGAGAGAAAAAGAGACAGAGAGAAGAAGAAAGAAATGTAAAAAGAAAGAAAGAGAAAAAGAAAGAAAGATGCCCTTTAACCTTAGTTTCCTGTTTGGTAAGGACATCAATTCAAAATAGCTTTGTGTTATTTAACAAGAACTTTAGGTGAGAAATGATGAAAGAAGGATTAAGTGGAGAATGTTCTTATGGCCTGATATGTGACCTGATAGTCATATTTACTGACTCTTACATCTCAGCTTAATATGTGTTTGCCTACATTTCCTCCTGCTTCAAAGTGGACCCTTTGATAAATGTTTATGCCCCATTCATTAGAATTTAAATATAAAAACTTAGTTAACATAAAACAATATGGTCATTATTTTTATATCATTATTTTTAACAATGATTTTTATTTTTTTAATTATTATTTTTCCCATCGACATTGGGACCTAAATAGACAACTTAAAACAATTATATGCTATTGCCTATACAAATGAGCAATCAAAACAGAAATCTGAAAAGACAAGATGAACATGGGATTAGGAAACATTAAACAAATACTTCAGTCAAAATGATGACCTCTCTTCCAGCGTTCATAAAAGGCTTCACTTCTGTGAACTAGGGAGGAAGAGGACAGGGTCACTGGAGACTCTGGTCAATGCTCAGCTGGACTCCAGCCTTCCTGAGGATTGGGCTGCTGGGCCACAGGGCCCCTGGATTCTGCACTCAGGCTGTGTTGTCAAAATAAAGTCCCAGAAAATTGATGACAAGGTTCTGACTCTGTGTGACTCCAGGGAAGACTTTTTTGGGCTCACTTTGTGAGATGTCAGGCCCATCCTAGAGGCAGTGTTCTCCTTAGAAGAACTTGAGAATAGAACATTGTTTCAAAACAAAAGGTTGGATTTCACCAGAGATTTGGAGAGGAAATCTAAAATTCCCACAAGGCGTGATTTCTCGCCAACCTGTTATTCTGAAAGCCCTCTTTTTTCTTAGCTTTATATAGCCATCTCTCCTTTACCAAGATATAAAGGTTAATACAAATTATTCACCTCTTAGGCTTGGTCTGACAGTCTTCTCCCTAGCTTGATTTAAAATGTGCTTTGCCTTCAAACAATCCAAAATGCAGAGCTCAAATCCTTACTGATTTATTTAATCACATTACTTTCTTTCTGAAATATTGGCTTCCTTAAGACCATTCCCCAAATTTAAATCATTCATATTTAACATTCTTTCTTACTTTCCAGACTGTTTTGAATAGTCAGAACAACTGCCCCTTCTTTTTGTGATTCACTCCTACCACTCCTCCGTACCGCTTCATTTCTGGCAAACTTACATTTTGCTTCTTAATGTAGGCTGTATTCCTTTTATCACTGCAGTGTGGGGGAGTTCTATAGTATGTACCTAGCTTCAACTGGTGGCTGCTCATAAATTTGGGGTGATTAGATGAGGAATGCCATCAGTGAGACATCTACAGTCACTTCATGACCTCACTGGGTGCCTGGGATCTTATATAGCTGGTTGTAATTTTCCACTCCAGCAGATGGTGTATTATTTGTACATGTACAATGCCCCTGGGCTATGACCACATCTGTAATGAATGGGAAGAATCACCAACCCAATTGCAGGGCCATTGCATTTCTAGAGCCCTAGTGCCAATTAAATTTATTATGTTTTGGTAAGGGGAGAAGGGAATGAGAAATAAGAAAATACTCAAATCCTTCTTAATCTACACTCTACCTAGTGTGGGTGGATGCTCTGGAACTCTCCACTGCTGCCACCACATCTGCCTCTCTCCTACTTTCGACCTGATGTCTTAAGACCTCCCATAACCCCCAGCACTAGAAATATCAGTCAAACTACCCTGATTCATATTCTTCCTTTCTCCCTCCTTTCCTTCTTCTTTCTTTTCAATTAATGGAACATGGAGTCCAACTCCTTAGTAATAATCAAAAGGTTTATTCTCCTTTATTTAAGATGAACTTGTTTTTAACTGTTTTTATATTTCCAATTTGCAATATAGTATTTCACATTACTTTTGAAAGGAATGTGTCTGGCTTTCAGAATCATTTCTAGCATTGCTTATTTCTGATAGAATGTGAGTTAAATGAAAATTTTGTAAAGTCAGGGCAGTGAGACATGACATACAGTACTGAAGCTTTGTGAAATCCTAGGAAGTATAAAAATACCTGTTTCTGTGGTTACTCATGTCCTCTCACATGTCAAGAGTACCTTCCATATTTAAAGACAAAAAAAAAAACCCTGATATATTACTTAAAACTGCAATTGTAATACTACCATCCTTTGGTGTCCTAGAGGATTGGCTTCAGGACCCCTGACGATACCAAAATCCCCAGATGCTTAAATCCATTATATAAAATGAGGTAGTATTTGCATATAACCTATGAACATCCTCCCAAATACTTTAAATTGTCTGTACATTACTTGTAATATCTAATATAATATAAATAATTATACTAATTTTTAATTTGTATTATTTTTATGGTTGTATTTTTATTTTTAATGTTTTTTCTCCCTCAATATTATAGATTCACAGTTGGTGGGCTGGCTGTGCCAACAAATTGTACCTGTCAAACAATACAGGGAGCAACAGAAAGTGAACACACTCCACTCACAATTGCTGCTGGCCCATATCGCTGAGTAATCGATATGAAAGGTTTTGTATTTCTTTTTTCATATTTTTTTCTACAAATGTTCACAAATATAGGGAGTTTGTTTTGTTTTTGTATGAATTTTTATTTTTACAAATATGGAATTACACTATACACATAACTCTGCAACTGTTTTTTTTTTAACAATGTATCTTGGATATTTCTCCCAGTAACCACATACAGTTCAATCTCACTCTTTTCAATAGCTGAATATTATCCCACTGTGTGTATGTGCATAATTTATCCAACCATTTCCCTACTGATGCATATTGGGTAGTTATTTTTTGCTTTTATTTATTTTTATTGTTGCAAGTACAAGCAATACTGCAATAAACATTCATTCTACATTTGATGAATTTTAAAAATCTTTTCTTGCCTGGTTTCCAGATTTAGGGAATAGATTTTGAAAGTTGGTCTTATGTAAGGAAAAAACCTGTTATTTTTTTTCCTTACATAAAAAATTAAATAATACCTAATCTATGTGATCTTCTTAATAGAAAATTGCAGCAGAAGATAGCATGATTTCCAATCATTTTTAGTTTTATCTAGATACACCACCTACATCTTAGGACACATTTCTGCAGATTCCCACTCTCCCACACCAACCCTCTTATTTAAAAAATGTTAATTCTCCTGAAAATAAAAGGAATAAATTTATGAGATGATAATAAAGTATATGTTCAAACTTTTAAAATGATGATAGAATGTTACTAAAATAGGAATGAATACATTAATTCAAGCAGCCTCAAATTGTCTAAAAGCAGATGTCAAAAATTTTTTCAGCCTATCATATATGCCTAATTAAATTTTATCTTGTTCAATTTTTCTTATTGTGTGCTGCATGAGGGTCTGCTGTGTATTATAAACTGAAGTATATGGAACCCAACAGCAGAGATAATGACTACTTTATTCCTTCATTTAAACTGAAACAAATTCAAGCAATTGTCAACGTCTCCCAGCTTTGGCATATTTGCAACCAGTGATTAGATGAACAACTGGGCATTTAATCATTAATACTCAATGGGAATCAGACTAACTCTCCAGGTACTGAATAGCCCAGCCTAGACAGGATGGTACCTTTGACCCAATAACAGCATAATTGTCTATTCCTAATAATCTGTTTAGTCTGGCCTAGTGTGAAGTTGTTACATACTCTAACCTAAGTCTCAAATATCTGCCAGGAGGGAAGTTCTAAGAATTCAAAGAATATTTTTGAATATTCTAGTGGAATCTTGTTTAACTTGTCTCACCCTTCTCAACACCTCCTGCTGAATACTATCCCTACCTATAAGCATATTTCTCATCTTGAAAGAATTTCTACTATAATTATTGTAGTTATAAAATAAAAATAAACCTGGATGCCATTTTTCTGCACTCTCTTATAGCTTCTTCTTGTCAAGAACTAATCCTAAACACACACATGAGTGATACTGAATTGATATTCACTGAGTGCCCATCAGATACTGGAACTGTTTTTAAGTGGATGCATGCACTTATCTAATTCTCACAACAAACTGATTGAAATAGTTGCCATTATTATCTAAATTTTACAGATAAGGAAGCTGAGTCTCAGAGAAATTAAATAACTTGCATATATCACATAGTTTCGTTATTGTAGTAAGCCAAGGATTAAGTCCAGTTCAAGCTGTTTCTATTAGAATTACTAGTAGCACTAGATTACCGCAAGCTGCTACAACAAGTAGACCCATGAATATGTATTGGCTTAAATACAGTGAATATTTATTTATTGCTGATAGTCCAACCACAGTCCTGGTCTGTGGACAGCTTCCTCAACAAGGCGATTTCAGGACCTAAGCTCCTTTCATCATGTGGCTGTGCCAATCTGTAAGGATTCATTTTTACCAGAAGAAGGGAAAAGAGGCAGAGAGAGAGAAACTGGAAAGGCTTATATGGAACAAGCATGAAAGCGGCACAGTCAGTCACTAGACTTCATTTCCCTGCTGAAGAGGCTGGGAAATGCCATCTAGCTCTGTGACTAAAAAGAAGAGAAAGAAAATCTTGGTGAATTTAGTAATCTCTGCCACAACTTCATTATTAGTCCACTAGGTTCCTAAACATTGCAAAATATTTGTGCAAAGTGGTGTAAAGAAATAAAGACATGAAAAATGATGGCATGTTCTCCAGGAATTTGTCATTGAATTTGGGAACAAATAAATTAACATATAAAGAAAAATAATGGGACAAGTTGGCATGACAAGAAGCCCATTGTGTTATAGGAATTAAGAAAGTGAAAAATAATTGTGAGTGGGATTATACAGGATTTGAGTTATATCTGGAAGGGAAAGGGTCCTTTGTATCTGAGGGGAAGACATAAGCACTTGGAAGTGAAGAAACAGTCCCTATATGGACTAGAGGCCTTAAATTCACACTACCTACTTCATATTTTTTTTTTCTTCTAGAGACAGGGTCTTGCTCTGTCACCTATGCTGGAGTACAGGGGAGTGATCATAGGTCACTGCAGCCTTGACCTCCTGGGCTCAAGTGATCCTCCACCTCAGCCTTCCAAGCATCTGGGACTACAGGTGTGCACCACCACACCTGGCTAATTTTTATTGTTTTGTGTAGAAATGAGATCTCACTATGTTATCCAGGCTGGTCTTGAACTCCTAGGTTCAAGTGATCCTCCTGCCTCAGTCTCTCAAAGTGCTGGGATTGCAGGCATGAGCCACTGCATGGGGCCTTACTTCAAAATTTTGACTCAAGCATGTGTCTATGTATCACAGCAGATGCAATATTCTGTGAGTTTCAGCTGTCTTGCTTGCATTCATGGGATATTTTATGGGCTCCCCAAATACACTTTGTTTAAAGCTGAACAGAGAAGGTAAAGTTAATTTTTGTGATTGACCTTAGCCATACTCTCATAGCAGAGTAAACAAATAAGGAAGGATGACTGGCAAAAAATAAAAGTATGGAGAAAAGTTTGTTTGCATGTTATTGCTTGATGGCTTCTTTCAGATAACCTAGGCATAGTACCTCACTCTGACCCACACTCTACTCTTCTCTATCTAGGGTCATCATTATGTCATCAACAGAACTGCTGCAGACAGAAATTGTCCTCTTTTACCCCAATATATAGAGCTGTTTTACCACAGTGTCTAATAACCTGCTTACTTTATCCTGGGAAGTAAGAATAATGAAAAGCCTCTTAAATGCACAAATCCCCTAAAGGCTTTTACACTAGTGACTCAAAAGATATGTATTTGTTAGCAAGTAAGAGGGAGGAAAATATCTACTTAATTGAAAACTATGATAAAACCCTTGTTCAGCATATGAGAAAGTCCACTGATACAAGCAGGCATTACCGCCCAATACCTCAGGCACAAAACTGGGAATCTAAGGGTAGATATCTCTTAAACATGCCATTGGGTCAGAAGAGAAGATAGAGATTGGAGGTAGTAGGCAGTGTGGGAATGGATAAAGTCCTGAGCAATTGGAGCATCCCTTTGCACATCCTGGAGTGAGGTGAAGGGTGAGCTTTGGGAATGCTTGCCAATTTGTTAGATGTAGTGGTGAGGGGTGAGCTTTGAGAACTCTTGCCAATTCGTGAGGTTCTACACTTGTGCATTTTATTTGATCATTGTTCTACTCCAGGGCCTTTTAAGAAGGAGAACCATCTCCTCAACAACTGTTCATAAGTTGTCTACTCTTTTTGGCAAGCATTTACCATCAAATCAACAATTGCAACAAATGCCCCTTACTTCAGTGAGAGCTGGCATGGGTTAGGCTTCAGAGATAAGACTAAGGTCTGTATATATGAATAAAAATGTGAAACCCGCATTGTGGATCTGAGGTAAGATCAGCCACTTCTAAGTGATTTCTTCTAAAAGCAATGATCTTCCCATGTGTCTATATTGAACCTCTGCTTTTGCCAGAATGATGACTTCTAATTAACTGGGATTCTGAAGATGGAAGGCTTCCAGGCAACACAAGTAGGGAATGTGTGAGTGCACAGCACTCTGTGCCTCAGTAAAATGATAGTAACCTCTGATGACATTGCCTCCTCTGACAAATATTCATTGAGCTGGTACTATGTGTCAGCTATGGTAATTAAGTCTCAATATACTGTACTGTATAAGCCTTTATGCTTATGGGACACACAGTTTTGTGGGGAAGATAGAAAAATGCATCATGTAAATAACAACTTGTGGCAAGTGCCGTGAAGAGGAAGGAGTAGGGTCAGTGATGGAAACTGCCTGAGGAGGGACCGACTCAAAAAGGATAGTGAGGAAAGCTCTCTGTGACGATATGACATTTAAGTGGGCTCCTGAAGGATGGGAAGAAAAATGGAGCCCACTATCTGAAGAGCAAGGTTGTGGGAGGGGTTCCAGGAAGGGATAATATTAAAAAATACTGATAGAAAATTAAGGTAGACAACTGGTAGCTGCTGTGCTGGAACAATGTCTGTTGTGATAAGTTTCATCTGTCAATTTAGGTAGACTACAAACCCCAATTATTCAAACACTAATCTAGGTATTGCTGTGAAGGTATTTTGTAGATATGACTCATGTGCATAACCAGTTGACTTTAAGTGAAGGAGATTATTTTAGATAATCTTGATGTATCTTATTTAATCAGCTGAAAGATCTTAAACATTAAAAGGAAGAACAGCATAGATAATAAATTCTGCTATGAATTACCACTTCAGCTGAAACCTGAGACATCCAGCCTCTCCTTCCTGCTCTACAGATTTCCCGCTTGCCTTGCCAGCCCTTGCAACAGTGGAAACCAATTTCTTGCAATGAATCCTATAATATACATCTTTTGAAGATTTTGTTTCTCTGGTTGAACCCTGACTGATACAGAGTTCTACATGCCTTGCACAGGGTGAGGCATTATTCCTTTAGTTGCTCAGTTGTTGTAGAGGTCTAGGGGATCCCTGGAAATGAGCAAGATGAATGTATGTGGGGCATGTAGGAACATGGCATTACATTTATTTATCAATGGATGGAGAGGTATTTCACTATTTTCACAACCAGTATGATTGTATAGGAGGATACTGGCTAATGTTAGCTCAGTTTCAAGAAAGAGGGAAAAGAGTGTATAAAGACCCTGAGACCAGAAACTATTTGGAATATGCAAGAGATCAAAGGGAGAATAGGGACACTGAATCCAGAGGTCAAGAGGAAGAGTAACATAAAATGAAGGGAAAACAAGGCCAGATGATGCAGGTTCTGGTGAGTACATTGGATTTTATTGAAAAGCTCCTCGACGCAATTCAAACGTGTGTGGCTACTCTGTGAAAAATAGATTAGCCTGAGACTATTGTGAAGTAATAGATAGGAATATATGTAGTGAACCAGACAGGAGATGATGGCTAAATATGACAATAATGGAGATGCATGGAAATAGATGTTTATTAATAATTAATGATAAAATAATTATTAATAATCATGGTTTATTAATGATTAAATGTAATCATTATTTGTGATTGAGTACAATTCTGGACTGAAGGTTAAAGGTAGTGAGCTACTGATTCTACGATGGATGATAAACAGATGAATGTTTTTGCTGACCGTAGGTAGGTTTTTTTAAGTTCTGGTAGACAATCCATTGAGTATTGTGAGGAGTTGTGTTATTTGGGCTTTTGGATGTGGCAAAATTGCCTCTTGGACTGTGATATGGTTTGGCTGTGTCCCCACCCAAATCTCATCTTGAATTATAGCTCCCATAATCTCCAAAAGTCATGGGAGGGACCAGGAGGAGACAATTGAATCATGGGGACAGTTTCCTCCATCCTGTTCTCTTGATAGTGCGTTGGTTCTCAGGAGATCTGATGGTTTTATAAGGGGCCTTTCCCTCTTTTGCTTGATACTTCTCCTTCCTGCTGCCTTGTGAAAAAGGACATGTTTGCTTCCTGGTCCACCATGATTGTAAGTTTCCTGAGGTCTCCCCAACCATGCAGAACTGTGAGTCAATTCAACTTTTTCCCTTATAAATTACCCAGTCTCTGGCAGTCCCTTATAGCACCATGAGAACAGACTAATACAGACTGTGAGACCAGACATCTTGGGATTACAGGACAGAGATTCCACCTTCCCTTCATATTTCCACAGATTCTTGTCCACACCCAATTTCTGTTTCCCTAACCCATTTCCTTCTGCCTTGCTTGCAAAGTGGTTGTTTCCCCATTGTGATTTCCATGTTGTTGTGAAGGAGTGTGCCACATATAAGATTGCTGTGATTGTTTCATGCATTGGAATTTTCAAAACATGAAGGTTGTTCTTATACAACTGCAGAAATATTGGGCTAGTTCCAAGAAATGGGTTTTGTTCATCTTGATAAAATCTATCTCCACATAAAATGAGTGAGAGACTCTGATGTCACTCAGAAGAATGTTGGGCTGGGGTTTTAAGTATAAGTATACCTCAACTAAGTCTAACAGAGGAATTTGACACACATTATTAATTAAATAGGACTGCTTTAGAAAGCATTAATGAGGTCAACAGAAAAGCTTTTGAAAGTGTCTGTGGCTAATTTGGTTTATAATCAAATATTAAGTGTTATGGATTGAATTGTGATCCCCCTTCAAAAAAAGACATGTTGGGGTTCTAACCCTCAGGACCCCAGAACATGACCTTATTTGGAAATAGGGTCTTTACAAAGGAAATAAAATTAAAATAAGGTCATCAGTTTGGACCTAATCCAATCTAACTGAAGATCTTATAAAAAGGGCAATTTGAACACAGAAACATGCATAGAAGAAAGACGATGTGAAGAGTCACAGAGAGAAGTCCAGGACAGAGACCTGGAACAGATGCTTCCTTATGGCCTTCAGAAGGAACCAACCCAGGTGACACCTTGATCTTGGACTTTTGGCCTCTAGAACTGGGAGACAGTACATTTCTGTTGTTGAAGCCATTCAATTTATGGAATTTTAAGGAAGACCTAGAAAACTGCGATATTAAGCCTATCTATTAAAAATTCTAAAATATATGCCAATACTTGGGCAAATCAAATTCAGCCCATTTACAGTAGAATATCTATATTACTACTAACTTGGAAAATAAATTAATTCATATTGTGTCATTTTGCAGAGTGAATTGAATCTAGATAATAACTCACCAATTCTTATAAAATATTAAAATATTTTTGTCTAGTTGGCCTTTATCTGTGAACTGTAAGTATATAGATCAATTGTATCAATCAGATCAATATAAGCCTTTCCTATTGTTGTGAGGAGCTTGCTTTATTTAATGGGAAATTATTATGTAATCATTATTTGTGATTGAGTACAATTCTGAATTTTCTATATTGTCATATAGATCAATTTTGGTAGCAATGCTATATAACTTTAATACTTATCACCTTACAATATATTATATTTGGAAAGATACTTTCTTTGATCTTTTTCCTCATATTATTCTTTTATATAGCCCACTTAAGTGGGCTAAAAGCTTAGTCTTTGTGTATCTTTACTTCACTTATTAGCCAAGTGATCTTATGAAAATGTCTTGCAATTGTATATTTTCTTTTGAGACATATCTACTCGTGTCATTTGCCCACTTTTTGATGAAATCATTTGATTTTCTCTGACTAATTTGTGTGAGTTCCTTGTAGATTCTGGATATTAGTCCTTTGTTGGATGCACAGTTTGCAAATATTTTCTCCCATTTTGTAGATAGTCTGTTTACTCTAATTATTATTATTATTTTTTGCTGTGTGAAAGCTTTTAAGCTTGATTAGATCCCATTTATTTATTTCTTTTTTTGTTGCATTTGCTTTTGTGGTCTTAGTCATAAATTCTTGACAAAGGCCAATGTCCAGAAGAGATTTTCCTAGATTTTCTTCTAGATTTTGTATAGTTTCAGGTCTTATATTTAAGTCTTTGATCCGTCTTGTGCTGATTTTTGTATATGATAAGAGATAAGAATCCAGTTTCATTCTTCTACATGTGGCTATCTAGTTTCCCAGCACTGTTTATTGAACAGGTGTCCTTTCCCCAAGTTATGGTTTTGTATGCTTTTGTGGAAGATCAGTTGTTTGTGAGTATTTGGCTTTGTTTCTGAGTGCTCTATTCTTTTCCATTGATCTATATATCTATCTACTTTATACTAGTACCATGCTGTTTTCATAACAATAGCCTCATGTGTAATGTGAAGTCAAGGAATTTGATGACTCCAGATTTGTTCTTTATGTTTAGGCATGGCTAGTTGGGATCTTTTTATTTCATATGAATTTTAGGATTGTTTTTTCTAATTCTGTGAAAAATGATATTGGTATTTTGATAGGAATTGCACTGAATGTGTAGATTTCTTTAGGCAGTATGATTATTTTTACAATATTGATTCCTCCAATTCATGAGCATGAGATGTGTTTACATTTGTTTGTGTCATCTGTGCTTTGTGTATGTCATCTATGTATGCTCTCCTTGTAGAGATCTTTCACCTCCTTAATTAAGATTATTCTTAGGTGTTTTATTTTATTTTGCAGCTATTGTAAGAGGGATTGAGTTCTTGATTTGATTCTCAGCTTGCTCATTGTTGATATATAGCAGTGCTACTGATTTGTGTACATTGATTTTGTAATCTGACACTTTACTGAATTCATTTGTCAAATCTAGGAGTTTTTTGGAAGAGTCTTTAGAGTTTTCTAGGTATACTATCATATCGTTGGCAAACAGCCAACGATATGATATTCCTCTTTTTGAATACCAATTCTCTGTTTTTTTTAAATTTTTTTTTACCATTTTGTATTTCCTAGTCAGATAATTAAATTGAAGGGAGATGTAAATTAATAAATATAAAAGCACCTGATATATGCATTATATTACATGTTAAATCCCAGTTAATCCTTACACTGGTTAAGTACAGTTCATCAGTTACTCTGTGAATACACTTGCATATACACTGGCTGACTGTGGCTGTAGGGCAGTGTACAGTCATTTTACCTCAGCTCTCTTCAAACTCACAAGCAATCAACCCCACTGTAATTGTGCTTCTGCCTGGCAATTCTACTATATTTCCTTAATCCACTCCCTCTTCCCACTCTCCCCACACAACTATTTCACATCTTCATTCTAATCAGACCCACAACACCTTTTCTTCCATTGTCTTTCCCATTTCTGTTTCTCTGAGAAAATTGAAGCAATCAAAAGAGAGCATCCACATCCTTTCTAACCCATCTACCAACTGCCTGTGTGCCATGTGCTCTCTCTTCACTCCTGTCACCATGGATGCATTGTCCATGCTCCCACTTAGGCCTATTCTTCCCTCTATGTATTAGATTCCCTCACCTCTTACCTACTTATAGTTATTACCACTCTGGCTTGCACCATCAGTTTTCCCCTCTTTGTCTGATTGTTTCCATCAGCATGCAAGCCTGCTGTACTTCTCTCATACTGAAACACACACACACACACCTCTCTTTATGTCACACTTCTTATCCAGCAATCACAAAGCTTTTCTTCAATGTGATTTTCTTCAATGGGGTTGTGTATTTTGGTTGTTTCCAGCTCTTGTCTTTGCATTCTCTCCATTGAATATATTATAGATTCACAGATTTTCATAGAGTTGGCAGTTTTAACTATTGTAGTTGTTATTGTTTTTGATGTCCCTATTGCCCTCCTTTTCCCTCCCTAGTAAGAGCTCCTTCAATTTGGCTCTCATGTCCTTTTAATATGAGCCTATTACACTTTTCTAGTTTGTTAAAAAAAAATCCTTGGTTCATTTTGTATATTTTCTGCCTCAGATTTATAATGAATCTTTTCTCCAAAGAACCTGGTTCCTTCATTGGAAATGGGATTTGGAGATCACAGTCTGGGCATTAGGAGTGTTAATTGTTAATAGTGTTTCATCACTTCTAGGGCTCTTAAGTGAATGAAGTTGATTTTTTTTTTGAAAGAGAGAAGTACGTCATGAGCTCATACTACTGTTCTATATTCAAATTTAAAATTACAGACTTTTCTGTTAATTCTTTGATTCTTTTACTTGTATCTCTTTTCTCTTAAACTGAAAATATTTATTCGCAATAATGTTGACATATTTATTTTCTTAATCCTAATACATAAAAATGCTTTGAAAATAATGTGAATGTAAATATTGATTTCAACAATAATACTAATGTAGTTAAGCTTCATTTGGCATTTTTATATAATAACTATATCCCAGCAGGAATGTACAAGTGATGGTTAGTTAAAATATTACATTTTAAAATCAATGGACATTGATATACAGTTAGGTTATTCTTTCCCCATTAATTTCCAGGATTGTTATTATCTAAATATATTTCCTTTTATTTTTCCTGTCCCCTTTACTTTATTTCATAATTTATGTAAGACATCTCAATCATTTCAATATCAGAAAAAAAAGTAACATATGTTCAAGTAAGCTTCACTTCAATAACTTCAATTTTGTCCCCTCTATGGTGTTACCTGTTTTCATCCTCCCGCTAAGGTAACAATTTTTCAGTTTTTGTTTTTTCCTTCTCTTGTTACTCTTTTTAAATAAGTGTACACACATATACACATGCATAAATGTATATATACACATGTACACATATATATGTACATGCACACATATAAACATGCAAAATATATTATTATATATAATAAATTATATTAAAATATACAATATAATATGCATATTTGTATATCATATATGTTTATTATATATAAAATATTATATATCCTTTTAAACCTGCATAGTCCTATTAATAGACATTTAAGTTGTTTCCTGTCTTTGGCTTTTTCAAGTATTGCTGCAAGGAATAAAGTCTTGCATATCTATCATTCCATATTTTTGCCAGGTTATATTTGAGATAGTTTCCTAGATGCAGGATTATTGGGTCAAAGGATCAATATATGCATATTTTGTACAATTCCTCTCCAGAAGGCATCTATCATTTAAAATTCATTCTGACAATGTCTCAGAGTACCTATTTTTTCATAACCTTGCATCAGAGTTTTGGTT
Source organism: Aotus nancymaae (assembly GCF_030222135.1). NCBI lineage: Eukaryota > Metazoa > Chordata > Mammalia > Primates > Aotidae > Aotus > Aotus nancymaae. The sequence goes on along the minus strand of NW_026988425.1, from coordinate 52,436,372 downwards.
TTAAACTTTTGTGCATTTTTGTTAGTCTAATAAATGAGAACTGGTATCTCAATATTGTATTATTTTATATTATTTTTATTGTAAGGTTGAGCATATTTTTGTATGACTTGTATTTTGTTTGCCACATTACATTTCTTTTTCTGTGAGCTATTTTACATTCAGTTTTGCTCATTTTGCTATTGATAGGTTGGGTTTTTTCTTTCCCAAGTTTACCATTATCACTTTAATACATTTCATTTAAGCTTCTTAAACATCATTCTACCAATCGAGGTTGTGCATTACCTTCATTTAGCTAAAATCAATGGTTATTCCTAGTCCTCGATCTATTTGACCTTTTAGTAACATTGGGCACAGCTGACCACTCCCTTCTGCTGGAAAGGTATTCTTCACTTAAATTCTTGCTTACCACATACTCCTGCTTATCCTATCATCTCTCTGCCCTTACTTCTCAATTTCTTGTGATTTATACATTTCCCCATCCTCTAAATGTGAGCATACCCCAGGATTCAGTCTAGTTACACTTCCCCCTGAAAGTGTGTGATCAGTCTCGTGGCCTTAAATACCAGCTATTGGCTGGTGAGTCTCCAAGGTAGATCTTTCACCCTGAACCTCAACACCAGCTGCCTGGCTGCTTATTAGTTCTGCTTGATGGTCTAGAGCATTTCAAAATTTGCATATCTAAATCCATTTTATTAACATGTCTTAGAATCCTCCCTGCACCTGCATCTCCTGAGTCCTTTTCCCTCCTTCTAACAGCATAGGTAAAGCATTTTACATTCATGTTTGACTTCCCTCTTGTTCTCATAGTCAACATCTAATCTCTCTGCAAATTTTGTTGGCTATTTCTTCCAATTATATCCCGAATCTGATCTCTTTTTATTATAATCTCTCTTCTGGGTCACTGCAAAATTCTCCTACCTGATCTTCTGGCCTCTATGCTTCCTGCCCTTATATTTTATTTTAACACAATAGCCAGAGTGATCCTTCTAAAATATATGTCTAGTCATGTCACTCCTCCGTTCAAAGCACTGTAGTCGTTTTGCATTTTATTTAAAACAGAATCTAAAATGCTTACAATGGCTACAGACCTTATCCCCATGGGTCCCCACCCAGACCATCACTCTACCTCACCACCTTCATTCTGGTTCCCTTTGCACCAACCACACCACCTCTGTACTGTTACTCTGGTAGACCAAGTATGTTTACCCCCAAGGAGGGTTGGTGTAAGGTTTGTTCTTGGGTTCTTGCCACGTTTAAAATGAAGAAACTGAGGCCAGCACGAAAATAATCCAATGCGAAGGAATTTATTCAGGCTCCTGGGTGAGGTTCTGTGGTCCGGACAGGAGGGGCTGGAGAAGTCACATGGACTCCTCTCAGACAGGGGGTTTTATAGGGAGTGAAACAGCTCAATTGGTTGTGGGAGAGCAAGACTGCTATTGGGTAAGTTACAAGCCTTGACCTAGGATTTGGCTTGTTGTTGGTTGGAATTACTTGGTTGCTATTGGTTGTTAAGACTCGGCTGCTATTGGTTGTTAAGACTCAACTGCTATTGGTTGTTAAGAAGCTAGGGTTACAGCACCTTGTTTGCATACTGGGCTCTTTAAGGGAAGGTCAGGCTGTGCAAGCATGGGAGAAGGGAGCATGCCTGAGCATGTCTGAGCTTTCCTGAGCTCATCCGGGCTCGTCCGGGATTTTGAAAAAGAAGGGGGGGGTCTGCGTCCATGCTCCCGGCGAGGCAACCGGCCTTACAGTTGGTTTACTAGTTTTCTGAATGTTCTTATCCCTCACTTTCTTCACCAATTTCCTTAACGATCCCTTTATCAATAAGGCCTTCTCAGACTATCTCATTTATCTATCTTATTTAACATAACACATACCCATCTGCCCATACATCCTTTGGCCTCATTCCCTGCTTTACCTTCTCCACAGCACTTACCACTATCTGGTGTGCTATATACTTTATCTGTTTATTCATTTATTGTCCCTAGGTGCTGACAAGAATATAAACTCTATGATGATAAGAATTCTTATTTTGTCCATTGTTGTCTTCCCATTGCCCTAAAGGAGCGGTTGTCTCCATGTAGCTGCTCAAATATTTGTTGAATAAGCCACTATGTACTAAACATTAGCATCCTCATTTTCTGCTAAGGAGGCTGAGACTCAGAGAGCTAAAATAAATTCCCAAGGCCCTGTAGCTGGTAAATGAAGTCAGAATCTGTGTTTGAATGCATCAGACTCCAAAGCACTCCCTCTTTCTTTGGTACTGTGCTGTCTCCCAAAAGAAGGGCTTTGTATTTTCATTTTAACTTTGAGAAAATGGTTGGAATACAGGACAAATCTTTAGAGAATCTGGATTCTAGTCTTAGCTTGGTCAGTAAGTAATGGTGAAATCTTGGGGAAGCAATTTAAGTTTTTTGATTCTCAATGATTGCTTTAATCATTTGAAGGCAAGGAAAGTTTCTATAATCTCAATCTCTTTCAGCTACCAAAGTGTATGACCAATGAGATCTACACCACGTTTAAGTGGATGATCTATAGTATATTCGATTTTGTGTTCGTTCTTAAGGTAAAAAAAGGTAGAGAGATCTTAGGTTAATTTTGTTTCCTTTTGACTTAAGCCCTTTGCTAAGTGAGATGTTAACATACCACAAAGGTTTCATTATTTTTTCTCCTGAAGCAGGAGGCATGACTGAGATGCAGCTTTCAAAAAGGATCTTGCTCCACACAATTGCCAGTATTTGGTAGTTTCTCCCCACCCCCATAAAACAAGGCATAATTTTATATTGCTGGCCTTTAGAAAAGCACTTTATGCTTAGGTAATTCTGCAAATAATATATTGTGCATTGTCAAAAAGAAGCTTTAAATTTTTTTTTGTTGTTTAAAAGCTTGGCATGCAGTACTGTATAATAATTATAACCTGAAGAACTTCTCTAAAAATGTTGCAAATGGTTAATAAAAAACCTGTAGGGTGGTGGGCACATGTCGCAACATATTTGTTGGTCTAGTAACAGTTATTAGATCCTTCCTTTGTCCTCAGGTCTCTACTCTGCTAAATACAAAGAGATGCTCACAGAGAAATCTCAGGACTGACAAGCCAGTTCCTGCCACTGTCGGAGAGTGACTTTTGGAATTGGAATACATTATGTGAGTTTTAAAGGAAATAAATCTCATTTGTAGTCTTTCCAGTTCTTTAATTAGAAAAGTCAAGAAAAAGAAAAAAAACCACCCAGCAACAAACTGTCCTAGGCCTCTAGAACTAATAGTTGGCAGGAAGTAGTTATTGTTGTTGGAGCCAGTGCAAATGCCTGGGGCTCAGGTAAACAGCCAGTTCCAAAATTTAACATAGGTAGGACTAAGAGATCTTGTGGCAATTGTCACTTTTTGCTCTCTTAAAGGCATTTTCTTATTCACAGAATTCTCTTTTCAAGAGGGCTAGATGGGAGGCCATTCCTCACCTTAATTTCTAAAGTCTCTTTTGTGTGATTTATCCAGAGCATAACTTCAGTTCTAGAATAATTTCTGGATGGACCTGCAGAGAAAATTTTCTCACTTGTCCATAGCAATGACGCAGTAACTTAGGAGGAGTCATATCACTTAAAATTAATCTATAATGTTCTGTTTACACACTGATGTTATTTCAATGTTATCAATAACGTAGACTCTAAGGGTACCAGTGATGGAGTTTTATGGATCATTGGCCAATTTATTTTAATCATTTTCTAGAATCTTGATGCAAACTTTAGTGTGCATCAAGATTTCTGAGTAGCCATTCGGATTCTGGGGCTTGCCCTCCAGAGAGCCTGATTTATTTGGTCTGGTATAGAGCCCAGGATTCTGCATTGAAACAAGCAACCTAGAGGCTGAAGGTCAAACTGGCTGCTTCTTTCTCCCACACACTGAGTGGTGGTTCTAATGGTGAGAATTACTAAAAACAAATCAGGGAAGTTCCTCATGGGCTTCCTTGTAGGATTCCTCATAGTTCAGTCCAAGGCTTCTTTCAAGAATGATCTCCCTTACCTCTTTTTTTTTTTTTTCTCTTGGCATATACTTCCACCCTTTCAGCTTTTGGAATTTTAATTTTTGTTCCTTTCTCCACCCCATCCCTCAGTGCAGAATGGGCCAGATTCTTCAGATCCCTCCTTCTTTGTACTATCAAGACAAACAGATTTATTCCATTATAAGACTTTCATTGAAGATCCTTAGGGATAACAAACTGGAGATGAATGTAGGGAAGTTTAAAACATTCTAAATTTTATCCAAGACCTAATAGTTGTAGCTTTGATTCCCATCTGAAGGAATAGAAAAAGCTTAGGGTTGTAACCTTTAATTCTTATTCCTAAAACTAGAAATCTCCAAGCTTTCCTTTCTTCCACCCCACCTCTCCTACTCCAACTCTGGTAAAGTCCCCAGGATCTCTAAAGATTCACCCATTGCTGCTGATTGAATCAGTTGTTCCCTTGTTCGAAGTGTTTTAGTAGTAAAACACATACATGCTAACCTCATGCACTTCAGAAACAAATTCATTTAATCAGAGGAGACTTTACACATTAGAAAAAATAAAGAAGTAATTGCTTTCAGAAATTGCTCATCCCTAATAATTAGACTTAACTTTATGGTTCTGAGCAGCAGAGCCTCCTGGGACACACCTTTATCTCTCCCCAAAATTTTAATAGGTCCAGATTTTTTACATTTAACTTTTATTTTAAAATTAAAACATACCCAGGAGATTTAAATGCCAGTTGCTTATTATGCCACATTGTGAATTCTCTTTCTCCCTTTCTTCTTCCCATCTTCCCACCCACCAATATTTTTTGTGACATGCACATTGTTTCAGCACATAAAGAAACAGTTGAACAGAACAGAAAGTGTTCCTAACTCAATGAACAACTTTTTAAAATATATGATTAAATAAAATATTTTCACATAATTATAACTGATTAAAAAGAACAAACTAATGGAATAGAGAGACTATCATTTAACTTGGATATACAGAAAGGAGTGTTTTCATTGGAGCAATGAACACATCTAGAGAAGGGAGATGTGGGAAGAGTCACTTATATTTATCCACTTATTAACAGTTTCTGGTAGTCTTCATTTCTTTGTACACCATTTCTTCATACTTCCATCTGGTATCAGTTTCCTTGTGCCTGAAAGGCATCATTCAGGTTTATTGAATTTTTTAAGCTTTATCATGTTTGAAAAAGTTATTTTCCCTTTATTTTTGATATTTTTACTGGATATAGAATTCCAGGTTATCATTTTCACCCTAGTAATTTAAAGACTTTGCTCCACTATCTTCTGACTTGAACTGCCCCTGATGAGAAATCAACCATCATTCTTATCTTCATTTTTTTAATGTGATGTATCTTTTTTCTGTAGATGCTTTTAAGATTTTCTCTTTATTCTTATTTTAAACAATTTAAATGATTTGCTTTGGTATAGTTTTCTCTAATGTCTTTTGTGCTTGGGTCTTTTTAAGCTTCTTGGATCTGCAGCTTTAACACTTCCGTCACATTTAGACATATTGTGGCCATTAATTCTTCAAATATTTTTCTGTCATACCTTCTCCAGTGGGGGTTCCCATGACAGGTAAATATTTGGTTGTTTGAAGATATCTTATAATCAACAGATGCTCTGCTTATTTGCATTTTTGTCTTTTTAAACTGTGTATTTCATTTTGAATAGTTTCTATCACTATGTCTCCAAGTTAATTGATGTTTTATTATTCAAGGTGATTATTGTATTTTTCTCTCAGATATTATAGTTTTCATTTATAGAAGTTTCATTTGAACCTTTTTTATGCCTTCCTTGTCTCTACTTAAAAACTCCCTCTTATCTAGAATATACAGCATACAATTATAATAACTTTTAACTTGTTTACTAATTCTGTAACCTGTGGATTTTTATGAGACTATTTTATGACTCATTTATCTTCTCATTATGAGTTGTATTTTTCTGCTTCTTTGCATATCTGATATTTTTTATTGGAGACCAAACATTATAAACTTTACTTTGTTAAGTGCTAGATATTTCTGAATTATTTTATATTCCTAAATATTTTTCTGGGATGCAGTTATATGCAAATAGTTTAATCTTCTAATTTTTTTTTTAATTTTGTAAGGTAGGACTAGACCTTTAGTCTAAGGCTAATTTGCCCCACTATTGAGGCAATCAGTTCTAATTCATGTAAACCCTAGGTGCCCCCAATTCCCCCTTACTCCCGGCTCCATATCTCCAGCTAAAAAGGACCACCAAACTCTGCCTTTGGCTGTGGCCTGTTGATTATAGAACTCACTTGTTTCCTTCTTTGACCGATCACTGTCCTTCACTGACTGATGTTCAATATCTAAAAATGATTTTATATATTGTGCCTGAGTTACTACTTCACACAGAAGAATAAATAATCTGATACATCTTGACCAGAAGTAAAAATGAGTTCCCATACATTTTATGAAGAGTCACAGGCATGCTTTGCACCCTGGCCATGCACAATTTATTTGACTAGAGACTTGCTCTTGCATCTAAGGTAGCCGCCTATAGGCTGGCCAGGGAACAATGACTAATGCTTCCAAGCCTCTTGTTTACTGGGGCCAATGACTATAAAACATACAAATAGATAGTGGTAGTAGAAAGATAAGCAGACACAGGCACTAAAATAATTCAAAGGCTAAGCACAGGGAAAGAAAGTGACAATCAGAATCTATGTGTCAGTAGAAGCAGCGGGTAAGAAAGAAGCAAGGAGTAGAGAAAAGGGGAGAAGAGTGTTGGCAACAGGAGCTTGAGTAGAAACAGAGAGAGATAAAAATTGAGAGAAGAGTCATGTGGAAGGCAGACTATGGAAGCTGTTTATTGTGTTCTAAATCACTATTCCATTTTCCATAAAACTTAGCAATATTGCTTTTGAGAGTTTTCAATGCTTCCTTATTTCCCTCTGATTCTTTCCAGTAATCCCATTATATCAGTTGGGTACATTGACTCCCAATTTTGTTTCTAAAAGAGCTTGAAAAGCAACTAGTTTTTTGTTGTTGTTACAATAGTTGGTTGAAACTTGACTCAGGGTACCAGGTTTGTGCATACATTGGTTACCTGTTATAAAACTATATGATAAGACTCATGTAATGGAGGATATAAATATTTACCCATTCCACCTAGTTATAGATGTCACTTCTCCTTTACTACAAACCACAGAGATAATTGGAGGGAAGGAAGGAAGGAGGAAAGGAAGGAGGAAAGAAAGGAAGGAAGGAAGGAAGGAAAGAAGGAACTGTTTCATGACAAACAACAGGATGTGATTGTTCAAGTGCATTAATTTTTCAGCTGACAGCTCTCATGTCCCCTTCTCAGGGATGCTTCACCTGATTCTTCACTCTAAGTCAGATATCCTGTTATACACTCTCGTGGTGCTCTGTACTTTTCCTCCATGTACTTACCTTAGTTCTAATTATATAGTAATTCTCCCAAACTGGATTACAAGCAATAAAGGTAAGGACTCTATAAACATTAATTGATCTAATGAATGGGTGCTTTTGTGCCATGGGAAAACAGAAACCATGTGACAGAAACTGTTAGTTTTTCATCAAAATTTATTTACATCTTTTGCTGGAGACACGAAACTTTATTCCTCAAGCCCCCGTATGCATAAATGTGGCCATGTGAATGAAGCAAGTGAGGTGGGTCATTGCCATGATTGCCTATTAAAATCTCCCACTTGCACTTTTCCAGCTATTTTCCCCTTCTGATTGGTTTGAATGATGACCTCTGACCCCACCCCCACTACTGTTACTCTCCTCTACTTTACCCCAAAGATCAGGCAATGCCTGGATAGTCAGTTACAGACTTGCCAATTTTCAAGAGCAAAGTATTCATCTGGCAGACTGCAGGGGAATGGATCTGATAATTTCTTGTTACCTTTTACGTCTATTGTACTATTTCTATCTACCACTATTACTTAGAGGGAAACAATTCATTCTTGTTTGCAAAGGGATACATTGTCATGGCCTCTCAGAAATATGGCATCAGGCCCTCTGGAATAATTAAACATTCTTTCTATTGGATAAAGTTGTATACTTCATGTCAACAGAGTCCTTGTGAGTATGACTACATAAAAATAAAAAATGGAGGTAACAATACTCATGCACATTCCCCAAATATGTTTTAGAACATAGCTTTGATAAGGAGAGAGAACATTATAGGGGAGTTGGTATTTGAGAGGGACTTTGACTTTGGATAGACATTTTATTGGCTGGGAGCTAAGTTCAACTGCAAGTAACAGAAAACCTATGTAAAAAGCCTCAAACAAGATAGAGTTTTGTTTTTGTTTTTGCTTTTTCCTCTTTCACATTGAACATTATACACATAAGTAATCCAGAGCTAGCCCAGTAGCCCAGGAATATCAGAGCCAAAGTTGTTCTGATGTTCCTTTGTAGTTTGTTGCAATATGTCTAATGCAGCTCCAGCCACTTCTTCCACAGTAGTAGGTTACTGGATATTTGGGTTAATCTTATGAAACCTGAAACCAGTATTATTATCACTTTTATTAGCTTATGCATAGGAAAATAGTCATGAAGCAGTTATATATATTTTTTTTCCAAGAAAATATAGACAATGGTAGCAGGCTTGGAGTCTTGACAAAGGTGAAGAGAACCTGAGGTGATACTGAGGCAGGAGAATAGGGTCTGGGGGCAGGAAAACTAAAGCTGTTTCACGCTGACTTCCTAGAACTAAATTGGAAGGAAAAACCTAACTTTCCACACCTAAGTAACAAAAGGACAGGAGTCTACTCCCTTTGAACTTTTCTGCCCAGCAGATGGGAACTTGACTGTCTGCAACCAAACAGACTGTTGGCGGCTTGTTTGCATAGAAGTATAACTTTGTAACTTCACCCTAGCCTCTGATTAGTTGCTTTTTGCAGGAGTGTGACCTTTGTAACTTCACTTCAGCCTCTGGTCGACTGCTTTCTACAACCAGTCAGACTGATTGCAGACTACCACTTCATTTACATGAGGTGAGCATGAAATAGCCAATGGGAAACTTCTAGGGTGTATTTGGACCCAAGAAGATTCTATATCCAGGCCCTGGAGCATCTGCTCGGGTTGCTCCCATAATGTGGAGTGTCCTTTTGTTTTCAATAAATCCCTGCTTTTGTTATTTGTGGCTTCATTCTTTCTTCGCTTTGCTGGGTGTTTTATCCAATTCTTTTTTCAAAACACCAAGAATCTGGACAACTTGCAGTCACAACCGTCTACTGGTGACAATATTATGATAGAAGGGTGGATTGAAGTGGAAATAAAAGTTTCCACCTATAACAGGAACACTGCCAAGAGGAGTAGTTCGTAGTGTTTGTTGTTAAAGAAAACAAGCCAACAACTTAGAGATGAGAGAAAGACCAAAATAGGAAGTACATAATTAGATTAAGATGTGCATTTCCTTCAAAGCAAAAGAGAGCAAAGATAAAGAAGGGTGAAAAATCCCAAACTGTCCAAGGTAGTTAAACATGAGATGAAACACCTTTGCCATCTAATGTAAATTTCCTATGCAAATTTTGTCTATACACCCCCATCCAGTTTATAGTTATTTATCATCAAAGTTTTTTGTTCATTTTGTTTTTTCCCCAGCATTACTCAGGTATAATTGACAAATAAAATTGTACAAATTTAAGATGTACAGTGCAATGATTTGTTATATGTATATAATATAAAATAATTACCATCATCAAGTTAGTGAACATATCTATCACCTCACCTAATACGTGTGTGTGTGCACGTGTGGTGAGAAAATTTAAGATCTAATTTCTTAGCAAATTTCAAGTGCACTATAAAAATTGTTACCTATAGTTACCATGCTATAAATTAGATCTCCAGAAAATATTCATTTTATAACTGAAAGTTAGTATTTTTGATGAACATCTCATTTCCCCACCTCTGCAGACCCCGGCAACTACCCTCTATCCTGTTTCTATGAGTTCAACATTTTTAGATTCCACACATAAGTGAGTTAATGCAGTGCTTGCCTTTCTCTGTATGACTTATGACTAATTTGGGTTTAGGTTCTTTTATTGGAAGCCCCTAGATGCCCTGTATGTTATTGCCATAATATCATATTGACATTGATGACACATTTGTTTTCCGTAGACTGGAAACTCTTGGAAAAAGAGTACAGTTAATCTTTGTATCTCTAATCAAGCATAATGCTTAACATAGGCATGGGCTATGAAGCTGTTGATATAAAATAAGACAGGATGTTTCAGTTACTGTATGCAGGGATAACCCAAGGAGTTAATTTCAAATATTATACATGGACAAAGTTTATTAGGTCCAAACATAAGTCTAGTACAAGGAAAAATTCTGAAGACCAATGGGGAAAAACTTTACTTATTTTAGAATGACCCATTTAAATTATTTTCCAACAGGATCTTAACAATTTCATTGTTAACATCCTGAGGGTGTCATTTTGATTCTGAAAATTATTATGCTTTGAAGTCAGACCTATTGCCACTTCAAATTCAGTTACTGATGTTAAAGAACAGAAAGAAAATTCAATAAAACCACAGAAAAAACAAAACCCAGCAGCCCCACCTTGAAGCCCATTTTGTTGCAACTGGCAAAGCAACTCAAAAACCATGTCTTTTGGAGAATAATTTCATAGTGCATTTAAAGGAAAACTCACATTGAGATTATTTTCAAAATTCAAATTTGACATTTTTGTGAATCTTAATGCCACAAAGAAGAGGAATTTTATCAACGAAATTAGCCAACCAAGCTTTCTGTTCCTTTATTTCCTATTCTAAACTTCTGTGCTACTTATCGCCTCATTTAACTTGTTAAGAAAAGATAGAGCACACAGTTAAAGAACTTTGCCGTCTGAAATAATTCACAGTTCTGCAGCAGGAGTACTTTCTGCTTTCAGAAGGAAGCAAATACATGTAGCTGGGTGAATATGGGAGATGAATGATTGCTTAATATATTTTAATAGATTGTCGGTTCACAACCTCATATACCAGCCTTTTTAAACTGGAGCATTGGAAGACTTGAGGAACAGTAGCTCTAGGTCATGGCAAAAGTAGAGTTGATACTGAATCCACTCGATTTGTAGTCTTTTGACACATTGTGAGAAGTTACTGCAGCAAAAGATTGTGTCACCTGAAGTTAAGAAGAACATTTGCAGATGTCAGAGGAAATGAGTAATCCTTACCTGGAGGAGTAAAGCAGGTAGCCAACGCCTCTTACCAGAAAGTGACAGTAGTAATGACATCACTTATTATCCCTGTCTTTTTTTAAAACAAAAACAAAAACCAAAACCTAGGGGTATAGCATTTGCTGTTAATGAGCACACATAAATAAGACAACCCCTAAGACTCATATTTTAGGCATTCCTATGATGTCTCTTGAAGGACACTGTAAGCTCACATCTGGACATCATTCTTATTTAAAACAAAAATAAATTGGCAACATTAATCTTGTTTTCTTTATTTCTGGTCTGTAAAGACTTTAAAAAACTAGTTTAACTGCCAAAGTAAATACTACAATTTTAATGTGTCTGATAGTATTTTAAGAAGTGGAAATAATTATGCAAATGTTTCTTTGTTGGATATATAAGGTGAATTAGGATAAGTTTTTAAAAATTGGAATCAATAGTTTCCACTAAATTGTGTATAAGAGAACTAACAATGTAATATTTAAAATACCATCACGATAGTCTTGAATAACAGTTACTTAAATAATATATATACATACATATATATACACCTATGCATTTATAAACTTAAAGATTTGCAAGAGAAAATTTGTTTTCAAAGTATGCAGCCCTTATTTTTGTTTTCTTGAGTTCAAAAGTTCAAAGCCAATGATGCATAATTATTTTTAACTTCCCAATTTTGTATATAATTCTACCTCAGTTTATTTAGTTTTGAAATTTATCACTGATAAGTAAATCTCAAGTATAGCATAAAACTCAGCTTCTTTGAAATAGTTGGAATGGCTAGTGTAGGGTATTTCTGGAGGCCACTAAGCAATTGTTTAGTTAGCATCTAAAAAGAAAGTGTAGTAACTATGGTCACTGATTGCATATGATTTACACAGAGCATGGGACAGTGTTGGCCAGAACTTGAATTTTCCATAACTCTACCCACTAGTTAATAGTACCCAGTACTTAACAGTGTTTAAAATAATGACTAAGTCTTCATCTGTTTCTGAAGTACATGCTTTTCAACAAACTCGTTGGGCTAGAATTGGGGTAAAAGAGACTGGAAAAATGTACAACTCAAATGAAAATAGACCCCCTTAACTTTTGGCTTTAATCCTGTGCTCCCATTCCTGTTTTTAGTTAGAGCTCCAAGTTGCTGCTTTATTGTCTTCCAGATGTATTTGCCCCATATGTGCACAGAGCATGAAGTGAGGCCTAAAGTAGGGAGTGGTTCGGGATTGGGCTAAAAACTCCATTTTAGATGATTTTTATCAACACCGTCTTGGAAATTGGTTAAAGCTCTAGTTTGTAATTACCTACTATTCATGGTTTAGAATATGATCTATTTCCAGACAAGTGTAAATTAACATGCATTTCAGTATTTTCAAAAGAATGAGATTTGGAGAATATGCAAATATCCCTGAAAAACACTTAAAGGCTATGGAGCAATCAGAGTATTTCTTCCTTGGCTCTGCTTCATGCTGTTTGTTTACTTGGATTTTTTTTCCTCACCTCACTCTTTTTCATTCAAAATTTTATTTTCTTTTTACTTCAGTCCTTTCCCTTTAGTGGGTTTATACTTCTAAATTCTTGCTGCCGAGGCCTAAAAGGGTAGAATCATTGCTACATCAGCTGCCTTTCTTCAAAAAGTGCTTCCTTGAAGCATACTTATTCTTCAGATACAAACATTTCTAAAATGTTCAAGGAAGACACATGAAGAGGTGTCATAAAGGCTGGAGTAGCAGAACTAGAAAGAATTTTAAAGATCAAATAATCTAGAAGTTAGAAGTTGCTGATTCTTAAGATCATATATTGTTTCTATAGCTTTATTGAAATTTATTTTACCCCTACCTAAAAATTTACTCTACTCACATTAATTCTTAGTGAATTTAGCTTCAGGAATCATATAAATTTTTGGCTTATCTTGAAAAATGAAAGCACTTATCAACACAGGGTCAAAATTTGCATATGGACAAATTTGGCTGAAACTGAGTGGCATTATTTTTTTTTTAGGTGGGGACGTGAGTTCTCTAGTTTGATACATATTCCTCCATAATCTTTGTTTGTGATGCCATAGCAAATATGTGAGACTGGGTAATTTATAAGCAATGGAAATATATTTCTTACAATGCAGGAGGCTGGAAATCTAAGGTTAAGTACTGGCACATCTGATGTCTGGTGAGGGCTGATCTTTGCTTCCAAGACGGTGCTTTGAACACTGTGTACTCCAGAGGGGACAAACACTATGTTCCTCCATGGCAGAAGTGATGAAAAGGGCAAAAAAGTAGAACACTCTCAGAAGCCTCTTTCATAAGGACATTAATCCACTCATGAGAACAGAGCTCTCATGACTTAATCACCCCTCAGGAGGGTCCACCTCTTAATACCATCACTTTGGGGTTTAAGTTCTAGCATGAGTTTTACAGTGACACATACATTCATTTGTTGAGTGATGGACACAATCTTGTAGGCATTATGTCTGTGATACTGTAGTCCATTCTCCATTTAATAAGTGAGTACACTTGGGTCCAAAGAGGTGAAACGATTTGCCCAAGGAAATTAAAAACAATTTATCCACCTAGCGCCTACTATAGATTACTTTAAAAATATTTAGTAAAACAAGTTTTAATTATAACTATTATTGGCAAAAACATAATTAATATAATAACGCTAAATTGTTTTTATGAAACACTGGTGGCTATCAATCTGCAGTTTGAAAAGCATTTTCCATAATAATACCTATACGTCTGAATTCACCAAAACAGATCCTCAATACATCCTGATAAATGTAAGTTCTAAAGATTAATTTAGGGGAAAATGTAGGTTCTATATGAGTAATAATAGCAGTAACAACAGTAGTGGCTAATGTTTACTGAATACTTACTACGTGTAAGACACCATCAAGAGATTCAAGTAGGGGGATGACCTGAAAAGAGTGAATAAGATGGAGTCAAAAGTCACCTTATCATAATTGAATAATTTCATTTTTGAGACATTAATTAAAAAAAAACAATTTTCATTGTTTTGAGTTAGCAGGAAAGTGAAAGACTCCAGAACTGTGCTTTCCAATATGTTAGTACTAGCCATATATAGCGATTTAACTTTGTATTAAAACTAAATAAAATTGAAACTTGACTTTCTTAGTCACACTGGTCACATTTCACATACTCACAAGCCATATGTGGCTACTGGCTACCATTTGGACAATACAGATGCAGAGCTTTCCATTACCACAGAACGTTTTGGACCGTGCTCCTCCAGAATAACATTTTCTTTTGAGGCATTTGAATCATGCTTGAACAAATATTAAAATTGCCCCATGTCAACTGTGTACAAATTAATCCATGCACATTTTGTAGTCTTTAATAAAATACTGTAAAGGATAGTTATCATCAGCTAGCCAACACCTGTTTCCTCTAGAGAAGTTTAAAAGTAAACTCGTGAACTGAATGAGTTGACTGTGGAGTTATCTTGACTTTAAGCTATTTCAAACTTTCCTCCGCCTCAAGTGCAATTGTTTGAAACTACTAGCTAGCATTAATGTCAAGTGACTCTCATTATGTGAATGGATGAGAAGTAATTAAAGCAAAGGCAAGTGTTGATTTCTTTTATGTAATTCTTCTGGAGGCTTAAAGTAATATATAAACTGCAAAACAACACAAGTCTCTATGGCCAACAAAATACAGAATCTCTTGCAACAGTTTCTGAAAGCAAAAGAAAATATGGCAGGTAGATACAGGTGGTCTTATTCTGATTTCTAAATCACCACTGCCCTTTTAAAGGAGAAAATATTAGTTTGTTGCTAGAGTCGGAAATTGAAGAAATGATTTCGTAGCTCCTAGAATTTATCTACCTAAGGAAATTACACAGGGTAACTAATCCATCTTACCATCTTTTCCCTTATGTGTTATCCTGCTTTGGAGTAGAAAGGGTTAGAAGCAATATCATTCTTCAGTTTCTCTGGTTCAGACTTTAGATCCAAGCCCTTTGTCTCCCCATCTTTGTCCATGCAAATCAGAATTCATATTCCCAGATCAGTGCTTTTCTGCTTTTTTGACTACAGCTCACAGTAACAAGTGCATTTTACAGTAAGATCCAGAAAAAACATACATCCAAAGCAGAAGTTTTACAAACAATATTTATCCTTACTATTGGGTTTCTGCTCTAATATTTTTTATTTATTCTATTCCATGTCATTATTTTTAAATGCTGGGTAAGACCACTAAATTGCATTCATGACTGCTAATGGGTTGCAATCTGTAGTTCGAAAAATATTGCCCTGAGCCATACTGATATAATCTTTATCCATTTTTGGATATGAAGGCTCCTTGAAAATTGACTGAAATATTCATGAACATGATAGCTCATGCAGATACGTTGATATTTCTGAAACATGAGTGGAAATACTTTCCTGCTGCTGCACTTTTGACCTGAGCTTTCCCAATGATATGTCAGGACTGATGTTTCCACTTGCCAGAAGTTCAAAAGCTTCTTCTCAAAACTGACTTGTTAATGTTTCCACTTGCCAGAGGTAAGTTCAAAGGCCTTTCTTAAACTAGCTCATTATAACTTGGGGAAGATAAATGGGTTCACTTTTTATAGAGAACTATTACCATAAATTTTTCCCTCTATAATCTCTTGTAGTACAGCTTTAGTAATATTATAAAAACAGAAGCTAATTCTTCAGAGGCAAAGAAAACATATCATCTGAAATATTCCTGCAGAATGCGATGCAAGGAAAATATACTATCTGCATGATTCTAGAGAATAAAATCATTTCTATGTCAATATGTATTCACAGATTTTGTAGTTAAAATATATTGATTTAATAATAATATCTATGTTAAAGAAGATTTTCATATCTCATTTACCATCTTTTTATCAATAACTGTAAGAAGTTTTTAATAAAGACAAAAATGTTTGTAATTCATTTTGATATTGTCACTTCATTTGCTTATAATATCTTGCAGTCATTAATATCTTTTTAATTATGTTGATTAATATTACTAATTACTACTACTACTAATAATAAAATTCTCACAACAGCCCCAAGGCCTCATAGTGCAGGTATATTTTCCTCTACTTTATAAGTGAGTTAGCCTAATGGAGTAGAGGAAAGACAGAAATTTACCACAGAAGATGAAGTTCTTGTCTTAACTTTGCTAATTACCCTAAGTACCCAGAAAGGTACTACGCAAGTCACTTGCTTTCCTTGTTAAATATGAAAGTTGTTATATCATTTAAAAAGAGATAATTTACATTAAATTGTCTAGTTCTTCAGCAGGAACATAGGTAGGTCCTGGGATGTTAGGTGTGTCTGAATCTGAACGAGGGACAAAAGGTTTTTAAGTCTCCACTGCCAGTAGTCGTTCCCTTTTTCCAGAAGGCTTGTCTTTTTTAAAAGAATTTGTAACATACCTAATTTAATAGAGAAAAAAAAATCAGAAAAGTCAAGGCTTCACATAAGTTAAAAAATGAGAAATCAATAAAAACTCTACACTAGGGAGAAGGAGACATAGAGAATAATTTTTTTTTCATTTATCTCCATTGATGCGGGTGATGTAGTTAAATAGTTTTACCAAATTTATGTTTGCTTCAACCTGCTTCTTGGCTTACATAATACTGAGAATATATGGCCAAAAGAGCAGATATGATGGGTTATAGAATTATTTTATTGGAGAGGAAAATAGCATGACTATTGCCTTCCATAATATATAATCGAATTATGACAAAGAACAAGAAAGGCCTATCCCATTAAAACCCAAATGTAAGATCGTTTGGCTTTTTTCCACAAATTTTCAGTGCTTACCTCCTTCATACCAGGCATGTTGCTAGGTGTGTTGGTGTAATGGCGACACTGATGCTGGCAGTGAAGGTAGACATAACTATGTTACTGAGTTCTTTCTGTGCCCAGGAATTCTCTTAAACATGGATGACTGTTAAATAAGGTAAATTCACTGGGAACCTTAGGAAGGGCCACTGTTATTACCCCATTTTACTGATGAGGAGACTGAGACACAGAAAGAATAAGTCAATTGTCCATGTTACATCATGGTAAGTAGAGAGGCTGGAATCAAGTTCCCAAAATCTGACTTCAGAACCAAACTTTTCGCATTACATTTTACGCTATCTTGTCTAATGTCCACAATGGCCCTCTAAAATGAAGGTGAAAGTCTGATTTTACCATTCTACAAGTTAGGAAACTGAGAAAACTGAAAGGAGATGCGCCTGGAAAATTGTTAGAAATACTATTGCAAAGCTCCTAAATATGTGAGCTGGGATTTAAGCCATGCTTTCCACCATACTACACACACACACTTGCACATACATTATGTGTGTATATAGAGAGAGACATATATACATACATATATACATATATGGGCTGTGTGTGTGTGTGCGTGTGTGTATTCGGTGTTAGAAGATAGAAGAAACCTGAAGAAACTTAAGTAGTTAGCCAAATAGGATGTTTCCTCCTATTGGCAAACTTGCTGATTGCATTTTCATACCTCTTTCATTCAAATGTAGTTTCCTTCATTTTATTTCTGAAAGACAGACCTTTTTAGACTATTTTCTGACTATTTAGAATCAGACAGATGCACATTTCTCCCTTTCCTTTATCTTAATATCTAACGACAAAAATTCTGGAACACCTTTTATTATACCTGGAATATAGACATCAAATACTTTTTAAAATATTGTTGAATAACACAATAAAGAGCATAGTTGCTTTCTTGACAGTTTCGTCACAGTTCAGGTCTCAAGCTGCTGTGATTCAACCAATCACCTGCCTGTAATTCAGAATAATAAAGGCAAGCATTTGTACTTTATCTTCCTTTTTATATGCTGCATATACCTGGCATGCATGACACCAAATATATTGCTCTTCATTTAGCCCTATTTGTCTTAAGGGAGAAGCCACAGCCGAATGCAACATCCAGATGGGAACACATTCCTATGAAATAAATAACATCTTGTTTCTAGAAGTTTACCTGTGAAAAGGAAGGAACTTACAAAAAGGAGCTAAGAAAACAAAGGTATGAGTAACCCCTTCCTTACCCGTAAATATTTTCTGATGAAAAGATTATTTCTAGTCAAGGAAATTCAGCTCCTTCCCTGCCTCACCAACCTTTTGTCTTCGATTTTTTTCTTACTTTTTCTTTAAACTCACTTGCTTCAAAGTTGTAACAGTTGACATGCAATGGCAATCATCCTTGCAGAAACGATTGGTGTATTGAAAAAATCCCATGAAAGATCACAGTGTTAACCTGGATTTTAACATATTTACTGAGAAGTTTCTACTCCTTGGTGAGGATAAAAGGAAACGTGATGTTCAGAGATTTATGCTTTGTTCCCCTGGTTAGGAGTGGTCATAAAATTAAAGCTGTACGGTCCTTGTTTACCACCTCCTGGTAGAATCAGTGTCTTTTAGGGAGAGGTCAGAAAAGGGCTTAATCTCTTTGTGATTTTGCTGTCTTCCTGGGAAAACCTCTTTTCCTTTTGCTTTGCTTTTAACTTCTCTTTGTTAAAATTCCAAATGTGTCAAATGACCGTGGGCTATTTTAGAGTCCTCCCAAAGACTCAAAGCAGTTCCAGTTTTCCCTGGAGTAGAGCTTTATCTATATAAGCCCACAGGGTAGTGTTGCTAACTAGGTAGCTGGCAAACCCAGAGCGTGTTCTCCTGTGATTTAGACTGACTCTTTAGATGGGAGCACAGGGTTAGGTTGAATATCCTGCTCAAATGAAAGGCTCACTTCACAGAAAAGTTGGGCCATTTGTAACACTAAACTAATCTAATAGTGGTCAAGAAAACGAACTTCCTCCCTCCCTCTCTTCCTTCTTTCCAATCAGTATCCTCTATCTCTTCCTTCTTCCCTTCTACCCTTCTTTCCTGTTTCCAGGGAAGAATATGACTAATGAGAGAAACTGGCCAGCAAAGAGTTGAGGGCAACACTGATGAAATGTTAGGTATTCATTTTTAAATAGTGTGTTAAAGCTACCCTGTTTTAACTTCACAAGGATGATCACAGCCTAGTTTAAAATAACTAGGATTTCTTTCCCTAGGAATACACAAAATAAAATACTGTTAAATTAGAAACATATGCCAAACAGAGCTGAGCATATTTTTAATAATTAGATGCAAAACTGTCAAATAAATTTTAATATTTAATAGTTCAGTGACGTGTCAAACTTCCTGAGCTTTAAAGGAAATGATCAAACTCTCTTCTAACCTTTCCCTAAATGACATAAACTGTCATTATTTGTCAAAAAAAGTAAAGAAAAAAAAGTAAAATATAGCATATTCTTCAAATTTATCTTCTAAACTAAAATTTCTTTCTTTACTATGTAGCCTACAGAATAAGAAAAATCTGTGTGCAGATAAGAAAAGTTATCTAATGTAAATAATGTTCATTGAAAAAGTTAAGTTGTGATAGTGTATATGTTAAAGTTTATAAATAACATCAAGAAGGATCTTGCATCAAACTCGTCTTATCATCTCAGTCACTTCAGATCATCTCAACCTCACTCACCTCTTGCTCTAGCCACTGCTGGATGGGATGTCTCTAGGTACAGCTTATATGGCTTCTTTTTTTAGATCCTTGAAAGATGAAGCAATTAGTATCACTAAACTGTCCCCAACCTGTTGTTCCCTGGGTTAAAAATCAATCCTTTTTAGATTCACTCCTCTTGTTCTCATTTCTGCCTTTGGATTGTACTCCTTACTAAAGTAGAACAGATGAGCCTTTACCAAAGACACTTCCATATACACCCCCTCCACACACACACACACACACGACTTTTAGAGTGACCACCTAATAGTGTGGGATGCCATAAGGAATATTTTTGTAGAGTGACCACCTAATAGTGTGGGATGCCATAAGGAATATTTTTGTATCTTTACTTTTCTGTACTGTTTTCATAAACTAATGTTACTTTTTTTCTTAGCAGCTTAAAACAACATACATTTATTATCTCCATGGGTCAGGAGTCTGGACAGAGTTTGGCTAGGTGTTCTATAATCAAGGTGTCTGCTGAGCTGTGATCTTTTCTGGAGCTTGGGCTCTTCTTTCAAGCTCATGTGATTGCTGACAAAGTTGAGTCTTTGTGGTTGTAGGACTAAGATTCCTGTTTTCTTGGAGGCTGTCGTCTGGGAGCATTCTGAGCTCTTAGAGGCCACCTGCAGTTCCTTGATATGTGGCCTTTTCACAGACAGACCCACAACATAGCAGGTGACTATTGTAGGTCACCAAGAGAATTTCTCAGGGTTTTACTTTCATAACTGGGAAAAAAATTCAATTAATTAAAAAAATTTTCTTTGTGACTGTGAAATTTTGATTTATCTAAAAATATTTCTGAGAAGGAAGAGAACCATCTGAGAAATATATTTCTACCATTGTATCTCAGAAAAGCCCATTTGCAAGTATATTTTGCCGTGGAAGAATAAATAGGATCCATGTTGCTTTCTCTGAAACAGTCTTTTCCTTTTGAACACATTCCAGCTTCCTGTGTGGGACAGGAAGTTAACTGGGCTTTTTGTTTTGTAAATGCTGATCGAAAGAAACTCGGAGCACATGCTGCCTTTTGAACCGCTTAGCATCATTGCCACTATTCTGCCCACCAGGTAGATGCTGTTTTGGTGTCATGGAGTCCCACTATGTGGGAGAGCCATGGTTGAAACCTAACTAGAACTAAAGGGGTTCTGGGTTTTCCTCTTAACCAGTTAGTCTCTTTAAGAGCATAACCGAACTATTTCTGTGTATCTCAAGGATAGCATTTGCAACTTACAGGGCAGGAAAGCGAACATCAGTGACTTGCAACTTTTAGGCTTCGACTCCAGACAAGATTATTTGTCTTACTCTGAGGTGAGCATTACAACTTTAAAGCATTGTTTTCATATTTAAAATTCTTTGCTTAAAAAGTGACAATCCCTTTTAAAATCAAGCGTGTTCTAACAAGATGTAGATATTTAACTCACTCAAAAAATAAAGACACAGAGGCAAATGTATAAATTGAGTAAGATTCTTAAACTCTTATCCATCCATTTCCAATTTCTCTCTCAATATTCTTGCTGCAAACAAACAAAACAGAACAAAACAAAACATATCCCCGTGTCTTTGTTATCATTATTCTTTTGAGGACAATGTAAAATTCTAGAAAATAATCTTTCTTCTTTAAAGCTTAAGTAAACAAAATTGTACATTTCTGGATTTGCACTGATCCAAATAATGTGCATTTTTTAGATTAAAAAAATCAAGTTTTATTTCAAACTACTTATTGAAACAGGAACATTTTTTGTTCATTAGTTATTTAATGTTTCCCATTTTCTTTCTATCTTTCTAAAAAAATTCAACATTTTTTTATCTGTATTCCCTGGATGAAATCTAGATGAACCTTTAAGAAACTATTTTAACATCAAATAATGAAGGGAAATAAACAAAATAGCTCTCAAGAATGGGATTTAGTTCAGTGTGATTATCACTGCATTACTGACCAGTTTTTAGCTTCATCAGTAAACAGAGTTGCAAAGTAAACATTTTTTATTTCTAATCAAATTCCAGAATTAAATAATTTTTATTTTAATATTGCTCATTTTGTATGTCATCCAGTGATTTTCAAATATTACCAACCAACCCAATCTACTTTTTATTGCCCTTAGCAAAAACAAACTAAAAAAAAAAAATCACAGGTGTCCATATATACCCCTTGACCTGTGTGTATGTTCACTAATTTTGGGTATATTTAAAAACAGGGTGTTGTTCTTGAAGCTTGAAGCTATATCAAAAAAGACAGGGAGAAAGAGGTAAAGATGTCATTCTTTTGGTCTAGGATTTTTTATTTTTTGGAAACAAAATATTTTTGTCAGATTTTTCTTGGTTACTATTAGATTCATGTTTGGTAGTGGGTCAAGATTGTGAAGCATAGGGAAAATTCTATGAATACTTTCTACATCTTTGAAAATTAATTGCCTCCAAATGTGGATAAAGCTTACAAAATACAGCCAACTTCAAAACTTGTTTTAATCTCCATCAAATACCTCTAGGTTTCATGAACCCAAATGATTACCACCAATTAGAAGGGAATTATTTTCAAGAGTCTTTTTCTTGAACAAAGACACAAAAGCAATTCAATGGAGCAAAGATAGACTTTTCAACAAATGGTGCTGAACAACCGGGTAGCCACATGCAAAAAATAAATGAATATAGACATGGATCTTACACCCTTTACAAAAATGAACTCAAAATAGATCATAGACCCAAATGTAACATACTAAATTATAAATCTGCCAGAAGGTAACATGGGAGAAAACCTAGATGACCTTGGGGATTGTGATGACATTTTAGAGACAGCACCATCGGCACAATACATGAATGAAATAATTGATAAGCTGAAATCTGTTAAAAGTGAAAATCTCTTCTCTGTGAAAGATACTGTCAAGAGAATGAGAAGATAAGCCACAGATTAGGCAAATATATTTGCAAAAAAACACATCTATAATAAAGGACTGTTATCCCAAATATACAAAGAACTCTTAAAAGTCAACAATAAGAAAACAATGTGATTAAGAAATGGGCTAAAGACCTGAACATATGCCACACCAGAGATGGTATATACATGGCAATCATCTCCAGCAATTTTTCAATTACAGTTTAGTTTTTCCTCACCTGACACTGGTTCCTGCAGAGGTTTCTTTCAGTGAGTTCTGCTCTCATAAATTGTGATTCTCTATATTTGCATCTCTCTTCAATTTTTTAGGCAGTGGTTTTCCTTGTGACCTCACTTCTCTGGGGAATCCAAGAAAGATTGTTGATTTTTCAGTTTGTTCAACTTTTTTGATGTTGTTAGGATGCAGTGATGATTCCCAAGCTCCTTACATGCCAGATTGGAAGTCCCATGTTTTCTTTTTAATGTATTTATTTTTAAGTTTTCTAAACAGACTGTAAGTTCCATAGATCAGAATCTGTGGAACTCATACAGAGCTCTATCTTCTGGACCAGCAAAAATGTGTGGCACACAATACATTCTCAAGAAATATTTACTGAGTGAATGAACGAATGAATGAATAATGGCAAATCTATATCTTCTGTCTTTTTAAATCTGCTCTATCCCACGGTATTAACAGTGCTTATAAGTGTTGCTTTTTATTTTATTATGAGACATGCTTGCTTCTAGCATCTAATAATCCTCAAATACCTTAAAATGTTTTATAGCAATTTTCTGATTGTATTTTTCCTCCTTCAGACAATTTTCCTCTTAAACACATCTCTTTATGGGTTTTATTAATTACTCTCAATATTCTACTTTTTGTGGGTATTCCTTAGAGTATAGTTCATATTTCATCTCACAATCAAGTCTCTACTTTTCAACGTATTTGTTCCCACTGTTTATCTGATGTGCCTCTGGAAAGAAGCCTTTTGGTAGTGTGAAATAGTATACTTACAAGTATATTGGGATTACCACTCAGTATGGAATCAAAGTGAGTCACTAAGTATCTGGTAAGGGTTTCCTTCTAAATTAAGTACTCTGTCAGACATTTAACAATACTCCACTATATCAACTCATTAGATGACTAGGAAAGCATCCATCACCCTGTATGCTAAAAAGGAACATATCAGTGAATTGTTCTGAAAGTCTCTTGATAGTCAGTGACTTACACTGAGTTTCCATCCAGAAGGTATTCTGCCTCTTGATTATGGATAGCCAAATAACTGAAAAGGCTCCACATATTCCAGAAACAGTCATCTTTACTTCTGACCTGGTGTGCTGCCAAATAAGTGGCTTGTAATCTAAGATCTTAAAGGTGGTAAACATTAAGTAATATTAATTCTTTTTTATTAAACAACAAAATGGGTTTCATAACATTTTATAATTAATTTTTAAAAAGTAATTACTCAAGTTTAAGCTTACCACATTCAGCAAATAAAAATATAAGACACCAAGTTGAATTTTAATTTCAGATAAATAAATACTTTTTTAGTATGAATAAACACTTTGTAGTATATGTATATCCCATGCAGTATTTGTCCCAGGTAGTACTTGAAACAAATTTATACTATAAAATTCATTGTTGTTTATTTGGATTTCAATTTTTTTAGCTTGAATTTCAAATTTAATACTTGCCTGGCAACCCTACTCAAGTTGCACATCTTATAAAACAATTGGAGACATACGGTAGAGAGATGTTTAGGGAATCGGTGCTCTTTGTTTTATTTAGATCAAGAGTTTGATTGCATTTTGTGTTAAGAATATTTTTGATGAAAGGATGAGGTAAATTATGTGGAGGCCAAATAAATGAGTCAGAATTGCAGTAGGAGAATTTTGATTAGGTTTAAGGAAAGTTATTTTGACTGAATAGATACTAGATTTCAGACATATTTCCTCGGAATAGAAATTTCCTCAACCTAATATTTTCATGATCCCAGATCCTCTGAGATATTACTGACTATAAACTTATGACATCTTAGGTACAGAGACCAGATGTTTTGAATAATGGAAAAAATAGATTGAATTTTTATGAAAACTTAGATTGTTAATAATTTACTTGTTATGGCTCAGAGGAATAATTACTTGAAAGGAACTGAAAGTAGTGTTCAGTAGGAATTTTTGTAGGCCTAGATCCTGAGAGAAGTGTTCTAGAAAGAAGGGATTAATATTTGAAAATAATTTTAAATTTAGGTTTTTACCCAAGAGTTTTCTATTTGAAAGTAGACTGTAAGCATCCAGATTTTGGTATCGCCCACAGTACCTTAAAAATCAGATGCTCAGTAAATATTTTCCAACTGGGAGATTAAAATTTACAGTTTGTATGGAGGGAAGCATTTGTCCTTGAACACACTGTCTCTATGTGCCATAACAGCAGATCTTCCAGCAAATAAATATGGAGAGTTTGCTACCCTATTCATAGCACTGCCAAGCTGTCAAATCATCTTTGAATGTCTTTTGTTGGTGTGTCCCAAGTTATTTTCTTCCCACTGATGTCATCCACACAGTCTTGTTTTTCTGGTTCTCCTTTGAACACTTTGATATCCTCCTGCCTTCCTCTTGCTGCTTCCAGCGTCCATCATGTTCCCTTTGCCTTTCTGATTTATCACTCCCATTTCCTGCATGTGTTCCCAGAGTAGTGTTTGCTCCATTAGAGGTATTTCCTTGCGGATGGTTCTGCCCAGAATATGTAATGCAATACAGACAATGGAGAGAATCTGTTCAACTGGACACATCATTTTTTTTCCTGTGCCTTCAAGTAAATATGTTATTTATCTCCAAGTTGTACTGCTTAAGCACCCTCATGCTTGGTGCAATTTATCTGGTGGAAGTAAGACCGCACTGGTGGAAGTAAGACAATGTTTCTTGAATCTTTGTTTACAAAAAACTATTTTGACTGTTAATTTTTAAAAATATATTTCCTTTATTTCTTTTTCCCACCACCTCTCTCCTTAAGGCACAATCTTTATAAAAGGATTCGGCAGTTCCCAAATCATTTAATGAAATTTCATCTAAACTTTTGAATAGGTAATATAAATGCAAGTTATAAAATCTAAAATCCAAAAGGTACAAATAATTTGGAGAGAAAAAAGCTGCCCTGCCCCCTACTCCAGTGGCTGAGCAACCCATCTGGTAAGCAAATACTATTAGTTGGAGAATCTCTCCACAGATGAACTATACTTACAGAAACATATACATCTTTTTTTAATGTAAAAAGAAGTATACATTAAATATTCTGCCATTTGCTTTCTTAAAATATTTAATATTTATTAGGCATATAATCCAATTTCAGTACATATAGAGCTTTCTCTTTTTAAAAATGATTGTTTAATAACAGACACTGAGGCCTACTTGACAGTGGAGGGTGGGAGCTCGAAGGAAAGGAGCAAAAAAATAACTATTGGGTACTAGGCTTAGTACCTCGGTGACGAAATAATCTGTACAACAAACCCAGTGACATGAGCTTACCTATATAACAAAGTTTCACATGTACCCTTGAACTTAAAATAAAAGTTAAAAAATATAAAACGACTGCATAATATCCCATTCTATAGCTGTATAATAATTTCTTTTACTCGGCACTTACCGATAGACATTTAGAATATTTTCTCTGACTTTAATATCCTCAAACACACGGCATTTCAGATATATGCAATATCTCTAGGCTAAATTCCCAGGAATTAAATTGTTGCATCAAAGTTGAAATGTTAACTAGACTGCTTTAGTCATTATCACAAAAGGATATTCTCAAATAGGTTTTGCTGCTAGTTACAAATTTCTGGAGCAGAGGATCTCTACAGTTTTCCTTCCCACCAGGTGCACAGCTTATTTTGGCTATTATTTACATTCTGAATACCTATGGAATTAAGTTAAATTTTCAGCATTCTCAGGAAGTGTACTATTCAAAATATTACAAATAGTAGTCATAACTAAGATGAATAGTAACTAAGGTGGTAACTAAGTACTAACTAAGTTGAACAATAACTGAGGTGGATCTGTACAAAGTGTAAAGAATGGTCAGTAATTCATTTCCTTTTAACTTTTGATTTACTGAAATTTGAGAACTGAAAATTTTATATAAAGGATTTGCCTTTAATAATTTCATGAGAACGGTTTGTCTTCATATGGCAGTTGAAGAGACCACTTGGAGGACACTTCAGACTCTAAAATATAGAGAGCATTGGCCAGGTGCAGTGGCTTACACCTGTAATCCCAGCACTTTGGGAGGCTGAGGTGGGTGGTTCAGTTGACCCCAAGAGTTCGAGACTAGTCTGGGTGACATGGTGAAACACCACCTCTACTAAAAATACAAAGAAACTCAGTTGGCTCAGTCCAGATCTACAGATTGCTGAGGCAGTAGAAAAAAAAGATATTTATTTAAAAGAATTTTTAAATAATACAGATAATATGGGGTATATGCTGCTGTATATAATATATATATATATATAATATATATAATGGGGTATATGCTACTGTGTGTGTGTGTATATATATATATAATGGAGGACGTATGATAGAGGGGAAAAAGAACACACATCAGAGTTTCACAGTCAGTAAGGTCTACCTAGGTCCAAATCTTGCTCTGCCTCCTGCTAGGAAGTAATTATCTGTAAGTTGTGGTTTCTAACATTTACCTTAGAGAGGTATTGGGAGAATAAGAAGGATTACACATATAGCTGAAGAAATGCAGTTACTATTACTACCGCTACTATTACTACTACTGGTGATGATGATGATGGTAACTGAACAATGTTACAAAACAATGTCACAAAGCACACTGGGCTACCTTACCCTACTACAGGTTTTTATTCCATTACCTCAAGCCTTGAGTGTAAGTAGCAGCCTTTCTCTGTACTATCACTCTGGGGCATTTGCCATCTGCAGCTCAAAGATGGCTATCACAACCATGAAGATGTATTTGTTCATAAAGCAAGATAACATTGCATTATTTCAGAAAACACCATACTTCTTCAGTCATCAAAGTACTGCTTCATACCAAAGGAGCCTCATTCCATAGTTTCTTGAATGTGTTTAATGAGATTGTTTCTAAAATTTGCTCAATTTAAAATTTACTTCAAAATAGCTTTTAAATATTCCTGTCAGATTTGGGCAAATTAACTTAAATGCAAATTTTTTATTTAACAATTAAGCAGTTGAGTCATATCCCTCTGCAGAATATATTCCAATCTCTAAAACTTATATTTTTAGCTTATCTCTTTTTTTGCTTTTCTTACATAATGAAGTGTAGTAATTATCTTTTCCATTTTGCTTATTTGAAAATAACTAACCTTGAGTATTTGAATAAAATATATTTTGACTTAAAAAAACACATTTCCATGGATTTCTCAAATCAGTACATGTGTTCCTTAAGGAACTGCTTCCCTTGAACACCTTAAGTAAGAGCTTTAGCATAAGAAGCTGAGCGTACCGGAGCTGGCAGCCCAGAAGGTGTGGAGCCATTGTGGCAAACACCCACAAACATAGCATCAAGCTGCAGACAAATTGTAATTAGGCAAAGAGTTTTCTCCTCTATATTCTTCTCCTTATAACCATGATGATCAGCTTTAAAATTCAGTTTTCTACAAAAAGAAAAAACAAAAAATAAAATAAAATAAAATGTAGTTATCCTAAGACTCATTTTTCATATGCTATTTATTTAGTCACCTAGAATACTTCGGTTTGATGTCTCACTGCACAGCAAACACATTCTTCTATACCTATCAGCTTTTGTTGCTAAAAAAAAGTTATGATTTGTGAGAAATATAACCTGGAACCACAAGTCTAAAGAAGTCAGTTTAATCTCATGTGTATGTGTGTGTGTATACACACACACATACACATGAGATTAAACTGACTTCTTTAGAATATATATATTTGTGTGTGTGTGTGTGTGTGTGTGTATATATATATCTCCCCAGATTCATCCATGTACCTACAAAGGTCATGAACTGATCAGTTTTTATGGCTGCATAGTATTCCATGGTGTACATGTGCCACATTTTCCTTGTCCAGTCTATCATCCATGGGCATTTGGGTTGGACCCAGGTCTTTAACAGTGCTGGTATAAACATACATGTGCATGTGTCTTTATAGTGGAACAATTTATAATCCTTTGGGTATATACCCAGTAATGGGATTGCTGGGTCAAATGGAATTTCTATTTCTAGGTCCTTGAGGAAGTGCCACACTGTCTTCCACAATGGTTGAACTAGTTTACACGCCCACCGACAGTGTAAAAGTGTTCTTATTTCTCCACATCCTCTCCAGCATCTGTTGTCTTCAGATTTTTTAATGATTGCCAGTCTAACTGGCATGAGGTGGTATCTCAATGTGGTTTTGATTTGCATTTTTCTAATAATCAGTGATGATGAGCATTTTTTCATATGTTTGTTGGCCTCACATATGTCTTCTTTTGAAAAGTGTCTGTTCATATCCTTTGCCCACTTTTGGATGGGTTTGTTTGCTTTTTTCTTGTCAATCTGTTTTAGTTCTTTGTAGATTCTGGATATTAGACCTTTGTCAGATGAGTAGATTGCAAAATTTTCTTCCCATTCTGTTGGTTGCCAGTTCACTCTAATGACTGTTTCTTTTGCTGTGCAGAAGCTCTGGAGTTTAATTAGGTCCCATTTGTCTATTTTGGCTTTTGTTGCCAATGCTTTTGGTGTTTTAGTCATGAAGTCCTTGTCTATACCTATAGTCTACCAACCAAAAAAAGTCCAGGTCCAGACGAGTTCACAGCTGAATTCTATCAGACATACAAAGAGGAGCTGGTACCATTCTTTCTGAAACGATTTCAAACAATACAAAAAGAGGGAATTCTTCCCAAATCATTTTATGAGACCAACATCATCCTGATACCAAAACCCAGCAGAGACTCAACAAAAAAAGGAAACTTCAGGCCAATATCCATGATGAACATAGATGCAAAAATCTTCAATAAAATACTGGTAAACTGATGGCAACAGCACATCAAAAAGCTTATCCATTACTATCAAGTAGGCTTCATTCCAGGGATGCAAGGCTGGTTCAACATACGCAAGTCTGTAAATGTAATCCACCACATAAACAGAACCAAAGACAAAAACCACATGGTTATCTCAATACATGCAGAGAAAGTTTTTGACAAAATTCAACAGTTCTTTATGCTAAAAACTCTCAATAAACTAGGTATGGAAGGAACATATCTCAAACAATAAAAGTTATTTATGACAAACCTACAGCCAATATCATACTGAATGGGCAAAAACTGGAAGCATTCCCTTTGAAATCTGGCATTAGACAAAGATGCCGTCTCTCACCACTCCTATTCAATATAGTATTAGAAGTTCTAGCCAGAGAAATTAGGCAGGAAACAATAAATAAAAGGTATTCAGTTAGGAAAAGAGGAAGTCAAATTGTCTCTATTTGCAGATGACATGATTGTATATTTAGTAGACCCTTTCATTTCAGCCCAAAATCTCCTTAAACTGATAAGCAACTTCAGCAAAGTCTCAGGATAAAAAAATCAACGTGCGGAAATCCCAAGCATTTCTATATACCAGTAACAGACTTAAAGAGAGCCAAATCATGAGCAAGCTCCCATTCACAATTGCTACAAAGAGAATAAAATACCTAGGAATACAACTAACAAAGGATGCAAGGGACCTCTTCAAGGAGAACTACAAACCACTGATCAAGGAAATAAGAGAGGACATAAACAGATGGAAAAACATTCCATGTTCATGCTTAGGAAGAATCAATATCATGAAAATGGCCATACTGCCCAAAGTAGTTTATAGATTCAACACTATCCCCATAAAATTACCAATGACTTTCTTCACAGAACTGGAAAAAACCACCTGAAACTTCATATAGAACCAAAAGAGAGCCTGCATAGCCAAGACAATCCTAAGAAAAAAGAACAATGTGAGACACATCATGCTACCTGATTTCAAACTATACTACAAGGCTACAGTAATCAATACAGCATGGTACTAGCACCAAAAGAGAGATACAAACCAATGGAACAGAACAGAGGCCTTGGAGGCAATCCCACACATCTACAGCCATCTGATCTTTGACAAACCTGACAAAAACAAGCAATAGGGAAAGGATTCCCTATTCAATAAATGGTTGGGAAAACTGGCTAGCAGTGTGCAGAAAGCAGAAACTGGACTCCTTCCTGACACTTTTAAATATGTGACTTTGTACAGTTAACCTAACCATTCTGTCTGTGATATGGAAGCTTTCTGGGGCAGAGATTTCATTTACCTTGTTCTCTGATGTATATTCAGCTCCTAGAAGAATGTCTAGTACAGTATATTGAGTAATGGATATCTGAATAAATGATAAACCAGGTAATAATCATATTATTTTGTAGCAATATTGGCTTAGGATCTAGTTGATGCTAAAATATAGTCTATATCTACCATAATATCATCAGAAATCATTAAGGTAGCCAAATCTACTGGCCTTGATGTAAATCAGTATACTGTAATATCAGTTGCATTTATTGAGACCCAGTAGTTAATACTATTAACTGCTATGACAGATGAGCACCTCCTTAATACTCTCCATTGTTAAATACAGTTTTCAAGCTCCTTACAAAATATAAGAGTGCTAGTTTTTTTCTCCTTGGCTCTTCCCTGCATTCCATTGCCACCTATTCTTCATCTTTCTCCATCTTGTTCTGGAGCTGACTGTTATGAACTGTATCCCCCTGGCACCTGTGCCCTCTGTTAACCTTTAAGTTTGGCCAATGGCATATGGAAATCCAAAAGGGCCTACTATAGCCAGAGCTCCTGTCAGCAGCTCTCTTCCCCATTTCCATCTCTGCAGAATCTGGCAACTATTCAGTCCTCTTATTTCTTTAGAACTAGGACTGGTAACAGTTTCCTGTTGCCACTGGTCACCGAGTTATTCATCACATAGACTAGTTCCCTAACCACACCAACATCTCTGTACATGTTCCCTTCATGTTATGTTATATTAATTAAATGTTTTAGAGTGTGCCATTTGTTTTCTGCTGGACTTGATTGCAATAAACAATGTCATTATCCTTCACTTAAAGAACTAGCTATGCATCATCCTGGGCACTGAACGGGAGATACTGAACACATTTCCCCTTCCTTACATTGTCTAAGCTAATACAGCCTTGTGAGTGGTAGAAATTGCAACAGCACTGTGCCTTAGCAGCCTCTGGAAATGACCACCTTTTAAATATGAGAACACACAGATTTTGCAGAAGCAGTCAAGAGTGTGTGGGTGGAATAAAGGGAAGGGGGAAATGGTTAATGGATGGTTAGTTCTCTACCTAAAAAGGGATGAGGAAGTCATCACCTATCTTCTTCGCTGACACTTCTCTTTTTTGCAACTTGGAAATCACTAAATCATGAAGGAAACTGAAAATATATATTTGTGAGATATGCAGACATATGTTCATTTGTTCTTCATTCAGGGGAGTATTTGGGCTAGTCACATCCTAAATAGTCCCGATGACATCTTCTAAGTCTGTGTTAATAATGTTATATTAATGCATTGCTTTAGGATATTGAAAACATTATTTTATATATGAGTAATGACTATTTTGGAGGTGATTTAGAAGTGAATTGTCTTTTTCATTTTCAACTATAAAATACTTCAGGTCAATAATTATGATTAGGATATTTTATGTTTATTAAAACACACTGGAGTGATGGAGTCTTTTTGTATGTTAAGTTCCCTTCCAAGTTCACATCAGATCTTGTTCTGCATTAGCTAGTCCATATTCAAATGCATGTCACAGCTCCAGGTTTAGATTTGAAGGCATATTCCATTTCAAACACTGGATAAATATTACTAGAAATTTTTAAGTAAAGGCATTTTAGCTGCAAGGAGTAGCAGAGACAAACTGCATGGACAGTTGACAGAAAAATGTTTGGAAGATTTAATAGTCTAGAAAAAGAAGACATTCAAAATTTGAAGGAAATCAGTGGAATTAAAGTCAATGGGATTAGCTGGAAATAATCTGTGGACAGACTTGACTGCTGTTCTGTATAGTTTCAGATTGTAGTAACAGAGGTAGCCAGCTTTAGCAGAGAAATTGATTAGTAAATGGTGTACTTATTTCCTTTTGCTGCATGTATGAAAACTTCAAAGAGATAAACAACCAACCAAGATTATATTAACAATGCCAAGAAATGTGACACTTTATTTTTTAGGCAAGAGGGAGTCATTACATGTTTTTAAGCAAGAGAGTGACATGATCTTCGTTGTACTTTAGTATAGAATTATTTGGAATTGTATGTATGATACATTGAATGGAGGATATTCTGGATGGGCAGATCAATTGGGGAATTGTTGCAATGATTTAGGTATGAGGTAATGAGTGCCTGCCTGAAAATATTTTTTCAGCAGAACAGATGGAAAAAGGGAAGATTGTGTAAAAGATTGTGTAAAAAGAAGTGACTAGATATGAACATAGATGCAAGGAAGTAAGTTTGGGGTCAAAAATATTTCTGGGATACTCTAGCCCCTATGGTGAGAATAATGATGCAATGAGAATAAAGGAAATTGCAAAACGGAGGTGGGAAGATTGGTGAGATGGTGGACTAATTGTAAACCAGCTGCATCTGAGGGGTTGGCAATATATGTTATCAGTGCAACAGTTGGAAGTTTTGATGTGGAATTTGAAAAAGGATTTGGAAGTATAGATGTCAACCTGAGAATTATATACCTAGAAGTAATACGTTAAACCGTAAGTGCTGTTGAAAGCACCAAAGAAGTGAATAGTATGCAGAAAAAGAATGAGGTAAGAGTGGAAGAAAAATCTTTGGAG
The DNA here is from genome assembly GCF_030222135.1 of Aotus nancymaae. NCBI lineage: Eukaryota > Metazoa > Chordata > Mammalia > Primates > Aotidae > Aotus > Aotus nancymaae. The sequence goes on along the minus strand of NW_026988425.1, from coordinate 52,402,918 downwards.
AATACTTATCAGTTGAGAACATGAGAAAAAGCAGGTGTAAAGAGCTTACATTCCCTTTTAAGCTTTAAAAGTACTTCCTCATGCATTTCCTAATTTGACCAACAAAATAACCTTGAGAGGGCAGATGGTAGTAACCCTGAGAAAAGAATGCCTAGATGTGTCAAGTGACTTGCCTAGGGTCACCCAGGAAGTGGTAAACAGAATCAAAACAAAAGTCCAGGCCTCTTGGCTCTTCAGCCGAGCACAGCACGCTGCGTTCACAAGCCAACGTAGCTGAAAGAGGCTTTTCAAATGAGACTTCCTGGACCCTCAGGAGTCTGCTGCAAGCCTGAATAAAGAACACCTGAAGAGGGAGGAGAGACCAAAGAAGCAGAGCTCCATGTGATTTCAGGAAAGTGACCTTTACGTACACACCAAACTTTAACCTCATACTTCATTTGGACGTGGGTTCCCCAGCCAAAATCAGAGCAAAAATCATAGGATCAAACATTCCTTGATGCCCTTGAGCTGTTTTAAACAGGTACTCACCTTCTCAATAGGATTGAAATGATTCTATAAAAACTTCTTTTATTTTACTAAAGCAATAGTACACATCGATCAAAAAAAAAGTGGGGGGCACATTTTGTATATCATTTGTATCTTGTGTTGTGCTGTTCTAAAACAGTCTATGGGAGATAGCCTCAAGCCTGAGTGGCAAGATATCAATATTAGGTTATTCAAAATCGGCATAGCATGAAATCTTAAGAGTTGAAAAGAGTTTCTTTGTCTCTTTTAGCATATAACTTACACAACATGGCCTCAATATTGAAACAGAAGGGATCCTTGGATACAGACATCATGCACCCCAAAAGATTTTCAATAGGATAACAAAACATAAACACACATACAAATATGAGGTCACTTCCCTGGAATGCATAAAATGCATTTTGAGTTTTGCCAAGTGATATGGTTGGGCTTTGAGTCCCCACCCAAATTTCATCTTGAATTTTCATCCCCATAATCCCCTCATGTCCAGAGAGGGAGCTGGTGGGAGGTGATTGGATCATGGAGGCAGTTCCTCCATGTTGTTCTCATGGCAGTGAGTGAGTTCTCATGAGATCTGGTGGTTTTATGAGGCAACTTTTCCTGCTTTTGCTAACTTTATATTGCCTGCCGCCATGTAAGACAGGCCTACTTCCTCTTCTGCTATGATTTTAAGTTTCCTGAGGCCACCACAGCCATGCAGAACTGTGAGTCAGTTTAACTCCTTTATAAGTCACCCAGTCTCGGGTAGTATCTTTATAGCACTGTGAGAATGGACTAATACACCAGGTTTGCCACATTTCCCTTATTTTGTGCCTAATGCATTCTTAGAATTTAGCTTATTTATACTGATGTGAAAAAAAGGCACTCTTGTTGAACTTCTGCTTTAGTTTAGAAATTATCATGGAGAGCAACTCTGGATTCCATGGAGACCTAGATTTGAAATATATTCCAATATGCTTAAAAATTAATAAACTGCTTCCCTTAGTGATGTAAAGTATGTAGAAAAGCTCACTCGTTGGAAGGAAGTAGCCAATTAATTATAGAGAAAGATCTCGCAAAGGATCAGCGCATGAATCCAAGCATCTAACTGTTCCTCAAAGACTTCAAAGCCCTAGGAGAAAGGAAAGTATGCTAACATTTTCCAAGAGCCAGGGACAGTGCTAATGTCTTTGAGTATACTATTGAATTTGATTCTTCATTCAACTTTAAAAAATAAAAATTATTACTAGAATTTTGCACACGGATACAGTAAGGCTCAGAGAAATTGAGTTACAAACCCAATTATAAGTAGGGGTCTTAGAAACTGATCCCTACAAAGACTACCATCATGCTGTTTCTAAGCAGAATCTTAGATTGGTGATACACAGGGAAAAGCCTGTCATCTTGACTGACCTCTGTGACAATTATGGTTTGATCAGAGAAGCAGAAAAACTGGGTAGAACACGTTGCGAGGTGTTTATCATGGGAATTTGAGGTAATGCAGTTGAGGAAGCTGATTTCACAGACTCTGTGAGGCTGTGTCTGGTGCTGAAGCCTAAAGTTGAGAGGGCAGGTAGTAGGGAAGGGCAGACAGACAAGAGGTGGGGAAATCGAGGTCAATGTGGAACCTACAAGACTGAGCTGGAACCCATGGGGATGGCCTGGAACTCCTGTTAGTCTCTCATCGCCTCCACGATGGGTGTTGCTGAGGGAGAAGTTGGTGCCCTTCATCACAGAGCTAAACATGTACCTGACCCTGAAGCAGGAAGTTTAGCAGGAGCATGTAGGGACTGCGAGCCCAGCTGCTGTATTCCCTACTCGTGACAGTCAGCAAGAAGGGATGCTAGGAAGTCATACACAGACCTTCTGAGGAAGAAGCCACATAGCCGCTCCTCCACCTGGACTTCCCAACTCTCAGGCAAAATGTTTCCCATGGCCCAGGCCAACATGGAACCATGGAGCTGAGGGGCTTCTGGAAAAAGATGATAAACTAGTCTGTGACCTATATTTCTTGTCCCTTCTCTCCTACTAATAAATACATTTTAGAATGCTAGTAAGAGTAGAATGATTGTATACAAAGTAAATAATTTGCAGTTATTTGGTAGTTCAGCTGTTATTATTATTAAAATATGACATTCCATGGCTGGCCTAGCCTTCCCATCTAGATCAATCTGCATGCTGTCAGTGAACAATTTGAATATAATATATAGCTTTATTATTCAGATTCCCATCCTAATAGATGTATCTTTCCCTCCCTAAAAAACGTCATGCTAATATTAGGCTTTTTTAAACAAGGCAATGCAAAACAACTATAGAAGAAACAGAATTGAATGAAAAATCCAGGGAATTCCAGTAGGACAGGTTTTATTCAGTTGATCTTCTTTGGATTCAATTGACTATCATAGAGCTATGTCTTTACTCTTTTGTCTACTTTGTAGTTTTTCAGTTATTGCTTAAACAAAGTGTTGCTCTGAGCATTCTATACAGTTTCTCTTGGGAAACTGTATAGGAGTAGTCATGCTAAGTAAGAGAATATGCCAAGTTTTAACTTTGTAGGATGTGTCAAATTGTTTTTCAAAGTGGATATAACAATTTTCACCCCCACCAACAAAGCATATTGGATCCCCTTAGTTTACATTCTGTACAATATTTAAAATAATCAGGCTTTCAAATTTTTGTCATTTTAATGAGTATAAAATAATATGTCATTGTGGTATTTGTTTGAGTACTAATGAGATTGAACATATCTTTATATATGTATATAGCTGTTATTTATTCATGTCTTTTGCCCATTTTTGTATTGGGTAGACAGTACTTTTCTTATTGAAATGTATGAATTAGATATTCGTGAAACAATTCTTGGTAAATGTGTTGCAAATCACTTCTTCCAAGTTATGCTTGTATTTTAACTTTCATGTTTCAATGAAGAGTTATGTTTAATTAAATCATACTTAATAATCTTTTTTCTATAGTTAATACATTTATGTCTTTTTCAAAAATTATTTCCTACTCCACGGTGAGAAATTTTTCTCTAAAATTTGTTTTACATCTAACCTCTAAATTCTTAATCCATAGGAAGTCATCTTTATGTATAATTTTAGAAAAATAAAGATGTCAACAATGTTTCAGCTTTGTTGGTCAGAGGTTTCTTTTTCCCTAGGAATCTGTCTTGCCATCCTTTTCATATCAAAGCTATGTTTACGCATGGTTCTGTGGGGCTCTGTTCTTTTCTTTTTATTGTACTTTAAGTTCTGGGGTACATGTGCAGATTATGCAGGATTGTTGCATAGGTACACACATGCAATGGTGGTTTGCTGCCTCCATACCTCCCCTCGTCACCTACCTCAGGCATTTCTCCCAATGTTATCCCTCCCCAACCTCCCCACCTGCTGCTGTCCCTCCCCTAACCAACCTGCAACAGACCCCAATTATGTGATGTTCCCCTCCGTGTGCCCATTCTCATTGTTCAACACCTGCCTATTCGTGAGAACATGCAGTGTTTGGTTTTCTATTCTTGTGTCACTTTGCTGAGAATGATGATTTCTAGAATCATCCATATCCCTACAGAGGACATGAACTCATCGTTTTTATGGCTACATAGTATTCTATGGTGTATATGTGCCACATTTTCTTTATCCAGTCTATAATTGATGAGCATTTGGGTTGGTTCTAGGTCTTTGCTATTGTAAACAGTGCTGCAATGAACATACGTGTGCGTGTGTCTTTATAATAGAATGATTTATAATCCTTTGGATATATACCCAGTAATGGGATTGCTGGGTCAAATGGAATTTCTATTTCTAGATCTGTGAGGAATTGTCACACTGTCTTCCATAATGGTTGAACTAATTTACACTCCCACCAACAGTGTAAAAGTGTTCCTATTTCTCCACATCCTCTCCAGATTTTTTGATGATTGCCATTCTAACTGGCATGAGATGGTATCTTAATCTGGTTTTGATTTGCATTTCTCTAATGATCAGTGATTATGAGCATTTTTTCATTGTTTCTTGGCCTCATATATGTCTTATTTTGAAAAGTGTCTGTTATTATCCTTCACACACTTTTGAATGGGTTTGTTTGTTTTTTTTTTTTTTCTTGTAAATCTGCTTTAGTTTTTTTGTAGATTCTAGATATTAGCCCTTTGCCAGATGGGTAGATTGCAAAAATTTTTTCCCATTCTGTTGGTTACTGGTTCACTCTAATGATTGTTTCTTTTGCTGTGCAGAAACTCTTAAGTTTAATTAGATCCCATTTGTCTATTTTGGCTTTTGTTGCCATTGCTTTTGGTGTTTTAGTCATGAAGTCCTTGCCTATGCCTATGTCCTGAATGGTATTGTCTAGGTTTTCTTCTGGGTTTTTATGGTGTTAGGTCTTATGTTTAAATATTTAATCTGTCTGGAGTTAATTTTTGTATAATGTATAAGGAAGGGGTCCAGTTTCAGCTTTCTTCACATGGCTAGCCAGTTATTCCCAACATCATTTATTAAACAGGGAATCTTTTCCCCCTTGCTGGTTTTTGTCAGGTTTTTCAAAGATCAGATGGTTGCAGATGTGTGGTGTTGCTTCTGAGGTATCTGTTCTGTTCCATTGGTCTACATCTCTGTTTTGGTACCAGTACCATGCTGTTTTGATTACTGTAGCCTTGCAGTATAGTTTGAAGTCAGGTAGTGTGATGCCTCCAGCTTTGTTTCTTTTTGCTTAGGACTATCTTGGCTATGCAGGCTCTCTTTTGGTTCTATATGAAGTTTAAAATGTTTTTTCCAGTTCTGTGATGAAAGTCGATGGTAGCTTGAAGGGGATAGCATAGAATCTATAAATTACTTAGGGCCGTATAGCCATCTTCACAATATTCATTCTTCCTAACCATGAGCATGGAATGTTTTTCCATCTGTTTGTGCCCTCTCTTATTTCCTTGAGCAGTGGTATATAGTTCTCCTTGAAGAGGCCTGTTAGTCAATGCAGATTCTTCATAGTGTTGATGGTCTTTATAATTTGGTATATTTTTGTAGTGGCTGGTACTGGTTGTTCCTTTTCATGTTTAGTGCTTCTTTCAGGGACTCTTGTAAGGCAGGTCTGATGGTGATGAAATGTTTCAGCAATTGCTTGTCCTTCCCTTATGAAGCTTAGTTTGGCTGGATATGAGATTCTGGGTTGAAAGTTTTTTCTTTAAGTATGTTGAACATTGACTACCTCTCTCTTCTGGCTTGTAGGGTTTCTGCTGAGAGATCTACTGTGAGTCTGATGGGCTTCCTTTTGTGGGTGACTTGACCTTTCTCTCTGGTTGCCCTTAGAAATTTTTCCTTCATTTCAACCCTGGTGAATCTGACAATTATGTGCCTTGGGGTTGCTCTTCTTGAGGAATGTCTTTGTGGTGTTCTCTGTATTTCCTGGATTTGAATGTTGGCCTACCTTGCTAGGTTGGGGAAGTTCTCCTGGATAATATCCTGAAGAGTGTTTTCCAGCTTGGATTCATTCTCCTGGTCACATTCAGGTGGCATAGATTAGGTCTTTTCACATAATCCCGTATTTCTTGGAGATTTTATTCATTTCTTTTCATTCTTTTTTCTCTAATCTTGCCTTTTCATTTTATTTCATTGAGTTGATCTTCAATCTCTGATATCCTTTCTTCTGCCTGATTGATTCAGCTATTTAAACTTGTGTACGTTTTGCAAAGTTCTTGTGCAGTGTTTTTCAGCTCCATCAAGTCATTTATGTTCTTCTCTAAGCTGGTTATTCTAGTTAGCATTTTGTCTAATGTTTTTTCAAGGTTTTTAGTTTCTTTGCATTGGGTTAGAAAATGTTCCTTTAGCTCAGAGAAGTTTGTTATTACCCACTGTATGAAGCCTGCTTCTGTCAATTCATCAAACTCATTCTCCATCCAGTTTTGCTCTTTTGCTGGTGAGGAGTTGTGATCCCTTGGAGAAGGAGAGGTGTTCTGGTTTTTGATGATTTCATCCTTTTTGGACTGGTTTTTTCTCATCTTCCTGGGTTTATCTACCTTTGATCTTTGAAGTTGGTGATTTCGTATGGGGTCTCTGAGTGGATGTCCTTTCTGTTGATGTTGAAGCTGTTTCTTTTTGTTTTTTAATTTTCCTTCTAACAGGCCCTTCTGCTGTAGGACTGCTGGAGATTCACATCAGAACTTGCTTACCTGGAAATCACCCATGGGGCTGCAGAACAGCAACGATTGCTGCCTAATCTTTCCTCTGGTAGCTTCGTCCCAGAAGGGTACCCGCCAGTTGTCAGCCAGAGCTCTCCTGTATGTGTCTTTTTGGTTATGCAGGGGTCAGGGAGTTGCTTGAGGAGGCAATCTGTCCCTTTTCTGCCTGCAGAGGCATTGTTGGGCTGTGACAGGCTCAGTCCAGCTGCTGTGTAAGCTTCCTCTGGCTTTCCTTTACACAGGTAAGATCGGCTGTGGCGGACACCCTTTCCCCCACTGAGCTCAATCGCCCCGGGTCGAGCTGGAACTGATGTGCTCGCTAGGAAACTCTCAAGCAAGAGGGCTTCAGTTTGCTGGTCTTTGTGGGGGTGGGACCTGCCAAGCCATATCACCTGTGTCCCTGCTTTTAGCTCCCCCTGTTTCTGGGGAGCGGATCCATCCCACAGGCATTCTCTGCAGTAGTCACAATGGCCTCCCAGATCTGTGCTGACAACTCGTCGTGCGGCCGGAGCCACTGCTCAGATCTGTGCTAGTAACTCGGGTGTTTTTCAGCCTGGCAGGGATCTCCTTATCTGTGGGTTGCAAAGGCTATGGGAGAAGCACAGTATCTGAACCAGCATACAGGAGGGAAAGAGTCCCTGATCCTCCATCCAGTTGCACTTCCCAGGTGGGGCAGTGCCCTGCACTGCCTTCGTTTGCCCTCGTTGGGCTACTCCCACTGTCCAATCAGTCCCATTGAAATGAACCTGGTACCTTGGTTGGAAATGCCGAGATCACTTGCCTTCTGTGTCACTCTCACAGGGAACTGCACTCCAGAGCAGTTCCTATTTGGCCATCTTGGCAGAAATTTGGCTCTGTTCTATTTTATTGTTCAGTTTGTCTATCCCTGCACGAATACAACAAAGTCTTAATCACTGTAGTTTTATAATAAGTTTTGTTTAACTGAATTAGTAATTTGCCCTTCTTCATTGAGAATATCTTAGCTAATTTGGGCTTTTTGCAGTTCAATATAAATGGATCAATTTTTCCAGTACCACCAAAAACTTTTTTGCAATTTTGGGTATATTGCATTGCTTCTATAGATCCATTTGGAAAACATTGAAATCCTTATGCTCTGACATCTTCTTATCCATGAACAGGAGCTATTCTATTTTCTTAGGGCTTCTTAGTATCATTTGGAAAAAAATATAATTTTCTCCATGTATGTATTTCATACCTTTTGTTAGATTTACTTTAGGTATGTCTAATTTTTGTTTTTTTATGACTAATTTTTTACAATAGCATTTTCTAATTTCTTACTGGGGCACAAAAATGCAGTTGATGAGTATTTTTTAAATTTATCCTATGTCTTGTGACCTTAGTAAATTTTCATATTTTTTATTATTTATGAATTTATACTCATAATATCATAACAATTATTTTCCTAGTCACATTGGACTGGTTAGAACTTTCTGTAAAATGTTGACTATAAATGGCAATAGTAGACATTCTTATATTTGTTATTGATTTTAAAGTAGATGCTTCTGATTTTCTGGTTTAGAGTGATGTTTATTCTAGTTTCTATAGATATATGTTACCAGGTTAACAAAATTATCTTAATTTACTGACTTCTTTTTGAACTAGTGATAGATGCTGAATTTTATAGAACATTTTTCTACATCTATTTAGATAATCATATTTTTAAATCAGTTAATAGTTTGAATAGCATATGTAAATTATGTTAATTAATATGTATGTTTTTTCTAAAAACTGTCCTTTCATTCATAGAGTAATCCCAACCTGGATATCATATATCCTCTTTTTAGGAATTTTGTACCTATTTTCATGAACAACAGGGTATTACAATTTTTCTTTCTCATTTTGTCCTTATCTGGTTTTATATCAAGGTTATGCTGGTCTTACGGAATCAGCCATAGATTTCTTTCTTGTTTTCTATTCCAAAATATTTATTTGAATTTGGCATGATTTGTCCTTAAAAATTTTGTAGAACCTACTTATAAAATTCCAAGGGCCTGATATTTTACTATAGATTCAACTATTTTTAATAGTTTTAGCAACATTAATATTTTATTTCTACTTGAGATTCTCTTGACAAATAATACTTTTCTTAGTTTTTGTTTTGTTTTGGTTAAATGTTATAATTTATTGGCATAAAATTGTTAGTGATGTTCTAATATGCTTTAATCTTGGACTTTCATTTTTTGTCCTGATCCCTCCATATTACACGGTGTATTATTTATTTTGTGTTTTCCTCCTCTCTCTGTATAACTCTCTTTCTCTTTCTTTTTCACTCAGTCTTACAAGGAGTTTATTTAGAACCAAATTTAGCTCTATTAATCCTCTCTATTGTACCTTTATATTTCATATCATTGATACTTGCTTTTTTCTATGTTACAGCCTTCTTCCTGCTGTGTTTGGATTTATTATTTCTTTCTATGTCCTTTAATGTTGTAAAACTAACTTTTCCGTCTTTTGTAATATAATGATTTAAAGGTAAGCAGATCACAGAACACTGCTTTCACTGTTTCCCACAAGTTTTAACACGTAGACTCTTTCTTACCCTTCAGTTCTAGCTTTTTGTATTTTTGTTTTTTGATTTCCATTTCTTCTTTGACCTGTGAATTCGGTAGAAACAAGTTACTGAAATTCTCAATAGTGGGAGATACTTTTTATTTTTCTTTGTGTCATTAACTTCTTATTAGTTGCACTTCTTCAGAGAAGCTGTTCTGTGGGATACCTTTGAAATGTGTTGAGGCTTGCTTTATGGCTTCATACACAGTCTGTTTTTAAAATATTCCACATGTCCTTGAGCAGGACAAGTATTTTCTAACCTTTGGATGATGGTTTTATATATAACCATTAGATCAAGCTTGTTGGAAGTGTTGTATTCTTCTTTATTTTTGTTGATTTCTTCTTTTGCTTGTAGCTCTCAATAATGATTGAGAAGTGTTTTACAGCTTCTCATTATATGGATTGATTTGCCAAATTTTCTTGTAGTTTTAATGATTTTTCCTACCTACATTTTAAGCTATTTTGTTACAGCTATTTTATTGCCTAAACTGGTCATAGTTTCTTACTAAAGTAAGTATTTTATCAGTGTATTGCTACCCTCAATACCCCAGGAATTTTCTCTTTTCTTAAAGGATATTTGGTCTAGGTACCATATGGTTACTCCAGCTGACTTTTGGTTATGATTTGCCTTGTGTGTCTCTTTCATCTATACATTTTAATCCTGTTGGTTTCCTTATTCTTTATATTATACTTATTGTTCATATTATATATAATATGTATCATTTATATTATATTGTTTATATTTTCTATAAAAACATCTAACTAGATTTTTAAAAAGTTCTATCTGATAATTTTTAACTGGTGAGATTATGTTTAAATGTGTGTGTGTGTGTGTGTGTGTGTGTATGCCTATATAATTGGTGGCTTATATATACTGTATTTATTGTGATTATGATATTTATAGATAACCAAATTTATTATGATTATTGGGAAATCTGAAATTTTTATTACCTTCTTTTTAGTTTTTTGTCTTGTTTTTTCTAGATTTTCTTTTTCTCCTTTCTTGCCTTTTTTTTTTAAATAAATTTTTTGCTCTTATGCTAGTTCTTTTCCTCAAGTGATACAGAATTTATAAACCTACTCTAGGAATATATTCTTATTTTTTTAGTCATTGCCCTTGCATTTCACCGTACTTATTTAATGTAATAAGGTAAGAAATTGAACATTTTAACAACTTCTCCCTGAAAAGTGCAAGATTTTTGTTACACTTTAGCTTCAAATTACTGACTTCCATGTACATCCCACTGTTGCCCAATATTTCAGTTCTGCCCCCCTTTTAACCACATAATCAGTATTAGTATTAGCATTTTCCATAAATGTTAGTTTACTTATTCACCTTTGCTTCTTTCATTACAGACAATCCTTCTAAGAGCTTTTTATTGTTTTCTTAAAATACTTCCTAAGTTCCCTTGCAGTAAGTCTCCTGACGGTAATCTGCCTTCCTTTCGGATTAGCTGTAAACATCAAAAATTGCCTTCCTTCTTGAATGATGGTTTTCTGAGTATACAGCTCTAGATTGAGAATAAGTTTTGGCTTTCCTGATAATTATTCTACTGTATTCTGCCTTCTATCTTTGCTCTTGTGAATTCTGCATTTATTCTCTCCCTTTGGGTTCTGCCCTCTTTCTGCTTCCTAGAAGTTCTCTTGGTCTGTGGTATTCTGCAGTTTCAGTAGGATGTATCTAGGGATGGATTTTTTTTCATTTATCCTGCTTCAATTTGTTGTACTTCATTGATTTATATTTTTTACCAGACCTAGAGAACTAGATTCATTTTTTTTTAATTGCCTCTTTCCATTATCTCTATTCTGTTCTTTTGGGATTAGATTAGATGTAGCTTATACTTTCTCATTAATTCCATATGAATTGCAATGTCACGTTCATATTTTCCATCTACCTTGTGGCATTCATTCTGAATAAATATTTTAGCTATGTATTTTAATTTATTAACTTTCCTCAAGTGTTAATTTTTTAAAATTTGCCTGTTCTTTTTTTGAAATTTCAGCAATTATATTTTCATTTCTAGAAACTCCAGGAGTGTTTTTTATCTATCCATTTTGAAAGTTTCCTATTATTCATTCATTTTTCTAATTGTATCTTTTACTTCCTCTAATATATCCTATATAGTCATTCTGTAGTCTGTCTAATAATTCCAGTATCTGCAGTCCTTGCATACTGAACCTAGATGTTTTTTCTTCTTTCTGCTGACTTTCATTCATAGTGGTTTGCCTTCTAGTGTTTCTCATAACTTTGTCAACTTGCTCATCTCATTTTGTGGTAATGCTTAAGGATGTTTAAGGGATTGCTTTCTACTTTTGCAAGCAGTGTATGGATACACCTCTTATGAATTCTGGTTGAGAGCAGGTGTGCCATTTATAATTTTCCCACACCTAGCTGTTCCAAGGTTCATTATGCCCACAGCAGTGTTGCTATAGTGATTCATCTTAGGACAACCCTTCCCAAGTACCTTGATTCCCACCTATTCCAACTCTCCACTGCTCTGGCCTCTGCACCCTGCCTCTGCAGTTTAACTTTGAGCCTCCTGCCCTTGGCTCAGATAGAGGATTCTCCACCTCAGGCTCATTGCCTCCAAAATACTGGCACCCAGGAGCTGTCCCCAACCACTCCAGGTCCAACTCTGACTAGTTTGTTCTGGGCAGGGGAAGGTTTCCAGAAGACCTCTTATATATTGTGAGACAGTAGCTATCTTGAAAAGTATGTCCTACAGAGGACTTGATTAATTGTGGGAAGTAGAAAAGTTCCTCTTCAAAGTATCCTTTCTTGTTTAAGAAAAATTCGTAAGTGTTAGAAGTAATAGTTTGTTTTAAACACTTTTTTCAAAAGCCTTCTTGCTTTTTGCTAGAAGCCCTATCCTACGTAGCTGTTAGACATGCTTACAGGCATGTAGTACATTCTATGTCCTTGTACTTTAACCAAGATATCTGTGTTGAATGTGCTCACAGGCATGTCCCAGCTCACAGCCTATGCCCCTTCCTTATTTGGACTTCCTTTTTTTGCTCTAATCTCCAGCCAATGGAGATTAGACACAGCAGTAAGGATGACCCCAAATGCATAAGGGATAAATTTGTGTGTTTTCCTTTATTCATTGTACTCTTGTGGCACAATGGCTAGTGGAGGTACCCTTCCTGCCGTCCAGGAAGTAAAAATTACATTGCTGTAAGATCATTTGTCTCAGTGCTAATTTTCCTTTGTGGCACCGCATCTATTTCCAACATTATTGCAACAGGTGAGTCCCTCAGTGTGCCTAGTCTTTCATAATACTGATAACAGAATACCTGCATGCTTTTTAAAGTGTCTGGAAAGTCTCCATTTTGTGAATCCTTGTCCTTCACTATAGAAGCCATGAAAATGATATCCCCACTTTCTTGAGATTAGGGAGTAGACACGTGATCTACTCTCCAAAGCAAACAAATCCAGGCCAATCTTTGAATAGGAAGTGAGTGGCATTAGGAAGAAGAAGCCATGTGGAATGTAGTCTGGTGTACAGGTGGCAGATACCTCCAGGTTTCAGAGATGATAGTGATGCAGGATATTTTCTTGACCCCTTCACAGGAGTTGTGACAGGGGTGCCTGGTTTGCTCAGTCCACCCCACTCAATCCCTCATGGGAGGGAGTGTGCCAGTGAACGAATGTAGGAACTGGAGTGAGCAAGTTCAGGAACTGGCCACTTTGGTGCTGGCAGAAGCAAACTTTGTGTGGTCCCTGTGGCAGCATTCATGTGGGAGTGCCTATGACCCCAAGGCCCCAGAGGGTGTGATACAATGCTCTCTTAGCTCTGCTGTCCACAGACAGCAGTGCGTTATCAGCTCAGTGGGTCCGTTGTCTCCTTGTGTGTGGTGGCTGCCTTCCACCAGCAAGGGCAGAGGGCCAGTGAGAGCCTTTTTGGGTACCTGCACCTGGTGCATTCCTGCCTGATGCCCGAGAGGAATGATATCAAGCAGATGAATTGAAGAATGATGAATGTGGAGAACTTTACTGAGTGATGAAAGCAGCTCTCAGCAGAGAGGGAAGCTGGAAAAGGGACAGAAAGGGAAGGTCACTCTCCCATGAAGTCAAGCTGCCTCTCTCCCATGTCTAGGCACTTCTTCCTGACATCCAGCCACTTCTCTCACCTGCCAACTGAATCTGGGGTCTTTATCGTATAGGATGTGGGTGGGACAGGCTGTAGGTAGCTTTAGAAACAATAACATTCAATTGGCAAAAAGGCATTATTCAGAAAGAACCAAGTAGAAGAGTGTGGGCACACAGGGATGGAAGTTCTCACTTTCAGCTGCAGGTTTTAGGCTTTTTGGCTCAAAGGTGAGACTTTGCCAGGGACCTGCCCCTGTCTGCCTAGACTTTCTCTGCTTCCTCCTGCTATCAATAGTGCAAGGGAAATAGGAAGGATGCCCAATGATCAAGGTCAAGGGTGTTGAGGGAACAAGATGGGACTCTACATGGGGCAGCTGTGTAATATGTGTTGGACATGATTTCTGAATATGTACTTCCTACCTGGTTATCTGGCCTTCTAGGAAATTCTTATGCAACTGAAAATTCTTTCATAAATGCCATTTTTAGAAGTGATTTCTGTTCTTCATAATTAAGGCCTTTTCAGATACTGTAATGCAACGTTTGTTTATAATCTTCAGCTCCATCAGTTATACAATGAAATAATGGGTGCGTTCTCACTGGTTTCTTTGCCATCATGAAGCCATCTGTAATTCTTTTTCAATATGAAGAAGAGAGAGAAAGGTCTATTAGGGCTACAGAAACAAGGAAGTTTTTATAATATGCACTTCTGTTTCACTGGTTTATTATTTTTAGTGTACACCATAAACATTATGGTATTTTAAAATTTTCTATGATAACTATTTTAATGGAATAAAAAAGTAAACACATGGACTATCTCAGATAAGTTGACTAGTTGAGATTAGGAAGTAAACTAGTCACAAAGAAGTCAAAAATTAATTTCAATTACACGGTATAAATTTCTACCTTAACTTCTAATGACAAAATATTAATTTTTCTTAACAATAAACATTTGAGATTGATCCAACATCCAGTTTTTAAATAACTGATTGAGACTGCAAAAACACATTTAAATAGTTATTTGCAAAATTATTTTCTTTATATCAATTCATTATTATTATTTTTTTTGCCAACTTGAAAGGGCCTTAGAAAGCATTTGTTCAGCCCCTGCCTATCTTATTTTGCAGATGTGGAATCTGAACTCAGTTTAAATGATTGGCTTCCAATGTTGATACTGAGTGCCTCAAAATATTTTTCAGTAATTCTACCTAACTTATTTTCACTACCCAAGAAGCAACATATTTGCATTTATTTTGCTTCCACTTTGCAACTGAACTAACCCCATTTAAAAACAAATAATATAAGCTATTAATGAAAAATATCCCGATATTTTTCAAGGAAACATGAAAAACAGGGTGGAATTGTACAGAAGCCAATTGGCTCTCTGCCAATTCGTTTATCTCGCCTAATAATGTTCTTATTTTTGGAAAAAAATATTTTGAATTACTTTAGATTATTCTTACGGTATTACCCATATGCTTCTCCATTCTCTGATTTTTCAGAAGTCTTTGGAAAACAGGCTCATTGGGCCATGTGTACAGCTAGATAAGTGATTTGCATTTGTTGACAACACTTGCGGTTCTCAAAATCTCATAGAATCACTTGAGAAAAAGCCAAACGATATTCATTCTCTGAAACTTAAAAACAACCCAGAATCCATCTAACTTAATAAACATTTTATTATATATTCTAAAAGCTTGAAAGTTTTCCTGCTAAGATTTTAAAATTATATTAAATGGCATGACTTGATTTTTAAACTGCAGTCACCTTTTCTGAGAGAGTGGTTAAGGGTATAACACAGAAAAATATTATAATTCCCCCAATTTTGAACTTTTTATATTTTGCCTGAAAGAAAGAATTAGTTAAGTAAAGTAATAATACACATAAAGGTATAATGAGAAATGTTTAATTCTCTAAAGAAAATTATGTTTTAATGTTGTTTTGCACATCAGTTGCTCAAGGGTGAAATTTTAAATTTTATTTGTATTCTAAATATGTTTAAAAATTCTGACACAATCATATCAATGAATTCAAATTGTTATGTATACTTGGGAATAATGATATACCTTTTATTATTTTGTTTTAACACAGGTGACCCCTTAGAGTCATACATTATACAAATGCCTGTTGTTAAAAGAAAAATTTTAGTTGAATTAAATTTAAAGGAGCTAATTGAGCAATGAACAATATATGAATCAGGCAGTCCCCAGAATCACAGCAGATTCAGAGAGACTCCAGCACAGCCATGTGATGGAGGAAAATTTATAGACAAAAAAAGAGAAGTGATGTACAGAAACAACTAGATTGGTTAGAGGTCGGCCTTATTTGAACATAGTTTGAACACTTTGTGGTGTATGAATAGTTAAAGTATGACTGCTGGGATTGGCCAAGACTCAGCTACTGTTACAGGCACATGTTCCTAAGTTAGATTTTCAATCTTGTCTACCTATGAACTTAGGTATGGTTCTTCTACAAGGACTCAAATATAGAATTACAGAGTCCTTCTCAGGCCATGTGTATTTTGCTTTAACACTGTAAATAATAAACTACGAACATTTAATTTTAAAATAAAATTATTTAAATCAAGTTATATGTTCTCTTTTATAGTTTTCTCTTTTTGATACTGTTCTTATTATATTTGGAAGAAAGTTTCAATAGGCTATCAAACTGCCTTTAATACATATTTTGAAGTAAGTTTACAATACCAACTAAAAACAATAATTGCTCAGACCCACAAATAATATTTATAACTGCTTCTGAAATTCCAGAGACTGGCAGATTTCTTGTTTTATATACCTTAGACTTTTTTTAAATTAATGTAGAATTATTGTCTTATGTAAAAGTATCAATTTTGCAAGACTTATTTTAATAGAAATAATATTATAATTAGTTTACTGAGGACTTCTGTTATTTTTCAGTGCTTTTATGAGGCACAGAGTTTTATGTAAGCTCAGTGGAGGATTTTTTTAACTTGAAAAGAACATTTATATATAAATATTTAAAAATTAGGCCGGGCGCGGTGGCTCAAGCCTGTAATCCCAGCACTTTGGGAGGCCGAGGCGGGTGGATCACGAGGTCAAGAGATCGAGACCATCCTGGTCGACATGGTGAAACCCCGTCTCTACTAATACAAAAAATTAGCTGGGCATGGTGGCGCGTGTCTGTAATCCCAGCTACTCAGGAGGCTGAGGCAGGAGAATTGCCTGGACCCAGGAGGCGGAGGTTGCGGTGAGCCGAGATCGCGCCATTGCACTCCAGCCTGGGTATCAAGAGCGAAACTCCGTCTCAAAAAAAAAAAAAAAAAAAAAATTTAAAAATTTATTGTAAAAAATTTTGGAAGAAGCAGGAATGTTTTAAGAATAATATAAAATCTTTCAATTTTTGCCACTTAAAAATAATCATTGTTTGTGCTGATTTTCCTTCTAATAACATATTATATGAAACATACCCGTTCACACTATGAGGATCATATATGTGTGTGTGTATATATGTTTCCTTTTGTACTGTTAAGATTACATATATATATATATATATATATGTCTGAATTTTTTATCACCCAACATATTTTTTGGCATTTCTTCATTTCATTATTTTATTAAAACATGACTTTAATGGCTGCAATCAATTTCAGAGTATGGCTATTTCAAAATTTGCTCATTTTCCTATTTCTAGGTATTTATGTTATTGATTTTTGACTGAACTAATACTATGGATGCTTTGATCTATCTTTTAAAATGTTTTCTTGACATGAAATCACTGCAGCAAAGCATGTGAATTTTTAAAAGATTCTTGATATATTATTAAACTGGTTTTCAGAACAGTTTACCTTGTAACATAGCATGTTGTCACCAGGGTAGCTAACATGATACATTGGTGAGTTGAGACACTGAACACAGGCATCACAAAATGTACCTTCTTACTTTTGATGAATCACTGTTTAGCCTTGATATATCCTACGAATGGGCTGATTCACTCCTAAATGAAGACATTAGCTTTCCTTATATATGTTGCAGAAATAATAAATGCATTCATTTAGAAAAAAAGAAATTCAATTTCAGTAGTAATAAAAGCTATATGAATCCTTAGTGCTATAGTTTGGATATTTGTCCCCCAAACTTCATGTTAAAATTTTATCTCCAATATTGGAGATGGGGTCCAAAAAAGTTGTTTGGGTCATCCCTCATGAATGGCTTGGTGCAGTCTTCATGGTAATGAGTGAGTTCTCATCCTATTAGTTCTTACCAAAACTGGTTGTTAAAAAGAGGCTGGAGCCTCTCTCCTCTCTCTCTCTCTCTCGCTTGCTCTCTTGCTATGTGATGTCTGTACACACCAGCTCCCCTTAGCCTTTGAGCATGCCTGGAAACAGCCTGAAACTCTCATCAGAAGCAGATGCTAGTGCCATGCTTCTTGTACAGCCTGTAGAATTGTGAGCCAAATGAACCTTTTCTCTTCATAAATCACCCAGCCTCAGGTGTTTATTTATAGCTACACAAACAGACTAGGACACCTGGCATTATGAGTGTTCATATTTTTCTTGTTGGTATTTCTAATGTTTTTTCTTAGCAGAGTATAGAGCTCAAAAAACTTTGAGTTCTTTTCTCCTTTCATTTAGCAGTTGACAGGCAGTACATGTGATGCCAAAGATCAATTACAAACTGTGAAATTGTATTCAGATTCAAGTTCTGTCTTCTGAAATCTCATTTTGCTAAGCCCATAGAGACAATTAATTACTGATAGATAACTATGTTGGCCATAACCAAGGATAAACGTGTGACATAGTGACAAAGGGAACAGAGATATTTTCTGTAGGCTGTTTTCAATAGGATCTTATAATCTGGTTCTGTATGTATTTGATAAGTTTTACTCAAAATGAAAACGTGCATTTAGTAGTATTGACATCAGACTTTCAAACCCAGCTGCAGACATAGTATTGTTTATAATTTCAATGAAATCTAAAATACATTTCCTTTCTGCTGAGGAAGATGGTGATTGACAAGGGTGGGTTGGGATTTCACTCTTTAGCTTCTCAGATTGCTCTGTCTTCTCTCAAGATTGCCAGATAAGCCCTGTGTGTGTGTGTGAATGTGTGTGTGTGTGAATGTGTGTGTGTGTATGTGTGTGTAAAGGAAACAGGAATTCCTTTCAAAAGGATGACAATCAATCTTAGTCTAACAGTAGCTTAGAGCAGATGTTCTTAGCAGAAATATGCTGAAGTAGATTATAAATGCTGTCCAGTTGCCAAAAATCAGGCTCATATTTCTTTTTGCCTTAATTTCAAAATGCTGATTTTGTTTAAGAAGAAAGGAATGATATCCAAATTTGCAACCTTTTAAACTCCTATACCCCCATCTTTTCATGAAGAGAAAATAACTTTCTTATTATGCCTGAACTTGCTCATTTACACAAACTGAGTCTTCTTTAAATCTACTAAAAAATTTCTACAACCATGGTAAATCTTGAAAAGCTAATAAAACTATGAAGATAGAGTATATCACGAAATTCTTTTGAAAGATTTATGCAACATGATTATGTATCTCATTCTGAATTAACAAGCATGGACATTCCTTAAAATAAAAGTTAATTAAGGCCAGCTCTTCCCATTATCAATTTTGTTTCATATTTTATTTGGACATTAAAATTAGCAGGAAGAGATATTTTTAAAAAACACTATTGGATACTATACTTAGTATATGGGTGATGAAATAACCTGCACACTAAACCTTTGAGTCACAAGTGTACCTATATAACCAACCTGCACATGTACCCATCAATCTAAAAGTTAAAATACTAAAAATATACATATATTTCATTAAGATATTTCTCCTGTTACCAACAATTTTATTTTTCTGTCTTCTTTGCTAGCAGTACAGGACATTTGGGAATGCTGGAATTTGGTTGTAAAATACTTTGTTTATGCACATATATTTTGTTACTCAAATTATTTAAAACATTGAGTCTCTCCATGAAGATCAGTGATTTCTGGGCATTTTTGGGGGTTTTATTTTAGATTCTTCATTTTCTTGCAGCATTTCTTCCATACGTGTTTAGTGGTTGGTTTGTACAATAACATGCATTTCCTTAAGCTATTTCTTCCTCAAAATTTTAGATATGACTGCCTCTACAAAGAAGAATCTGTAAATTATTGCTTACCTAGTGTTTGTGTATTTTCAAAACTCATAAATATTAATAAATATGCATTTAATTCCAAAAATATTCCGCAATTATTTAGTGTGGATACAGATTTAATTTTTGATATGCTTTTCTCTTTGACAGAAATATTTTTCTATTACTTCTTTCCCCCAGAATTGAGGTTACTTTGCTATAAGAACATAAAGCCTTATGCATAGTACATACTTTGGCTTTTATGTCTTTCTGTAAAAATAATTAAAATTTATTTTCTAAAGCTTGTATTTTTGATTTGCAGATGATTTAATCTAAATAGTCACAATTTCAGCAATTACATACCTCCTCTTGTGCAAGCCTTATGAAATTATAGTATATTTTATTAAAAACAAATTTGAATTTTAGTTTTCTCCTATTGCTGAACTATCTTTTTCTTCAAAAATTTGAACTGCCAATTTCAATTCAGTTTTAGAGTAAGGCTATTTAAAAATTTGATCATTTTCCTAGTTCTAGGTATTTGTGTTATTGATTTTTGACTCTGAATATAAAATCTGCAAGAAAATGTTTTGCTTCCCTTTTTAGTCATGAGAAAAATCATACTATTTTCAGTAGAGCACCTAAAAGTAAGGTTTTACAGAATATCTCAAGGCAGAATTCTAATACATCACTAACTTCTTTATATGTTTTTTTTTAAACTTTTCTCACTAAATTCTGAACACATTTTTACCCATATAGGCAAATATGCTTCAGCTCTATTTCTGTCCATCCTAAAGGAATCAGTTGAGTTTCAGGATTCCTTAACTGCAGAAGGAAAAGCAGCAGTGTTGTCTTTATGATAGTATATGAAAGGATTATTTACCAAAAAAGAAATGCTTGACAGTATTTCAGCCTTTACATTACATGTACTTACATTCTGAGGTACTGAACTTCATCAAAGGTAGCCAAATGCTCTTTTCAGATGTTCTGAAAAGAGGCATGGGAGTATACGGATAGTTTCAAAATTGGAAATGGTTTGCCTCTTTCTCAGATTTTCCATGTGTTGCTTTCCCCCATGTGCCAGCAGCAATGTCTGTTGGGTTCCCACTGGAGGGACATGAGAGGTTCTGCAACACTTATTATGCAAGACGGGGGCATGTCTCCTATGGCTTGTAAACCCTGACTGTCCACATGCTGTAAAACAAACTTTCCTTTCTATGCATTTGGATTATTGTGCACCGCTGTGATTATGGATAAAATAATTTCCCAACTTCAGCTAAATGTAACATCATACTTTCAGCTAAGAGATACTAAATAGTATTATCTTTTCTGTCAATATCCCAGACCTTGACTCTTCTGATGCGAAAATGTATCTCTCTCTGATTTTCTGAATAGAAAAATGTTAAATAAAAATTCCTTTATTATATTATTATATACAATATATATCAAAATATCATTTTAGACTAAACAGTCATAGGAAACTCTCATTCTAGTATCAGCATAAAGTGAACCCAAACACATATCCAAAGCCTGGTATATCTGCCAGAAGTAGAACATTGATAGGCCTTGACCTTTGCATAAATACAAATGAGTAAAATAATACATCAATTAAATAACCAATTAATTATACCATTCACCTTTTTTATTTATTTGGGCAATCAGTTGATTAAAAAGCAGAAAATATGGTGTTTAGGCTATCAGAATAAGCTAAATAGGAAGTTTGAGGCTAGAAGATATATAAATATGGATTTAAAGATAATCATTACATATATTCAAAATGCCTTAATAAATTTCCTTAAATCACTCATAGAAAAGTTTTTGGGTGGAGCACAGTGGCTCCCGCTTGTAATCCCAGCATTTCGGGAAGCCAAGGCAGGTGGATAGCTTCAGCCCAGGAGTTGGAGCCCTGCCTGGGTAACATGGCGAAACCCCATCTCTACAAAAAAATAGAAAAATTGTCTGGGTGTGGTAGCATGTACCTGTAGTCCCAGGAGGCTGAGGCAGGGGGATCACCGGAAACTGGGAGGTTGACAAGGCTGCAGTAAGCTGAGCTCTTGCCCTTGTACTCCAGACTGTGTGGTAGAGTAAGGCTCTGTCTCACACACAAAACAAGTTTTTAGCATTGTAATGACATTATAGAAAGGGAGGCTGTCATATCATGAGGCAAGAAGGAATGAGACTCACCACAGGGGAAAATGACTATCCCTGATGTATTCATTGAGTGGAATGGACAACTCAATGCCCCAGGTTATTTAAATTATTTTTTCATTTCAAAAATAATTTTTTTCCAAATGTGTACAATTGAGTTTGTCTAAGTCCAATGTGCTTATAATGATAGTCGACTGAATTCCTTAATTACAAGTATTTATTTTCCATGATATCTTTCATCATTATTCTCTGTTATTCTTCCTATTATATTCAGAACTATGCATTTTGAAATGTAGTTTACCTATAATTACTTCATGTGGGTAATATTACCCTATCACATAGATTATACCTTCCTTGTGAGAAAAATCTGTGTCCTATGTTTCTGTATTGCCCGATTTTGGGCATGTACTAAGGTAAGTTTTGCCCAATAAATGTTGACATACTTTGACTCTGTGTCCCCACCCAAATCTCATCTTGAATTGTAATCCCTACATCAAGGAAGGGACCTGGTGAAAGGTTATTGGATTATGAGGGTGGTTTCCCCCATGCTGTTCTCTTGATAATGAGTGAGTTCTCACAAAATCTGATGATTTAAAAGTGTGGCACTTCCCCTTTGCTCTCTCTCTCTCATCTGCTGCTGTATAAGATGTGCCTTGCTTCCCCTTTGCCTTCCACCATGATTGTAAGTTTCCTGAGGTCTCCTCAGTCAGGTGGAACTATGAGTCAATTATATCTCTTTTGTTAACAAATTACCCAGTCTCAGTATCTTTATAGCAGTGTGAGAAGAGACTAATACAAATGCTTTTATACAGGCAGATTAATCCTCAAATCTTTGGGGGCCTTCACAGGAACAGATCTACTATTAAAAGATAAAGTGTATTTTATTTACCTATTAAATATCTCTTGCTTTTTTTGGTAATCCAGTATTCTGTTATTCCCTTTTCTCTATCTCTCCTATTACCTCACACCTTTCAAACCCCATAGTTTCAGTTTTAGAGATTCATTCATTCAAGATATTTTTATTAAATGATTGTAGCTGTGAGCAATTGTGCAAAGAACTAGATCGAGGGACATAGCTATTTTGTATTGTTTCCAATGCATGCAATTGTTAAATAATGGTCGGAAAAGTATCCTTTTGTTTCTCATTTTAGACCTACAGTATTTATGGCAAACTAATCAAGGTCTATGCCAGATTCAATCTATGTGCACCTACATCCCTTTGGGAAAATCAGAGGTCATCTTTGCACCTTTGCTCACTGTGAGTGGGTGTGGAGGCGAGGGTGGAAGTTGTTATGACACATCCATATCCACATGGATGGAGACTTGCCAAATGTTTAACTGGGGTCCTGCAGAGGCCAAGGTGAGCAGGAAACAGGTTGCAGTAGTGACGCAGGGGAAGCCTGGTGGAGCTGCGAAGCTACCTCACTTCACACAGAGCTGCAGAATTAATGGCCAATACCATCAAGAAAGAGTTTAAGACCTTGACTGGCCCTTACAAAGTCTAAGTGATCTACTTTCCAGATGAAAATTGCCTTTAATTAATAGAATCATCACCTGCCCTAGTAGCCTAAGGGTAATAGAATATTGCCCCAGGAGAAATTGAAGGTGTTGTGGGCAAATCAGGCCAAAAAAGGTTTTTATTTTTTTCTAGTGACCAGCATAGTTTGCTTCTATGAAGTATTATTTCAGATATGCAAAGAAGGCCCACATATACCCCCAACTGCTTGCAAATAAGGTAATTCTACCATTAGGCTACCTCTAAACCTATATTTCTCAAATCCATTCCT
Source organism: Aotus nancymaae (assembly GCF_030222135.1). Classification (NCBI taxonomy): domain Eukaryota; kingdom Metazoa; phylum Chordata; class Mammalia; order Primates; family Aotidae; genus Aotus; species Aotus nancymaae. The sequence continues at coordinate 52,379,559 of NW_026988425.1, read as the reverse complement.
TATCATTCTAATTTGAAATGCAAATATTTAGATGTGTGTGGCTTCCCAGATCTGCTGTCTTTGGGACTGGAAGAAACTGGGAAGGAGAGAAAGTGGTGAATAAGAAGTGGGAAAAGGAAGGAGAAAAATGTGAATCAATAGTGGATGGGAAGGGGAGCTAGAGAAAGAAAAATAGTTACAAATGCTGGCTATATAAGCTTTTGAAGACGATTGTGTCAAGATCAACTGAATTTGAAACTATCAGAGATGGAAGTGGCACCTTAACATCCTCGGGCATCTATAAAATGTGAAATAGGTATATAGCTTTATGATTGAGAATACTGTGATTCTAAGATTTCTTCCAAGTTTACAATCTTGAAAAAGTTGTAAAAGTTCTTTGCTTTAATTTTTGCACTATAAATCTATTACATAAATTTGACATTGATGTTTATTTTACTTGAGAATTTCAAACCATGGTATGTCCTGTATTTACTGTTATTATTTTACTTTGGTGGCTTCAATAAGTACGATGAAAAATAATACTTACATTTACCTTCATTCATTCATGTAATCCTTCCTACATTCATTCACTCAGTTATCAATTATATACTGAGCTTAGTTCATTATTTGAAGTGAGGGGGTGAGAATGACGGGAAAATCTAGGCGGTGTTCCTTAGGAAGTTTGCAGTTTGCTATTAATCACATAATTGTGAAAATAAATAATTACCAGCTTGAGAAGCATCTGCAAGGGAATCTTGACGTTCTTTGAAGGATCAAGTCGATTTTTATATTTTTGTGGCAGCACTGTTTCAGAAGATGAGAAGTCTTGTTTAGGACCCACCGTCAACGTTTGGTTTACTTTTTAGAAAAGTACTTGTATCTAAATAGGCAAAGAAGCCTTTGTTGATATTTAAAGTAGTTTTATTTATTTCTATATTTAAAATAAAAGCCAGTAACTCACCTATATTAATATCTCTGATATAAGATAATTTGATTAAAACCAAGAAAATCAGTTCATTTGGACATGACATTTTTTCCCTTTGGGCGTTCTAAGGTAACATTTCTGTGAATATGTTAGAATGTTCTAAATGTCCTAATTAGCACATAGCCAGCAATAAATTAATTTATAACATACAATAATGCTACTTAATTTCATTTCTGAAATCTTGATCTCCTTATAAAGATTTGCCAGACCCACTAGAAATACCTCCTACTTAAGGAGATGGACAAAAGCAGAGAGGTCTTGATGTTGGAAACTGTGTTCCTTCAAAGTAAAATCTGTGATCACTTTTACCTCTCTATGACATTCTTATGCCATTTATTCTTCCCTTTCCTTTTGTTCCTTCTTGGTGCTGTGTGTGACTAATGCAATTCAGCTGGGCCTGTAGCCATGGAAACTATAAGAAGGCAGAAATATGAGTATATTCACTTGTGGGCATCTATCCCATCACCCATACCTGTCAGTTTCTTAGCCAGTAAAATATATTTTATTAGGAATATGAGATGGAAATGCATGTGATTGTTTTTTATCTTTATAAACTCCATGCTCCTTTTAAAATTGAAATAATGGTGTTTTATGAATTATTAATATCCCCATGCTGCCTTGGGGCTCCCAAGGAGAAGGTGTCATATTCAGAGATAAAGTCAGATTTGCTGTTTCAGTGAAAATGTTGAAGAACTGCACAAAACATATCTAATAGGTGTGTATTTATTGAACTCACTCTTGGGACACAGACTGTTATAGAACTATTTCATTCAATCAACACTTTATATAATTAAAGAAGTTTGAAAAAACATTTATTCATGTGTAAGAGATTATTTGATAATGTCATTTGATAACAAGAAATTTACTACCAATCAGTGACTTTGAGAAATTTTATCTTTTATGAAAACAAAAGATATACCTGTCAGAACAATTTTGTTCTTACTCTACTTTAATTAGTTACTCCTTCCATGCTAGCCAATTACCTTTGCCCTAATTCTAAATAAATGGTTTCTTTCATCTCCATTTATAAAGTTATTTGATTTTCTTTCCTATTCTTTGTTTCTTAAGTCTGCAATTCCTTTCATTTTCTTTGATTTCCGGTTGATAGAATCATGGAATATTAGAATTGGGAGGGTCTCATGGGTGATTGAATTCAACACATACATTTTACAAACGAGGTAAATAGCCCAGCCTCATGTGGAACAGCTTTCTCACTATATCCTCTTTACTCATAGGCAATTCAAACATAAAATGTCCCGGAATGAACTCTAACATTTCCCCAAACCTGCTCCTCCCACAGTGTTTCCAATAAAACAAATGTTACAGCATTGCCCAGGCCAGAAATCCTGAGGCCATCCGTGACTTCTCTTTTTCCCTCTCAGCCTGACATTCAACCCATCAACCAGTCTTAATTCATTTCTCAGTTCAAACATGAATGCCATCTTTAAAAAGATGCCACTGCTGACTCCCAATCCACATCCCACTCCATCTCCTTTCAATGACTTACTTATCTTTGTGGAGCTCCTACCCTGTATATTGGTTGGCTGAATCATCATCACCATATTATAATGTAAACTCCTTGAGGGCAGGAACTTTGCATACCTTGTTCACCACTGATCCACCGCTGCAGAACAGTGCTGATTCAGAGGATGTGCTCAATAAATTACAACAGAAAAATTTAATTCTATTAGCTGAACCTCTGAGCAGTTACATTATGTCACTATTTAGCAGCAAAGCTGAAAAAACTTGAAAATTTTCTTTCCTCTAGTGCTTTCCCCACTATAAAACATGGTCTCCCAGTGTTCTCTTATTTTGCTCCTATAGTCTTAATGTTTGTTCACAGTATAACTTTTGCTTTCAAATATAGAGAGCAATTACCTATTATGTAGTTTTATGATGCTTCACTGGTTGTTCCTCCTGATCGTCACCTTATTTCACAAGATCTAATGAAGCCATGCTTTCCTGTTCATTCCAAGTGTAGTTGACATCCTGTAAAAATTTCCTAAAATCTTAGAACCTTTGTAGAACAAATGGTTTTTATATTGCAAACCAGTGTCCTGCATTCTGTATACAGTCTACAGATACATTGTTTGATGGAACTATTAAGGTGTTACAATCTGAGATTTGGAGTACCCTTCCAAGTTCATTCAAGTTGTTGGCAGAATTCAGTTCCTGTGTTTGTGTACCTAGAGGCTACTTCTCTCTATAGGCAGTTCACAGCATAGCTTTTGTGGAATTCCAGGCCAGCAGGAGCATATTTCTTTGATTTTGTCCTCTCCAACCAGCCAGAGAAAACCCTCTTAGGAGCTTGACTGATTAAGCCAGGTCCACCGTTGCTATTTTTCCTTTTGCCATATAACTGTCATAAGAGTGATAACTCATTATATTCAGAGGTTCTACCCACACTCAAAAGGATTATATGCAGCATGTACACCAGGGGATGGACTCTTGGGAACCACCTTAGAATTCTGCCTAAGACTACAATTTCCAATGAGTCGGAATTACTGAGGGTAGACAGAAAAATAAATAAGTCAGTAAAGAGAATAAAAATCCAAGTAAAAAAAACAGACATATAGGCCATTGTAACAGAATAGAGAGCCCAGAAATAAATCTGCACACCTACAACCATCTGTTCTTTGACAAAATCAACACAGATAAGCAATGGGAAAATGACTTCCTATTCAATAAATGATGCAGGGATAACTGGCTGGTCATATGCAAAAGAATGAAACTGGACCCCTACTTCTCAACATATATGAAAATTAACTCAAGATGGATTAAAGATTTAAATGCAAGACCTCAATCTAGAAAAATACTGGAAGAAAACCCAGGAAATACCCTTTTTGACACTAACCTTGGCAAATAAATTATAGCTCAGTCCCCAAATGCAATTGCAACAAAATAAAAAATTGACAAGTGGGACCTAAACTAAAGAGGTTCTGCACAGCAAAATCAATTACTAAGAGAGTAAACAGACAGTTTAAAGAATGGGAGAAAATATTCATAAACTATGCATCTGGCCAAGGTCCAATGTCTAGAATCTCTAAGTAACTTAAATAAAGCAATGAGCAAAATTTTTAAAACAATTAAAACACGGAGAAAGGACATGGACAGATACTTTCCAAAAAAGGACACACAAATGACCAACAGACATGTAACACATATGACCAGTGCTCAACATCATTAGACATCAGAAAAATGCAAATCAAAACCACAGTGAGCTACCATTTCACACCAGTCAGAATGGCTATTACTAAAAAGTCAAAAAAAACAACAGATGTTGGTGAGGCTGCAGAGAAAAGAAAATGCTTATATACTGTTGGTGAGAACACAAAGTAGTTCAGCCACTGTGGAAAGCAGCTTGGAGATTGGTCAAAGAACATAAAATAGAACTACAATTCAACACAGCAATCTCACTACTGGGTATGTGCCCAAAGGAAAAAACATTCATTCTATCAAAACTACACATTCACTGTATGTTCATTGCATTATCCACAGTAGCAAAGACATGGAATCAAACTAGGTGCTCATCAACAGTGGGTTGGATAAAGCAAATGTAGTACATTTGGAGTACAAAATGTAGTACACCATGGAGTACTATACAGCCAGAAAAAGAACAAAATCATGTCTTTTTGCAGCAACATGGATGGAGCTGGAGGTCATCATCCTAAGTGACCTAACAAGAACAGGAAACCAAATATTGCATGTTCTCACTTGTAAGTGGAAGCTAAACAATGAATACACTTTAAAGGTCGGAACAGTAGATACTGGGGACCACTAGATGGGAGAGAGAGGGAGAGAAGGCTGGGCTAAAGAACCACCTATTGGGTCCTGTGCTTAATGCCTGAGTGATGGGATCGTCAGGACCCCAAGCCTCAGTATCATGTAATTTATTCATGCAACAAATCTGCATGTGTATTCTTTAATCTATAATAAAGGTTAAAAACATCAAACAAACAAAATCCAGGTACTGATTATATTCAAAATCTTTTCATATTGGAATGTTACTCTTTCCCTCAGCATCTTCATTAAGTGTATAAGTTGAGATGCTACCTGGTGTTAACAAAAACATGTCATATACTGATTAGTTTGGAAAATTTGTGTTTGCTTGTTTGTTTTAAATTGCATGAACATTCAGGGTCTTGAATAATCCTGTGGAATCTTTAATAAGAAGCATTTTCCAAATTTATTTGACCAAGGTACTTATTTTCATGCCAGAGTGTTGGCTGACATTTAGTTCGCCTTCAGAAAATGGTTATGCTGGTTGTTTACTGGCAGGATTCTTTCTGACTACTCAAGTTTTCTTTCTGACTAGTGGGTGACTTTCAGGCACCTAAATATTTTTGATTCTCCTCCTGCTCCAGAGCTGTAGTCCTTAACTTTGGCGTCATATTGTAATCATCCAGGGAAGCTTCTAGAAATGACTAGTGCCTATGTCACTGGGTCCCAGCATCAGATATTAGAAAATAGCTCTATCATATATACATAAACTGAAGCAGATGCTTCTAGTACTTAATGCTTCAAGTATTTAAGAATAATAGCCATCACTACACTTGTGGAGGATATTCTGTATATTAGGCATTATGCTAAAGGATTTGAAGCAATGGCATTTCATTTAATTTTTGCCATAACTCTATGAGGTCAAGATTATTATATCTATTTACAAAGAGAAAATTAGAAATTAAAGGAGTTAAGGGACTTGTTCAAAGTCCACAGAGTGGAGACGGTATTTACAACTAGTTTGGTCTATCTCCAAAACTCAGGCACTAAAAAAAATTTTGCTACATTGTTTAGCAAATTGGACTTTTATCAAAAGAGCACAAGAGACAATCTGCAATAATTTTTAAAGAGCTCTTCTCTTTCTGGGCCTGGGGTTACATGATGACACAAAACTAAAATCACTTTGCCAGAATTTTGGCGTTGTCACTCATTGAAGCAGGAAATCCCAGTCTTGTTGAGTTGAGAGCATGGAGCTATCTCAGGATAAAGAAAATGGACAGAACACAGGCCAAGAATGGAGCTTGCCCAATATAGGTTTCCAACTGATTAAAACATGCTTCTTTTTAACACCATGTTGAGCAGGCAGTTGTGTTCCAGGCAAGTTCCATCAGTGTCTGCCAGGGAGGGCAGGCTGCTCTATCATCTGTAAAAGGGGGACTTTTTAATTTCTGGCCATTCTGACTGATTTCAACATGGTATATAGCTGATGGAGATTTGAGGTTTCACTTTTGGATACCAAGATCCAGTAAAATAAAAAATATTAATTTTTTTGCATTTTTTTCATTTGCCTTTTAAGAAACTCAGTAACTACACATGAACACAAATTTCAGCTACTCAAAGCTGAGACATTACATTAATTTTTACATTTTGAAAGTACCTCTTTTTCAGACATTCTTTAGTATGTCATACGTATCTTCTCTCATCGACACTGATACTGTCTCTAGGAGATGAAAAGTCTTGGAACCTCCTGGTACCAGCACAAAAATGATAATAAAATCACAAAAAAACCCTGAGGAAACAGAAGCCTGGATTCCATTTTCATTGTTTGCAATAATTCACTGGGTTTCCCTTAGGAAATACATAGAATATAATTACAATTTCCCTCTACCTTGCAGAAATGTAATGAACAAGATGGATTGAAGGTAATCTTGATTAACCTAAAAAAAAAAGGTGTCTTGATTCAGTTTGAATCAATAGACATTTTATTGAACATCAGGACATGGTGAGGTTAGTAAAAACAATAACCAGTCTCCATTCTCTGGAAGCCCACAATTTAGGTGAAAGCAAGGTAGATAAGTGAGGTATCTGGGAGAATTTTATAAGCTTTATTTTAAAAACAAAGACACGATGTGCTTTTGGGAGGTGGTAAAGTTGATAGCAGAGCTTTAAATCTAACTCTAACATTTATTTGAATGAATAAATGCCTTAACTTCAGGTGAACCTCTAGTTTTTATCAGTCAATTGGCCATAATAATAACAATCTTCAGGAATGTCATAAAGATAAACTAAAAAGCTGGCTAATGAATGCAAAAAGTGCTCTTGAAAATGGAAAACTCCTTGTTGTTGCTGTTAATAATTGATAATATGCCTTTGGTACCTCAAGGATCCAGGGAGGCTTCAGAGAAGAGGGAATATCAGAAAGGTAGATGTCTTAACAGTCCACTGATTATTCTTAGTTGTTTACTGAAATTCAAATTTAACTGGGTGTTCTGTGTTGTATTTGGCAAACCTACCTTGAACCTACTTGAAAGCCAACATTGGGCAAGTTTCCCAGCAAGAGTGTGAGCCAGGCTGGGTGCACTGGGGATTTTCTTGTCATTCATACCTTCCTACTTCTTCATGCTTCATACCCTAGCATCATTAGGTCAGTTTCTTTTTCAGTAGAGCATTTTGCTGATTCATGCTCGGCTTGTACTTTATTGTGGCTCCATAGATCACAGGGCAGATGAGTAGGCAAGAATGCGCTTCATCACTCTTGCTCTCAGAGAGAAGGAAAGAGAGCTGGAAGTGCCCTTGGAAAGCAGCCTCCACAGCTACCTGGGTCATCCAAATGTGCTACATTCCAAAGGAGTGACTGCAGCTGAGCATGATTTTCATCTGCATTTGGGAAAATCCCCTTGAAGGAACCTGACTTTTAATCTAAAGTCTGGGCAAACTAGCTGTTACTGTATCCGAATGATTTGCAAGCAAATGTGATTACTCTCTGAAGATTATGATTTCATTTTACTTTATTTTGTTTTCCTCTCTGAATGAAAAGTACCACATCAGGAAGTTAGTGTTTGCATGTGTGATTTTTGTTTTAGTTGGTTTTGTTTTTATTCTCAAATGAAAGTACCCTGCCAGTAATCATTGGTGTTTTGAGAAGACAACCAGAAGCAGTGGAGGCTCCCTACTTGGAATGAAGGGGCTTTATGGCCAGGCAGCCACCTGTAGAAGTGGTAGCTTGGAGCCAGATCTTGGAGCTACCTGTGCGTGGCAAGGATACAGTTTTTATTTAGCTTAATTGTACAGAGCAACAAAAATAACAGTTTCTAAAGACGCTTTCATGAATATTATATATACCTTTAAGAAAATGATTATTGGCTACATGAAGCTTTTAAAAAATACATTTTATACATTTTTTATACATCTAGGCTACCACCTAAAAAGTGGCAGTGTTGAGTGAGATCTTAGTAGAGCACAATGATGAAAGGTCTCTGCACTTCTACGGAGCCAGCCTTTGGTGCCCCCATTGGGGAGAAATGAAATGATTACTGTATGTTCAGCAGCTCTCACTAACAAATGGCATTCCAGATCACCTGGCTACTCCCCACAGCACCACTTCTCCAGACGTTTGCTGCACACATTCTTGAGAACTTAAACATATGGGAGCATTTTCTTGAATAAACTTTATTTGGCATGGCCACAAAAATCACTTGTTTCAGAGCTCTGGGAACTTTCTGGAGATACTGTGTACAGAGGAAATTGTATTTGCTGATCCCTGTAAAAATGCCTTCGGAATTAAGTGCCTTCTGCCAGACACCTGCCATGGCAGGAAACATATATCTTAGAAATGAGCGAGATATGTGCCTACTCTTATAAGGTGATTTATGCTGGTTGCAACCTTGACCATGAGATCAGTTAAAGAGAGAGCAACTTCATCTGCAAAATGGCTCACATCAAAACCTCTGTAGGCCAAGAACATTGCTAATGGCATGAACTTGCAATTTTCACTTTCACGTCACTCAGGATTTTAGGCTTACAATCAATTATGGACATGGATATACATATTTTAGGTGGTAACCTAAGTATATAAAAAATGTATAAAATATATAAAAAGTGACTTCATCCACATAAGTTAGTTAATCTAATGTACCAGATTGAAGTAAAGAAAAGCCTCATTTTTCCCATTATTTTCAGCTTGCTTTTCGGACACACACACACACACACACACACACACACACACCCTTTTTTAAAAACAAAGTACTAATCAACAAAGGAAACTTTGAAAATGGAAACAAGTCTCCAGGGTTCTTGATTACTAGTTTGTTTCTAACTTGTTCCCTTAGTATTTTATTAAAAATAGGAACATTTAGATCTAACAATAATAATATAGCTTTCTCACTGGAAAAAAGCAGGAATCATAATTAGTCATACAAAAGAGTGGTAACCACCCTGCCTCAGTAAATGTAGAACTAAGTAAATTCCTGAGTGTTCTTTCTCTAAAGACCCTGGAAGATTGAACATAGTTCGTAAACTTATTTCAGATAGTTGCTATAAAGAGTTTTCAGGCTTCTGACCTAAAGCTCTTTTCCTGGAAGGGGAGATAGCACATGCATAAATAATTAAAACATAAGTCTGGTGTGAAAATGACAAGGCCAACTTACCCATTAGACCTAGTACTATGATGCATTTAGGAGCTCATAAAATGTTTCCTTTTTTTTTTTTTAAGAAGAAAAAATTAAGTATCATGATAATAATGAATATATCATAAAGAATCAGTCTAGATGACATTTATGTTTATGCCAATCAGCTATAAAATATTATTAATATTTCATTATGAAGAAGCTGAAAGACAAAAAGTCCCAATGGCCTGTGAAAGTCATCCAGCAGAACACAGGGCACCGCAGACTTGGAATTGGTCAAGCCCTAATAGGGGCTCAGAGGAAGGAGATAGTTTATGGCCGGGGATAACCAGAAAAGTCTTAATAAAGGAGGTGACATCTGAAGCAGGCTATGAAGAAAGGGCAGAATCTTACTTGGGATAATGGGACAAAAAAATTCCTGGCAGAATAAAAATATATCACAGACTAAAGTTTCTTAGAAAATAGTGTATGTGCCTTTTCATTTACTTTCAGTAGAAACTAAAGGACATTTTAAATTGGTGTGTGCATGTGTGTTGGTTGGTTTGCTTATGATGAGGTTTAAATTTTTTACCTCTCTCTCAGTCCTGTTCTTAAATAATATATCACTAGCCTTAATGCAAAATCATTAACTTAGCATCTTTGAGAAAATTTCAAACATATTAAACAGGTACCTCCTTTGAAATGGCTGACTATAAATATAAAACAAGACATATCAGTATGACATGCAAAAATATGATGCCTCCAACTTTTGACTGCTTCTTCTGTTTACCTGACTCTCAAAGAAGTCAGATGTTGAGATGACCTTAAAAATTGTCTTTAAATTTAAATTAAATTTAAGAATAATTTTTTAAAAATCCTGGTAGGAAACGAATAGTAGGACTTTGCACCTTAAGCCAGGTAGAAGTTGATGCTTCTTTCAGAGCTTTTTTAAACACTTTATACTATTTTACAAAATCTTGGGCTGGGCATTTAGCCAACAATATATTTCTTTTTATCTTGTGAATGAGGTACATCTCAATGGAAATTTGATGGAATGTTTTAGGCCCATTAGCACTTTTCAGCCATATCTATTACCATTATTGAATGCTGGGTAATCTTGACAAATAAATATGATATCTTTCACCTTTTTCCTTTTGATTGCTGAGATAGCTCCATGTCTCAATAGAAAAATCTGGTAAGCTGGACTTCCAGGGACTTTGCCTCTCTTTGTCCATTCCCCACACCTCACATCGTATATTGAGCCAGACACCTATATGGTCATGAGATTAAGAGAAAGGAGATAAACCACAGTGGCCAACAGCATTTCCATAGGCAAACAGATTAAATTAGTGTTTCAGTTTCTGCCTGTTCTTGGGGAGGAGCAAGAGTTGGGGGCTTGAGATTTTCTTCATTGAGAACTAGTGGGTTGTTGAAGGAAACTGAGGCAGGGACTTGCTAGACAACAATACTATTCTGGAACAAACAATCTGGAGGGTTAGGAAGAATGGATTAGAATACTGAGTGACTAGAAGAACACTTTTTTACTAGAAAATAATGATAATAATATCTAATATTTACTGAATATTTAGTGTAAGTGAACACCACAATAAATGCTTTATGTGGACTCTTTCAGTTCCCAAAATATTCTCCAAAATCTTACTTTCTTTGCCGGTGGCATAATGATGTTCTGAAAGGTTATGTCATGCACTCATGTTGCATGACTGGCTTTCCTGACTTCCAGGAGTTGTGTACGGGAAATGAGGCCATGTGTGTTAGTGTCCCATGGCCATTGTAGCAAATTACCACAAATGTAGTATCTTAGAGCAGTAGAAAGGAATTATCTCACAGTTCTGGAGGCTAGAAGTCTGAATCAGTATCCCTGGCAGAAGTTGAGAGGTCAGCAGGCTATGTTCTGCTGGAGGCTCCAGGGGAGCATCTGCTCTATGGTGGCTGCCCGCTTTCTTTGACCATGACCACATCACTTCAACCTTCAATTCCAGTGTGTTTGAATCTCCCTCTGCCCCCATCTTCACATTGTCTTCTCCATATGTGTAAATTCCCCTTCTGCTTTGCTCTTATAAAAGATAAATGTAATGACATTTGATATGGTTTGGCTGTGTCCCATCCAAATCTCATCTTGAATTGTAGCTCCCATAATCCCCACATGTCATACTGGGTGGGAGGTAATTAAATCGTAAGGGTGGGTTTTCCTGTGCTATTCCTGTGATAGTGAATAGGTCTTTCAAGATAGGGTAGTTTTACTAAGGGCAGATTCCCTGCACATGCTCCTTTGCCTGCCTCCATGTAAGACATGCCATTGCTCCTCCTTTGCTTTCTGCCATGATTGTGAGGCCTCCCCAGCCATGTGGAACTGTGAGTCCATTAAACTTCATTTTCTTTATAAATTACCCAGTCTCAGGTATTTCTTCACAGTGCTATGAAATGAACTAATACAGCATTTTAAAACCACATGAATAACTCAGGATAAATATCTCCCCATCTCAACTTCCTTAACTTAATCATATCTGAAAAGGCTCCCTTTCTTTCATGTCAGGTATCATTTATAGATTCCAGGGATTATGGCATGGCTATATTTGGGGAGGGGACTTTTTTCCAGTCCTCCACTGGGGAATAAAGTCAAAGGTTTTGGAGACTGTGTCACCAGAATAAGAATGATAGTAATAAAAACAAACAAACAGTAAGGCCAGGCAAGGGATTGGATTAGAGAGAGAATGGAGAAATCTGGTTTTGGAAGTACTCAGTCTGAAGCATTGGCAGAATATCCAAGTGAACAATTCCAGAAAGCAGTGAGAAGTATGCAACAGGAGCTCAGAGGGTGTCAGAGACACAAATGTAGGCTGGGTACAGTGGCTCATGCCTGTAATCCCAGCACTTTTGGGAAGCTGAGGTGGGAGGATGGCTTGAGCCCAGGAGTTTGAAGCTGCAGTGAGCCATAATTGCACCACTGTACTTCAGCCTGGGTGACAGAGCAAGACCCTGTCTCAACAACAACAACAACAACAACAACAACAACAAAAGATAATGATTTAGCATGTGAGTGGGAAGGTATGGTGAGGCTGAAAAAGTCACCCACAGAATATGACCCGAAGCCCTAGGGCTGGGCCTTACCTCTATGTGCAGTGTGTCCTTCCTGTTTGCATTTCCTTTCATCTAGGTGCAAGACAGTACCCACTCAGGATTGCGCTATACAATTCTTGTCAAACTCTTGCTTATTTCTTTGACTCTCAACTGTTCCCAAGACTAAGTCATGGTTCCTCTGTCTCTCGGATTTCATTTAGTTCAGCCTTCTATCTTTCCTCCTCCATTGTGTACTCACTTCTGTCAGATCCAGCCTCCTACTGATGTTTCCTATTCTGCTCTCTGCAATGTCTACTTTATTAAATGCCCTAATTTTTCTTAGCCGAGTGTCTTAATAGAAAAATTGTTTTATCACTTATGCTATAGAGTTCCTCTTCTTCCTATTTCCTGTATCAAAGGCAGAACATGGATTCATCTGCTCCTCACTTTTCATTGCCCTTTCAAACCATTTAATACTAATATCACACAAATTATCTTCATTTAAGGTATAGAAGCGCATTTTGTAGCCATACCACTCATCATTTCCAAAACCCTCTTCTACTGTATATGACAGAATCTGCTGTGTATGTCAGAATCTGCCTCTGATTTCCTCCAGAATTTTAGTAGAGAAATTCCACTTGTCCATTCCATCCATACCTTGCTATTGTGTTCATCAGTTCTCAACTGCACATTTATAGTTTCTTTAAAGCCTCCTTTCAACTTTACTGTTCTTCCTCCTCATTTCTATTCAAAACATTTTTTGAATCCATTACCTCTCCATTCTACATTCATGCTAGTGTGAATTCCAGTATTTAAGTGCTTTATCTTGTTTGTTAAAAAATTCTGGCTATACTTGTATCTCTATTTAGCTAGAACATCATGTTATGAATTGAGTGTATTCAATGGTTCAGACCTTGTACTCAGTACAGCAGAGGTACAAGATGAGTCAGACGTAGTCCTTGCACTCAGTAAGTTCACAAGAAGGCAAGGTGAGTATATAAGTAGACATTCTGTATGTAGAGTACACTTAGTACCAGAATGGAGGGCTAAGTCATAAGAAATTTCAGAAGATAAAGAAATTAAAGAAGGAAAGATTAGTGAAGGCTTAAATGAGAAGAAGGCTTTTAGTTAAGTAAGATTTAATTGTGGAAGGAAAAAATAGGCTATGCTGAACTGAGGGATATCACAAGGAAAGTAAGAAAGGTAAGGAATGTCAAGGACACTAGTATTTCAGTTTCATAGGACACCATGGTACAAAACGGAAAACACTGGAGAGGAAGGAGAGGTAGATCTGTGCTAACTTTCAGAAAGCACTACAGTTAAGGCTAGAGAATATTTTATCTTACTTGATAAGAGATGTGGAATCATATTGAGAATTTTTAAGCAGGGAAATGCAATTATTTTTAAAAAAATCAATTCATTACATACTTATTACATGCCTTTGTGTTTAAGCACTGCCTGTAGTATGAGTAGATACAATTCTGTGTCATGACATCTGATTTTAATGAGCTCAGTTTTAGTAAAGGAAGAAAGACAAGCATATATATAATTAATATGTCTGAATATTCTCCTAATGAATAGAGTTGTTCATGAAGTATAATTTAAGCCTAAAGAAGTTAGGATTTTTGAAGAAGCAAGAACCCCATTCCAGAACTGCATTTGGGAAAGTAATGTGTCAAAAGTTGTTAGGAAGATTTCAGAAAGTCAGATGATAGAGGCAGAGAGAGAACTTGGTTTATAATAAACCAAGACAAGAGTAATCATGGCCTGAGCTAAAAGGGTAACTTTTGGAAAGGATGTGAGAGGCACTGAACAGGTTCACCTCATACAATTTGACAACTATTTACACGGGACTTAGGGAGAAAAAAAAGTGATGGAGATAATGAGATTAACCACATGGTTTCCCCTCTCACTGTCTAGTATTACTAATGAAAATGAAAAGGCTGAAGGCTTGTATTAGTTGCAAATTGGGTTTGATTTGAACTCGTCGAGCTTATAGTGATAAAAGATATCTAGATGGGTTGTTGAAATGTACTGGAGTTAAAAAGGTCAATCAAGAATAGAGATGCATATTTTGGAGACAGCTTTAGAAAGACTTGTTTAAATTTTTGAAGAAGACATGATCATGGAAAAAGAAGAGCCAAGAAAAGATTTTGGGTAACACCTATAGTTATCTGCCTGGAAGAGAAGTCAGAAAGAACTTAAGTAAAAGCCAGGGAGATAAGAGTAGAACCTAGACAGTATGTCATAGAGAGAGGAAATCTGATATGGAAGTGCTCAAAGGAGAGAAGAGATCAAAGAGGTCAAGTACTAAGCACAGGTTACTACATTAAGTTTCTCTATGCTCCCTGGTTACCTTTAAAACAATAGTCCCAGTAAGTTTTGAGCTGGAGCTGTGTTTTGAGGATTGGCTAAATGCTAATCACTAGAGGAATAAGATAAAGCTACTTTCAAGATTTTGATAAGGGATGGCCAGGAAAGGAAAAAAAAATGGTAGCTTGGTTTATTTAAGGATAATAATAATAAAAATAATAACTGGGCACTTAAACACGGCAGACACTCTATAAGTGTATTGTATGCACTTACTCATGTAAAGCTCATAATTCTATGATGTAGATTATTTGTGTTACTTTCATATTACTAATTATTCAACTGAAGATTAGAAAGGTAAAGTGACTTGCCTAAGATAAGATAGCTAGTGACTAATTAACAGAGCTGGGATTCTAATCAGAGTAGGACTGATTCCAAAGCTTACTCTCTTAACCACTACACAATCTGCCAGTGCGTCTTTGACTTTGGTGAAAAAGGGTGAAAATGACTGAAGAAAACAAGACAGAGAGAATAGTTCCAGAGGTGGCCAGCCTTCACAGTGCTGTTCTCATTAACAACAGATCCCAGACTCCCATGCTCTTTTGATCTTCTTCACGTCTGTTATTCTGTATTCCAATTTTGCATCATCCCAACTTTCTTGTTTTTTCAATTCCCTCTTCTAGTTTTATTGATAAAATCAGTAAATTACGCAGATGTGGTTCACTGCCTGTTAAGTAATTAACTTTAGCTGTTTCCCCTATTACCTAGACATTTTCCCTGTTTTCTCCATGGGTTATCTCATTTATTCCCTGCAACCGCCATTGAAAAACTTTATTTTCCAAACAGCAAGAAGTTTGCTGTCTTGACAATCTCTAGTAAATCCTGTACACAGCTTCCAGATCAATGTTCCTAAAGACAGTCTTGATGATATCTTGAAGAAACCTGAAGTTTCCTCATTGCGTATGAGACTCCTGTTCAAATTCCTCAGCATGTTATTCAAAGTGCTCTTAAGTTTGATCTTGACCTTTTAATTTCTTCTACTTACTGCTTTCCTACATTCTAAACTAACCAGGATATTTATCATGTCTGGACCACTGGCTGACTTTTTTTCTTTGGGACATTTGTCAAGCCATTCCCTTTGTCCCTTTGCCCATCCTCTCTTTCATTTTCATTTATTGAAATGCTAACTGTTCTTCCACTGTAAAGTCAAATGTAACCTCTTTCAGAAATGTGATTACCCCAATAAGAAAACCACTGCTCACTTGAACTCAAAATACAGTGGGCAAAACACAGATCTTATACTTATAGAACTCCCATACTGTCACCTTTGCACCTACTTGGGATAATGAGCCTGCTTCAAAGCATCAGAAAGAAAGTGACACAGGAGAACTTACCTAAATGTTCCCAGCTCTTGTGTATCCCTAAGTATTTTGAGAGTGTGTTGTTGGCCTAATTTGGTCTTGAATTTCCTATGAAATTTAACACAGTGACTTGTCCTTAGAACTCAATAATGATTTATTGAGTGAATGAATGATGCTTTTAGATATTGAGTTGCTTCTATTTTTTGTTTTTATTTTGAATTTTTTTGAGACAGCCTTACTCTGTCACCCAGACTAGAGTACAATGGTGTGATCAAAACCCAGTGAAGCCTCAAACTCCCAGGCTTAGGTGATGCTCCCACCTCAGCCTCCTGAGTAGCTGGGACTCCAGGCACATGCCACACACCTGGCTAAATTTTGTATTTTTTATAAATACAGGTTCTCATTACGTTGCCCAGGCTGGTCTCAAACTCCTGGGCTCAAGCAATCCACTTCCCTTAGCCTCTCAAAGTGCTGGGATTACAGGCATGTGCCACCACACTGGCTTGAGTTGCTTTTACATAGAGAGTTATGAACTAGATCAATAGATTGCTGATTCTATTTTGATGTGCAAAGGAAACTTCAGAAATAAATTTTACCAGTATAGCAGTTTTTTCTGCAATGCATAGTGTTTTTATGAATGCTGCCAATTGCTTGTAGATAGCAAGTACCAAGTTGCATCACCAGTCACGTGATAATAAAGACATAAGTCACTAGTCAATGTCAACAAATAGAATACAATTTATTCTTATGAGGAGGATGAAGAAAAATTTGAACCCCAAACACAGAAACGTATATAATGTCATTCTGTCAAGGTTTATACATTTTATGACTTCAGAAATAGTTTTTTTTGATTCATAACTTTTGAAGGATAACAAATTGAAAATAAATCTGAATGAAAATATAATAGTTTCAGTTGAGTTTTTATCTCCCAAGGCTTTTTATTTTCAAAAGTGGATAACATTGGTGCCTTACACAAATTGGACTTTGCACATTTCATCCTGCGAAAGTGCCAAGTGATTTCATTTTGAATCAAAATTATTATGTAATTATGTTGAATGTTCAAAGTGCATATGAGTGAGTTATATAAATTCCCTGATGGTTAATTTGTTTGCAGTAAACAATTTTTTCCCATGGTCTCTTTAAAGGAAATAAATCGAAACTGTTCAACTAATTATAATTAAACGTCAAGTAACTGGAACCTAAAATTGGGTAATATTTGCTGCAATCAGCTTTTATAAGAAAGAAACAAATACAAAAACGATGTTGGAAATATCATTCCTGCTCATGCAAGTTTCATGGTAAGTCTTGGATCAGGTACCAAGAAATTCAATCTTTATTGCTCTAACTTCTTCATCTTTAATCTTGCTTATTCAATAAAAACATATTTTTTGAAGGCCCTCTAGGTCATGCACGATAAATTTACATTGAAAAATTAGTATTTATAATAAACATTCTCAGATAATGCAAGGACTTCAAAGAAACATTGAATTATATTCAGTGTATATACAGAGGCAAGAATATGGATCATGGGAACCATAAAAAAGCACCAGTCAGATCTCCTACCTCAGGAAGCATGATTGACTAATGGTTCCAGCTACTGTCCCTCTGGATCAAAGGGCATGCTTTTCATGCTTCCAGCCAATGACAGAGGGTCTTGGTGCAGGCCATCTCTGCTATATGTTAAGACTCTTCTGATAGGCATCTTTGGCTGAGGTCTTCCCATTGGCCTCTTTGTGGTGTGAAACTCTATCAACCTACTCCTTCCTTCCTTCTCTCCTACCCAGGTAAAACTTTCACGGCAGTCTGATGGTCTCCCACATTCTCTGCCCCCTTCCTGGTTATCCTCTATAGGCTTTCCTGTAAATCTTTTACATATCTTTTCCATCTTGGAATTCACTTTACGGAGACCTGAACTAACACCTGGATCAGCAAATGCTGTGGCTCTCAAAGCCTTGCTCCTTGATGTGCAACAAAATTTTGACTTCAACTGAGATCCACCAGAATCTGCATTTGAGCAATACATCAGGAAATTCCTATGTTCAGCAAGTTTGAGAAGCATTATGCTAAGTTAATTGACCAATCTAAACAAGTTAACCATGTAAATAAATTCCATTACCTTTCTTTTTTTCTCTCTCTTTCTTTCTTTCCTTCTTTCTTTCTCTTTCTTTCTCCTTTCTCTCTCTCTCTCTCTCTCTCTTTCTTTCTTTGTCTTTCTTTCCTTCTTTCTTTTTCTTTCTGTTTTAGACAGTCTCACTCAGTTGCCCAGGCTAGGGTTCAGTGACATGATCATAGCTCAGTGCAGCCTCCACCTCACTGGACTTAGGTGATCCTCTCACCTCAGCCTCCCAAGTAGCTGGAACTATAGGCACACATCACCGGGCCCAGCTAATTTTTTAAATTTTTTTGTAGAGATGGGGTTTGCCATGTTGCTCAGGCTGGTCTCGAACTCCTGGACTCAAGCAATCCACCAGCCTCAGCCTTCTAAAGTGCTAAGATTACAGGTGTGATTCAACATGCCTGGCCTTCATTATCTGTATAATCCCAACACTTACTAGGAACATATGTAACCGGAACACCTCTATAATCTGCTTAGTGATGTTTTGTTGCAGTAAATTTAAATAATGGCAGGAAAATTACAATACATCTTCTTGGTTCAGAGAGGTGAATCCACTCTTCTCAACCTTCAGTTCTACAAGGCCAGGTGTGCAGCTTCACTCTATTTATTTGCGCCTGGCTTTATTTGCAGGTTTACCAGCTACATAATGATCACCTCCAGTTCATCCCTCAGCTGACTGGAGATTGTTCACCAGCATACTTCTTTAGAGATTTTTCTATTTACTTCTTTAGAGATTTTTCTATTTTACAAAAATTAACAGTAAACTATGGTAGTAATTCTAGTTGCCTATATCAACATGGAGCCAGTTTTTTTTTATGGTTGCTCACATCACCGCCAGCAAAAAACAAAGAAACAAAACAACAATAACAACAAACAAACCTCAACAACAGCAACTACAAAAAAACCTATAAACAAACTATATGTTGTAATTTTCCTGGCTGTTAGTGTGAGTGTAAGTGGAAGCGTTGTATGTGATTTCTATGAAACATTCTTAAAAGGAAGAACACACCCTCTCCTCTTCCTTCTTCCTGCTGTGTGGAATGCAGATATGATAGCTACATTTCTAGCAGACATCTTGAACACTGAAGCAATGCATCGAGAAACAGCAAAACAGGAGGGGCTTGAATGCCTTATGACCTTGGAGCTGCCAGATCAGTCCTACATGGCCTCCTCAGGAATATTTTCATGTGAGGTGAAAAGAACCTTCTATTGTTCTTAAACACTATTATCTTGGTGTTTTTCTACAATATTCCACTTACCCTAACATAAATCATACTACTATTGAGTGCATACAATGACTGGATAAACATTTTACATTAGGAAAATATAGATGGAAATTTTGGTAAGGGACGATTTAATAAAAACAAGTAGGGAACAGTTCTATGGGATTTAGTACTGTTTTTCCATAAGGTTTGTCTTGCTTTAGGAAAAATAAACATACTGTAGTTAATACTTATTGCTACAGAATATCCAACAGTACAAACAGAAACTTTTTTTTTTTAGATAGAGCCTTGCTCTTGTTACACAGGTTGGAGTGCAGTGGTGTGATCTCTGCTCACTGCAAACTCTACCATCCGGGTTCAAGTGATTATCCTGCCTCAGCCTCCCCAGTAGCTGGGATTACAGGCACCCACCACTATGCTCGGCTAATTTTTGTATTTTTATTAGAGACGGGGTTTCACCATGTTGATCAGGCTGGTTTCGAACTCCTGACCTCAGGTCATTCACCCATCTCGGCCTCCCAAAGTGCAGGGATTATAGGCATGAGCCACCACATCTGGCCAGAAACATTATTTTTTTTTTTTAAGATTTTTTAAATGTGCATGTGCTCCACTGAAAAATAACTCACAGTAAAAGGAAACAATGATTTATGTTCAGTCATTCATTTATTTGTTCATTAACGTATACATTAAAACAAACCTTTATAAGGTACTTATTTTGTATCAGGCACTACACAAAATATTACAAATTTGAAGAAATTTTGACAAAATCCTTATCTTTAGGTGCTAATAACATAGTGGAGAAGCCAGATACATAAACGTATTATTAGTACTTTGTAAAAAATGCAATGGCACTAAGTGCAAGGACAGGATATTTAGCCTTAGATAAGACTTAAAAGGCACATAGGGATTAGCCAGGCAAACAAGGCAGGCAGAGGGAACAGTATCAATACAGGTCATATGTCCTGTGTGCAGGGAACTAAAGTGATTTTATGTGATAGATAAAGCGGAAGGGGTCAGCAAGGCTAAGTGCTTTCTATGTTAGTCTACAGAAAATGGACTTCAAATCATGGTGAATTAGGAGCCATTGAAAAATTTTTAAAGCAGGAAAGTGATGTGGTCAGACTTGTGTTTTATCTGTTGCTGCCTAGTGACTATAGGTTGGAGGAGGACCTGGAAGCAAGGAGACTAGCTTAAAAGATGACTTCAGTAGTTTGCAGTGATGGCCTGGATCCAGGCAGTGGTGACAGGGCTGTGGAAATAGGGAACACAGACTGAAGACATAAAGCCAATGAAATCATCAGGAGTCCATAGTTTATGGGCCGCTGGGATGATGAACAGAAAGAGTTAAAAATAATTCCATGGTTTCTGGGTTGAATTATGAATAGAGTTTGGAATCCCCAGGTCTCTAGCAAGCCAGAACTTGTGCTGTAGTTAGATTTTCTGGGTTAAAATCTCAAGTCTACTTTTCACTATGGGCAAGGTGTTTAACCACTCTGATTTTTAGTTTTTCATTTATAAAATGTTCACTGCAATATACACTGTGTATGAGGATTAATTGAGTTAAATGCATGCAAAAGCACTTAGAACAGTGGCTGATGCAAAGTACTATATCAGTAATTATTATTATTACTTCAGTAACAATCTCAAGTATCCAGAGTTGAGTTCATTATCCAAGAATACATGCCGAATAAGAAGAGAAGTTGTTCGTGAATGGAAACAACCAATATTAAAGAGGTTTTAAGAAAGAGCTCAGGCAAGATTTGAAGAAAATAAATGAGAGAAATAGTAGAAAAATTAGAGGGGTTCAGTCTATGTCAAGTAGCCAAGCAAGGAGAAAGCTCTAAGAACAAAGTAATCAACAATGTCCAATATAAAAGAAAAGCCTGTAAGATAGCAGAATAAAAATGCCTATTGTACTGTAGAAGTAGGAGGTTTGCTTACTGGTGAACTTAAAGGAATTTGAGTGGAGTGGCAGGCCAGGTGACTGAGAGTCAAGAATTAAAAGAAAAATAAATGGAAATAACAAACACAGACTAGCCTTTTAAGAAACTGAAAGGGGTGGAAAGGAAAGTACTGAATGAGCAGGATTTGAGGTCAAGAGAGGGCTGGTTTATAGACTAACTAAAGAATCATGGGAGAGACAGTGAATGATCAGTGGCAGGAGGGGTGGGAGGAAAAGAATTAATGACACATGCAGAGGCATCTGCATTTTGCAAAAGACACTTCATCTTCTTGTAATTAAGGAAAAAATAAAGGAGTGGTGCTGATGTCTGCAGGTGTGCAAGAGGAATGAGACAAAGTTGTAGGAGGTCACACCTCATGGCCACAATTTTTTGTAGAAGATAAGCTCATCAGCCAACCATTTATACTTCTATAGCTCTATTCATTCAAGATACATTGAGAATTTCACATGTGTTAGACCAATGGAAATACCAATTCTTGCAAAGCAAACTGTTGACCCTTAAGGACATTTCCAGTCTAGTGGGGTGCCAGGGTATGTACACATAAAAAGTGGCCAAAAATAGAAGGCAGAACATGACCACTACTGTGTAAGTCCAGCAGGCAGTAAATATTCCTGGAATTTGATGGAGAGGAAGATTGGGACTTTGAAAAACTGGTAGGCTTCAGATAAGCAGAAAGGAAGATGAGCTTGGGACAGACAACAAAAGTCAATGTAAGGAGATGTGGCACTTTCTGGGTAAAATGCTCTCAGAATAATCTGAAAACAATAGTGAAATGTGAGACTAGAATATTCTACAAGATGACTAAAAGCTTTAGAGGTGAAAAGTGCTATGAAGTCAATCTGAGCAGAAAAGGACACTTAGTAATATCATTATTTGGACTTTTTGATCCTCTGATGCTGAGTCACTTTAAAGGAAGTGCTCAGTCTCTGGAGAGTGATTGACAACACAGGATATGGTCACTTTTGGTTTGGGGTGTCTTTCACCATGTCAGGAAGTCTGGGAAGGGATGATCCTGTACTATATTCTTGGTTCTCATCAAACTCAGCCATCCTGGATGAGGAAATTCCAAAGTGGAGCTGGGTGTTGTACCACTGAGCAAACTATCTTCATGTAAACAGAGCTTGTACACTTACACATCCTGCTGTCATGCCATAATCACCAACACAGCTATAGATGCGAAGGGATGTGATAGGACAGGACATAATGGCAGACAAATTAGAATGCTACTGAGGAACCAAGACTCCTTGAATGTAATGATCAGGTTATTTTGTCTATGCATTGGTCGTCTTTTGTTGTTTTTCTGTCAAATAAATTTTATATGACTATTTCCACTTTCAAAGCCAGGGTTGTAAATAATAAACAATAGATGAGGACACATCTGCGTGCACAGCACTTTCTCTCCCTGTGTCAAGCCTTAGGCTAAGCATAAAGCGCTGTAAGCTCTCAGCATTGTCTGAGCCAAAGTTTAAGACCTGGGGAGATGAGATGTGCAGATGGGTGAGGAGTGCGACAACTGTTATGTCTTCTGAAACAGATGTTTGGGAAGGAAGTGAATGAGTGGGTAGGAGAAAGGATTTGCATGCAGAAAGAGTTATTAGTAGTGTATTTTTGATGCATCTGGACAGAGGAGGCAGGCAGTTTCCTCGTTTTCCACTGTCATGTGGGTTCAAGAATTTACTGTGTACAAAATAAAGGGGCAGTACCAGAGAAAATCTGCCTGTACATGAGATCTTTTAGAAGCTTTTTCTCTTGGAACAATTACTGACATTGGTTTTGAGTGCAAAATGCCTAAATTGTAATTCTAGTCAGAAGCACCGTTCACAACATCAGGGCGCATGCCTCCTTGGGCACATGTGGAGGACAAAGTTACTCTGAAAAGAAATGTAATTTTCCCATCCACGATAGTTCATTTATTTTGATAGCTGCAAACACACAAAAGAGAATAGGCACAGCCTTTGGGTGCAGGTGTTCTTTGCTGAGTGCAGATTGGCGGGGGCTTGATGGTGAAAAACCTGTAGACTTCCTCTCCAAATGGAAGCTGGGAAATCATCCAACACGTCCCACTTTCCTGAGAGGAAGCAAGATGTGGGGACAGGAAGGCTGTGTCAATAAAGCATTGCAGCAAAGCCTTTTGCGATTGTTTTTGCATCGTAAATATTCTGCAGCCAAGTTTATGAAATTTTGATTTTGAACAATTGTAATTTGCTGACATTCTTCAACGAAATTGAAAAGGAACTGAGTTTGTGGTCCTTTCCCGTGAAATCCTCTGTAAAACAACACAGAAAGGAAACTTCAGGGAGGGAGCCACCCTTGTCAAAACCAGGAGCACTAATTAGGACATGGAAGATTGTGCTTCCGCATCATGGCCTGCCCAGAAAGAGGAGGATGTGCACTTCTCAGGAGGGGTTTCCTGCTTGGGCCAGAAGCCTTGGTTTCTGGGATATTACTGACCTTGACTTCAGAAATAATCCATTTCATGATTTCAGAGTTGCTTCCCCCAAATTCCTCCACAATGCTTCCAGCAGACTCTAAAAGAGCTCACCTTCACCTTCACCTGCTCCCTCAAAGACACTCTTCTTTAGTCAACTATTTTGGGTGATGATGACTCAATCAAATTAAACACATTCCTTCCTCACTCAGTCAGCTCCTCCCCTTCTTCCTCTGATTGTAATGGCCCCCAACATCCCTCACCTCCTCAATACCCTCCAGCTGCATCTGCTTCTGGGTGACAGCGGTCAAAATGGAGCAGAGAGAACTGTCCTGCCTCCCACTGCTCCTGCTACCTAACTCTGTGGCCGAGCCTACAGAGGGAGATAAATCAGGTTTTAAAAACTGCTCTCTGGTAGGGGACTTGAACCCATAATAACAATATCTGAATTGCTTTAAAAAACCCTATGAACCAAAGTAGCTTGCTCTCTGTAGCAGATTGTATTTCAAGGATCATGAGTTTAGGCATCTCATTGCATTGGAGGGGAAGCTTTGTGTCCTAATAGGGTTATGGGAAAGCAGCTGGATGGGAGGCAGAGGGCAGTCCGCGGTGCTAGGCAAAGCTGCTGCAGGAACATATCAAGTGCAAAAGTGAGAAGAGTGCTGAGGAAATTGTTCTGTACAAGGCTTTCTCCTTGAGGGAGACTAGAACCTTGTAGACCTGCTACATATTTTGTGTTCTCCCAGTTCTTCATCTGCTCAACACTTTTCTATTGCACACCCACTATGTGCCAGGCACAGTTTTAAGTAATGAGGATACAGGATAAAGTGATGTCACATGAATAGAGCTTGTATTCCAGAATAGAGCTTGTATTCTCATCAACACATATTTATAGAGCCCGTATGTCCCTGTTTTTGAGGGATAGCCCTGGTTTACTTCTGCTATCTTGCATAATAATTACAACTTCACCTTTTCACTCAAAAATATCTTGGTTTTGTTGAGACTTCATATGGTCATCCTAAATTTTATATGCCTGGAATTCTGTGAGGCACTGGGCCTACAGGAAGAGATGGTCTTCAGGCAACTCACAGTTTTGAAAGCTAAACAAGCCTAGAAACTAAATGAACATCATCAAGAAGAGCTCAGAAATGATACATGTTGAGAAAACTTGCTTATAACTTGAACAAATAGTAGTAGTTGGCTGAAAGGTAAGGAGAAGAAGGTTGTGGGGTGAAAACAGATCACGATTAATCAGTATATCATTTCTAACTGGAATAGGCAGAAGAAATCATATACGCCCAAACGAAAGAACCATGAAAGAAAATGATCTCTATGGGGTGGTGTACACAGCGCAAGGCTCAAAGACTTGAGTATTACAAGAAATCCAGGTTTGCTAGAAGAAAAGTGCATAGTTAATAGAAACAGATTTTAATATATACTTTTAAATATCCTCTTCCATTTTTTTATACCCTGGACCCCATCTCTACCCCTGCCACACACAGTTACACAGCTGAAGAATGGGGCATGTGTGTACGTGTGTATACGTATAGGCATAGATGTCTCATATATGTTTTCTGTTCTTCAACTGTATGATAATCTAAGGCAAGGGATGTTTTATATAAGAGAAGCCCAGGGAGTACAATTATTTCCTAAATGATTTTTATAAATTTTGCTTTTTCCTTTGCCTTTTATCTTTCTTTTTACTTCCATTCTGTGATAGAATGCTGGTTTCTTCTCTTTTTAGAAATAACGAAACCACAGTAACCAGCCCCTCGATCAAAGCAGGGTGGGGGGTGGGGTGCGGCTTTTTGTTGCTTTCTGGACAGTGGGATATGAAGGAATTGATGTGCACCATTTCCAGGTCTGTACACTAAACCCTTCCCTATCATCAATCACGTGCTGCTGGTTGGATATTGACTTGTAGTTTTTGGCATGAAGGGATGAATGAACCTTACTGTGTCAAGCCATTGAAATTTAAGAGATGTTTGTTACAGCAGCTAGCATTAATCATTTTAAATAATACACTTTTTCTCCCTCCTCACTTTTTCCTATGACATTCAATAAAAGCATGAAAAGATGAATGAATTATTCTAGCTATTCTCCTGTGTATCCTTTCTAACTTTGGAACCAGTCTAGGTAGATGAGGAAGACTTCAATGTTTGTTTTGCTTTTTTTTTTTTTTTTTAATTTTTAATTTCATTTGTGGTCTATTTAAGGATTAAAACTTATGTCCTCACAAGTGGGCCTGGGCAACTCCTCAGCTTATTTGGTTATTCTATCATGCCAAATCTTTGGAGAAACAAAAGCATGTAAAGCTATCAATTTGCGCTCCTTCCAATTATTCAATTTTTATGAGCATGTGGAAAGAACAGTGAGCTGGGATTTGCCTCTTGGCCTCTCTCACTGTCTGGGTGCAGTTTTGGGGGGCCCCTGCACCTCTCCAGTTTGGCTCAAGGTGACTGCTCAGGCTCACTGCCCTCCCTAACTCCTGTTATTTTCTTTACCTTCCACTCAATTACAGGTGCCTTGATACGGTTTGGCTGTGTCCCCATCCAAAATCTCTCTTGAAGTGTCTTGCACATAATTCCCAAGTGTTGTGGGAGGGACCTGGTAGAAGGTAATTGAATCATGGGGGTGGTTATCTCCATGCTGTTCTTGTAATTTAGTGAGTGAGTTCTTACAGGAGCTGCTGGTTTTATAAGGGGCTTCCCTACCCCCCACCCACCCCTGCTTTTGCTCTGCATTTCTCCTCGCTGCTGCCATGTGAAGAAGGAAATGTGTGCTTCCTCTTTTACCATGATTGTAAGTTTCCTGAGGCCTTCCCATGCTAATCTGTGAATCAATTAAACCTCTTTCTTTTATAAATTACCCAGTTTCGGTATGTCTTTATTAGCAGAATGAAAACAGACTAATACAAACCCCTACTAAAGCTTCTCTGCTCTGAGAAAGAAGTCAGAATGCATTCATTTATTAAACAAACTTTGACCCTCAGGAACCATAAAATTCTAAGGATTCAGAGATAAATAAAACAAAACTCTTTCCCTTAAAGAGCTTGAAACTTAGTGGTAAAGAGAAACATGTCAGCAGAGAATCACAATACGGACTATGGTGGAAATATGAACACTTAGTAAGAGAGAGGACATGACTAACTTTGTCCAAAGTTATCAGGAGTGGCTTTACAGAGAACTTGACATTTTAGCTGGGGTTCACAGTAGAAGGCTTTGTCAGATGGAGTAGAAAAATGAAGGCATATGGCACTGTACATGTAAATAAAACAGTTAAGAATAAGGATGCCACAGGATAACTATGAGGAATCAATTATTAGAGTATTAAGTTTGTACAGATTGAAGGAATGGGTGGGTATAGATTTAGAAGACCTTGGGAAGCAGCTTAGAGGATACAGGCTTTATTTGAGGGGCAGGTCTTTATATAGTGCAGCTGTCATGATAAACACATGATTTTTGTTTGTAGTGTTAATGGTTGACACCATTTCATCATTTAAACAGTGTGTGTCTAGGGCTATCCAGGGCCTCTTTGAAGCTTTCTTAGCTGTGATTTCATGTTTAGTGAGTCAGAGGGAGCAAGCAGGATCAGGAAGTGTGGAACAATAGGACTGGGAATAACCGTTCTCACATGTTGAAGGCAGCGGATAAGGTCAGAGGGTGGAGTCTCCCATCCTCCTCCTGGTCAGGCAGAGAGACCTCCTCCACTGGTCAGGTAGAAACCTGCTCTTCTATGCAAGATAAACAGAATTGGCAGGTCTCATTCACAGGGACACCATTTGCTGTCCTTAATACCATCTTCTGAATGTGCATTGATTTCAATGCTGTACATGTGGCTATAGATATTCAATATGTATTTATTGTTGACAACTGTACTGACCTTCCTCAAAATAATTATAAGAGGAATAAAGTCAACATGTTATCATCACAATTGGGATGTCACCAACTAAAAGATACTATTGTATACGGGATACACTTTATACTGTATATATATGTGTGTGTGTGTGTGTGTGTGTGCACTTTTTAAAGAAATAACATAATTTATTGTCAAATAATGTACTTTGTTCTATAAATTTTAAAAATATGTAATAATTGACCTAGAATAGTAGAACTGGAAGGAAGCTGAGACTTCATCTAATTCCTTATTTTAACTACAGTAAAATTAAGGCCCCAAAATACTTTGCCAGTCCTAAAGCTCTAATAGGGTTTTAATCCAAATGAAGCTCACTCAGGTAAACTTTTATCTATTTCCAATAAAATTTCAGATTCCTGTAAGAACACAGCTTTGATTTTGCATCTAAAATATTGTCAACAAGGATTCTTCTTGGTTTATAATAATTTTTCTCAGTTAAGTTTTTCTAAAAGACTAATCTACATGAAGGCAAGACTTTTTGCACTTCTGAATGGTGCGTGGCACATGGTATGTGTTTAAAAACCATGCTTGCTCCTGCTTATACAAAATTTTAATACCCCTTACTAAACATTAGAGATTTTCTTGGAGTATATTATTGAAGGAGGAAACAAAACCATGCCTATCATATCACTATCAAATACCATGTTAAAAACGGTCCTTTAACATTTTCTGAAATGTAATACCAACTGGATGATTCAGATAGAAACTTACAGTCCATGTTGATTCTTTTGGGCTTTGTCACGCCTTCATGATGGCTGGCGGTTACAGGAAATATTATGCTGATCAGAGAAAGCTGCATACAAGTTTGCCTTCCATCCTGAAGGATCAGATCCTTTGATGCTGAACCTGAGTCGGAAACAGTCTTCTTAAACAAACTTGGTCCTTAGGACTTCTATGGACTGAAAGAATCATATTCCTGAAGCCAGTCTAAAATCTCTGAGCCAGTGAGTCTCAAATAGTAAAGAATGCACACTGTCAAATGCGATAACATGTAATTTTAAAAAAATATAGTAAATACAATAGAAAACCTATTTATTGCTCTCTGCAATGCAAACAATAGAAGATAATCTTTGCTGGTTGAGAGAAGCAAAAGATTGGCTAGAGATGGGAGTGGTGGAGGGTGTGTGACAATACGTGATCCATTACTGCCTAAGGTAGGAATCAGCTCCTGGGCAGAGCCCACAGCAGGGATCAAAACTATCAGTTCTGTGCTAAGTCTTGTTAGTAGCACCCAGCCACTGCTGACTGCTATTTATAACAGGTTCAGCTGGAGAATGTGATCCATCTTCAAGGATAAGATCAGATGGCTCAGGAAATGGCTGTCAAATTGTTTACTTTCTCATGACCTTTCCTCCCAAGTCACCCAGCAGGTGCTTTCAGAAGAGTTAGTCCAGAGGAGAAAATCCCCCAAACAACAACAGTTGGAGATGATTTTCTCAGCTGATAATCCTGAAATGCATCCCCAAGGAAAGATTCTGAACACCTTTATGTTCAAGAAACAATGAGTTTCTTGTTGATCATAACCTTTGTTCCGTCCCTGTACAAGGAACTTGTAAAACTCAAGTCTTGCCTGATTTGTAGATTCTCAGGGTTCACCTGCTGCAAATCAAGTAGAGTAGAAACAAAGCTTTAGGTCAGACATGTCTGTCAAAGTAATCTTTATAATTATACATCCTATAGAAATAATTGGGAAGGTAGATTATTCAGCCCTTATGGGGAGGAAAATAGAAAGCTAGGCATTGATTTGGAGCCAAACCTTAAGATCACTGTTGGGTGGAGTGGTGACAGTTGAGGGTGGGGAAAGAATGACTTTCTGTTCCTAAAACTCATTTTTGTGCTTTGCTGTTTGAGTGAAATACATTCAAAGGGTTTTCCTTCTGATTAGTACTCTTGCAAACCTTTTGAGTCATTTCTATTAATCACATCACTTTTTTCAGGAAATAAAGTCATATCTTGACAAAAACAAACTTGGCTATAAACAAACACTTGCTAAATAGCATAATGTGAAAGGTTCCACCTGTAGTTTACAGAATGTTTTGAATGTTACTTCTGAGAAGGGCCAGCTTTCTTCTTTGGTGGAAACTGTTTATGTAATAATAATATCAGCTATTGTTTATGAAGTTCACACTTTGCACCAGGCACTGTGTTAAGCCTGTTACCTTATCTCATTAAAGTCTCATCTCAAACCTATGAGGAAGGAAATATTCTCACTTTACCAGTGAGGAAACAAGCTCAGAGAAGTTACATAACTTGCTCAATATCATTTAGCTGTTAAGTAGCTTGGGATGTTGGTAGGCAGAGCAGGTTGGTCGGGGGACACAGCAGGGTTTAAATCCAAATCTACTGCACTAGACTTGATACTCCTGGCTTTCATCCTTCTTGAAGACAGTAAGGCCTAAGAGACGTATGCTTTTAAGCTGTGGCCAGCTTAATGTAAATGAGTTGCAGATCCTCTTCTGAAGGTCATAAAAAGCAAAAATGATCCCTAGGGGATCAAGAAAGTGAGGAATATATAATGTAGAAAAGAAAAAAAAAGGCTGGAAGTTCAGAATGAGGTTGGTCTTGGGTAGGGATTCTCAAAGGCAGACTGCTAGCTTTGTAGTTTTTCTCAAAGCCAGTTCTTACTGGATGCATTTCTAAATTCATTTGTTGGTTTACCAGAATCTTAAATAAATAAGATAAAACAAAGTTATTATTATTACATGTTTAATTTATTATCTATTTGTTCTTAGTAATCATCAGATATTCTAGCATCTAAAAATGCCTATTTGTGGAGTAAATAGTGGATGAGAAGAAACTGTAGAGGCATTGTGGTGATTTGATTGAGGGATAATTTTAAAAGTCCATGTTGGGGTAACTTGCTTTCAGAATTCTATAATGCAAAGGTGGTAGCCATATCATTGGTGGTGGAATTTGATATGGCTTTAGATAGTACAAGAGCAAACATTACACAAATATTTATGATGCATTTTACTTCTACCTTCAGTTTATAACTATGACAAGTAATTAAAATTTATCAAGTTAAAAAAAATAAATTTCTTTCAGTTAAAACTCCAAGTCAACAGATACTAAAAATATTAAATAATAGTAACTATGGTGTTTGCAACGATGTCAAGCAATGTGATATGTACTCAGTTAATTAAAAAGTGCTCACTAAATACTGCTGAATTAAATGTGACTCATCTGACCTAGGTAGAAAATTGTTTTCTAAATCCTTTAAAAATTATCATTAATGAAGTTCTCTTCTAAGGAAAACTGGTCTTTATTTTAAATGACCCAATGCCAAACTTAAAAAATAAAGCAGTATATTAGCAATTGGCCTTATTTTTCCTTATGTTTATTTGCTTTTGCATATTATATAACATAAGCTAAGAGAAGCCAAATAAGTATGTCATGGATGTTAACAGGAATTAAAATACTATAAATGTCTATATCCACTTAATTTCCTACAATGCCACCTCCCAGAGATTTTTGGGCAGTAGATTTTCTCAGGGGATTATTAAGTTTTTATTTTTTGACATGAAGATAGTTGCTTCTGAGATAGATACTTTTTTAATAATTTAATAATGTACTATCCTAAACCATAAAGGAAAAGCATCCACTTAGCTAGCCCCTGTGCAAACACCTCAATTGACACAGGGAGAAACTGAGGCCAGTTTCTCAAGGTCATAGATATGCAGCACTTTATTAGCTATGCAATGAATATTTTGAAAATCAGAATGACCATCTTGCTAAAATAGAATTCCTTTATTTTGCTCAATTTACTCATCGGCTAAAACATCAACATGATAAAAAATATATAGCCTTGAGAATCAGGCAGACTCCTTTTTCTTTTGTGTATTGTATAACCTTTCCATGCCTCAGTTTCTTTACCTCTGTAAGATTTTTTTTTTAAATAATGGATTTGAAGAGGTAATTGAGCCGACATAACGATGGAAAGCTGAGAGCACAGTAACTCTCTAGAAGAGTTACTTCTATCTCCTCTCCATCTTTAGAATGTGTTTAAGAAAATATTATTTCAAAGGCTAAGACAAGGATTGAAGATAATACAATAAGTGACTATCTTTTTAATTGGCAATTAAAATATTATAAATTTAGGGATCTTACAAGGGAAAAAATATCAATGTCATAATTTCATACACAAAAATGAAACTTCTTCATAGTTATAATTAATATACATGTGTTCTTTAGTTTTTGCTTTGTATATATAAAATGACATGCTATATATTTCCATATTGCCACTTAGCCACATTTTTCTAGCATTTTTCATCTCCAGAATCCCATTGTATCACAGTGTGTGGGGTCATTTATTCCCTTATTGCTGTCGTCCTTTAAGGTGGATTCCAGCTTTTCCCAGCGTATCCAATAAACAGGTGGTGCAGCCATTACAGAATTGGCATCTTAAGAAGCAGAAAAATGAATGAGACTTGTTCTCTGACCCTAAGGCTCTTACAATCTAAGAGTTCAGAACAATATGCAAAGAAATGTGATGCAACATGTTCAATGCTTTACCAAAGATGCTTGGGGATCACTGGGAACAAGGAAAAGGGTCAGTCTCCCTCATGAACATATTTGTACAAATGACTTATTTTGAAGTGTTGGAAATTTCCTAAAGGGAAACTATGCATCAAAAATATTAGGGGCTCATAGGGCTAATTTTTTTAATTGCCACATTATTCCATGAAATGATGAAAACTTTTATAGTACTTTAACAACATCACATGGACCATGCTCCCCATAGTCCTGCTAGTTTACCATGGAGTCTTCACTATGATGTATTTTCTGACTACTCAGGGAATTCACTGCATCCTTTCTTATTGCACTGGATAAAATACATGCTTCCATCTTAGCATCTCTAACCCTTAGACACCTGCATGTTGAATGTCTGCCTTCTTCTGTTAGGTAATAGGCTCCCAGAGGACAGAGACAATGCCTGATTCCTAGATCTTCAGTGATTAACATACTGTTTGGACCATTATAGGTACTCATTAAGAATTTTTGATCAGGGCCAGGTGTGGTGGCTCATGCCTGTAATTCCAGCGCTTTGGGAGACCTAGGCGGATTGATCACTTAAGGTCAGGAGTTTGAGCCCAGCCTGGCCAACATGGTGAAACCCCATCTCTACTAAAAATACCAAAATTAGCAAGGAATGGTGACATGCACCTGTAATCCTACCTGCTTGGGAGGCTGAGGCAGGAGAATTGCTTGAACCTGGGAAACGGAGGTTGCAGTGAGCTGAAACCGTACTACTGCACTCCAGCCTGGGCAATAGAGTGAGACTCTGTCTCAAAAAAAAATTATTTGATCAGAAGAAAATTTCCAAGGTCACTGAGCATACTATGTTACTCTAGACTTACAGTGATTATCTTTATATACTAATTTTTCTAACTTTAAACATATTTTACATATTAATATCAAGTTGTCTCAATAGTCTGTCTTAAACACCTCTGCCCTCTTCAGTGCTGTGCTAGTTCTTGATTCTCAGATATTACATTCTTCTAATATGCTCAATCTATTTCTTCTCCGTTATTACATTCTTCTAATATGCTCACTTTATCTTCATTCCATCAGTAATGTTTGCTTTTTAAATTAATAGAGTTCAGTATTGGTCATTATTACATTTTAACACAAACAGGGCAATGTCTGTGACATTTGGATAACATATATTGCTATATTCCTTGGAATAAAAAAAATTAAGAGGTTGGGAAGTTTAGGTAGAAAGAAGATAGAGAAAAGAAGGAAGTAGAAAATGAAAATATGGCAAAAGTCCAGGGAAAAAAAATAGGATGTTAGCTTGGGACGCTATTAGAAAGTAATCTTACATGATGAAAAAATGTATTTAGTTTTGACATATGCACTTTATATTTCATTAGAATTTGAATTTTCCTAAGGAAAAGACAATTAGTCTACTGGTTATCTGGAACTACTTGAAAAATAATGGATACTGAAAAGAAGACGGGGAAAAGCTGTTCTGAAAAGTAACAAAATAGTGGCAGACTTCTGGGTTTTGTTATTGTGCATTTTCAAACATAAAATGAAAGTCAAATCTTCATTGAAACAGAGAAAAGAGCATGTAACATGGCATCAGAAGGCAGAGTTGCCCTGGGAACATTTTCTTTTTAAATTGTGAAATTAATGAACTCAATATGCCAGAGACTTAGTCCTAAATTTGAAAATTGACACTATGCAAAGCCATGTCACAAGGCTATCAATTTCCCAGATGACATCAGCAGGAGATTTGCATATTTCAGCTGAGACTGGCAAACATGGACATAAGTGACAACAGCAGCCACAAGTATGAGGAAGTTTGAGGAAATACACACCTACAAGTAAGGTGGTTGTGAAAGGGTTACCGAGAAGTCCTGGGCTCAGCCCAAGGGAAACAGGGATATGTGCAACCCTGTTTGCAAATATTTCGTTTATTCCTGGTGATATGGCTACAGATATGGAAGAAAAAAGAAAAGAGACTAACAATAAAAAGATACCCTTTAATCATTTCCATTGAATTCATGCTGAAAGTTCTCTGCTTTATACAACTCAGGTATTAATACTTCTTTACAGAGTATTTACTCATCATGAGAATCATGAGAAAATTTAGACTGGTTTCCATGATATGACAGACTTGTTTAAGGGACACTTTATAGAAAAAAGTTGCAGCTTAACTGAGAGAAAAGAAAACTGCTTCTCTTTCTCTTTACCATATCAACTGGCTTGAATGGCAGTTTACCTCTGTCAAAACTTTGGTAGAAAGAAGACAGACCTTTGTGTTTTGTTTGATTTTTGGTCATTACTGATTATTTGCTCCTACTAAATTATTTTTTAACTTCATTTAAATGGAACCGTTTGTTAACTAAAATTTCATTTGACTCTCTATGTTTAGAGAAAGTACAAACAACAGGATCACGAATATAGTTTATTTAGTCCAGTTTCTCTACCTCAGCACTATTGACATTTTGGGCTGGATAATTCAGCACTGTGAGGGCTGTCCTATCCATTGTAGTATGTTTAACAATATCCGTGTCCCTACCAACTAGACATCAGTCGCACTCCTCCCTGAGCTGTGACAATCAAAAATATCTCTAAACATTGTCAATGTCTTGTGGGGGCTAAAATAGTCCCTGATTGAGAACAGCTAACCTAGACTGTATAATCTAAAATGATAATAATTAATGAAAATTTATATAGAGAGGCATAAAATAAAACTATTATAGTTTCACAAAAGCAAAACCAAACTAATTCTATGGGTTATTTTCTGTCATTTGTGTACATTCAACCCCATTTCTAGAATTGGACCATTACATTCAGTAATCACATGAGTACCCCTGAAGTTTGTGTCACATTCTACATTGTCTGAGGATGAGAAAAATTTCTATTGAATTGTATGTATTCCAGCATTATTACTGCATCT
Organism: Aotus nancymaae; assembly: GCF_030222135.1. Lineage (NCBI taxonomy): Eukaryota > Metazoa > Chordata > Mammalia > Primates > Aotidae > Aotus > Aotus nancymaae. Next base: position 52,344,468 of record NW_026988425.1, on the reverse strand, counting down.
CCCATCTTACAGATGAAAGAGGAACAGATCAGTCAAATGCATTACTTCAGATCACCCCAAAGCAGGTTCCAGAGTTATTATTAGAAATAGATAATAATCAGGCCGGGCACTGTGGCTCACTCCTGTAATCCCAGCTCTTAGAGAGGCAGAGGCAGGAGGATAGCTTGAGCCCAGGAGTTTGAGACCTGCCTGGGCAATATAGCGAGACCCCATTCTCCACAAAAAGGAAAAAAAAATAGAAATAGATAATAATCTAGAATGATTTTTTAACAGTAATAAATTAATGAAGGTTTCCAGTCAATTAAGATATTCACTGGAAAACTTTTGATTAATTCTATTTTAGTATTAGACAGAACCAAACCTCAGTTTACTCTTAAACTGAACAGATTCTGATCTCCTTTGTCTCTGTTAGTATGGCTTGCTATAACAAATACAATAAACTAGGTAGCTTACAAACGGCAGAAATTTATTCTCACAGTTCTGGAAGCCGGACATCTGAGATCAGGGTTGCCGGCAGGTTGGGTTCTGGTAAGGGCCTGTCTCCTAGTTCATAGATGGCCATCTTCTCACTGTGTCCTCGACATGGCAGAAAAGGCAAAGTAGCTTTCTGGGGTTTCATTTTACAAGGGTACTAATCCCATTCATGAGAGCTCTGCCCTCATGTCCAAATCACTTCCCAAAGGTCCCACCTCTAATTACATTGGGGACCAGCTTTCAGTGTGTGAATTTTGCGGGAACACAAACATTAAGTCTGTGGCACCTTTTGATGGTGAAAAGTTCTTTGAAAATCTAAGCACTAGATTGCATTGTGATGTGTAATCCTTGCACATCACAGCATGAGCCTAAAATAAAGTCCAACTTCAATCAACTCTTTCCTAACCCACCACTCACAGTGCTCCCCATTCAAACAATATTGGAAATACTGCCTTTGTCCATGAAGTCCAAGAGAACAAAGAACAACTGCTTGCATTTGTCTGAATATAGCAGAGTACTATTCATGCACCTAACTCTGGGAATGGATCATTCATTCTTTCAGCATCCATTTATGGAGTAGTGCTGATGATGTACCAGGCATTGTTCCAGGTCCAGAGGGTACAGTGATAAACAAATGAGGCAAAGCATCTACCCTTATGGAGTTTACATTTCAATGCAGCAAATGGAAACTAGACATCAAACTAAAAGAATTTACAGTATTTAAGTTAGGAAGAAACATAAAGAAGTAAAGAGTGATAAATCTGTAACTGCATTTTAAATCCGCTAGTCATGAAATGTCTTTCTGAATGAGAGACATTTAAGCAAACCAAGGCATGCAAAGATGAGAGTGTGGAAGGCTGCCCTGTAAATGCTCCATGTGGAAGAAACCAAAACAATGGCAAATCCCAGAGTAGGAGCACGTATGGCCATAGTAAGGATTTTATGTTGAGCAAGGGCAAATATTTGAGCAGATATTAAATAAAAATACATTTGAGCCATATTTTGTAAATGTCCAGTTTTTGGTTCCAGTGACACCACTACACACTATTTAATATATTCACTTGTTAGTGAACCATTCGGAAATCTCATTACAGATAGGGGCAGTATGGCAAGTTACAGGTACAGAATTATAGTATAGACTATACCTACAGTTCAGAATATACAGACTAGAAAGAAACTTCACCAAAAAGATTGTATGTGGATGAGTAGATTAATAATACACTGCATTTCTTCTTTGTATTCAGTAGTGTAGCTGATGGATTGTGTAAAGAATTAGGTCTATTGCTCTGTTACTTACATGTATGTGTGTGTGCAGGGGAGGGAAGAATGTTGTTGGTGCTCATACAAAGAGAGGTGTGAGATCTTCACGGTGAAGTTGCCTCAAGTCACAATTCCTAGGCATTGTTCTGATTATCCCTGTAGGCAAAATGCACAAGATTTTGATATGTCGGTTATGGCTGTAAAATCACCTTCAAACATCTCTTCTACAAGAGTGGGTGTTACTCTGCCTTCTAGCTAACACAGAATAACCTAAACTATAGGACCAGCCCTGTCCCACTCTCCTTCCCAGAACATCCACACTTGAGGTGGAGGTTATAAAATAGATTGGATTATTTGGAGGATGGAGGTGATTTAAAAGATAGGATACGAAGGAAGAATTATTATATTCTAATCAAATACAATTCTGGCTATGTTATATAATCATTAAAATATATTTTAAAGATAGGTATTGACTTATTTTGCCAGAAAGTTAGTGTAATCATGGCAATTTCATATGTTTAAACCTAATATAATAAATTGCTCTGAGGGTTTGTGGGGAAATGAAGAATAAGCATTACTTAATCTTAAACTATTTAATACTATAAAACACTTACTATGCCTACAGACATTAAATTTTATACCTTTGAAGGTAAAACTTGCTGCCACGTTAGTATTTTTGGAACAGTCTTATTTTTCACGAAACTTACTGTCAGGGAAGAAGACCAGGATATCTCTAAGTTTGAATTTGACCCTTATAAAATGATTAGAGTGGATGTCATGGGTTGCCTCTTCAAATATCTGAAAAGTTAATAAACTGATTTTATAGAAATTTTCCCAATTTTCCTCATTAAGGTTTTGTACCACATGTGTCTCTAAAGCAGTGCTACAAGAAAACACATCCAGACAAGTTAAATAGCTAGAAATGACATATTTTAACTTCACATTTGATTAAATGGCTTTAGATAATCTACTTTGCGGATTTGTTGTGATGCACAAAAAGTTATGTACTCTGGAGGGCCTGGCTCCCTGGAACTTTGCCATCTTTAAGAGCCCTCCTACAGTGGCATTATCTGCCCAGGCAGTTCTCTACTCCAACACCAACCTACACGCACCTAAATACCTCTGGCTCTAGGCAACTACTTTTGGAATAGGCATGAATCATCCAAGGCCTTAAGCGACCATTTACTAACCCATATTTTACCCTAACTCCAGAATTACCTGGACCTTTGGGCTTCTGCCTGGCCATTCCAAAGGCTTCTCAGAGCCATGTTATTCACAGAAAATAACAGAACCAATGGACTATTAGCGTTTCAGCAGTTAAGAAGGGAACCGCTGTCACTGTGAATCAGAGGTCTGAGAGTAAAAGAGAAAAAGCACTCTCTCTTAATTTTCCCCCAGCTGTTTGTTTTCAAAATAGAAATAGCTACCACTTCTCTCATTTTGGAAAATAAACCTTTTAGTTATAAAAATTAAGAAAAAAACATGAAAAAAATTCAGAATGACTTTTTTTTGGTACATATAACTTATTGGTATGTATAACTCTTTAAAACTTTTTGATGCAATTACGTTGTATATATATAACTTTTTAATGGCAACAGACAGCTATTTCTGTTTTATAGTCTTCAAAACATTTAATGGCATTTTATGAGCATTTTTTCATGTCAATAAAAATAAATCTGCACCAATAGTTTAAATGGTAACATTTAAACTACTTTGCAGGAATATATCATCATTTATTGAAGAAGTCTCTTACTAATTGTCGGTATTTAGTTGTTTTCTGTTTTTTGGAATGAATGTCCTGAAACATTCATCTTTTCAAATGTCTATTTCCTTAGGATATATTCCTAGAAGTGGAACCACCTGGTTAAAATACTCTATTTTAGGGGATTTTGACAAATTGTCCTCAAAAAAAGGATATACCAATTTATCCCCCTATCAACAGTGAATGAGTGTAGGAGGCTTCCTTTTTAATTCAACTTTCATCATGCATCTATTTCTGTTGGTTCATGACCGAATATAAACTCTGTGGAGTTAGGGTAGATTTGGGAATGAAGAAAAATCTCAGAGAAGTTGGGAGTATTGTGTGGCCCTCTGTGAGTCACAAACGTGAACTTTTCTTCCTATCCATGCTTTTGTGGGGAGCAGGAGGTGTCTCGGGCCATGCATAGCATGCTAATGCTGCATGGCAAACGTTTATAGCTTGAAAAAGGCATCACTGGGGTTTGATGTGGATCCAGGAGGAAGTGGAGGAGTCTCATGGTGTTTATGAATCTCAGCATGAGAAAATAATCCCCCAGCTGCAAAGTGAGTTGCAATTGTCAAGAGCTGTGTGAGAGAGGGCAGAAGAACTGATAATCTCTTTCTCTGCCTCACATTTTAGGACTTTAGAAAAACACTCTCGATGTTCTACAAAGTAAGGGCACAAAGAAGCAGGAACTGGATTCTTTATTCTGCCAACATTGCTTGTCAATGCTTTATAAAAATGCATATGCATTTAAAAGGCTAAATTAAAATAAGAGATGGACAGTTATTGCACTGTTTGCAGTGATGTATTTCTGATATAACAACAACAGTAAGAAAAAACTGAGAGCTGTTAGTAGAAGGAAGCATTTAGTTGAGACCTTTCCATTTTTCTTTGATAATCCTGATAAGTAAACATGGCATAATCAAGTTCCTGTAGTAGACTAATCATTTTAATATTTCAGTTTTGATACTGTCAGCTCCATCATTTAAACTATTTTATAATACCATATTGCTGAGCCGGAAATCAGAAGTAGGCTTGTCAAAAGAAATTGTTTCTACATTCTGTTTCTTGTCTTTCTAGAAATGCCTTTACACACCAATATTATTTCTGACCTTGGCTAGCTAAACTGATGAGAAGCCACTTGAAGGTGGCTGCAGAGGGAGTGACATGATGTTACCACTGTCTCTATTGTTCTTTTCTTTTCTTTCCTCCCTCCCTTTCTCCCTCCCTCCTTCCTTCCTTCCTTCTTTCCTTCCTTCCTTTCTCTCTCTCTTTCTCTCTTTCTTTCCATCTTTCTTTTTATTGAGATGGAGTTTTGCTCTTGTTGCCCAGGCTGGAGTGCAATGGCGTGGTCTTGGCTCACTGCAACCTCCGCCTCCTGGGTTCAAGTGAGTCTCCTGCCTCAGCCTCTCTCATAGCTGGGATTACAGGTGCCCGCCACCAAGTCCAGCTAATTTTTGTATTTTTAGTAGAGATGGGGTTTCACCATGTTGGCCAGGATGGTTTTGAACTCTTGACCTCAGGCAATCCACCTGCCTCAGCCTCCCAAAGTGCTGGGATTACAGGTTTGAGCCACCAAACCCGGCTCTCGTTCATTTCTTTGAAAGGGGAGGAAACTGTAAGTGTCTCTCCTCTTTATCATGAACATCCCCTCCTGCATGTATAAGGAAAACAGACATCTTAGAATTTTCCTCATTAATTTGGTTAATACTAATAAAGTATACATATAGTGATTCAGGTAGATCAAATGTGCTAAAGTCATCCCATTGTTTCTCCATTTAAAGAGAGAGGAGGAAAAATCCACCACTAATATCTTCCAAGTAGATGCTCTAATTCCAGAACCTGTTCTGAGGTGCACTTTCCTGGGGTTGCCAATTTGTCATTCAATTACCATAATCTGTTCCCTACCTTTTCTTATTGTTTATTTTTTGTGACGTTTGTTCCTTTAATTTCTTCCTGCCCCCATGGTCTACCACCACATCCTGAAGCTAAAATTCCTGTGATTGCTTGAGCCCTTCTGTATTATTTCAGATGAAGTGTTTGGTTCCATTTTTCTGGGTAAACATTGTGACCCAAGCTATACGTCATTGCACAGAAATGTGCAACCATAATTTTTTTCTCTCTGAGATAGAATGACAGATTTATTCTTGGTAATGATTTTTCTCTCTGTATTCCTCTTTATTATTTTTGGAGTGTTAAGCAGGGTGAGAATAGTTGTGTTTTGACCTGTTGAAGAGTGATAAGATGCAAATAATTTAAGCATCACTAAAAAATTGGGGAGGAAATTTCAGTATCTAAAATGAATGATGTCCAGTTGCAGTGGCTCATGCCTGTAATCTCAGCACTTTGGGAAGCTGAGGCAGGAGGATCACCTAAGCCCAGGAGGTCAAGACCAGCTTGAGAAACATGGTGAGATTTTGTCTGTATAAAGAAAAATTAAAAAAGAAATAAAATGAATAATACTTTTTTATAACTCATTGTTTTCTCTTTAGATATTAAACAATCTCAGTTTACTACTCAATGATAATAATGCACTGACAGAAATTGAACAGATACAAAATTAAATCATTTTGTCTTTATCCAAATGAAAAGAAATATTATAAAAATTCTGCCTGCTTGGTAAATTTCCATTTACTTGAACTCCTGACAATGATCTATGTCATTCCCTCACAAAAGATATGACAACAAAGGCAAAATATTTGCACATTCCTAGGACCAAGTGTTTTAGCATCTAACCTCTGTTGGCAAAAGGAAGATGATAAATGGTCTCTCTTTTAGATTCAAACACTACAATCAAATACATTTATTTTTATATATCTAAATAAATGTACTCAAATAAATTGTCAAAAAGTTTGAGCCCTAGTAATATTCCTTCAGGAAAAGGAGGAATAGAAGATGGGGCTGAAATGCAGATGAAAAGATTTGGTGGATCTTGTGTCTATATTTCCTTTGTAAGAGTTTAGAGATACAAAATATAGACAAGTGGTTTGAATAGTCTATTTTTAAGGCTCACCCAGGTGAATTTAGAAAGAAGTAGTATAATACCATGGTTGAGGGCAAAGACTCTGTAGCCAGACTGCCTCGATTTGAATATGAAGTCAGACACTTACTAGCTGCGTGATCTTAGCCAAATTATTTAACATATTCATATTCCAGTTTTCTCCTTTTACACATTGGAGATCCTAATGAGACCTACTTCCTCAAGCACATTGTGAATATAAAATGTAGAAATGGATGTGAAGTGCTTAGAAAAAGGCATATCACAAATTGACTACTTAATGATGCTATCAGTATGATCATCATTACCAGATTTGTCATTAAGAAGGAAAAGCCAGTTTTAGCATAGGAAGGCCCAGGGTATTGGAGAAACTGAATTATCTGTCATGTCAGTAGCAACAGAATTCTTTCAAAAGTAGAAATAGCAATAAAATACATTTTTTAAAATCTCCTTTATTATTTTTATAATAAATTATATTTTTTAAAATTATTAGAATAAAATTGATTTTTTTTATTTGATATAGGTCTATGAACTTTAACACATGTGTAGATTTGTGTAACCATCCCCAAAATCAGAAGGCAAAACTGATGGGTCATGAAAAATATTCCCCTATGTCACCCCTCTGCAATCAAACCTTCCTCCACTCCTAATTCTTGGAAACAACTGATCTGTTCTCCATCACAATAGTTTTGACTTTGTGAGAATGTGGTATAATATAAATGGAACCATTTACAGATAGATGTTCCTCGACTTATGATTGGGTTATATTCTGATAAACCTGATAAAAACTGAAAATATTATACAGCAAAACTGCATTTAATATACCTAACCTACTGAACGTCACAGCTTTACCTACATTAAATATGCTCAGAACACTTACATTAGCCTAAAATTGGGCAAAATAATCTAATACGAAGCGTATGTTAAAGTGTTGATCATCTCATGTAATTTATTGAATATCATATTGAAGTACAATTTCCTCTAAATGTGTATCACTTCTGCACCGTCGTAAAGTTGGAAAATCCTGAAGTCAAATCATCATAAATTGGGAACTTTATTATATAATCTTTTGAGACCAGGTTTTTTCACTCAGCATAATACTCCCCACAAAATCTCAAGCATAATGACTTTGAGATTCACCTACAAAGTTGCATATGTTGGTAGTTTTTCCTTTTTATTGCTGAATACTTTTCCATGCTATGGATGTGTAGTGCCACCGTGTGTATATCCATTCACTTGTTTAAAGAAATTTGAGGATAAAGCTCTTATACATAGTGGTATATCATTTTTTGTGTGAACATTAACTTTTTTTCAGCAAATATCCAAAGGTTCCAGGGTGACTGTATCATTTTGCATTCCTGTCAACAATGGATGAGAATTCCAGTTGCTCTGTATCTTCTCTAGCACTTGGTATTGACAGTATTCTCTTTTAAAATTTTTTTTTGGCTCTTCTCATACATGTGTAGTGCTACCTAATTGTGCTTTTAATTTATATATATATATATTTTTTGAGACAGAGTCTCACTCCGTCACCAGGCACCAGGTTGGAGTGCAGTGGCACGACCTTGGCTCACTGCAACCTCCGCTTCCTGGGTTCAAGCAATTCTCCTGCCTCAGCCTCCCGAGTAGCTGGGACTACAGGTGCACGCCACCATGCCCAGCTAATTTTTTTGTATTTTTAGTAGAGACAGGGTTTCACCATGTTGGCCAGGATGGTCTTGATCTCTTGACCTCATGATCTGCCCGCCTCGGCCTCCCAAAGTGCTGGGATTACAGGCGTGAGCCACGGTGCCCGGCCTAATTTACATTTTCTAATGGCTAATCATGTTGAACTCTCTTTTCTCTTTCTCTTTCTTCCTTCCTTTCTTCCTTCCTTTCTCTCTTTCTTTCTCTCTCTTTCTTTCTCTTTCTTTCTTTCTTTCTCTTTCTTTCTTTTCTTTCCTTTCTTCCTTTCTTCTTTTCTTCCTTCTTTCCTTCCTTCCTCCCTTCCTTCCTTTCTTTCTTTGAGACAGGGTCTGTGACCCCGGCTGGCATGAGCAGTGTGAACTTGGTTCACTGCAGCCTCCATCTCCTGGGCTAAAGTTATCCACCAACCTCAGCCTCTCAAGTAGCATGTGCAATAAAGTCTGGCTAGTTTTTATATGCTTTTGTAGAAATGAAGTCCCACCATGTTTTCCAGGCTGGTCTCCAACTCCTGGACTCAAGTGATCTGTGTCTTGGCCTCCTAAATTGCTTGGATTACAGGCATGAGCCATGCCTGGCCTGAACATATTTTCATGTATCTACTTGCCATCCTTATATCATCTTTAGTAAAGCATTTTTTTCAGTCTTTTGGCCACATTTTAATATGGTTGTTTGTGTTCTTATTGCTAAGTTTTAAGAATTATTTATATATCCTAGATACAAGTCATTTGTTGGATATGTAACAGAAAATATTTGTTTGATATATACAAATATTTTCTTCTCATTTTTAGCTTATGTTTTTATTCTATGAATAGTGTCTTTCACAAAATAAAAATTTTGATAAAGTCCACTTTTATCTTTATTTTTCTTTTATGGATCATGCTTTTACTTTCATGCCTAGGAACTCTTTAGGTCCTGAATATTTTCTCCTCTACTTTTTCTAGAAGTTTTATACTTCCGTGTATTACACTTAAGTCTGTGATCCAGCTTGAGACTATGGAAGTAGCTCAACAAATGTTAATAGTTTCTCCCAAACTCTTTGAACTATTATAAGACCTGAGAAAAAGCAGAACTGTGGATTCCATTTTTATTGGATTCTGTGTTTGTGATTTATACTTCTGTTGGAGAAGTAGAAACCTCAGTAGCCAGGGAAGAAAATCAGGCCAATCACTGAATTTCAAACATATTAGTGAGAGCCTAATAGAGATTTCAATAAAAGTTTAAAAATCTATCAAAGCCAGAGACTTTTCAAAAGGGAAGCTTAAGAAAACAGCACAGTTAACTGATATTTTCTTTCTTAGTTTTGTGAAGAGTGCATGTTTATTGCACATTTTTGGATTGTTTTTTGTTTGTCTTCTCTGTTTCAAGTAGAATTTTTTATCTAGCATTTTCAAAAGTTTAACATTGTATTGAAATTTTGATGCAATGATGCAATCATTTTCTAAGTTCGATAAAGCCTTTTTCCTTTTAGTGTTCTGAAAGCAAGACTATTTTTAATGGTTTCACCAGGGCCACAAAAATAACCTTTTACGAAAACAATTTTTGACTACAGTAATCGCTCATCTCTGTTTAGAACTGAGAAATAGAGCAAAATTGTCCACGTGTTAGGAAACTAAAATTGAGTACTACAAGAAGTCCAAATATTAGTGTTTTTTCCTGTTGAGCTAAATAAAGCTTCTGCTGATTCTTCCAATGTTTCCTATAACATGTTAGAACCAGAGTTAAATGATTCGAACTCTTCCCTCCAGTAATTTGGCAGTTAGGTTTCCGTTATGATTTACTCTGCTATAAAAAAGAATTTATCGCAAATTGTTTTAATCTCTTGAAATGTTTTCACAGGCAAATGAAGTCAAGAGTTAATGGATTTTTTTATTAAAAACATAAAAACCACAATGTCTATCAGTATATGTCTAAAAACACTAGGAAACATTGTTTAGATATTGATAATAGAAACCAGTCCTAGCTAAGAGGAAGAAGATAAAGTTGGCCTGATTTATGTTGATGGTGTCTCCATGGATCTGAGTAGAATTTATCAGGCAACTTTATCCAGGGAGACTGGATGGAAACAAACACATACTACTTCACAGGTTCAGTGACTGTTATGACTACTATCTTGCCATGGAAATTTCATTTTGTATGGATGAATTCTCTTGTGGTCTTTGATATATATGGCTTGTTCACTTAAAAAATTGTTATAGAAAATTATGAAGATGGGAGAAAGATGCAGAGGACAGAGAAGAAGTTTTAATAATCCTGTAGTGTCTACTTTTCTACATTGAAACTCCAGGAAAAGTATTTGATGAAAAAAGATTGCCTTATGAGTCACAAACTTCATGGCAAAAGACTTGATTATCTTTGAGGATATTTTAAGCAAGCTGTGATAAATTAATAGATTTTCCTTCTCTATGTCAGGGAAATATCTTAATGGTTCCTGAGGACCTTATTATTATATTTTTCTTCAATAGTTTACCTGAGTGAATTCTATAAAGATTAAAGTGATAACTAGTTACTCATCTATGGAAACTTGAAGCTTTATATGCCCTCATACTTAAATATACAGAAACAGAGTAAGAATCTGATGTGTAATATAGAGTCCTTAAGGATTGGAAATCCTGGTTTCTAGACTGTGCTCTGCTGTGAGTTACCTTTGTAAACTTGTACCTCTGTCTTCTATAATGTGAATTTTGGAGTTAATCAAATTTTGGTTTAAATCCAAGCATTATCAACTAATAACTATGATTTGGGAGCAAGTTGTTTAACTACTATGATCCTTAATGTTTTAGTTTGTTCTTGCATTGCTATAAAGAAATACCTGAGACTGAATAATTTATAAAGAAAAGAGATTTAATTGGCTCATGGTTTCACAGGCTCTACAGGAAGCCTGGCTGGGAGGCCACAGGAAACTTACAATCATTGCTGAAGGAGAAGGAGGAGCTAGTACTTCATATGGCCAGGGCAGGAAGAAGGGTAGGAGAGGTGCTACACACTTTTAACCAACCAGATCTGGGAGAACTCACTCACTTACTATCAGGAGAATAGCCCCAAGGGAATGATGCTAAACTATTCATGAGAAACTGCCCCTATGATCCAATCACTGCCCCCGCTTCGCTCCCCGGCCCCGCACTAGATCCCACCTCCAACACCGGGTATTACAATTCCATGTGAGATTTGGTGGGGATATAGATACAAGCCATATCACTGTCTTATCCTTTAAAATGGCAAGAATTGTCCTTGGCATGCTACCTAATAAAACAGACATAATGCATGTGAGACCACTTAGAGAACTCTCAGTTTCTGTACAAATATAAGGCATTATCATTTAAAACTAAAACTATGTCAAAAGATAAACTATACCTATGCTCCAGTGATAGTGTCTATGGTGATGCAATTAAAATAGCCAATATTTCCAGATTGTTATTTAGATCTTTATACAAATAAATTCTGCTTTTTAAAAAAGCTATTGTCAAGTTTTAGAAATAATTTTTGCTGTTAATTGCCTAGAGACAGCTTTGGTCAGAAGCTCCGACTTTGACAGATGCACTAACTTTTGCATACAGAAGTCTATCCTCTACAAAGTGTTGCTTATCAAAGAGGGGCTTGTTCACAGAGAAGGATCTGCCCTGGTGTTTCTTACACTGGAAAATCTTCCCATCCTTCTCTGGCTGGACCAACTTAAGGATCAGGGTCTATGGCTTCATAATTGAATAGTATATTTGAGATGAAGATAATATGAGCCTTTTGTATTCTAGTGAGGTGGGTGATCCTTTGTTTGGGTTTTCCAGAATGGTTCCCTGTTATGAATTGTCCTGAAATCCCCACAGGAGCATGGAAGGCCATCCTAGGCTATCCTAGGTAAGGTAATGGTAGGAAGGTACCAGGTAAGAGGGGATAGAGATGTCCAGGAGTCTTCTTTAGTTGGAATTTCTGAAAGATGGAGGCAGGGTGATAGGGATATATATAATGCTGATTTTAAATCAGGAATCTGGAATTTAGGCAGGGATTTAGACTCAGGCAGCTGCAGCATGGCCAGTCAGGACATAGGAATCCTCTGAAGGAACACTGGTTCTTTTCAACTTGATTGGCTCAGATGTGCTTTTTTGATCATTTCCCTAAGCATGACTGCTGGTCTTAATGATTGGGATCAGCTCATTTAGAGCCAGGTTTCCTAAAGGGAAATGAAGCATTGTTGTTCCCAAAGGATTTTTTATTTCTCCTCAAGGGAAAGTCTCTACTCTGAAAGAACTTTAGACTTTGGATTCTTTGGTTGTCAACTCTCAGAGCAGGGAGTCTGGGTAATCAAAGGAGACCTTTCCTCAGTTGTGGTCTCAATCCCCAGGCCCAGGCACCAACTACATAGCTCAGGCTCAAGACTGAGCCATGAGGATCCTCATGGACAACTTCCACTATATAATCATCTCACTAATTAGCACGCAAGTGATTGGCTTCTCTCATTAGCATTCCTCATTATATATTCATATTTGCACCACTCATTTCTGCTCATATTTCAGTTTGTTCTGAATAAAACACCCAGCCTTAATTTTCACTGCTAACTTGAAATTAAATATTTTCCATTTCAAAATATAATTTAATGTTCTTTATTTTTACCCTCCAAATTCTCATACATGACAGGCACTGAATTATATGGTTAAATAATTCAAGTGGGAGATGTGAAAAGATTGCTAGTAGAGAGCACTTCAAAATTCGCATCAGGGTTTATAGTCGTTCACACTGAATAATTACGGCTTTTCTCCAGGTCTGAAGTAGGAGGACTCTTTAAGGATTTCTTTTCCAGTGTGTAGATGATTCAAGGGACTTTTAAAATTCACTCCTCTTATCAGATTTAGTTTTTTCATTTCTCTTTTTCTTGAACTCTAGCTTAGTAAGAAGGTAAAGGTAATCAAATAGCAAAGTAAAGTTTTTTGGTGGTGGTGTGGTTTTGGGTCAGTCTCACTCTGTTGCTCAGGCTGGAGTGCAAGTGGTGTGATCTCGGCTCACTGTAACCTCTGCCTCTCAGGTTCAAGTGATTCTTGCACCTTAACTTCCCAAGTACTTGGGACTACAGGAACACGCCACTACTCCAGCTGATTTTTGTATTTTTAGTAAAGACGGGGTTTCACCATGATGGCCAGGCTGGTCTCAAACTCCTGACCTCAAGTGATCTGCCCACCTTGACCTCCCAAAATACTGGAATCACAGGTGCCACTGCACCCTGCAGAGTTTTGATAGAAAATGACAATGCTAATACCTAATTTCAGTTATTTTACTGCTTAGAAGTTGTCTTCTTTGTATTTATCAATGTGTTAATTTCATCTACAGATCAATAGAATGCAAATATGGCACTAAATGTATCCATATGGAACAAATATTTTGATGATGCTAATAGAGAAAGTGGAGGAGAAAAATGATTGCTTGTGCTCGTGTGTGGATTTGAGGAAAACTAACAAGATAAAGTGGCAAGGTCATTATATTTATAACCAGAAAATCTGGGTATGCACCCTGTCTCTTACAGTTACTAACAATTTAACAACAGTCAAACAAAGGCACTTAAATTCTCTAAAACGTCAGTTTACTTATAGTAAAGTGGAGCCTCAAATCCCTAGCTGTGTGATTAGGTCACTGTGAAAAATGGAATAAAATAAATGAAAGTACTTTTAAAATTCAAAGGCATGAGAATGTGAAGTAGTGTTACTATAGTGCCTCAGTAGAAAGTAATGTGTCCTGTGTAGGTAGAAGGAACACACAGGACTTGTTTGTGAAGAACGACGTCCCATGTCTACTTTAATGCTAATCAGACTCCTTTTATATGATTAGAATTCATCCAACTCAAAATGTAATAAATGGACTTTTGGGTTTCACTTCTAACTCTTCCATTAATTCGGGAGTAAACTTTGTTGAGTTATTTGACCTCCCTGGGATTATTATAACCAGTTACCTGATATCCTTCAGATTTGCTTACTGTCTTACCTTTAGTCAGTGTGCAGAGTTCTATAAACCACATACAGAGCTAGACAGCTACCTTAGGCTCGTTCCCCAAGAGAGTAGAATCTGAGACAAGAACTCGAGTTTAGTAGTTTATTTAGGAGGTGATTCCCAAGAAATACTGATAGAGAAGAGAAATGAGAGAGGGAAGGCCAAGAAGTTAGTATAGAGTTGCATTCACGAGGAAATTAACACTACAGACAGCTGCAGCTCAATCCCTCTGGGGACTTCTGGGAGACTGTATAGAACAAGTGATAGAACTGTCCCATCAGAGGAGGGAGGGAGTTGGTATTTTTTCCTCCAATTCCCTTCATAGTCATTGGCTGAAGGCTGCTGTCGGGGAAGCAACTCCCTCACCCTCTGGCCTGCCATGCATACTGGCCAAGCATGTCAGAGATATCACACAGTGATGTGTCACAGGTGCCTGCACAGGAAAGCCATTGTCACACATGGAGGGAGTGAGTGCAGAGGAGACATGTGGAATCCTGACAGCATATGCTACGATGCTGTGGCCGAAAAGGGGAGGCACTGCTCAGATGCCTCTTAAAGACCAGATAGCTGCTCAGTTTAAGAACTGTTAGCTGAAAGTCTCCAACCATTAGTGGCTTCAGAATCCTTAGATTTGAAGCTGAGGTGCTGCTCCTCTTGGGGCAACCCCCAGCCAACGATTGAGCAAGGCAGGGGTATAAGGGCTTGTCTTTTTCTGCTCAAAGAAAGATTCCAATAGGCGATCTTTACTCCATGGCTCCTTATGGTAAAGACTTTCTTAGGTACATCCCAGCATGACAGATCTCTCTACCCAGTCCAGCTTCATGCCCTTTCTCAGGGTTACTACCCAGTAAACCTTTTGCCACCTTAACTCCATCTTGATTGGCATCTGCTTCCTGGAGAACTCAACCTGCAACAAATATCAATTATATATTTTTTAATTTTTTATTTTTTTAAATTTTAATTATGCAGTCGAGTTTCCCACATTTGGGGAAATCGCAGGGGTCAGCACATCTGGAGTGCAATGGATAAGCCTCGCCCTGGGAAAACCACCTTTGTGATCATGGTATCCCCGCTGCCAGGTAAGTATGACAAATATCAGTTCTAAAGGAAGATTTGGAAAATAGCAGAAGCATTCAGGACTCAATTGCATTCATCATTGAATTTATCCACATGGCAATATATTAGGGTGAAATGCTTGAGCAATAATCTGTATATAGATTTAGTTTCTTAAAGGGAAGGAAAGGGAAGTATTATGTTTGAGAGCCTATTATATGCCAGAGACTCTAGCAGCTTCTTTTATTTATTCATCCACCAACATTTTTTTGAACATGCACTATTTTCCAGGCACAATTCTAGGTAATGGAATATATCAGTGAATGAACATACTATAATTTCCCACCATTACAGATATTATATTCTAGAGGGAGAAAACAAGTGACAAATATTAAAATGAAATAAATATGATAAATACTCTTGAAGGCAATACATAATACGCAAAAAATGAAAAGAGTAGGAAAGCAGTTCAAGGTAGGATATGGTTAAAATTTCAATAAGGTGAACAGGAAAGCCTTTTTGGGGAAGATGACATTTTGGCAAATACTTCAATAGGTGAAGGAATTAACTATGTGGATAATTACAGAAAGAGGAATCCAAGCACAGGGAGTAGAGAATTTAGAGATCTTTGATCCTAAAGCATGTCAGAGGAACAAAAAAGAAGTCAGATGAGGAAATGGAGGCTCTTATAAAAATTAAATTGCATTTCCAACTTTCATAGCCAGTGACCTTAGGTGCTCATTCAAATCTATCTGCCTCCAAAACCCACCCTCTTGTTGATCCTGGCTATAGGATTTTATGAATTGAAGGAAAATCACCTCTGTTTTCATCTTGATAGAGTTGATTCCTTTCCTTTATAACCATCAACTAGATGGAGTTTGATAATTGCCTAGCAATAATCTATGCTCACATCTACAGATGCAAATGTACATTTTCTTTGCCATATCAGAATATTCATAAATACATTGAGCCAGATTAAAAAACAGAGCTTGAGAGGTATCATCTGCAATCACGTTGCATCTGTAGTTTTACCTATTCAGTATTTTTTTCCCCAGAACACTCACTAAATGGTAAATGGTAAGCATGAATTAAGCAGGTGTCTAGGAAGTCCAACAACTGGCCTGAGAGTCAGCTTCACTGAACCCATTGGAAGCCCTGACCAGCTGTTTTGGCATTGTGAGACCAGCCTAAATGATCTGCTCTAAGGCCAATCTTCTTGTGACCATCTCAGCCCAGGCCGTTTATTTGAAGCGATGTGTTTCATGATTGCCCCAATAAATAAGTGTTTATGCTTTTCATAGAAACCAATTCCAGTGACTTTAACCAGAAATTCCAGTGACTTTAACTACAAACTATCACTAGAAACATCTCAGCTTTCTTGTTCAAAAGTGTTTGAACAACACACGTTTCCCAACATAATTAAAAATATACTGTTGATCATCCTTGCTTGAGCAGAATTTTTATTGCAAACTGGAGAGCTCCACATCCCCATAGAAAACCCACCATTAGAATATCTTTGATCTCTTTTTAACAATCTGTCAAATTATTTTTTTTTCCTCTCAAGAACTCTAGAATGCAGTCTCTCCTAAAGAACATCCATGGAATTAGAAATGTATTAAATTGGGATTGTTAGAATCCCCTTGCTATGAGAATAAATCTGAAAAGTATATAGTTATGATATGCATCTTATATTATAGGTACAACGGATTTCTTAAAATGAGATTCATTTTATGCATAAAGTAAAATTTTTGGAGTTTCTTATAAAATAGGTACTGTGTACTTTGAAATTACATTATGTAATCTATAGAACAAAGATAAGACATATTGCATTTCTAAAGCACCTTTTCCTCAGGAGTTTCAAATGTGCTAATAATATGAACTCATTAATCTTCCTACTCACCTTTTGGTAGTTAAGGGTCAGATATCATTTTCCTGATTTCACAGACAAGGACTCAGCTTCAACCTCTGGCTGTTCAACGAGAGAGAGGCGTCTAGAAATTAAAGCTTTATGTCACACATACTGCTTTCCCTGGGTTTAAGCAGCTATCTATCTCCTTCATCTTCCAACACTATAATTTCTTTTGTCTTTTGAAAAGCATACGAATTCACACAAATACATATATACGTTTTTCCATGACTATAAAATATGGATTTGCAGTGGATGTTACTCTTGTGCTGAAACAAAACTGTTTTGCAAAAATGGATGGAAGCCATTTTTACTCTCAGTTTTGCAAAATAAAATTGATAATGATAATATCTAATGATGGTGATAGTATTGAATAATGGACACTCTGATGCATTATGGATGAGGAAATGAATTGATACAACATTTTCGGAAGTTTAACTGGAAACACATGTTAAAATAAATAGAATCCCATGCTTTTGCTTTGGGGATATAGTTTATTCTACAGAAAGAAAAGCACCAGTATGTAGGATCCATATACAAACATGTTAATTTCAGCATTTTTATAATGGCCGTGAGCAAACAAACTAACAAAAAACACCTAGAAAAAATGTAAATTCTCATCAATGATTACGTTAATGAATAATTTCTAGTTTATTCATTCTGTGCAGATAATTACATAACCCTTAAAAGAACAAATTCCTTCTGTATATATTTATCTGGAGGGATAGTCATGTAATGTAAATTCAAAGTTCAAATGGAAGGTAATATGAAGCTTAGTATAAGAGCAGATACCAGGGAGATTTGGGACTTTATTTTGGTCAGCTTCTCTTTGTGAGTATGTATTACTTTTGAAATTTGAAATAAATATCTAACAAAAAACATTTTTAAGGGAGCAAGTAAACAAACAAACAAAATAAATAGGAGAGTGATACAGCACGACGAATTAGAAGCATGGGGTTTTGGAGACAGCCAGATTGAGTTAATAACTCCAGAGTTTCCTCATGTAAAATAGAGAAAATATCTACCTCTACACAAAACACAAGGCACACTTGTGCTTGGCAGTCACTAGGCAGAAACCAAATGCTAGCTTGTGTTACTGGTGGAAGAAAGTTTTCCAGGTGGGAGTAGAACGAAACAGGGGATATAGGATGGGCAGGATGGGAAGTAGATTTTCCTTAAAATCTCCAGGTCAATTCTCAGAATTAGAAATTTGAAACTATAGTCCCAGAATGGAGCCTGCTGAGACACACTTACGGACACAGTATATTTGAACCACTGTTCTTCTCTCAGTAACCCTATCATTTCAGGTAGCAGCTGAGAAAAACCAACGGACTCTACTTCAAAAGTTTCCGCTATTCATCAGCTTTGAGAACCAAGTGACAAACTGTTGATGTCTCTGAAATTCAAGACTCTCATTGAAAGATTTTTCAGTTAGTGACTTGGAAAAGAATGCCAATTGTGTTGCTTTTAGGGTTACAATGCAAATCAGAAAGCAGAGAAGAAAGGACGTGGGGAATAACAGAAATATTTCTACTAGGCAAATATCCCTGTTAAGCATCAGATAGGTAAATTACATTCATTCTAATCCTGCTGTGCTCTGTCCTGTTGGCTTATGATTTTATTCTTAAAAGCAACTAGCCTGAAGATAAAATGCAGGGCAGAGGTAAAACCAAAGTTGTGCATGAAAAATGCACAGATGATCTCAATGCAGAGCTAGAAGGAACCGATCTAGAATGATTAGCCAGTCAGACTCAGGATTACTAGAAGGCAACCCAATTACAAGCAACTACCAGGAGATAGAAGAGAGAAGAAAGGATCCTCCCCTACAGTCTTCAGAGACAGGAAGACGCTGCCAAAACTTGATCAAATGTCTAGCCTCCAGAATTGTAAGAGAATACATTTCTGTTGCTATCAGCCACCCAGTGTGTGGTGCTTTGTTAGGGCAGCTTTAAGAAATTAATACAGATGTTAATCTAGGAGTTAAAAAAAAACAAAAACAAAACAAAACAAAACAAAAAAAACCTCTAGCTATGTCCTCCTTCTTTCACAGGTAAGCTTTAGGACTTAAAATTGGAGAGTCTGGTTATTGGTTAAGAAGATTTCTCTGTCTTATTATAGACAGGACATGCATGTTATTATTCTAAATCACTGCACAGAGGAGATGGGAGAGTAGACATTACCATATATTTATATCCCTGTCTTATAGGTGCTAGTTTGTCAAACTCTGGCAGGGAATTTTTTCAGTGCATTAACTTACATATTTATATATTTAAATATTGGAGATCACAAGATAAACTTGCAGCAAGAATCTGGTAATTCTCCCTAATTGAGTCTGGCGTCCTATACAGTTCTATTGACCTGTCTCTTCACTTCTGGGTGAGCCATGGAGGTTTTCTGTTGATGCAGTTCTGTGATAGAATGCATCTGGCTCATTTTAAATTTCTTGTCAATATTTGCAGGTAGCTTTTTGTCTTTCTTTCAGCACTCAAAGTACTTTTTGTAAATAGTCTTGCGGAGATTTTGCTTTCCTTCAGCATATTCTGCAAAATGCTGCGTCTTGTTCTACTTGCTTATCTAGATGGTAGCATTTTAATCTTTTCTTGAATTTGAACCTCACAGGAGCATAAATCCTGTGTTTTCTTTGGCTGCTGCATTATTTCTCACTATTTACATTTAGATTCTGTCTTTGGTAGACAGAATTCATCAAACACCATCATAGTACATCCTGTGTAACACATTAAATACTCTTTAGCATCCTCAGCTCAATTCATGTCTATTATACCTATAACAAAAGACAATCTGGCTTTAGTCAACCCATCTGCCATTTGCCACTGTAACAAATAAATAGAAAAACTGTTTATTCTCATTAAATTATCTCATATTTTGACTGACCCTTATATTTTATATGGAGGCTGTTATTTCTGCATAATTTGTTCATATGATTAGTGCTTTGAATTCCTTTAGTTTATCATGAAATAATGTTCCAGTTAAAGTGCAGACTATTATTTATTCCAATAGAAATCCCTACAGACACAAGCTAACATATGATCCATGAATAGGGCAGTGAAATGTAACAAATTCCTGGGATCAACAGGGTTATCAGTCACCCTAATTCATAGGGGAAAATGCAGTATTATTTACATTCTAAACCTGGAAAAATTATCATTAGCGAAGTTCTGTTTTTCTACTTCTTGTATAGAATTCTGTTAGCATGCCCTTTTGCCAAATAAAGTGAAACTATTATTACAAAGTATTTGAGGTAAAAAAGATTTGCTCTTTGGGAGGAACAGCATTTATGCTTTTAAAAAGCAGAGCTACTTAGTAAAACTGACTTGTTTAACATCTGTTTTGTGTAGAATTTATAACATAACCATAATACCTAAATATTTATAGCAATATTGGCCAAAACAGGGATCAAGGACCAGAATTAATTAGGGAAGACTTCCTTAAACAAAACTGAACCCAGGTTTGAAGGAAGTAATAAAGTAGATTGGCAGGGAGGAAAGAAATATAGGAAAAGGGAGACCAGAAGTTTTTGCTTAGCTCTAATACATTAATAACTCTGCTCTTTGATAACTCACATAACCTATCTGGGCCCTTGCTTCCCATTGAAAAAATAAATTGGCTGGAGTTCATGACTTCCACAGTTTAAATCTGTTAATATTCTATAGAGAAGGATAGAAAGACAAAAGCGGCAAAAATGATTTTACTGGAGCAGAAGTCATTTATTACCCATTCTAAATTCCTTTCTGGAAGATAGAAAGATATACATTTTTGTTGGTAGAGTTTGAATATTTATTTAATAATATTATAGCTATTTTATTGCGTCAACTTAGCTAAGCTTTTTTTTTTTATGATTTCCCTTTCTCTATGGTTCTGGGTAATGGTCGGCCACAGGATAAATTAGTGGGAGATTTGGAAGGAGGAAGGCAGAAGTGAGCAGCTGCCATTGTAACTGGAAGCTCTGTGTGGGCACCAAGTGCCGCTGCTGATCTGCTGACCATCCTTGGGATGGGGCAGCCTCTGCTGACTGATCATCTGTAGCATTTCTGAATCCCAAGTCACTATGTGGAAGAGGTAAAGATGACACTTTTTTCAAATAAAAATCAGGATACCCAAGAATATCTGAATTTAAGATAAACAATAAATAATTTTTTAGTGTGTGTCCAGGTAATATTTGGGACATAATTATACTAACATTAGTTGTTGTTTATCTTAAATTGAAATTAAACTAGGTATGCTTATTTTGTCTGGCAATCCCCAAACCATGTAAACTTTTGTGGATCCACCACATGCATTGTTGAAATTGAAGTCAGCAAGAGCTGAACATAGGTTTCAGTTTGCTTTTGTAGGTCCTGTTAATTTCCACTCTTTCCCATTTCACATTTAGCTTGGCTTTCTGCTAGCTTTGCTGACCTACAGTGACTTCCAGAAGCAGAAATAAGCACCTTCCATATACTTGTTCACCAGCTCTCCAACTAGACTGTGATCCTTGGCATCAAGGCTAAAAATCAGAATTTGTGGATCTCTCTTTTCCTAGCACATATGTTAGTTTCCTAGGGCGGCTATAACAAACTGGCACAAACTGGGTGACTTAAAACAACAGTACTGGAGCCTAGAAGTCTGAAATCAAGGTGCTGGTAGGGCTGTGCTCCATCAGAAAGCTTTGGGCAAGAATTCTTCCCTGCCATTCTAGCTTCTGCTGACTGTAGGCATTCCTTGGCTTGTAGCTCTGTAACTCCAACTGCATCTTCACATGGCCTTCTCCTTTATACTTCTGTCTTTAACTCTCTGTCTCTTGTAAGGATACTAGTCATTATGTTTGGGGCCTGCCTTGGTATTCCAGGATGATGTCATCACAAAATAATTATATCTGCAATCCATTTTGCAAAGTAAATCACATTCACAGGTTCCAGGCGGGGGTCACCATTCAATCTACTACAGCATTACCGTAAGTTTAGTCCTCAATAAATGTATGTTGATTTCATGCTTGAAATTACGCTTTCTCTCCCTTTGCTGAAAACTTTCTACGACTTTGGAAGGAGCCTTTACTGAAAACTTGGTTTCTATATGAATTTGCAAGTCAAGATTATCAGGTTATTTTGTTTTGTTTTGTTTTTGAGACAGGGTCTTACTCTGTTGCCCAGGCTGGAATGCTGTGGTGCTTTCTCAACTCATTGCAACTCTACCACTTGGGCTCAAGTGATCATCCAGCTTCAGTCTTCTGAGTAGCTGGGACTGTAGGCACAGACCACCATGCCTCACTAATTTTTGCATTTTTTTGCTGGTAGAGATGGGATTTCACCATTTTGCCCAGGTTGGTCTCCAACTCCTGGGCTTAAGCAATCCTCCCACTTTGGCCTCCCAAAATGCTGGGATTACAGCCATGAGCTGCCTTGCTCTGCCAAGACTGTCAGTTTTGAACTTCTATTTTCTCACCAAAAAAAGAAAAATAGCTTTATACTTTTCATTTAGCTTTATAAAAAATGTGACTATAAAATAATGAGTAGTAGTACTAGATCATCATTCCAACTTTTATAGCCTTCTCATATTTAATCCCAGTGACACCCTCCAACCTTACTGACAATGGAGTATTTCGTAGATGCACCTGTATTTTCTCCCCCATCCCCCGGCTACATATATATCTCATGTGAACCTCTGGAGCGATAATTGGGGCACGACAGTCAACACATGCAGGAGAGCAGTAGGGACAGAATGTGAAGCAACTTAGGTTGTTTCCAAGAACAACTAAAACTGAAACCTCTCACATTTTCAGTTGTATTTGCTTAATGATCTGTTAAGTAAATGGGGAGGAGAAATCCCAATACTAGCTTGTCCTTTCTCTTTCTTCCTTTATTTTCTTTTTTGTTTTCCATGGTCAGAGGAAGTGCCCTGAATACCGTAACTCCAAAATTGGAAATTCTGATATGCATGAATTTTTAACACTGCTATTTGTTTTTCTCTCTGTGCCTGCCAAGCATGACAGTATATTGCATCTTTTAAAGTCCTAAATGGAAGTGGCTCCTGTGTAGCATGCCAAATTCAATGGGAGATCTTGGTTTCTAGACTGGTTCTGCTACATTTTCATATGGGATGTTAAGTATGTCATTTAAATTGTTTGAACTTTGATTTCTTCATCCATTAATGGGTAGTACTCAATACTTCATGGAGTTGAAACGAGAGATAACAAGATACCATATGTGTAGTAGGTGCCCACTATGTGATGACTGGAATCTCCATCCTGTAGGTCACATATATGCGAAATTCTGCTATGCACAATTGCAGTGAAGGATTCAGTACCCAGTCACTGACACATTCCTAGCGTTTGGACGGAGATGCTGAAGGCTACTTTGACAGAGATTTATCAGAAATTGTTTGCAAATTTGTTTTGAAATACAAGTCTGTTACTATGGTTTTCTGGTAAAGTCTCCCACTTCTGTTCTCCCTAGGTATGCAAGAATTTGAGACTTTATTTTTCTTCTCCAAGACCCCGAATGTACAAGTCCATCTTCATGAGTTTACCATACCAAAACCCAGGTGTTTTAACTAGTCAATTATCTTTTTAATCTCTCCTAACCTCAAAGGCATTGAAGGATTACTGGAAAGCACTGCTTTTTCTCTGGGAGTAAACACCATAGCACCATCTGAAAAGAATTGCCTACACTAGAGTTCCCTGAGCTCTGGTTTCCCTAGGGTTCTCATGCAAGTCCTCTAAAAGCCCAGCCCTCTCCCTGATTTGATGACTCTGCTGGGAGTCTTCTGCATTGCCTTCTGCATTGACTGACTTTCCAGGCTTTCCTTCCATCCCAGTGTTCCTATTCCCACATCCTAATGCATGAGTCCATCAGATACAAAATGACTGCTCTCACAGAATGGCAGGGGAAGTGGTTCCCATTATCATACATGTCTCTTCACTTCACATCCTAGCACAGGAAGCTGCTGACCCCCATGGGTGGGCTAATGAATGCTGGCTAACACTGTGCCCACTCTACATGTGGATGTGGCCTTAAACTCTTTGAATCTCCTTGTCTCAGAATTCACCCATGGCTTCTCATTGCTGTCCCTTGTCCTGAAAGGTAAAGAAGGAGAAAGGTAAAGACACTTCCCAAGATACTATGGAGGGGAGTGGTGAGGGGTAGGTAAAGGGAAGATAATACTAAATTATGGCTTGAATATTGCCTTTTAAGGCTGGCTCATAATTGGCTGAGCCCTGCCCACACCCCGAGGAAGAACTCCCAGTTTCTGATTTCTACATACGAAATTGGTCCATCCAGTCTTCCCACTTCTTGACTTCTTTTCTAAACCTCACTGGCTGTCTCAGCTTTGCTGCTGTGTCAATCAACCAGAGCACAGTAATGACTGCTAATGGGCAAGGGCATGGAAGATGACAACAACAAGAAGCAAAAAATCACTTCCGATTGACAAACCACTTTTCAAGGGCTTCGGTACATTCTGCACAGATCACCTCATTTATCTTTACCATGTCCCTGGTGACAGGAGGGGAACTGCAATTATATAATTCTACTTTATAAAATATTCAGTCACAATGCAGAAGCTGTGACTTGCCCTAGAAGGTAAACTTCAGGAATAGAATTTACACATTCTGTTTATTCTTTCTAGTATTAGGTATCTTCTCAGTAGAGAGTGGAGATGGCAACTATCTCAGAGGTATTGCTGTTTGGTTCTAGACCTCCACAATAAAGTAAAAGTTGCAATACAGCCAGCCATACATTTTTTTTCCCCAATTCATATGAAACTTATGTTTACACTATACTACAGTCTAATAATGTACAATAACATTATATCCGAAGGACAATGTACATACCTTAATTTAAAAATACTTTTTTGCCAAAAAATGTCAATGATTATCTGAGCCTTCAGTGAGTTCATAATGTTTTTGCTGGTGGAGGGTCTTGTCTCAACAGTGATGGCTGTTGACAAGTCAGGGTGGTGATTGCTGAAGGTTGGGTTGTCTGTGGCAATTTCTTAAAATAAGACAACAATGAAGTATGCCACATCGACTGGCTCTTCCTTTCATGAAATATTTTTCTTTAGCATGGGACGCTATTTGATAGCATTTTACCCACAGTAGAATTTCTTTCAAATTGAAGTCTATCCTCTCAAACCCTGCTGCTGCTTTATCAACTAAGTTTGTGTAATATTCCAGATCCTTCATTATCATTTCAACAATGTTCATGGCATCTTCACCAGGAATAGATTCTATCTCAAGAAATCACTTCCCTTGCTCATCCATAAGAAACAACTCCACATCTGTTAAAGTTTAATTATGAGATAGCAGCAATTCAGTCACTTTTTCAGATTCAGCTTCTAATTCTAGTTCTCTTGCTATTTCTATCACATCTACAGTTATTCCTCACTGAAGTCTTGAATCCCTCAAAGTCATTCATGATAGTTCAAATCAATTTCTTGCAAGCTTCTGTTAATGTTGATATTTTGGCCTCTTTCCATGAATTATGAATGTTCTTAATGGCATCTAGAATTATGACTGTTTTCCAGAAGATTTTCAACTTACTTTGACCAGATCCATCAAAGGAATCATTATCTATGGCAACTATTCCCCTATCAAATGTACTTCTCCTTAAATAATAAGACTTAAAATTTAAAATTACTCCTTGATCCATGGACTGCAGAATGGACGTTGTGTTAGCATGCATGAAAACAACATTGATTTCCTTGTACATCTCCATCAGAGCTCATGGGTGACCAGGTGCATTGTCAATAAGGAGTAATATTTTGAAACACATCTTTTTTTCTAAGAAGAAGGTCTCAACAGTGTGCTAAAAATATTCCATAAGCTGTGCTGCAAACAGATGTCCTTTCATCCAGACTTTGTTTCCATTTATAGAGCACAGGCAAAGAAGATCTTGCATAATTCTGAAGGGCCCCAGGATTTTGGCCCACAGCTGGTGACTTTCAGTCAATGCTTATTTACCATTCCCAAAATCCTGGCAAGAGAGTCAGGCTCTCCTTTGCAGCTTTGAAGCTAGGCATTAACTTTTCTCCAGCTACGTAAGTTGTAGATAATTTCTTCCTATAGAAGGCTGTTTTCTCTACATCGAAAATCCATCAATATAATTGATAAATATTTAACAAATATTTATTGACTGCTCCCATTATAAGCAGATGCATTAGAATGTTCAAACCAGTCATTAGAGAGTGGAAATATTTTGGTGCCCAGAGGATGCAGTAAGTTGGAGTACTCCTTGGGTCGGAAAAGCACTTAGAATAATTCCCATACTTCTAGATCATTATTTGTGGGCTCCAACATCTATGGATGAATTTTACAAACCCTACCACCAAATTATATGCAGACATGAATATGGGAAGAGTGTTTACAATTTTATTTTACATTCTCCCATGTTTCTATAATTTCCAAAGGTTAAGAATTACATTCTTAGGATGTTGGCTTTATAAATGTTATTTTTATCTGGCCATGTTGGCTGTTATTTATGCACCAAAGCTCATCTATATTTTCAAGAAGTAGTGGTAAGTACTTTGGGGATGAGGGAGGGATTTGGGTCACTAGATGCAGATACTGACAATAGCAAGAAGAATATGGCATGGTATGATAGCACAGGAGGAGAAGATGAAATTTAAAAAGGAGCTCTAATAACTTTAAAACCCTCTAGTCTGGCACATTTCAGAGAGAGGTAAGTGGCCCTCCACACCCCAATAGCCCATCAAGGTGACACTGTCTGCTAGTAATGAAGAGTCCTATATATTTAAAACTGTGGCAGAATGTTATCAAGAAAACATGAGATTCTATTTTCTATCCTCTTTGTATAAACATTTTTGGAAACAGTTAACCCCAAAATAGTAACAACAATAATAGTTGTAATGCTTACAGGGGAAAACACCAACCATCTGGAGTGTTTCAATACTTACATTTTACTCTAAATCTAACCCTTGGGATAATGGGGATACATGAATTCAAAAGTTTGGTGAGCTGAATAATTTAGTTTGGTTAATAATAT
This sequence comes from Aotus nancymaae, assembly GCF_030222135.1. Taxonomy (NCBI): domain Eukaryota; kingdom Metazoa; phylum Chordata; class Mammalia; order Primates; family Aotidae; genus Aotus; species Aotus nancymaae. The sequence continues at coordinate 52,317,385 of NW_026988425.1, read as the reverse complement.
AGGTAAAAGTAACATTTCAGGAATTTTCTGCATTTTTTTTCTATGTCTCAATGATAGCAATATATTGCTTGGTGTTCATGTTTGAAAATCATTGACTCAGCTCATCATCTTTAAATACATTTGCAATTTGCTTGTTAGCTGTGATACCCTCTATTATGTGTTTTTCCCCCCTCTTCCCAACTGAGTTAGTCCAACGTGATTATAGCCACATTGTCCTTTTCAGCCTGGCATAATTGGGTTCTTTATTATCAGAGTCAAGTTGTGTTCTGTTATGGGAGGAAGGCCATCAGAAGTAGGTGACTTAAGACTGGAAAATGAGGCAGGGTGGTTTCAAGGTTAGCTCAGTTTTCTTGTTCCTTAAATACAGGCATATTCATTTTATTGTGCTTCAGTTTATTGTGTTTCACAGATACCATATTTTTACAAATTGAAGGTTTGTGGCATCAGGCAAGTCTATAAGCATTATTTTTTCCAATAGCATGTGCTCATGCAGTGTCTTTGTCTCATATTTCTGTATCCTATCAATATTTCAAATGTCTTCATTATTATTATATGTTTTATGGTGATCTGTGATCAATGATCTTGGATGTTATTATCATGTTTTGGGGCACCAAAAACTGTGCTCATATATTATGGAGAATCTAACTGATAGATGTTGTATGTGGTCCACTGACCAGCTATTCCCCGATCTCTCTCCCTTTTCCCAGCCTTCCTATTCTGTGATACACATCAATATTGAAATTAAGCTAATTAATAATGTTACAATGGCCTCTCAATGTTCAAGTGAATGGAAGGGTCAGAAATCAACAGCAAGAAATAATTAAGTTTAGTGAGAAAGTCATGTTGAAGCCAAGATATGTTGAAAGCTAGATCTTTTGTGCTGAACAGCCAAGTTGTGAAAGTAAAGGAAAAATCTTTGAAGGAAATGAAAAACGCTACTCCAGTGAACACATCGCTGAGAAGAAAGCAAGACAGACTCATTGCTGATATGGAGAAAGTTTCAGTAGATAGAGGATTAAACCAACCCCAGTATTTCCTTAAGCCCAAGTCTAATCTAGAGCAAAGCTCTCTTTAATCTATGACGGCTTCAATCAGTAAACTACAAAAGAAAAGTTTGAAGGTAACAGAGTTTTGTTCATGAGGTTTAAGGAAAGAACCCATCTCTGTAACATAAAAGTGCAAAGTGAAGCAGTAAATGTTGATATAGAAGCTGCAGCAAGTTATCTAGATCTACCTGAGATAACTGATGAAGGTAGCTACCCTAAACAATGATATTACTTGGGATTAGAAAAAACTTCTCAGGTTTTATAAATGAAGCAAAAGAATTGGAAATGTCTGAATCTACATTATGGGATGAGAAAAATATACAGCAACTGAATCGTGAAACCTGTATAATTTATAAATATAATGTAGCATGATTCTTTAATTGGCTTTTGATTCTATTTGAAGCTAAAGTCATTTGTGGCTTGCTCTGGAGTTTCTTCTTCACCTCTCATCTGAATTTGGCTTTGTCTACCCTTCTACTTTTGGAGCAGCCATTTCCTTTGACTAGGCCCATATTACTTCCACCAGGGACGCTGAACCTGCAATTGTTCAAAGGTAAGAATTATTATAATTTTATAGTCCTTGTTATCTGCATTTCTAAGATCTAGAAAATGTAGGCCAGGTGCGGTGGCTCATGCCTGTAATCCCAGCACTTTGGGAGGCCAAGGCAGGTGGATCACCTGAGGTCAGTTCGAGACCAGATTGACTAACATGGTGAAACCCTGTTTCTACTAAAAATACAAAAAATTTGCAGGGCAGGATGGCGTATGCCTGTAATCCCAGCTACTCTGGAGGGTGAGGCAGGAGAACGCTTGAACCCAGGAGGCGGAGGTTGTAGTGAGCGGAGATGTCACCATTGCACTGCAGCTTGGGCAACAATAGTGAAACTCCCTCTCAAAAAAACAAAAAGGAAAATGAAAACATCCAGATTCCCTACATGCCAAAATTTAAGGTCTGCCACCTTATCAAGTACTTTCTTCAAACTGCAAATTGACATTATTCTGGGAATGGTATCATTCAACTTGTGTGGCACTGGACATTCTCTGTTTCTATGAGCACCCTGAAGGCTTTAGTTTTTGGTAGGAGAACAGCTTTCCAGATAAATGCAACCTAAAAGTCTTCTCTTTCATGGGAAGAAGTTATAGTTCACATTTCTTCTCTAGCTGTGACCATTTATGCCCACTTTTGTGAAGACTATTTAATCGATCAGTTTAAGATAGGTTATGCTGCAGTAATTAATGCATCTCAATCCTCAAAGACTTTAGACAACAAAGGTATTTCTTACTCATGCTACATGTCCAATGAACAGGAGCAAAGATACTCCATTTATGGGAGTCATTCAAGTATCAAGACTTATGAAAGCTCCATCTTAACATCTCTTTTCTTGATACATTCATAGAACTCTCACAATTCATTGTCTAAAGCGAATTACATGATTGCACTCAAATTCAAAGAGGGTGGGTGTTGCAGTTCTACCACATTCTAGGAAGTATGAGGGCTAGAAGATTTGTGAATAGTCTTAAAAGACCAACACAGCTTTATATACAGATTTTCTGATTCCCATTTTGGTTACTCATAGATTTTTAATATTTTTGATTATTTTCTAGATATGAGAGATTGCCGAATAATTGGTTTTTTGATAATTGTGCTTTGCTCAAAAATGTCCTAGAGAGATATCATCTTTGTTAAAAGATGTCCTTTAAACATACATCAACTGGGACTATGACTATTTAGGCTCTAACTTTGTTGACAGTTTGTCACCTCCTGTGAATGAACTTTCCCCTTCAACTTTCTCCACATTAAGAAAGAGATCCCTTGCTTTCTGGACCCTGCCTAACAACTTGACATCTCAGAGATTTTACTGATTGCTTTGTAGAGGTTTTCTAATCCTGTAGTTGCATCTTTCTAAAGGAGTGCAGTTATTCGTGTAAATAATTGGAGACTTGGGAGACTTTTGTAATTATACGACTAAATGAATAATTTCAAGAGATTATTTTGAGGCTGATCAAGGAGCAGGAGGAGGTGATGGTCATATCCAACATGAGTCTGGGCAATAAGGGTGTGCATTGCCTGAAGAGTATTTAAAAACAATAATTAACCTATTAAAATTCTGTCAACTTTTAATTTTCATGGCACACTGGCAAATCCAAAATATGTCAGTGATAAAACATTTCTCTGGGCCAGAGCCCCCACCCATCACCTCTCTGATATGTCACTGACTTAACTATCAACCTCAGTAACAGTGGTGCTTAAAATCTTTTGTTTTAAGAAAAAAGATCTGTCACACAATCGTATACAGGATTAATTGCATACTCATGTCACAAAATGTGACACAATGAGGAATCACATTTCTAGTTTAATAAAGGTTTGAATACACACATGCCCAAGCCCATGGAAAGAGATTAAAATGGAAGGTGAATCCTAGCATAGTATCAAAACCCAATAGGGCTATACCAGAAAACAGAGAAGTGAAAATTTAAAGACTCAAGCTAACAGAGATGAATTCTGGAGATATTGACCTTTACCTTCTTATATCCATCTTTTCTTTTTTCTTGAACATATTAAGCAATTTTTAAAAGTCCTGGTTTGCTAACTCCAATAGCTAGATCATCTGTCTGTCTGCTTTTATTGTCTTTTGCTTCCTCTTTATTAATGACTGTATGGTTTTACTTCTAGGAATATCTGGTAATTTTAGTTTTCTCCTCTGCATGTTTTGTTTAAACGAATATTGGAGGTCCTAGATATCTTACCTTCTGCCTGAAAAGATCCTTTCCTTCTTCTGAGAGTCATTTAAGGTGAGGAGGAGAAAGGATTATTATCTCCTCAATTCTATCAGAGACTGAGTGTGATCCCAGCTGGGCTGTAGTTTTATTAAGACTCAGCCAACTTCCTATCCACCTTGTTCTTAGGGCATGGCCCTCCTGAACTTCCACGTGAAAAGTTTGATGGGTCTTTGTCTTCTCAGTCCTGAAAGGCTATAGAAGGCTAATTCATGCCCTTCAGAGATTCTTTTGCATAGCTCCTGCCCCACATGGCTTTAAATATTTGTCAAATGTCTTGAAGAGAAGACTGACCATATGTTTTCTAAATACTACCAACTTTGGGAGTTTCATTCCGTTTTTCAGAAGTGTGTGTCCTGGCCTCCCATCTTTTCACACAACCTCAGGATTCAGCAAATGTCCCATGGCAAAAACTGAAAGTGCCCTAGAGTTTCCATTGTTTCACTCTAGCCCAGCATTAAAAGCTTTGCTGGTTTTTCTTTCACTATAGCAGAGGTTCTCTGACTGGGCCATATCTGATCATCAGCCTAAGGACAAAACAGGCAAAACCTGGGAAACATTTGACAGCCAGCTTTCCTTAAAAAGGTTCTCCTCTCTCTGGATTTTAGTTCATTTAGTCTTCACTGCTTCTGCATCATTCAATTACTTTCAAAACATTATATTTGTAGTATATCCAGCTTTTTCTGGCTGTTGTAGCAGGAGCATTTGCCTGCCTATTCTACTTATACTGTGATTGCATTAGTCAAATAGCAAGATTGAATCTAAGTACAGTATGTTATAAAGCAAAAGTAGATGTGACTTTTTCCCTGAAAGTCTCAGTGACAGGAATGACATTTGCTAATATCCAGCTATTAGTCCTTGCTTCCTAAATATCTTGGAAAATAAATTGTCCCTGTGCTCACATTGATCTAAAATATTCCTTTATATTTTTAATAGGGGTCCTTAATCACTAACATAATTTTTTTTTAATTTCTGGAAATGGAATAAATAACAATATACTTAATTAGAATAAATAAAATGATTTTTAATTGTCTGAATAAATATACTTTGACAAACAAAACCTATATAGAAGAAAAAAATTTAGCCTTCACTTGAAGTTACTGAGTTAAGGAACATACTCACTCAGGCAGAATTTATTAATCTTTTAAAGACTAATGAAGTTTTATGAATTTTAGGGTCATAAAGAGCTCAGTGCTCTCCCACCCAGAAGTATCTTATCTGAAAAGCAGTTATGGAACATTTCAGGCAGAGAGCAGAGGCAAGACTGAGAATGACATACCAAGCCCAGTAGACAGTGAACAAATTCCTCCAGGAATTGGAGGAAATAGAAAAGAAAGTTGTTATTTAAAAAATAATTTTAGTTTTTTTTTTTCAAGTAGAGACAGGGTTTCACCATGTTGGCCAGGCTGGTCTCAAATTCCCGACCTCAAGTGATCTGAGCACCTTGGTCTCCCAAAGTGCTGGGATTACAGGCATGAGCAACTGCTCCTGAAATTTTAGATTCTTAATAGGACTTATGCAGAGACTTGATGGTGATATGAAAGTGATTTGGCCACTTTCTTTCTTTTTTTTTTTTTTAATTGTACTTTAGGTTCTGAGGTACATGTGCAGATCATGTAGGATTGTTGCATAGGTACACACATGGCATTGGGGTTTGCTGCCTCCTTTCCCCCATCACCTATATCTGGCATTTCTCCCCATGTTATCCCTTCCCAACTTCCCCACCCCACTGCTGTCCCTCCCTTGGCACCCCTCAATAGACACCAGTGTGTGATGCTCCCCTCCCTGTGTCCATGTGTTCTCATTGTTCAACACCTGTCTATAAGTGAGAACATGTGGTGTTTGATTTTCTGTTCTTGTGTCAGTTTTCTGAGAATTATGGTTTCCAGATTCATCCATGTCCCTACAAAGGATGCAAACTCATCATTTTTAATGGCTGCGTATTATTCCATGGCGTATATGTGTCACATTTTCCTTGTCCAGTCTATGGTCGATGGGCATTTGGGTTGGTTCCAGTAATGGGATTGCTGGGTCAAATGAAATTTCTATTTCTAGGTCCTTGAGAAAGTGCCACACTGTCTTCCACAATGGTTGAACTAGTTTACACTCCTACCAACAGTGTAAAAGTGTTCCTTTTTCTCCACATCCTCTCCAGCATCTGTTGTCTCCAGATTTTTTAATGATCACCATTCTAACTGGCATGAGGTAGTATTTCAATGTGGTTTTGATTTGCATTTCTCTAATGACCAGTGATGATGAGCATTTTTTCATAGGTTTGTTGGCCTCATATATGTCTTCTTTTGAAAAGTGTCTGTTCATATCCTTCACCCACTTTTGGATGGGTTTGTTTGTTTTTCTTGTAAATCTGTTTTAGTTCTTTGTAGATTCTGGAAAGCAGCCCTTTGTCAGATGGGTAAATTGCAAACATTTTTTCCTATTCTGTTGGTTTCTGGTTCACTCTAATGATTGTTTCTTTTTCTGTACAGAAGCCGTGGAGTTTGATTAGATCCTATTTGTCTATTTTGGCTTTTGTTGCCAATGCTTTTGGTGTTTTAGTCATGAAGTCCTTGCCTACGCCTATGTCCTGAATGGTTTTGCCTAGGTTTTCTTCTATGGTTTTTATGGTGTTAGGTCTTATGTTTAAGTCTTTAATCCATCTGGAGTTAATTTTAATGTAAGGTATCAGGAAGGGGTCCAGTTTCTGCTTTCTGCACACGGCTAGCCAGTTTTCCCAACAGCATTTATTAAACAGGGAATCCTTCCCTCATTGCTTGTTTTTTTCAGGTTTGTCAAAGATCAGATGGTTGTAGATGTGTGGCGTTGCCTTCAGGGCCTCTGTTCTGTTTCATTGGTCTATATCTCTGTTTTGGTACTGGTACGATGTTTTGATTACTGTAGCCTTGTAGTATAGTTTGAAATCAGGTAGTGTGATGCCTCTGGCTTTGTTCTTTTTGCTTAGGATTGATGTGGCTATGCAGGCTCTCTTTTGGTTCCATATGAAGTTCAAGGTGGCTTTTTCCAGTTCTGTGAAGAAGGTCATTGGTAGCTTGATGGGGATAGAATTTAATCTATAAATTACTTTGGGCAGTATGGCCATTTTCACAATATCAACTCTTCCTAACCATGAGCATGGAATGTTTCTCCATCTGTTTGTGTCCTCTCTTATTTCCTTGATCAGTAGTTTGTAGATCTCCTTGAAGAGGTCCTTCACATCCTTTGTTAGTTGTATTCCTAGGTATTTTATTCTCTTTGCAGCAATTATGAATGGGAGTTTGCTCATGATTTGGCTTTCTGATAGTCTGTTATTGGTGTATAGAAATGCTTGTGATTTCTGCACATTGATTTTATATCCTGAGCCTTTGCTGAAGTTGCTTATCAGTTTAAGGAGAGTTTGGGCTGAAATGAAAGGGTCTACTAAATATATAATCATGTTGTCTGCAAATGGAGACAATTTGACTTTCTCTTTTCCTAATTGAATACCCTTTATTTTTATTTTCTTGCCTGATTGCTCTGGCTAGAACTTCCAATACTGTATTGAATAGGACTGGTAAAAGGGCATCCTTGTCTAGTGACAGATTTCAAAGGGAATGCTTCCAGTTTTTGCCCATTCAGTATGATATTGGCTGTGGATTTGTAATAAATAGCTTTTATTATTTTGAGATACATTCCATTCATACCTAGTTTATTGAGCGTTTTTAGCATAAAGGGCTGTTGAATTGTGTCAAAGGTCTTCTCTGCATCTATTGAGATAATCATGTGGTTTTTGTCTTTAGTTCTGTTTATGTGGTAGATCATGTTTATAGACTTGCATATGTCGAACCAGCCTTGCATCCCAGGGATGAAGCCTACTTGATCCTAATGGATAAGCTTTCTGATGTGCTTTTGCAATTGGTTTGCCAGTATTTTATTGAAGATTTTTGCATCTATGTTCATCAGGGATATTGGCCCGCAATTTTCTTTTTTTGTTGAGTCTCTGCCGGGTTTTGGTATCAGGATGATGTTGGTCTCATAAAATAATTTGGGAAGGATTCCCTCTTTTTGGATTGTTTGGACTAATTTCAGAAGGAATGGTACCAGTTCCTCTTTGTACATCTGGTAGAATTCAGCTGTGAACCCATCTGGACCTGGGTTTTTTTTGGGTAGTAGGCTATTAATTGATGCCTCAACTTCAGCCCTGGTTATCGGTCTATTCAAGTTTTCAAATTCTTCCTGGTTTAGGCTTGGGAGCGTGCAAGTGTCCAGGAATTTATCCATTTCTTCCAGGTTTACTGGTTTATGTGTATAGATTTGTTTGTAGGAATCTCTGGCGTTAGTTTGTATTTCTGTGGAATCAGTGGTGATATCCCCTTTATCGTTTTTTATTGCATCGATTTGATTCTTCCCTCTTTTTTATTAATCTGGCTAGCAGTCTATTTTGTTTATCTTTTCAACAAACCAGCTCCTGGATTTATTAATTTTTTGAAGGGTTTTTTGTGTCTCTATCTCCTTCAGTTCTGCTCTGACCTTAGTTATTTCTTGTCTTCCGCTAGCTTTTGAGTTTTTTTGATCTTTCTCCTCTAATTCTTTCAATGTTGATGATAGGGTATTGATTTTAGATCTTTCCTCACTTCTCATGTAGGCATTTATTGCTATAAATTTCCCTCTAGACACTGCTTTAAATGTGTCCCAGAGATTCTGGTATGTTGTGTCTTTGTTCTTGCTGGTTTCAAAGAACATCTTTATGTCTGCCTTCATTTCATTGTTTATCCAGTCGACATTCAGGAGTCAGTTGTTCAGTTTCCATGAAATTGTGCAGTTCTGAGTTAGTTTCTTAATTCTGAGTTCTAATTTGATTGGATTGGGCCACTTTCTAGAGGAATATCAGAATTTCTGGGAGGCAGAACTAAGAAGCATGGGTATTTTAATAAGCATATTCAGTATCTCAATATCTTGAATTTCTTTTAAACTTGGTGGTTAATATATTTTAAATTGTCAGACATCACTAAAAATTTTGAGATTTTATGCATATTAAAATGCATCTTATAGAGGATAAGATCTATTTTTTTTAGTTAATATAGAGATTAATCTTATGATATTAATTTCGCAGATGACCAATAGGTAAAATAGAACAAATTATAAGATTTCTATAAAAAAAATGAACCATAGTTACACTGGTTTCTTTCAGTTTTATTTGAGTTTTTGAATCTTCTTAACATGATGTCACAGTTTTAATTTACCATACAAAAATTTTAATTACTTGTTGTTTGGTTAATAGAAAACACCTGTTTTATTATAGCTAATTAGTGCTGCCAACTTAGAGGGCCATTGTATTCAGTAAAATCAACAACAGCAACCAAAAAGCAATGAGCCATTCTTCCATCACTATAGTTTAATGAGAGTAAGATCAGTCAATTTAATCTGAATATTTTCTTATTTTAACCAACACTTTGATATATTCAAATTTATGGTAACAGATGACACTATTAAGAAGCCAAAGATAAAGGTGAAAACAATAATGAAGGTAAATTTCTGTTGAAAAAGATAATTCACTAATTTTACCTTGAAAAGAAAGTGGAATGAATTAACTGCTCTGTTCATGTAACTGGAAAAACATTTGCTTCTTGAGCATTTTCCTCTATAAATGTGACAAAGAGATTTATAAAAAAGATTCATTAACTGCATCATGTATGAAACATTCTCATCTCTACCCACAGAATAATGCTCACACAGTCTAGAATTGCAAAAAGTGCTAAAGCAAGGTACATATGCGATTAGGAATCAATGGCTTTGTAATTTATTCTCAGCATAATAGTGGAGAAGAGAAGTTCTGATCATTTCTTTCATTTATTTATTTATTTTATTTTATTTATTGCATTTTAGGTTTTGGGGTACATATGAAGAACATGCAAGATTATTGCATAGGTACACACATGGCAGTGTGATTTGCTGCCTTCCTCCCCATCACCTATATCTGGCATTTCTCCCCATGCTATCTCTCCCCAATTCCCCACCCTGCAATGTCCCTTCCCTTAATAAGTGAAGATTTTATCACCCAAAATATATCACCGTGTAGGGCAATTCACCCTGAAGTGGAGTCTGTGACCACATGGGGCTGCATTTGAGGGGAGAAAAAAAGAACAGTCCAGGTGATTATGATCTATCCCAAACAGTAATCCCAGTTAAGAACCACTGTTACAGGATATGTTTGTTATCATTTTAATATTTAAGGATTTTTTTAAAAAATCTCCCAGCCTATTATTTTCAACCCCAATTCCTGGTGAAATCTATATTTTCCATATTCCATATATCTCAAAAATTTCAAAATTCTTTACTTTTTTTTTTTATAAGCAGTGTTTCTTCTCTTCCACTTCATTGAAAGATACAGAGTAAATGATCAGATTGCCTGTGCTAGTAGGTGAAGGTGGATAAGGTAGGTTGGGGAATGATTTGTAGTTAGTTGTGTAACAGAAGATTTTGGCTATGCCTGGTTCACTGCTTAATCTTTATGACCTTGGGCAATGTTGGGCATATAAAAGTCACTCAATAATTATTTATTGGATAAATGAATGAACCTTCATATTCTAAGGCAGGGAAAACTACTTTCTGAAATAGAGTGCATAGATTCAACATAAACTAACTATATTCTCTATTTCAGGTTTTTTTCCTTGACTGTGTGCTTCTTATGATAATTATAAATTACAAATGTAGTTGCTGAGACAATTTTAGCAGCTCTCACCAATAAACCTAGGGAAATCACCTGAAATTTAATCTATTGGTTATATTACAATATTCTGGAATATATTCTGAAATATAACCAGTAGAAGATGAGAACAATTTGATCATTTCATGTAAATGCAAACTGTGTGTTACTGGCACTTTGTAATGATTGGTAAAGAATTCTGAACATGCTTGTATTCATTCCCAGGATACTGAGAGCCTGTTCTATACCTGGCTATGCAAAGCACGGTGTTACAAACACGTACAATATAGATCAAGCCCCCACCTCATGGAGCTTAGTCTGGTGAGGGACACGAACATTAAGCAAATAATCACAAAGTAAATATACAGTAATAAAATGCTACAAAAGAAAAAAATTACTTAACAGAGGAAATCATAATATCAAAAAGGTAAAGGGTCATGGTACCTTTGAAACTGATGAAGGGTCATTGTGGTTGGAGGATGTGGACCCAGGAGAGGACAGGAAAGAGACACAAAAGGAGAACTGCGCAGCCAACGTCCTGCCAAAACTAGGGTTCAATAGATGTGGAAAGAGTGTTAGGTGCAAGGCCATGGCACCCCCAGCCACTGATCCTGAGATTGATTGGGTACTTCTTCCTGAGAAAAATCCAAAGGAGATACAAGAATGAAAACAAATTTAGTGAAGGAACACTTTAGTAATTAACGAGACACAGTTAGGAAACTATTTTGCCCAGGGAAATTGAGTTTTGTTGCCTTAGAACTTAAGCAGATGAAAAAGCCTGTCTGTGTATGTTTACCCTTAAAGGACAACTTTTTAATTCTGCAGATTTTGCCAATTCAATTAAAAAAAAATACAGTAAAACCAGAGAGAAAAAACAGAAATGGAGCAGAGAACATTAATCTACTTTGAGGAGGATGACATCCAAGCGTGGGAAGGGTTTTAATCTGCTTCTTTAAAAATCAGCCTTCTTTTATCTCCGTATGTTTCTATGAACTGAATCTGCAAGAAGCCAGGAAAGAAGAGATCAAATATATGGTTGGGGAAAAGGAAGTACCTGTTTTCAATTGTATTACCCCATTTATATGATTTGCTCCATGGTTTTGAGAACATCTTAAAACATCTGAAAAATACATTGAACATTAATTGTGAGAAGACTCAGTAGGTGAATTGGAAAACTATTCTCATGATTAGCAACAAATACTAAGAAGGAGGAAATCCATTATCTAGACATGAAGCTGTTCTACGTAGAATAGTTGACAATGTCCTTCTGTGCATTTTGTCCCTCTCTGTGTTTGAGTCTATAATGTGCTTATGAAAATGTTTCTATCTTGGCACACACATCAGAAGAGTCCAGGTAGAACCTAGAAATGTAGTTACCCAAATTAGGTGATAGTCAGCTTAAAAGTCACTTTAAATGACATGCTGATACAGTGAATAAGTTGATGTTTGTGTGCGGCCTGATTCATCTGTTATCATATTTACCCATTGTGATTTTCGGGGAAAAATGAATGCCTTTGTAGTCATACTCCTCTTCACCAATATTAGTTCTGATTACTTCAATTGAATTTCTTAATGATTTGATGTTTGATGTTTAATGTTTAAAGACTAATGGTTTATCAGCTATTGAAAATAATAACATGGCTACTAATTAAAAATGCTTTACAATATACTAGTGATTTTTATTTCTTTAAAACAATAGCTATTAAACGCTAGAAAAGTAAAATGGGAAATTATTACCCAACAAACACTCCATACCTGATCTCCAACTCACAGGAGTAGGGCTTTATCAGAATATCTGAGAAAGAGAGACAGAGATTCAACTCCCTCTATCTCGTTAGCCCCTGCTGAGCCAGAATGTGTGATTTGAAGCAGAAATGGAAGGAAAAGCAGTTCATGTAATGCTACAGAGACAGAGTGCCCTATCCCTATCAGCCCATAACTTGGAAGGTCTGTGGTGTCACAAAAACTAATTAATACTAAGGTTAGTACTTACCTGTCCTTTCTTATTTTCCCAGGAGGATTATTGTGAATAAGCTTGGCTTCTAGGCCACTCAGAATTTGTATGTTGGCAAAATATGGCTCCTTTTGACATGTAAGGAGATATAAAATGTATGCAAACTCACGTCATATTATTTGACTGGGCATTCCATTTTATCAGTTTATATTTTATACTTCATTATTTTAGTGGTAAACATCTGTAAAAACAGGGTTCTGGATTGTCACTAGGGTTTGGTTCACGCTATTTTTTTTAACAGCATTTCTGTTGTTGTACAGCTTTAAAATTAGATGAGAACAAAAATTTCACTCTGAATCCAGAACAACATGGAACCAGTATTTTGGATCAAATTGCTTAAAAGAATAATCCCTACTTTCTTTTTTTTTCTGATGATTATGTTTTGGGGCTACTCCTAAGTCTTATCCTCTGAGGCCACCAAGTCATGCCATCTAATCCAATAAAATAAGAATGTGAAACCCTCCAAAGATTCCAAGTGTCTTAAGGCACTGAAAATATGGAAATAGTATTTTCATATAATTCTACACAATTATTATTACAAAGTGATTTATTTTAACTTTGGATTAGGGAAAAGAAAATTTGTATGTAATTAGTTTTTAAATAATATATGCTAAAAATAACTACAATAAATTAAATTGAATCCTTAAAATAATAATTGTAGGTTTGGAAGAAAAAAGCTTTATCCAAGACTGTGCATTCTTTAAGGAGTCTGTTAGCTTACTTTCCTTTGACTTTCAATTTTCAATTGTTGGAAACTATACTGGATATCCACCACTATAAAACAATCAGCTCTTGCTTAGATTAAAAGTTCCCAAGGCCTTTAGTTTTGATTTCAGATTTGCAATAGGCTGTAACTGCCAGGACAGTGACCCCTGGTTAAGACAAAGGTTTGAGTATCAGATCACTTGATATGATTAAGCACATTCCTGTTTCATTCCACAGATACCTATATTAAGTCAGACGTGAAACTCCCTTTTGATGCCTATCACTATGCTCTGACTCGCCGCACAATTTAACCTCTTGGTGACTCCAGTTCTTTATTTGTAAGTGGGGATAAACAGGTCCGCTGTGAGGATTGAATAGAATAATACATGTAAAGCATGCATTATTTACTTGATACCCAGCCTGGTACATATGAGAGATTACTAAATAAATTGTTTACATGAACATTATTGCTACCTAATTGTTTGTAATTCAGGAAAATGTAGAAGCTACAACATCAGGACATGCTTCTGTAGTAGTACTTTTTCCTCTAGTTCAGTACCCTGTCAACCACCACATGAAGTGGTGTAACAAGACATAATTGCAACACTATCGTAATGAAAGGAACACTAGACATGCAATCGAAAATCTGGGCTCAATTTCTGAAATGCATGTCGCATTTACCATATGCCAGGTACTTCTGTGAGCATTTAACATACATTAAACTAAGTTGTCGTAACAATCCAGTGAGATAGGTGCTGTTGCTACCCTCATCTTCTGATGGGGAAACTGATAGAAAAGAAGTTGAGTAACTTGTTCCAAATCATACATATTTGGTATGCTGTGGAGCCAGAATTTGAATCCAGACAGGTAGCTTCCAGTCTAGGCTTCATAGCCTTTGAACCCTGCTAGCTTCAGTTTTCCCAATGGCAAAATGAGAATGATAATCCTACAGTCATCTCACAGGGTCTTCGCAAGAATTTAAGATGATAGTAAATCTAAACTGCACTGGAACTGAAAAAAACTGTACAAATATAAAGGATGATTGTTATTAAGATTCTTAATCAAAGTGCATCACTATCTGTATAAACAACGAGGCAGGGTATAGCTGAAGTAATACCGCCCTTCTTACGTGTTCCGAAATGACTGTAGCAGGGCATGTTTAAATGGGCATGTAAACGTAAATCCTGTCCCATGAATGGTAAGCTCACAGAGTGAATTTATTTTGTCTTTTGGGTCAGTGTAATTACCTATTGATTTTTAGGAAGGAAAGAAAAAGTTACATTCACGACCTTTGCTCTTTAATTTCTGAACAGAATTATGGCCTAAATGGAAGAATGATGTTGTTTATCTGTTAGCACCTTTCAGAGACAGGGCCAAGACTTCTCCTAATTACTTGTGCATAATAGGTGCTCAGTAAACATTTTTGGATTAAAAGCTTAACCCCGTACAGATAGTTCCTGCTTCATTAGACAGATTCATATCACGTTCCTAATCAAGCCTCTCATAGGCAATGTGCAATATATAGCAATTCTAAACCTTTATATTGTTCAAAGTTATAAAATTATATTCTAAGACATCAGTGGACATCAGCATGAAGCAGTTTTTAAAATTATATAAGAAGTCTCAATGTGCTGTGAAGTGTATATACAGAATTAAAAACTATTACCTCAATTGTGCTTGAAATTGCTTCCAGCTAAACAATGAATATTAAATTAAGTAATGGTTTTATTGCCTCTAAGAACTTATAAAGGCACTGGACTTTGCTTTGGATAGACCAGTTTTTTAAAAAAAAGAGAGGGAAAAAGAAAGAAGGACAAAGAGAAAGAAAAAATAAAACATGTAAGAATGTTGGAAATAAAATTTCCCCCATGTACTGTTGGTAAGTGTCATTGTATCACACAAACACATTGATAAAAACATTGTCGACCTCTGAATTGCATTACATTTGAAAATAATACTTTTCAAAAATGGTTTTGTGAAAATTTATGAAAATCTTATTAAAGATGTTAGTTATGAAGAATTGGGTAATTGTTCATTTAAGTCTCCACCGCTTTTCTATTATTTTAATGCAATATATATATATTTCTGTAGAATTTCTAAGGCACAGTTTATTCAGATTTTCCAAGGTTATATGTAAAAAGTCACTAACATAAACTAAATAAATCATATGCCCAAATTGTTGAACAATGTAGTCATCATAACTTCTGTAAGTGTAGTGTCAAAATCAAGATATAATTATAGAACTCTTATCTACTTCAATATTGTAAATAGAAAGTTAACTTCATTTTGAAAAACAATTTTTGATGAAAAATTCTAAAAGATTTATATAGCTCATTCAAAAATTTCAAATATGCCTATGAAAACTTCTTTATTCCTTAATGAAACATTTGTAGGCCATGACACATTTATGGGATTATGAAACACTTTGCTCGTAGTTTCCTTGGGATATGGTCAGATGAATCTGGCACCCACACAGTGATCCAGTGCGTTGCTAGTCAAATGCTGCCCATGAACCTGTGTCTCCTGTCTGTGAACCCTTTGCTAACAGTCTGCAACAAGGTAATCAGGAAGCTTGACCACTCTAAGCCAACTATACCAGTAAGCTGACACTCCTTTTTTTAATAGCATACATTTCCCATTAAAGCAACCAATGTGTTCATTTATATTCTGGAGCAAGTTCTTTCACTTCCTTGGAGATCAGTGACAGGTTATGGACTAGCTACTCTGAGTAGCACTGTTCTAGCACATTCTTGAGTACTCCAATGTGGTGCTTAAAATCTTGGCTTCAGGAGGCAGGCAGACCTGAGTTTGGATCCTGACCCAGCAACTCGGCAGCCAACAGCCTGAAAGAAAGAATTAAGTGCCTATTAGAAACAGCAGCCAAGGTAAAATGAACAGGTTAGAGGAAAGGGCCTAGTATTTGATGTCAGAGCATCTTGGATAAACCATGGTCATAACTTTTATAGGGTGCTTACCTCAAGGTAAATGTCTTAAATGAGAAAATATGGATTAATTACACACAAGTACACACACACACACACACACACACACACTACATAGGGCTGGATGCAGATAAAGTACTCAAAGTATTTTATTTGTTCATTATTAATTGTGTGACATAGTAGACTGGTTTCCTAGACTAGTTTTTGTACAAAAATAGATTTGTTACTATGGAATCTGGTGATCTAAATATTTTAGTCAATATTTGCATTGATATCTTATTGCTTTTAATCACTGATTTTACTAGCCTTATCAACTCATTAACAAATAAGAGAATCCCCCAAAGTCCTGCCAAACCTGAAATACTTTTAGAATCACATCAATATTTTTTAAATTGTGGATAAATCCAGTTAATCCTAACATGACTCATGACCTGTCTGTGTAGCCACTGACATTTTTGTAGCATTTAATCACTTGGCTGGCATAGTTTTAAGCAGAGATGGTAAAAACAAAATCTGAATGGAAGAGCAAGCACAGATTTGAGGTTTACTCTTCTCTGTTTGCCTACCTGCCTCATAAACCAGGTTCCAAGTAGGCAAGTCAGTAAAGGAAGACCCTCCTTAGATCCTTTCTCCCAAACTCATTTTATGGGGGGTCCAATTCCCACTTTTACTTCTAATTTCTTTTTTTAATTGTACTTTAGGTTCTGGGGTACATGTGCAGATCATGCAGGATTGTTGCATAGGTACATACATGGCAAGGTGGTTTGCTGCCTTCATCCCTTCATCACCTATATCTGGTATTTCCCCCCTTGTTATCCCTCCCCATCCTCCTCATCCCCTGCTGCCCCTCCCCTAGCCCCGGCAACTGACCGCAGTGTGTGATGCTCCCCTCCCTGTGTCCATGTGTTCTAATTATTCAACACCCACCAAACTAATTTTTTTTTACCATTTATTTTAGGTTTGGGAGTGTAAGGCCAGTTGCCTCGCTGGGAGTCAAATGGACACACTCCTCTCTCTCTGGGCCTGAAAACTACGTCACCATTCTGAGTGCATTACTCAGCATCTGCCCTCTCCACGCAGGCTCCCCACACCCATTTCCGCATTCCAATCTCAGTCCTGCACTCATCAGCAAACTATGCACCCGCTGAAATTTTGAAAAATCCCGCCAAAGACCTGCCCTATGGCAGCTTGCCCCATATGTCCTCAACCAGCCCACTTGCCAGTAGCCCAGCCTAGCTGCCAGTGGCAGCTCACCTCATCTGTGCCCAGTCCCTTCATAACCAATGAAACTACCTCCTCTTTGTTTCCCCACAGCCGATCAGCTACCTCCACTCCCTATAAAACCCCATGCCCCAAGAAGAGAAGCGCGACTTCTTTGGCCCCTTTCCAGGACCATAGAACCTTGCCCAGGAGCTGAATAAATTGGCTTTTAATTTCCTTACTCTGGTCTCTGTTTCCTCATTTAATTCGGCAAGAAACATTACAGGGAGTACATGTGCAGGTTTGTTACATAGGTAAACTCATGTCACAGGGTTTTTTGAACAGATTAGTCTGTCACCCAGGAATTAAACCAATAACCCAAATATAACTATTGGGTTTTCTTTGAACCCAATAGTTAACTTTTCTGCCCTTCTCCCTCCTCCCACCCTCCAGTGTCTGTTGTTTCCTTCTTTGTGTTCATAAGTTCTCATTATTTAGCTCCTACTTATAAGTAAGAACATGTGGTATGTAGTTTTCTGTTCTTGTATTAGTTTGCTGAGGATAACTGCCTCTAATTCCATCCATGTTCTCACAAAAGACATGATCTTGTTCTTTCTTATGGCTGCATAGTATTCCATGGTGTATATATGTACCACACTTTCTTTATCCAATCTATCATTAATGGGCATTTAGGTTGATCCCATGTGTTTGCTATTGTTAGTAGTGCTGCAATAAACAGTTGTGTGCATGTGTCTTTCTGGTAGAGTGATTTATGTGGAAACTTATGAAATAGCAATAAGAATTTATCAATCAACCTTCTACAGTAATAACTGGGCTCATGGGTATGTTTAAAAAATGCATGAAAATGACTACCTTATGTCTATTAGTATAAATATATCTCTTTAAAAAGTGCATTAACGTACTTTGTGCAAATTCTTGTTGCACTTTACACGTTGTTCATGCTTCATGATTACACACATAATCATGTATGTGCTACTGTTGCTGAGCTAACTCAAACTTATCTAGTTCCTTTTCGTTTCTTCTTCCAACTATCCCCACCTCCTAACTATCTTGTCCTGCCTCCAAGATCATCACCCTCAATTTATCCTCCCTAAGACTGCTGGAATGAACTTTCTAAACTGTCCATCAGATCATGTCACTTTTCATTAGATCCTTCAGTGGCTGCCCATTGCCTTAGGATAAAATTCAAACTCCATTGCATGATCTGGTTCCCGCCTGTTTCCGTGGCCTCATTTCATATTATTCTCTTGCTCAGTCTAACTAAACTACAGTATTTGCAATTCTTTACCTGTCCAGGCTCTCTCAGTGTTCTTCCCTTAGCCAAGATTATCCTCCCCTTTCTCCACGTATTACCTGACAAATTCTTACTGTATAGATACCTAATCCAGAGGTCTTCCCTGCTGGTCTTCTCAAGGCAAGGGCTCCTGTGTTACCAGCTCTTACTGTAAGGCCAGTTGCCTCGCTGGGAGCTCGGATGCACAACCCCCCCTTCTCTTTTCCGAAAGCTCAGACATGCTCAGACAAGCTCGGGCATGCTCAGACATGCTCAGGCATGTTCCCTTCTCCCCTTCTCGCACAGTCTGGCCTTCAAACAAAGGCTTGTAACCCTACCTGATAGTAGTCCTGCTTTGCCCACACCCTGCTCTCCCACAACCAATCAAGTTCCTTCACTTCCTATAAAACCCCGTGCCTGAGAGGAGTCCATGCGACTTCTCCGGCCCCTCCTGTCAGACCGCAGAACCTCACCCGGGAGCCTGAATAAACCCTTCACATTGGATCTTCTTGTGTGGCCTCAGTTTCTTCATTTTAAACTCAGTGAGAACAAACCTTACACTTATAATAAAATGATCAATATCTTGTAATAAAATGATCAAAAATCTTGCAATAAAATGATCAATATTCACCTCTAAACCTCCTATTAAACTGTGAGCTCCCCAAGGGCATGTAGAGTTTTCCTCTTTGACTTTCTAATTTTAATGCCTATAACAGACCTGGCACACAGCAGGTGTTCAATCGGTGACAAATTAACACATATTTAAAGTGCTGAGCTAAATTGCACAACTGCACATCTGAAAAATACCCTAGCAAAACATAACATATTCCGTTTCTGGAATCCTTAACTTTCAAAGACTAAAATAGGCAATATTGATTCATCTGCAATTCCAGGTGGTTTTAATGTGGAGGAAGCCAAGTTGCCATAGTACTTATCACCAGCCCAGGGCAGTTTATTTGCTACATCCTTACCCTGCATCTTCAATAGTATTCAGATCAGCTTAGTTTCCTGGCTGTATTGTTTTATATCAGGAAGTACACATGCATCATGTGTGGGCAGGACCCATAAATAGTTTTCATTACTAAATAGCCCTTTACATTAAAGAAAGATTGCATTTTTTTTAAAGGTCGTGCTAATAAAAATAGTAATCTAGTTTTTAAGCACTTAAAGTTATCCATTTAGTTGCCTTAGGGCTTTTCAGTGACTCAGACTGGGAGTTTTAATTTGAACTGTTAGCTTAATGATGTAGTGTTTCCATGGTCACAGCTTGACTTTGAGGTTAATACCTGTCCTAAGGAGTTAATTGAAGAGAGCCATTTGCTGTTCTCACCTCCCCGCTCATGAGGCACTGACTGGACCAGCAGAACGTGAGATGAGACATGGTACAGATGGTGTCTGTCTAAGTCGCTTTCTGATAGTCAGGACATCACAGCCACAAATATACAGAAAAACTACAACTCAGTTAGAGTTTGGACACCAAAGGGGAAGAAGGAACAGTTCAGTCCTTTGTGTTATAGGCAGTCACATAATGGAACTCCTGAGAACACAGGGTTCCGTGATAATGTAAGTTAGTGACTGAACAGACACAAGGTTCTGCCCACCATTAGCTATTATGTGGCATCTGAGTGTGCTCCCCAACAGGCTGCACATTTACTCTTCTAGGAATCTGTGGCCTTAAGACCAGATATTTGGACCAGAGGCAGCTTTGTCCTTAAAAAGACATGTGAGTGTTTTCCAGATGAAGAATGAAGTGAACTGTATGATTTGTTCCCTCTTACTTCTGTAATTACAGAGGACTCACGTTTCTCCCCATTTTGAACAATGTGAGGCCAATTTTGCATTGTTCTTTCTCTTCTATGTCTCAAAAGATTAGAAAAAGCATTGCACATATCAGAGATTAAGCTAATGACTTTCTAGACAATGTGAGGAAAGATCAACCCAAGTTTTCCATTTTGTATCCGCAAATATCCTGTGGATCTCTACTTCTCAAAATAAGTGGCTTTTCCTACTGGGGCAAATCCATTTTCTGGTTTATTTGTCTGCTCCCCACAATCCCCTTTTCTCTCTAACTGCCACAAGGAAAACCCTTCTGTTTGGTACAAACTAAATAAGAGATTTGGCTCCCAAGGAAGTTTTCTTAGAGATGATAGATAAAGAAACGCAAACAGTCACATTTCTTTAGCACAGAAATTTGTACTTCCCTGGATAATGGTTTCAGCATTTTATAGGTGAGTCATTTGCTTACTGTTCATTATAATTTAGTCAAAAACAACATCTGTCATGGGAAGACTAGGAGGAAATCTCTTTGGGGTGCTTATTAATTTTCCTTTCATGTCTCATTTTTAGTGACAAGTTATACTTTTTAAACTATCCATTTTTGTGGAGCCAGAAGATATTCGTCCTTTAAAAAGAAGCTTCTGTGTTATGAACTTTTCTGGTCAAGTTGTGGGAAAGCCTTTTTCCTAGGTCAGCCCCTCCTTTAAGTGGAGAGAGTCGGTGCTTCCTTGCCCCCAGCTGTCATTCCACCTTGCCAGACGCTGGCTCCCTGAGGAAAAGCAGGGTGAGAATGAACCATTTTCTAGTTTAGAAAGGATAGAAAGGTCTTCTACAAAAAAGGCTAGAAACGTCTAACAAAATAAAATTGCGACATGAGCTCCAGAGCCAGCTTGTTCTTACTTTGAACATAACAGAGTGGGCGAGGAGAGCCATGCCCTGAGGCAGTGGACGAGGCACCCACCAGACAGTATTTGGAATATTTGAATTTCAATGCTGAGAGGCCAAATAAACCTACCACTCATTAACAGGCACATATGTAAGAACACACCCAGTATTTTTATTAATTGTGTGCAATAGTGTTGTCCAAACTCAGAACCTCTTGGAAAAGTTTTTTAAAGTGCCTATTGCTAAATCAGAATCTCTGGGGCCAGGGAGCTGAATTTTTCTTTTTTTCTGTTTTAGCTTTTGAGTTCAAGGATACATGTGTGGGTTTGTTACATAGGTAACTTGTGTTACAGGGTTTGTCAGAGAATATTTCATTACCCAGGTATTAAGTCTAGCACCCATTGGTTATTTTTCCTAATCCTCTCCCTCCTCGCACCCTTTCTGTCCCAGATAGGCCCCAGTGTGTTTTGTTTCCCTCTATGTGTCCATGTGTTCTCATCATTTAGCTCCCATTTATAAGTGAAAACATGTGGTATCTGGTTTTCTGTTCCTGTGTTAATTTACTAAGTGTAATGTCCTCCAGCTCCAATGATGTCCCTGCAAAGGACATGATCTTATTCTTTTTTATGGGTACACACTATTCCATGGCGTATATGTATCACATTTTCTTTATCCAGTGTTTTATTGATGGGCACTTAGGTTGATTCCATTAGGTCTTTGCTATTGTGAATAGTACTGCAGTGAACATATGTGTGCATCTGTCTTTATCATAGGACAATTTATATTCCTCGTGTATATCCCCGGTAATAGGATTGCATTTTCATAACCACCTAAAAGAGTTTTATGAACTCTCTTGTTTCAAAACTCCACTTTATATGTCATATACTGTGACACTTTTAGTTACATGAAATAAGCTACTATATTTTCTCTCTGAAGGCATTGTAGGATTGAAGAGTGAAACACTGAGAGGACATGTTCTTAATTTCCATCAAAATATCAGTTTATAGTCTTTGAGGCATTTGGGCTATGTTGTCTTGAGACACTTTTTATTTTTGTTATATTTTATGAAAAAAAAAGAACTATAAAAAGAAACTGTTCACTTGTTTAAGGAGAAACTGAAGGCTTTGAATTGACCTACAGCTAACAACATCAGACAACTTAAAAAGCAAATATACTGGGCCATCAGCTGTGAGTTAAATCCTTAAGATTATCCCTGTGTATAAATGAAGCTAATCATTGACACTATTCAACTATCACCTTAATTCAACCAGACTCATCTATTTGAGTTAATTGATTATATATGGACACTAAAAGAGTCATTGTAACAAAAGAAAAATCCAATATGAAATAATGAATTACAGAGCCCATTCATATATAGGCTTTCTCTTTGACATTTACATTGTTTTTTTTTCTGATCTTAAGAATGGAAGGCAAACAGGGAACATCTAGTGACTATAGGAAACTGAATATCTTGTCCCAAATTCAGCTTGATTTGAAAGTCTTCATCCACAAAGTCACATATGGCTTAGCAACCATTGATTTCATTTTTTATAACTGAAGGAAATTAATTTGAGGGGACTCACATCTCCAAAAGCTTTCTTGACTAATCTTAGTCACCAAATTTTGTGTAGGGAACCTTCTGGGAAAGGCAGACTGCCTTCTGCGTTTGCTTAGTATTCTTTAAAAATGAACTTCGTGTTCTACACCACTTAAATTTTTCTCTATAGTGAACATTATAAACTTAGAGAGACAGCTGAATAAAGCCATATGACACAGTTAGGAACAGCTAACAGAAACCATCGTCTGTATAAACCCACTGCTTGTTCCACAAGATACAAATTAGTGTTTGCTGCCTTCATTGGTTGGCATCATATAGACATAGCTGAAGTTCAGAACACTAGAACAATGCCAATTAGGCCTTAGGAAGAAGAAGGAGATGATGGGAAGGGCCAGTCCTTGGATTTTAAGTTAATACAAAACGTATATTGAAAAACTGTTCTGTAAAGCTATAAACCACACTATATTTAAGGACATAATATGTAAGAATGAATATATATTTTTCATATATTGTATCTAGACTCAGGACTTTATTAAATATGCACCACCTGTAGTTTATTTTTTATCAGAAGAAATCAAAGTTAATACAGTGCAAAAGGCTATCCTTATAAGATATTCATACAATGATTGATTTTTTTTTTTTTTTTGAGACGGAGTCTCACTCTGTCATCCAGGCTGGAGTGCAATGATCTCAGCTCGCTGCAACCTCCACCTCCTGGGTTCAAGTGATTCTTCTGCTTCAGTCTCCTGAGGAGATGGGATTACAGGTGCCTGCTACCACACATGGCTAATTTTTGTATTTTTTAGTAGAGACAGGGTTTTACCATATTGGTCAGGCTGGTCTTGAACTCCTGACCTCAGGTGATCTGCCTGCCTCGGCCTCCCAAAATGCTGGGATTACAGGCATGAGTCACCACACCTGGCCAGTTATCGAAACTTGATAAATAGGAGTACACTGGAACTTGGCAACTCTGAGCTTATTATGGCTTTTAGTAAACACATTCCTGGGGTAATTTAATATTGATATTGAAGTAATTTATTAAAATTAGGATAATCATGATGAAAAAGCAAGCAACTTAAAATAGTTCCCTTCCTGAGTGAAATAATGCCTATTCTATTGTAGTTAACGACCTTGAAGGTCTAACTGAATATTGACAGGCAAATGACAGGTATATTTTGTTTATATAAAAATTCAACATAAGAAATATGTTCTATGAGCATTCTCTCCTCCTCCTTTTCTATCTGAGCCCATAGGAAAGGAGTGTTCTCTTTGGAGGAGGTCATGCAAGCTTTATCCCTTCTCTCTCTACTTCTCCTGTGGGACAAATGGCCTAGCTAACTGATGAAGCGGGAGAAGCAACCTAGCCTATATGCACTAGCCCAATCTGGCATCTTTTTAAAAGTGGTCCATACCTAAAATGCACTTATTTGTCTCCTGTACGTACAATGGACAGCATTTGCTGTTTTGGAGAAAGAATTTGTAAACCTATCTGACCATGGATCCATACTTTGTTCTTACTCTTCAATGAACTCAATGCCTCATAAAAGTGATATTTTAAATTTTTATTTGTGTGACCCTATCTCTTTCTTCTGTATTAGTTTTGAATTAGGGAGAGAAAATTAGAGGTGGATTATGTTACTACCAATCCCATCTACCCACAGGCCAAAATCTAACATAATTGGAGTTCTGGAAATTCCATGTCTTCCTGTTCAGCTACTCTAATTTAGCTTTTTCTTGATCCTTTATCACTCATTACGTACTTGCTTTCGACCTTTATATTACCTACTTCTAATCATTGTCTGGTGTCTCTTCAGAAGTCCATGTGGTTATACTCTCGTACTCTATTTCTCTTAAACTCCTGAACCAATGAATTCATCCGGGCTTCACCTTTACTACTCATTTGAATGACAAACTTCTTCTAGCTTACCAACTAAATCTTTTCCAGCCTCCTGTCCTAGGTAGGGGTATGAGTTTTCTTTTGTCAATGGATCCCAGAACTATTTTGTCAGTCCTTGGTAATAAAACCTTAGCTCTTTTTGTCCCATTAGCAAGAAATTTTAATAATCACTGCTACAACCTATAGTTCCAACTACAGCTAGCAATGTAATAATGATATAGTATTATTACCAACAGAGTTCATCTGGCCGGGTGCGGTAGCTCACACCTGTAATCTTAGCACTTCGGGAGGCCAAGGTGGTTCGAGAGGTCAGGTGTTCAAGACCAGCCTGGCAAACATAACTAAACGTGTTTCTACTGAAACACTTTGAGGTCAGGTGTTCGAGACCAGCCTGGCAAACATAACTAAACCCTGTTTCTACTAAAAATTCAAAAATTAGCTCGGTGTGGTGGCACCGTCTTGTAGTCCTAGCTACTTGGGAGGCTGAGGCACAAGAATTGCTTCAACCCAGGAGGCAGAGCTTGCAGTGAGCCAAGGTTGTGCCACTGCACTCCAGCCTGGGCAACAGAGCAAGACTCTATTGCAAAAGAAATAAAATAAAATAAAAATAAAAATAAAAAGAGAGAGTTAAACTGCAAGTAATATGAGAAAAATTTACTTTCGATTTGGCTGTGTTTTGCACATATGAGACATGGGAGTTACTTTATGATAACTCTATCAATATGTATAAATGTAAGATAGTTTTCTTAGCATATATATCAAAGACCTACTCATTACAAAACTGGTCATAATATGGGCATTTAGGGTAGTGGTATCAATTGAATTCCTGATTTCTCTGTGCTAGCACATTATCTTTTCCGAGAGGCTTGCTCTTTGAGAGGGTACCTGCTATTTCTGTTTCCCATACTTCCCCTTGAGAAGCCTGCACTGCTTGCAGGCAGAAGGAGAGGAAAATCATTAGGAGTTCTGGAGTGAATCTTATCCCAGTTGTCTCATATGAGCAAAAAGTACTCATGTTTCAAGACATCTTCAGTATTTCCATAAGTACGTAACAGGAAAAGAAATTCACTCGATTAGCAGCTAGAAACTCAAAAAGAAGCAGAAATCTTTATCTGCCAGAGCACAAAAATTCTTATTTTACCACCTGTAAATGTAAGATATTTAATACAAGATATTTAAATGTCACTATCCTCTTAGCATGTTAATTTTCCTCTATCGTTGAAATGGGTGACAGTTTTCTGGTTAATTTCATTAATTAGCCAGTCCATCAAGTAAGAAGTTTTGGAGGAAAAACTTTTTAAGCAAAATACTACACTATATGCTGGGAAAAAGAAAAGTCTATCTAAACTATTACAGACCTATTTCTTGTTTCCTAGGACCATAAAGAGAAGCCCATGTACATTAAACAACTAGGGGAGGGGACAATACATTGTAAATTCTAATATAGGCCTAATAAAGTAATCATATAGACAAACTGCATGAAGAAGGTATAAAAATAATAAACATACAACATTGTGAAAGTCAAAAAGGATTTAACAAATGCTAATTGCTTTTAAGCGATTCATGAAAAACGTAATTCAGGAGACTATTTAAAGTCTATGTTAGCTGGCTCCAGAGGCATCATAGAAATTTAAAACACAGGCTTTATCCTACAATAGTTTATAGCTTAATCAATGAAGATTAAATACAAATATATATATAATATCAATATAAATATTGATATTATATATATTTGTTTATAATATAAATATAAATATATATTTATATATTATATATAAATATAACATTATATAAAGATATATTTATATTATATATTTAATATATATTTGATAATATATATAATATGTATTATATTTAATACAATATATTTAATTATATATATATATATATATATTTTTCGTGATGGAGTTTCACTCTTGTTGCCCAGGCTGGAGTGTAATGGCACCATCTCGGCTCACTGAAATCTCTGCCTCCTGGGTTCAAGTGATTCTCCTGCCTCGGCCTCCCAAGTAGCTGGGATTACAGGCACCCACCACCACACCACATCCACCACCACACCTGACTAATTTTGTGTATTTTTACTAGAGATGGGTTTTCACCATGTTGGCCAGGCTGGTCTCGAACTCCTGACCTAAGGTGATCCACCTGCCTCCCAAAGTGCTGGGATTACAGGCGTGGGTCACCATGTCCAGCCAATAATATTATCTATAATAGAGAAACTTTCTTCTAGCCTTTCTAGACTAGATTGCTACTCCTTGACATATAAGGCATTGTCACTTTTTATAAATACATTAAGCTATTAATGTTACAATTATTTGTTCATTGTCTCACTCCCCTATTAGAAAGTAAGCTTGCTTAGAATGGGAATCCTGATTCTCCAGTTTGCCACTGTATCCTAGCATAGAGTTTTGGAAACAGTGGGTAATCAATAAATACTTTTAAATTAATTAATAATAAATAAACACATATTTTTGCTATATTACTTTATTTTATTTATTATATTATATATGCAATGGGCTGAATTGTATCAACTTCAAAATTTACATGCTAAAGTACTCAAATACGGCCTTTACTGGAGATAGGATTTTCACAGAGGTAATCAAATAAAATGAGGTCATTAGAGTGGACTAATCCAGTATGACTAGTATCCTCAAAAAAGAAGAAAGCTAGATATACATACAGGGAGAATGTCACATGAACATCAAGGCAGAAATCATGGTGATGCTTCTATAAGCCAAGGAATGCCAATGATTACTAACAAATCACCAAAATCTAGGGGAGAAGCCTGAAACCAATTCTTCCTCACAGCTCTCAGAAGGAGCTAACCCTGCTAACACCTTGATTTCTGACTTCTGGTCTCCAGAACTGAGACACAATACCTTTTTGTTGTGCCACTCAGCTTGTGGTTTTGTCATGGCAGCCCTAGCAAACTAATACACATTCACCTTAAGCCTCCTAATTGCATGGTTGGTGAAAAATAGCTATTTTTTAAATAACAGTTCATTTAGTGAAATAATTTATAGTTTTATAACATTATTTAACTTTGGATAAATCTGGGGTCTTTGGTACACAAAAGGCATAGAATTTCTCCTTCACCCTATATTTAACCATGAATTCACTGAAATCCATTCTCTGAAAATTCTGTTTATCTTGAATGTGTTTTATAGAAAGAGAATGAAAAAAAACCTTTTATAAATAAATTATGTGCATTCTATGTTCTATGCATGTTAAGCCATTTGTTTAACAGATACATATTTAGAATCTAGTATATGCCAGGTATTGTACTGGGCCCTTGAGAATAAAGTAGTGACAAGACAAATAGCACCTCTTTTTTCATGGAACATATAGTTTAGTGACAGAGTCAAAACATAAATATATAGATAAAAATAAATATATTATCGTAATTGTGATGAATATTAAGAAGAAAGTATTTAGTGTGCTCTGATAGAACAGGAAGCTAATTAAGACTTGGGATTCAGGCAAGACCTTCTTGATGTTGTGACATTTAACTCAAGAAGGTTCAGTAGGAGTCAGCCCAGTGAAAGGCTTTATTCCAGAAAATGCAGTCTTTATAAGGCTTAAAGCAATAAAAGGCTATAATAAAATTTTTATCTTTAAGAGATTACTCTGAGGTAGGCGTGGTGGCTCACGTCTGGGCACTTTGGGAGGCCAAGACAGTTGCATCGCTTGAGCCCAGGAGTTTGAGAACAGCCTGGACAACATGGCAAAACGCTGTATCTACAAAAATTAAATTACCTGGTTGGGTGGCACTTGCCTGTAGTCCCACTTACTTAGGAGGCTGAGTTGGAAGAATCACTTGAGCCCCAGAGGCAGAGGTTTCAGTGAGCTGAGATCATGTCACCACACTCCACCCTGAGTGACAGAGTGAGACCCTGACCAAAAAAAATAAATAAATAAAAAGGAAGAGAGAGAAAGAGAGATTATTCTGGCTGGTACAATAAGGAAAGATTGAAAAGGGACAAGAATGAGAGTAGAAATAGCAAGTTACAATGCTCTCAAAGTGTCCAAAGTCTCAAGGTGTCCAAAGATGGTGTCCCAGACAAGGATAGTGGTAGAGATAACACAAGGAAGTACAAGGATTCCAGGTGTATTTTTGAGCTAGAACTTACATGACTTTTAATGTGAGGAGGGAGGAAAAAGGACATATAAAGTCTGATATCAAAATCCCAGTAGAAGTAGAATGAATAGAGGGCCCATTTATTGAGATGGGAAGCCCTGAAGGAGGGATAGACTTATTTAGGATGAAGATTGTACTTTATCTTCTATTTAAAAAATTTAATCTTTATAGCAGCTCTGAACTTTAGAAATTATTAACATCTGGTTTACTGATGAAAAGGTCTCTGTAAGTAATATATTGAGGTTTTGTATTCTTCTAAGCTCCATGACTTGTTAAGGACTAAATTTAAGCAACATTGAGTGAACATTTATCTTGTGCCAGGCGTTCTGTATATCACAAGGATGAATGTTTTAGCTTCAGCCTTCTAATGAGGGAAACAAAACAGAAATTACAATTCAATGTAGAAAATACAATATTAGAGATATTTAAGAAATATTTTGGAAACCCAAAGGAAGATGTTTACATTAGCTCAGATTGTGAGTGAGAAGACAGAAAACTTCCTAGCAAAGGTTATATCTGAGTTGAGTCTTAAAGGGTCTGCTTAGAAATTAGGTTCATGGATCAGGGCTGGGATTAGTGGAGGTAGACACGGAGGATTGAGCAACCAGCATGATTAATAAAATACACAAAGTTTTGTAAACTGGAAAAGAAGGTAAGTAGTATACCATAAGGTCTTTCAAGGAATATGAGAGAGCTTTGTGTTTATTATGTAATACATAGTAAGGGAGCATAGTTGTGTTCTCAATTCAGAAGTGGCATTATCAAGTATCTAATATCTCATTCTGTTGGCTGCATTGAAGGTAAACTTGAGGGTACTAGGTCTGGAAAGGGGAAATCAATTCAAACATGAGTAGAGTAGTCCAATAGAGAAATGATAAGAGTTCCAATTAGGTTGATGGCTGTTCACATGGAGAGAATTAAATGGACTGGAGAACTAATTAAAAAGTAAAATCAGTAAGAAATAATGATGCATAGATGCATTAAATTTGAAGATCGACAAAGAGTAAGGAGTCAGGGATAAATCTAGGTTTCTAACTTGGGTTGGTAAGTAGCAGTTACAAGAAGAAAAGCCAGGTAAGGAGAAGAAGATGAGTGTAGCTTCAGACTTTTTGAATCTGAGGTTCTACATGGAATAGAACTGAAAATACATTCTCAGATCAGTGTTTTTCAAGAGTATCCTTGAAAATAGCCATTTGTCCATTAGTTAAGGTTCAATCAAGATTTGTAGTGAAAAAGATAGCAGAATTTCTTTATAATTTCTCATTTTCATATATTCAAATGGAAGCAGATAGTAATACAGTTCTTTAGTTGGTTACATTTTTGGCACTTTTGTACAATATTTAAAAAATTCATTGGATATGATTCATCAGTAAAATTACAGAGATGATCTGTGACAGGAGCTGTCTTTATCTGTGAAAGAGAAAGATTGTAGAGGAAAAGAGTGTTGTGTCTCAGTGTCTATGTTCTTTTCTCTAGCAAGACTCTTTTTGGGTGTCCTATCACCTAATTTTGTCTGGAAACAAAGATACATTTTCTCTACAGCAAATTAATTACATCCTGACTTCACTCCTTGATGCAGAAGAACTTCGTTTTCCTAGGAAATTACAGATAAGCGTACTACAATTAAATGACAAACAGTCTATAGAACAGACAAATTTATAGAATTCTGCCTTTAGAGAAGAGAAAGAGACAGTATAGCTTTCATGACTGGCAAACACAACAAAAAAACAACATAAGAGATGATATAAGTCCAAGCTCAATTTTTCCCATGCAATTACTGTTCAACAACTCCAGAATGTCTTTAGAAAAACATAAAATACAACCTTAAATTAAATACAGAATATCTCTAGAAAAATATAGAATGCAATTTCAAATGAAATGCTTTATGACTTTTATATACAAATCATGTGTTTTTGTAAAACACGGTGCTTTGAAAGAAATTCACTCTGTGTAAAATTGATTTACATATAAAATATTAAAATTGGGATGTGATTCTGGAACACAGAAAATATTTTCTAAATATTTCCAAGTAAGAACGTTCTGTGTATTAAATCTATACCTCATTATCTAACTAGGTTTAGGTAACATAAAACATACTCTGGATTAATCAAGAGGGAGGTGACTGAAACTATTTTTTTTTTGTTCCACCAGGAACCCATGAGGCTAATTTTCTTTCTAGTTCACTATAAAACAGAACTTGTTAATGGGAAACTGCTTGTTAAGAAGAAAGTCCAGAGTCTGTCTTTCCCAAGAGTGATATTCAGCCAAAAGACCTGAATAGTGGCATTGGACATCCTTATTTATGATGTTAGTAAACAAGCAACAGCATACATATACTTCAATTCTTTATAGGTGGCTGCCAAAAAGAAACTTGCACTGCAGTGCCCTGTTGTGGTGTTGTACACAAGCAATTTTTTAGCATTTCTAACTGGAGTTTTGGTACTAAACTAAGTGTCACAGAATTGTGTTGCTGCTTTTTAAATTTTGTTGTTGTTGTTTGATTCTGTATATTTATTGGCTTGTTATTGTTGATAAGATTGGAGTGTCTTTTCCCTGGAATAACAGAATTATCTGAAATAACACAACATACGGCCATTTCTTTTGGGGAAGGAGAGTTTGGTAGTCATTTATGGCCTATCATTTTACATTTAACCTAGTTTATTTTTAAATGAACTAGTAGTTTTTTCCAGGTACCTTATGAATAATGACCAAGCCTCCTACTTTTGCTTCTGCATTAAGACAAGCTACTGAATTGTTGATTTTCCTAAAGCAAACAATACTAATTTTATTCCAAATAGGCAGCACTTTCATCATATTCTTTTAAATGGTATTATGATTGATGAATTTTGATATTAAAAATTGTTTTATGTACATAAACTTCATTCCTATCATTTATTTTTCTCTATTTCTCAATTGTCTAATGAAAATTTGTCTGTATGCAAAAACCCGTCCTATATCTTGGTCAGTCCAATGATATTATGGTTATATAGTATATATATAAATATATATATATGCTATGAAATATACTGTTAAATGCTATAAATTTCTCCATTGTAAAATACTGATTGCTTATATTTGGTGGTAATAAAAGACAGTTTACCATATGTGATGTTTGTCCATTAAATCTAAGCAAATTGGAATAAAAAAATAAAAGCTATAAGTCAGTTTATGGAATAGTTGGTGCTGTTGGAAAACTTTCCTTTAAAATAAGAATCATGGCATTTAGGACCAAAATCTAATCTTATATAAACTATTATTCTAATAAATAATAATATTTTATGTATTTAACTCAGTTAAGAGCCCATATAAAATTGATATGGTTGACAATATTGAACTGTTTAAGAAGAAAATTTTCTCCCATTTTATAGGTTACTTATTCACTCTAATGATAGTTTCTTTGACTGTGCAGAAACTCTTTAGCTTGATTAGTTCCCATTTGTCAAACACATGCACACGTGTGTTTATTGCAGCACTGTTCACAACAGCAAAGACCTGGAACCAACACAAATGCCCATCAATGATAGACTGGATGAAGAAAATGTGGCACATATACACCATGGACTGCTATGCAGCCATAAAAAGGATGAGTTCATGTCGTTTGCAGGGACATGGATGAAGGTGGAAACCATCATTTTCAGTAAACTGACACAAGAACAGAAAAGAAAACACTGCATGTTCTCATTCATAAATGGGAGTTGAACAATGAGAACACATGGACACAGGAAGGGGAATGTCACACACTGGGACCTGTCAGGGGCTGAGGGGCTGGGAGAGGGATAGCATTAAGAGAAATACCTAATGTAGGTGATGAGTTGATGGATACAGCCAACCACCATTGTATTCCTATGTAACAAATCTGCCCATTCTGCACATGTATCTCACAACTTAAAGTATAATAATAATGACATTTTAAAAATTATCATAATTAACAGTTCAACTATTTGGTCACTTTTCTATCTTCTGGAAAATATTAGAGTTTAGAAATAAACTTATAGGAAAGTTCTGGTTTCAGAAATTCCTTTGTTGCTTCTGACAAGGAGGAATAAAGTTTCTCCCCTTTGCTGGAACTTGTACCAAGTAGCTTTTTCGTGGGTAGGGGGTCTCTTTCCCATTTAACTCCAGTATAGAAATGTACCCAGGAGAAGGGGCAGGTTGTCACTATCTGTGAATTATTTCCTATTGTGGCACTAGCCAACCAGTCAAAGATTCCTTCAGTGATTTCCAAACTTTAACACCTGGAGAACTTTAAAAAAACACAGATTTCTGGGCTTTCCTTCCCCAAAGAATCTAATTCTGTACTTCTGCTCTCAGACTCAGAAACCTGCATTTTAAACAATCATGCCTTGTAACTTTAGTGAGGGCAGTAGGTGGATCACATTCTGAAAGTTATTACATCAAGTTACCTCCTGGAAGTTACCTTCCTGATAACCCAAGCAAAATCCACTGAGGGTGGAATGAGGAAACAAAGACATTGTGTGTAAGAAGGGTGAGCAATGGAGAAGAAAACAAAAGCCCCATAATTTATCCTAGAATTTATTATGATATATTTCTACTCTTCAATTTTGATAGCTGTATTAGTTTGCTGAGCTGCCATAAATATTACTACAAACTGAGTAACTTCAACAACAGAAATTGATTGTCTTACAGTTCTGGAGGACGAAGGTCTGAGGTCAGGTGTTGGCATGTTTGGTTCCTTCTGCAAGCCTTGAGGAAGAATCTGTTCCATGCCTCTCTTCTAATTTCTGGTAGCCTTAGGTTTTCCTTGGCTTGTAGATGGCATTCTCCCTGTGCTGTCACACTTTCTTCCCTAATTTCTCTGTGTGTCCAAATTTCCCCTTTATGTAAGCACATTGGATTAGGGCTATCCAATGATCTCATTTTAACCTGATCATCTGCAAAGACATTATTTCCAAATAAAGTCATATTCACAGGTACTGGGAGTTAGGACTTCAATGTCTTTTCAGGGAACACAACTCAACACATAACAGTACAAAAATTTTTATTTTACTTTATCCTGTTACAGGTGTTAAAGATATGAAAAGAATAGGATTCATATAGAAAGAATACAAACTGAGTCCACCATCCAAATGTCCCATCCTGTGTTTCCAAACTCTTAGGTAGTTAAAGGGCCTGGCTTTTTTATAAGATGCCCCATAGAAAAACAAAAATTTAAGAATTTTTAGAAATCAATCCCATTTAAATTAGCAGTTACTGCTTTATGACTCAAAAGGAACATAATATCTATTCTAATTAATAAATATACTTCATTGTATTTTGCTTTGACCTGAGAAACAGTACCAGATATTTAGAAAGAAAAGCATTAAGAAATTAATTTTATTTTTGTATATAAAGATACAAAGATTGTAACAAAAAACTAAAAACTAAAGTTGAACCAGTTTCAGTGGCATTATGATTCACAGACTTGCTGCCAGAACAGGCTATGTAATTTTTAAGACCTAGTGAAACATGAAAATGAGGGGACCTTTTATCATACCCCAGTGGCACCTAGAGCAGTAGCAAAACAGAACCACTCATTCCCCTGAAAATAAGGGGACTGAAACCAGGGAACCAAGCGATCTGGCTTGGCAGATCCCACCCCCATGAAGAGCAGAAAGCCAAGATCGGCTGGGTTGAAATTCTCACAGCCAGCACAGCAGTCTGAGCTAGACCTGGGACATTTGAGCTCGGTGCAGGGAGGGGTGTCTGCCATTATTGAGGCTTGGGTAGGCGGCTCTAAATTCGCTTGTGTAAACAAAGTCACTGGGAAGTTTACACAGGAACTGGGGAGAGTCCGTGGCAGCTCAGCAAGGCCTCTACAGGCAGACTGCTACTAGACTCACTTCTTGCTGGGCAGGGCACCTCTGAAAAAAGGCAGCAGCCAGTCAGGGACTTATAAATAAAGTCCCCAACTTCCTGGGACAGAGTACCTGGGAAAAGGGGCAGTTGTGGGTTACACTTCAACAAACTTAAACATCCCTACCCAGCAGTCCTAAAGGGAGCAATGGATATCCCAGCATAGCATTTGAGCTCTGATAAGGGATGGACTGCCTGCTTAAGTGGCTCCCTGACCCTGTTTATCCTAAGAGACACCTCATACAGGAGAATTCTGGCTGACAACTGGCTGGTACCCTTCTGGGATGAAACTACCAGAAGAAGGAACAGGCAGCAATCTTTGCTGTTCTGCAGCCCCCGCAGGTGATTCCCAGGCAAGAAGGGTCTGGAGTGGACCTCAAGCAGATCTGCAGCAGAGGAACCTGACTGTTAGAAGGAAAAAAAAAAGTAGAAAGAAATAGCTTCAACATCAACAGAAAGGATGTCCACTCAGAGACCTCATCCAAAATCACCAACTTCAAAGACCAAAGGTAGATAAATCCATGAAGATGGGAAGAAACCAGCACAAAAAGGATGAAATTAACAAAAACCAGAATGCCTCCTCTTTTCCTCCAAGGGATCATAACTCCTCACCAGCAAGGGAACAAAACTGGATGGAGAATGAGTTTGATGAATTGACAGAAGCAGGCTTCAGAAGGTGGGTAATAACAAACTTCTCTGAGCTTAAGGAACATGTTCTAACCCAATGCAAGGAAACAAAGAACCTTGAAAAGAGGCTAGATGAAATGCTAACTAGAATATCCAGCATAGAGCAGAACAAAAACAAGTTGATAGAGCTTAAAAAGACAGCAGGAGAACTTTGTGAAGCATATACAAGTCTCAATAGCTGAATTGATCAAGCGGAAGAAAGGATATCAGAGATTGAAGATCAACTCAATGAAATAAAGTGAGAAGGCAAAATTAGAGAAAAAAGAGTGAAAAAAAAATGAACAAAGCCTCCACGGAATCTGGGATTATGTGAAAAGACCAAATCTACATTTGATCGGTATACCTGAATCTGACGGTAAGAATGACACCAAGTTGGAAAACACTCTTTAGGATATTATCCAGGAGAAATTCCCCAACCTAGCAAGGCAAGCCAACATTCAAATTCAGGAAACAAAGAGAATACCACAAAGATATTCCTTGAGAAGAACAACCATAAGGCACATAATCATCAGATTCACCAGGGTTGAAATGAAGGAAAAAATGCTAAGAGCAGCCAGATAGAAAGGTGAAGTTACCCACAAAGGAAAGCCCATCAGACTCACAGCAGATCTCTTGTAGAAACCCTACAATCCAGAAGAGAGTGGGGGCCAATATTCAACATCCTTAAAAAAAAAGAATTTTCAACCCAGAATTTCATATCCAGCCAAACTAAGCTTCATAAGTGAAGGAGAAATAAAATCTTTTACAGACAAGCAACTGCTGAGAGATTTCATTACCACCAGGCCTGCCTTACAAGAGCTCCTGAAGGAAACACTAAACATTGAAAGGAACAACCAGTATCGGCCACTGGAAAAACAAGCCAAATTGTAAAGACCATCAACAGTATGAAGAAACTGCATCAACTAATGGGCAAAACAACCAGCTAGCATCAGAATGGCAGGATTAAATTCGTACATAACAATATTAACCTTAAATGTAAATGGGCTAAATGCCTCAATCAAAAGACACAGATGGGCAAATTGGATAAAGATTCAAGACCCATTGGTGTGCTATATTCAGGAGACCCATCTCATGTGCAAAGACACACATAGACTCAAAATAAAGCAATGGAGGAAGATTTACAAAGCAAATAGAGAGCAAAAAAGTAGCAGGGGTAGCAATCCTAGTCTCTGATAAAACAGACTTTAAACCAACAAAGATCAAAAGAGACAAAGAAAGAAGGGCATTACATAATGATAAAGGGATCAATGCAACAAGAAGAACTAACTATCCTAAATATATATGAACCCAATACAGGAGCACCCAGATACATAAAACAAGTTCTTAATGACCTACAAAGAGACTTAGACTCCTACACAATAATAGTGGGAGACTTTAACACCCCACTGTCAATATTAGATCAATGAGACAGAAAATTAACAAGGATAGCCAGGACTTGAACTCAAATCTGGACCAAGCAGTCCTAATAGACATTTACAGAACTCTCCACCCCAAATCCACAGAATATAATTCTTTTCAGCACCACATCACACTTACACTAAAATAGACTACATAACTGGAAATAAATCACTCCTCAGAAAATGCAAAAGACAGAAATCCTAACAGTTGCTCAGACTACAGTGCAATCAAATTAGAACTCAGGATTAAGAAAATCACTCAAAACTGCACAACTATGTGGAAACTAAACAACCTGCTCCTGAATGACTACTAGATAAATGAAATGAAGTCAGAAATAAAGATGTTCTTCGAAACCAATGAGAATGAAGACACAACGTATCAGAATCTCTGGGACACATTTAAAGCAGTGTCTAAAGGGAAATTTATAGCACTAAATGCCCACATGAGAAGGGAGGAAAGACCTAAAATCAACACTCTAATGTCACAATTAAAAGAACTAGAGGAGCAAGATCAAACAAATTCAAAAGCTAGCAGAAGACAAGAAATAACTAAGATCAGAGCAGAACTGAAGGAGATAGAGACACAAAAAACTCTTCAAAAAAATCAATAAATCCAGGAGCTGGTTTTTTGAAAAGATAAACAAAATATATAGACCACTATCCAGACTAATAAAAAAAGAGAGAATAATTGAATAGATGCAATAAAAAATGACAAAGGGGATATTACTACTGATTCCACAGAAATACAAACTACCATCAGAGATTACTACAAACATCTCTATGCAAATAAACCAGTAAATCTAGAAGAAATGGATAAATTCCTGGGCACTTACACCCTCCCAAGCTAAACCAGGAAGAAGTTGAAACCTTGAATAGACCAATAGCAAGGTCTGACGCTGAGGCAGCAGTAATAGCCACCAACCAAAGTAAGTCTAGGACCAGACGGGTTCATAGCTGAATTCTACAAGAGGTACAAAGAGGAGCTAGTACCACTCCTTCTGAAACTATTCCAACAATATAAAAAGAGGGAATCCTCCCTAACCCATTTTATGAGACCAACATCATCTTGATACCAAAACCTGGCAGAGATACAATGAAGAAAGAAAATTTCAGGCCAATATCCATGATGAACACTGATGCAAAAATCTTCAACAAAATACTGGCAAACTAAATCCAACAGTATATCAAAAAGCTTACCTATCACAGTCAAGTCAGCTTCATCCCTGGGATGCAAGGCTGGTTCAACCTACACAAATCTATAAATGTAATCCATCACATAAACAGAACCAAGGACAAAAACCACATGATTATCTCAATAGATGCAGAAAAGACCTATAACAAACTTCAACAGCCCCTTATGCTAAAAACTCTCAATAAACTAGGAATCACTGGAATGTATCTCAAAATAATAAAAGCTACATATAACAAACCCACAGCCGTTATCATACTGAATGAGCAAAAACTGGAAGCATTCTCTTTGAAAACTGGCACAAGACAAGGATGCCCTCTCTCACCACCCCTAATCAACATAGTATTGGAAGTTCTGGCCAGGGAAATCAGGCAAGAAAAAGAAATAAAGGTATTCAATTAGGAAAAAAGGAAGTCAAATTGTCTCTGTTTGAAGACGACATGATTGTATATTTAGAAGACCCCACTGTCTCAGCCCAAAATCTCCTTAAGCTGATAAGCAACTTCAGCAAAGCCTCAGGATACAAAATCAATGTGCAAAAATCACAAGCATTCCTATATACCAATAACAGACATACAGCCAAATCATGAGTGAACTCCCATTCACAATTGCTACAAAGAGAATAAAATACCTAGTAATACAACTAACAAAGGATGTAAAGGATCTCTTCAAGGAACACTGCTCAAGGAAATAAGAGAGGACACAAACAGAGGGAGAAATATTCCATACTCATGGTTAGGAAGAATCAATATTGTGAAAATGGACATACTGCCCAAAGTAATTTATAGATTCAGTGCTGTCCCCATCAAGCTACCATTAAACTTTCTTCATAGAATTGGGGAAAAAAAACCCTTAAACTTCATATGGAACCAAAAAAGAGCCTTCATAGCCAGACAATCCTAAGAAAAAAAAAGAAAAACAATACAAAGCTGGAGGCATCACACTACCTGACTTCAAACTATACTACAAGGCCATAGTAATCAAAGCAACATGATACCGATACCAAAACAGAGATATGGAACAGAATGGAACAGAACAGAGGCCTCAGAAGGAATGCCACACATCAATGGAACAGAACAGAGGCCTCAGAACAGAATGGAACAGAACAGAGGCCTCAGAAGGAATGCCACACATCAACAACCATCTGATCTTTGACAAACCTGACAAAACAAGCAATGTGGAAAGGATTCCCTGTTTAGTAAATGGTGTTGGGAAAACTGGCTAGCCATATGCAGAAGGCTGAAACTGGATCCCTTCCTTACACCTTATACAATAATTAACTCCAGATGGATTAAAGATTTAAACCTAAGACCTAACACCATAAAAACCCTAGAAGAAAACATAGGCAATACCATTCAGGACATAGGCATAGGCAAGGACTTCATGACTAAAACACCAAAAGCTATGGCAACAAAAGCAAAAATAGACAAATGGGATCTAATTAAACTTACTAGCTTCTGCACAGCAAAAGAAAGTATCATTAGAGTGAACTGGCAACCAACAGAATGGGAAAAATGTTTGCAATCTACCCATCTGTCAAAGGACTAATAACCAGAATCTACAAAAAACTTAAACATAACTTACAAGAAAAAAACAAACCACATCAAAAAGTGGGCAAAGGATATGAACAGACACTTTTCAAAAGAAAACATTTATGCAACCAACAAACATGAAAAAAAGCTCATCATCACTGGATATTAGAGAAATGCAAATCAAAACCACATTGAGATACCATCTCATGCCAGTTAGAATGGCGATCATTAAAAATCAGGAGTCAAAATATGCTGGAGAGAATGTGGAGAAATAGGAATGCTTTTACACTGTTGGTGTGAGTGTAAATTAGTTCAACCATTGCAGAAGACAGATCTCAAGGATCTAGAGATAGAAATGCCATTTGATCTAACAATCCCATTACCAGGTATATATCCAAAGGATTATAAAATAGTCTATTATAAAGACATATGCACATATATGTTTATTGCAGTACTGTTTACAATAGCAAAGACTTGGAACCAACCCAAATTCCCATCAAAAATAGACTGGATAAAGAAAATGTGGCACATATACACCATGGAATATTATGCAGCCATAAAAAGGATGAGTTCATGTCCTTTGCATGGACATGGATGAAGCTGGAAACCATCATTCTCAGCAAACTGACACAAGAACAGAAAACCAAACACTGCATGTTCTCACTTGTAAGTGGGTGTTAAACAATGAGAACACATGGACACAGGGAGAGGACCATCACACACAAGGGCCTGTTGGGTGGTGGGGAGGCTAGGGGAGGGATAGCAGGGGGTGGGGAGATTGGGGTGGGATAATATTAGGAGAAATACCTAGATGATGGAAAGATGGATGCAGCAAACAACCAAGGTATATGTATACCTATGTAACAAACCTGCATATTCTGTACATGTACCCCAGAACTAAAGTATATATGTGCTATATATATATATATATATAAAGTGAGAGTGGAACATTAAACTAGACATGAGGCCATTATAAGCATGAGAGCTTGGCGTGACCACATATGTTATACAACTATGAAGCCAGCTACACTTCCTGCTCTGGGGCATAGGCATATTTGGTAGCTATAGCCTGGGATGACCTTAGTCTAGAATGGCAAAGAGATTTCAAAGACTGGACTAATTCTAACGTCTCATAGTGGCTACCTAGAGCACTGTATTTGCATGCTTGGAAAGCTGAAAGATACATCAAAATTGAAGAACAATGTCTACCATGCGCATGGGATAGTTTTTTTCCATCTTTAGAATTAAATCTGATCTCAGAAGAATATTTTTCAAAATCTACTTATTTATTGTGGTAAAATTTACATACACCATATCACACATTTTAAAGATACAGGGGTCTTACATTTGACAAATGTACTTCTGTATAATCACCAACCCATTCCAGATATAGAACATTTGCATTTTCCCAGAAAGTTCCCTCCTGCCTCTGTGCATTCAATTTCTCTCCCCTCCTTCCCATCCACCTACAAATGACCACTAACATGTTTTCATCACTATAGGTTATTTTGCCTGTTATAGAATTTCATATAAATGCAATCACACCATCTTTACTCTATGTGTGGCTTATTTTGCTCAGCATAATGACTGTGAGATTTATCCACGTCATGGCCTAAATCAGTAGTTCATTTTACTTTATTGCTTAATAGAATTTATGGTAAGAATATGCTAAAATTTGTTTATCCACTTGCCAGTTGGTGTATTTTTGGACTGTTTTCATTTTGGGATTCCTGAGGTGAACATCTGTACACAAGTCTTTTTATTAACATGTGTTTTCAATTCTCATGGGTAAGCACTAAAGATTGGAGTTGCTAAGTAAGCACATGTTTTAACTTTAGAAGAAACAGTGCCTGCATCATTTTACACTAGCCATGTGTGAAGGATCCAGATGCTCTACCTCCTTGCCAACCCTGAGTAGTGAGGGCCTTTTTCATGTTGGACATTTTGGTGGTTGCATGGTGGTATTGCATTGTGTTTTGGATCTATTAACTTTTGGATTCCCAAAAAGTTAATAAAGTTGAAGATTTTTTCTTATGTTCTCTTTGACCAGTCATTATAAAGTATCTGTTCAAGTCTATCAAATTTTAAAGACAGGTACTTTGTATTTTGGAGGAGTTTTAGGCTCAGGGCAAATTAATTATAAAGTACAAAATTCCCATATACCACTCACCTGCCCCACCCTCACAGATAGCTC
The DNA here is from genome assembly GCF_030222135.1 of Aotus nancymaae. Classification (NCBI taxonomy): domain Eukaryota; kingdom Metazoa; phylum Chordata; class Mammalia; order Primates; family Aotidae; genus Aotus; species Aotus nancymaae. The sequence continues at coordinate 52,275,621 of NW_026988425.1, read as the reverse complement.
CCCCTACCACCAACATCTCACACTAGTGTGATTTGTTTGTTACAACTGATGAACCAATGTTATTATATGATTGTCAGTCAAAATCTATAGTTTATATTAGGGTTCACTCTTGTTCTGTGGGTTTGGTAAATGTATAACAACATGTATTTATCATTATAGTATGATATAGAATAGTCTCACTGCCATAAAATCTCTGGCGCTCCACCTATTGATCTCCCATTTTTCCAAATTCCTGGAAATCACTGATCTTTTTATTGTCTCCATAGTTTTACCTGTTCCAGAATGTTATGTAGTTGGAATTACATGGTATATAGCCATTGAAGACCGGCTTATTTCACTTAGTAATAAGCATTTAAGTTTCCTTCATGTCTTTCATGGCTTGATAGCTCATTTCTTTTTAGTGCTGAACAATATGCCGTTGTCTGGATATACCACAGTACATTTTTTCATTCACTACTGAAAAACATCTTATTTGGTTCCACCTTTTGGCAATTAGGAATAAAGCTGCTATAAACATCCATGTGCAGGTTTTTTATGAACCTAAATTTTTAGCTCATTGGTTTTTACCCATTTTTAAAATTAGGTTTTTTGTCTCCTCAGTTTTGCCTGGAAAGAAATTTACTTGTGTTGAAAGCTTTTCTTTCTGTTTAACTTTGGTAAGAGAACAGCGATTACTAAAACTACATTTTAATTGTAAATTAAACTTTTAAGAAATTTTTCTAAAATATCGAATTAATTCTAATTACAACTAACAAATTAAGGATGACAGCTAGGCATATAAGTATTGATAATAATATATTTTACTGGCATACCTAGGATTGTTTTGGTACCAGAATCCTTTCAGACTTCTGGTGAAATGTGACAAATTTTTCTATACTGTGTAGCCTACAGTGTAATTTCTACTTACCAGACTTGCAAACTCAGACTCAATGTAGAATTTAAAAAATGTAAAAGCTCACACTCTCCATTAGGCACAGTGGCTCATGCCTGTAAACCTGGCACTTGGGAGGCCAAGGCAGGAGGATTGGTTGAGCCCAGGAGTTTAAGAACAGCTTGGAAGGGCCGGGCGAGGTGGCTCACGCCTCTAATCCCAGCACTTTGGGAGGCCGAGGCAGGTGGATCACGAGGCCAGGAGATCGAGACCATCCTGGTCAACACGGTGAAATCCCGTCTCTACTAAAAATACAAAAAATTAGCTGGGCACGGTGGCACGTGCCTGTAATCCCAGCTACTCAGGAGGCTGAGGCAGGAGAATTGCCTGAACCCAGGAGGCAGAGGTTGCAGTGAGCCGAGATTGTGCCCTTGCACTCCAGCCTGGGTAACGAGCGAAACTCCATCTCAAAAAAAAAAAAAAAAAAAGAACAGCTTGGAAAACAGGAAGAATTCATCTCTACCCCTCTCCCCTAAAATTAAATTAGCCAGGTGTGGTTGCGCATGCCTGTAATTCTAGCTACCTGGGAGCCCCGGAGGTCGAGGTTGCAGTGAGCTGTTTGCACCATTGTTCTCCTGCCTGGGTGAGAGTGAGACTGTCTCAAAAAAGAGAAAAAAAGCATACATAGATAAATAAAAAGCTCATGCTCTCATCCTAATGCAATTATGTTGCATCATAGGGATCCACCAATCAAAATGGACACTTAGCATGGGAGCAGGTTTCTGGAATACCTCAGTTATGCCAGTTGATACCCTTTTAAATGCTGGATTGTTGGGATATTATTTATTTCCGTGTATATAATATTATAAAGTATGTGTAACATTACAAATGTATAATACACGTGTCTACATAAGAAACTATCCCCAAATCCAGAGGCTAAAAACAATAACTATCTGATTAGTTCATAAGTCTGAGAATCAGAAATTGATGCCAGGTTCAGCTTGTTTTCCTGATCTTAGCTGGGCTTACTCCTGTATCTATGGTCAGTTGCCAGTTCAGTCTGGTCAGAGGCTGCCTCAGTTGGGATGGTTCATCTCTGTTCCACTTGATTTCTCACGCCCCAGCGGGGTATCATGGACTTGTTTTTACGACTGTGAAGCATGTTTTTCAGAGACAGCACAAGGCTTTTATAGGCTTAGGCTTATTATTTGAATAACTAATTTATATGCATTCAATTCACCAAGTCATATCTCAAGGTCAGCCCAAATTTACGGGCTGAGCAAAGACAGTCTACCTCTCGATAGAAAAAAACCACAAGTCGTATTGTAAAGGGATGTGGAGATAGAGAAGGAAGTGATGTGATCATTTTTACAAACTGTGGTGGGGAGGTTGGTGAGGGGAGGATCCAGAAGAGACCTGGGCCAGCCAAGGTTCTGAGAGGGCATTAGGGGAACTGGAGGCAGCAACAATTAGGCAACCTCTATGAAAGTGTTTCAATATTTTAACATGCAGCTATATGAGTAGGCGCAGGCCAAATACAAGCCCTGTAAATAACATCACAATTTCATGCTTTAAAGCACAGAAAGGGGTGGCTGGCAAGACGGCCAAATAGGAACAGCTCTGATCTGCAGCTCTCAGTGAGATCAATGCAGAAGGTGGGTCATTTCTGCTTTTCCAACTGAGGTACCCAGTTCATCTCATTGGGAGTGGTTAGATAGTGGGTGCAGCCCACAGAGCGTAAACTGAAGCAGGAAGGTTGGAGGCAGGGAAGGGAAAGCATTAGCAGAAATACCTAATGTAGATGACCCGTTGATGAGTGCAGCAAACCACCATGGCACATGTATACCTACATAAGAAACTTGAACGTTCTGCACATGTATCCCAGAACTTTAAGTGTGTATGTGTGTGTATATATATATATATATATATATAACACAGAAAGACAAATACCACATATATAATATATATATCTCTCATATATGTATTATTTTTGTAAAAGTAAATGCAACACATAAACTTAATTCAAGATTGATCTCAAACTTCTAGGCAGGAAATGGTTTTTGCTGTTGTTTTTTAACATCATCATGCAGGTTATATTCATCTTCTACTGGAATGACTAGAGCTCCCAGGCAGTGGCTGGAAGTACAGGACTGGCTTCAGGTGGCAAATAGGTTTTCTTGCATCTCCTCATTGGTCATGCCTTATCCTGGGTCCTCCTGTCCAGGTTCCTAGTAAACAAAACACTGGCAAAAACTTCAGTCACCAAATCTCACCTCTCTTAGATAAGGGGAGCTTTCCCTTGGTTTGGACAGAGAACCTATGCCTCAGGGGTGCCATTCTGACTGGATTGTATAAAGAGAGGGAGTGCAGGAGGCCAAATGCCTAAAATGAAAGTAGGAGTGATCAGTCCCCATCTGCAGCTATAACTTAAGATGCTTACAGATGTGGTGAGTGTGACATATGCAGGGAAGAGGTGCAGAGGAATGCCATGGGCAGGGAGGGTGTTCCTGGGACAACAGTATGACCACTGGCCTTCACATCTTGTCCTTGTCCTGGGCAGCCACAGCTTCCATGGCTTCACCATGGCCTCTTCATCCCCCAGGAAGTGTACGGACTTGATGGGCTTCAGGTTTTTGTACAGTTCATAGACAATGGGAATACCAGTCAGCAGCTTCAGTTCCATGATGGCCTCTTTAGAGCGACCCTCCAGATACTTGACAGTTCCCCAAAGGCTGCTGCCATGGGCTGCAATCAGTACCTGTTTCCCCTCCTCGATCTGGGGAACTATTTCTTATTTCAAAAGGGCAGAGCTCTGGCAGTAGTGTCCTTCAGACTCACAGGTGGGTAGCTGATCTTCAGTGAAATCTGCATACCTGCAGTCCTCACTGACAATGCTGTAGAAGGGATGGTCAGGCTCTTTCAGAGGTGGTGGGACAGCATAGGAGCACCTCCAGATCTTCACCTGAGCCTCACCATGCTTGGTAGCAGTTTGTGCTTTATTGGGTGGATCAGACCACCATAGTGCAGCTCACTGAGGTTCCGAGTCCTCACTACAAGTAGTCACTTCTAGCCAATGGCATCCAGCACAGCCCAGAGGGTCCAGATCACTCCCTTCTGCACTGAGGTGAAGATGTCAAACTCATAGCCAACATCTCGCAGTGCCTGCCAGTCATGCTATGCCTACTCATGGCTTGCCAGGCTCAAAGTTGGTATGTTACCTGCCACAGAAGCATTCTCCAGGTTCTGGGCACTCTCACCCTGCCGGGTTAGCCCCAGATTGCTTGTGGCCTTGGCAGTGGGATGGGGATACAGCACTGACTGGGGCCTGCAGAGATTCCAGAGTCCTCTGTTTCCTTTAAATAACACAAAGCCATCTCCTCTCAGATCAAGGAAGCTTCTTTAGTCTTGTAACTATGTTGGAGTTTTGCTTCCAAAATATATTTCTCCTGGTAGCTAACATAGTCACAGAATTCTTGCAGATTCCTGCTGAAATGTGACCAGTCTTCCTTTCACACTTTACAGCCAAAAGTATAATTTCTACTTACTGGCCTTTGTAGACTCAACACAGAATTTTAAAAATGTAAAAGCTCACATTCTCCTGCTACTGAAAGTATTTCTGAAGTAACTTCACCTCCATAGCTCACCTGTTGTAGGGTTCTCTGTCAATCATAATGCTACGTCTTTGTATAGAATAAGGGAGAACTAGGCTAGTATATGTCAGTAATTATTTGATATTAGGGGCCCATTTCCCCTTCTGTCACTGAACCATAATTATTCACAAGAATAAACCCTTGAAACTGGAGAGATCATGACTTGAGTCTTAATTCCTCCTGGTCTTTCCTCAGCATTTCCCACTCAGTACAATGCTATGCGTATGGTAGTAGCTAAACAATAATGAAAAGACTGTTCATATATATTTTCATGACCAATATGGAAACTCAGATCACCTGCACAATAAAACACAATTATTAGATTCACTTTTCTTCATCTGGTCCTTAATTGGAAATCAACAGGTCAAGATAATCATATGAGGCTAGCTGCTGAGGCTGAGGGCCAAAGACTGTTTGTGTGCTTTGAACCTTTTGCCCTTTACATTCAACTGGTAAACCAAAGGTGACTATTATTTCAGGGCCAGAGAAGCAGGATCTGAAATATATTTAAAATGATTTTTTTTGTTTTCAAATGGAATCTTGCTCTGTCACCAGGCCGGAGTGCAGTGGTGCGATCTCAGCTCACTGCAACCTCCACCTCCCAGGTTCAAGTGATTCTCCTGCCTCCTGAGTAGCTGGGACTACAGGTGCATGCCACTATGCCCAGCTGCTTTTTTGTATGTTTAGTAGAGTTGGGGTTTCATCATGTTGACTAGGATGGTCTCAATCTCTTGAACTTTTGATCCACCTGACTTGGGCTTCCGAAGTGCTGGGATTATAGGTCTGAGCTGCCGTGCCCAGCCTTAAAATGGTTTAAAATCAGTTAGGCTGCAGGCAACACCCACTCATACCTGCAGGCAACACACACACATACATGTAACAACAAAAGCAATGGAAAGTATAAAAAATATGGTCTACCACATGAGCCTTGCATAAGAGTCTCACTGGACAGTGACATCTCCCATGGTAAGTATAGGAAGATGAGTGAAAATGTCACAGAGTGACTGCAGTTTTTGACCTCTCTCAATGCTGCAATTAAGCCATGGTGGCAAAATGCTGCTAATAATTTTTCTCGAAGAAAAGGTACAGGGTCAGTGAGTCTTGTGGGAGAGAATCAAAGGGGATAACGTGCATGGGCCCACTCCCATGGTGGTCTTATCTGCCAAGATGTGGCTGGCTAGGGAGAGCCCATGGAGGTCGGTAGCCCTGTATTCAAGTGTCTGAGATTCTTATAAGTCAAGGAGTCTGAATGACATTTCTAGTTTCTTAATTTTTTGCCAGGTGGAAATAGCAACTAGGAAATTCTGCTCTCGTTAAGATTTCTGAGATCGTTTTCTGGTTTTAGTCACAGGACTTTACAATAATAATAAAGGAATCTGGAGTAGAGAGAGTAGACACAGGTAATCATATTGTCACAAAAATTCTGGTGAAAATTAGCTTAGTTCCTATTGTTCAAATGGAAATACTCTTATTGAGTACCCATTATATGTTCAAGATTATGCTAGTCTTTTCACATGCATTATCTTATTTAGTAGTTACTAGGGTCTGAGGAAGTTAGTACTATTGTCTCAGTCTTTCCATAAGAGAAAACCAAGTTCAGTTTGACTAAGTAACTTATTTTGACCATATAGCTGAGGAGTGGCAGGGTGAAGCTATCACCAATATTTGCTTTTTCTATATCCACTCACTGTCTACTACCCCTCACTGATAACTGCAGGACTGTCCAAAGGTAGGGATGTATGGCTCTGAATCAATCCCACCCTACAAATGTATCTTCTTTATATTTTCCACTTACCAAAACCCAGGTTCAGGAAATCATCAGAGCAACTGGAATTCTCCTTCATTGCTGTCAGGAATGCAAAATGGTGTAGCTACTTTGGAGGACAGTTTGGTAGTTTCTTAAAAAACTGAACATACCATATGATCCAGCAATTGCACTTTTTGGTATCTATCCAAATGAGTTGAAAACTTATGTCCACACAAAAACTTGCATATGGATGTTTATGGTAGCTTTATTCATAATTGCCAAAATAAGGAAGCAACCAAAATGTCCTCCAATGGGTGGATAGATAAACTGTAGTAACCCAGACAATGGAATATTATTCAGCAATAAAAAGAGATGAGTTATCAAGCCACAAAAGATATGGGAGAAGCTTAAAGGAATATTGCTAAGTGAAAGAAGCCAATCTGAAAAAGCTACATACTATGTGATTCTAACCATATGACATTTTAGGCAAAACAAAACTTTAGATACAGTAAAATGATAAGTAGTTGCCAGGGGTTTGGTGTGTGTTGAAGGGACATGAACAGGTGGTGCTCTGGGGATTTGGAGCAGTGAAACTCTTCTGTATGTTTCACTGTGATAGTGGATACATGATATTACATGTTGTCAAAGCCCATAGAATGTACCCCACCAAGAGTAAAACCAGCATAAAATATGGACTTAGTAATTCATCAATATAGGCTTATCAAATGCAACAAATATGCCTCACTAATGCAAGATGTCAGTAAAAGGGGAAGCTGGGAAGAGTGGACTGGTGGGTAGGGATGGAGTATATGGCACTCTGTACTTTCCACTTAGTTTTTCATAAATCAAAAACTGCTAAATAAAAAGTTTATTACTTTGAAAAAGCATTCTCAAAATATCAGTATTTCTTAAAGGCCTTCTATATCAGGATCTGTTGTTGCAGCCAGACACCCCTGATTATGTCACTGTGCCCAAGGACTTAGCAGGTCATGGAGAAGATAATGTACACCCATCAAGCTGTTAAGTAACAACACAACGATTCACATAGTTAAGGACAAAGATGAATGGCATGGATGTGAAATGCTGTAATCTCTCAAAGAAGAAAAACTTCAGTGTGGGGTAAAGAAGGTGAATTGTAATTCTCCACCTAACACTGACTTTGGAAAGATTGGGGCATTAAGGATATATCTGCTTGTAGATGATGATGAGGAGAAAAAGAAGGATTTCTGTAAGTAATAGAAGAAAACTCCTGCAGTGGAGATTCATAGAATCTGAGGCAGAGGGGATTTTAAGAGGATTGAAGCTCTAATTATGAAGTTTCCTAGAGATCATGGTATTTTTGGAAATGGGTGTCTTCCTAGTCATCATTTTTCTGAACCCCACTTTTCTCTTTCTAAAGCTGCTCCTCTCGTTGTAGCTTGTTTCCAGGTAAAGACAAAGCCTCTAGATTAAAAAATAATAAAAATCATAATCTTAACAGTCATTGCTTACAAGAACATCAGCTAAGACAGATGTTGCATGCTGGAATTAAGGGTGAGTGATCTGAAGGAAGCATGTTATTTGCATTCTGGTTGTGCCCCTCAGAATACTTCACTTGCATGAAAAGCCACAAAAGCTGCAGTTTAGAGAGAGAGAGAGAGAGTCTGAGTACACACGTGTGTGAGACTCCAAGGTAAACTGTTTATCTGCTCTCTCCAACAAAATGCAATCACAAACAGGTTCTTTTTAATATGTACTAGTCTAGAGGAGGTTTTGCAATGTCACAGGTTCCTAATTGCAGTAATAACTGCCTGAGAACAATCAAACAGACACCACCAAACATTTCTATAGGGTGAATCCATTGTCCTATTAATAAACAGCCATGAGGTTACCTCTATCTGGAAAAACCTCTTTGGCTGGTTTCATCCTACACAAGGCTCAAGCCGGGTTTGTTCCCACACATTCCGGGTGCGTGAAGCATCTGTGTCTGCCTGAGCCAGAAATGGTCCCTCTTGTCTCTGAAAGCTCACAGAGGCAGGTTTTGCAGCTGGCGGCTGCTGTGACTGTGTTCCTGTTACTAATTAAAGGCAGTAGCTGTGAATTCAGTGTGAGAGACAATAAGCACCCATCAATTCTAGACAGATGACCTGGATTTGCCTTCTGGAAATCCTCTTTCCTCCAGCTTGGCTACTTGCAAATTGGATCCCTAAATATCCGTTCTCAGGGGAAGCAATTTCTTTTTAATCTTTAGATCAAAGCCAAATCTGAGACATGTCTTTTTTTTAAAATCACTAATTTCATATCCCAAACTATCACTTCATCCATAACAACCTTCTATAGCTCTCTGGCTGCTGCCTGTCTTCCTTTTTTACTTTTCTTGGTTTGCTGTGATGGATTTATTATTTCAGGAGGGCTTCCTTTAAGCCACGTCCTTAGGTTCTTTTGCACCTCTCTTTTTATATCCACACCATTGGCACCTTAGGATGGTAAAGCTAGCTGTCAGTCAAAGCATTCCCTGCTCCCAGCTGGCTGAGTCAACTCAGCCCCGAGAGGAAGCTTGAAGGAGGCTGTTAAAATCTATTCATAGATAAAGCGATGTTCCAGCCACAGTGAGAGGTTGCCAATGACGCATGCATGCACCAGCAGTGACATAGGAAGAAAACGAGGTAGCTGATGAGGAGGAGGAAGAACAGAGGGGGAGCAGACATAGAATCTCAGAACCACAGCTGATATCGGCTGCATCACTTTTGCTATGGGCTGAATTACAAGGACTCATTTTGAACGCATCACTAGTGCTAGCTGCACTGACACAGATTTCATGTCCTCTGTCTGAATTGTGATGTGGTGTGGAGGAGGACCCTGTATGTGTCCCTGTATGTATGTACAAACACTGTGGGAGTCCTCAGCTTTTTGGCACGTGCAAGCTCTACAGGAGCAAATGAGGGCCCCTGGAAGTGTGTGGAGAAGAAAGGAAAGGCGAGGATGTGGAGAATGGAAAGGGGACGATGAAGGACCGTTCTTCATTCATTCAATTTGGATATATCAAGTACCAGGTTCTAGTCTATATCTGAAGAGACAAATAAAATAGTCTGGATCCTGAAAGAGATTATAGTGTATTAAACGTTGGAGAGTTGTTGAAGGATTAAAGCAAAATCCCTCAATATGTTATAGCTGGTAAGTGCAAAAAAAGATTACCATGGAAATGTTAGTTCAGTTTGCTACTTCAGACAAACTTATCCTGACTAATGAATATGCATGAAAATACTTCATGAAGCTCACAGAAACTTACGTCCTTTATTATCCTATCTACTGTCAACCATTTATTGAGAACCTACTACTGCCAGGAATGATGTTGGCTACTGCTAGGCAATCGATACCAAGGGTCTCTTGCTGCATCATCAGAATCTCTAAGAGCATTAGAAGCAGCTCCATAAGGATGTGGAGAACTACATGAGCTGAGTAGATGACTTTGCTCTGCAGATAAGTATTGTTTTCTTAAAAGTGAAAGATGATTAATTTCCTTTATTAAGACCCTATAAGCCATGCCAAAAACAGTCTCAAGGATAATGGAAGGCAATATAGCAGAAAGACCACTGAACTTAACTGGGTTGGGTTTTAGCTGTAGCTCTGTCATGATTAAAATCCGTTTATGAACTAGTTCTGCACATCTGGAAATTAGGTTTGATAACTTCTAATATCTCTTCCAAATTCAAAAGTTATAGTTTTGTAGTATGTTAAGGTTCTTAATTCCCAAATTTAAAAACCTTTAATTCACTAGTACTGGTAATAGAATAGCCATGTGACACTTGAACAAAATTGCTTTTTCTATTTTTCCATAGGTTATTGGGGTGCAGGTGGTGTTTGGTTACATAAGTAAGTTCTTTAGCGGTGATTTGTGAGCTTTTGGTGCATCCATCACCCGAGCAGCATACACTGCACCATATTTGAGGTCTTTCATCCCTTGCCCTCCTCCCACCCTTCCCCCCAAGTCCCCAAAGTCTATTGTATCATTTTTATGCCTTTGCATCCTCATATCTTAGCTCCCACATATCAGTGAGAACATATAATGTTTGATTTTCCATTCCTGAGTTACTTCACTTAGAATAATAGTTTCCAATTTCATCCAGGTGGCTGCAAATGATAGTAATTCATTCCTTTTATTGCTGAGTAGTATTCTATTATATATATATATATATATATTTCCACGATTGATATATAGTATATGTATATAGTATTATATATAATATTCCATCATATATGTAATATATATTATGCACATATGATATATATATATGTATATACCACATACATATATGTGCCCATCAATCAATGAGTGAATAAAGAAACTGTGGTGTATATATATCATATTATATGATAGATATGATTCCACAATTTTGTGATTGTAAATTGTGCTGCTACAAACATGGGTGTGCAAGTATCTTTTTCATATGACTTCTTTTCCTCTGAGTAGATACCCAGTAGTGGGATTTCTGGATCAAATGGTAGTTCTACCTTTAGTCATTCAAGTAATCTCCACATTGTTTTCCGTAGTGGTTGTACTAGTTTACATTCCCACCAGCAGTGTAGAAGCGTTCCTGATCACTGCATCCATGCCAACATCTAGTTTTCTGATTTTTTGATTATGGCCATTCTTGTAAGAGTGAGGTGGTATGGCATTGTGGTTTGGATTTGTATTTTCCTGATCATTAGTGATGTTGAGCATTTTTCATATATTTGTTGGCCATTTGTACATCTTCTTTTGAGAATTGTCTTTTCATATCCTTAGCCCACTTTTTGATGGGATTGTTGGCCTTTTTCTTACTGACTTGTTTGAGCTCATTGTAAATTCTGGATATTAGTCCTTTGTCAGATGTATAGATTGTGAAGATTTTCTCCCACTCTGTGGGTTGTGTGTTTACTCTGCTGATGGTTCCTTTGGCCATGCAAAAGCTCTTTAGTTTAACTAAGTCCCAGCTATTTATCTTTGTTTTTATTGCATTTGCTTTTAATTTGTTTTATTCCATTTGCATTTGGGGTTCTGGTCATTAAATCCTTGCCTAAGCCAATGTCTAGAAGGGTTATTCCAATGTTATCTTCTAGAATTTTTATAGTTTTCGGTTTTAGATTCAACCATTTGTTGAAGAGGGTGTCCTTCCCCCCTTTACGCTTTTGTTTGCTTTGTCAAACATCACTTGGCTGTAAGTATTTGGGTTTATTTCTGGGTTCTCTATTCTGTTCCATTGGTCTATGTGCCTATTTTTATACCAGTACCATGCTGTTTTGTTGACCATGGCTTTATTACAGTACAGTTTGGAATCAGATTGTGTGATGCCTCCAGATTTGTTCTTTTTACTTAGTCTTGCTTTGGTTATGTGGGCTCTTTTTTGAATCCATATAAATTTTAGAATTTTTTTCTAATTCTGTGAAGAATGATGGTGGTATTTTGATGGGATTGCATTGAATTTGCAGATTGCTGTTGGCAGTATGGTCATTTTCACAATATTGATTCTACCCATCCATGAGGATGGGATATGTTTCCATTTGTTTGTGTTGTCTATGATTTCTTTCAGCATCGTATTGTAGTTTTCCCTGTAGAGGTCTTTTGCCTCCTTGGGTAAGTATATTCCTTTATTTTTGCAGCTAATGTAAAAGGGGTTGAGTTCTTGATTTGATTCTCCACTTACTTGCTATTGGTGTATAGAAGAGCTGCTGTGATTTGTGTACATTAATCTTTTATCCAGAAACTTTGCTGAATTCTCTTATCAGTTCCAGAAGCTTTCTGGAGGAGTCTTTAGGGTTTCATGATAAACAACTATATCATCAGCAAACAGTGACAGTTTGATGTCCTCTTTATTGATCTGGATGCCCCTTATTTCTTTCTCTTGTCTGATTGCTCTGGCTAGGACTTCCAGTACTATGTTGAAGAGGAGTGGTGAGAGTGGCCATCCTTGTTTTGTTCCAGTTCTCAGAGGGAATGCTTTCAACTTTTCCCCATTCAGTATTGTGTTGGCTGTGGGTTTGTCATAGATGACTTTTATTACATTGAGGTATGTCCCTTGTATGTCAATTTTGCTGAGAGTTTTAATCATAAAGTGATGCTGGATTTTGTTGAGTACTTTTTCTTCATCTATTGAGATCATCATGTGGTTTTTGTTTTTAATTATGTTTGTGTGGTGTATCACATTTATTGTCGTGAATATATTAAACCATCCTTACATCCCTGGTGTGAAACCCACTTGATTATGGTAGATTATCCTTTTGACATGTTGTTGGATTCAGTTAGCTAGTATTTTGTTAAGGATTTTAGTGTCTATGTTTCTCAGGGATATCAGTCTGTAGTTTTCTTTTTTGATTATGTCCTTTCCTGGTTTTGGTATTAGGGTAATGCTGGCTTCATTGAATGAATTAGGGAGGATTCCCTCTTTCTCTGTCTTGTTAGAATAGTATCAAAAGGATTGGTACCAATTCTTCTTTGAATGTCTGGTAGAATTCTGCTGTGAATCTGTCTAGCTCTGGACTTTTTTTTTTGTTAGTAATTTTTAAATTACCATTTCAATCTCGCTGCTTGTTATTGATCTGTTCAGGGTATCTAATTCTTCCTGACTTAAGCTAGGAGGGTGATATACTGGTTGACTATACTGTAACTCCCATCTCAGTCCTGACTTTCCTCCCACTCCCTCCATCTGATTTCCTAATATGTCCAGGTTCCATAGAGGAAACATCTTTTTTTCTTAGCTCATGTTAAATCTTGGAGAAGAAATACAGTGTGGAATATTGGGGAAAATGCCAGGAGGACTCTATCCTTTTTACTTTCTTTATGGTTTTGAAAAAGTCAGTCCACTTCCATGAACCTCAGTTTCCTTATTTGTATTAGGAGGGGATTTGACAAGATGAGGGTTCAGCAGACTAAAGTTCACAGGTCAAAGTCAGCCTTGTACCTGTTTCTGTATCCCTGCAAGGTAAGAATGACTTTCACATTTTTAAATGGCTGTAAAAATCAAAAGATTAATATTTCATTACATGGGAAAACTGTATAAAATTCAAATTTCAGTGTCCCTTAATAAAGTATTGTGAAGACACGACCATACTTAATCATGTATATATCATCCATGGTTGCTTTTGTGTTAATGCCCAAAATACTTATTATCTGGCCCTGTAGAGAAAAAATTTGCCAACCCCTGGACTAGATGGTCCAATTGGTTTGTTAAATAATAACATTCTGATTATTGAATTTGAATTTTATTAAAATTAAAATTATTTCGATTTTAATCCAATAATTATTTAGATTTTAATTTCATTTATTTTAAATAAATTTTATATATCATTAATAAATAAAATTTTAAATAAATTTAATATATTTTATTAGTAATATAAAATTATTCTTTTAAATAACTACCAACTAAAATACTAAAAATGTTTTAATGTTTACATATCATTTCTGCAGGTGAGCGTATTCAACCTTGAACAGTGGAAGATGCCAAGTGATACAGTTTGAATGGCCCAAAAAGGCACTCTCCATTTTGTATCCCCCCTTAGCCCTCCATTAAGCCTCATGATCAAACTTCCATGGTCTTCAATTCTGAAGAAAACTACTCTCAAGCAATTGGCATTTGGAGTTACGGAATTGTCTCCAGGAGACCTGATCAGATAGAGATTCTCTTGCTGGGGAAGGTAAATACCCTGTCAATGCTGTTTCTGGAGGCATTGCTCACTAGATATCTATCTGCTCTTCCACATCTCAGGCCTGGCCCCTGAGCAGGGCCATGTGAGCAGTTCTAGCCAATTAAAAGTCCAACTGCAAATTTCCAGTTCTTTCTCTCCTTGCCTTTGCTAGTCTGCAGACACTTGCTGGAGGGAAGTGTCATAAGATGATGGAGCCCCAGGCCATCTGCATACTTTGAGTGATTCCCTGCACCTTCATTCAGTTCAGATACAGAGTATGTGTTGGAAACACATGTACCATGAGCAAGATATAAAAACCCAGATTTGAAGATTATTTGCTACAAATCTCTAGTCAATCTTGAAAAATATAATGTGCGTAAACATTGCTTAGAGAGTTTGTTCAAATCCATTTCTCAGTTCCCACATTAGCTAAATCAGAATTTCATGTGCAAGGGAAAAGACATCACATTAAAAAAAAATTGTCAGTAAATTTGATGCACACCAATGATTAAAAATCACTGTGAATAGCCATTTGCAATCCTTGATCATATTGACAGCAATTACCAGGGCCTTCAAAATCTTTTTAGTCACAGCACTCAGAAAATGATATTAGTTCTATGACTTGCTGGGCCCAATTGATGAAGCTGTGTGTGCCTAGAAGCTGGATAGCATGGGGATGTAGGAAGGAATGGCTTTCATGCCCTGGGCCCTGCCTGTCCCCAAAGGTGAGAGATGACTATTTCAGATCACCCTTCATGTTTGTAATGCTGTGCAGAGGTATGTGGGTTGGGACGCTCTGGTGTCAGCCTGGCGGTCTAGCTAGAGCAGGATGCAGAGGACATGGGACATGGGAAGACCCAACAAGTCTCACCCAGGGAGGCCTCTGGGAGATAGCAGTCTGGAGGCCAAAGTGGTGGATTCTGGGTTGATCTTTGTATGAGGTGAGAGGTGAGGATCCAGTTTCATTCTACATCTCCACGTGAGAGAACCGCATCAAGTCTTAGAGAGTTGGATGACGAGATGAATGAGAATGAAGTAGGCTGGGCAAAGTCTAGGGTTTAATAAGAACAGTTCTAAAGGTTTTGCGAAGTTTATAATCCTGCTCAATTCTGGCCCCAGCTACATGCTCATTCTAAATGAGAATTCAGTGCCAGTGAACTGAAAGGCATCTTTATCCAACCTACAAGCACCTATTCTGTGCCAGGCACTGTGTTTAGAAACAAAGCAGGATGTATATGCAGGGACAGGAAACATTCCCAGGTGCCTCCTCTTGTTGTGTGGGGTTTTCTACAAGCCTTATCTTGGTCCAAGGGCCTGCTTTTGATCAAGGGCCACTTCCCTCTTTCCCCCATATCACATCACATTATCTGCTTTCCTAAGCCTTAGATGGGCCAACTCACCTAAAGCAGTAGTACCTAAGGAACAGCCTCATGAATCAGCTCCTCCCCTGCAGTTCACATAGATTCCAGGAGGGCTTTTTCTCTGTCCCCCAGAAACCACTGGACACAAAGTACCTGAGTGTCTAAAAAATATCCTGTTTAAGTACATCTGTGCTCTTCTGGGCAAGGCGCAGATTTGGAATACTTTACAGTAGAAGATGTTCTGGTGTAAGAAATGATATGTTACTGCATTGGTAATAAAATGCATCATCTGTCTGCCCTGAAGAGCTCTTCTAAACCTTAATTATTATCATTAAACACAAGTGTAAGTGCTCTGGAATTTCATACCAGGGCGGGGCTCTATGAAGTAGCACTTCAGTTTCCCCAAAGGGCTGGCTGAGAGCAGGGAGCAGGCCCACAGAGATTTGGACATAACCACGACCACTCCTTTGAGTGGAATTATTTGGAATTATTTTAGTGACAACTGGTTGAATGTTGAAACAATGTAAATGCTGTGGTTGGAAGCACTGGTATTCTCTTGGCTACACTGTCTCAGCTAGATGACTCGCAGACCCAGGTTACCATAGTCATCTTTCCAAAACCAGTGAAGGGAATTCCCAAAATTTTCCTAACCTACTGGGCATCTTTACAGGCACAGAATAAAACCTTTTGAAACAGAGTCCTCAACTTGCTTTGCAAATGCTTCATTCATTCAATGAACCAAAGCTGGGGCAACTTACATTGCATGTAGTATCCCCTTCTACTTCAAGTTCATATTTGTGTCAGATCTGCCCATTCGGTGCTTCCATGGGGCTCCTGCTGTGTAGCCAAATCTATGCTAGGTGCTGTAGGAATTTCAGAAGAATTATAAGGGAGACCCATCGTGGAGGAGCTTACAATCTAAGAATATAACAAGTATTATCTGAATCATTAAACTCATGTCAGATGAATTTGGGTTCAATTAATATGTATTTCTCCACTTTCTGGCTATGTGAACTTGGGTCCCAGATTTTATCTTCTGAGTCAAATTTCATCCTCTGGAAGTTAAAGATAATGATAACTATCTTGAGAGGCATTTAGAGAATTAAGTCAGATAATGCTCATCAGGCACTGAGTGCAGAAACTGACCCAGCGTGGGGGCTCAGTAAATGTGAACCATGATGATGACAATGATAACAATGGTAAGCAATAGAATGGAGTATATGTACCATACATCTGATAGGAGTTTGGAAAAGGGAGAACCTCTTGAGGTTAAAATACTCGAAAAGGGTTTATAATAAAAAAGGGACCCGTGTTGACCCTGGAAGGATACATAGAATTCCAGTGGGGGTAGGTTAAAAGAGTTGACATTCCGACTGGGCAAAATAACTACAGTTGGTGAAAGCATTCAAAGTTGGCAGTAAGACCTGTTGTGATATTCCATTCAGTGGATCTCATTTCAATGTATTACTTCATTGTGTGATTAATGAAATGCAAGGAGCTCCACAGGAGAGGCATCCACTGAAGAGGTATCCAGGCTTAGTCTCCTAGTGACCACTCCTAATTGTTTGGATTCTAATATATTTCTAGAGGCAACGCCCTCCAGTATTGCCAGTGGTATGCTTTAAAACTGAAGATTATGGATGGAATTAAATTTGCTAATCCACTGACCTTAAAATAGAGGGATTATACTGGTTTATTTAGGTGGGCCCAATAGCATCAGGATTGATCTTCGGTGTGGAAGAGGGAGGTAGAATAGGGAGAACAAGAGTGATGACAATCTGAGAAGGGACTCTGGCTGACTTTGAAGGTGGAGGAAAGGGATCATGAGCCATAGAATAGTCTCTAGAAGCTTGAAAAGGCAGGGAAACTGATTCTCCCCACAGCCTCCAGAAATGACTGACATCTTGATTTTAGCCCAGTGAGACCCCTGTTGGACAGCTGACCTTCAGAACTATAAAACAATACATCTGGGTTGTTTTAAGCCACCAAATTTGGTAATTTGTTATAGCAGTGATAGAAAACTCATACAACAGCAGAAGGTTTTGATGTAGATAGTCCAGACGCTTATTACATATTTAAATTTCCAAGAGCTCTTTCTCATACAAAAAAGTTTTTTGTGTTTCATACCATCCTACTCTTGTTGAGTGTATAAAATAAAAGTCAGATGGCAATGGCGTGCTATCTTTAATTTGCTTTGAAGAAAATAACTCTCATCCTAGAATTCAACATTGAGGGTAGAAGAAAGAGGGAAGGAAGAGGGAAGGAAGAAAGAAACAAAAGATCAGTTGTTTGTGTAAATGCCCCTCAATTGGATCTTTCTGATGTTTTACAATGAGTCCTAATTGTATCACATTATGAGGTGTACAGTATCAGTTTGTTCCATTTTTGGTGATGTTGGCTATGGTGCCACTCTTCAAGTTTTAATATGATAAAGTTACTATTGTTACTCTTTGTAATTGGTAAGTAATTGATGGAACAATAAAGATTTTCCTTTCTATTCATACACTGATGATTCTGGCCTGAATCAATTATTATTACAGTGGCTGCAAAGTGGTGGTTTTTTTAACTGCATCATTCATTCTTTCTTCCTACGTTATTAGTTGGCATTTTATGTAATGCAGAGCTTTTCCTTCTCTCCCACTTATTTACTCATTTGTTTTTATTTTTGACTCATCTATTCTTATTTAATACAGGTTATGCCATATTGCTATGATTATTTGTTGACTAGTGGGATAGAAAATCTATTTTAAATCTCTGTCACCCAGTTTTGGCATTGTGTGTATCAAGCATTTAAAGGGGGAATGGTCTTTTTTGCATTGTTATAGGGAAAATATTAAAATATAAAAGTAGCCAAGCATTTTCTTCTAAACATCTTTTAATATTTTCCCCCAAAGTAAGGTAACTTTCAAAATCTGGATACTTGCCTTGGAAGAGACATAGCTAACCAAGATGTGACACCATTGACCTCTCTTAGGCATGACTTGAATGCTAAGTCTTGATTTTTGTTTGTTTATTTCTTGACTTGCTTTTGCAGAGGAAGTCATTCAGTGTTGAACTGGGTTTTAAAGCATCACTTGTACAAGCAAAATATGCATCACAGTAGCCCCAGTCTCTGACCAGGTCTCAAATTTCTGTGGTCCTTCCTATTGCCATCTCATCCTCCAGCTCTTATTCATTAGAACAGAGGTTCTAATCTAAACTTCTTGAACCCCCTGGGTGAATATGGGTAGGAAAAAAGTGCACTTTTCTTTTTATTAAACTCTAAGAATAAAATTAGCATCACCTCCAAATACGAAGGTGGATGCTGTGTCACATGCTTACTGGCAGTACTTGCAACTTTCTCACCAAGAGAAACCACAGGTTTTTTTATATTGCATTACAGTTATTGAAGATCTTCCATTTTGCATTCACCCCTATTTCAAATGCAAGTCGTTACTACATCTGCCACAGATCTTGTTACTTAACACATTGATAGAGGAGGTCATATATCACTGTACTACACTTTAAAAAAAATCTCTTGATGACTAAATTTCAATACAATTGGCTTCCTCGAGAATTCTATGTATATTATTTTATGCATTTAAAAACATAATTCTGAGAAGAGTTCCAAAGCTTCTCAGACTACAGAGGGATTCATGGCACAAAACATTATGGAATACTCGCATTAAGGCCTCTCACTTGCCTCTCTTATCCAAGGCTGCTACATCAGAAATGGGAATTCTTTCCCCTTGCCTTATGTTTTAGTAATACATAGTAAAGGATCTGGTGGCTTAAATCCACATTCACAAAGACTAACTACCAAGGGAAATGAAAAACAGAAAGTTTGCTTGATCAGGTTGGGGTGTCTACCATTAGTTGTTAATTATTTATTGTATGTTTTAAGTTGAAACACGCTCATATTCTATACCCTAAGCACAATTAGTCTAATGCTTGCTTCTTTTTTGTCAAGTAGAAAAAATGATAACCATATTGTGTCAGAAAAGTCACAGCACATAGTTTAAAACCTAGTTTGTTTTCTCATTTGAGATTATATTCTTACATATAAAGTTGTAAGAAGCTCCTTTTACTCATTGTAAGTGATTTAGAATATGGGCTTTGGGTTAGACAGATAAAGATTTGAATTCTGATCTCACTGCCTGCTTGTTTTAGAGAGTTAGAACATTATTTTTTAATCTCTAACTTTAAGTTTTCTCATTTTAAAAATAATGATAATATGTCACAATATTGTTGGGTAAATTAAAGGAGAACATATATGTAAAATATCCAGCACACTACTTGGCCCATAAATGATGACTATTTAGTGAATTCATGTAAAATTTGCGTTCACTCTAAGTAGACAAGCAACAATTTAGTCAAATATCTCTGGAAGGGGCCTAACACTTGGAAAAAGCAATGATGGAATAATATTGTCATGTTATCCTCCCAGTGTTCGCTTTTTTAAAATTGCTCCTGTGGGATTCAAGCTCTACTCATGGACTGAAACATGAACATTTTACTTCTGTTTCTGATGGGTTTCATCACTTAGAGTGATGAAGATTATTTATCTAGTCAATAGAAATAAAGTTGTCAATGTGTTTCTACTTTACTCCCTCACTGCTCCTGTCACTTTGATAGACTGCTGAAAACTTCTGAAATGATTTACTTGGTTTTAGGCAGATGAATAGATACTGGCAACACACTCATTTCCATTTCAAATTCAGAGGAATTCATGTCTCTACTTTGATCCTTTTTGATTGCATAGATTCAGACAGCTTCTACTCCAGCCTTCTCACTGTGCAGAGGAAGAGGATAGGATCATGTCAAGCACAGCTTAATTAACTTTACATTTGCTGTCAGAAACAATATACTCAGTTTAGTAAGACATAAAACCTGGTGGTCTGCTTTAAAAAAAAAGCCCCTTGCCGGGCACGGTAGCTCACACCTGTAATCCCAGCACTTTGGGAGGCCAAGGCGGGCAGATCACAAGGTCAAGAGATCAAGACCATCCTGGCCAACATGGTGAAACCCCGTTTCTACTAAAAATACAAAAAAATTAGCTGGGAGTGGTGGCACCCGCCTGCAGTCCCAGCTACTCGGGAGGCTGAGACAGGAGAATTGCTTGAACCAGGGAGGCGGAGGTTGCAGTGAACCGAGGTTGCGCCACTGCACTCCAGCCTGGCGCCTGGTGACCAAGTGAGACTCTGCCTCAAAAAAAAAAAAAGAAAAAAGAAATCCCCTTTTAGATCTACCTTCCATGAAATAAGTACTAAGGAGTAATTTAAAGAGGCATCCCCAAGTAGCTGATGCCCATTAGTTTGACAGAAATAGTACCATCTGCCGGTAATGGGCATCAAAAGCCTTACTGTTACAGTAACCCAGAAACAGGCTAGAACAGCTACAACTGCTCCAATTAAAAATAATAATAAAGCTCCAGGGGCAGTGGCTCATAACTATAATCCCAGCACTCTGGGAGGCTGAGGCGGGTGAATTGCTTGAGGCTTCACCTGGCAAACATGGCAAAGCCTCATCTCTACTAGAAATACAAAAATTAGCTGGGCATGGTGGCACATGCCTGTAATCCCAGCTACTCAGGAGGCTGAGGCAGGAGAATTGCTTGAACCTGGGCAGAGGTTGCAATGAGCCAAGATCATGCCACTGCACTCCAGCCTGGGCAACAAAGTAAACCTCCATCTCAAAATAAATAAGTAAACAAATAATAATAATAAGGAAGAGCAGAATGTATTTGATCAAATAAGAAGAAACTAAATGTTCCTCCTACTTCACATTTTCCCCCAAGTAATTTTCCAATTGGTGTCAAGCCCTGTAGACAGTATAGTATTAAATTTTTGCTCCAGGACAAAAACAAATGCTATCATCTTCTGATAAGTCCACAGTGACAGAACCAGACATACTGAGATTCTGGTTTTTTATAGGTTGGAATGGTGGGAAGAAAGGAAATGCAGTATTTACTTTTAAAGTATATTTGAAATAGTGACTGATATTTCTTAATGAAAAGTGACAGTAATCCTTGTAATAAATACTGACGTGGATAAATAAAAGAGGCTGTGGAATTACTTTAAGGGAGACAAATCCTTAAGACAAGGAGATGCTCAAATCAAAACTTCAAGGTCCTTTTTGTTTTGGACATCTCTGATTTAGTAAATAAATGCCAGAGGAAAAGTGCAGCAGTTGTTATCAGCATTTTACTTAGGCTTCCTTCTGTCATCTGATACACTTTGTAAAAGCCAGAAAAAAGATTATCTTGTAGTTGTAGTAGCAAGAATAAACAACTTTCTTGGGTGGTCATGTGATAGTCTTCATAAAGGTGTTGTAGCACCACTGCACCATCTCTCAGCCATGTTTCCAAATTATTTCTATACAATTTGTGGATGTCACACATGCATGCAATCTGAAGCAACGTGAGCTTTTTGCTATTGAAGGCTTTTCTTGGCAGGAGGGAGAAAGCCTCTGATAATGGCTTTCTAGACAGCTATTCAGCACCTGAATGAGCAGAAAACTAAATCATGTTGAAGAGGTGAGACCAATGACTTCAAGTGGGGAAATTGAAAGGAGTTCAGCAGAGTGAGAAGGAGCTAAATCTAAGCAGCAATGAAAAGCTATAGGCTGCATTTGTTTCTTAGTAGTCGTGATCCGTGATTTTAAAGACTATTGAATGGTGATCTATTGCAAGTGACCCTAGTAAATCGTCTCTCATTTATTTAATTCCCAATCTCTCCAAAAACTGAGTTCTGACTCTTAAAAACTAAGAAAATTCCTAACCCTAATATAAACAACAGAAAAGGAGATACATTGAAGATAAAATATAGCTTTATGGTAAGTGCTGATAACAATACATAGAAAAAAGCAAACAGAGAATGTCATGCTTTATAGAGAAATTAGTTCCCTACTAAGCTCCTTTTTGATGTTTTCTGTAAGTCTTCTGCACCATGATGACTTCATACTAATAAAAGGAGTCTTCGTTTTATTCCATGCTGTGAAGTCCATGCTTGGAGGCAGACTGCTTGGCTTCCATCCCAGCTCTTCCAGTGTGAACTTGAATAAGTTATTTCACTTCTCAAAGCTTCAGTTTTCAGACATGTGAAATGAGAAACCTAAGGTACTATCTATTTCACAAGCTAATCCCCTTGAACATGCTTAGCAGTGTCGTGTCATTTTATAAACATGCAGTGTATGTTCACTATCTTTATTGGGGCTCCTTTGGTGGTGATTATGCCATGCAAATGAAGAGTAAGAATCAATAATAGCTACTAATCTTTCAGCATCTATTATGTTTCAGACAATGAGCTAAGAATTTTACATGTATTGTTGTTAGCCCTCCCCAGAACTAAAGGCAAGACAGAGCCAAAGCTGTGCTGAGGTTCCATGTTCTGGAGAAAGTGAGTGTTCAGCAATTGGTTGGAAGGATGGACACAATTAGTAGCTAGTCAAAAGAGGAAAATGGACCCATCTGAGAATGATGTAGCGTACTACAAAAGGAAAGCTTCTTGAGATGAGATGTGACTCTTCCCACCAGGAACCTAGAATGGAACAGGATTATCAAAAAAAGGCACAGTTTTATTTGGAGTTTCAACAAACTTCAGCACTTTTTCAATATAAAAGATCATATTAAGTCATTTTAGATGAAAGAAAAGCCAATTCAGGAAACTAGATTTTGTCAGCATACCTTGGATTTCTAAAGAATTGCTAGACCAAATGTTGAAACTGTCAGTGATGATCAATTTTCAAACATCTGGGTGGTCATAGAGGACCAAAAAATAATGACATGGAACTCGACTGAATTTCATTTTTCCCTGCTGAAGTCATCATGGCAATATTTAAGCTCTGAGTCAAGTGCTTCCTGTGTAGTTAGCATGCTTGGTTGTGGGGGAAGCCCATTGGAACAGTGCTGACAATTTTTTTTTCTGTTGTTGTTATGACAAAAAGGGGGAAAAATAAGAAACACTACTTCACAAGATTTGGCCATTCAACCCATTAATTATAGGTTGTACTGGGGATAACACACTCTTTTTTTAATGCAAATGTCACTGGGTGATATGTCAGTTTTCACATCTTATTGGTATTTTAATTAGATAAGATTTTAATATAATAGTAAGAACAGACAGAACTAGTAAAAAGGGAATGTTGACTGGGAAAGTTGAAATCTTCAGGTAAAGCAGAATTGGGTTGAAGTCATCTGCGCGTTGTGAGGAGTCACAATATTATAGGAGCAGTGAAGGTCCAGAAACTGTAAAGAAAGAACATTATAGATGGGGAAAGTTTCCAGAAAAAAAAAAAAGAGATAGAAAGAATGAAAAAAAATGGAAGAAGTTGAAAAGAGCCAAAGATAAATTTACCAACTTTCAAATTCCATGTGACTATAATGCCAGTAAACCAAAAATTCCCTTGCAAAAAGATCTTGCTACTTAGGGCAAGAAAATTTTGGATAAATTTTCAGCATTATAGGTGTAATAAACTGATTCAAGGTAAAACTATAGCCCTTGCGGCTTCTGACCACTTCTTCATCCTCACCGGCCTTTCCCACAGAGCAGGGCTCATGTCATTGCTGGAGGGAATTTAGCTGGCTTAATGCAGTGATTGACAATCAGGATTCTCAAGCAGAGTGCAGGGATTCATACAATTGTGAGGTGTTGCTAGTTGTGAGTTGTTGCTGGTTCTATATTTAATAAACATAGTTAATAAATAAACTTATTATGGTTATAAAAGTTTCAAATAATGCAAAAAAATGGATGTAAGGAATATCATGTCTTATCTCCCACCTTAATCTTACTCCTTTTCCTTAATACAAGCGCATGTTCGCAGCTTCATGTTTTTCTTCTCGATATTCGTGATTTATGTCTCTACCCCCCAGAAACCATAATAAAGAAAAATTCTCACATTGTCTTCTAATAATTTTATAGTTTTATTTCTAAAAGTAGTTTTTGTTTCCCATGTAATATAAAATGTTTACATATGGCATGAAGTAGAAATTGGTTTTTTATTTTTTATTATTTTTTTAAACAACAAATCACCAATTGCCCCAAGATGATTTATAGAATGGTTCTTTTCTCTACTGGTGAGGAATGCTTCTTTGATGATATAAGTCATAACCAAACTTGGGCCTGTCACTGGACTCTATTCCATTGCTCTTACTATCTATTTGTGTGTCATTATCACTCTTATAGTTTCTACAATTTTATCTACATTTTGTCCTCTGTAGGAAAAGTCTTTTTCTGTGTTCCTATGGGGGAAAAACAGTTAGCTATTCTTGCACATATCTACTAGATAAACTCAAGAACCACCTTCTCAGGTTTCAGTTTTTTAAATCTTCATGGAATTTTTGTGAATTTTTAATATTAATCTTAGAAAAAAATAACATTTGTGTGATTGCTTATTCCCATGCAGTAATGTGGATTTTTTCCTAATGTATTAAAATCTACTTTCATGCTAAGTACTGTGGTTCTTGTTATATGTCTGTCTACTTTTTGTAAAATCCTCTCTAAGATATTTTGAAATTTTGCAGCTATTGAAAATATTTTGATTGAATTTTTTAATATAAGCATCATAATCAAAGAATTATCTTACTAATAATTTACTAGTTTTCTATATGTTGTAAAACAAGAAGAAAAACAAAAAGATTAAACTTAATAGACTAAAAAGCAACCATCTCCTGACTCACCTGCTCTCACTGGGCCCTTAGTTATCCTGGTGCTCAGTACCACAAGTTTCTGGTTTTGATTTATCAATTTTGGATACTATCCATTACCTCCT
The DNA here is from genome assembly GCF_030222135.1 of Aotus nancymaae. Classification (NCBI taxonomy): domain Eukaryota; kingdom Metazoa; phylum Chordata; class Mammalia; order Primates; family Aotidae; genus Aotus; species Aotus nancymaae. The sequence goes on along the minus strand of NW_026988425.1, from coordinate 52,250,604 downwards.
GCTTTAAGGATGATATAATCCTGCCACCTATTTCATGTTGGTATCTAAGAAGCTCTGTTAATCCATCAGTGACTGCTAGCTGATAATAGACCTTGCCTCCTGTGATTGTGGGTGTCTTTGCTGGTCTTGTTGGGATATTCTGAGGACCCATCTTCAGGCTGCATCATTTCTTCCTGGGTTCAGCGGTTACCTATTGCACTGGTCCTCCCTCCCTCCCTCCCTCCCTTCCTTCCTTCCTTTTTCTTTCTTTCTTTTGACAGAGTCTTGCCCTGTCGCCAGGCTGGAGTGCAATGACGTGATCTCGGCTCATTGCAACCTCTGCCTCCCGGGTTCAAGCTATTCTCCTGCCTCAGCCTTCCGAGTAGCTGGGACTACAGGCGCGTGAGACCACGCCCTGCTAAATTTTTGTATTTTTAGTAGAGACAGGGTTTCAACGTGTTAGCCAGGATGGTCTCAATCTCCTGACCTTATGATCCACCTGCCTCGGCCTCCCAAAGTGCTGGGATTACAGGCGTGAGCCACCGCGCGCTGCCTGCCTTGCGCTATTTTCTGTGCTCATGGTCACCATTTCAATACAGGGAAAAATTCTGCTGCTTTTGCAAGGCCTCACACAGAGCTAACCCTTTTCTAGTGCCCCTGGAAAACCCTCCTGCTCTTTATACTGGTTGGTTTTCAATTCTGAGCACCCCTCAAAACAGCTTGCCAATCATCTCCTGTGTGTATTTTGGGCTATGATGCCCTCTAGTCTTGTGTCTCTGTCATTCCAATCCTATTTGACTTCTATACTTCAGAAATGTCTTAAGACTTCCAGTTTGCTGGGAAGATTCCTTTTTCAACAGCTTGTTTTCTTTTAAAAATATAGGTAACTTTTCTCATTTCAAGGCATTCAGAGAGGAAGGGGGCACAGATATATGTACACCCAGGTAGCTATCTTAATCCAATCTTAAAGTAACTAAGATTATTTTAATATTTATTTTATTTAACACAGAACAGCATGAGAGCCTTCAGGAGCCTACTAAATAGGGTAAGATGGCAGGAGAGCTCTGATGAGTATAACCATGACTCAGCTCAACACCTCTGCTTCCATCTCCAATCATACAGCTTTATGTGCTCTTGCTTTATAGTCACGAATTGTTTAGTTTAGACTTATAATTGACCATTGTTGAAAGACAGGAAGCATAAGGAACATTGACCTTGGAATATAAATGTTAAGGACAAATGATAAACAATAACAATTCTATAAATTTGCCTCAGTGATCTTTGCCATATCTATAGGTTATATTCATTTAATTCAAAATCTTTTGCGTAATAATAAGATGGTTTTACAACTTTTAAAAAATAATCATTTTTAAGGCAAAATACGTTATTATATCCATCTTGGTTTTCATTTGTTGGCAATAAAGAGTAGCTATATCAAAGTGGGATACTGGTAAAGCAATGTTTGCATTAGCAGTTTAAAACATTCTCTCTCATGTAGTATTTTAGAAAATATAAGACATCAATATTAAAATTAAAATATTAAAATATAATATTAATATTAAAATATTATATTATATTTTATTTATAAAATATAATATTATATTTATATTTTATTTATAAAATAAAATTTATATTTTATTAAAATATGAAAATATTTAATTTTTAATCCAAAATTTTTAAAAAATCAGAGTTTATATTGAGTTATAAAAGCAGTTTGGTATAATTTTGATTTCTAAAACATGTTAACATTTAACCTACATTTTCATATAAACTGTCACTAAACCAACATAATCTGTCACTAAAACTTTGTCTGAAATTTATTTTTTATGGAATAATTTCAAAAAAATTAAATTATGTGTCTTTATAAGATCAATGTGAAAAGTTGCAATTTTCTTTTATATAATGACTGTTACTGAAAAGTACATTAAAGTAAAATTCAATTTTTACTTCAAATAATATTTTTAAATTTAAAAATTAAAATAATTTTTAATTTCATACCTGAAGTAAAAGATTTTTATGAAACACTTTTTTATTCAATATTCTACAAAAATAATGTAAAGACTAAAAAGTGCTGAGTATTCAGAGCATTGCAAGTTACTGTGAATGTGTGTCTTAAGTCAAAAGATGTTGCAAAATGATTTTTTAAAATAACTCTAAGGAATACCTTAGGGATTGGACATACAGAGTAATAAAGCTATATTAGAGATTGTTGTTTGGAGAGAGCCCCTTTGAAATAATTTGCTTAGTTTTCTAACATTTACATGAATGTCACTAGTAAGTACCTTTGAAAATCAGATCCGTTTCTAAATATTTAGCTATGACCAATCTCAATAATTATCAGTGATTCAACATTAACCTGAAGAAAATATAAAATTGTATGTTCATTAATTCTTTTGATGAACATAATATCTATTGAGTTTGGCAATATAGCAATAATGGGTGATGTCTGACTATCAGTTTTATGATTCTGAATGAGTTTGTTAATTTAGTAAAAATAAACCTAGTATGGTTATGTAGTAATGGCTAGAATAAATGCCTCCTTTTTTGACTATTGCATCCTAGTAAAATCAAGTAGCTATAGCAGCGTTGGTGCAAATTCCATAATGATAGTATGGAAGAGAGAAATAATGTCCTGAATAACATACCGATCACTTAGAAAACAGAATTGCATGTGTGGCAACTTCTTTCAAAATGGCTCTATTGTGAAATCAGTTAGACTTGAAGAGTTGGTCTTACATGGCAATCACATGTGCTAAACATTTTACTATACTTAACCAGGGTGGTTTGTCCCAAGCATGTTAGCTATATTTCTAGTTTACGAATTTCAAGGAAACGTATCAGAAGTTAAATGGACGAGAGTCATGTATTTTATTACGGAAAATCTTAACCAAATCCCATATCTAAGACAAAAAAGTCTTAAAAGATATGTTCTCACTGTAACTATTAATACTTAGAACAATGATGTATAATAAACCTCACACACTGTTCTCACACACCAGTATATTGAGATGTCATAATTAAGAACCATCACCTTAGTATACCAGGAAAGTATACCTTAAAGATTTTTAATATGCTTGGTACATCAATTTGCTGGGTCTATTGTAACAAAGTATCACAAACTGAGTGACTTAACCAAAATTAATTGTCTCACAGTACTGGAGATGAGAAGTCCAAAATGAAGGTGCTGGCAGGATTGGTTACTTCTGAGGGCTATGAGGGAAAAATCTGGTCTAGAACCCTCTCTTTGGCTTATAGGCAGCCATCTTCTCTTCGTCTGTGTTTCTTCATTGTCTTTCTGTGTGTCTGTCTCTGTGTTCAAATGTCCCCCTTTCATAAACATAGCAGTCGTATTGGATTACAGCCCATTCTAAAGACCTCATTTTAAATTGATTACCTCTGTAAGGACACTATCTCCAAATAATGCTACATTCTGAGGTACTGAGGTTTAGGATTCCAACATATCTATTTTTTCACTTTTGTCAGAGACAAAATAGGATACTAGCCTTCCAGGCTGGAGTACAGTGGCTATTCACAGACCCCATCATAACACACTGCAGCCTTGAACTCCTGGGCTCAGCCTCCTGAGTAGCTGGGACTACAGCACATGTCTAGCCCAACATAGCTAATTTCTGAAGGGCAGGACACAATTCAACTAATCCCACTTGATTTGAAACTAAAAAATGCTTGGAATTTAAAATTAATCTCTGAGAAGATGAGTACACAGCTGCTTAAGTCCAGACTACCAGCAAATGCCAAGTGAGTAAGGGAATGCAAACATTTTCGTGAACAATTCTCACAGAGAGAAATTAAAACATGAAAGACCAAGAAATAAACATGGGAATTGGGAGCAAGAAAACTAGTTTGGGGAAAGATGTTGAGGTAAAACATAGTTGATCTAGGTGATAAATGTAAGGAAATCTTTAAATTACTGATGCTTCTCTTACTTTAGGCCCGAACCTATGAGTTTTCCTGAGGGACTATATGGATATTCCTCCTCCAGGTGGCCCTAAAAGCTGATAATTGTAGATGTATCCCTATTCATGTATTTCTGTCTGCCATTCAAAATTACTGATAGTAAAAAAAAAATAATTTTTCATTAACACATTTTTCTCATGTATTTTCTCTTTACCCACTAAAAATTAGATGAAAAGAAAATACATTGGTTAAGAATGATATGAAATATTTCCAAGAAGAAGCAGGTACATTAAATAGGTTATAATTTCTAAATATAAACATTGTTTTTAGAAATGATTCTAACAACTATTTTCAAAGATTGCAGAACACACACGCACACATTCACATACTTTCTGTTAAATGAGGCTATCGAGGCTATAGCCTAGGGCTTGGCTTGATGTCCAGGACCAGCTGTATAATTTGTGGTGTCCAGTGCAAATGAAAATGCAGGGCACCTGGTTCATGAATTATTAAGAATGGAAAGACCAAGACAACAGAACATCAAGCCAAGTGTGGGCCCTCCCAAGCACGGGGTCCCGTGTGGCTATGAGTTATGAGACCATGAAGTTGACCCTTTAACGTCACATGGACCCTGAGAGGTGTACAGCTCTTCTCTAAGCTCTTATGCCTCAGAGAATAATTTTCACTCTACGAGACTTTTCTCATTATATAAGAAGAAGAAGATCTTAAAATTTAACGTTGGACTAACAAATTATTTGAAGACTTAATAAAATTTGAAGGATTATATTAAGGAAAGGAAAAACAGGATGTGACTTCATTTTTGCATACATATAAAAACTTTTGCTCTCTTATTGTTTGCTTATTGTTGACTCTTTCCTCTTCTCCTTCGTGTCCTCATCTCCCCCGTCCACACATCTAACCATAATAAGGAGTGGAAGCGTGACCTCATGTGCTTGTGTACTTAGGAAAGCATTGGTTATGTTTTCTGTTTTATTTTTAAAGGAGATAAATCAAGAAAAATAATAAACATTGTATAGCACATTACAGAAATGGATTTGCATACATTACTCATCTTTGCTTTAGTCACCATCAAGAATTCAGATGAAAACAATGTTTCGTGAATAACAACTGTGCCTTTATAAAGGTTAAATGGGACTTTCTCCTGGGTTAGAGGTAGAAGGCCAAATGATCTGGGTGAGTTTTTGTTTAACTCTCTACTTCTCATTAAAGACATGGTGCTGTGTCAAATTAAGGCATGATGATTTGACATCTTGAATTCCTGAGAACCTGTTCAGCTGGGGAGAAACCTCTTGGTCACTATGCATCTGTTTGCCCTGGGATCTCCCCTAAGTTGCTGCTCTTATCTGCAGCTGTTCCATGAGCTTTGGAGAAAACCCTGTCCTTTCTGTGATGGTGCATCACTTTTCCAGGGACTTGTGACTATTCAGCAGACACAGGGAAATCCCTGGAAGAATAGATGAAGGGCCAGACTCACAAGTCTTCCTCAGCCCCCACCCAAGAGTGAGTCATAGGGGAAAAAAAAAGATTGGTGTGATTATAGTAAGTAAATTTTAATAAGACCATTCAATAGGAGATATTTCTGTTTGTATAATATAAGATCAGTAGCATTTATGATTTCAGCAAAGTAGTCTAATTTAATTTCTGATATTTCAGGTAGAATGATATGAAAGATAATTTCTCTCAAATATCTACTCTGTAAGATTGCATTTCTAGAAAGATTGTGTCTTGGGGAGGAAAACAGAGGAGACTGTTCTTCTTTTAAAAAGGATATTTGGATCCCTTTACTTTCTCCCTCAAACCGCTGATGATTGACAAGTGACAGCCATTACTTTGAAGAGCAGAAATTTGTGACTTCTTTGATCTATTGCTTGCTGTAGATAGCATCACTTTCTAGCAATATTCTCAAGATTAATGTTATTTAATTTTATCATTAAACAAATAAAATTAATATTATTTGTTCTATGTGGATCAAATTATAAAATATATATGAAAATAATAAACCCTAATCTCTATTATAAGATCATTGTATTTTGATGCATATACCTAAATAGAATATTGTTAGCAACATGTAATACCCATCCCAGTGGAAAGAGAAGTATTAAAATATTTTCTATTCTATGCTGACTTTGGCCCAGAACTTCCAGCACCCATTTCTCCACCCAGGCTGCCTTTAACAGCTGAAGATTCTAGATGCATCACTGATCACACATTTGTAATAGCCGCTTCTGTTATCTTCAGAATGTGAAACCGAGTTACACCCGGCAAGATTCAAAGTCCTGACTAAACAACTTCCACCTCCCAAATTTACTCTAGAACACAATATTTTGTCACTAAAAAAAAAAAAATCTATATTCAGGCCTCGCGCAGGGGCTCACGCCTGTAATTCCAGAACTTTGAGTGGTTGAGGTGGGCTGATGGCTTAAGCCCAGGAGTTCAAGATCAGCCCCGGCAACATGGTGAAAACTTGTCTCTGCAACAAAACAAAACAAAACCAAAAAGCAGCCAGGCATGGTGGCACACACCTGTAGTCCCAGGTACTCTGGAGGCTGAGATAAGATAATTGCTAGAACCCTGGAGGTCAAGCCTGCAGTGAGCCATGATCACACCCTTGTCCTCCAGCTGGGGAAACAGAGTGAAACCCTGTCTCAAAAAAAAAAAAAAAAATCTACTTTTAAGGCTATTTTTCCTAAACTGCAAAACAATGTGGCTATATTGTACAAATAGCAAAGGCTAATGTAAAAATAATCATTAATCCACAAATCTAAAGTTATAGAGAAATTAAAAAGAGCTTAAACATGCTCTGGACATTGACTTAAAAGCATCTTCACAGAAATGGTTTAAATTTTACGAATTGCAAATGTAACATTGGCTTAGCTCCCAGGATTTAGAGTCGTCACTCACGTCTGCAGAACACATGCTCTGAGAAATAAAAGAAGGTTGGCTAACTTGAGTTCAGTTAAATTAAATTTCCTTTGAAATTTTCAAAAAGGGCTATTATTTGAAGTAAAGATGTTGAAATATTTGCACCCTAGTGCTTTATGATAATTTCTATAGTATATTTCTTTACAAAGCAATTTAAAAGTTCTTTATTGTTAACACTGAGTCATGCAACTCTCTACATTTCCTCTAATTCAATCTGTCATATTTAGACGTGTGGCAATGTTTAAGATTTCCACGCCCTGGTAACAAGCTTATGAGCATTGTTGCAAAAAATGAAATCCACGAAAGCCTGAGAAAAGACACATACATGATGTGTTCAGGCGATATAAAAAAGCAATTACCCTTTGAAAACTGGTGAGTGATTGAAAACATACTTGTGATGATACAAGATGCTAAGTAAAACATGGCTCATGCTTTGAGTTTTCTGAGTCTTTGGAAGCAGATCGGGGTTGTTTGAATATAAGACAGCTGTCATCTGTCTGCCTGCGTTGGTCAGTGGCTTAAGATCTCACAGCAAGGCAAGAAGGACTTATTTTCAACCTCTCATTTCATGAATTCTTCTTTTACCAAAACAGGACCAGAAAAGCAGAGGGTGATATATCTGTCGAGACTAGCTAACAGGTCACATATGTGCTTTTCAGGATGATCACTAGCTGCTATCTGTGTCAACTTAAAATAAATGGTTAACGTGCATATGCGCATATGCAGTAAAAGTAGAAGGAACAACATGAGCAGAATAGTCCTTGTTGGGTAAATTGCCTTGCTGGCTATTTTTAAAAATGGAAAACACGGTACTCATTGTCAGCTTTTTTACACACGTTTCGAAGTTTAACACCATAGGAGGATGAGAGATCCCCTTTGTTGGTGGAACACCCATTGGATTTAGCTCCTTAAGAACTTCAGAATTCTAAGCCTGGTGTGCCACCAACGTGGCTTGACAGTATCAGAATCAGCCACAGTATGTGGCACAGAGAGCCAGTGTCTGTTTTCTCAAAACGTGACTCTGATGAGCCTTGCTTTCTGTTGAAATATTCTCAACCCACTGATATGCACTTCGAGCTTTTTGTAATTAAAAGTATTTTTAAAACGTTCTTTGTCTATATTTTGAGGCATTGATAAGACATCCACTCCCAATTAATTTGATTGGAGTTGTAGGTATATCATCACATGACTACAAATAAGTAATTAGACTAATTAGAAATTTTCTCCAAGATCCAGAGCTAAAATAGAAATTTGGTTTAATATGCAATGACTTAACCAATTGTATCACACTCTACTTAGGGAAAGACGGTAAACAGCTACCTAGTTTATTGAGTGTTTAGTCAGCATTGGGTTTACAAATATCATTGCACTGAATTCTTCCAACATCCCTGATAGGAAATTATTATCATACCTATTTTATAGATGAGAAAACAGAGGATCTGAATGATTGTGTAACTCTCCCAAGTTAATTTTTATAAGTGATAGATCCAAAATTTTGATTCATGGCTATCTGATATTAAAGAACAGAGGTTACCAAAAACAGGGTCTGTCTGTATCAGAACCCCCTAAACAAGAAGATTTCTGGGTTATTCCCATTGCAATTCAGTTGATCTTGGGTTAGAGAGGGGATGAGTGAGTAAGGAATTTGTGTCTATTCAAAGCTCTGCAAGATATTCTGCTGCTTATTTAGGCTTTGAAACCACTGACTCATAGATGGAAAAAGAGAAGCTATGCCCATTCCAGCACACTATTTAGGTGAGTAGTACCCTGTCAAGCCTAGAAGAGGACTACCCTTCCTACAAATGTGACCATTATGAAGATGTAAAAGCATGAAACCCTGAGATGATTTAACATTCTTACTTTATAACGAATTTCTTTTCTTCTGGTTCTAGTTCATCATGCCTATGAAAACTTGTCTGCCCAGGTAGCTCATCTCCTGGGAAATAATATTTTGACCTGCTAATCTAGACACTTCAGCCCTTTCATTAAGGTTTAACACAGTGATCTCTGTGAGTGGTGGTTTTGTGAATCCCCAGCTTCTAGACAATGTGAGTGCCAACAATTCAGCCTTCAAGTTTGAAGGGTGGACCCTGGACCTTAATGCATCCAAACAAGCAAATGCCACCCTGAATGAATGTCTAGCAGCAGCCTTCTCTGGGCGATGCACACACCCTGCTCTCAGAAGGGGATAGCAAGGCTTCCATTCATGCCTGCAGCTGCTGGTGTTAGAATTTGTTGGGGAAAAGGGTCATTCACCTAGTGCCAACAAATGAAAATAAAATAAAATGTTTACAGATTGGTAGACAGTCAATAAACTTGGTACTCTTCCCTCAAATATAGTAAATTACAATTAAGTTTCTGCTTACTAAAATGCAACTTTATTTTAGCCTGAGATATTCCCAGAGCATTCTGACAGAGGTCTTGAATGCAGAGACACAGATTTAGAGACAAGTTCTTAGTTGTTTGTGACATTTGGTCGATCATACAAAGTATATGTGCTTTGCTAGTTAAAATCTGAGATAATATTATTTTCTCTATTAGGCAGGGATTACCTCACCCAAGGCCTCATACATTAAAAAAAAAGAGTTATATTAATGATTTGAGAATATTTTCCCTAACACTAAGACAAAAAGTTTTACCGAAATTAAGTTTGCAGAAATGTTTACAATGTTAAATGATACTTGAACAACAGACTAGGAAGATAATATTAGAAACTGTACTTTCTAGGCCGGGCGCGGTGGCTCAAGCCTGTAATCCCAGCACTTTGGGAGGCCGAGGCGGGTGGATCACGAGGTCAAGAGATCGAGACCATCCTGGTCAACATGGTGAAACCCCGTCTCTACTAAAAATACAAAAAATTAGCTGGGCATGGTGGCGCGTGCCTGTAATCCCAGCTACTCAGGAGGCTGAGGCAGGAGAATTGCCTGAACCCAGGAGGCGGAGGTTGCGGTGAGCCGAGATCGCGCCATTGCACTCCAGCCTGGGTAACGAGCGAAACTCCATCTCAAAAAAAAAAAAAAAAAAAAAAAAGAAACTGTACTTTCTAATAGTATTCCTTAGGGCGATAATGTGAACTTTGTTATCACTTATATTTGGTAAAATCACATAGGTATATCTTGGTATTGGCAACAATAAGATAATCTCAAAATCAGGTTAAACATTCTCAAGTGTAGAAATCCATTCAATCCTTAAAGCAAGGCAAATGTTTGAAAAGTAAAATAGAAACCGATTACATATTATTTTCAACTAACGGCTTCCACTGCAGAGAGTTGGGATGAGTAGTAGATTCACAGGAAGCTGTTTCCCTTCCTGACGCACCTGCTCAGAAGTTTACTTGAGGCCAGACATGGAACAAGGCCAGGCGTTGGGCCCAGCGTCCTCTTGCCTGTGATCCTTTCTTGCATTCTTCCTTTTTAGCAACACCCTTGACTTCAGAGTTGGTGGGGATGAAGGAGCAGGCTGCAGGAGTGAGAAGCTTAACAGCTTTCATCGGGAGCTGGACTGAATGCCAGTCACCAAACCACCTCGGATGTTCATATTTAAATGAAAACTTTTTTGGACGGAAGTATTTTTACTCTGTGCCTACCTTCTGCCTATTTTTTAAAAGTAAATCTAAGTAGTTCATAGACTTTTGAAAATATAGTTCCAGGGCCAAGTACGATGGCTTACGCCTGTAATCCCAGCACTTTGGGAGGCTGAGGCGGGCAGATCGCTTGAGGTCAGAAGTTCAAGATCAGCCTGGCCAACATGGTGAGACTGCCATCTCTACTAAAAATACAAAAATTAGCCAAGCGTGGTGGCACACACCTGTAATCCCAACTACTTGGGAGACTGAGGCAGGAGAATCACTTGAACCCTTGGAGGCAGAGGTTGCAGTGAGCTGAGATCACACCACTGAACTCTAGTTTGGGAGACAGAGCAAGACGAAGGGGAGGGGAGGGAAGGGCAGGGGAGGGGAGGGATGAGTATAGTTCCAGAACGGAGAAGTTGTAGTGCATATTATTTACACAATAATAAAATGCCTAACCCTCAGTACTAGAGAGTATGTGCTTAGTTTAGTTTTCTGATGAGGTATATTCTTTTAGCATTGCAAAATCCAAGAAGCAGAATATTAAAAAAAAAAAAAAAGGTTGGTAAACTATGGCTAAGGAAGACAAATCCCTGCTGTGGCCTATTTTTGTAAATAAAGTTTTATTAGAACATAGCCACACCCATTTATGCAGTATTGCTTCTGGTGACTTTTTTTTTTTGCCCTCATGAAGCTTACATTTTATTATTTATTTTTATTATTATTTATTTAAATAGCGTTTAGAGTACAAGTGGTTTTTTGTTGTTATCTGGATGAGTTATATAGTGGTGAATTCTGAGATCCTGGTGTACCCATCACCTGAGTAGTGTACATTGTACCTAATGTGTAGTTTTTTAATCCCTAGCACCCCTCCTACATTCCCCCTCCAAGTCTCTAAAGTCCATTATATCACTTTGTGTGCCTCTGCATGCTCATAGCTTAGCTCCCACTTACAAGTGAGAATATACGATTTTTGATTTTCCACTCCTGTGTTACTTCACTTACTAATGTCCTCCAGCTCCATCCAAGTTGCTGCAAAAGACAGTATTTCATTTGTTTTAGTTGTTGAGTAATATTCTATGGTGTATACATAGGTTATGCTAGGATTAAAACTGGCACGTCAGAGAGAAGAGGCTGTGCTGGAATATTGGAGGCCATTCAAAAATCCAGCCCAGCAAGTCGAATGGTTTGTTTTCAACATTTATTTAACCTCTTTCTGCTATCAAGAAACCTGAGAGTCCTCTAAGGAAGTTTATACTGACGGAAATAGAGAAAGTGTACATTGTTTTTGAGTTGTTTTGTTAAAGCTCCTAGATGGCAAGAGTGTGTGTTTGATAATTAGGAAATGTTTGCCTAGCTTGTAGAGATGTTATAGGCTTAAATCTTTGAACCAACCAAGACTGGGTATACTGCCCTGCTGCCTTAGAAAAGCAAATGTTGTTAGAGCCCTTGAAATAATCTTAAATTCTGTCCTTGAAATAGCTGTAAATGAACTTGGCCTCTGTTCAACATAGGCCAGTGAAGAGAACATGCCAGGGGGAAATGTTTTTGTCCACCCTGGAATGGCCAGCTGTCGCTGCGTGCCAGCAAATGGAGGGCACAGAATGGCCGGATCTGTGGGAATAAGCAAACAGTTCTGTTTTCTCCACAGAAACTCATTTCCCTGGGCTTCATATTGACAATTGTGAGCTATATTTACAAAGGGATTTGTATGCAAAAGAAGCATCCACGAGTATAGTGACAAATATTTATCCCAGCAGGTCTGGGAGCTACCCCACCCAGCTTGCTTTTTATAGAACCAGGTGATAACACATTTCAAAGAGCTGGTTTGAGAGGCAAGTGTTTACTGGTATGAAAATGTTCTTTAATTAGTATTTATCTCAGAGCCAGGGTGACATAAGTTGCTACTTATGCTGATACAAGAAGAGATAGAGATATTCTTGTAGGGAGGGAGAAAGGCGTAGTAGACATGCCTTTTGGATTTGGGGTATATGTTTACATTAGCTTGATTTGCCCCTAAATTAGCTGGACCCAGTCTGGTCTTTGGTTAACCTGTATTTAAAATAGTCTTCATGGTATCTAAAGACACTGTGCCCCCTTTGGTCTTGAGAACAACGCCAAGTTGTACACTGCATAGGCAATTCAATATATCATCTCAGTGCTTCATAAAAGTTACTTTTTATCCCAACGTGGATGAATGGGAACTTTATACATCTCCCAGGAGCTGATTATCTCAGTAACTGCTAAAAATAAGTCATTTTTTACTCAAAATAGTCAATGAAGAAATATCCTTTATATCTTCCTGGGCTTTAATAATAAACTTATTAAAAATCTTGTTTCCATATAAAATGATTTAAAATCTGTGTTGCTTATAATAGCTTGGCACATAGTATGGACTCAATTACCTATTTATTAATTTTTTCAAGTATTTGCAAGAATGATTATAGCACGGTTTTTTAAAAAGGAGAATATAGACTACATTTTCTATTTTTCTCATAGCCAATAATAATACTTAATGCTTGCATAGCATTTTTACGTGCTAGTCTCTGTTCTTAACACTTATCATATAATAATTTATTTCATTCTCAGGCAACCCTATGAGATCTGTATTGGTAAATATGCCTATGTTTTCTGATGGGGGCACTGAGGCACAGTGTTCAGTCATTTGTCAGGTCTCATACAGCTAATAGGTGGCACAGCTAAGAGAGAAACCCAGGTGTCTGAGCACAGATTGTGTGTATTTGGCCATTGTTCTACTCTGCCAATCAAGAGGTCAAATGCATTCACATGCTAAGACATGCCCCAGAAATTCACTCTTCTTCAGCACTGTCTTAAACTAGCTTCTTGTTTATTGGTGCTTCTGCAGCATTTTGATAGGTGTTCATTATGGTGAACACACACCAAGATCCTGAATTCCATGTGAATCAGTAAGACTGCACAATACTTCTGTGATATTTAGAGTTGAGAAGGTAATCAACAGAGAGCACAATAGAATTAACTTATTAAAATATGTCATTAACTAGGACGTCTGCTTACTCTTTTCAGCATGACAGATAAAAAGTTGTTCTTACAGTATTTGGAAAGATAGCTTTCAGATGAGGACTTTTAACCTCATAAGAAGATCAGAGTTAATGACACTTTGTGGGAAATCTTGCCAGTCTCAGTAACACTGCATGTTTATTTTCAAAACTATGTAATCATTTCCATTTTTCTGGTGCCTTCCCATAAAAGCAAGAATACTTTTTCTACTCATTTCTAATATAGCCTATTAAGAGGACTTTTTGTTTTTGATTTCTAGCAATTCATGACTGTAACCTCTAACATGCCAATTTATGATTTTGAAGTACTTTAAGGATTTTTGTCTATCATACTTGTCCTTTATTTCCTTCTCTACTAAATTTAGAAGATAGCACATGCCTAAAAATATCCATCCAGTCGGTTTTTATGATATGGAAATACAATTACTGTTTAACTAAAAAGCTCTCCCGTTATTTTGTTATTTCTATCAATAGCCTACTTCAACAATAAAATTTACTTACGAAGCACCTCAGAGTCAAGTCTATTTAAACACAAAATGAAATATGTGTTAGCCCTACAACACCAGTGTAACACTGGTGTGATTTGTCATCTCTATTACACTGCTAGTAGCTTCACATGCTCCAGCAAGAGCAATGAAATGCTATACAGGCTTTGAGAAAGACAAATTTTAGGTTTCTTAATTACCAGTAGTTGGAATGTAATTGGAATTTTCTGAGATTAAGATAGATACCTAATCTACATTGTCTCATTCACATGCTCACAAACTCAGATTTATAAGAACCGTGAGTTCTTTTGTTTTCAACAACCCAACTTAATTTCTGTTTTGAGTCACAATCCTACTGGACTGGCAGGATTTTTAAACCAAAAGTCTTTTAAAAAATATCCTCACCTTCTTTCCTTCCATCCCGTCAACTTGGGCACCATCAGACAACTATTTCAGACTAGGGGTCTTCTCTGTTCCCAGGAGCTAAGGGAGAGCCAGCACCTCCTCACTTCAACCTTCTGACTTCTCCCCATGACCGGGGAGAATCACTTTTTAATTCAGGAGCAGTAGTGCTATTCTCATTTCTTATGACCAAGCCATTTCTACCCCTTCCCATCCAATTTTGCAATCCTTTTTTTTTTTTTTTTTAATTATTTTAACCTTCTTTGCAAAACTTTATACATTTCCATAAAGGCCTGGGCTTTTGCAATGCAAAAGTTTAGTTCCCAGCCTGAACTGCTATGATAACTGAGAAAATTTAGAAATGGAATAAAGAAGTCCAAGAAGAGCAACAGAAGATTATATTTCAAAATATTGCCCTTTTCTATAGGAATTATTGTAAACTAGGCTTTTGACATCATCCTCAACTTATAACAGAAAATTGAGGCACAAAGAGATTTAGTAATATGCTTAAGGTAACTCAGTGAGTAAGTAGTAGAGTTGAAAGTCAAACCAGGCAGCCTGACTTCAGAGACCGTTCTCTTAACCAAACACTCCACTGCCTGTCAATATAGAAAAAGGGCAATATTTTGAAATATAATCTTATGTTGTTCTTGGACTTCCCTTTTTCCATTCCTAAATCATTTTATATTTGAGTTTACAGGTTTACGCACTGAGAACAGTTCCTGGTACAAAGTAAGTGCTATGCCACCACTACTGCTATTATGATTATTAGAGCAAAAGTCTTATTTTTCTCTCGTTCCTTGTGGCTGAGACAAAAAAAAAAAACCCTCAACTTAGAAAGCTTGAACCATGACTTTCATGCATGTTACATTTCGTGCAGTAAGTGTACAAAATACTTAAAACCAGGTATGTGTATGGAAAATGATTAATTCTTAGACTCCAAGAAGAATTATGTAAGATTCAAGAATTAAGGAGGAACTCTCAGTTGAATGCTTAAAGCTGTCATGTTGACAAATATTTAATTCTTCTCATTAAGGAACAGAGAACAATCTTCTTAGTAACTCTCATGAAGAAATGTAGTAGTGTATTGCAGTGAAAGCTTTGAGAAACAAAAATGCCCTCAATAATAACATTCCACTATATCATGCAAGAAATAATAAAAAGAAAGAAAATAAGGCCCTAAGTGATACACATTTCCCTTTACAATGTCTCTGACCTGCCACTCATCAGACACTCTTCTCATAGAAACATGGCCCTGCTTCCATGGAAGGACTTGCTCGTTACTGAGCTCTCCATCTGGCGTGCTCTTTCCCCACATATTTACACGGCTCACTCTCTTACGTGCCAGGTATTTACTCAACAGTCATCTTCTCAGTGAGGTCTTCTGTAGTCATGCTGTCTTCCTTCCATGCCAGTCTTCCATTCTTAAGTGTTTCTCTTAGCACTTACCACAATCTAACATGATCTGTGTTTTCAGGGAAGTTCTTCTGGGTCAGGGATATTTCTTCGTATTGTTCACTGCTATCTCCCCAGCACCAGGCACATAGTAGGCACTCAGTAGATAGCTGTTCAGTGAATGGATGTGTACTGTATGTTTGGGACTATGCTGAGTGCCTTACAGGGGATTTCTGATTTGACCTTACTACAACCCCAAGAAGTTGGAGTCACAGGATAAATAACATGAGCTGACATATGTTTTATTAGAATCACTTTGACTGTTGGTGACAAGTTGGGAAGCTATTGCAATAATCCAGGGCAAAGAGGCTGGTGTTTTGGAGCAGGGCAGCTGCAGTAGAGTTGGTGAGAAGCAGTCCGATGTTCAGTAAATCTCTCAGTAAATGAGGACACTGAATTAGAGAAATTAAATGCCCTGTTCAAGGTTACCTAGCTATGGAATGGCAGACTCTGTATTTAGATGAGAGAAGCTGGATCTTATCTATTAGTCTCTGCTGCTGCTTACACTACAGACTTCAGGAAACAGCAAGGCTTCAGGAGAGCTCCTGCTCATAGCTAACCATTTAGTTTAACACTTGGTTCTCAGCAAAATGTGGTTAATATCTACACAGCCAGATTTTTTGGACCACTAAATAAGATACATGCAGCATCTGTCACATTGTCAGAGAGGGTTCCTTGATAAAAATGTGGCTACCTAGGGATCAACTACTTTGTGTAGCTATAAACTAAGTTTTAAAAAATACATATTAAAATAACTTGTTACATAGCAGTTTTATTTCAGCTTTCTTTTGCTGGAAGCATAACTGAGAATATTAAGAAATATATCCCAGTTTCTGCCTGAGGAATATTTTAAGAGAAAGAAAAGAGGGACTGGGGAATGATATAAAGATTCACAGACAAATAACAGCTGCCATCTTGAGACTAGCATGAATCCCCATAAATAATTTCTTTAAGTTAAGACTCATAAAATTCTAAAGAATCTGACTTTTTAAGATTTGGTTTGTAATTAATTTGATAACAGAGCCAATCCTTTGAGTTGCTCTGGCAACCAATTTTAGTAACATAAAGAAGTGCTAGATGTTAATTGGTATTCAGAGTTAGTAGCTGGTGTCTCTGCTTCTGTCTCCATGGTAACCTAGCTGTCATGTGTTCATCTCTAGCATGGTGGTGTGATTTCATATGTGTGTGCCTTAATACACAGGTCCATGGTCTCTGGCACAGTGTTTTAATTTAGTATCTCTAAATGTGATCATTTTGAGCTATTAGGCTTATTTCTGAAAAACAGTTGCTCCAGAGAAGCCAATTTCATCTTCTCTCGTCATCTTCCACACGTTGCTATCTTCCATTTTGGGGGATGTGTGCATTAGTGTTTGTATGAATAACTGCATGAGAATAAGTCTGCATAACTCTGCATATATGTGTGGAATATAGATGTTTTGAATATGCAAAATAGTGCCAAGTTGTATAAATAAGAAATGATGTTTCAAGAGTGTTTATCTGAGACTAGAGGTCATGAATATTGTATTTGAGAGATAAATGTCAAACTAGAGAAATGAGATTCAGTGTTTTCTGTGTTGAGAAAAATATTCTCACACTGTTAGATAATGCAGAGATGCTTCATATATCAAATTTCTAACAATTTTCTATTTAACAGAATGTCTTTCCCATATTACCGTCTCTCTCTTCATTTTTCTACTTAAAATTAAAGTTAGCTCTTTTACTTTTGATTTTTACTAGTCTTTTTTCCAGTCTCTGAATTAAATGGAATTCTCTCCCACCCAGAAATGGTCAGCCAATTAGCTGTAGTTAGTCCTCATTGTTATCATAAACATAGCAATATCATGATGGTGGCAAGGAAGATGATTCACAGTGTATAGTAATTAATCCTCTTAGAGAAGCAGCATACATACTAAAAACAAAGCTAGCTTTAGATGCATTCAACACTGGGTTCAAACTCTGGCCTTTCCATTTACTAGCCCTTAGAGGAAGAAAAATTATCAACACAATCTTGAAAAACAAATGTAAAATCCTCTCATTTGCCAATTTTCCTTATCTGTAAATTAGGGCCAATTATACAATGGAAATTGATAAATTCTACAAATCAGTGATCTCCCCTTAGTATCTGATACTTTCACCATGGCTGACTTTAAACTTCCAATATGGTGTTATTAAGCATGGAACTTTATAGAGATGCTAACAATTGTCTCCCACAAGCCAGTGTGAACCAGCTCCAGCACACCACTATTTTATGTTTGTTTTGAGGTTTAAATAAACTATGCTAGGTAAAGTACAGGGTATGTAACAGGCTCCAAAGATCTTAATTGTCTCTCCTCTTAATAAAGTACACTCTCCATTTCTTTCTATTAAAAATATTAACATCCTTATTGAGATATAATTCACACACCATACAATTTATCCATTTACATTTTCATTTCTATTACTATGTCTGTTGATGGCCATCATATGCATCTCACATTTATTTGTTGAAGACAAATTTGGAAGTGTGGTGGCTTTAAAATATGCCCCAAACTATTTGATACTTTTTTCTCCAAAATGTGAAGCCTAATTCACCTCCCTTTGAGTATGGCTTGTACTTAATGACTTGCTTCCAACAAATAAAATGCCGTGGAAGTGACAGTATATTGCTTTCTAAACTAAGTCATAATAGGCATCGTGGTCTTCTCCTTGCTCTCTCTTTTCAAATTCTGATTTCGGAAGAAGGTTGCTATCAAAGGACTCAGTAGCCCTGTGCCCTATACCTTATGGAGAGATTCATGTGTGTGGGATCTGAGTCCTTCCACCAACAACTATGTCAGTGAACCATCTTGGAAGTTGATTCTGCAGCCAAGGCTACCCTCTAGATAACTGAAATTTTCAGAGATATTCTGACTACAAACTCACTAATGGTTCTGGACCAAAATTATCCAACTAAGCTGCTTTCTAATTCCTGACCATCAGAAACTGAGATAAGAAATGCTTATTGTTTTAAGCATTCATTTTTTGAGTAATTTATTACGAAGCAATAGATAACTAATACAGCATAATTCATAGTTTTCCAAAAGCCTGGGATTTAGGTACAATAGCATTACATTTTAATTACAGAGTACAGAGAACATGCAGATGAACACTTTAATATTCCTAAAGATTGACAAAGAGCTAGAATGCTGTCAAGAGGAGAGTTGCTATTTAAATTCACTATTAATAACTAATTTGCTGGGTATTAATAGCTCATCACTGTCAAGGAATTTCTGTGTTGTGTGTGTAGGTATTTAAAGCAGTTTTCTAGATCAGTTGTGATCTGGGACATCTATGGGAAGACGTGCTTATGTATAACATGAAGGTCGACTTGATTAGATTCCCAGAAGCATGTGAGGTTAATTAACAGGTAGCATCAATCCAAATTCTGGGAAGCTCAGACACCAAACTTAAGGCTTAAGGGCTATTACAGAGGCCGTTATGATGGCCAGTGATGCAAGAAAGAGATTATATATATTTCTTTTAAGGCAGAAATTCCTTTTATGCTTTTCAATCATTTTTAAATGGATGTATCCTTGATATGCTTTGTTTTACTTAAAGTTTTAAATAGATTTTTCTTTTTATAGTAATACCTACTAAAGACGTAAACAAAATACATTTTAAATAATAACAAATATATGACCTATATTTTACCTGGAGTTTCACACTTTAGACAGTAGATTTGACCTATTTATATTTTATTTTCAAACAGTGCACAGCTGATGGCAAGTCCTCACATAGTAACCCCATGGAAAAATTGCCTCTTAAGGCAGTGATTTTAACTTGAAATTACTGAAGTGGCACAGCAGTGGCACCAAAAACCCCAAAGCCTTACATATTGGAAGAAAAATCCCAAGCGAGTCTTAATTAAGTGGACCACTAAGTAGAGTATGTTAAAACAATACGAATTGCACTGATAAACATAAGCAGTGTAAACAGGAAGTGCACAGATACACTTGCTAGGGGTTTATTCACACTTGAAAAAAAAAAGAAAGAGAAAAGAAAAAAAACTTTACTTTTTTTTATGAGGTCATTTTCAGTGGTTTATTTCAAAGATGCTGCACAAATTCCAAATAAAGATAAGATGAACTGAGATGAAATAAAACTAAACATATTAGGTTATTTTTAACTCAGCATATTAGGTTATTTTTAAATTCTTCGGAGTGGACTTTATTTTAATCCCACTTTCCCAGAAAGAACTTCTTAAATGCAGGAAACAAACCACAAGAGGACTATCTCATTGTGCGATTACCCATATTTTAAGTTGACCTTTTCGAAGTCTAAAGTCAAGTCACTTTTTTCCCCCATACCTTCTGCTTTGATGTTGTTTATTTTTAAAAGTACTGTACTGCTAAAGTCAACAGCTGGTCCTCTTCTCATGCGCTCTTTAAAAATTAAAAATACATGAGAAAGAGTTATTTTGATTTGAGCATTTATTTTATTAAGGGCTATGTCAAAGCCTACTGAAAAATTATGTCTCTAATAAATAACTCTTTCATTCTATTATTGTGATTTTTAAATAAATTAGCCAGTTGAAAGAATTAGGTGATAGACATATAAAGCAAAAACTTGCTGGTGAAAACAGCATCCTGACTTCTACAGAGTCAAGCTACTTAATAGTTGCAAGATGAGCACCAGTCTCTACCCTGGCATCAGGACTTAAGATGTGATCATTGTCTTCCAGGAACTCTTAGTCTAGAAGGGAAGACAGGCATGACTTTAAAAATTACAGTAAACTCTAAGAATACTATGAAAGACAGACATAAACAAAGCAGAATGAGAGAAAGAAAGAGGAGCTGCTAGCTTTTCCTTTAGGGCTTGGCAGAGGGTTTCCCAAAAGAGGTGAATCACTGTCAGAAAGCACACAAGGGACATAGAGGGCTTCTGGGAGAGATGATATTTGAGCTAGGACTTGAAGGATGAACAACAATTTGCCAAAACTTGCTCTTCCTTTTCTTTCAAGTTAGTCATAACTGAATCTTTCAGGAGAGGGAAGAGCGGGTAGGTAAAGTCAAGCAGTTAGGATGCACTGTGTGTGTTTGAAGAGCAGACGTTCAGCACAGCTAGACCGTACGTTTGTGCCTGTGGGTCATTTAGATCTGATGGGATCTGATGGGAGAAAAAAGAGGACTGATGAGATAAGGGGCTTAAAAGATACATGGAGATTAAACTATGAAGACATGAGTAAGCCATATTGTGGGTTTGGATTTGATTTCATATATGATAGCTGTTTGAGATTTTCAGCAATGGGGTGATACGATCATATTTGTTTTTATAAAAAGTACCACATTTAGGTAGTAGGTGAGCAGTGTGGTGGATGAGACCATGGTTTCTGGAAGATCACTTAAGATTTTGTTTACATATATTGATTCTCCAGTACAGGTAGTGGAAATCATGGTCACCAAATCGACATATTAAAGATACATACAGGTAAATATTTCCAGATATGAATTCTAATACTTTAGAAGAGGCTCTGATTCTCTGATTGGCCCACTTTGGGTCCAGTGTCCACCCTTGGAACAATTACTTGTGGCCAGGAAGCAGGATCGTATGGTGGGAGAAAAGCTTATCAGAATTCTACCTTTGCAGCACAGCAATGGGGGCCTCAGAGGAAGGGACACTGTTGTTATCTGGGAAGACAACTCAGTAGGTTTCCACTGGGGGGTACAGATAATATATTTTGTTTGGGGCACATTATTCAAGTTCTTAATGGTTGTAATTTAACCTGGGTTTGGCGTCAGATGCAATCAGAACAGGCGGACACAGATAGTCTTCAAATATTTGAAGATGCAGTAACCTTGGTGATAATGTTTAGTTCTCCGTTGAAGGTGAAAGATAACATCTTTTAGAAATTATGTTTCAAAAAAGCAATCCGTCTTTCTGCTTTGCTTTTTCTGAGAGTGAAGGGGTACTCTACCTTCCTAAAAGTGTTTTTAAAAATCTGTAGCTTGGAATAGCACTGGGAAATCAATTTAAGAGACTTACTGTATAAACTACTAGTTTTTACTGCAGTTTTTTAATGTCTACACATTCAAGAGTTTATGCAGATATTTGGCTAGAGTTGCGTTTGCTTGAACCTCTACAGGCTTAGGTTCCAAGGACCAAAATGAATTTATCTTAACTGGGTGCATTATTTCTTTTACCCTCTGATCCTGCTTAATATTTTCAGTAATGTGTGAGTTTCCCACACATGGATTATTTAGCTTGGAGACTGTTTAATATTTTTAAATCCTATATTTATTTCTCTCATTCTCTCAGACAAATTTTGGGTTGTGCCCATCTCGCCCCTTCATCCACACCCATGGGATATATTTGAAAAAAACAGGCCAAATAAGGACAAGTAAAAAGATAAATATCCATCCCACTCTACCCTTCCAAAGCTCTACCTAATATATTCCAAAGAAAAAATGTGAAAAGTGGGTTATTTGGAGCCTTGGAAAAATCTCTTTAGCTTTCAAAATTCAGTTTCTTCCTATAAAAATTTATATATAAAACAAAGAGCACTAATAATTTTCAAGACAAGTGCAGTTTTAGACATTTTAGATAATAGCATTATTTTCTGTGCACAAATACCATGTGCGGGTAACCCTCAGTGTATACGGGTTGAAGGAATCAAAGAAATCAAACAGTTGCATCTTACACTATTAGTGCCTGGTATACTCTAGATCTACACAAATGAAGCCTCAGTTTATACCCTAAGCATAAGCAAGTCTTCCCCACAAAAGATTTTAAACCTTCTTTCAAGACGCTAGGCACAGAACAAAGAGCAAATGAAACAGGAATTGTGAAATAACACTGCTCTCCCAAAGAAAACACAACTGCTGTAGATCACAGAATGAAAGCCCCAGAGCACGCAGCAGAGGAGTCCAGCAACTGGAGTTAACATTTACAGAAAACCCTGCAGGAAGACTATGGCACTACCAATTGATCAACATGTAGGTAATTTATAACTGTATTTAAACAAGGAAATCATAATCAAATTATGAGACCTAGGAATCAGAATCCAGGAAGCAGGTACCTTGGTGTACATAGCGTATTCCAACTAAACATGGAATTCAGGCTGGATCATAATGGATTAGCAGACATAAACAGTGCCTTATTAGAATCATTACCTACTGTAAATCTTTTCTATTTCATTGACTATAACATATATAGAATGACCTTAGCGGGATTCAGTTACAGAGTCTGGGCTGTCATTCACCACAGGTTTAATTGCCTTCTTCAAAAATTCACAGATTAATTCTTAAAGAGTTATGAATGTTGACTGAGTGAAGAGACAGTGACTTACTCCTTGCCTGATTCTTGCACATAGTATGGACAGAAACAAAACCTTAGAGCCGAACAGAGCGCCTAGCACCTGTTTGGTGCTCAAGTAACAGATGCACTTATTCTCCCTGGATAACTCTGTTCTTAGGTTACAGAACTCATTTTATACTGCAGCCAGGCTGAGAAGGGCCCATCACCTGCACATAAATATTTGGACAGTGGCGACAACCTGAAGACAGCTAGCTGCAGAGTGATATTCCAGATAAGAGTTTTGAAGCTCTAGATGGTGAGAGATAATTGTTTATAAGTATAATTGGGGGATAAAAGAAAGTTATCAAATTGTAGAGGCAATCTCTGGATGCTGAAGGATTATAGACCCCTCTCCCCATGAAATGGAAGGGTAGTTCAGGAAGGTTCTGTGTTCTGTCTGGAGATGCCTTCAAATCAGAACAGCATAGAAAAGAAAGGTAAGTCTGGAGTTGGTGGGAAAGTCTGGTGCTCAGAGAGAAAGGACATGACTTTCTTGGAGATCCTGGGAGTTGACAGAATAGCTCTTACAGCAAACACAGTACGTAGCAATAAGATTGAGGAAACTAGGAAAGACCCAGAGAACAAAAGGGTCCTCTGATGGGAAGAGTTGGTGGACAACTGGAGAAGAGGAGGGGCAGAAACAAAGAGAGCCTGGAGAGAGTAAGCAATGCCTTAAAGACCAATCAAGTTACATTAAATGATGAGAGGAAGACAGTGTGCTGTAAATAGAGGGCCAGGAACTAACATTCACTGAGAGTTAGTCGTAGGCACGTGAAAAGCATGTTATATATTCATCTCATTTGATTATCACCACAGCTGGAAAAATACAACAGATTAAGCAACTTACAAGCATCAAGTCCCTAATAGGTGCAAGGTGGCAAGAATAATCCTAAAGATGTAGACAAATTATAGATGCTTGAGTCACATTTATAAGATTATCAGTTGGAGTTCTGCCAGAAGACAGATGACTCCTTCAAATGGGGAAAGTGTGTAGAGAATTTAAGAGACTATTCACAGAAATGTAGGCAGACAAAAAGCAATAGAGAAGACTGCAGTACTCTGAAACTAGTAACAGAAACAAACATTTTTCACCCAGAACCTAAGTGACACTTAAAGGAGGTTGTGGATCCTGGAATATGGAGATTTTCTGATGCTGAGAGGGCCCCCTTGTCAAGTGTGGTGGGTGACCTTTGGGAGTGTGAGGCAGCCAGTCTGCAATGACTGCACAGGAAAGAGCCTGAGGTATACAGACCATGCCTTCCCTTCTCTCCCTTCCTTGATCTCTCATTAATGCCTCTCCCCACCCCTCTCATTGCCTAAACTCACCTGGAAGCCAAAGGACAAGGAGCTTGCTGAAGAAATTCATGCATCCTCCCTGATGTGGCAGAGGACAGAGAGGGGACGGGTACACAGGAAATCCGGAAGAGAAAATCGGACCTTCCCAGCCTAGGGAGTCGATCACTTCTGACAGCGTAAGTCAGTGGTTCCAAAACTTTTAGGGGCAGAAGAATAATCTGAGTTTTTTAAAAGATGCATATACTTGGGTCAGCTTCCCACACGTTTCAGAGATTCTAATTCATTAGGCCTGGGACAGGACTTAGGAGTCTACTTCTTCAACAGTGCAAGTTAGTAAGCAGGTATTCACTGGATCACACTATGAGAAACACCTTCTTGAATAGAGAAAGAGGATCTTCTCTTTGTAGCCAAGTTGGCCTTTGGGAGCCAACTTTCACATCATGGTGTTCTGTGTAGGGAATTCCTGGCAGGGGAAGGGATACTAGCATCATGTAGCATCATGGTTATCCAACTATCTATCTATATCTATCTATCTATCTATCTATCTATCTATCTACCTACCTACCTACTTATCTATTCATCTATTATCTATCTATCTATCATATGTGTATCTGCCTATGTATCATCTATCTGTCAATAAAGGCTTTGAGGTTAGTCAAAACTGAGTCTGAATTTCTACTTGAAATATGTGATCTTAATCTCTCTAAGCCTCAGTTTCCTTCTCTCAAAATGGAGTGATGAGACCTAATTCATAGGGCTGCAATGAGGACTATATGTGATTAAATGTAAGAAAATAAAAAATAAATAACTAGCACAATCTTTGACACAGAGTAAATATACAATTAATGATATCTATGGCATTATTATTATTAGGTTGTCATCACTGCATCGTTTCGTTGTAAAATGTGTTCTATGTTAGCATCAAATGTGGTATTCAGAGCCAAAGCTGCAGTAGGAATCACAACTCAGTAGAGAAGACTATGTGCACTTTACTCATTTTCAATAGCGCAAATAATGATTTAGTCTTTGTATCTAGAAGCTTTTGATGTAAACATAGGGGAGAAATGGCAAGATCCACAAGAGGGAGGAGACCTAGTTTGCTCTCCTTTGCCCATTTTCTATTCGAAGACAATTTAAAAAAATTACCGAGTAGCCTTCTAGTAAGCTGGGAATTAAAAGATTCTTTTCAGAAAAAAAGTAAAATTTGTTCGTGAGATCATTTTTATGAGAATTGACTTGTTTGGCTGAAGGGTTGTGCAGAACTAGGGCCCTGCCAGAGTTTGTGTGTAGAAAACAATTGAAAACGTTCCTGTATAGTCAGTAAACAATGAGTCCTATTGTTTTGTTGGAGTTCAGGTGGCCCCAGTTTGGGGGTGGGGTCTCTAAATCTCTTCCTAGCTCCTCCCTTTCCCCCCACGCTTAGTTTCAGAAATTGCTGGGGCAGCCCCTTCAAGCAGCCCTTCCAGCAGAACTCAAAAATTCTAGGTGCGGGTTGGGTCCAGGCTACCAGGGAGCCCTCCACCCCAGAAAGCAGCTTGGCGATAAGAGGAAGAATGAACAATAAAGGACTTCCAGTTTGAAGCAGGGTTTTTTTGCTTGTTTGTTTGTTTGTTTCTCAGAGTAGAGAGAGTAGGGCTGAGCAGCTTGAGATATGCAATGGACCAGATGGTAATGTGGGCATTTTTATAGGATTCATTCCCCAATAGCGTAAAAAATAAAGGCAGTGAAAACACAAAGTTGTCAGAGATTTGCCATATTTTCAGGTATTAAAGAAAAAGAATGAAGTATTTAGAAGCTATTGTAAAAAAAACTTTAAGAAGAAAAGAATAAATGGGATTTAAGATGAATTCTTTAGCCTGTCTGCCATAATTTAAAGCAGTGTTCTTCAAGTGGGGGTGATTTTGTCCCTGAGCGGACATTTGGCCATGGCTGGAGACATTTTTAGTTGTTTCAGCTTGGGGAAGGAGGTGTACTATGGCCTCTATTCTGTACAGGCAGGGACGCTACTAGATCTAATGATGCACAGCAAAGAATTCTCAAATTCAAAATTCCTGTTGGATCAACTATTTCCATACATTCTAACTTGCTATTTCAAGTCTTAGCAAGCCTCAGAATTCTACCAAATTATTTGTGTCTTTAGATAGACTCTGATTATCTGATTAATATTAATAGTTATGTGTAGTAGGAAGAGTTTTGTCATGGTCTTATGACACCGAATGCGGGGAATTATTTAAGCCATCATTTACCTAATGCCACTTTATCTTGAGGGACACTGATAGTTAATGGCCAAGTCCATTCTCAGAATAGTAAAATTTCCAGAACAAACAGAAGTTTCACTAGCCACAACAAAACAGTTTATTGTTTAACATTTCATAGACCCAAGCAAATGGTGTCAGAGCATCAATATGTGTGGAAGGAAGGAGGATCTGTGGTGTGATACTGTAGCAAAAACAGGAGAAATTATATATATTTTAAAATTAATTCTGTTTTAAGCACCATACAAGCTCATTTATAGTAACTAGATAAATATTTAATCAGTGTCTGTTTTTCTTTTCTGTCACACACATACACTAGGGTATTAAAAGTATCTTCTGGATTGCCAATTTGCTGTGAGGGTAAAAAATGCTTCCTTTACATTTTGGCCCCTCTCCTTCAAAATGTTCTGTTAATAGATTTTTCTTGTGCCTTTGTGGGAACTTTCCACTTTAGGAAATACTTTTTGATATGAACTTGGTTGAAACTTGCCTTGGCCACTATTCCTTCCTTGTGGCATAGTAACAACTTTTACATTTTAATATTTGAACTTGAACATTTGTGTTGGTGAGAAAAACCCTTCCCAGCCTCTCCATGCCTTTGAGGATATTAGTGTATGTTTTGCACAATGGGCTTCATCTCTTATCGAAGCTTTTGGATCCAAGAGAGGAAGGGCATGGTAAGAAAATTAGAACTTGTTACTCTCAGGGAGATCATTGAATTGGTAAGAATTCATGAAATTTGCTAGGTAAAATGTAAAGCCTTAGCCTCAGTTCTGTCTGTATTACAGTTTTCCCTAAATTGCATTTTTTTAGAGACAAGAAAAAAAGAAAAACTATAAGAGAGGATACAGCTTGATTATGAATGACTTTGATTGAGCTGTCCTTACTTGAATATACTATTAAAAAATTAAAATCTATTGAAAATTGTGAACTTGAAATTATTCATAATGCTTTTGCTTTACTTGGTTAAGGTTTTCTCTTGGAAAGCTCTTATTGAGGTAATGTGTTCTCTATGCCCCTACTTAGAAAAAAATTCTCTCTCTCTATATATATATACACACACACATACATATATCATACATGTATATACATATACATTGAAATTTATGCATATCTTTTGATGTCAAAGTGCTATCCTATTTTAAAGTAAATTAGTTGACTGGCTAATTTTGAGCTATTTGGAAAGTGACAAACTGATCATAAGGAAACTAAAATGACAAATCAAAATGGCTACATTCATATAGTTACTGAGCTTTCAACTGACATCTACTAGTCCTAACTTTTGAAACAAGACTGACAATGACCACGTCGACCCTTAGTGGTCTCTAGCTATGATATCTTGGTAGTGAGGAATTCTTTAGGGTTATAGTTTTTTTTCTTCCATTTTTCCAATCCTGCTCATTGTCCTTGTATTTTAAGCTTGAAAGATCAAGGCTGTTTCATGGTAGATTTCAAGTCCTGTCTGCCTGGGATTCATTTCCTGGCCAATATAATTGAGGACGCCATTTCCAACCCTGCTCAGTGCACTTTATGCTTTTCACTGACCTTTAAAAAATCATCATAAACTCAACATTCACTGGGAGGCTCAGGCTACACTAAGGTTTACTCTTTTATGTAATAAGAATGTACAGAAAGTCTACGCTTGGCAAAAGACTTAGCACTCACTTCTGAAGGACTTCTTCTGGGGCTTTTTGTAATTATCTGAGGGGAACAGTCAGTAGTGTAGATTCAAGAATACTTGAGAGAAATAGACTCTGGCCAAGCACATATGAGACTTTGGAACATATCCAGACTAGAGTAGAAAAATTAATAAAAATTGTTTTATTATTTGGTGTATTTTTCACTTAGTCCATTTATAGAAGTAGAAATTAGGCTTAAAATCATGAGGAAATCCAAGCACAAAATACCATAAGAAAGAGGTTTTTTTTTTCTCATGATCTTCAGATATTTTGTTATTTTTAACTCAGCCTTCACTAAATAAAGGTGAATTTTTAATTCTATATTATGACATGAAAAAGATTAACTTGAGTTTCTATGGCAATAGGACAAGAGAAGATGTTTATAGCTAAAATCAGTGCTCTTGATCACACATTTTGCACACAACAGAAAATCAGCAGTCTGGATCAGTAGACGATAATTCACTTTCGTTCCTCTCACTCATCCTTTTGTGGGGAGGCTCCAAAGAAATGAAAAAACAAAAAATGGGCAGATGAAAAAACAAAGAGGAAGGAGAAGTAAAAGGAGGCCAGGTGGTCTGTGGACTGAACTAACTCTACTCTGTTTCTGAAGAGCCGGCTGTGCTGATATGTGGGTATCCACCAAAGGTGCTGTGAAGGGCAGAGGGAGTGTGTTCCTTTAAAAGCACAGTAGAGGCTGTGTAATCTTTTAAGAGTGGTTCTCAAAAGGAATTATTTTTAATAAGTAAAAGTTGTTATTTTCTGGGAGACACTAAAATGTAAGGTGAGTGTCATTCCAGACAGAGGGAAAGTGAATCCTGCTGTAAAGTTGCAAATCCCACAGCATAACCTCCAGCATTTCCTCCTCTCCCCCACTTCTCTCCTTTCTCCAGCTCCCTTCCAAGTCTTTTGATATCAAACCCTGCACATAAAGCCATAAACCTGTTCACCTGTGTTTCTCTCTTCCCCTTATGCTGATATTAGCTTGTTTATCCCTGGTTCTGAGTTTCATTTACATTTCCTATTGCATAAAACATGAGCCAAGTAAAAACTGATCCACCTGTGGGTTATGTAGAACGAGGCAGATTGGAAATCAATGAGCCAGAAGCATTTCAAAATAAAGTAATCTTAAGGGCTAGGCTTTTACATGCTATCCAAAAGCCCTGAATGTATCATAAAATAACACAACACAGGTCAAATATATGTCTAGAAATTAGAATTATTTGCTGGATTTTATAGATTATCTGGTGCACTTGTTATTAGCGTTCTTGGGTCAAAGACCCCTTGGAGGACCTCAGAAAAGGCAAGAAAATTCCATTTTGAAGAAAACATAAGCACACTTGACACAATGTGCATACAATTTCTGAACTGAGGCCTTAAAGCTCATTCACACATCTATGCTAAGGGCTCCAGAACTCCCCTGACCTCCTCAGTGTGTGTGAATGACTAAGTCAAATCCAAAATCAGAGCAAGCTTGTGGCATAAACTGGCCTCCAGGTTCCCAGTCCCACTACTCTTGATCATGATGTCATCTCTCTACAGGGCTCTGAGATGAGGGGACACTGGTAATTCCTGATTGTAGTGATTGAATAGCATCTTCAAAATTTATTCTACTTGGAACCACAAAATGTTACCTTGTTTGGAAAAAGGGTCTTTGCAGATGTAATTAGTTAAACTAAGAGATCATACTGGATTAGGGTAGGTCCTAAGTCCAATGCCTGGTGTCCTTTGAAGATGGTCCCGTGGGGACACATGGGAAGAAGGCCATTTGATGACTGTCACTGTCAACTGGTATCACGTTTAGGGATCATGGTAAGGCAGAGTTGGAATACTGCAAGGAATGTCATGGCTCACCGACAACTACTAGAAGCCAGAACAGAGGCACAGGACACATTCTTCCCTGGAAACTTCAGAAGGAACAAACCCTACTGACTCCTTGACTTTGGAATTCTAGCCTCCAGAACAGTGAGAGAATAAACATCTGTTTTAAGAAACTTAGTTTGTAGTAATTTACTGCTCTCTGTTTATGTTTTTATTGATATCGTTTTTAAAATCCTTCACATGTTGTTCCCATCACTGACCCACTTGGTCTCCTTCCATTTTTTTTTTTTTTTAGACTAGCTGACCTGGGTATTAATGCTGGATATACCAATGTCCTTCTATGTTTTTCTAAATTTTCTTCATCAGTAGTGATAAATTATGCTGAGAAAAATTCTTGAACCTACAGTTACACAACATTGTTCTTGTTGCTTTTCAAAAATGGACATGTCTCCCATATGGAATATCTACTGATGATCTTGTAAGAAGGTGATTAAAGAATCCAATGAAGACATAAAAGGAAGTTTCATTTAAACTATCTGGTAAAATGGAAGTTTGCTTTATACAAACAGTAAGGAAGCTTTGGAAGATAATGTTGTTGACTTCCCATACTCTAAAGTACTCTTTGACTCTGGCAGATAGCTCAGACCCTACAAAGGAAGGGCTTTCTAAAATAACTGGCCACAGAGACCTCTCAGCAACTCCATAATATAAGTGAATTGGCTTAAATCAAATGTTTTGCAATTCCATTTACAGAGCATTTACCGGCCATCGTGTACTACTCAAGTTACTAGAACACTAAGTTGACTCACGCTTGGAAATACTGGTTTTATGTTGCCATCAGAGTATTGTCATAAATCCATCCGTAATTAGAAAAGAGTCCTCCTACTCTACTGCTATAGCTACCTTTAACTCCTTGCCCTCAGCAAATCGCATGCTTAGGTAGGTGGACTACTTTGGCCTTGAGAAATTTCCAATTAGGTCATTTTGAGAAGTCTGGATGTGTGGTCTGAAATAGTATTTCCAGTTGTGCCTATTTTTATTTTTGAGAACAGCTTGCAAATATATACCACTGAGTGTGTTAGGAAGGGGTTACTCTTTACTACCTGTGGGAATTGTGCTTTACCCTTAGGTGGCACATTGAGCTGGCTTCTATTTTTTGAGACGCTTCTGATTTTCTCATACGGTTGCTGCACATTGCAAAATCACTGTAAGCTTCTGTTTCTTCACTAGCAAAATGAGAAATAATAACACATCTACGGGTTGTGAGGATGAACTGAGGACTTATAGCCATTGCATTGTTTCTATAAGGCTCCTACAAATTGATGGCAAAAAAGACCTGGCCCTTTGAAAGAGCATATCATCTCCTCAGATGTGTACTAGTGAGTTTTCAAGAGGCTACAAAGGCAGTTGAAGTTATCTGTGTTCAAGTATAAATATGGATTTGGAAAAATAAGTCAGGAATCTATGGAACTGCATTGAAGACTCAGCTGTGCATTGCTTAGTCATATAGGAAACACGGTAAGGAAATGCAATATGATCAGAACAGCTTCACACCTAGAGTGCAAGCTGGATATGGGAGCAGGACAGGAAAACCAGAAAAACTGAGGGGATGGCGGCCTTTTAGGAGAAAAATAGGGAGAACAAATCTAGGAAAGAAAAATATAAATCAGAGAAAAGTCTTTGAAAAGAAAGCGAACAAATCAGTCCAAGAAGCTAAGATAGTTGAGTAGCAGGCAGTGTTTTGAATGTGCAGTCATGACACATAATCCTGAAGATGGATGTGTGTCACAGGCCAGAGAGCAGTGACAGTGAGAAGACGGGATGTCTTTAAGGCAGACCTTGGTTTAAATATCAAGTCTATGGCTTATTAACTTTGCAGTGTCAAGCAAGTTATTTCATTCTTCTGAGACTTATCTATAAAATATGGATAATAACTGTCTTTCAGTACTATTGTGAATATTTTAGTTAATATAGGTATCTTGGTCCCTAGCAAAATGCATTGAGTAACAGTTATTAGTCTCATGAGGAAATAAAGGGAGGGACAACTAAGGGGAAAGTCGTTCACTTTCTACCTTCAGCTCTCCCCTCCAAGGAGAAAGGCGACAGGCTGGTGCTAAGTCTGACCGAAGGCACCTGAGTCACACGGACCCATAAGAGTCCCTGACTAGCATGTAGTTGTTTGCTGCAATAATCTCATATGTATTAGAGCAGGTTGTTCAACAGAGTAATACACGTGGTTATTTAAATTTAAATTAAAACTTAAAATATGCTTTGTTTGAATAACTACATTTCAAATAATCAAGAGACACATGGCTGATAGACAGTATACACAAGCACACATATATTTACATATATGCTGTTCATATATGTGCATATCTTTGTGTATATATGTGTATTTCTGTCATCACAGAAAGTTCTATTGTCTGCCCTTGCTTACTACGGTGGATTATGTGTTAAAAAAAATGTAAACCCATAAGTCAGGAAAGTGGGCAAAGAATGGGGAGAGAAACTAAAATAGGAAGATAGGGCTTCTGCTGAGGGAAGTCCCTCTCTTTTTAAAAAATACCTGAGGTGTTGGCAGAAGAGAGAAGACCTTAAGATTAGTAAGGTGAGTTAACCGTAAACTGTGATGTCTATGGCCTGGGGTGAGGGTGAAAGGATTGCAGCCACACTTGAAATTTGCTCTAGGAGTGGTATTGTGGTCTCATATAACCTACTGCATAGTGACTAACATGGAGAGCTGCTTACCTAGAGTGGTGGTAATGTGGTGACACTGAGAACTACATGGAACAATAAAAATCAAAAGAACATTGGGACCCAAAATAAGACTTTGCTATGACTCTTTTAAATCCAAGTCCCAAGAGAACAAGAAGGAGAATCCCCTATGCTTAATCCACCTAGTGTCTAACACGCAGTGAATATATATATATAAGAATAGATGGATAAGTGTAAAAAATGATCTCAGAAACCTGAAGATAGACCGACAAAGGTAGCACTACCACACCTCAAAGAGGACGACAATGTGCAATGCCTTCGTGCTCTTGAGATCTGAGGCTAAACCAGGGTCGCAGCTAACATCTGTGAGCACTGAGCATACGCCAGGCCCTGGGCTAGGAGTTCGGACGTGTTCTACCACAGCGAATCTTCACAGTATCAAAGTGTTATTACCTCCATTTTATAGATCACAAAAATGAATCTTAGAAAAGTCAAGACCTCTGCTGGGTTATAATGCAAATATCCAAATTAAAGTTCCTACTATCGTCTTTGTAGTTGACAAATGCCCACTTAAAATAACAAAGCAAAAATACAAAAAAGAAAGGGAAGACAAACATATTTGAAATGACTGTACATTCCTGCTGTCTTCTCAGCTTTGCCCATTTATGCAACAAACTACAACTAAAAAAGTAATAATGAAAGATGAAGGGGAAGAGGGCATGAGACCTTTACTTCTGATGTTTGCTGCTGGTGCTTGAGGCTTCTCTGACAGTGCTAAGCAGTTCCAAGGCTCTTGAAGTCATATAAGCTGAAAGAAGGAGTGTGCCAGATGGGATCCTGAAGTGGAAGCGTCCCTGAAGCCGTTCCCTTCTGCAGTGGTTTATTTGAGGATTTTATTCCTCCATGTGTGAGTTCTGATGCCTTGGCAGACGGCTTTTACTGAGTATTACAGATGATTTCTTTCTCTAAGCAAAATCCTAGTCCCCAACTTACGTTTAACATTTTATCAAACCACCATCTTCTGCAGTATACAGAATTAAACATATATAGTTAGCTCCACATGTTCTGCCTCATAAAATAACTTTCTACTGCTTTAATTTTCATGTACAATCATATATGCTTATAAACAATATTTTGATGGCACTCCTGAAGTGGAAATTGAATATTGACCAAAGTATTGTCACTGGAAGAACTGGGAGAGGGATGAGAAAAAAAATTAAAAATTTTATACTAAATTTCCCTTTACAGGCATTTACGTGGAGCTGACAAAGGCCTATGAAAATTCATAGAGGTCACAGGGGTCGAGGTCATAAAACCTGTGAGAGCTTAGTAAGATTCTGTGATCATAAGCCTGTTAGTGTTGGAGGTGAGAGCCTAGGTTGGTCTGATGTGGAGCCCATTCTCTTACCCACTTCCTTATGCCCTGAAACATGTGAAGAAGAAAATGCCCACTGAATGGACCCATGCAAAAGAAAAGGCTTAAACAAGTGAAAATCTCCTTAAAGGAAACTTAAAAGAAAAAGCATCAATATGACATTCTTTGAGATTTAAGGGTCACAGTAGTTTCAATGAATAGAAATAAGAAAAACCCAAGCAATATAATACAAAAATGACATGACACATCTTCTTTACCTTCAGTAAGATGGTTTAACTTTGCCGTAATTTTTCTCTATGCTAGGGCTGCCATAACAGAATCCCACAAACTAGGTGGCTTAAACAAGAGAAATTTATTTTATCACCGTTCTGGAGGCTGGAAGTCTAAGATCAAATTGTTGGCAGGTTCAGTTTCTTCGGAGGCTTCTCTTTTTAGCTTGCAGACAAGCACCTTCTTGCTGTGTCCCTACATGGCCTCTTCTCTGAGCACACATCCCCAGTGTCTCTCTTCTTATAAGAACACAGACATATCAAATCAGGGCCCATCCGTGTAACCTCATTTAACCTTAATTATCTCTTTAAAGATCTTATCTCCAAATATAATCACCTTCTGTGGTGTACCAGGTGTACGAATTTCAACATATGAATTTTGTGGGGACACGATTCAGTTCCTAACACTAGGGTAGACATGTTATCAAAAGTTCAGACCTGCCTCAGAAATAACTTCTTCCTCCAACCCCTCAGCTACTTATTAATGAACAAATTCCTGCGTCACGTACATCTAGTCAGGTTTAGGAGGCAGGAGAGCTTAGACCTCAATAAAATCAGTGGGAAAAATGACTATAATATGGCTGACTGCATTGCAGCAAGATTTCAATCTGGAATTCCAGTATTGGTATCTAATCTGGAATCAGTGGGGCATCAATTTGCCAACTGGGCACTATGCTTGGTTTATAGTGGAATTGGTTTATAAATTACATATCCAGAAATATGTAATTATAGAACAAGGAACGTTGGACTTATATTTTCTATGTCCAGGAAAACATTTTTCTAAGGTCTCTACCAAACAGAGCTGCTCATGATTGACTTTCCCAGCAGAGATCTCACGTAACCAAAGAGTTTGGGCATAAGGTTGAACTATTTGAATTGGGTCAATATTATGGGCACCATTAAGTCTAAGAGATACAGTAAAAGAGACACAATCTGACGATAGCAGTTAAAATTCATGTGGATGGGATGCTCAAGTATGATATTTCTGTGACACACCATGCCCAGACTCACTGGCCACTAAGAAGGCACAATCAAAATACTCCAGGGTACTAGCAGCAATGGCGATGGCTTTATGTTATCTGACTATAGCATGGAAACCTGAGGGTCTGAGGAGATGGAACACACTATCTTAGACTTCTTGCCTCTATCAATTTATCTGTCTGTCTGTCTGTCTATCTATCTATCTAACTATCTATCTATCTATCACCCCTAAGCATGATTGTAAGATTAGTAGGGAATATTTAGGGAGATCATGTTTAAAGGAGGTGAAACAAATTGCAATACAAATTTCTCATCAACACCGCATTAGGAATGCTTATGAAAAACATTAGAGAAATGATGACATTTTAGATGTCTAGTTTCCTGATCCTTTGGGAAAACTATGTATTTGTTGGACATAAATTAATGTTACCACTCATGGATGTGGGCTTTAGGAAATTCATGAGATGACAATTTTCCTGAGTATGGTATACTTCTGTACAATTTTCTTAACCATACAAAGTTAGCAACTGCTCTACTACCCATAAAAATATACCCACCCTCCCCCTTCAAACGTACATTGCCCCCTCTTCTCCCAGCACATGCTCCACCCAATTTTTCCTCCAAAATAACACACCAGCAAATACATCAACTTAAATAGCTGCAGTAGCACCATTTGCAGGAATCTAAAAATTATTTCTGCCTATGAAACTGAAGTAACTTTTAAAAATCATAGCAAACAGACTTTAATATTTCACTACTCTGAGGAGTTTCACTTATCCTGTAATAATTCCTTAATTGGTTATCCATTTCCCATTATTTTTTTTTTTGAGATGGTGTTTCACTCTCGTTACCCAGGCTGGAGTGCAATGGTGCGATCTCGGCTCACCACAACCTCCGCCTCCTGGGTTCAGGCAATTCTCCTGCCTCAGCCTCCTGAGTAGCTGGGATTACAGGCACGCGCCACTATGCCCAGCTAATTTTTTGTATATTTAGTAGAGACAGGGTTTCACCGTGTTGACCAGGATGGTCTCGATCTCTTGACCTCGTGATCCACCCACCTCGGCCTCCCAAAGTGCTGGGATTACAGGCTTGAGCCACCGCGCCCGGCCCCATTTCCCATTATTTAAAAACAGTCCTATAAATGTGAATCAGAGAGAAATCTAGTGATAGGGGTTGTACCAGGACAATGATCGATGAATAACAGTAAGAAGCTGAAGAAACTGAGAGTCCTGTACTTGAATCTACTATCTAAGTGAGGCATGATAGCTGCAGAGTTTTGATCTTCAAACATGTTCATATGTAAGAAGAGAAGAAAGGGAAAGCAATAAAGTATGCAAGAAATGAAAACTATGGTTAAGTATTCATGGCAAGTCCTTTACAGGGGAAGTGATAACAACTTGGAGCCAAATTTCAGTGAGGAATGGAAATAAAATTTGTGCAACATGTGGTTGACTGCAGTCTGAATATCCATCACCAAGAAGGGGAAGATATCTTCTCCAATAAATTCCTACCCCTGTCTTAGCCCTCTTACCATCAAAAGCAGAGTTCTTTTCCGGGCTTCCCACTCTTGCCTAGAAAATATAATGAGAAGAGCAAGCATTTACTATTAAATTACTGTGGGACAGACACTATGCTATGGATTTCACTTGCACAATCTCTATAATTCTTACAACCCTCTGAGGTGGATAACTGGACTGTTTACATTTCACAGACCAAAAGACTGAGATTCAGAGAAGGGAAGTAACTTGCCTGAGTTGATACAGCTAGTATCAAAACCAGAACCAGAATCCAGACCTGTTATGATCCTACCATGTCCAGGAAATAGCATTTTATTGCAAAGATTAAAAGTAAGGACATATATGCAATTCTTTTTATACTTATTTACTTAATATCTCATTGGCACGGTAGCTTTCCTTTTTCATAGACAATGTCATTAATTACTTCCTAAGTCAACTTTTCATAGGTTGCATTTAGAACCCTCCAGCTGAAGACTGTTTATATTCATAATAATAATTGAAATAGAAACAGATGCATCCAGAATCTGTTCTGAAAATTATCCTTCATGCATTTGTCATCCTTACCGGTGTCTTTACTTTTTAAAATTTTAATTTGGAACCTAAAAAGATGGGAACAGTGTTCTTAGGGTCAGAAATATTCTCTGGGATTTTCTCTCTCCCATTGGATGATTTCCTTGTAAAACTAGGAGCTGGGCAGGGCTATGCTCTATCTCTTGAGCATCATACTACATCTCTGGGGCAAAGAAATGGGTTGGTAAATTGCTGCTATGTGTTCTATTTTGAAAGGATCAAAGAATGGGGGATTTGAGGAGAGCATTGAACACTCATGAGGACAGAAACCCTTTGGCACTTCAGGCACAGCGCCTGGTACAGAGAAGACATTGCTCAAGGATGCACATTTACTGCATGATAGTCTCTGCCCTGTGCTCTAAAGGCACCACACAGTCTTTGCCCTCAGGAGCTGATGGGGACACAGATGAATAAACAGGGAATAATGTCAAGTTGTCATCACCTAAAGGCATTGTATAAGCACTCAACTGAGCACCTGGGTCAGTAAAGCCTTCTCAGAAAGTTCCATCTAGGTAAGGTCTAAAGAATAAATTAAAGGCATCCAGAGATTGTAGGAGAGAACCCTCGAGGCCAGTGCTTTGTAAAATTGGAGGCACTTAGAGAACTTTTTAAAAAGGTATTGATGCTTGAGTCCCATGCTCAGAGATTCTAATGCAATGGGTTTGAATGTAGGCGAGCACTGGGATTTTAAATGTTTCCAAGTGAATTTAATGTGCAGTCAAGGGTGAGAATCTGAGTTGTTGGCTCTTGATACAGGCTGGGTTTTAAAGTCACCTGGGAAGTTTTCAAAGTCTACCTTAGAAATTCCTAAGCAATTTTTCAGGGACACTGGTATCTCAAATGACTTTCTGCAGTTGAAAATCACTGCCTTAGGTGTTAGTAGTAGTACGTGCAAGGGTTAGAAACAGAAAATGTGACCAATTCTATGGTTGAGATGTAAGGTGCAGAAGTAAGCTATAAAAGAGAGGAAGGGCCCAGATTACGAGGAAGCTGTTAGTCAAATTATTATATTCAACCTTAATTTGAGGGATGATACATAGTGAGTGAAATGTTTAAGAAAAGGTTGTGGCAATGTAAAATTTGCTTCCAAGACTGGATACCGGAAGGAAGGCCAGGAGTGTATTTGGTTGGAAGTAATTCATGAGCAGAATGATGAAGATTTGGGATGTTGGGTAGGGGACCCAGATATTTTTGGCTCCAATCTCTTTACTTTCAGAGGGAGATGGGAAAATCAAATTAGTTTTTTTGTTCTTATTTAAGTGCTCTACAGTAAAGAAAAGCATCACTTGTCATCCTCCACAGGACCTCCTACAGGATGGTAGCGGGTGAGGAAGAGGCTGTCTGGAAGGCTCTGAAGAGGGGGAGCCCACAGCCCTCCAGAAGAGCCCATGGCCTCTAAGGGAGAGTGGGCAATCAGACAGATTGAGCTGTTACGGGACTGACATTCGAGAACTGCATTAAATATTCTCCTGGTGTGTGCTCAGCTATAAAGAATATCTTTGTCCTCCTTGTATTTACTCTTGAAAACTTGGCTCCCAGGGTTTGTCCTTGGGACTGTTCAGGAAAAAAGAGGACATGGGAAAGGATGCTCGTGGCACTCTGTCTTTCCTTGGCCGTTGCTCAAGCTGAGAAAATAGCCCTGAGCCTTTTATGATTCAGAAGTTTGAGGAAAGAGAAGGTGGCCGCTCATGGGAAAACGATGACTTGTCATCACTCAGCAAAACATGTCATAAGAATAGAGTGTGAGGAACACCTGCACATATCCTGTTCACATCCTTCCTGTGGGCGCTACTGCTGGTGAGCCTGCTGAAATCAGCGTAAGTCAACTCACGAGGCATTGTGAGTCTTGGCCTTCCCTTAAGTTACAGCTGAGAAATGTCACAGTGGCTTGGCATGCAAGGTAATTGATGCTGCTGAAATAAGCCTGTGGGCTCTTTTAAAGCTCTCTTCTCATGACATTAAGTAATTAAACATTAAAGGATTTCAACAACTTTTCTGAAAATTGAGAAACTTGCATCAGTGTGAAGATGCATCTGCTGAGAAAAGAGTCCTTGTTGTCCTCAGGTGCGGGATTCATTATGTTCTAAGGGAGAACACCAGAGTCAGGAAGGCCCTCCAGCACCAGGGCTATGGAAGCCTGGTCCAGATTTCCAGGTGCAGAAGACCCACTAGATCTTTGCATTAAGGTTTTAGTGTGGCTCTTGGCTTTTCACACCTACATGAAACTTTTATTAGGTCAATAGACAGAGTGGCTTGCCCTTTCAGTGACTCAGTTAACAATAACTGACTCGGGTCATGTGCTTTGAAAACATTACTTCAACAATTTTTACAACAATCCTGCAATAGTTTTATTATTTCCAGTCTTCTTTTTTCCTGCTGTGACTGAGGTGTGGAGAGGTTGAATGACTTTCCCAAGTCAGCGTATCCAATTAGTGGCAAACTGAGTTGTGAAGCACATCTCCCTGGCTTTCCTCTACATCAGTTAGCTTTCCTACAGCAACTTCACACCTTTTCTCCTGGAAACCAAGTCCCCGGAACCCAAGGCTAGAATAGAATTGCAGTAACAATGTACTGTTCACAGAATCAACCCCTTCCCCAGGACCCAGCTTTACCTAAAAGAATCCCCCACATTTAGTCATCTCCTCATTGATTCACAGGCTACTTAATGACCAACATCTTTGATTCAGGTGATGGGATGCAGTGATGAACATGGTAGTGTTCCTGCTCCCATAAAATTTGTTGTCTGGTTGGGTAAGACAGTAAAAAAAAAAATTAAATAAATATTTAAGATACATTTGGAGTGATAAATGCTGTGAAGACAAACAGAAAAGAGGAGATGATAGAAAGTGATTTTGGTGAGGAGGGATGAACTGGGTGGTGAAGAAAGCCTTCTGTGATGAGTGCTATTTGAACTAGGGAAGGAATGACAAGGAGCCAGCACATGAATCACTGGGAAGAGAGCATTCTAAAGAGAGGAAACGGCGTGTGCAAAGGCGTGGAGGCAGGAAGGATTTAATGTTTGTACATCTGCTGCTTTCTCCCCTCTGAGTGGTTTATTCCTCACTACGATAAAAGAGTGCCCAGATCATCGAGGGTGAGGACTGTTTCCCTATACCTTGGGGGTCTTAGCTATAAAATGTGGAGGTGTGGATGTCAACCTAGAGTTATCCTTTAACACTACTGTCTTAGGGCTCAGTGGACTGTCCTGTAAATGAAGCCCTGACCAGCCACCTCCACCCCCACCCTCACCCCCACTTGCTGGCTGGTCAGGACATGCCCGCTCATGCTTGAGTTCTCAAAGGGAATATGCAACACACTCTGTGAGTCTCTCTATAAACAAAAATAAACAACTTCACTTTGAGTTGTTTAATGAGAAAGGAAATGATCTACTTAACTTCACATGTATTTTGCCATGACAAATGATTTTAACCACTTCATAAAATAGAAGATTTTGAGTTCTACTTGAGTTCTGGTTACATTTAGGTAAAAGTTGGGGGGAAGAAAGCAGATAGCTAGATAGATTGGATGGATGGATGGATGGATGGATGCAAGATGGACAGACAGACACACAGAGAGAGAGAGAGACAGACAGACATGTTGAAACAGTGCCTTCCGGTCTTCTCTGTGACAACGCATTTTCAGTCTGAAAAGCACTGTCACGCATATTCTCGCATACGTGCGGCCAGGCAGCTCTTGGTCAAGCCAGGTAGGCGCCGTGTGTTGCGCTCTCCATACTCCCCTCCTCCCTCTTGAGGAAGCTGAGGCTCAGACACAGATAGTGCCCTTTGAGATTCCACAGCTAGTAGGGGTTAAAGCTGAGGTTAGAACCCAGGGCTTCACAGCTTCTTAAACTACAGTGCTCAACTCTGCTTTCTAAGTTTGCTGTAAATAAGGCCTCTGCTGGCAGCATGGAAAGTCACCCACATGGCACAGGTCTTCTCACACAGCCAGGCCTGCTCTATCCCTTGGCAAGGCCTTTGCATTTCTCCCTCCCCTCTGCAGGAAAACTTTTCCCCAACCTTGACACAGGGCTGGCACCTTCCCCTCTCCCAGGTGTCTGGCTCAAGATCACCTTTCTAGAGAAGACTGTTGGAACTCCCCTTCTCCAAAGTGGCCTCCCATCTCCTGACCCCATCTAGTCATGTTTTGTTACATTGCCCTATTTATTTCCTGTATGGTACTTACTGTATTTGTGGAGTTGCCTCGAATGTGCGTTTGCCAACTTGCTTCTTATCTGGGTCCTCCATGACACAGCAGGCGCCATAAGGGAAGGAGCTCTCTACCCTCAGCATTTGCAGTAGTGTCTGGCACATAGCAGGTGTGCAACAAAGGCTAGCCAGGAAAACAGGGCTAACACTGTTATTTAAGGTCACTCTAAGGCTTATGAAGTGAGAAGAAGGGAATTGCACATCCTGGCTTATCCTCTTACTTTCTATGTCATCTTGAAACATCTTAACCTGTTATGAACTGAACTGCGCCACAACCCCCAACCAAAGAAAAATAGATATGTTTTGTAAAGTACCTGTTCATATCCTTTGCCCATTTTTGAATGGGCTTGTTTGTTTTTTTCTTGTAAATCTTTTTTAGCTCGTTGTAAATTCTGGATATCAGCCCTTTGTCTGATGGGTAGGCTGCAAAAGTTTTTTCCCATTCTGTTGGTTGCCGATTCACTCTATTGACTGTTTCTTTCGCCGTGCAGAAGCTGTGGAGTTTGATCAGGTCCCATTTGTCTATTTTGGCTTTTGTTGCCAATGCTTTTGGTGTTTTGGTCATAAAGTCCTTGCCTACGCCTATGTCCTGAATGGTTTTGCCTAGGTTTTCTTCTAGGGTTTTTATGGTGTTAGGTCTTATGTTTAAGTCTTTAATCCATCTGGAGTCAATTTTAGTGTAAGGTGTCAGGAAGGGGTCAAGTTTCTGCTTTCTGTATATGGCTAGCCAGTTTTCCCAACACCACTTATTGAACAGGGATTCCTTTCCCCATTGCTTGTTTTTGTCAGGTTTGTCAAATATTGGGTGGTTGTAGATATGTTGTGTCACTGAGGCCAACAAACATATGAAAAAATGCTCATCATCACTGGTCATTAGGGAAATGCAAATCAAAACTACGTTGAGATACCATCTCACGCCAGTTAGAATGGTGATCATTAAAAAATCTGGAGACAACAGATGCTGGAGAGGATGTGGAGAAATAGGAACACTTTTACACTGTTGGTGGGAGTGTAAATTAGTTCAACCATTGTGGAAAACAGTGTGGCGATTCCTCAAGGACCTAGAAATAGAAATTCCATTTGACCCAGCAATCCCATTACTGGGTATATATCCAAAGGATTATAAATCGTTCTACTATAAGGACACATGCACACGAATGTTCATTGCAGCACAGTTTACAATAGCAAAGACCTGGAACCAACCCAAATGCCCATCGATGATAGACTGGACAGGAAAAATGTGGCACATATACACCATGGAATATTATGCAGCCATCAAAAACGATGAGTTCGCATCCTTTGTAGGGACATGGATGAACCTGGAAACCATCATTCTCAGCAAACTGACACAAGAACAGAAAATCAAACACCACATGTTCTCACTCATAGGTGGGTGTTGAACAATGAGAACACATGGACACAGGGAGGGGAGCACTATACACTGGGGTCTGTTGGGGGGGTGAGGGGGGATAGAGGGGGGTGGGGAGTTGGGGAGGGATAGCATGGGGAAAAATGTCAGATATAGGTGAAGGGGAGGAAGGCAGCAAATCACACTGCCACATATGTACCTATGCAACAACCTTGCATGTTTTTCACATGTACCCCAAAACCTAAAATGCAATAAAAAATAAATAAATAAATAAATAAA
Source organism: Aotus nancymaae (assembly GCF_030222135.1). Lineage (NCBI taxonomy): Eukaryota > Metazoa > Chordata > Mammalia > Primates > Aotidae > Aotus > Aotus nancymaae. The sequence continues at coordinate 52,207,177 of NW_026988425.1, read as the reverse complement.
TAAAAAAGAAAAATAGATATGTTGAAGTCTTAATCCCCAAAATCTTTGACTATGACTATATTTGGAGAGAAGGCCTTTAAAGAAGTGATTAAGGTTAAACGAGGTCTAGGGTAGACCTAGGCTATTATGACTGGTGTCCTGGTAGAAAGAGGAAACTTGGACACAGATACACAGGGAAAACCATGTGAAGACACAGGGAGAAGACGGCCACTAACAGGTCAAAGAGAAAGGCCCCAGAAGAAACCAACTGTGCCAATGTCTTGATATGGGACTCCCAGCCTCCAAAACTTTGAGAAAATAAATTTCTGTTGTTTAAGCCACCCAGTTTATGATATTTTATTACAGCAGCTCTAACAAAGTGATGCAACCTCTGTAAGCTTCTTTTCTTCATCTCTAAAATAAGTCTAGTGATAGTTACTGCTACTAAATGAGGATTAAAGGAAGATTAAAGGAGATCACAGACAGTCATGTGTCACTTGACGATGGAGAAATGATCTGAGAAATGTGCCATTAGGCAATTTCATCATTGTGCAAATATCACAGAATGTACTTATACAACCCTAGATGGCGCAGCCTGCTACACACCTAGGCATATGGTACAGCCTGTTACTCCTGGATTACAAACCTGTGCAGCATGTTATGTACTGAATACTGTAGGCAGTTTTAACACAATGGTAAGTATTTGTATATCTAAATATACTTAAATGTAGAAAAGGTACAGTAAAAATATGGTTTAAAAAAAAAGATCAAAAGTGGTATAGCTACATTGGGCATTTACCATGAATGGAGCTTGCAGGCCTGAAAGTTGCTCTGGGTGAGTTAGTGAGTGAGTGGCCAGTGAATGTGAAGACCCAGGACATTCCTGTACACTACTCTAGATCCTAGAAACACTGTATACTTACACCTTATAAACACTTAGGCCACACTAAATCTATTAAAAATATTTTATCTTTCTTCAATAATAAACAAATCTTAGCTTTCTGTCACTTTTTTACTTTCTTAACTTTTCAATTCTTTAATTTTTTGACTTTTTTGTAATATCACTTAGCTTAAAACACAAACGCAAAAATGTTCTTCCTTTGTATATTTATTTTATAAGTTTTTTAGATTTTAAATTGTTTTTATTTTATTTTTTACAAGTGTAAATTTGTGTTAAAAACTAAGACACAAACACACATTAGCCTAGGCCTGCACAGGGTCAGGATCATCAATATCCCTGTCTTCTACCTCCACATCTTGTCCCACTGGGAGGTCATGCAATAACACGCTTGGAGCTGTCTCCTATGAAAACAATGCCTTCCTCTAGATACCTCTTGAAGGACCTGCCTGAGGCTGTTTTACAGTTAACTTTTATTTTTCTGTAAGTAGAAGGAGAATACAGGGAATATTGTTATAAAATAACAATAACAATATGACATAGTAAATATGTAAACCAGAAACGTAGTTGTTTATTATCATTATCAAGTATTATGTACCACACATAATTGTGTGTGCTATACATTTATGTTACTGACAGTGCAATAGCTTTGTTTACACCAACATCACTGCAACCAAATGAGTAATGCATTGTGACACGACATTACAACGGCTATGGCTTCCCTTGAATTTTTCAACTCCATTTTGACTTCATAGGACCACTGTCATATATGCAGCCCATCATTGACCAAAGTGCCATTATGTAGCACATGACTGTATATAAAGGTACATAATATATTAATGGGAATATAAAAATTACTGAAAAATATTAGTGACCAATGTTCTCCTTTATTCCTAAAATCTAATTCCTTCATACGTCACAGTGTCATAATCTTAGCAAATTTAAAATAGAAAGTGGTTCAGAATTGGCTGGGTGCAGTGGCTCACACCTGTAATCCCAGCACTTTTGGAGGCTGAGGCAGGTGGATCATCTGTGGTTGGGAGTTCAAGACCAGCCTGGCCAATATGGCAAAACCCCGTCTCTACTAAAAATACAAAAAAATTAGCTGGGTGTGGTGGCACATTCCTGTAGTCCCAGCTACTCAGGAGGCTGAGGCAGGAGAATCGCTTGAACTTGGGAGGCGGAGTTTGCAGTAAGCTGAGATCACACCACTGCACTCTGGCCTGGGCAACAGAGCGAGACTCTGTCTCAAAAAAAAAAAAAAAAGAAAATGGTTCAGATGGTTCAGATTTATTCATACTTACATATAATATTGAAGTAACACACCGTTTTATATTAAGTATTACATACATGTTTGTTCTATGAATAAATTAATTTGTAAATATAATAGGTATACTGATCTCTAGTCTCTTGGTAATTTTCTTCAAGCTCTATAACCCACTGAAGCACATATCTAAAGCTGAGGGGAAACTCTCAATACACTAAAAACAGCAAATCCAACTTCATGACCTTATCTATGGTTTACATTTCACTGTGAGCCAAATCATTCCTCTCTGAGAAGAAAATAATTTCTAATTCCTTTCTGAAGCAAGAGCATAGCACAAATCAATCCTTGCTTTGTTTAAAGCCAACTTCCGCCTTCAAGAGAAACCTCTAACTCTTACATGTCTCAAGACAGCCCTTTACAAACAAAACAGCAAAGACACAGGCATTTCCCAGCCTCCTGCTTCCTGGAAGAGTTTCCTGCTTCTCAAAGGTTTGCTCTGTCCAGTGCCAGCACCACCCACTCTGGACACTCACACCTTGCATTTCCTGTTGTTAATATCCACCGGAGTGTCTGGTCACGTGGACAGGAGAAAAAAAACACACTCACACACACAAATGCATATGTGTCAGAGGAAGAGAACTTGGGGTTAGAAAGGCCCCTCGGTCTATGGTAAACACACAGTGTTATTATTAACTTATCTTCATCATCCTTTGAGAATATCTCCGTAGGGTAGTTTCTGCCTTTGAGACTACAAACACCTGGGAACCTACATTACCTTCTGGACACACCTCTAGATTTAAAAGCTCTGTTTGCTAGCTCCCTATCTGTGTATCACCAAAGATAATCTATATTTTCCAAATCTCACATTAATTAGAAGTACCTGCAAGGAAACGTGATCAGATACAACCCATGTGCCCCTAGAATTCTTGCTGGCACAGTATCTTCTTTTTTCCCCTCATAAAAAGAGGAAGAGAGGCTAGAAGAGAAAAAACACTTTTTTTCTTGTCAATTGACAGCATGTAGTTTACACACTGTATGCTGCCAAGTTGTATTTCTGTTCATTAAATGCCTAAGCTAGACTCAATGTACTGAAGAAATACAGTTACCATAACTACCTATATCTATCTATCTATCTTACCTTTAAACACAATCTTTTGTCCTGAAATATATTAAAGTTGTTTACAACCTGGTAAAAAAAATTAGACATGCACCTCACTTTACTATCCCCCGAAATGTACCCACTTCCTGCAGTGGAAACCAGCAACTGTGTAACTACATGTCTAACCCAGCCTGAGATGGCTTTAAGGACACAGGGGCTGGATAACGCATACTCAAGCCATCCAGACATGGATGGATATCACCAGCCAGACACGATACTAAAAGGCTCTGAGAGACAAGTCAAACCAAGGTTGTTTTTGAATTATGGGCCTTGATCAGAACCCTAGATAGGGGGAGAGATAACTTGTCTTCTCTTCTGAAACCAGGTCTAAGTAAGTTAAAGGGGCAAGCCTATAAATATGTTATTTCTGCTAACATTAAAGATAAAAAGAATATGCTTGAAGTTTTACAAGAAAATCAGCATTGTTAAGTTAGGGAGTTAACATTATTGGGGCATTTAACCTTTGAGAGTGATTTGAAGTGCATCCGAATTCCTGATTTTTAAGTACATCCTTTATTATTCACTTCCTATGATGAGAATATTGAGACCTGTTTGAATCCTGTTTAATTTTATGTGTTGTTTTTTGTGTCCCAGAGTATTTGTATGACCATCATTAATTTGTTTGCCTTTCCATATCAACCACAATACGTTTTTCTGCAGGGCTACACACAAAAAGCATGGTAAACTTTAAAGAATTTTAGTGGAAAGCATGTGCACTAATCATCTCCATCTCCAATATTTCTCTGTTCTTCTTATTTGGGAGAAAAGTGGGCTTCTTTATCACAGATGTATTTTTGAGAGTCTGGATAGGTAGCAATAATATTCCAGCTGTTATGATATATGAGTGAGGACTCCACTGTCCTCACTCATATATCATAACCATCCATCTGTGAATACTCTGAATTCCCCTTCTGAGAAAGGCCGTAGCATCCCTGACCCAGCCCCATTCTATCTTTACACATGAAAGACCCAGAGAACAAATCCCGTAGGCTTCAAGTCAAACTTACTGAACTCACTCCCTCCATATCCAGCCTATTCCTCCTGCTACTACTCAATCTTCTGCCATGCAAAGAGGTCTCTGGAAGAGAGAGCCTTAACTGGAATTCAATTTCCTGATCAAGTCTGGGACAAATTTCTTTGGACTGTTTTGATCATATAGATTAATTCGAATACCATGTATTATGGACCTGAGCTTTAGAAAGCAAAACAAACATGATTTATTCTTACAGATTTTTGACAGTAATTTTCAATGAACTCTTAAATCCATTTAGATATGCTGCTAAATGTGTTAAAAATTATTAAAAAATCAGCACAGGAATTTGTTTATAAGGATGTTTGTCTTTAAGTTGGAGGAAGAGAAAGTCTAATGAAGAACTGATTTATAGCTGAAAAAGATGCTTTGCTCATACTTATTCTCATGGAATCTGGAAGATTCCAGTTTGTTTTTTTCCTACATGCAAATTAATATTCAGCTATTATAAAGGTGAGGTTACTATGCCATACACCAAAACTCAAATTTCTTTTTATGTCACAAAATCATGTTATAATCTTTTATGATATGCAAATAGTTTAAAGGATTATGTCTATATACAAGTCTATGGAAAACTTGTAAATTTTGAGGATGACACTATCAGTGCAGTTTAATAGAGCTTCAACTGACCTGATTATAGGTTGCCATAGGCTATATTAACCAGACATTAGGGTTATCCAAATGTCTCAAGAATCTTAAACCTTTAGGGCGATAATACCAGATAATTTCTATTTATGAGTTGGATTTGATGAGGTGGAAAATCTCGTGTTTCCATCAGTTATTCTATTTTGCCTAAAAGAAGGAAGACAATGAAACATTTAAAAATAATGACTGCTGATTCTCACGTTCCCCAAATCCCTTCAGATTACTGAGCCCATGGATTAGTATCACTGGATTTTTCAGATTCAGAAGTTGTAGTCTTTTTCTGCAAGGCTACACACAAAGAGCATGTTAAACTTTGAAGAATTTTAGTTAAACTTTCTTGTAAGAAGTCTGAGACATGACCCCTTTGTACTTGACCTCAAGGTGCCTCCATGATTAGCTGCAGGATCCCCAAAACTTGCCTACACAATGAAAAATATTCCAAGATTTCAGTTCTTTCTCAGATGTTGGAGTGAATACATGGAGTTGTTGGTTTGTTGAGATAAGAGTATCTTCATGAATGCACTTTATCATAGAACTGCCTGGTCTCAGAGCTAGAACAGCATCAACTCTGTCCATTTGTATAAGGGGAAGAATGTGTAGGCTGAAGCCAGCTGGCCCGCAGTTAGCACAGCTTCCCCTGCTGTTGACTCAGTGCCACAGGCATGCTACGATTCATTTGACCTTTCACCTGGCCATACACTTTATTAGAGTGGCCCATGAAGCTGGATGTTAAGGATTTTTCCTGAGGAAGATTTTCTCAGACGAAAACAGACCATCGATAACATCAATGCAGAAACCTAAGTAAAGCATTAGTAACACTAAAGAGAGATAAATAGCATTTTGGAGCAAAATGGTAATATTTTAATTTTCCCAGAATATTATACATGCTCCTTTCATTTTTAAATTATAAATAAACATGTATCATTGAAAATTAACAGAAGAAATGAGCTTCAATAAAACAAATTAGGTTTTTGGAAAGTCATTTTTTTTTTCTGTTTTAAATGGGGACAAAATGGAGCTGCTCTTGCCTGGAGTATTCTGTGTTGAAAGAGGAGGAAGACTGAAAATATCATCTTGGACAACATGGGTCGAGTTCCTCTTTTGAGTGTTTCAATATGTCATTCATATACAAAACAAGGACTGCTGTGTGGCAGAGGCCTTCGGTAAAAAGCAGATCAACCTGTGTAGAAAGAGAGACAATTCTACCAAAGTCTTATGCAAACTGAGGTCTGAGCCGTGAACAAAGTAAGTTATTTTCTGCTAGAAAGCAGACGTGTAAATAAATACCTGACGTTGGCCTCAGGAAGGATAGGAGGAATATGCAGCACTTATACTGAAAAGAAAAAGGCAAGGTCAGATAGTCAAGAAGGTTCAAAGCCAGAATATGGTAGAAATATTACTACGAGAAAGAAGAGCAGGTGGGTTTCCTGGCTGGCTTCACGCACTGGAAGTAGCACTTTGCTCTAGCTGCCAGTAGAATGAGGCAGAGGGAATGTGTGCCTAAGAATCTGGAGCTTAAACAAGTAAGAATGGTTGTTATGGAATCCGGGAAAGTCTCCTAAGCTACCTTATTTGTGTTTTCAAATGACTTTAATCTCTGAAATTTGAAGAAGAGTTACAGTAAGTGATGATAGCTCTGAGACTTTGATGGAAACATAAAGTGAACGTGTCTGTGAAGAATATTGCCCAACCAAATGCTGTTATTTCATAAAGTCAAAAGTCCAGGACACACAGCTAATTATAATAAACAGAAGTAATTTGGACTGTTCAAATTTATCTTCTCATACCTTACTACTTTTCACAGTTATTTTCTCTAAAGGCTATTTTTGTAATAGAGATAATTTGCTAGAATTTTCTGGGAATGTTAGTCAATATTTCTACTGTTCCGATAGAGAAAGAAGGGAGGCAAAGACAACAACACACGTTCCTGTGAGCACATAGAGAAAGCACACTTGAGAGCCATCTACCACACCTCAGTGACACCATTCTTCCCCATGGAGAATTTCCTGATTCTTTCTCTACTCAATTTTGAGTCCTGCTTGTTTTAAGATATGTAGCAATGAACATCTAAGGAAAATGAAAGCTGTTTAAAAAACTTAGAATCTTAAATGTTTAATTTGCTCTATGTATATTCTTTATTCTACAGAGAAACACATTATTTGAACTTACTAAGAGCTCTTTGGTTGCCTCCTAGACCCAAACGGTATTAAATGTACAAAGATCACTTGTATTTCTAAGAGTCATAAAATTCTGTTTCTTATATAGTCAAGTTCTACACAAAAGAAGCTATGAAAATCAGTTATCATGTAAATTATATAACAGTATCAAGCACTTCTTCTATGACTCATTCTTTTGTTATTAATTAGAATCTATAAAGATGGCTTCGCAAAATTTAACACACTTGCACATTTTCTATGATATAGCTGACTGTAAATTAGTGGTTCTCAAAAAGGAGAGAGAGGCATAGATACTTGAAACAGCTCTTCAGGTGATTTGAACCATTTTCAACAAAACCACAGCTCTGGATCATATCTGGACCATATAATCTCCACTTTTCACTAAAGACTCAAACTTTTGTAGAGACTATTGTCTTGTTCTTCTCAATTCTTCCTTTGATGATGGTGTGGAAATTATAAGTAAAGGAGCAATCAAAGGTGAGTATTTTTAACTTGTTTTATTTTTTATTTGTGAGAAATTACAAAATGGGGATCTTATTAGAGTTGGCTTCTGGGGGTTAAGAATAAAGTACTTTGAGGGTAGATTCTCTTTGTTCTAAAATGAGTCAAACATTCATTGAGAAGCCTATTAAATAACAATTTTAGTCAAAAGAGTAAAATAAAGCAAATATTCACCTGCTCTTTGAGAACATAATAAAGTAACCATAAGATTATATACAGATGCTGCAGAATAATATATTAAACAGTGTATTATGCAAATCGGAGTGATTTTATCAGCAAAAATTTTCCCCAAATATGTAAAATAAATATGTATGCAAACTGGAATGTCAGTATACTACAAAATTCTATTTAAGATATGAAGGCGGCCGGGCGCGGTGGCTCACGCCTGTAATCCCAGCACTTAGGGAGGCCGAGGCGGGTGGATCACGAGGTCAAGAGATTGAGACCATCCTGGTCAACATGGTGAAACCCCGTCTCTACTAAAAATACAAAAAATTAGCTGGGCATGGTGGCGCGTGCCTGTAATCCCAGCTACTCAGGAGGCTGAGGCAGGAGAACTGCCTGAACCCAGGAGGCGGAGGTTGCGATGAGCCGAGATCGCGCCATTGCACTCCAGCCTGGGTAACAAGAGCGAAACTCCGTCTCAAAAAAAAAAAAAAAAAGAGAGAGATATCAAGGCTTTGGGTTCACTATTGTAATAGCTTTTTCTGGGTGGAGAAGTTCTAGTTATATATTGCAGAAGTTTTAATTACATATTGTTCTAATTACATATTATAGATTCTAATACAGGAAAAAGATTTACCCCTGTTAATTAGCAGGGACAACTGGAAAGGAAAAGGTCACCTATACTGGGCAAATGACAGGAAGTGTGAGGTTTCTAGGCTCAAAATTATGAACAAATTAAGATTTATTTTTGGCCAAAATGAAAAACCAGCCTCTAACACCTGGTCTTTGGATGGGAACTTTGAGCCTGATAAGACATCAGCAAGTGCTGAAATTCCAAACTTACAATGAAAAGTGTTCAACAGTATAGTTTTGTTTAGGTGGATATTGAACTGTTAAATGTGCTTGGAGTAAGTTCGGACCAGGAGATGGAACATTTAGGAAAAGCCATTCCCTGACCACATATGGGAACCTGGAAATCTCTGAGATCACAAAGCATTAGAAGTGTGTTTGTGGGACAATCTAGGAGTCATTCTTAATCTCACCTCCATACCTTATCCAGGTCTCATCAACACACCTCCAAAACATTTCTCCATGGCTTCACACTTTCCAACTCCCCTCTGAACCTCACCTGAACCACTCTCATAGCTCCTAACTGCCCACCCTGTTTCGAATCTTGCCAGCTACAACCTATTCTCCATACAAACACATCTTTTGGAGTTACTAATCACACCATGCCACTTCTCCTGCTTTCAAGGCTCCAGTGATTTCCCATCACAGGAATATTAAAATCTACATTACCACCAGACTCTCTAGGACCGTCCCTGCTTTCCCCTTGCTTTCACCCCCACGCCTGTGCTCCAGCCAAGGGGATTGCTTTCTGCTCATTCAGATCTCACCTTAAATCCCCTGCCCTGGGGAAGCCCCATCCTGAGTATCACTCACTGTTCATTATATCACTCAAATTTAACTCTCGGATAACACTTAACATTTTCCTTGTTATTTATTTATCTGCTGTTTGCCTATTGGTCATTCTGTTGATTTGTTGGATTATTGACTGCTTCTTCCAACTAAAATGCAAGCTCTGTAAAATCTGGGCATCCTTTCTATCCCTAAGGCCTGGAACAAGGTCTGGTATTTAGTGAGTGGACAAATATTAGTGGAATTTACAAGTGAGAATTCCTCAGGGATTGCCAGGCATTGCTTCAAAAGAGAAGTCTCACAACATACCTCCAATTTTGAGAAAGTTGGGAAATCAGAATCATTATGGCTGAAATCTCAAAATAAAAAATCCCTTTGTTTTGTACTCCAACCTGATGAAGTGGGAGATACTATTTAATCATTTTGTGCCAAAATTAGTTTTAATTATTTAAAGCTATAGCTTGTTTTATTTTATTTTACTTGATAGGTAGGTAGGCCTAATCATATCAAATTCCTTTACATTTAGCATTCAAAGTTCATTGTTGCAGAGAAAAAGGAAAGCTTTTACACTGTCCGTGGGAGTGTAAATTAGTTCAACCGTTGTGGAAGACAGCGTGTCATAAAATTGCATTTTAAGCACAGTGTTAACTAATTGGCGTAAGATTGATTTTATTTACTTGCCCAATTGCATTTAAATTGGTTAAAATTCATCCAATTAGTTCAATAGTATAACTGTGACCAAGTCTGTATATAAAACACTTGAAGCAATGATTGCAATGTATTTCAGAAAGAAAATCTAAACAGCAAGGATTCAGCTAATCCAGCAACATACTTCAATAAAACAAAACTCTTCAGTCTAGCCATAGATTTATTCAACTGTGCCCTTTGTTTTCACTGTATTATGTATACTCCTAGGAATATTATTCTCTGGGGTCAGTTTCTATTTCAACCATGGAAAAGAGTTTCTCTGGAAAAGATAATTTCTAATTCCTCTAGGCTGGACAATATGTTTCTAGCAGATTTCAGCGATAGATTGATGCACTTTGAGCCTCTGTAGAGAAGCAACTCTAGCTGGTTAAAGGTCCCAAGCCTTCTGGAAATTTAAACATACCCATGTGCATTTCTTCTTTTTTCCTAGGGCAGACCATCAAATTGACATACCTCTGGGTGGTGATGAGTGAGAAAACACAAGGCCAGCACAAGGAAGCAGTCGCTTCCTTTAAGTTTCCTGATAACAGTTGCTTCTCCTCTTCATCACTGTGTCTCAGTGCCTGCACAAACTGCAGTCACTTCCCTTTTTGTGTGCCTCTGTCTCTTAATTCGATGATGAGCTTCATGAGGTCAAATACTGTTTCTTAATCATATGTATCTAGCTCCTAGTCATACACACAGTACATTGCAAATGCCTGAACAAAGATTTCTTGCAATGAAAAAGCAGAATCAGTAGTGATCTCACAAGGCTGCTGGATGTCTGCTCTTCCTTGCAGCCAAAGGATCCTCTAGCAAAGACTCTCATTTCTTTTCTTCTTTTTTTTCTGTTCTTAGACTCCGTTGAGGAGGAGTTTGAGAGTTCTAACACCTGCTTTAGGATTACTAATATTACCAAGTCATATGGGGTGTGTTGGAGGTGGGGGAAGCCCGATTGTTAAAAAGGGGCTCATCTTAAATAAATAATTAAAGAGAAACAATTATTTAGAAAAAAATAATGACTCAACCAAGAGGACAGGTTTGTCTCTTAAATGAGTAGACATTTGGGTGAGATAAACAAACATTGCCACTGGCAAGAGATCCTGCTTCCTGTTGCTAGGCAGAGAACATGCTGGCTTTACTTAGATGGTGGTGTAAGCTTCCTAGCTGCTTCAAGTGCTTACTCAGGAGAAGCTGAAAAATAAAAAATAAAAATGGAGCAGGGGACAATGAGGAACTGGGCTCCCCCTAATCTGCTGAATAGGTCTGCTGTGGTTGTTCTCTGATAATTTTGGGAAAACTCTCCTGGAGAAACTGAGTTAGCTATCACCGGAAACACGATGAGATCAGATAAGACAGAGACTGAGAATGAGGGCCATTGTTTCTCCAAGAGAGAAAAGCACTTGATTACATTATGATTAGACTATTAAGACAAGATTCACCTGTTAGGACTAGTAGGTGAACAAAGGTGGTAAAGAAGGGCCATGGCCATGAGAAGGGCAGCCTCATGGCAAAATTGGGCAACTCTTCCAAGAATAATGAAAGAAAACATTTGAAGTCACTTATGAGACCCTAAGCTTGGATGGAAAAAAGTATGGGTTTGGAATCAGATACAGCTATCTTTAGAATCCCAGTTCCATTCAACTTAGGAGTTCCTTAACTATTCAGAGCAAGAATAACTCACTTTTTAACTGCTGAGGGCAAGTTCTTTAATCTCTTTGAGCCGGAGTTTTCTTATCTCTAATGGATATAACCACTTGAAAGTTATCAACTCTCTTCCTGGAAAAATGCATATATCCAAAAAAACATTGCATGCACTTTTTAGGAGTTAACAGATGCTCTGCAGCCCAGTCAGTCTCTCAAGAATAAAAACATCTACCTTACTTTTTTCTTTTTTTTTGATGCTGAGATAAATTTTCTAGTTCACAAAAGTTTTCTTAAAATAGATGATTCATTATAAGGAAAAGACTATAAAGAAATGCTATTATTTATCAGTTAGAATTCTCTTTTAACAAGGATCACTATGATTCACCAGCATATTATTATTATAATGATAACTATAACTTAATACTTTGCAAATTGTGGCCCCAATTTTTCTTTTCAAAATTACGTTGGTTGCATGCTTAAGAATCAAGAATTCTGCCTCCAGAAATTCTGATCCAGAAGGTTTGAAGTGTGTCCAGGAATCTACATTCTTAACATGATGAAACCACTTTAGTTCTTATATAAAGTTTAAGACCAGACAAAATTTTGATTCTAGCCCATCACTTTTACTATTACAGGTAGTATCCATCTATTTGCTTTTCCACATTTTACATTCTACTCATTTAAAGTAACAGGATCAACCTGTACTTAGTGTTTCACCATTTTGACTAACTCTTTTGAAAGATTCAATTCAATGTCAGAGTAATGTACACCATAGTTATATGTGGAACAGGGAAACCAGCTGAATCCAATGTTCTCAAGAGAGCTGGCAGTCAAAATATGTTTTGATGTCCATGCACCAGAGCTCAATTATTAGCTAAGGGCTCTCAGCAATGCCTGGAGCAAAGCAAGAAGTGAAAGCAAACAGAGATAAAAGCAATGAAGACCATAGACAAAATCTATGGTTTACAAAAGCCACACAAAGGATTGTAAAAGACCAGTGGTATGGGACCATTTGAAATGGAGCAAATAGCCACGAATAGCTTAAACATTCCAAAGACCATTATGTTTTAGACAGAGGAAAACAATCGATGTCCATAATGATTATTTTAGTTATTTAAAAATTTGGAAATATGTATCAAATAGTTTGTTTAAGAAGGAAATCAAGTGCACGATATATTTTAGAAAACTATCCAAAAATTAAAACATTTTATTATTCAACTCTCAAGAAAAATGCTACCTTCTGAAATTATTTGTCTTTGAAATATGAAAGTATACGTTGTCCCTTATTATAAAGATATCACAAAAGGTACAAAGCAATTAAACAGTCTCATCACGAACCCTAGCCAGACTCAAATTGCAGCAGAAAAGATATTAAAAACTATTTAGAGCTATGAAATTTTTCTGACAGCTGAGAGCAAACCTAGAAGAGATTAATTTTCAACCTATATAAAACACTAGATTTCATTTTCAAAGAAATTTTCAAATTTCCCTTTAAAAATAACATAATAGCACATCATGAAGACATTTCATAGTAATTGATAAATAGAAAACTTTAGACCTAGTCCCAAATGTTAGAAGATTGCGTAAAGCATCAAATAGAAGAACACAGAACTTCAGGGAGAAAGCGTCCCATGAGGGGAATTAAAAACCCCTCCATTTAAGGTTCTGAGTAATTATAATTGTTCAGAAACCACCTGCAGTTAATGACAAACTCTGGCTAAGCGTAGGGCAGGTTCAAGGAGAGTAACCTCAGAGTCATTCAGACATTTGGTGGATTCTTTCCAAAAGTAACAACATAAACCCCAGGGATAAACACTTGATAAGTTTTCTAAAGAAAGTGACACCAAAGATGTCAACAGGGTTATACATAATTAGTGTGCCATTAGAGAGATTTGAGTAAGCCCTACCCAGGAGATTTTCTTTTTGCTCACTAGATGCTGCTTGTCTGAACAGGTTTAGGCTTATTTTTGCCTCTTTTTCTTTCACAGAAGCCAAGGACAATGGAGAGACAATGGGATGCATTTAGGAAAATGAAAACAGGAATTTAATATGTACCCCCCACACACACTCCAGGTAATCCTTGAGTATTGGGGCTGTTTCCAAATGCAATGCTGATGCTGGATGATTAAAAGTTTAAATATGGCTCATAAAAAATAAATATAAGGTACCAGAAAAAGATTATTCTGTACTTGGATTGAATTACTTCCTTTTGGCTTATGAACTGTGTTTTCTTGTGAAATTCAGTTTGGTTTAAGTGGTGAGCTACAGCTGCCAGCTAGCCCTCCACTAGTGAGATGTGCTGAAAAGAACACAAAGGCATTAATAAGTTTGTTTTTTAGGTCATGGAGCCTAGTGCCTGCCGAGATACCACTGTGTTTGTGTTCTTCCACAATTCATTTAAATATTTTATTTAAACACCTAACCTATGAGACTAGAGATCTTGGAAAATTTGAGGAAAAACAAATTGAAAGTCTCAGCAAAATAAATAAAATCCAAAAGAGAAATATAGCCAGGATGGGGTAAGAGAAAGGCAAAGTCAATAAACATAAAAGGGAAAAAAAGAAATCTGCCAGTAACCTCTCCCACCCTGCAACAAGTTCAGAAGTTGGTTGAAAGATTTTTTTCACTGCTAAGTATAATTCTACAAAAGGTATACAATGATCCCTGCTTCTGGTAGGGATGTCAAGGTCCCTGGTTTTTGCAGGCATCCGGGAACTGAACTTACATGTAATAAAGCCACTATTTGCATCTTCCAGTGCCCCAAATCCTGATTGTTTTCTTCTTTGACTGTGAAGACAATATGAGTAGGCCCCAGACAAGAGACATGGTGAATGCCTCCAGTGAAATGTCTGGGGCTAGGGAATGCAATCCACTTTCCAAGTCTGTGACCCCTTTCTTACTACCTTTGGTTCAGAGCCTTCTGGATTTCAAGAGAGACTCCTTTTAGAGTCCAGACTCTGACCATGTCACAGAGAAGTTGGCTAGTGAATAGTCATCTTGCTTTATGCAAATGGTCTTACTTCTGACCTAACACGTTAATCTGAAAACTTGCCCACACTAATGAACTCAGAAAGGATGAGGAACTGGAAAGCTGCCCTCTGATTCATAATTCTAGCTCCGGCTGTACTTACGATAATGGATCCGGGCTGAGCGCCCTGGGGAAAATGTGTATTTGGGGGAGGATGATGCCTGGACAGTATATTGAGATTTCCTGTGCTGCCATGAGCAATTTGTGACTTAATGAGTATATTTATAGGTACATTACAGTTCCTTTATCATTTCAGAAATCAATGAAGTAATTTCCATAGGAAGTTGGAGTGATTTGTGGCTATATCAGCTGCCTCTATTTATTTTATCATAAAGAGAAAAAAGAATTCATCCATTAAGGAAAACTGAAAAGGGAATAATTTACCGGAAAGAAAAATCTGGCTTCAAGAAGACTGAATGAAAAGTTGTATAAAGAAAAGCACTACTTAAAAGAAAAAGATGTAGTATTTCTAGTAGTAAAACCTCTTAAAAAGTATTAAGACATCCTTTATTTTTCTACCATGACTACTACTTAATGCTAAGAGCTACCATTTATCAAGGACTTGCTACATGGCCGGACCCTTAAAAAAATTTCTGAAAGCTTTATCTCCTTCAATCCTGTTACCCATTCCATACTTTACAGATGGGGAGAATGAGGCTCCGAGAGATGTAATAACTGCAATTATCACAAGGAGATGTAGTAACTTGCCCAAGTCGGACAGCCAGCCAAAGGGGCAGAGTTGGCTTTGAACTCTGTTCTATCTCACCACAAACCTGTGCTCTTAGTCACTGTTATTATATTGCCACCACTAAACTGAAGTTATTTGATCATTTGTGTAAACACCTGTGTTTTGATCTTATAAATTCATTTTACTGTATTGTATGTGTGTCTATATATTCATATAGACATATATCTATAATTTATTTATTCATCCCTTCAACAGATACTTATCAGACACTTACCTTATATCAAACTCATGCTAAGCACAGGAGACTTAGAAATGAAAACATAAGGTCTCTCTTCTCAATGAGTTTATATCAGGAAGATAGAATAGCATTTATATTACAGTATGCACAATAATGCAAGAATGTAAAGGCCATAAAACAGAGCAGAGGCATGGTCCGAACACAGTACTAGAAGACATCATCACTTATGTCAAGTTACCAACTATTTTTCCAAAGTTTCCGATCTCAATTCAAACTTAGATAACAAGCAAAGGAGTCGATATTGTTTACTTGGTTTTGGGAAAACTCCCATTTGGATTTCTGCAGAGCACACAGGAAGGGTGTATTTCTAGACAAGGGAAATATCCTTCTTCCAAATATAGATACTCTAGGAAACTGTGTTCTGAATTTAGAAACCAACTTCAAACTTTGGTGCTTGCAAAGTGGGTGGGCTGAGGTAAAGCAAAAGCGTGGAGTGGCTACATATATTTCATTTTCATCTTTCCATTTCCTTGGCAATCCTAGAATTAGGTACAAAAAGATTTGCAAACAATAATTTTATATTGTTTGCACACAATAGACTACATGTTTCCTTGTTTGGCAAAACATGAGTTTCTTTTCAAAATTAAAGCGTTCAATATAATGCAAAATGGCTTTTAAAAACTGTAATATTCATTCTATGAAAGCCCCATTTAATAGTCTCTGTACTAACTAAACCCTAGTTTTTGTTCCTGAATAAAAAATGAAAAATGTCTTGTGAATATAAATGTGAAAAAAAATGATAAGGGCTAAATTCACATTATAGACAGCATGCTGGAAGGGGTGACATGATCGGTAGACTTTTTCAAAATGCATTCTGGTGTGGGTCATATATTTTACACCCCGCATTTGTATATCTCAGTCAATCATCAGGACAATCTTATGAAATAAGCCAGGTAAGTTTCTCTTCTCTGTCCTCCGGTTGAGGAAATAGAGTCTTTAAAATGGTCGTGACCTCCATGGAGATCTTCTAGCTAATAAAAAGGGTCAGGGGCAGGACTCAGCGCCACCTGAATCTGAGTACAGTATGCTACACTATGTGGTATGCAAATCATAACTGGAAATATGCAGCAAGCTCCTTGATATTAAAATAAAAAATGATTTCTAATTATGCTTTCGGGGTAATGTGTGAGGAAAGCAATTTATATTTTAATTTAATAAATACTTATTGAAGGAAAACCCTTGTGTTAGGAGCAACAACAGGAACCAGAAAATAAACAATGCTCTAACTCTCGTTAACCAGGAAGATCTACATATATCTACCTATGCATATAGGAAGAGACATCTTCTCTAAACAATCTGAAAATAGTCTATCATACAAGCAATGAAATAAGCACAGCTCCCTTTTCTGATATGTTTGGGGCAGCTGAAAAAAAGGATGAACATATACAGGGATGAAAGATTTATGTAGGATCCTGTTTATTCTTAAGTTTACAACCCTATTCATTTGTTTGAAATGAGCTTTATGTCACAACTGCCTTTAGACTCACTGTGCCTGGGGCAAAGTTCAGTGTTTTAGTTCCTGAATCACGACCAAATTCAGGCAATACTGACACTTTCTGACACTTGCTGTCAAGACATATCTCATAATGATGCTACTGGATTTGGGGACTTCATATTGAAACTCTTTTCAGAACTTATACTGGTGAATTTGTCGTTTTATTCTTTGTTTGCAGACACGAGCTGAGGTATCAAAATTCAGAGAGGCTGCTTCATAATAGGTTACTATTCTTATATGTCAGAGACAAGAAAATGACCGTTTGTACTTCTTCAGGCTGTGGATGGAGACTGTCCCTACATATATATCTGCAAAATCTCTCTCCATGTGTCTGTATCTCTCTCCCTACATGCTTCACTTTCATCCGTGGCTCTCATTAGAGAATTTGTCCTTTTCTATTCCCCAGAAGCACATGATTTTTGAACATCAATTTCAATGCCTTTTAAATAAAGTTGTTTCCTCCCCCAAACACATTTTCACCTTGAATTCATATTCCTTTTTGGAATTCAGGCATATCCATCAACTCATCAGTCAGAATCCTGAATATGACTTGAAATAGATTCCCTCAGGTAAAAAATAGTTTTGTGAAAGTGCTTTTATTACTTTCAGTTTAACACTTCAAAGTTCTCACTTTGACTTTTTAAAAACTCAAGCATTTCTAATTTTTTTAAAGTCACAGACAGGTAAAATTCTCAGAGTCAGTGAGCCATTGTAATGAATCATTTTTAAAAGCACCAGAATAATTATGCAGAATTAAAAAACACTAAAAGGTTATTTTTGTCATCTCTGACTTTATTCTCATCCTCACCATGCTGTGAATATTACTTTATGATAGCATTTTCATCAAGGTAGAAAACTTGTATTCATACGCTTGCTGAAACACTAAGTCTCTTGTTCAGTCTAAAAGTGATGTCATTTCCTCTACACCACTTGCAAAGCTTTGTTTTTAAGGAGTCATTGTGTTATCATGAATTATATTGTTTCATAAACAGTTCCATTGTCCTGGGTATGTACTCCCTGCATGTTAGTAAAGATGGATAAGGAGAAGGGCAAAGCCTGAGGTCATGTACTCTCATTTTGCATGGACCTGTCACTCTGGAGAGAAACTGTCACTAGCACGTGGTTACAAATAGTAAGCAACAGATTCTCCACCTAGCACTTGGTGAAATATGCATTTTTAATACCAGAAACACATAAAGCTGGTCCTAATTCTTTCCACAGGGGATGAAGGTAGAACGGAGTTGTTTTGCTTTAATACAGAAAAGCTCAATGGAAGTTTTAGAATCTTTTAAGAAAACAATAGGGAATTACATCAAGATCATTAGAAATGAAAACATGGCTCGTGTTTTCAAATGTATATGTGTATAAATATATACTTTTAAAACCTAAAATATATTTGAGTCAATGACCAGACTGAGATTCCTGATATGCCTATTTATAATTACAGAGATTTTGTTTTCTTTTGGGATGGGGGTACCCGTCATTGCAATGAGCAATTGTGTCCTTACAGTTTTGGGCTTTTATTGATTATTTACTTAGGAAAAACTCCAAAAGAATTATTGGCTCAACATCATGACTTCCTTTGCAGCCCTTGCTTCTCGCAGCTGTGTTGCTTTTTAGTAAGGTTGTATCATTTTTCACTTACAGTGTTCTTCTTACTTTCACTATTGGTTAGCACAGCCCACAGCTGCTGCTAAATGCCATTTTCCTTCCACTGAAGGGCCAGTCATAGTGGATAATACATGTGCTCCCTGAGGCTTTAATTAAATTAGCGTCTGCTTCAACCTTAGCATATAACAGCTCATGAAATGAACTCTAGATGCTAAACAGCATGGAGCTATTTGAAGAGTGAAATATGTCATCTATGAAGAACAAAAGAATCTGTAGGAGGGTTTCAAACCAATGAAACTGGAGTCTTCACCATTCTTCATTAGTTGCTGCATTCTTTTGAGGAGGTTCTTGTTCTTCTTCCACTAGGTGATTAACACCTGCGAAGGAGTGTCTTCTGTCATTATCACGTAAGGGAAACTGTATTGAAGCCTGCTGAGGGCATTGTCAGGCCAGGCCTACTTCTCACAGATCATAAGCTACATTAGCCCAAAGTGGCTGACCTGCTAGGAAAGAAACTATTTTATCTATTTAGATTGCTCTGGAAATAACAGTGGGGCCATCATATTTCAAAGATGAGCAATATTATTTATCCCATATTCATTGTAAAATGTTTTCCTACATAAAAGTGAGTATTCATTGACCAGATTTTCACCTCTCTCAAAAAAGATAAAAGGCAAATAGAAAAACACCTTGATAATCTAGCCCCAGGAAATATTCCCAGAATCCTACCTATCTGGCTAAAACTTCTCTGAAGATCTCTCATTTCTGCTCTCAGCAGCACAACATGCAACCTGGTTATTGCTATATTTACCCTTGTTTTCTTGTAGGATGCTCTCACAGGCATAGTGGGAGCTAAATTGGGCTCTGGTAGGGTTTCCTCATCCTGAACCCTTTTTCTGAGCATGCTGCATTCATAAATAGCCTGCCAGGCTTTGGGCTTCTGAGGTCACCGTGCTTCACACAATTGTTCTCTACAGGACTACGTGAAAGACAGTGCCTGGGCTGAGGCCTGCAGTTCCTGGAAGCTGGTTTTCTCAGCATTGAAGGGCTATCTCTCCTCAAAGAAAAGCACAGCCCTGCTGTGGAGGGTGACCTTGGTCATTGTTCTTGGGGCCTGTGACTTCAGAAGTGGAGGTTGCTCCTGAAATGATAGGACCAACCTCTAACCTGATACCATCTGGCTCTCAGGACGCTTACATAAATAGCAAATTGATAGCTACAATGGAATAAATGCTTTGCAAACTCTCCTGTACTTAAAAGGAATGCAAATTACGGTATGATCTAAATATTTTTCCTTCCCATTTCCTTGACACTCTTCAGGCTTAATCCTATCAGATGTCAGAAAGAATAAGTAGATAAAATGTAGTGACCAGTCATTAATCAATAAGAGGAAGATGTTTGGTAGATACAGACAGAAGGTGAAAAAATCTAATAATTAGAAGTTTGATGAAGAGGTTTAAGAAGGTAGTATGGGGGAAAGAATGAAGGAGAGCATTAAGAAATTGCTGATTTATTGACATAAATATATTATGTTGCTGTGTAGCTATATATAATATGCAGCAGCATTTAGGAGATCACAGTTCAGTCATCAATATCACATTATTTTTTCCCCATTGGCTTTTCTCTTATTCTTAATGACTTATGTAATTTTTATACAGTCCATGAAAATTTCCTAAAATAAACATGCTGATAGTTTTCATTTATTTCCACGGTTGCTGTAAAGTTAAAAACAAAAAAACAAATTATTTCATTAGTTTTCTCCAATGCTCATTATTTCATGGCAATCTGCAAGCTTTAGGAAAGGTCTCCTTTTGAAGACAGAGCAGAGAGATAAAAGAAACTGAAGATGTGATAAACAATTTACTTTTAAAAAGTGTTCAAATGTATTTTGGACCCATCTCTATAGGAAAGTGCATGAAGCCTCTTTGGGCTGTGAAGTACTTGAATGATTATCATTAAATATCTCAGACATATGAAGTGAATTAAGGTACTATAAGGAACTAGTCTGTATCTAATATTCTGAACAAGGAATAAACCATCCCCGTGGTTATTGTACCCCCTGTACCTCTCTCTGACTGCATTCCCCTCCCTTCTTTGTGAAGGCAGCCATACTACATTACCTGTAAATGTATTTGAAGTCAAACCACATAGTAAGCACTGCAATATCATAAACAGTAGAAAATGTTGACTCCTTATTTTTACACAGTTTCTGATGAAGGCAGAGATACTACTATATCTTAGTTTCAGATATAATTGAATATACTTTCTGACCTACAAAATATAAGAAATATTTGAGAATATAAGTCAAAGCAATGGTTTTCATATTGCTATGAATATATATTCCTAGGAATATGAAAAGGAAACTAACAGTGTCAAGTAGCAATACCATCGTATAAATAAGAGTCAGTCTTTCCTTTTTTTCCTTTCTTCTGGCCAGTTGGGTAATATGCTGAGTAACAGGGTTTGAGGGTGGCACATCCCACATCCGTGTGTGACCACCCAATCATCGTGCTCATGAACTACAAAAGGATCTGATTCAGTCTTTTCCTGTGAAAATAAGTCTACTGACTTGGAACTTTTTTAAAAAAATGCAAAAGCATTTAGATCACACAGGATTACATTTGGCCTTTCATGTTTGCACTGGCCTCACCTATATTTACACAAAGTCATATTCTTTCTCTTATAGTTACCATTCTGTTTTTCCCTCGGGCCATATTCCTGGTTTTAGAACACACATACACATATGTAGAGTAAATAGCCTCAGAGGTAATAATCTGAAGACCTCAAAATCACCTGTCAATCAATTTAAATAAATTCCAACTGATTATTTGACTACATTTACTTATGATTGGATTAAACTGACAGGCACATCATTGAAATGAACTCACAAAAGAGCTTCTTGATCCAATAAAACAGAAGTTATAAAAATGAAAAACATACAATTGCTAATGTCATAGTTTGTCTTTAATTAAGTCAGCCCTAAGTTATCTGGGGCTTCATGTTTCTTTCCAAAGCTCAACTAACGGGCTCTCTACTTTATATAATCTATAAGGACTGTACTGCCATCTGGATTTTAGTAAGAGCTCTTAGTTATAGCTACGTCTGAAATTTAGGAACATATTCTCCTACTAAGTTGGCCAGGAAAGTTAGAGGAATATTTGAATGAGGCGGAGTCATGTCACCTGGCATATGGAAGAGTAATTTTAATTTAAAAAGAGTGCGATTAATTTCTCTAATTGTGAATCCAGGCACCTGATTCTTGGTATGGTACAGTGACTTGTGAAATATTTTTATAATGTTCCTAAATCATAGAATTGACAACCTTCAGTTCTAAAATAGTCTAAAATAGATGAATTTTTTTCTTTACTTCTAAAGAGGCTATCATGTGGCTGTGACAGTATAGAAACTATCTGCTTAACTGCAGGCTTTCTCTCTTTGCATTCCAGAACCGTAGTGTTCCCATGCCATCCGTGACTCCTGGTCACTGAGACATAAAGTGGAGGGCAATGCCAAGCAGCACTTAACTTTCAGATTTCATGGTGAACTTGTCCATGTAAGAAAAAGAGTCCTCACAACTATTGAGGATGCTATCGCTTACTTTGGGGGCAAGAAATTATTCTAGACCTAATTAATCCACCTCATCATAAAAACTTCCCCCATTGCTGTCTGAAGTTGTCTAGGAGAGACTGCTGCACAAATATTTTCTAAGAATCGCTTGAGAACCTGCTAAGATACTTCCAAGCCCAAATAATTTAGGTTGTAATGCAAGATTAAGAAACTGATGTACAGGAGAAAAATCTAAGCAATCACTCAGCCATAATTTGGCCTCACTTTTTAAGAAAATGCTGTCTACATAGATATATTTCTCATTAGAGCTTACCACACTTTAATACGTCTCAACAAAGTCTCCACGAATATCTAAAATGTTATAATTCAAAGGCTGAAGCTAAATTTTCTGTTCTGTTTTAAAGTTATTATAATCAAAATGAAGAGATTTAGCCTGGTATGGTGTCCCATGTCTGTGGTCTCAGCTACTCGGGAAGCTGAGACAGGAGGATCACTTGAGCCCAAGAGATCAAGGCTGCAGTGAACTATGTTTGGGCCACTGCACTTCACCCTGTGAGACAGAAAGACCCTGCCTCAATAAAATAAAAAGAAAGAAATGAGTAAAAAATAAATTTTTTCCCACTTTTCTTTTTCTTTTTTTTTTTTTGAGACAGAGTCTTGCTTTGTTGTCTCACTGCAATCTCTGCCTCTGGGTTCAAGCAATTCTCCTGCCTCAGCCTCCCGAGTAGCTGGGACTACAGGCGCGTGCCACCACGCCCACCTAGTTTTTGTATTTTTTTAGTAGAGACAGGCCCACTTTTCAATAAGCTTAAGTGTTTTGGGTTTTTTTGTTTTGTTGCAAATTTACTATAAAATAACCAATCC
This sequence comes from Aotus nancymaae, assembly GCF_030222135.1. Classification (NCBI taxonomy): domain Eukaryota; kingdom Metazoa; phylum Chordata; class Mammalia; order Primates; family Aotidae; genus Aotus; species Aotus nancymaae. The sequence continues at coordinate 52,184,052 of NW_026988425.1, read as the reverse complement.
ACCAAGATTAGTAAGTAGGACCATACTGGGTGTTGACGGTATTCTGACATGCTTAATGAGAAATCTAACACCAATCTGGAAGGTTGGAGAAAATAAAGAAGCAATTGTAGTCTGAGAGAGATCTAGTATATTTCCCAAATCTATTACCTGGTAATGAAGCAGGGGAAAGAAAGTCAGAAAACAAATCTTACAGGGTTTCAGATACATTTCTAAAGATCTCTAGAAAGATACAGAGACATGTTTCTTATTAACAACCTCTCACTACTCTTTCAGGCTGGAAGCATTTCCGTCGAGCTGGTACAAGGCTCTGATGCAACCAAAGCCTTCTTCCTCTACTGTTCTCCAGGGAAAGGGTAAAGAGCTACCCATTATCCTGTGTGTAGACATCTCTCAGGCACTTCCCAACTAAAGTTAATTAAAAGCTCAACTCTTTCTTTCCCAAGCTAATAAACACCTCTTGATATTTGCTGGTTTCTCAAGACGGTCATCTTCCATTGATGCTACCATCCTCCCAAAGTAGGAATTTAGGCAGTAAGTCAATTAAAGACTAGTCTGTAAAAAGTAATTTTTGATTATTTTGTCATTTGTTGCAGGCCATTGAATTAGCCTTAAACAAACCATGAAGACTGTCCCTTTCTTGGTCCCAATGCAGGCCCCTTTCCTTAAACAAAGCTGGCTCTGCCCCTGCCATTGTGGAATCTCAAAGATGATCATTTTTCAATTATTCATGATTTTGCAGCCATATTATATATCAGAGATAATAAAACCAACCATGCTATGACAAAAACCAGATGTTAAACCCACTAAAAGCCCTGGATGATCTTTTCCCCCTATTTTTAGTGTTACATAGTCAAAGCCGCCTTTTAAAAATTTCTCTGTTCTTCAGGACTTTATTTTCAAAACTCACTAAAGCATTATACTACTTTCTTTGATTTTTATTATCAAATATTTTTTAAAGTCACTTAAAAATGTGGATTAATTTTGCCCATCACTTTAACTTTAGTGGCCAGATTTTATGATTCCGTTTACTTTTAACTCGAGCTAACTTGCTACTATACTCGGTATATAGGAGCTATCTTAAAAACCACCCTAGATTTTGGAAATAAAATAACTTCTTCAGGTTTAAACCAGGACAGGTGATACATGAAAAATGAAATGAACCTTCTGCTAAAGTTACCTCATGCTATTTATACATATTATGTGGTTATTTCTTTAAAATCTAGGTTCCCAGGCCCCAGATCAGAGATTCTGATTTAGCGTTTCTGGTGGGGATCCCGTTGAGTCTACATTTTTAAGTAAGAACCCCAAATGGTTCTAATACTGATACTGCAAGCGACACAAATCGAGCAACAGTGAACCAAGGAACAGGTTGTCCCATTAGACAAAGCAGAAACAGCAGCTTCCTGAAATCTAACCAAGACTTGACGGAAGGTGACAGAAATCATAGCCTAAACAATGGTGTTAAGAGAAATGAGAAGAAAAGTGTGAGAGGAAAAAGGCAGACGTTTTGCATGGAGTATACAGAAGGCAAAATGAAAGCACAGGAATTTGTGACCTAACACCATTCAAAGAGAGAATGTCTTAACATCCAACATGGGCGATCATGATTTCATGGTAGTTATCTCCCTACAGTGAAGATGTATGCATCAAGCTCTCTAGCTTAATGGCAGTATCCATTAAATAATCTAGTTTACTCAAGAAACTGCTGATAATTTTTCAACCTGCTTAACTATTTTCAAGGGAGAAAAGGCCACACAATGTTCTGATCTATTTAACAGTTAAAAATAATAAATTGGCAATTTTATACGTTGGTGTTTTGTGAATATAGTTAGCACAAATCAGTTTCTCTGAATCTAGTCAGCATTGAATAGAACAAAAGTCAAGTTTTCAGACCTTTAAAAGCAGACTCTTAAACTCAACACCAGCATGATCCTGTCTATGTACTCTGTCCTAAAAGAGCTAATGAGTGAGCTGGAATGAGAAATGAATGTATAACCTCTGGTTTTAATGACAGCTCCACCACTTTACTGAACTTTGCATAAGTTATTCAACCTCTCTGAATGCCGGGATCCCTTTTGTAAATGGGGGAAATAATATTTAGCACAAAGGGTTGTAGAAATAATCAAACAAGCTAATGCATGCAAAATTCATTTTGCATATTAGGTTTTCATTTCCATTAAAAAACTTCCCTAATATCCCCTCTTCCTAGCAACCGGCTGAGTTTGCTTTTTATTATTTTTATGTAATTTAACATTGTTGTTTTTTGAAATTTTGAATACCATATATGTACTTGTATGTCTACATGTGTGTCTAATTAACCAAAAAGTTAAAAGTGATTGTCTCTAAAAGGCATATAAAATTTTACTGTTTCTTGAACCCATATAAATAATATTTAATATTTTTAAAACTACCATTAAATGTCATTAATCTAATTCAATGATTCTTAAATTTGGCTGCACATTAGAATAATTAGGAGTTTTAAAAAATGCCACTGCCCAGATGTATTCCAGAGTAATTAATCATAATCTCTGAAGGCAAGACTCAAGCATTAGTACTTCTGTAAAGCTCCCCAAGTGAATCCATTTTGCAGCCAAAGTTAAAACTTTTGATCTAATTCCAATGTAGTTAAATTCAGTCCTTAATGAGTAAAGAAATGACACCTTATAAAAGTTTGTAACATCTTGAGATTTCAATAAAAATTTTTTCCCAAATGACTTAAAAATAGTTTACTAAATCTTACTACAAATTAAATGGCTGAACTCATCCAAATAAGTATTTAACATACTTTCAAAATCTTAGTTTTAACTTGTTTAATTTAGCTTATTTGAAAGAAAACAAAGCAAAACCTCTGCAAAATATGGGTTTACGCTATCATGTTTCTAATAGAAATCGCTGAAGCTCAAATGGCTAACTCTTTGAGAGAGTTGCCGAGGACCTGCTAAGGTATTAATGATAGTTGATCACATAAAATTGAAGAGGAAAAGATTCATTCAGACATCAGAAAACCTTGTGGTGGGAAGATACTTGAAAAAACATCAATAGCAGGTCATTGGCTGAAAAACAGAGGAAGGTGGAATGGCATCAGAAAGACTATGGTAAAAATTCAACAATATACAGTTAATTAGCAAAGAAAGAGTCCACAATGGGCTACAGGAGACCTCCCAGAAGCAGAGTGGAAAATCAAGGTGGGGACTTTATGAGCAGAAAGTGTGTAAACATCCAGGAATGCAGATGGTCGAGTTAAAGAGGTTGGAATTAGGTAGCTACAGCTGAACTCCAGTATTGGTAAGGGGGATTATTTGACCCTAGTTCTCAAGGTACTTTAAAATTTATATTTTTAAAAGTCAGGGGTCTAGTTGCTGATGTTTGAAGAAAAAGTTATGATAGTGAAGTGGTTACATGAGGTTCAGATTGAAATGGAAGTGAAGTCAGTACTCTGGACTTCTTAAATTCTGCCCGACAAGAAAAAAAATTGATACTATCCCTGGGGCAAAGCTAATCTTTTTGTGAAAGCAAAGCAGCCCCACCCCTGGGAGTTAGTTGAAGAATATAGAGAAGGCCACTTCAAAATCTAGGGAGACTGTATGTGGCTTGCAAGGGTGCTGGAGGGCATGGCTCATCTGTGACAGCCCAGCTGGGACCTTGGGAATCACCCTGGAGGTGGTCTTCTGTCTCAGCCTATCTGATCAGTCACATCCCATATCAAATCCATTCCAACTCGATAGTATTGCTTACACATATCCAATTAACTTATTCCTGCTGTATTTGCCCTAATTGAGGCTGACATAATCTTCCATGTTGATTTACTACATCAACCTCCTAACTGGTTTGTCTTCTCAAATCCATTGTAAGCAAAGAAATATTTCTGACCATGACCTATGTTTTTCAGGTTCTAGTTTTTTCATGCTATTTAGAAATCTAGCTTCCTATTAATGTTTTCCCTGAGCAGTTCTGGGAGTTTCAGGGATGTTCTACATTGGCTCAGGAATAAGTCTAGTTGGCTTCTGGTTCTGCTGGGTGTAGAAGGGACCATGTCTTTCATTTGCTCTAGTTATCCCCTCCCAATGCCACCAAGTCTTTGGGACATTACAGGGCCCTGCTGTGTATGGCTATATCTGCTGGAATCCAAAGAACACCAGCAGGTCACTGCTTATCTAATTTCCTCAACTATCTGCAGATATCCTGGAGGCCTCAAGGCATGGTTGTCTATACTCAGGAGGATGGTAAAACTTGTGCAAGGATCAGAGAAAACTGCATTTAATAATGTACAATAGTGTCTCTATTCTTTTACAGTGTTTGCAGACAAAACTCAAAGGTCCAATTCTAAGTTTGTCTCTTATCCTTTATGGCCACCACTCAAAATCCCCATCCAGCTCCCCAGAAAAAAAAAAAAGAGGAAATTACTCAACAAGGTATACAGGCTGACCTGCTTGTTTTCTGAATATCTAGGTCAAAGTAATCACCAGGGGATGGCTGGTAGACAAAGTAGAATCCATAAGCCAGTCAAGGTGAGTGGAGAGACACCTAGACAGGGATCATTCTCTGAGATTTTTTCAATGCCCCACTTGTTCTAGTGTGTGTGTGTGTGTGTGTGTGTGTGTGTGTGTGTGTGTGTGTGTCAGGGTGGTAACTGGAGAAGAAAGTTCTGATTTTACAGTGCTGGCAAGAGAATTTGGAATAGGCACCTGTAGTCTTATTTCTTTATAAATTCTTTTCTTACTTGGGGTAGACAAAAGTAAAATAACCTGACCTGGTGGAGGTGCATAGGTGAGACCTAAGAAGTAGATTCTAGGTAGATGGGAAGTGAACTCTTGAGGCTTTCCAGATTATCCTTAGTAAGTCTGGACTTCAAAAATATAAAAAACACCTCAAGTATATTTCAAGCAACAAAGAAATTAAAGATTTTTTTTGGTTTGCTTTTAAAAGTTGTGAGCAGCTTGGGAGTTAAGTAGGAAGGCATCTATTATTTAGGAGACCTCGAGCCCTTGGAGACCTCAAGTTGAAAATTTAAAAGCTCTCTCTTCGAACTCAGATTATCTTCGTTACTTCCGTTTGGGATATTTTAGTGTAATTCCTTTTGGTTATACTCTGCTGTTTAGCAGAGTCTCGTTTGAACATTAGACCTTGTCACAACTAAGGAATATTAAGGAAGAATGACGTATCTAAACCTAGGACAGTTTGGTAAACAAAGATCAATGACCTCTCCCCTTCTAAGCTACATCCCTTAGGAGAATAGATCATTAGAGAAAAAAAAGCAGGACAATAAGGGCCAGTTTCAGCCTCTACAGGAAGCCAGTCCTGTTAGAGCATCTCTTTCATTACAGAAGTTTGAAATTGAGCCTACAGATTTGAAGCTCTTTGAGGAAGAGCAGCAGAAGTGCAAGGATCCCTGGAGAGTCCCCAAAGTACCTTATACATTCTCAGGGCTTTTCCTGGAATTAGTTGACTGTTATTTGAGCTCAGCAAGCAGTTCCTTCAGTTGAAATCAAAGGCTGACTCAATCCAGCTCCTCGTTTAGAGTAAGAGACAAAAAAAATGAAAAGAGATGACCCAAGAGACTACAACTACTTCCTGCCTAAGCTGTTGATTGATTGTGAGTCTTGGGAAGGGCTTACAATTTTGTAATCATTAGCAAAACATATGATGAGTAGTTTCCAGCAACTTCAAGAATAGGCTGATGTGTAGCCCCTGAGAAAAACGTCTCCTGCAACCTCAGAGTTGCAGGGAAGTTCAGTGACAGGAAACTTTTTTATCTGTCTCCTGACAACCAACATCACCTAATGAAGTCTGAGGTGCTTTCAGTTTCTGTCTGGTGCATCTACATCCATTTCGTTTCCCTGTCTCAACCTCATTCACATGCTGCCATCTACTTGCTTTCTCAGTGGGTTGAATTCTGTCTTATTGCTTCACTTTGAGCGTACTCCCAATGAGGTTATAAAGTTTGGGAAAAAAAGTACAGGAACAACCCAAGCGAGTCTACCCATACTAACTCCCCTAAAACAAAATCAATCAATCTCTTCAAAGACTATATCATACATTTGCTTTCATTTGAAAATATTTTTCTGTGTTTAAAGTATTTTCACACGCATCATTTTAACTATGCTGAACTACACTTCACAGCTGTTTTCCCTCTCCTGAATCTTGACTTTTCTCTCTTTACTGCATTGTCTACATTATCACAAAAATAGACTTACTACTTCCACCTTAAAAGAAGATCATGACTCCACTTCTCTTTAGCCTATGGGTCCATTTTTCTGTGCCCAATTACAATAATCTTTTCATTCTCTGAATCCAATACAATTTTCCTTTCACCTTGATTACACCAAGGTTACAAATGACCTCTGTGCTGCTAAATCCAATAATAATTTCTCAGTCATCATCTTACTTGACCTGTAACAGCATTTGATACTGTAGATCACTCGGTTCTTCTTAAAACACATTTTCCTGTGGCTTTCAGGCCATCACTCGTTCAAGTTTTCTTCTTCCTAATTGGTCACTCCTTCTTTATCATTATTGCAGGTCCTTCCTCATGTCCCAGAACCCTAAATATTGGAGTGAGCCAGGACTCAAGCCTGTGTTCCTCTATGTTTAAACTCACCTCCTGGGTTCATCTAGTCTCATGACTTTCAATACCACTATTTATGTTGATGACTGAGTCTCTCTCTTTCCAGCACCAATCTCTCCCCAATTCTTCATTTGTATATCCAGCTGCTTACTGGATATTATGAGATGTCTAATGGGCATTTCATGCTTATGTCCAAAAGAAAATTTCTGTTTCTAAGTAACCCCAATTATTTCTCCAACATCGTGACCCACAAGGAAATTCCATCTTTCCAGACACTCAGACCAAAATCCATTAAAAAATTATTTGGCTCTACTTTTCAAACTATGCCCAGAATCTGGTCATGTCTGAACATTTATACTGCTATGACACGCTACCCCAAGCCATATTTATCTTTTCCCAGCACTATTGAAATAGCCTCCTGACCTTTCAGGCTTCATCCATGCTCCTTTTCTGTACAATATTTTTAAAAATTAAAATATAATTCACATACCATACAATTTTCCATTTTAAAATATACAATAAGCTGTTTTTAGCATATTCACAAAATTGTGCAAGTATTGCCACTGATCGCATTTTTATGACTCAAAAAACAAACTCCATCCCAGTCACTTTCCACACTCTCTTCATTACCAGCCCCTGGAAAAATACTAATCTACTTTCTGTTTCTAAAAATTTGCTTATTATGAATATTTTATATGAATGGAATCATACTACTTGTGCCTTTTATGTCTTTTTTTTTTACATTTACCATATTTTCAATGTTCATTCATGTTGTAGGATAAATCAGTACTTTATTCCTTCTTCTTGTTGAATAATATTCTATTGCATAGACATACCACATTTTGTTTATCTAATCAGAAGTTAATGGACATTTGCGTTGTTTCCATCTCTTGGCTTTTATGAATAGTGCAGCTATAATTCGCATAAACATGAAAAACATGTTTTCAATTCTTTTGGGTATATACCTAGGAGAGGAATTTCTGGATCATATGGTAACTTTGTAGTTACCTTTTTAAGGAACTATCAAACTGTTTTCTAAAGTGGCTGCACTATTTTACATTCCCACAGGCATTGTATAAGCTTACTATAAATTCTTAACACAGTGACTAGAGTTGTGATCCAAAACAGTGGCCACTAGCAACATATTGCTGTTAAACACTTGAAATGGGTGTCATTCAAATAGAGATGTCTGTAAGCATAAAATAGAGACCTGGTTTCCAAGACTGAGTGTGATAAAGGAATATGCAATATCTCATTAATTACAGTTTATATTAATTACACATTGAAAATAATATATTTTGATATATTAAGTTAAGCAAAACATATTAGTTAAATAAATTTTATACTAACAAACCAAATTCAGCAGTATATTAAAAGGATTATACACCATGACTAAGTGGAATTTATTTCTGGAATGCTAGGATGATTTGAAATACAAAAATCAATTTAATATATTGTATTAACAGAATGAAGGCAAAACACACACACAATCATATCAACTGATGCAGAAAAAGCATTTGACAAAATTCAACATTCTTTTATAATAAAAAACACTCAACAAACTGGAAATAAAAGAAAACTGCTTCAACATAGTAAAAACCATATATGAAAAATATACAATGAACATTATATTCAATGGCAAAAGACTGAAAACTATTTCTGTAAAATCAGGAGCAAGACAAAGATGCCCACTTTCACCACTTCTATTCAGTATAGTACTAGAAGTTCTAGCCAGAGCAGTTGGGCCAAAAAAAAAAAAAAAAAAAAGGAATCCAAATTGTGAAGAAAGAAGTAAAATTGTCTCTGTCTGCAGATATATTACCTTATAGGTGGAAAGTGCTAAAGAGTTCATGAAAATAAACATAGAACTAAAAAGTCAATTAAGCAAAGTAGAGAGATATAAAGTCAACATACAAAATCTCTTTCATTTTCACACTCTAATAATGAATAATCTGAAAAGGAAATGACAAAAACAATTCATTTACTATAGCATCAAAAAGAATAAAATGCTTAGGAATCAAGTTAACAAAAGACATGTGAAGACTTATGCAATGAACACTGTAAAACATTGCTGAAAAAAATTAGAACAGAAACACATCTCATTTTATGAACTGGAAAGCTTAATATTGTTAAAAATGTCAGGGCTACCCAAAGTGATCTACAAATTCAATGCAATCCCTATCCAAATCTCAATGATTTTTTGCAGAAATGGGAGCATCCATCATAAAATTCATATAGAATCCAAGAGACCACGAATAACCAAAACAATCTTGGGGAAAAAATAATAAAAGAATAAGATGGAGAACTTATGCTACCTCATTTCAAAACTTGCCACAAAGCTACAGTAATTAAAACAGTGTGGTATTGGCATAAAGACAGACATACAGACCAATGGAATAGAAGAGAACTCAGAAATAAACACTTGCATGTATGGTCAAATGATTTTTGACAAGAATGCCAAGGCCATTCAATGGGGAAAGGACAGTCTTTTCAACAAATAGTGCTAAGAAAATTGGATATTCACATGCAAAAGAATAAAATTGGGTAACTTACATACATCATATATAAAAATAAACTCAAAATGGACCACAGGCTTAAGTGTAAGACCAAAACCTATCAACTTTTTAGAACAAAATACTGGGCAAAAGCCTCTTGACGTTGGATTTGGCAACAGTTTCTTGGATATGACTCCAAATTCACTCCAAAATGTGAATTTTGTTCTACAAACTAAATGCATGATTCCACATATTCATATACTACTCCAGGAATGCCAGTAAACCTTCCAAACATCATTCACATAACAAGAACATTTGTAATTAAAAATTTTCATTAATCATTTAAACAAAGATTTTTATATTCCTGTTTTCTAGTTTTACTATGAGTTAGAATACAAAATTCAACCTAAGGAGTGCACATCAAATTGAAAAGAGAAAAACTGTAATTCAGGAAAGGAGAATCAAGACTGGAAGAATAGACTGAATTATTAATATTTTCTCCTATTGTTCATTGAATAGTCAAGTTGACAATACTTACTGTGTTTATGGAGTTTTATTGTTACTAGGGTTTTGGGAACTGAAAATGCATGTTATCTTATAAATGATCTCGCAAATACTGGCTGGATTCCCAGGCAGTCCACCAAAGCTCATTTAACTCATAATGTAAGTAATCATGAATGAGAGAAACTAATGCTGGAGAATAAATGTGTCCTTTAAATATAATACATAAACATTTCTATTCTAAAAATCCTTAAATGTAAATATAAAATGTTTATAACCAAAATTTTAAAAGCATAAAATTGGTGGCACTGGTTGAGTATGGTTGTAGATAGAGTGTAGGGGAGATTCTGTTTGGAACTTGGACCACTTCCAAGAACCCTAGGAACTTCAGATGCCATTTCTTTACTGTGACAAATTTTGCCTCAAACTCAGAGGTTTTATTTCTTTGATGAAAGTGTCTCAATTATCAACATGAGTCTCTTTTCCATCCAAGCACCGTATTAGGTGTGCCATTTAGTATTTTTTAACTTCAAAAGGGAATTCACGAACTCTGTTTCAAAATGTTTGCATTTAGAAGATAATGGAATTTATTCAATCTCTAAAGCAAAATTTTTCACTCTCTTTAATTCCTTTCAGTCTCAGGATTTCTTCAGCTCTACGTCCATGTTTTTTCTTTGATTTTCAAGATCACTCTCTCATGTTATCAGAATCTATTGGCCTCAACTTGAGCTCATATTGTACCTACATAGAGTCAGGGATCATATTACCCTTTCTAATGTCCTGCAGAACCTTCCAATTGATAACTGCATACTCAGACTCCTTGGTCTTCATTCCATTTAGATCAAGGCTAAGCTAAAGACTAATGAACTGGGCAGATGGCTGAGGTTCCCTCATTTTGGTTGGCTAAGAATCTAGGATGGACTGCTAAGAGCACAATAGAGTCTTCTTCTTTTTATTTGGAGACAGGTGGCCCTGGGCATCATTCTAACTTCTCCTTACTGAGAGGTCTTAACAAATGGATGTCACCTCTCTGAGCCTCATGGTTTTATCTAAGAAAAGATCATAATTCACCACATAATATAGGTAAAACATCATGAAGAGTTACAGGCATATGGATTTTGGATTATTATGATGGGTCAATGTAGGCTCATCAATTGTAGCAAGTGTACCCTCTGGTAGGGAATATTGGCAATGGAAGAAGGCTGTGCACATGTCGGGGCAGTGGGTAATGAGGAATATCTGTACCTTCCTTTCAATTTTTCTGGGAACTTAAAACTACTCTAAAAAAATGCCTTAAAGTACAAAGTTATAGGAACATAGAAGGTGTTCAATAAATGCCAGTTTTCCTCTCTCACCTTTTTTTAAATCTCTACCATAGAAATCCAGAAAACGATGTGATCCAACACTCAAGTGGGAAACCCTGCTGCAGGAAAGAGATCCTAAGAGCCCTGTTTCCCCAGGAGGATCAAGGTTCTGTCTTCCTGGTACCAGCCGCAGGAGAAGACAAGGTATTGGGTGGAAGGTTAGAGTTAGAGCTGCTGTATGGGATTATGTAGGCTGTGCCCCAGCACTAGGGTGGCTGCCAAGGGAGATGAATGGGAGCTAAAATTTGGCCTGGGCTCTACTTGGCTAACCCAGTGTTGCCAACAGTCTCAAGGAAAAGAAGCTTTTTTATTTTTATTTTTTCAAAATGATTTGCCCAGAAGAACACCTTTTGGCAATTTCTCTGTTTGAAAAGGGCATCCTTTGCAAGAATAAAAACTGCAACATAACCAAGTGCTAAAGACATTTTGTGAGAATATGCCTCCATTATCAGTGATTCTTGGAACTGCCTCCAACCCACAAGGAAAAGAATTTTCGCTTCAGAGGGTAGAAAAAGATAGGATCAGTCCCGAATCATCTATGGTATGGAATAATAGTTCCTATAATTGGCATTTTTAATTTAATTAGGGATGGTATTAGTCCATTCTCACACTGCTATAAAGGACTGCCCAAGGCTGGGTAATTTATAAAGGAGAGAAGTTAAATTAACTCACAGTTCTACATGGCTTGGGAGATCCCAGGAAACTTACAACCATGGTGGAAGGGGAAGCAAAAGCATCCTTCTTCACATGGTGGCAGGAGACAGAAGTGGCAAGCTAAGGGGGAAAAGCCTCTTATAAAGCCATCAGGTCTCATGAGAATGTATTCACAACCATGAGAACAGCAGCATGGGGGTAATTGCCCCTATGATTCAATTACCTCCCACCGGCTCCCTCCCATAACACATGGGGACCATGGGAACTACAATTCAAGATGATATTTGGGTGGGAACACAGCCAAACCATGTCAGAGACTAAATTATCAAATAAAGTAGGTATGTATTTGTTTGTCAAAGTTATATTTTAAAGCCTGACTTTTCATAAATTAGATCCAAATTTATAGAGGAAGCTCCCTGCACCACTTATTAAACATAATTTAGAAAACTCAAAAGGAAAGGAAAAGCCTATTGTATTTATCCATTTTGTTTACTGTGTTCTTTCTTTCTAATGTTCCAAGGTTCCTTCTTTTATTACCCTATTTCTGTTTAGAGAACATCATTTGCTATTCTTTTAGGTCAGCTCTGCTGGTGACAATAACTCATCTTTTCTTAATCTGATAACCTCTCGATTTATCCTTTATTCCTGAACATTTTTTCACTAGGTACTGGATCCCGGGTTGACAGTTTTTAATTTGTTTTATTTTCAGTGCTTGAAAAATAATGCACCACTTTATTCTGGTCTCCATGGTTTCCAATGAGAAATACAATATCCTTCCAGTTTTTTCCTCAGTATGTAAGATACTGATTTTCTCTAACTGCTCTTAAGATCTTTTATCTTTAGTTTTTTTCAATTTTAATTATGACACTTTGTTACTCATTTATTCGAGTTTTTTTTAAGGGGGTGGTTCACTCAGTTTCCTGAATTTGTAGGTTTATGTTTTTTGCCAGAATTGGAGAGTTGTTAGCTATTATTTCTTCAAATACATTCTCAGTCTGTTCTTTTTGTCTTCTCTTTCTGGACTCCAGTGACATGAATGTTAGATATTTTGTCCCACAGGTCCCTGAAGCTCTGTTCTTTGTTCTTTATTTTTCAGTATATTTTCTGTTTTTCAGATTAGGTTATTTCTATTATTCTGTCTCACAGTTCACTGATTCATTCTTCTGTTTCTCCATTCTGCTGTTAATCCCATCCACTGAGCTTTTGATTTCAGTTATTGTATTTTTCAGTTCTAGAATTTGCATTTGGTTCTTCTTTATATCTTGTAATTCATTGTTAAGATTCTGTTTATTTACAGTGTTTCAGGTATGATCATAATTGACCATTGAAGTATTTTTTACCTGGCTGCTCTAAAACGTTTGTCACATAATTATAACATCTCTGTCATTTCAGTGTTGCATTTATGCATTGTCTGTTTTTTTTTCTGTGTAAGATATTCCTGGTTCTTGATATGATAAGTACATTTTCTATTGAAACTTATGCATTTTCATATTACATTATGAAACTTTTGGTTTTATTTAAGCTTTCTAGGTATGCTTTGTATAGTTTTGCTTTTAACACATCTCTTGAAGGGTGAAGTGAGAATACTTATTGCCAAATAGAGGTTGAAGACTACATTCTCTTAGGCTTCATTGACAATGAAGGTGGAGAGAACGTCTTGTTACTTTCAATTAGACGTCAGAGTTTCAGCTCCCCACATAGTCTCTATTGACACAGTGGGCAGGAAAGGTCTCATTACAAACCAGCATCCCTACTTGGCATTCTCTGTTGCCATCCTGGTGGATGCAAGAACACCCTGTTACAACTTCATTAGGTTCGAAATCTAGGCTCACTCCTCAGCCTCTGCAGGCTTGGATCAGAATGCACTCACAGTTTTTTCTGTGGCGTTTGAATGAACTGAAGAAGTCGTTGGCTAAAAGTTTCTACTCTTTTAGGCTACTTCTTTCTAAGTCTTTTGCCTGGAGAAATCATGAGTTCTTTTCTGTTTTTCATTTATTTGTAAGGCTCTGCCCTCATTATTGTCTCCAGATTGCTTGCTTCTTCAGCGCCAAGTTTGGGATACATGAGGCAAAGAGAACACCCACGACCTAATTACTGTGTTGTTTCTCAAGTTCTAAGGTCCCTAGCTGGTCTGACTTCTCACGTCCAGCTTTCAAAGTCTTCATATGATTATTCTATGTATTATAGCTACACTTTTTTAGTTGTACTTAAAAAGAAAGATAACAAAATACACATCTATCCCCTCTTCCTGGAAAAGGAAGTCCATAAATCCAAACCACAATATTTGTAGTGATCCTGCAAAGAACATTGTGTAGGTTAAAAAATTTAATGTTAGACTTAGAACTTGACTTTGCCATAACCTTTTGGTTATTTAGAAGACATCCTTAGTTTAGAAAAACTTTCAGTAGGCTTTTTGGTAATTATCAATGTTGTGACAATATTTACCCTGAGAATATGGTGTTATAGAGTATGTTTTTGACTTTTACTGAATACTTAGAGAGCAATTTTTATACTCAGTCAATTTTGACGTTGACCCATGGTACCTTGCAATTTCTATTGTTCTGTGCCTTTTCTTTCTTTTTCTCAACCTTATTCCATCTACTCATCTGGAATATGTAAAAAATGGTAAATCCACAAAAGAATGATGGGACTTTCTTCCAGGCCAGCCTCTTCTTAGACAGTAGTCAGTGAAAACAGAACCAGATTGTTCAATGTGTGTGTGTGTGTGTGTGTGTGTGTGTGTGTGTGTGTGTGTTCATGTGAAGGGCAGTCAATTTTTTGGCACTTCACTCAAATGTGTAGCTACCTCAGTGATCATTGCCTATAGTAATACATCTACTCAAAGTTACCTAGACCTTAAAGCTGAAGTGTAGCTTTCAAACACTCTTTCTCTTGTCAAAACCTTTGGAACTTGATGAGTTAAAAAAAAAGAAAAAAGCAGGTGTATCAGAATACTGTAGGCAGAAGCACATATTGTGGTGGCTTGTACAAATTTGTTGGTAATTAGGATAAAAGAAAAGATGGGTGATATGATTAGGCCATTGGGTTTTCTATGAGCCATCTATGTTGGTGAAATGAATTGTGAATCTCAGAGTTTCTAGGACAAGATATTATATGTGTTTTCTTTACCAAACTACAAGATCTTGAAAAGCAAACGCCATGTTGCCTTCTTCAGGGATCGTCCTGTAACAAATTGTCAATATATCTGTTGAATGATTTAAAAAGTTCTCATCCTATAATCATTGATCTCTTCAGAAATTAAACCAGGAGAAAGGTCACTTCTACTGTCACAGACAGATCTTTCTCTTTTTTCTTTCTTTCTTTCTTTTTCTTTTTCTTTCTTTCCTTTCTTTCTTTCTTCCTTCTTTCCTCCTTCCTTCCTTCCTTCCTTCCTTCCTTCCTTCCTTTCTTCCTTTCTTCCTCTCTTTTTTTGAGACAGAGTCTCACTCTGTCACCCAGGCTGGAGTGCAGTGGCAGGATCTCAGCTCACTGCAACCTCCACCTCCCAGGTTCAAGAGATTCTCTCGCCTCAGCCTCCTGAGTAGCTGTGACTACAGGCATGTGCCATAATGCCTGGCTAATTTTTTGTATTTTTAGTAGATATGGGGTTTCCCTGTGTTTGCCAGGATGGTCTCAATCTCCTGACATTGTGATATGCCCACCTTGGCCTCCCAAAGTGCTGGGATTACAGGCGTGAGCCACCACGCCTGATCCAGACATTTCCTTAAGAGAATTAAAGAGCATACTCAGAAAACACCTCCAGAGGACCTCCTTAGAAAGAGTCATTTTCAATTACTTCAACTTCCGCAAAATGAATGAGCCATAGAAATGAATTACAGGCCAGAATTAATTTTCCATGAAAATGAAAGGGATGCGTTGGATAAACTTAGGTGAACATCAGGCCAGAATCCTTATTTAACTATTTTTTTTTCACTTGCTTCGTTTTTGAAACTGGACATTTTCCAGACCCACAGCTGCCCATCTACAGAAATGCATTCACATTTTTCACATGGTTATGGATGATCCATCGATCTAGCCAGTAGAGGCTGGTATGCTATTTAAGCTCAGGAAATGTCAAGTGAACTTTTGATCGATACCAGAAAACCAAATGCCATTAGGGACTTGGGCTGTGACTATAAAAACTGGTCCCTGCCAAAGTGGGGGAGAGTAGGAAAGGACAGATTATTCAGAACTTCTCACTGAAATTAACTGCTCACACCTTTCCACCTTCACCCCACTTCAGTTCCTTCTTCTCCACAGTGTCTATGATGCTTGAGGTAATGACAATGGTGTCAATGTCTCTCAGAATGTACTTAGTGAAAAAAGGAGAAGCATCCATTTTGTCCTTCCCCAGGCTGTTAATCCGCTGGAAATTGTATACAAAGTGATAACTATATGTGCATATGTCAGTTTTCTAGTGGGAGGCTCTTGTGGGCTTCACACAGCTTTTTAAAGGTTAGCAATCTAGATAAATGTGCTGCACAATTAGCCTGCTAACGTGGAGATAAAGGTGGTGATTATAAAGGATGTCGGTATGTTACCAACAGACTAAGTGGATCTGTGTCCTTTTGGCAGATACTGGTAGTCTCCCATGAGTGGAGGCCGAACTGTTCATAGGTCTCCTTCTCCCACAATCTTGCTACCAGGTGAATGTTACAATGAAAAGAACTCTGAGACAGAATTCTGTTATACATACAAATGTCTGTTAACAAGCAGGGACTGAAAGTACAAAAAAAGAATATGCCATCTGCCAAAAGAAAACAGCAGAAGGAGAAATTATTGAGAATCTAATTGGGCTGGGAGTGCTTGCAGGACTGTGTGACAGTCCTCAGTATATGTACAGTGAATACACACACACACACACACACACACACACACACACACACCCTTAGCCACATACCATTTGAAAGGGCCAAACCGCTTCAATAGGACAATTGCCCCCACTGCAGTTTAGCCAAAAAAATTTATTTTGCCCAATATTATTGAATAATGTGACTCTGAATCCCATGGAATACATATACATTGAAAACTTTAAAAAGTTAGAAGTAAATTGAATATGACAGAGATAAAGAAAAGAGTAATTTTAAGTGACAGACATACTAAGTAGAAAAAAATTGTTAAGAATAATAACTAGATTGAATTTAGAAAACAGTTCAGGAAGAAAAATGCCTGTATTTTAATTGTTCAGTAGTGGGAAAAGTATATATCAAAAGAAAGCTAAGCAGGAGGCATGAGCACCACAGAGAGGGGGGTGTTTTAGAGCTGGTCATGTAAACAGCTTTATCACAGTGGATGGCTTTACAATAGGACAATGAGCTATAGGTGACCAGGATATGCCACCTTAAAGTATGCTACTTTGGCATAAGGATTATTTTGAGCTGGAGGTAAATGGGAATCCACAGATGCAGAAAAAGGCCTTCCCAGGGCTTCCTTTATCTGACCAAAAGCAGAAACTTCTGAAAAATTAAGACTTCCATGAATCTTCTATCTTGGAGAAGTTTTATGGCTGTGAAGAAATGGAAAGTCAGCACAGAAATGAACCTGCACAAACCAATCTTATTTCATTAGTTTTCCTCATCTATTTTTCTTTCACAGTTTGCTGTTCTTGAAAACCTAAAATCTTTTCCTTTCTCTTCTCCCTTCTTTACAGATTTATTGGTCTTTATGAAGACGCTATAAGAAGCCCAAGTCCTAACCACTCCTTTGAGTCCCTCTTCATTTTGATTTCTCTTACTGCATGTTTTAATAAATGGCTCATCGCTTGTTAATCTGTGTTTTGTTAGTCTAATTTTTTAGGACCCCAGCAGTAACACCAGGAAGGTAGAAGGAAAAATAACTTTTTTTTGAACTACAAGAGGAGAAAAATTTCTTCTCTACACTCTTAGGGTTTTTGGCAAGGCCTAAGGAATCAAACTGACATAAGATGGATTAATAAGATAAAAACATACACATTTATTTTATGTGATTTATTTTCTCTTCCTCATAAGGAAGAGAAGACCCAAAGAAGAAGTTAAACACTTATATAATGAATTGGAGAAAGTATAGTAAATTATGAAAACATGACAAGACAAAGGGGCTTGGATTATGGCAGTTAACAGTAGAAAAGTAACTAGAAAGATAAAAGTTAGTATAACAAGGTTTGCTTGTACAGATTTTTCTGTTTCAAGTCCCCATCTCTAGTGATAAAAGTGTTACTTTCTTTCTTCCTGGTATAGGGAGCACATCTCCTATATGGTGATTTCACCTCTTTCTTTTGGGAAGAAAAAGCAAAGGTCAGAATGCTCTTCTTGCGTCTGTTGTTTTCCAAATGACTTTAGCTCAAAATAATTCTTATGCCAAAGTGGTACTTTTTTGAGCAGGGAATATTCTGCCACTCTTCATCCTCTATAGAACTAATAATTAAAGTATGGCTAGTATTATAATAAAATGAATGCAGGGGAAAAGTGTTCAAAGTCCAGCCACCTGGGGCATAAGGATGTATGGTTTTAAAATGCCGGAAGTATGATACAGTAGTGGATTCTTCACAGAAGTCCTTCTTATTTCCAGTGAGTGGAAGCTCACAGTCCAAAATATAGTGTCCGTATTTACAATGGCCTCAAAGAGAGCTGGAAAATAATAGGCCAGGCCTATGATAATAACACCAAGTTATTCTCTAGGGTGTTGTCTCCATAGAGCAGTGTGCAGCAGTGTGATCTGAAACTCCTCTAGGCAAGATGTCCATACATTCTCCCATGGGTACAGACCTGATTTGACTTTGTGTGTTACTAAGATTCTCAGCCAAATCTGAATTCCGAGAAAGCAGGGACTATGGGAGGCTCAAAGTCTGAGAGACTGGGTTGAAGACCCTCATGAGAATTAAATTTCTTCCTGAACCTGTTGAACACCCTTAGCCTCTAAACCATCAGGGCTGTCTACATTTCTGACATCTCGTGCATTTAAGATTGAAGCATGTGTTTACAAGTAGCTGTTAGTGTCACGCAGCATGAGAGCACAGAACCCATGGACTTCATAGTGCAGCCTCTATTTTTTATACTCATCTGGGTTTGAGCAAGCACAGTAGATCTGAAAACTTAATAAACTCTTTGTGTTCTCAACTTATTTAGCTTCTCTATGAGCAATGGGAGACTTACCAAACGTTTCCCTTTTTAATCTGGTAGCCTTGGAAATATATAACTAGATTTTGACCTCAAATTTTTCATAAAATATTCACAGCATTAAAAAAGAATTAAATAGTTGACATAAACAGAGAAAAATTAACTTATTGTAGCATCTTTCCCTCATCTTATGGATCCAGTGGTAGAAAACTAGACAAGCATATAGTCAATCCCATGTGACTCTGTGTTTATGTACAGTTTAGGTAATTGTGTGTAAGAAATTAGGTGGATTAAAGGAGAACAATACCAAATGTGTAATCAATTAGAAGAAATTATTGTTCCAAGAATACATGCTTCTTTAGAAAATATTACAAAGGTTTTTATTTTATAAATAAAGTTAACAGTATTGTAACATTAGAGATCCTGGAGCAAACTCAAACTTCAAAATTTATTAGAAATGCATCTTTTATATTCAACTGGAGAAGAATGTTTTAATTATAAGATAATAGAATACAGCCATGATCAATTTATTATCACTCACTAGCTCTTTTCTCTTCCAACATTCCTAATTTTTAAATTCATAAATATTTCAAGAGCCAAGTAATACATCTGTTTCTTATTTATGTACATTTTATTTGTTGTGATGTTTAATACAAGCTATTAGAATTTCCAGAAGCTCTTAACTTTTATGGAGGACATTACGGTTTCCTTTTTCCTTTTGAATAAGGGTGGGGTGCTTTAACAAGGGGAAAAAAACAATTAGAATCTTCAAAGTTTCTAGTTTAATTTGAAATTCAAACTCGAAAACTTCAAGTAGATTTTGAAAGCTGGCCGTAATGCGCCCTTCCAGCATTGTACTTAAGTATCTCAAGATGTCTTATTTTCCAGTCCATGGTTACATTTTGGGAGGCTTCTTTTTAATGTGAAGATATATGTTTCATTAAATCCTATGATTTTATTACACAGTGGGAATCCTTCTCAAATTAAGTTTGAAAACTCAAATAGAAACTCAGAGCCAAGTTTTAGAAAAGAAATTCTTGAACCAGTCCAGAGATGAATTAACTTTCTTTGCGAGAGTCTAACCCTAACTTATTTTCAGTGGTTTAATCAATATAAAATGGATTCAGCAACTCTAATGTGAAAAAAAAAAAAAAGAAAGAAATGTATTACTTGTTTCTAATTCAAACAATGCAGACTGGCTCCTGGGATCAGATAAGCAAAGTCAAACATGTCATCAAATGCTTTATTCATTTCATGGGCTGATGGCTTTTTCCACTAGTCTTTTCCCCCCTTAGCCACCAAATGATTTAGATGAGTTATAGGACATTGTTTAATGTTTCTTAATAATCTCTTAAATTAATCTACTGCTTGCAAATCAGATGCCCATGAAAAGGTTGAAGAATTAACAGGCAAATGAATATTAATCTTCTGAAAGTAAGCAGATGTGCCCTCAACAGTAGAATATGCTGCATCACATTCAGATCTTTACTCCAATCTCCTCTCTTTGGTTAAGACTTCTATAATTATTTCATTAAAAATAATATAATGATTCATGAACATGCCTTTTCTCCTTTCAAAGGGATACATCTCTTATGTAGAATCCACCTAGAGTCTGAAAAGCTTTGAGGCTGAGGGGACGGCAGAGCTGTAACAGCAAAGTTATAGTAAAGTCAAGTGGTGAGAAAGGTGACTTGAGTAATAGCACTGATGACTCAACTGGTGCACGGCTGGAAGAGAGGTGAACAGAGGTTTCGAAGATACAATGACTTAAGAGTTAAAACTTAAGAATGCTTGTTCTGCTCCTTGCATTGTTTGAGAACTTTACATGTATTAATTGATATAATCTTCAAATCAATGTTATGAGGTTACTACTTTTACTTTCTTATTTTTATGTAAATAAGCCAAAGCAACGCAAGGTTGCAGGTCCAAGCTCATGCAACCAGTCCACAGTGGAGGTTGGGTAGAAATCCCAACATTCTGGTTCAAGAGTCTGCACACCTATCTGTCATATCATGTTGCATGTCATGGCTTTTGGAGATATATTTAAGAATGAAGGAGTTAGCTTTTCTAAATATGATGAATTTGGTTTTTCAAATGCCTAATGAAAAAAAAAGCAGAGATATTTTCCTGTGACTCCCTGTGTTTAGTGTGTTCTTTCAATACAAATTATTATCATCCTCTTACAAATGGACAAACTGAGGGACAGAAGGTTTATCCAGCCAGTCAAAACCTAAGTAAAAATTGAAGTCTGAATGTTGGATATCATATAAATAGTCCAAAAAACTTAAGAAGGACAGTCAGGGTTTGCAAACAATACATTATTTCCACATAGTAGCAGCAAGATGATAATGAAAGCTTTACAACAAAAGTGCCATAAAATAAGAACGCCCCAACAGATGCCTGTGAGAATAGTGACTGTAATTACCAACAAACACAACTGCTAAAGAAACAAAGTCATTGAAACAACAATGTTTGTGTATTGTAGGAAATAAGGGAGTTGATTTTTTGTTATTAATTGGGCTGCTATTTTAGTGTAATGAAGAATGATCTGAATTCAGGGGAAATGCCATGAGAACGTCCACAAAGGTCCAGATGTAGTTTCCATCTTGAGGATGGAAGGTAATTCCTCTTCCAGGGGTAGAGGTGCTTCTGTCTGTTTTCTCATTTGTTTCCCTCCTTCTACCTCTGTGAAGAGAGTCAGAAGGCACTAAATCACACCCTGAGTTACCACTGCTTGCCTGGTCTAAAGTAAGCTTGTTTCGATACATTTCTAGAAATATTCTGATTATATTTTGTGCTGTTTTTGACTCCGTGAAAACAGAGAATATATGTTTGCTTTAAAGAAATGTCCCAGCACAGGCCTCTAGGTACAACTGCAGGGCCCAACGGGAGCATATGGTTGTCAAATTCTAATGATTTGGCACCTTGGAATGAAAACAATCCCCACGCGCACGTTTTCTGTTTGTGGTTGCAGCCGCACTGCACCACCACTCCCACTTCCCCAAGGGAACACCTTCAAAGGTGATAACTGGCTTTCCCATGCCTCACACTTACTTTCCTGGAGGGAGGTAAACTATGAGAAGTCTCTCTCACACTCTCTTCCTCATCTCATGCTCAAAAGGCAATGAGACCTCAGAAAGTTGACAGGATCAAATGAGTTCAGCAGTTTAAAGCATCTAACATAGGAACTGGCTCAGAGAAAGTGCCAATCCAAGAAGTTACCTCCATACTGCACATTTTCTTCCCCAGCACCTCACCTGGGGTTAATGTGAGAAAACGTCAGTTAACCAAAACAGCCCAGATTCCCGCTGTGGTTTTAACATAGTCGGCTCATTGATTTATTTTTCATTTAGTTTAATAGACATAACTAGCTAACCCATCAAATTAGTTCTTGAGGTCCCAGGAAAAAGTGTTATACTGATGTGATATAACCTATAAATGAGGTTTCTGGATCCTGTTAATTCTCCCTCCACGGTGACACAAAAATATTTGAGTAATAATTTTATATTTGTTTCTTAGTATGGTAATCGAATGTAGACACAGAAAGGAATTATGTGCATATGTGTATGGTTTTCATGTGTTCTTTTTCAGCTTCCAATATTCACTGTGATGTTTCTTCTCCAGCCGTGCTCTCAGTTCTTTGGGGTGTGATAAGGATGATGTGTACGCATGAGTATGTGGGGTAGCGGGGGTAGAAGAGCCAGGATACAGAGTTTTTGTGCCTAGTAAACTTGGGTAAACAAGCAGAGAAGAAAAAAGCTAGTCACTGCAGGTGAAAGAAGCCCCAGGAGGCTCCTCTTGAAAAATATCTTCCCACTACATATAATCAAGTGGAGACTTGTGGTTTTTTTCTAAGCTTCTCTATTAAAATGCAAAACACACTTCTGTTTTTTTACTTTAACGCAGGCATGTCTAAATAAAATATTTTCCAGCCCCTTCATTTTACTTGTGAGGAAACCAAGGCCTTGAGAGACAGAATGACTTGCCCGTGCCATGCAGCCGGTTAGAGGGAGGAGGCTGAACTAGAACATAGTTCCCCGAATAGCCAGTCTGGTACTTTGTCTCAACTTCTGCTTGGCATTGTTAATCTGACTGAGTTACAGGAATAACTTGAGATTGTGGGTTCAGAATATAAAGTTGAGCATGCTGAAATGATAGCGAGCATTTCACAAATGGTGGTATACAGTACAATCATACACTTCTCTTTCCAAGTCCATCAAGGACCTCCATGTTGCTAAGTCCAATGGATAATTCTCTGTGCTTATCTTAATAGAATTTTGAACCACAGTTGAGCTAGCTGGTCACTGGCTCCTTCATCTTAATTCCAGCACACCACACTCTGATTTAACCTGGTTTCCCGCTCCTTCTCATCCTCTTTTCCTAACTTATTTGCTGATTCCTGAAGTCTAATTACTGGACTTTTCAAAGCTTTGTCTTCCAACATCCTCTCGTCTCTGTCTGTCTACACTCACACTGTAGGTGAGCTCATTCAGTCCCATCATCATCTATATATTGATAACTTTCAAATCTATGCCTCTCCCTTAAATTCAAGATCCATATGTAACTGTTTATTTGACATCCCCACTTAGATATCTGTTTGGCACATCAGAGTTAAATGTTCAAAACTGAACTCTTTTCCTTTCAGTGACCCACATAGGAAATGGCATAAGATTTATTCAGTAGCTCGTGTAAAAAACCTTGGTGGCCATTAGTATTTCTAATGGTTTCTACCAGTCCCCACCAACACCCCAAATATCCTGACACTGTCGGTGTCTCACAACTCCTCCACTATCATCAAAATAAATGAAGTCACCATCATCTCCCCCTTGGAATGGAACAATTTCATTGTTTTCGTCTTCCTGTTTCTCTTGCTCACCACGTTTTATTCTTCACACAGCAAATGATTCTTCAAAACTCAACTCAGGTCATTTTACTTCCCTGCTCAAAACTACTCTCTCACAGTTTTCTGTTATTCCTAGGGAAAATAACAACACAATCCTTACCATAGCCCACAGGGTCCCACATTACTCAGACCTTGGCTACGTCTCTAACCTTGTGACTGCCAATGTACTTTTTACCCATGGAGATTCAGCAATATTGACTGGTTTAGTGCCTTTCAGATATGCCATGCATGCTCATGACTCAACTTGATATGAAACTGCATTGTTAAAGACAGAATGACCATTCAAATAGGTTGACAGAATAAATATTCAAAATCAAGATAAGGGTTCAACCTCGAATTAAGTGTTAAAGTTAACAGAGCTTAAGAGAAGTATGCACAGTCTTAAAAAACAATGAAACAAGTAAAATATTTGACATCATTATAACTGATAATTAACTGGACTTGAAGAATAAAGGAAAGAAGGAATCAAAGGTGATCCTCAGGTTTTTCATGTGGTCATCTGGGAGAGTGGTCATGTTCAATTTACCTACTTGGGGCCAACTAGCATTCTAGAAGCTAATAGTATCCTCAGTTAAAGGAGTAATAAATTACTGCACAGAAGCATAAATACTTCAAAAATGAGTAACCTACTTACAAGAAGACCTCAA
Organism: Aotus nancymaae; assembly: GCF_030222135.1. Lineage (NCBI taxonomy): Eukaryota > Metazoa > Chordata > Mammalia > Primates > Aotidae > Aotus > Aotus nancymaae. The sequence continues at coordinate 52,159,829 of NW_026988425.1, read as the reverse complement.
GGTATCTTCATTTAAGTTAGGATATATTAATAGAATTACTTAAAAACTCAAAAAATTATTTTCAATTTTGTTGGACCAAATTAAGCTAGATTGAATTTTTCTAAAGCAATTAGAATAGCAAAGGTAGATTTTGCCACTGTTGTATCCATTAAACAGATGCAGTTGGGGTTATACTGTTGATTTCTGGCAGTTGAAAGAAGACTCTGATCAGATTGATTACTCTTCATTATTGATTGAGGTTGGACGGGGCGGTGGGGGCATTCGTCAGTACTTGAATGCGCCACTCTCCTGTTCTGTGTCATGAGTATGATTGAGCAATACCTGAAAAATAAATATTAATTAAAGTCCAGAGCTGTCATTTAGAGACTTTTAAAATGTATTTGTAGCCTAGTGCACCTTCACTTTAATAGACAATGATGATTTGCTTTCGCAATTAGGAAATACGAACAACAGACCAAAATGTCACTTCTATAGTTGGAAGGGCTTGCGTCCAAAAGACTTAGTTGGTTAATTGGAAAAAGAGACACTAGGCTATTGTCTTAATTCTTATCTTGGCTTGAGGAAGTGATGAGGGGAGACAAATTAGGATTGGAAAGTCTTTCTGTGCCGTCTTTTAGACTTTCCATAAAACTTCTTTCACCACTGTAATTCATTTCATTCTCTGCCCATATCAGTGTCAAACTGACTGCCTCTTTCCAGGAAATCTGTCATCCTGGTATTATCAGTCTTTTAAATTTTAGCCATACAAATAGAAGTAAAGTGGTATCTCATTATATTTACTTCTTTAACAAGCTGTTTTGAATTTTATAGAAAAAAAGCAAAAGTAGTACAGATACCCCATATCAAGTTTCTCTCATTATTAACATCTTGCACTGATAAGGTACATTTATCACAATTAATGCAACAATAATGACACATTACTGTTATACAGTTCATACTTTATTAAAATATTTTTGGCTTTTACCTAATGTCCTTTTCTTGTTCCAGGATCTTACTCAGGATTCTGTACTACATTTAGTCGTCATGACAGTTCTTATTTTTGTTGACATTTAAAGTTTTGAGGAGTACTGGTCAGGTATTTTGTAGAATTTCTCTCAATTGGGAGAAGAAGACCAGAGTTAAAGTGCCATTCTCATCCATTTGTATCAGGATACATATTATCAACATGACTGGTCACACTAAAGTTACTCTTTTTATGCCTCTTCCCATACTGAATTATACTTTTTGGAAGAAAGTTACTGTGTGCAGCTTATATTTACATTTAAGAAACAGGAAGTTACACTGTACCTAGAGTGGGGAGTATCTACATAAATTATTTGGTATTCTTCTATATAGGTTTGTTTTTTCTTTCTATTGATTTACTTATTTATTTATATGAGTACATGGATGTTCATTTTACACTCTGGGTTATTCTCCAATGCTTCTGTAGTTCTTTTCTGCTCAGATCAGATTGTTCCAGTTTGGGATGTTATGAGCTATTTCAGCTGTGTTCCTATGTCTCTTTGTCTTGCCCCCATCATATTGCATGTATGTGTGTGCATGTGAGCATGCAGTGAACATTTCATTACTTTCTGCCACAATAAGATGTTCCAGGCTTATCTTGCATACACCCTGCTTCAGTCCTAGAATTAGCCCCTCCAGTCCTAGAATTAGCCCTTTCTTCAAAAAGTCCTAGTTCCTTTCATGGAGAAGTTATTAGAAACCAAGACCTGGCACTGGGTGTGCTAGTTGCCACTGGAGTGTTGTTGCTTCTAGACTCTTTCAAGTAACAGAGCAAGGAATCTTTGTGTATAGAAACCTGTATAAATATTCTTCATATATGTATTTGCATCTCTATTAAGCTTAATTAAATATAGATATTAATTGGAATCTATAAGTTAAAGTTTACACAGATGTCTCTAATTCCAGCCCATTAACACATGGACTGTCCTAGTCTCCTCCCCTTGTTTATGTGTAACTTCCTAATCCTACAATGAGAAATCTGACTTCCATCATGAGCCATCCATTTACTTAGTTATGCAGTTCCAGTATACATATATAGCAATTTCAGAATTTTTAATTCATACTCCCATTAAAAATAACTTTATTAAATAAGTATAGATTTTTGCCTTTAGTCTTACAGATTTCTCCCATTTAAAACTACTTAGGTCAAGACATTTTCCTCCTGCCTTTCAGTAAGATTGTTTGATACATTTACAATACACATAAGTACTTTTAAAAAATATTCTGCATTCCATCCTAGGTTCCTCCAACCACGTTTTTTTAGTTTTCTGATACATTAAGATTCACTCTTCGTGTTATAAAGTTCTATGAGTGTTCACATATACCTAGTGTTGTAAATATGCCATTATGCTCATACAGAATAGTTTCACTGCCCCCAACTTAGTGGCTTAAAACAACACAGATTTATAATATTATAGTTGTGCAGGTCAGAAGTCTAAGTTGGGTCTGACTGGGTGAAGATTAAGGAGTCAGCAGGGCTGTTTTCCTTCTGGAGTCTCTGGGGGAGAATACATTTTCTTACCTTTCCCAGCTTCTAGAGACTGCCCGTAGTCCTAAGCTTAGGGACCCCTTCTTCCATGTTTAAGGCCAGAAATGTCACACACAGTCTTCCTCAGGCTGCATCTCTCTGGTTCTCCTTCTCTTACCCAACTTCCACTTTTAAGGAACTGTTTATTACACTGGGCCCAACCAGATAATACAGTGTAATATCCTTTGCTAATCACTAATCATGCCATCGGATTAGGAACTTAGCATGACATCTGTAACCATAATTGCCATTTGCTGTGTAGCCTAACATCCACTGGTTCTGGGAATTAGCACATGGGCATTCTTAGAGGCCATTGTTTTACCTACCACAGCATTTAATTGTTGCAGTACCATGTGTTAGGTCATTTGTTGATAAGAATCTCTTTTCTTCATTGAATTGCTTTTGTACCTTTGTCAAAAAGAGTTTACTATGTTTGCATAGACCCACTGTGGTTTTTATTTACATTTTCTTGGCAACCAATAATGTTAAAGCACTTTTTCATGTACCATTATGATAACGTCTGTGTGAGGTACTTATTTCTTTTGTGGGAAGTCTTTTTCTCATGTTTCCCCTTTTTGTTGCTTGTCTTTTTCTTATTGGTTTATAGTTTTGCATTGATTCTGCATCCAAGTCTTTTGTTAGGGATGCATATAAAATATTTTCTCCTCCTCTATGGCTTGCCCTTTCACTTTCTTAATAATGTCTTTGGATAAGCAGAAATTTTAATTTTGATGAAGTCCAAGTGGCTATTTTTGCTTTCTGTATGATTACTCTTTGTATGTGTGTGTATGTCCCGTTTCAGAAATCTTTTGTCTCCCTTGAAGACATTGAGATATTTTCCTATTTTCTTCTACAGCAGCACTGTCTGATAGAAGTATAATGTGAGCCACAAAAATGAGCCGCAGATGTAATTTTAAATGTTCTAGTAGTCACTGTAAACAAAAGTAAAAAGAGACAGATAAATCAATTGTAATAATTTATTTTGTTTAACCCAAGAGATCAAAATTTTGTAATTTCAAAATCTCATCTATACATATATAACTAATGAGTTAGTTTTCTTTTTTCTGTGTACTAAGTACTTTTTTAAGAAAGAATCCGTGTATATTTTAGACTCACAGCACATCTCAGTTTGGACTAACTGAATTTGATATGTTCAATAGCTACATGTGTTTAGTGGCTACAATATTAAGATAGCATGGTTTCAGAGGCTTTCTTGTTTTAGCTTTTAAATTAAGGTCTATTATCCATCTTTAAATAGTTGTGTGTATGCTATGAGAGAGAGGTCAAAGCTCATTGTTTAATATAAATACCTGGTTGCTCCAACGCCAGGTATTTGTTGGTGTTGACAACAAAAGAAAGGCTTTCCTTTCCTCATTCAATTATATTAGCTCCTTTCTTGAAAAGCAAGTAAAATGTGTATGCTATATTCTCTATTCTGCTCTGTTGGTCAACTTACCTGTTCTTGTGCCAGTATCAGATCATCCTTAATTATTGAAGATTAAAGTAGATCTCAAAATATGGTAGTGTGAATCCTCCAATTTTGTTTTCAAGTTTGCCTCTGCTGGCTTGTACCTTCTGCATCTTTGTACATACTTTAGAATAAGCTTCACAAATATTTACTAAAGCCTTTTTAGATTTTGACTGGTAGGGAGCATTGTTCTTTGAACTCTGACAGCAGCAATTATTATTACCTCCAATAGTTAAAAGACATGTAGTTACAGAAATTGAAGCCTTTCTGTATAATTGACCTTAACCAACTATTTTCCTTTGACTTGTAATGCCAGGTGAGAGCACACAGAGATTATCATTGCCAAATAAGCAAGAGTGTGGATGAAGAAAACAAAGAAAAGCTGACATACACTAGATTACACGGAACTTTCAAAATCGTCTTTTAAGAGAGTCACATCATAAAAAACCATGATAAATAATAAATTACAACAAATATATTTTTTAAAATATATATGGTTGTGTGAAGGGTGTCTGTGTGTAATATGGTTTGAATATTTTTGTCCCCTTAAAAATTCATCTGTTGGAAATTTAACCCCTAATGTTCAGTGCTGGCACCTGGAGCCCTTGGGTGTTTAGGTCACAAGGGCTGTGTCCTCATGAAAGGATGAATGCTGTTATGAAAAGGGCTTGCAGGCGTAGGTTTGCTCTCTCTTGTTCTACCACGTGCAGTCATAACAAGAAGACGTCACCAGGTGCTGCCATCTTGATCTTGAACTTTTTAGCTTTCAGAATTATGAGAAATATTTTTATGTTGTTTATAAATTACTGAGTCTCAGATATTCTGTTACCAGCAGCACAAGATAGACTAAGGCCACATAACTTCTAAAAATACTGATTTATTTTTATTACCATGTACTCTACATTTTTTAAGGTGGAAACATTTACCAAAGGAGATTGCATAATTGTCACAAAAAATAAGTTAAAAAACAAAAGAATTTCTACGGCTTAATAAACTATTGCAGTGAAATCTAGTTCATTCTCCATTTTGTCCAATTACATTGACATTCCTTTATATTTGCAGAAGAGTGATAATTCAAGAGTATAATACCGATCCTGAGAGACTAAATGATTCTTTCATGTATATATTCATTTACTCAACACATTAAATGCCTCCTAAGGGTCAGATGCTTTGCTTGGCTGGTTTTTTTATTTTTTTCTGAGAATTTGGACATCAGAGAAATATTGTTGTTAATTCAATTTTAAGCATATTTGAATTTATTTTCCTTGAAAATTCATAATCCATGTATACTGTTTAAATAACTCTCTATTAGCCTGATTCCTCTAAACCCCCTGGATCAGATTACACACTAGAACAATCTTTTTCTCTTTGGGATGAAAGAAGGACTTCTTAGAAATTTGTAGAGGTTTTGACTCTATACTTTTAGAAGGTAAGAGTTAAAAGTGATGGTAGAAAAATAATCTTCCTTGTCTGTTTTCTAGTTCTGGCATAGTTCCAATTCAGAAGGCCAGTCCTGAAAGCAATCATAGAAGAGAATGTGATTCTTAAACTTTTATATGCCTGAGCATCACCAGGAGACTTTTCTTAAAAAGCCCATTCTTTGTCCCACTCTCAGAAATTCTGACTCATAAGACTGGAGTGGGACCTGAGAATCTCCGTCTTAATAAATGCTGCTTATGATTCTTTTCCTCAAATTATAAACATTATTGTGTATTGACTGTGACTAAGACAAGAAAGGAACTGAGCTAGGTCCGTGGGATAATGTTCGTCTTGTCATGGTGCTTACTTCTAGGAGACGAGACAGGACAGAGAGGAAAAGGGCATGACATTCACCGAGACCCCACACTGCACCAGTGGCCTACATGTTTGCAGTTCTCATGCACTAAGTGTTCCAAAGAAATAGCATGCAGGGATTCCTAGGACCAAGGGGCTGGGGCAGGCAGTGGCCACTTTCACAGGGAAGTGAGCTTGGTTGGTCAGAGAGAGTCAGAGAGTATTTTCTGTGGGAGTTGGGCTTGGAGGGGCTTCAGAGGAATTGTGGTCTCTGCAGGAGCATCACAGAAACACTGTAACAGGCCATCCAGTCAAATTTCACAGCATGATTCTATGTCCCTTCCCTTTTCCCCATCCCATTCTTTCACAGCAGTAGACCACCCAAAAACAACCTACTGTGTCCCATCACTTCTGGTGATTTTTAAAGTAGTTTAAGAAATTCTGCTGTAAGTTTTGAGTCAGTAGGCAAGGGAAGTACTTTGCTCAGCCTTACCAACTTGCTTCTCTTGTAATTTTTCTAGGACTTTTTTTTTTTTTTTGGCTCTTCATTTGTTTTTTGTTCTAAGGGAGGAATCATAGGAAATGTCACTGTTTTGTGTCATTGGAGCCTCCAATTTAGAAACAGAATGCAAAATAGGGGAAGAGATGGGATGCATTTACAAGAACATAAATGGCCAGTGTTCTTGCAAGCAGAAGCAGTCTCGGCCTTAGCAACATAGAACAATGGGAATGCTTTCTACTTAATATGGCTCTTGCTTGCAGAGAGACAACATGTGCTCTTGAAAATATTCCATCACTTATGAATTCCAACAATTCACAATAGGTTTATGAAATAGCCAAGAAAAGCAGAAAGCACAAAAAATAGTAAAAATTTCCCTGACTAAATTAGTCACACCATTCTTACTTAGCCTGTAAAATTGCTCTCAGGTTAATGCATTTGTCCTGACAGCTTTTACTGAATAATAATAAATAACAAGTACCTGCAGAATACCATTTATTTCCACCTTATTTCAGAAAAACCGTAACTCAGCAACCTCTAGATTAATAGGAGATTACATTTCAGCAGTGCTTGGAACACCACACAACAATATTTTAGGGGGTGCATAGGAAGACAAAAATGTGATCCAAGTGAAATTACGAGTATATTTTAAGATGCCCAAATCTAATCAACACATTGAAATTTTACCAAGATTGTTAACTTTCCTGGTTATTCAATAACCCAGAAATTTGCCTTATTTTCCTTCTTCTTATGTAAACAGTAGTGAAGGACATTTTTATGCCTTCCTAGCTTCAAAACAAAATGCAATCATTTACGGTATTAGCAAGAACTTAAGCTTGATGAGTTGGGATAGCTCCCAATTCCTTGTACCTTCACTTACTTGAATCTAAGGTCTACAAGCAAGAATGTTTTCTTCTGAAATCCTGTCAACACAGTGTGACAGTCATAAACAAGACTGCAGTCATGTAAGATGTTAATTAAGATCAGAAGTAGGCTGACAGCTTCCTGTCACATTTCCCTGTGCTCTTCGTAGATCTCAGATGACACTGAAAAGCAAGTCGTGGTTCATAAAGACGTTCTGCCCATTCCTGCCCACCCTGAGCTGTTAGGTTAAATTATACACACTGTGCAGTATAGAAAGCAGCAAATTTACAGAAATTCAGAATTCCTTTAGGCATTCTAGGTGGTTTTAGACCTAGAATGCATCTGTAATTCAAACCTTCCATGGAACTCACTTTTCTCTGAGGTCAAGCCGATAATGTCCTACATGCTTAGCAACACTGTCCTGAAATGGAATTCCTCTGAGACACTTCCTATCACAGAATTGATGTTACAATGATAGTAGACACGACAATTTGTAATCTCACTCCAGTTACCTGACGGGAAAAAAATAGTAAATACAACATCCATCAACATCTGATGTTCTATTTTATGTTGCACATACGAAATTCAGGTAGAAAATTCTAAGCCTTTAGATCATCTTTAATTATTTCGTTACAATTCAGCTCTACCTAGAATAGTTTAAATCAGATAATTTTTTAAAGTTATGTTGTTTTAGGGGCTCTGGATCTTTCTCTGAGTTTAAACCCCAGCTCCACTCCTGAATAACTTGTAGATGAGGTAGAGATTTCTTCATATATAGAAGCTGAAAAACTGATTTTCCTACTGGTGTAAAAAAATTTTTTTTGCAGGCCGGGTGCAGTGGCTCACACCTGTAATCCCAGCAATTTGGGAGGCCTAGGTGGGAGGATCATCGGGTCAAGAGATCGAGACCATCCTGGCCAACATGGTGAAACCCCATCTCTACTAAAAAATACAAAAATTAGCTGGGCATGGTGGCATGCACCTGTAGTTCCAGCTACTTGGAAGGCTGAGGCAGGAGAATTGTTTGAACCCAGGAGGCAGAGATTGCAGTGAGCCGAGATTGCGCCACTGCACTCCAGCCTGGCGCCTGGCGACAGAGCAAGACTGTCTCAAAAAAAAAAAATTTTTTTTTTACCATATACTAGTTTAAAAGAAACACAGTTTTATTTCCAAATAAAACTGTGAATACTAAAACTCACTAGATAAGACTTACTTGTTTAATCCTTACAGAGGCCATTTCTATATAAGGAAAAATTACCTTTTAAAAATACCATTTACAATAGCATCAGAAATATCAAATACTTAGGAATCAATTTAATGAATGGTTATTGATTTTATATTGCCTATGTTATATTGCCTGTATTATATAGGTATTGCCTATCTTTAAAAAATGCATTTAAAATAATAAATATCTCTAAGTACTAATTTAGCTACATCCCAGCACTTTGAAATATTGTATTTTCATAATTCAATTGAAAATATTTTAAAATTTTCCCTGTGATTTTTCTCTTGACTAATGTGTTATTAAGGAATGTGCTATTTAATTTCTAAAGGTATTAAATATGTTATTATTATAGCTTTTCAATTTAAATTTGTTGTGATTAGGTAGCATATGATATAACATTTCAGCCTTTCATATTTATGAAGATTTGTTTTAGCCCCAGCATATAGTTTAACTTGGTAAATTTTCCATGTGTAGTTGATAAAAAAAATATACACTCACAAGTTGGGTGTAGTACTCTATAAATATCAGTTAGGTCAAGTTGGTTGATGGTATTCAAGTTTTCTCTATTATTACCAATTTTTTGGTCTACTTTCCTATTAGTTACTGAAACAGAGGTTTTAAAATATCTAACTATGTGTGTATTTATCTATGTTCCCTTTATCTCTGTCAGTTTTGATTCATATATGTTAAAGCTCTATTTTTAGGCACATATAGATTTACAATTGCTATGCTTCAATATATTGTCCTTTTCATTAAACTATCCCACTTTATCTCTGGTAATGCTGCTGGTCTTGATGTCTAATTATGCTGCTACTAATTGGACCACTCTAGCCCTATTGTGCTTGATATGTCCTTTTTGTAAAGTTTAGTCAGTTCTGTTAATACTGTCTTTCTAGAGAATGCATACTTGGCTCTTGCATTTTTATTCCTTCTGAAGATTTCTACTTGTAATTGTAATTATTAATATGGTTGGATTTAAGTATATCTTTTAGCTATTTGTTGTCTCTATTTTTAAATCTGTTTTTATTTATTGTTGTTATTCTTTTACTTCTTTTCTTCTCTTCATTTTTCCCTATTTATTTCCTTCAGTCTGAAAAACTTCTCTTAACAATTCTTGTAGTAAAAATCTACTGGAAGTGAATCATCTTAAATTTTTTTTCTGCTTATGTATGTATTGGAGCCTAATTTTTAGAAGTAGTTTAATGAACACTTAATTCAGTGTAGACAACTTTTATTTTGGAGGGGGAGACACTTTAAAGATAATTGCATTGACTCTTGGTCTCTGTAGCTATTCTATTTCTATATCTATGTATCTCTCTGTATCTGTCTATCTACCATCTTTTGATTCTTATTGCTTTTGATATTTTCTCTTTATTTATTATTTTCAACAGTTTGGCTAAGATGTTCCTATTTGTTGATTCCTTTGTTCTTATTCTGCTTGTGGTTTCCTGAGCTTCTTGGATCTATATATTTGCCATAAAAATTGAGGAAGTTGGGAGTATTTCTTTTCTGCCCCATTTGCTTCTTTCCTGAGAGTTAGCTGGTGGTATGTTTAATTACATAAAATCTTGTCCCTTTTTGAATTTTTTTTTTTTTTTTTTTTTTGAGACAGAGTCTTGCTCTGTCACCAGGCGCCAGGCTGGAGCACAGTGGTGCGATCTCAGCTCACTGCAATCTCCGCCTCCCAGGTTCAAGCAATTCTCCTGCCTCAGCCTCCTGGGTAGCTGGGACTACAGGCACACGCCACCATGCCCAGCTAATTTTTTTTTGTATTTTTAGTAGAGATGGGGTTTCACCATGTTGATCAGGATGGTCTTGATCTCTTGACCTCATGATCCACCCACCTCGGCCTCCCAAAGTGCTGGGATTACAGGCTTGAGCCACCACGCCTGGCCTGAATTTCTTTTAAATCTTCAAATTAAAGACTTGTTCTTTATTTGCTTTAAAGTTTACTGATTTGCTCTTTTGCCATTTCCCATTTGCTTTTAAGTTCAACTTGTAAATTATTAAAAATTTAAATATTGTATTTTTCAGTTTTAGAATGTCTTTTTTATAGTTAATTTTTTTTTTTCTGATGAGATTCCCTATCTGTTCACCTACTGTATCCATTTCTTTATGTCCTTGAAAGCTTCTATAATAAATGTTTTAAAAATTCTTGTCAAATTCTAACATTAAAATGAGTTCCACTGACTGCTCTTTTTCTTAATTCTATTTTGTTATGACTATAAACTGAACATGTGAATGGTACACTGCATGGAGTCATTTTATATCAGCTTTATTTAAAAAGCTGTATATTTTTAACCTGGCAAGCAGTTAAATAAATGGCAGGTTTGATTTAGTCTGGCTTCATTTTTATGTATTTTTTAGGAAAGTTTTGGGGTTTTTTACTCATTCCTTATTTTTAGTACATGGCCCTTCCTCCATGGACTGTTTCTCACTTATTAGATGTGGCCTTTCTGGGGTTTAAACCGAATGCTCCACGATCTCAATGAAGTTTGTCAGTTTTGGCTGTGTTGCAATTCCCAGGACTATACAAATTACTGAATCTCCTTTAGGCTCAGGGTGCTAAAGCAACTGCCTCTGCTAGACTTCAAAGAGTCATACCCAGTACATGCCCAGCCCATCCAAAGACCTTGCATCTGTAAATCTCCAGAGAAACACAACCAATAGGATATATCTCAATAGGATGAATTGGCTTATATGATAATGAGGCTAGCCAGTCCAAAATCTGTAGGGTAGGCTTACAGGCTAGAAACTCAGACAAAATTTCTATGTTCCAGTATTGAAGAAGAAATCCCTCTGCTCCAGGAAACCTCAATTTTTACACTTAAGTCCTCCAACTGATTGAATGAGGCACCTACACTACAGAGTGTAATTTCCTGAGCCAGATGATTGTACCAACCCGACTTTAAGGTACTCACTCTGCACAGCCTCCTCATGTCCAGTATCTGTTGGGAAAAGACTTTTGGGTTTCCTTTCTGCACAGCTTCCCCATCTCCAGTACCCTGACCCTCAATTTCCTGCCATTTCAGCAGCCACACTCTCCAATACCTGCCTTCTCAGTTCAGTGAGACCTCTGTGGTCTGCTTGGTCATCAGCCACCAGCACTATGGTTGGGATGTACCCTAAGAAGGCAATTGGAGTAAATGTGGGGATCATCTCTACTTTCCCATTCTCAGAAATCACAGACCTCTTCTGTGTTTCTCAATGCCTAAAGACTGTTGGCTCATATATTGTGTCCAGTTTTATGATTGTCTATTGTGAGGGGGCAAGTCCTACATCAATTACTGTGTAATGATTAGAAGCTGAACTCAAGAACTGTGTAACTAGTTCTTAGTGATCTATGTTAACTGTTCTAAACCCTTTGAAACAAAACATAAATTGTATCTTAGTGGTTCTCTGTTACATATATTTAAATTAAAATTAATAAAAATATACACATTATTTTAAGACTTTCCTTCCTATCTGATATTTTCAATTCATTGAGAAGTGACAATTGGTTTAGAGACTATGGCTGCTACTATACTCTAACTCTCCCAACATAGCATAAGTGTAATCCAATTGCTGAATTTGAAAGTTGTTTAATATTACAGGTATTTATGGAAATGGTTATGGAAATAATGAAGTAGCAAAATAATCAATAACAAATATTTATACTGCACAAAGCATTCTGTAGCAGCTGTGGGTGATGCTACTCTCCAAGAAGTTTACAATGTAACTGGGGAGCCAGAAAATTAACTGTACTGTGTGCTATCCTCAATTTGATGAAACATTGTATATAAAACAAAAACTGTGTTCTTGTGTATTTAGAACACCCAGATGTCTTAAATACACAATACATGTTATATAGGAACAGATGGGTGCCATTTTTCAGAAATGGATAAAATTTGGACAGGTTGCATGAGTCCACATTTTAGCAAGTATTTAAATAAAAGAGAATTGAGCAAATCAGGAGATGATTGGTCTAAACAAGGAAAAACAAGCAAATATTTGGCTATTTAATGTCTTAAAATCTCTCAGCAATTAGTCTTTCCAGTCCCTCTTTAAAGGAACACCATAGTACCCATTACATGTATGTGCAGATAAGTTTTATAGAATCAAGGCAGGACATGACTTATAAAAGGAAAGTACAAAAGATGTGGTGAGGAACTAAGCTGTATCTTGAGACATAGGCAGACATGTTATTCTTACCTACAATGGACTTTATTCATTAATTTATTTGCAAATCACTATTACATCTTCACTATTTGCCAGAAACAGAATAAGAGATCTGTGATACAGTGGTGACAAGGCATACATGGTCAGCTGTGAAGGAGCTAGGACATCCAGGACCTAGCGCTAGACCAGCCATCACCTTCCTGGAGTTGAGCCAGAAACCTTCAGAACTAGATAGTCTGAATTATATCTGAAGGTCTCATAGGGATCAAAAATAGAGTAATAGTTTAAGTCCAAATTGTCACTTGGGTTCATCAAGCCAGAAAAGCAGAAGTTAAATGGCTAATACAAGAAGATAAAGTCTACCTGTTTTAGAATCCTGGTATGGTACTAATAATTCATAATTTGCTCTCCTTTGGTGAGCTAGGCTCATGTTCTTAAAAATAGCAAAATAAAACCAATTAAGAGTAGAAGTCTATAAGAAAAAGTCTTGGTCCTATTGTTGAAAGCAATTTCAGCCCAGTAGACAAATATAATACCTAGAACCGTGATATTTAATATGCCACAGTCAACAGGTAGTGGTCCAGAACCACCACCATCGGTATCAAGGACTTGTAAACCAGAGCAGAGACATATTCCAAAACAAAGTTGGAGAGTGAAGATAAGGACTCCAAAATCCAGTGACAATCAGAGTTGTAGGCTGTTAGTATACAATGGCCTCCAACTTTGCCAGGAGGCAAACCTCAGACAAAGATGAATTTTCAGAACCAGACCTTAGGCATTAAAGTATTGCAGCAACAGGCACAGTTGCAAAATGAATCCTCAAATGTAAGGGAAAAAAAAAGGAAGTTGTTATAATAATTGAGATTCATGGTGGTATCTGAGTCACAAGAATAGGCTAGAATCCCAGCTTGCAAAGCTCGGCTTTAAGGTCAAAGCTTGGTCTCTGAACTCCAAGATGGAACTGGGTAAATACCTCCAGCTGCAGGTCAGAATTTGTACTAGGGACAGGGAGTTGGTCAAGCTGGTAGATGGTGAAATTTAGAGACAAGGAACTAGGCTGGGCCTGTCAAAGTATCTTCTTCATTAATTTGGAATTGACCTTGTAAAGTAGTTATCAGATTAGTTGACCTAAACATTAATACTTTTATCAGAATATCTTTGTTTTATACCACAAATGCTTTGATCTTTAGAGCATAAGTTTCAAACGATCATCTGTTCGAGTGATTTTCCAATGAAAAACTTTCAAATCTGTGATAAAATATCTACTACTACAGATCATTAGTTTATGACAAGCATGAAGATAAAAATTAGTCTGTCATTTTCAGTTCTACTGTCTTAATGTTCACAGAGGAGATAGTCAGTTTCCCCAAATGAGAACAAAATGTGTATTAATTGACATCAGTAACTCACATCCTTCTGCTCTACTCAGTATCGTTTCTGCTTTTATCGTGTTCTTCTATCTCTCATTATCCTACCTCAATCTACTGATTAAGGCCTTCCTCCTTCCTGTTTTCCCTAAAGCCCTATATATTTTTTATGAAAGCACTTGTTATAGTTCAGAATAATAATAATCATCATGGCATTTTATGTCAATGTCTCTCAAGAATGGAGTTCTTTGGGAGTAGAGACTTGGTCATATTCTTGCCTTTTCAGGTCCTAACACTGTGTCTGACGCATAGTAACTATGCAATGAAGTTTGTTAAACAAATGAATAGCTGAATAAATACGTATTTTTTCTTTAATTTTTCAGAAGAACTGTGGTATACTATTTAAAGAAAAAGTAGACTATAAACTTAGTTTTCTCTGGGCATTTTATTGCTCTTGCCTACATTCCTTCACTCATTCTTATCACCAAGGACTCCTGAGGAAATTTTATTGCCAGAGAATAGCCACTAACAACTTTATTCCTCCTCAAAGAAAGAAAGTTCTTTAAGTCTGCAGGAATTTTACTCTGTACCTTTGGTGTGAAATTTTATCATCTATTTCTGGGAAAGCTTGCTATGTTATGTAAGAACATAAAGAAAGAAACAAAGAGAGGCTACTAGTCTCAACTTTTGCAATCTGCAGATTTCAGCTTCAAAGCAAAAACGACAGATTAAGTTCTCAAGTCTTGAGTTTTACTTGGAAGAAAAACAACATTTAGAACTTATTTGCATCTCATGGCTCAGTTTTATAAATGGCAAAGCTGTAATCTTGTGCACAGAACTCCATCTGGGCCTGGTGTCTGTGCTCATGCAGTGCACCTCACTATGGGGGATGAGTTTTCTACCTATAACTGCGTTTTGAGAGATGTTACTCTGAAACGTGTTACCACCCACTACCAAGTGAATAAAAATCCCCAGCCAGAACCAAGTAATCCCATATTGTTTGGGACAATTCACCATCTTGTAATTTTAATCATTGTAACACGAATCCTTCTTCTGTGTAGGGTTATAGTTCAATGAGCCACCACCTCCTTGATGTTGGGGCTGGCTACAGATTTGTTCCTATCTTTAGCACCTGGTAGAGCTATGCTATTCTGCATCTTTTTGTATTTCACTGTTGCATTCCCTTGTCCTCTAAACATAAGTGGAACCAAAGCAGATATAAGGTAACATTGACAGATGAGAGATAACACTATCATCTCCCTCAGGAACCATTTTGCAAACTAAAAGGTTAACATTTGAGAAGCTAATCATCCCAAGTGACATCTTATGTAAAAGACACATCTAATTTTATCATGTAGTTAAATCTTTATGCAGATGATTAAATCTGTGAATTTTTCCACATAACAGACACATTATAACCAGCTCCTGCCATCCAAGAGTTTCTTTAAATTATGTGTCTTCCATATATTATGCACATCTCTGATATATATATATGATATATGTATATATATCCATATAAAATAATCATGTAGGTACTCTTATTCCTTGGTATACATCTTACCCTGTAAGCTACATCATTTCTACTTTAAAATAGGCAATTTTGAGGTTAAGCCTTGACCTAAAACCAGTCATGGACAGCTTGTTTACTTATTTTCATCATTCTAAAACCCCAAGAAAAAACAAATAAATTGGTTTAGGAGGAAGAGAGAAAATTTTATTGCAAAACTTAAAAAAATATATTTTTATAGTTTTAAGTATGTGGTTTAAACATATCTAATTCGTCCTTCAAAAAACTCAGTGGTGTTGGTTAGGTGAGCCACAGGTATAATTATACATCAGTTTCCAGGTTTTGGAAAATGTGCCACAGGTTAGGAAACATACTAGGAAGTTAAGGAAATTGTTATAGCAGCAGTTAGCTGCAGAGTTCTGATGAAAACCACTGTTTCTCTATTCACAAGACTGAATCCTTTGGCTGAAGGAGTAGTCATCAAATGCAGGTCAGCTGACACCTGCATCAGAGTTACCTGAGAGCCTCTAAGAATCAGATTTCTATAGCTAACCCCCTAGAGATTCCAGTTTGGAACGTCACCTGTAGGGCCTAGAAATCTATACTTTGAAAACTTTCCAACTAATTCTAATAGCTGGATTTAGGAACCAGTAGACATAAACTTACGTTGTTCCTTTTATGAAGCCTTGCAGTAGAAGACATCAGGTTGTGTCAACTCTAGATCGAGGACCTTCAGCCTATAACAAGAAACAGATGAATAGTCAATCCCAACAAGGTTTAAATTAACAAAGCACAAAGAGGTGACTTTGTTGGGTAAGAGAACTGATTTGGTTTCTAATAATCTTCACTCATGCAAAGAAACATACAGTCTAAGTAAAAACATGCCTTTCTTGTATAAAAGAACCTCACAGGACTAGTTTCTGCCCCACTGGTCACTCTATCCCAGCTCCTTACCAGGATTCCTATCCTTTGGTGTATTGAAATTCTGGAACTATCATCATCATATATTCTACTATTTCACTTCATTGTAAACCAGCTTAGAGGAATAAAACAATTGGGAATCTATTGCAAGATAAGGAAAACTTTACTCAGAATCTGTTTAATATATGCTTGAAAATATTGTATGTTATCTAATTGTTAGGTGCATTACATTTATAAGATAAAGTTTGTTCATTGGATTTCTTATGTCTTCTGTAACTTTAATAATTCTTTTTCTGTTAAATCAATTGTTTCTGAGAAATGTTTAAAATCCCTCATTTTTGGCCAGGTACGGTCACTCAAAACTGTATTCCCAGCACTTTGGGAGGCCGAGATGGGCAGATCACATGAGGTCAGGAGTTCATGACAAGCCTGGCTAACATGGTGAAACCTATCTCTACTAAAAATAAAAGAAAATTAGCTGGGTGTGATGGCAGGCACCTGTAATCCCAGCTACTAGGGAAGCCGAGGCAGGAGAATCACTTAAACCTGGGAAGTGGAGGTTGCAGTGAGCTGAGATTGTGCCACTGCACTCCAGCCTGGGTGACAGAGTGAGACTCCATCTTAAAAAAAAAATGCCTCATTTTTAGGAAGGCTTGTCCATTTTTTCTTGCATTAATCTCAATCTTTCATTTATGGCTATGTAGCAGGAATCTTTGTCTCTGGCAACATAATGGGAATCTTTATCTTGGCAGTTTGTTTCATTTATGGCTGTGTAACAGGAATCTATCTCTGGCAATATTTTGGTTGATTTTAGTACTCCTTAGTAATTGTCTGGCATGTCTTTTATTTATTTATCTACTTTTGATTTTTATCATTTAGGTGTATGTTTTATAAGTGATATATGGCCAAATTTATTAAAACCAATTATTGCCAAATTTATTAAAACCAATTATTTAATTGTGAATCTACCTATAGCTGGTAGATTTCATTCATTCATGTTTAATATAATTACTGTTATATTAAATTACTTTAATCTTATTTTGCATTATTTATTTTCTTTGCTTTTTTCTCTTTTCCTGCCCTTTACTAAATTGATCAAGTTTTCTCTGTCATAACTTTTCTTCTCTACTAATTTTTTTTTTTTTTGAGACAGAGTCTCACTGCTGTTCAGGCTGGAATGCAGTGGCGAGATCTTGGCTCAATGCAACCTCCACCTCCAGGGTTCAAGCAATTCTCATGCCTCAGCCTCCAGAGGCACTTGCCACCTTGCCCCTCTAATTTTTTGTATTTTTAGTAGAGACAGGGTTTTGCCATGTTGCCCAAGCTGGTCTCAAGCTCCTGAGCTCAGGCAATCTGCCCACCTCGGCCTCCCAAAGTGCTAGGATTATAAGTGTGAGCTACTTAGCCTGGCTACAAGTTTTTAATTATACATTTCATTTCTATTCTTTTAGTGATTACATGCATTCTAAAGAACGTCTAAGTTTAATTACTTTTCTTATATCCTAGAATTAACAAAGTTTTTTTTTAAGAAAGAAAATCACATAGCACCAGAAAGGTAAATTGAGCATGCTCCTCAATTTTCTGCTAATTGAGACACTTTAGAATTGAGTCCATTATGGACTCCAGTCCTTCCTTTTGTGGTGGTGAAGGAGATAATGGGTGGTGCCCTAGGGACTTTCTGAGTGAAGGGAGGTAGACACTAGGGGCTCAAAGTTTCAGCAAATCTGCTTAGGGGCGAAGAGTATAGTTATCACTCTCTACATCCCTTTGGTTGGATTCTTCTCTCCTCATCTTGTGCCAGGATGGGAAAAATTGAGAAGGCATAAGTAACTCCCCACAGACTCCCATATATTTATGAAAGCTCCTGTGATTACCAGGGCATGAGGAAGATCCCATGTGAGCAGATGTGGTAGTCGAAGTCTGATTTCTCTGAGGCATGAGCATAGTCTTTTCTTGGGAAGCTTGACCAGCCTTCACAAAGTCTCACGTAGGCTCTTCTACCCTATTGAGTAACCGGATTTGCTGTTCACTTTCCAAATTCATGTTGTTTCCAGATCCTTTGTTTCCTGGTTCTCCTCTAGGTCCTCAGATTCTTGCTCAATTTTCTCTTCTGACTGTTCCTGCCCTGCAGATGGGCCCATCAGCCTGTCCAGCCCCAGGGACATGAGTTTGTTGACATCTCTGCTATTTCTACAGCAACAAATTCCAAACAAAGCCAAGATGATCTCTAGCCAGACACCCTGCTCTCCATGGAGCACTGACCTCTGGGAAGGAATCTGCTGAGTTCTGGTAGCTGGCAGTTTTGTGAGTTCAAGATAGTAATGAAGAAAGAAGTCAGAATTGGGATGTGGGATAGGATTCAGAGTTATCGTATATACTTACTCAATGGCTTATTAGTATGCCTTCAATTGCAAGAACAAAAAACCTGACTAACTGGCATAAGCAAAAGGATATTTATTGATTCGTGTCCTCAGAAGTCCTAAACAGAGCTATTTTTAAGTGATACTAATCTAGTGGCTTGAAATACGTGAAAAATACTGTTTTCTTCCTCCTTTTCCAGTTCCAGCTCTTCTGTATCACTTTATTTTGGAAGAACCTTGCCTTATGGTCCTGAGAAAGCTGCCAACAGCTCCCTGAGCTCTATCTTTATTATTTGTGCCCACAGGAAAAAAAGATTATCCTTGACTCAGCATTCTAAGGAAAAGTTCTGGGGAAGTTGAGGTCATCTGCCCAGTACCAAGGCAATCACTGGGAGCCAGCGGATGAAATGCTCTAATTGGCTTAGTCTACCAGGTGATGCTCCCTCAGGGCAGAAGTACAGTCAGCTTCCATAAATTTCATAAATCCCCAAATCCCAAGAATCAGTGAAAGCTATAAAGGAAAATGCTGGTGCTGGCAGAGGTAGCAAAATGTCCACTATGCCTAAATGTGCTTACCCTCTCTTAGTACCTATGGGCTCCAGCAATTCATTTCCTTTTTATTTCTGATTTGTTTAAACCATAAGCATACACTTTTGTGGTTTCTCTGAAAAAGCTGTCTTGTCAGTCAGTGCTTTTTTCTCTGGCTTCCTCCTACACCTACTTCTCCAGAAAAATGAGTTATATCAGAAATGACATGGGATTCCATTAAATGTATATTCTTTCCTTATTATCTGGGAGGCACTGCTTTGATCAGAGTCTTAATGGGCAAATATGTATATGCATGAAAGACACTGTCTATGATTTAAAAACTACAAGATGCCTTCTTTGTTTCATTTGGACTATTTCTCCGATTTAGGGAAAAGAGTGTTTTAGTCTACTTGTGTTGCTAAAAAAATACCAAAATCGGGTGGCTTATCAACCACATAAGTATATTTCTCACAGTTCTGGAGGCAGGAAAATCTAAGATCACGGTGCTGGCAAATTCAGTGTCTGGTGTGGGCTCACTTTCTGGCTCACCGATTCTGCCTTCTTGCTGTGTCTTCAGTTCTCTATTCTTGCCATGGCTTTGATTGCAGTTGAGTCTTTGGCTTGGCCGAAGGGAGGGAAGAAGGAGCTCCCTGGGGCCTTTTTTAAGGGCATTCATCCCATTCTGCCATTATGACAACATCTCCCACCAAAGGCCCCACCATCTATTACCATTACCCTAAAAGCTATCACTTCAACATATGAATTTTGAGAGAACATAAATATTCAGGCCATAGCAAATAGTTTTATTCTTCTTAGAACCTTAGACATGCTTAATAACAAATATTCATATAAAATGATAAGTACCAAATCAGTTAATAATTTGTGCTAGTTTGGGAAATGATACCCATGAGCCTTCATTCTCACGCTGCAGTTGTACTATCTTCATGTAAAACAGTGTATCTCTACAAGAGAGTCAGAGAGAAAGAAACTTTTGACTCACTTCTGTATAGTTCTTGTAACCTCAAAAGAAAGAGCCACATACTTAGCTCACAACAAACACGTAAGTCTTGTTCAAGAGTAATTTCAAATAAAATCACGTAAAATTTAGTTGCAGCAAGACAGAATGCTGTCACTAGAGCAAAACACTTGCCAAGCCCTACCTTACTTCCACATGGTACACACAATATGGGCACAGTGAACCAGAACCTTTATTTCACAAAGCAGCCTCCAGCCAGACAACCGTCACACACAACATGGTACCAATCCCAGAGGCATAAATGTGTAGGGTGGACACAAGGCCCAAGAAAACACTAAAACATCATAGCCCAGGCAATGGGTCGTCAATTTATTTCCAACATGAGTGTCCAAATTTTCAGTTGGGAAGAAATCATGACCATGTGAATGGAGAGAGAGGAATAGAATTAAAACTCTGGCAACGAGTCCTTGGCTTGAATTTACCCATGTCTGAAATGCTTACAATTTCCAAGCACACTTGTATCTCAGCAGCGGCTGCCAGAGGTGAGCCCAGCCCTACAAGTGCTTGTGACACAGTTTCTGTCCTATGCACAGCTCTGGGCCAGTCTCCCCAGCCCCCATAAATCCTGCATCCATGTCATTACTGCTGTTCCAGCTTCCTGCTGGGGAAAGCCCTGGTGACCCAGGAACTCCTCAGCTCTCTGTCCTTGCCATGGCTTTGATTGCTGCCGAGTCTTCAGCTTGGCCCAGGCTCAAGAGTTACAGTTCTTTGGACAGTCTTGGGCCAAAGTTTCAGCTGGAGAGGAAATGTTGGGCTTCATCTTTTGTCACAGATAAGACTTAATGAGTCCAAAGGATGTGTGATTAAAGGAAGCTCACAGGAAGTTTGGCTGAAGCTTTTCTGATGATTGTTTAAAAGGCATTGACCTAGACATTGAAGTAAAAAAAAAAATCGAACACATTTTTTAAAAAGTCAAAGATTTGGTTCAATAGCTCTAAAGGCAAATCCATCAGGTTTGAGGCTGGAGGAATAGAGACACAAAAAGAGGAAAGGTTTAAATAGGAATAAAAAATAGTTATTCATAATTAATTACCACAGACTAAGATTTATCAACCAGCCTCTAAGAAGCTAACAATAGTAATTAGGTAATTATTTTACATAGTGAGGCCTCTAGCCAAAGGTAATAAATTCCTTTTTATAAACAGCAGGGTGCCTTCTTCTTTTCAACTGGGAGGAGATATGATGAGAGGTAACATTTGGGCTGAGGGAAATAAATGACTAAAAGAAAGTTAGTCCCTTAAATAAACAAATTCATAAATATACCCTTGTAGGAATTTGAAAACTTAAGAGTCAGAAAGTTAGACAGTCTAATCCATGGATGTTTTTTCATGGATGCATCACCTAAATATCTGAGAACTAGAGACAATTTGATATTTGTCTTCAAATGGCTGTGTTGCTGCCAGCAACATCGAAGGCCATGATTCTAAGTATGACATCTAGTGAGTGTAGACTTGGTTCTCTCCAGCGTGTTGTCACAGCCATGGTGTGGTGGGGGAAGAGCAAAAATCCAGAAACCTTGGATCTGAGACTGGAGCTGATACTTAGGAGTTGTGAGTTCTTGAGAAAGTCATGTTTCCTGCCTGAAAATTGTATTTTTCCACTTCTCAAATGAAGGATTGAATTAGAAGTTCTTCAAGAAATATTCTGGCTTAAAATTTAATAACTCTCTAAGACATTAAACCACAATTGGTAGTTCCCATAGTTCTAGAGCCTGGGAAGTCTAAGATGAATTTGCTGACAGATCTGGTGTCTGATAAGGGCCTGCCTCCTGGTTCACAGACCACCTCCATCTTCTCCTTGTATCCTCTCATAGTGGAAACAGAAAGAAAGGACAAGCAAGCTGTCTTGTGTCTCCTTATAAGAAAACTAATCTCATTCATGAGAGCTCTACCCTCATAACCCAATCACCTCCCAGAGATCCCACCTGCTAATGCCATCACATTAGGGGCTGAGATTTCAACATATGAATTTAAGAGTGACACATTCAGTCCATAGCAGAATCACATTTTCTAGATGATGAATGTAAGGCTAAGGTAACTGGCCTAAGGTCACAGTTCTAATAAATGGGAAAGCTGGTGTTTAAACTAAGGAAATGCTTCAAAGTCTACTCCCAAGACAAGTTCAGGCTGAAAGGGATTAAGACCTCAGTTACACCATAGACGTTTCCTTCAACCTAAAGGGAACTTCCCTTCATTCTTTTGAGATAGGAAATACCATTCTAAAAATTCAATCATTTCTTCAGCTGTGAATATATTCTTTTGCTTGGAAATGCAATTTTTGTTCTCTTATGGATTGACTGCTTAATGTAAATCAGTTTGTACAAGTCAAAAAGAATCCTACACTGAAATTAACTGACATTTGGAATTTGATTCTACTTTTCTTACTTCAACCAACCCTATATTTGAAAAACATGTCTCTCGAAGTTAGAATACTGTGACTGAGTTCTTTGTGCAAACTTTCTGGTTACCTTTAAAGTGAATTGCAACTATCTTAGTTCTCACTTGGTGGGAGAAGAAGGGGAAGAACAGAGTATTTATTAGGGAAAGAGTTCCACTTTTTAAAAGCAGAGCCATGGTAGAAGCTCTGTGTAATCTCATCAGGAAAACCTAATCTATTAAGAAGTCACAAATAGGTTTGTTTTCATTTATTGTCCCCTTCTGTCTACCCTCCTCAAAAGACGCAAAAAGGACATATCTGTTGACACTTCAAAAAGAAGTTGAGAAAAATATGTAAACCTAACAAAATAATTTCCACCTTCCAGGAAAGGCAGAGAAACAAAGGGGAAAGAAAATCCCAAATTTTGATCATTGCCACTTCAATTTGCATATTTATGATAACTGAATTTAATCCTTTGCTGGCTGTTGAAAGGGAAAAAACACAAACAAAAAATAAACATTATTATTAAAGTAATATTTCCCAATATTAAAAAATAGCTGCATTGGAAAAGTCTTCAATTCATTGGACAGAATACATTTTAGCATAAGAGGAACTACAGCTTTGGAAATATAAATCAGTGTCACCTATATGTGGGCGAAAATTAAATGGATAAGCACACCCTGAGAGGAAGGCATGGTATCTATTCTCATGTAAATTATTTCCATTGTGCTAGTAACTCAGTATTGTCCAGGATTTAGGATTGCACAGTATGAGCAGCAAAGCTGCTAACACGAAAGTCCTATTCCTGGCTCAGAGTCACGAGCTTTATTCAGTTATTTTCCTCGTCTGTAGGACACAATGGCCACCCAGGCTCTGGGCTACAGAGAAGCATCATTAGATTGTACCCACCTATGGGCACTGGCATACTAGAAGGCATTGTAAAAACAAAGATTATTTTATAATTAGGATAAATCTTTGGATTAAAAAGATGAGTTTTCAAATAATGTTTTATGAACAATGAAACTATGGCTGATATTTGAAAAGACTCGCCTCTGTTAAAGTCGACATTCTGAGTTCAAGAGCAACACTGGCCAGAAGAGCTCTCCCTCCAGCCCACTTGGCTGTAGTTGGCTTCCCAGTGTTCAATAAATGGCCCAAGGGAAGGTTCTTGCATGGGTGCCTGAGGCTCTTTGCACCTTGACTATACCTGAGAAGCACACACTCTCAGGCTGTTTCAGGGCTTCCCTGCAGATAAATAACTGGTCTTCTAGGGAGGTTCCAGGAAACCTTTCACAGTTCTATGCCTGGAACCCTTTGGAAATGGCATGTCAGCAGCATCTGCCCTATGGGAGTTACCCCAGGCATCCTGAGGGAGCAGCTCTGCGGTTAACAAAATAGCTTGTTGCGTAAAACCAGATTTTTCCACCTTAAAATTGAAACGTTAATCAAACATACATATGTACACTGTTCAGAGTTTGTTTATTTATGTAAAATGCACTTCTGCTTTTTTCCCACTGCCCATGCTTTTTGCCTTCTTGCCTCTGTTATGGTGGTTTTAAAACATGTTGTTTCCCGGCTGGGCATGGTGGCTCACACCTGTAATCCTAGCACTCTGGGAGGCCGAGGTGGGCGGATCACCTGAGGTCAGGAGTTTGAGACCGGCCTGTCCAACATGGAGAAACCTCGTCTCTACTAAAAATACAAAATTAGCAGGGCATGGAGGTGCATGCCTGTAATCCCAGCTACTCAGGAGGTTGAGGCAGGAGAATCACTTGAACCTGGGAGACAGAGGTTACTGTGAGCCGAGATCGCGCCATTATACCCCAGACTGAGCAACAAGAGTGAAACCCCATCTGTGTGTATATATATATGTATTATATATACTGTTTCCACTAAATAAGACTGTAGAGGAGGGACACTGATTGATTTGAACTAACTTTTCGACATCTTTTTGGAGGAAAACGTAAGTGTGTATGTTCTACACTGCATACCCACTGGGAATATTACTTTTTTTTCCCTTTCTCTGTGTGTCCTGTATGTGAGTGACATTTTAGCAATGTCCTCAGAGGAAACGAATTACCCGTCAATCAGGGTGCTCACGTACTAACAAGTAGCCTACTTCATTGTAGACATGTTTTCAAGGGAAATTTCTTATAAAATGAATAGCTCATTTACACATACGTCCAAAGTACTCTTTAACGCTTCGTATGTAGTAAACACAAGGTTACACTGTAGAGGTTAGTGACTACATTAGTTGGCATGTAAGAATTTCATTCTCTAGACTATGTGCTGCCATTGTCCCTGTGTCGTCTGTAATTCTACATCATTATATAACATATTTAATGAAATAGAGATCACATACTCATTAATGAAAATAATGAGCATGAATTCTATGATAGTTATGATTAGTACTTAATTTGTCAAGGCACAGAATACACTAAGTTTATGATTAACAACATGATTTATATTGTACAAATAAATTCATATTTTCAATAGTCCTATTACTATTTTTGAAATTTTGATTAGCTGCTTATGAAAGCTTATTAGCTCATCGTACATCATATTTTTGGTGTCAACTCTACCATTTTCTGCTTCCTCTCCCATCCTAGGCATGCATTTTAGCAGTGTTATATTTCCAGTTGTCTGTTTGTTACGAGATAATATTATCTGTAAATACATTGAACTGGGCTCAAGTAACCTGCACTGTGTCCCAATATGCAGAAAACAAAGGAATCAACGGCATCAGTGCTGCCGACCCCTGAAGAGGAGCTGGGCTTCCTTTGCCTCCTGTCTGAGGTGTGATGCTGAGCAGAGAAAGCTGAGCAGGCCTGTAGCCAATGCAGTCACACAACGCCCCGTGTTCAGATGGGGCTCACATGTAGCAGAGTGTCCTGCTATCATAGTCTTGAAATTCTTAATAATTTTATTTTTGAACTTGTGTTTTGTCTATTGCTAATATGGATGAATGTGCCTTAGAAAAGAATAAGAGGAAATCGTTTGGAAATTTTGAAAAGAGATGAAATTATCATCTTAAAATTTGGGTTGGAGTGAGAGGCATTGGGAATTGAATAAAACCAGAGAGTAGAATGGCTTGGTGGTGTTGAGGCTTACTCGGGATTTGTGATCGCAAATTTGTCATCGTGTTTGTGCAATTTTCTTTAGCCATGTTCATCCACAAGGAATAAGTGAGGAGCAGTCGAAGAGTTAAATCTGAGCAAGGCTGAAACTTTTATAGGCAAATATGAGAAAGAAATCTAGGGGCACATGATAGTCTATGACATCTAAGATGAGTAAAAACCAAAGCGATTTGACCTCAGGAGAGCAACCAACGATGAGTACATGGACTGAGGCTCTGGTGGACTTGAAGAACTGTTTTCACTGGTGAACCAGAATAAGTAGAAAGACAAGAGAAGCTGGTATTGAGTGGCAGGGGTGGGGGTCAAAGGCACAGTTACTGGTAATTACAAGGTCTGAGATTTCAGCTAAGGAATACTCGGGTGCTGGATGGAGTATGGAAATATACTACATGTGAAACGGTTCAGACGCAGAGCCCTGGGTGCTGAGATATGCATTCTTGTGAAGTTCCCCAAAGTAGTGAAGTAGTAACAGAAGTACTTGGGGAGAGAAATGAGGCAAACGAAAATCTCGCATGAGGGTAACCAGCAGAAACGGTGCTCTCGCTTGACGCTGCCTGCTTGGAGTGGTGGGGAGACATCACTCCAAGATCACATGTCGGCAGGGGTCAGAAACACCCTCCATGCGGAGAAGAGAAAGGGATTTCTGTTATGGTAAAAACGGAGTGTGAGGGATAAGTGCTTGCTGTTTATCAAGGAGTGAGAATTTAATGAAAAGGGAAGAAAAATCAAGGCATTTAAAAATCATTAAAATGTCTTCACTCAGTCCTGCAGCTTAATTGCCTCAAAGATGAGGTCACAGTTCCGGTCAGGAAATTATGGACACTTCAGGTGAGCTTTGCCCTGCTCAGGCTTCCCTGCTCAGTGCCACACCTCAGACAGGAGGCAAGAGAAGCCAGCTCCTCTTCAGGGGTCGGCAGCACTGATGCAGTCCATTCCTTTGTTTTCTGCATATTGGGACACAGTGCAGGTTACTTGAGCCTAGCTCAGTGTATTTACAGATAATATCATCTCATTGTAACAAACAGACAACTGAGAATTTAAGATAACACTGATAATGCATGCCTACAACAGGGAAGGGGGCAGAAAATAGTCCACCTAACACCAAAAACACTTAAGATACCAAAAGCACTAACCTTGCTTCTGTTCTCCATGTTATACTGAATTGCACATCATCAGGTTGACAGCCCACAGGGATCAGCAGCAAGATCACTTTAAACTCAGTAATTTCGATCTGATCACATCATCTTAGTCTAAATGTAGAAGAAAAAAATGTTACACTGTGTTCATCTAGCAAACAAACATAGCTTTATCTCAATGTGAAAAGTGCTGTGCTAAATGATGAGAAACAGGGAAATAAACTAAACGCCATTCCTGCCCCAAGGACTTGATAGACTCTGGACAGGAAAATGGTGTCCTGGCAGTTGACACCAGTTTACCTCATGGGGTTGAGTAATCTGGCCCCTTTGATGAGGAAGCCAAATTCTTACACCAGTAGTAAAGCTGGGCTTCATCTGCATCTCAAAGTGGCAGAAAGGGCCCCAGTCTCAGGAGTCTGGTCAAGTTGAACCTAGGTCCCAGATCCTTGGGGAGTCTAAGGCAACCATGGTTGTTAGGACACAAGACAGCCGTGTCATCAGACAGAACTCTCCACTGGAGCAGCGGCCATGATTCAAAGTAGTTGGAAGAGAGGAAGCCTGGGGAGTCACACAGAGTGGACCCCACAGAGAACTGCTTCTTGTTTCTTAACACCACCATTTCCAACTTCATGTAAGAATTTAATGTTTTTGTAATTTATACATAAAGTTACATCCCCAAGCTGCTTTTACATCATTCATTTCACTATGTCTGCCTTCAGGATTGATACTCAAACTGAAGCATTAGGCAAGAATCTGCATCCTTTGCTAAGGAAATCACAAGAAGCACATCTGCCCAGTTATTCTGGATCACTGGCTACATTACCAAGATCATCTGATTTTCTAGCTAAAGTGTTTACTTATCTATAACAATGTCCACTTTGTAACATGGCATAAAACAAAACCCAGTGAGCCATAGCACAGAGTCACTGAAATACGAAAATATTGCCAGGTCCGCATATTATTTTTAACTAACTTCTCTAATAAAATCTCTTAACCTGAGTGCTTAGGAATAGGATGTTTTAAGCTTTTAAAAGTTATTTATGGTTCATTAGAAATGCTTTTCTTCCCTCTCCCAATCATGCTACTAACTGAAACTGGTCATAATTCTAGATGTTGTACTCTCATTGTAGAATCATGGATTTAGGGCTAGAACGGACCCCCAAAATAATGATGCTGGATTAAGAGACTTATCAAAATCCCACAGCTAGTTAGTGGCAGAGATAGACTTAAAAATATATGATGATGTAAGAAGAGCCCATGAATTCTGTGTAAATTATTATTTTTTTCACTAAGTCTTTTATATGAGTGCCCTTATACAAATTACCCTTTCACTAAAAATTAAATAAAGAAATATATTTCGGAATATTTGGGAGCTCTGGCTGGTTATAGAAAGTGATAATTCTCCTTGAATTAATATTTGAAGATATTTTTCTATGAATATTATTTTTAATTTTAGCCAGTGTCACTATTTAAGAAAAAAAAATACCTGAAAGCAAAATTAGTTTTGACAGAGAGCAGAAAATCAAGATTGCTTTGAGTTACACATGGACTTCTTGATGTTTGTATCAAATCAAATAAAGGTTCTACAGCTCTCTTTAGCTGAGTTTTACAAGGTCATTGTGTATAGATGAGTCATCATGCTGCTACTGGAAAATGACTTTAGTAATAAGCCATAAGGAGGTTTGAAAGAGCCTTGTTCTTCACTGTGACAGGTATGCAGTGGAAAGTATAGCCTTGGATCCAAAGAAAGAAATAGGGAGAGCCAGGGCATTTCAGCAACTGAACAGAATATTTACCTCCAGAAAATGAACCTGTTTGTCTCTATTAGCTATACAGTTTTGCTTTGATTTCCTTTATTTGCATCCTGGTAAAGACATTTACCAAAATAATCATAATTAACATGAATATGCCTCCAGCTACCTGCACCTCGACTGGCCAGTTTCAACCTTAATGAGGCAGATGTCAAATTTAAATACAAATCCCTATAGTACTTGGCTTTGAAAGTAGGAGTTTATTATTCAAGACTATAATTCCGTTTCAGACTGGGGTACTCATGGATGATAGTTTATTTTGTTACTCAATATATCTCTGGATAATTAATTTGTTACTTTGTTTGTTTGGGACTGCTCAATACTAGAAACCACACACATCAAATTTTTATTATTGCATTCATCATTTTTGGGTAGTTGAGAAGAACCGGATGCTTCAACATAAGAAAAAAATTTGTTCTCAGCAAACAATGTAATGAGAATTTTAAAACTGCTGCTTTTCCTTAAATTCTTTTTTTGTCAGTTTCTTAAACAATGAAACATACTGAAACTTTATGAGTTTTTTCCTTGGAATTTGATATGTACATAACAGAGTCACATGCCATTGTCCTTGTGTAATGATTACTGAGTTTCTACTAAGCTATAATAAATACCACTAATGAGATTTTCTCACATTCTTTGTGTGCTCAGAAAGCGTATGTCTTATCTGTTGTATCAACACTATGAAGTAGCTAAGACAGAATCTTGTCACCCCTGCCTTACTGCTGATAAATTGAAAGCTCAAGACTCATATGATTTGATCTATATCTTATAACTGGTTTATACGTCTTCAGAATTAAGCTTTATGAAATTTAGATGGTTCATTGTTGGACGTGAACCAGAGATTTTTGACCTGTCTATAAGATCCTATTTATGAAAAATAAATAAACCAGATTAGAGCTTCATTCTATCTTTATTTCATTTTTAACTTCCTAGTTTTGTCATTCTCTTATACATGAGCTGTTAAGAGTTCTCAGATACCTTCTAATTCTCAGGAATGTTGCTTTACACTTCCAGAGAAGACCTCAAGTTTCAGCACTATTTAATTTTAACTCCTTGAAGAGAAATGACATGGTAATAGAGGTTTAATAGAGGGCTTCCCATAGAGGCAATCAGCTTATCAAGGCCTGAGAAGAAAACAAGATTATTGCAAGGAGCAGGAACATAATAGATGGCATTGTCCTTGTCCTGGATATAAGATTGAATCCATTATCTATTCGCAACTTTCTCAAAACCCCTTCAGAGATCAAACTTATTATAGCATAGGGTCTCAGAAGTTTATTGCCAGAAAAGAGCCTGGAAATTAGCCATATCACACCTTCATTTTAAGAAAGAAGAGCTCTGAGACAGACATGGAGAAAGGCGAGAACTCAGTTGATATCTCACAGTGAGTTCTAGAGGTGAGGCTGACTTTTGGGCCCCTAACTTCCAGACCTCGTATCTTGTCTTAAATAATGATTGCTAGCCTGCAAAGTGCTTTTGTAATTATTTATGAAATGATTTTGGCTAAAACCTCATAGTGCTCTTCAAAGTAAGTTTCTCATAATCATTCTTTTATTGATGGGAAAAGGAAAATGGAGGCATGGATATTAAAGGATTTACTTGAGAAAATTCAGCCAATAAATGGTAGCACTAAGCTATGACATATGTTCTTTTCACATGACACAATGAAACCCACCCATCAGTGACTATTGACTGTAACCACTAATTAAAGGGAAAAAGCCCTTTTATCAAGATCATGGTTCTGATCACAATCATCATTCATTTAATTGTTCATTTAATAAACATTTATTATTGACCAACTATATGCCAGGTATAAATATTTATTAGTTTAGATATTCATTAGTTTAAAAGAAAAATAAACAAAAATTAAACACAGTTAATTTTCATTATTTGAAGTAGTTACAGTCTATAGAGTCTCCGTGAATACGGTATTAGCACAAACTGAATTATTGTCACAGAGAAGAAATACAAGGTTGGGTTCCTGTGAGCCTCTGGTCACAACATTTTAATCAAATAATCAATACATAGCCTTGTTGTATGTTTTATGTCTCTGTTTAAAGACACCATGCAAAACATATGTTGTTGATTCATTAATACTGAACCAACCACACAGAACTCATACCTGAAGGGAGCTTATTAACATGAGTGCTTTCTCTGTAAGGCACGTCACAGGCTTCTTGTGCTTGGGAACACTAGCTAGCACTTCAGCACTATGCCTGAGGGCCATTTTAAACAGGAAAACTGTCAATAAAAAAGCACAAAATGTGAAAAATGTAGCACTAAATAGATCACAGAAAGCACACTTGTTTACAGTATGAGACCTAGAATAAGAAGAGAATGTCACCTTGTTCAACCTCAGCTGGGAACCTCGGCCAGGAATGGGCACATCAGGCCACTTAATTTTCCTCATTCTGTACATGATATGTCCAGCAATGACCACCAAGGATTGGGAGTATTAATGGGGAGGTTACAAATAAACCTTAGAGAATAGGTAAACTCACAAATAGGTAATCCCCAAATAATGAGAATTAGCTACAATCACATTCATTATTAAAATTTATTAAAATTAATTAATAAATTAAAATGGAAAATGCAATAACAATATATTTAAAGTATAAAATTAATTACATATTCATTTGTTTAAAGTAAAACACAATCTGATCCCTATCCTTAGAGAGCTTGCAATCTTGTCCCAAAGGTAAATAGTAAACACATAAACAAATATAAAATACATGTTTTTTAAATATAACTTGCATGAAAGAAAAGAATAGGGCATAAGAAAGCACAACGTGGTAGGGTCCTTTTATGCTGAGTTGTCAGAATTTACTGAAGTTTAGGCTCCAAATTGGGTCATAGAAGTTATCAGGGACAACATCAGCTCAGGAAGAATCTGGTAAATGTCCTCTCCTACTCTTGTCTGTCTTCCTTTTCTCCTGGAGGGAGGATAGGAGCACTCTCCAGCTTTTTCTGACGGATCCAGGTATCTATAGAAGTCAAGGCCCTGCAGGTGAGTCAGCCTGCTCCCTCACCTCTCAGTTATAAACGTGTGCTCAGGCCATTTACTCTGGAGGGCAGGAAGGAATGGAACAATGTGAAGTTCCATTTTTGTATCCAACAACCAAGAGATGCTGAAATTAATTTTGTCCAAATGAAAAGAGATAAGATCGATTCAAGGGTTTCCTAAGAAATGTGAGATCCTTATCACAGAAGCACATTAATATATTTTAAGAGTTGAAATGGACTTTAGAATATTTTATTCTAGCCACCTCATCTTACACAGACAGGAACTAAAAGTACATTTGCTCAAGGTTATAGAGATAATAACTTGCAGGGTCTGTGTAAAATAGACAGTTTTAGATCATAAATTCACTTGGAAGAAGACACATATTTATAGGCAACAGACAATAAGTGTTTAGTGTTTGATAAAAGTTGAATTGCTAAAAAATATGTGTGGCATATTTAAATGTCAACAGAGTGAATTTTAAAGAGTGAATGTATTTTTTAAATGTATAACTGCTGATTCATTTCTTACTAATAGATAATCTGGTACTTTTTATCCATACACCAAAGGCTGATGAGAAAGTGTTACTTCAAGCAAAGATTCCTTTATCTTTCTGAGTGCTATAAGCCATAACACTTAGAATTGTGTCAGAATTCCTCAAAATCAACTTTAAGCATGAAACCAATAATATACCATTAGATTATAAAAAATCTAGAGGACCATCTAAAAAGTCCTCTATATTAGCTTTATTCTTGATAAAAGTATCTTTTCTCCCTGAACTGATTATATATCATTGGTCAGTCCAAGAAAAACAGACTTTAAATTTTTAAGGATGGCAATAAATAAATGAAAAACACTCGTAAGCAAATACAAAGACAAAAAACGAACTGGGGTAAAGCATATTTGCAACATATGTCAAATAATTAATAATCCTAATATAAAAATAACTATAGAGGGGAAAGGGGGCTTACTTACCTTCATAGAAAAATGGATTAAATATATGAACTATATGAACAAATAGTACCCTCACCAGAACAAATCAAACAGCTGTTAGTCATTTAAAAATACAGTCAGCTTTACCAATAAGAAACAATTACAATTAAAACTGTATTGAAAAACCATTTTCACCTATCAGATGGGCAAAATTTTAAGTGTGAGGAAATAGGTACAGTGAAAATTGTTGCTCACAAAGCAAAATAATAAAATCGCTATGGAAGGGAATTCGAGACTGTCTTCCGAAACTATATATGCATTTACCCTTTGACCAGCAATCTCTTTTCCAAAATTCCATTTCAAAATACTCTGGAAAAAAATGTATAAAATGATGTATTTACCAAGCTTTTTATCATAGCATTGTTCGCAAGAGCAGAAGACTAGAAACTACCCAAATGGCAAAGTGTTAGTATATTAGCTTCCCAGGATTGCCATAAAAAAGTAATAACTATGCCGTAATAAACTATGTGGTTTTAAAAACGGCAAAACAGGCCGTGCGTGGTGGCTCACGCCTGTAATCCCAGCACTTTGGGAGGCCGAGGCGGGTGGATCACGAGGTCAAGAGATCGAGACCATCCTGGTCAACGTGGTGAAACCCCGTCTCTACTAAAAATACAAAAAATTAGCTGGGCATGGTGGTGCATGCCTGTAATCCCAGCTACTCAGGAGGCTGAGGCAGGAGAATTGCCTGAACCCAGGAGGCGGAGGTTGCGGTGAGCCGAGATCGCGCCATTGCACTCCAGCCTGGGTAACAAGAGCGAAACTCCGTTTCAAAAAAAAAAAAACAAAAAAAACACGGCAAAATAAAATTGTGTCCCAGTTCTGAATGGGGAAGTCTAAAGTAAGGCTATCAATAGGGTCATGCTCCCGCTGAAACCTGGAGGGAGGAATCTTTCCTTGTCTTCTCTAGTTTCTGACCTTTCTTGGCAGTTCTTCTCTTCAGTCTCTGTCTCTGTCTCACATGGCTATCTTCTCCCTGTTCGCTTCTCACCTCTTCTTATAAGATTACCAATAATGTTGAATTAGGGCCCTACTAACATAGGAGGATGACCTCATCTTAACTTGATTATATCTTCTCCAAACACCCTATTTCCAAATAAGGTCACATTTACAAGTACCAGAACTTGAATATATCTTTTTTTTTTTTTTTTTTTTGACACAGTCTTGCTCTGTTGCCCAGGCTGGAGTGCAGTGGCATGATCTCAGCCTCCCAGGTTCAAGCCATTCTTCTGCCTCAGTCTCCTGAGTAGCTGGGATCACAGCCATCCACCACCATGCCAAGCTAATTTTTTTTTTTTTTTCTGTATTTTTAGTATGGGGTTTTACCATGTAGGCCAGCTGTTCTTGAACTCCTAACCTCAAGTGATCCACCCGCCTCGGCCTCCCAAAATGCTGGGATTAGTGGTGTGAGCCACTGCACCTGACCAAATATATATATTTTTAAAGACTAAGATATATCTTTTATGTCTATGAACAAAGTTGAAATTCCAGTAAGGTACAGATTGAAGAAACTATGGTACATCAACACAATGAAAATCTACGTACCTACTATAGAAATGGCTAATATATCTATATATTACTATAGAGTAATCTCAGGTATATATCGTTAAAAAAGGAAGGTGAAAAAGTATGTAGAGTATATTAGTCTGTTATCACGCTGCTGATAAGACATACCTGAGACTTGAAAGAAAAAGAGGTTTAATGGACTTACAATTCCACATGACTGGGGAGGCCTCACAATCATGGTGGAAGGTAAAGTAGTGCAAGTCACATGTATATGGATGGCAGTAGGCAAAGAGAGAGCTTGTGCAGGGAAATTCCTGTTTTTTAAACCATCAAATCTTGTAAGACTTATTCACTATCACAAGAACAGCAGGGGAGAGACCTGCCCCCATGCAAGATGAGATTTGGGTGGGGACACTGCCAAACCATATCATATAGTATGCTGCCAGTTAATGCCTATATATGCCTATGTATGTGTCTTAACTACAAAATAATAATAATAAAATAGAATTACCTAAATAGAGAGTTATATGGAGAAGACAAAAAAAAAGGTAAAACTTTTACAAATATTAGTTGCTTTATAGATTTGATTTTAGAATCACATACATATTTTACATATTTATAAAATAAAAATGAAACTTAAAAGTAAGCCCTAAACATCAAGGCAAAATGTACCAAAATCAATCTGTGTACCCAGTTGGTGGAACTGAGACAGGAACTATTCCAAATGACTAAAAAGCAGTAATTTGAGAGTACATCCCCAAGCACACAGAGTTGTGAACAAATCCTAAACTGTTTTTTAGCAATCATATTATTAAAGGGAGTTTTAGGCCTTTTGTGAGTGTCATATATATATAATAAATAAATAAAGCAACTGAGTGATAATTTTAGCTTCATTGAAAACTGGAATTTTTGATCTGAAGAAAGGTAATATAAGATGGTTAAGGTTAAGTAAAAATCCTGTAGTTCTTAATTTTAATTGGATGTCTTAGTGTTTCAAATAATATCTAATACTATCTAACTGTATCCACAAAAAAGTCTTAGACAACAGATGGACCCAGTAGTGATGAGGGCCTAGATTTTGGTCTCTACATACCATTTCCACCAAAAAAGAAGGATATTTTGAAAGATAGGCAATACTAGCTCTGGTTTAGGAAATACAAGACTAGCTTGGACTAGCTTGTTGTAATAAATGATAAAGCTATCAATGACTGCTAGATTTACTTCAAAAGGACCCTGGAGCCAACAATAGTAGGCTCTCGTCATCCAAATATGGAACAATATTAACATCAACAAAGATAACAACTTTGGCAGACTAAAACACATCAAATATACTTAAATTTATGAATTCATGATTCTATTCAAAAGGCAAAATAACATTGATCACCACCAACTTATTATTTTAAAAAAAGGTAAAGAGAAATAAGTATTCACATACAAATTGTATCTTAAGGTAAACAAACAGTTTGATGAGGAGAAGTTTTTGTTACCAAATGAAGAAAATACGTTGGACTGAGAAAATGAATATCAATAGCTGCTAACATTACAAAAGAAAGACAAGTAGATATGAATCACTTCTTGATAGAAGTAAACAATACCATCTGTAATAAAGTCATGCCAAAATATTGACTTTTAATCTGATTAAACTTATAGATAACTGTCCGTTCACAGGAGAGAAACACGTTAGATGACACTAAGAGTATGCAATGTTAAATTCTAGGACATGAGAAACACTACAGGACAAGCCACCTGTTTCCCTCAAAAGCAACCAAAAAACTTCAAAAATAAAATAAAATAAAAAGATAATAGGAACTTTTAGAGTAAAAGGCTTTTAAGAGACCTTCAGCCAACCTCAGATCTGGAAATTTTTCTGTTCCAATTCAAGTCAATTCCAAAGCAGGGAAACTATTTAAAAGCAACAACAAAACTTCAATTTGTATGACAATTGAAGTTTTAACCATGACTGGATATTTAGTATTATTGAGGAATTATTGTTGATTTCATAGAATGAAAGGTAGCTGGTAAAATGTCATGATGGTGTTGTGGGCATATTTTAAAGGGGGGAGGTTCTTGCCTTTTAGAAACAAACATGAGAATAC
Source organism: Aotus nancymaae (assembly GCF_030222135.1). Classification (NCBI taxonomy): domain Eukaryota; kingdom Metazoa; phylum Chordata; class Mammalia; order Primates; family Aotidae; genus Aotus; species Aotus nancymaae. The sequence continues at coordinate 52,123,537 of NW_026988425.1, read as the reverse complement.
TTACAGATGATATAATATTATATCTGGGATTTGTTTCAAAATAATCAGGAAGAGGAAAGGGGAAATGGGTAGAGGTATAAAAGAAATAAATTGGCCATGAGTGGATAATTGTTGACTTGGGTAATTGGTACCAATATATTATATATATATATTAATATATATATATACACTATATAAACATATAAACACTATAAAATATAAACACTAAAAATATATATACACTATATAAAATAGTATATAGTGTATATATAGTATACATACACTATATAATATATTATATTATATATTAAATATATATTTAATATATCCTGTATATAAAATGATATAAATATATAATATAATACATATATAATTTATATACATTATATAAATATATAATATAATATATTATATATTAAATATATATATTATATATTATATATTAAATATATATATTTAACATATCCTGTATATGAAATGATATAAATATATAATATAATATATATTTATATAATGTATACCATAAATAGTATATAGTGTATATCTAGTATATATATACTTTATATATAATATATAGTATATATATAAAATTCTCTCTATATATAGTATATACTATATGTACTATATATATAGTATATATACTATATATATAATAATATATTGTCCATTAATATACTATATATAATATATTAATAGATAATATATTATAGTATATCAATAATGCATTATTTATATAATATAGTATATTATTATTTATATAAATATATATTTATATACTATAATATATTATATAATAATAATATAAAATATACTATATAATAAATTATAGTATATCAATATGTTAATATATATTTTTAATATACTAAATATATATAAATATATATTCTACTTAATATATACAATATATAATAAATATATATGTTATTATATATAGTATGTGTTATATATATATTAAGAATATGATACTGGATATAAGTACTTATCTACATGTATAAATATGTAAATATTATGAGTAGAGAGACTTTAAAATGTGTCTCTCTACTCATATTTTTATATTTATACTTGTATACAGTAAGTACATATATCCAATAAGAACAATAAAAACGTATAAACTTTTGGTTGACCCTTTAACGCTATCATTCAACTTATTGATAGTGAATTTGCTTTTGAGTAGATCACCCTATGCAATGTCAATTATAGCCATGAGCCCAAGCACAATTTTCCTCCTTTGGGGACACTTACCTGCATATATGAGAATTCCATAGGAAGACAATATAAATGATAATGACTTCTAGATTTCTATCAAATATCTTAGCTGCAATCACTCCAGATTTCCTGATTCTCAGAATAATGTAGGTGTGGCAAACACAGTAACGTGTAGATTGTGGATGTTCTCTTGCAGAATTTGTGCAATAGTGTTGAAATATGTCACCACTGACACCTGTTTCTTTCCTAGGCAACACCAGATGCCTTGTAGTTTTGATCTAATTAAATGTTGTATCTTTTTACTCTGATTATTTGCTCAGCAGATTAATTTTTTAATTAGTGGTAAAGTTCAATAACTCTAAAGTGTGATGATGAATCAGATAAAGCATCCTTCTTCCCCTAGGAAGGAGTGAGTAAGGATTTGGGGGAGGATCTCCAGTTGGTAGTAGAGGGGTATTTCTAAAGTAAGAAGCCCCTCCATATGGAAACTTGAGGCCAGAGAAAGAGAGAAAGGCGCCACCACATACTGCTTCCATTCCGAATCCACACTTTGGTTACTACAGCTTCTCTTTTTTCTCATCACCAAGTTACACTCTTCTTTTATTTTAAAGGTACATATTTGTATGTATATACATGTTTATTCACCTTTACTCATGTTAGTATCTAAGTATTGACAAGCTTCAGTAAAATGGATATATTTATTCTGCTTTAACTTATGCATAAAGAAATAGATTTCTGTTATTCTCTGTCTTCCATAGGTCTCTCTAATCAGCTTTGTGGTTCCATTTTGTTTCCTCTTGGAGTGCTTCAGAACAGAGTCCTTCTGGAAAGAAAAGGAAAAACTTCAGTTATTATGGGTACCTTCCTTTCATCTCTTTATCTTTCTTTATTTTCTTTCAAGGAGTGTTGAGTACTAAGACAATTTTCTTTTTCTAGTGAGTCTGGAATGGAATGTTACCGCTGAGACCCTCACCGAGAGAATCTCTGGACCAGAGCGATGAAGGTCAATGTAGTGTGCAAAAAACTAAGAGTAGGCTGTTAGCGTTAGAAGCAACCTGCTAGAATTTAAATTTAAAATACATGTCTTTTATTTTAGACAAACCATGAACAATTCACATTTTTTGTTACTAAATTTTGGGATTAGGTTACTACTGGATTAGGATTAAACCTACTTGGATCAGGTTACTATTGACACTGACTTGAGCTTATCCCATGTCAAGAACTACCTGTGCCCACAGGGCCCCCATATCTAAAATAAAATGGTGAGTAGGAAGTGGTGAGTGGGTCATACTCCCATAACAGAAACCCCAGGTGGCTCTTTGCCTTCTCAAAATGGTTTCAAATCCTATAATCTTTCTTTTCTATCATTACTAAATGCATTAACTGCTTCTCTCAAAGTGTATCCTCTCAAAATTCAATATACAGTATTTTTCTTAAATCCATGGCTTCACTCTCTACTATTTCAGTTATCTGCAGTCCAAAAATACTCAGTAGAAAATTCCAGCAATATACAATTCATAAGTTCTAAACTGTGCACCATTCTGAATTCATGATGAAGCCTCACCTTCTTGCTCCTTTCTGCCCAGGATGTGAATCATCCATTTGTCCAGAGTATCTACACTATATACACTACCTGCTCATTAGTCACTTAGTAGCCCTCTCAGTTATCAGACTGAGAAAACATAGTATATACAGGGCTCAGTACTAACTATACTCTGGGCATTCACTGGGGTCTCAAAATAAACCCCTTGAGTATAAAGAGAAACTATTGTATTTATCAAATGCCTCAGAGTCTGACTTCCTCTGACTTGGAGCTCTCTTATAATTGAAGCCGCTCTCATTGAATAATTCCAGAGTATCTTTGGCCAAAGTTTCACCTTGAGTGAGGCTGTGACCACACTGAGCACTTACAATTGGGCCTCCAAGGTGATATGATCATTAGGTACACCATCTGATTATTAGATGTACCACTATGTAATGCGAGTAAGTTAAGGCATAATTAGGACGTCCCAGCAGCTCTTGCGTCAGTGGGAAGTAGTGCACTGACCTCAAACAGTTTGGCACAGACATTCATGGGTGGAGAAGACCAGGGAATGGGATGAAAAGTCTTCTGTTCACCTGTTTACATATGGGTTCAAGACCACCTGGACTCCTGTGGTGCAGGGAAGACTCTGAATATAACAAAATAGGAGGGTAGGTCACCCTGGAGGACTCAAGATGACCACATAGCCTAATAATTACTGCAAATGTAGTAGTAGGTAAGCATAAAGCAAAATGGAGTAAGTTCTTCCTGAAGTTCAGGAAAATGTTTCTGAACAGAAACAGTCATAGGCAGAATACAGCCTCCCAAGATGTTCACATCCTAATCTCCAAAACCTGTAAATGTTACCTTACATGACAAAAGGAGCTTTGCAGATGTGAATAAGGTTAAGGATCTTGAGATGGGGAGATTATCTTGTGTTTCCTTGTGATCACAGGAACTGTTTCCAAGCTGTGTGGTCAAAGGGCAACATTAGGAGGGAGAAAAGATGGAGATATGTAAAGTTACCAGATGTGAACATGGAGTAAGGCCAATGAGCCAAAGCATCTCAACGGCCTCTATAAATATGTAAATTGCACAGAAACAGATTTCCCCTGGAACCTCCAGAAAGGAACGCATCCCTCTGGATACCTTGATTTTAGTGACGTGAGACTCACATCAGATTTCTAAACAACATAACATGATAAATTCGTGTTGTTTTTATTTGTTCGCTTCTTTGTTTTGTTTTATTTATTTATTTATTTTTAATTATATTTTAACTTCCGGAATGCATGTGCAGAACATGTAGATTTGTTACACAAGTATACATGTGCCATGGTGGTTTGCTGTATCTATCAACCTGTCATCTGCATTAGGTATTTCTCCTAATGCTATCCCTCCCCTACACCCCATCTCCCAATGGGCCCCAATGTGTGATGTTTCCCTCCCTGTGTACATGTGTTCTCATTGTTCAACTCCAAATTATGAGTGAGAATATGCAGTGTTTAGCTTTCTGTTCCTGTGTTAGTTTGCTGAGAATGATAATTTCCAACTTCATCCATGTTCTTGCAAAGGACATGAACTCATCCTTTTTTATAGTTGCATAGTATTTCATGGCGTATATGTGCCACATTTTCTTTATCCAGTCTATCATTGATGGGTATTTGGGTTAATTCCAAGTCTTTGCTATTATAAATAGTGCTTCAGAAAACATACCTGTGCATGTGTCTTTATAGTAGAATGATTTATAATCCTTTGGGTATATACCCATTAGTGGGATTTCTGGGTCAAATAGTGTTTCCGGTTCAAGATCCTCAAGGAATAGCCACACTGTCTTCCTAAATGATTGAACTAATTTACAGCCCCACCAACAGTGTAAAAGCATTCCTATTTCTCCACATCCTCTTCAGTATCCGTTGTTTCCTGACTTTTTAATGATCGCCATTCTAACTGGCATGAGACTGTATCTCATTGTGGTTTTGATTTGCATTTCTCTAATGACCAGTGATGATAAGCTTTTTTTCATATGTTTGTTGGCCAGATATGTGTCTTCTTTTGAGAAGTGACTGTTCATATCCTTTGCCCACTTTTTAATGGGATTGTTTCTTGTAAATTTATTTAAGTTCCTTATAGATACTGGATATTAGTCAGATGGATAGATTGCAAAAATTTTCTCCCATTTTGTAGGTTGCCAGTTCATTCTGATGGTAGTTTCATTTGCTGTGCAAAAACTATTTAGTTTAATTAGATCCCATTTGTCAATTTTGGCTTTTGTTGCCATTGCTTTTGGTGTTTTAGTCATAAAGTCTTTGCCTGTGCCTATGTCCTAAATGGTATTGCCCAGGTTTTCTTCCAGGGTTTTTATGGTTTTAGGTCTTATATTTTAGTCTTTAATCCATCTTGAGTTAATTCTTATATAAAGTGTAAGGAAGGAGTCCAGTTTCAGTTTTCTGCATATGGCTAGCCAGTTTTCCCAACACCATTTATTAAATAAGGAATTCTTTCCTCATTACTTGTTTTTGTCAGGTTTGTCAAAGATCAGATGGTTGTAGATGTGTAGTGTTATTTCTGAGGCCTCTGTTCTGTTCCATTGATCTGTATATCTGTTTTGGTGCCAGTACCATACTGTTTTGGTTATTGTAGACTTGTAGTATAATTTGAAGTCAGGTAGCATGAAGCCTCCAGCTTTGTTCTTTTTCCTTAGGATTGTCTTGAATATATGGGCTCTCTTTTGGTTCCATATTAAATTTAAAGTAGTTTTTTCTAATTCTGTGAGGAAAGTCAATGGTAGTCTAATAGGGATAGCATTAAATCTATAAATTACTTTGCCAATATGGCCATTTTCACAATATTGATTCTTCCTATCCATGAACATGGAATTTTTTCCATTTGTTTATGTCCTCTCTTATTTTCTTGAGCAGTGGTTTGTAGTTCTCCTGGAATAGATCCTTCACATCCCTTGTAAATTGTAGTCCTAGGTATTTTATTCTCTTTGTAGCAATTGTGAATGGGAGTTCACTCATGATTTGGCTGTTTGTCTGTTATTGGTATATAGGAATGTTTGTGATTTTTGCACATTGATTTTGTATCCTGAGACTTTGCTGAAGTTGCTTATCAGCTAAAGGAGATTTGGGACTGAGACGACGGGGTTTTCTAAATATACATTCATGTCATCTGCAAACAGAGACAATTTGACTTCCTCTCTCCCTATTTGAATACTTTTTATTTCTTTCTCTTGCCTGATTGCTCTGGCCAGAACTTCCAATACTAAGTTGAATAGGAGTGGTGAGAGAGGGCATCCTTGTCTTAGGCCAGTTTTCAAAGGGAATGCTTCCAGCTTTTGCCCATTCCGTATGATATTGGCTGTGGTTTTGTCATAAATAGCTCTTATTATTTTGAGATACGTTGCATCGATACCTAGTTTATTTAGTGTTATATTGGCTGTGAGTTTGTCATAAATAACTCTTATTATTTTGAGATGTGTTCCATCAATACCTAGTTTATTTAGTGTTTTTAGCATGAAGGGACATTGAATTTTATCAAAGGCATTTTCTGCATCTACTGAGATAATCATGTGTTTTTTGTTATTGGTTCTGTTTATGTGATGGATTATGTTTATTGATTTGCACTTGTTGAACCAGCCTTGCATCCCAAGGATGAAGCCAACTTGATCGTGATGGATAAGCTTCTTGATGTGCTGTTGGATTTGGTTTGCAGGGGTATTGGCCTAAAATTTGTTATTGTTATTGTGTCTCTGACAGATTTTGGTATTAGGATGATGCTGGCCTCATAAAATGAGTTAGGGAAGAGTCCCTCTTTTTCTATTGCTTGGAATAGTTTCAGTTAATGATACCAGCTCCTCTTTGTACCTCTGGTAGAATTCGGTTGTGAATCCATCTGGTCCTCGGCTTTTTTTGGTTAGTAGGCTATTAATTACTGCTTCAATTTCAGAACTTGTTATAGGTCTATTCAGGGATTCGACTTCTTCCTGGTTTAATCTTGGGAGGGTGTATGTGTCCAGGAATTTATCCATTTCTTCTAGATTTTCTAGTTTATTTGTGTAGAGGTATTTATAATATTCTGTAATGATAGTTTATATGTCTTTGGGATCAGTGGTGATATTTCCTTTATCATTTTTTATTGTATCTATTTGATTCTTCTCTCTTTTCTTCTTTATTAGTTTGGCTAGAGGTCTATCTATTTTGTTAATCTTTTCAAAAAACCACCTCCTAGATTCGTTGATTTTTTGAAGGGTTTTTCATGTCTCTATCTCCTTCAGTTGTGCTCTGATCTTAATTATTTCTTGCCTTCTGCTAGCTTTTGAATTTGTTTGCTCTTGCTTCTCTAGTTCTTTTAACTGTGATATTAAGGTTTAGATTTTAGATCTTTCCTGCTTTCCCATGTGGGCATTTAGTGCTATAAATTTCCCTCTAAACATTGTTTTAGCTGTGTCCCACTGAGTCTGGTATGTTGTTTCTTTGTTCTCATTGGTTTCAAAGAACTTCTTGATTTCTGCCTTAATTTTGCTATTTACCCAGTAGTCATTCAGGAGCAGGTTGTTCAGCTTCCACGTAGTTATGCAGTTTTGAATGAGTTTCTTAATGCTGAGTTCTAATTTGATTTGACTGTGGTCTGAGAGATTGTTTGTTATGATTTCCATTCTGTTGCATTTGCTAACGAGTGTTTTACTTCCAATTGTGTGGTCAATTGTATAATAAGTGTGATGTGGTGCTGAGAAGAATGTATATTCTGTTGATTTGCAGTGGAGAGTTCTGTAGATGTCTATGAGGTCCACTTGGTCCACAGTTGAATTCAAGCCCTTATTAATTTTCTGTCTCATTTATCTGTCTAATAATGACGGTGGGGTGTTTAAGTCTCCCGCTATTATTGTGTGGGAGTCTAAGTTTATTTGTAGGTCTCTAAGAACTTGCTTTATGAATCTAGGTGCTCCTGCATTGAGTGCATATACATTTAGGATAGTTAGCTCTTCTTGTTACATTGATCCTTTTACCATTATATAATGCCCTTCTTTGTCTTTTTGATCTTTGTTGGTTTAAAGTCTGTTTCACAGAGATTAGGATTACAACCCCAGCTTTTTTTTGCTTTCCATTTGCTTAGCAAATATTTCTCCATCCCTTTATTTTGAGCCTATGTGTGTCTTTGCACATGAGATGGGTCTCCTGAATACAGTACACCAATGGGTCTTGACTCTTTATCCAATTTGCCAGTCTGTGTCTTTTAATTGGTTCATTTAGCACATTTACACCTACAGTTAGTATTGTTATGTGTGAATTTATTTTCTGTCGTTGTGATGCTAGCTGGTTATTTTGCCTGTCCGTTGATGCAGTTTGTTCATTGTGTCGATGGTCTTTACATGTTGGTATGCTTTTGTAGTGGCTGGTACTGGTTTTTCCTTTCCATATTTAGTGCTTCCTTCAGGAGCTCTTGTAAGGCAGCCCTGGTGGTGACAAAATTAGTGTTGTTTTCAGCAACCAAATTTGTAGCAGTTACAGCAGCAACTGGAAATTCATACTGCAATATCATTACTAAAGCTGTTAAAGACAGTTCATGTGGCTCTCCCTGCCTCCACCTGTCTGTGTCACACATCCCTCTCCTTCTTCCCCCCATTCCTTATCCTAACTGATTATCGACTATAGACATACTGTAGACTTTGACCATGTCAGTTCCTTCAGAGGCTCCCTGTCACCTTCAGGACAAAACTCAGACTCCACAAACCTGTCTGCTGTTGACCTCTCCAATTTTATTTCTGGCCACTCATGTCCCTTCCTTAATCTAGGTCAGAGGTTCCCAAACTTTATCAGTTAACAGAATCCTTAGAATCTCAATATGTTCATGTTATCCCTAGGTACAAAGAATTGCCTAACAGTTCCCTCTATTACATAGTAAGGTCAAAAAACGTAATAAGTATTTATATCCTAGCAACTTAATAGCCAGTACAGATGTAATTCATGTAAACTGCAGGAAAAGTATTTCAATTTTTTCTTAAGTAGCCACAATTATCCATTAATACAATGTATGTGTTGTTGGGCATTGAACAACTTCTCAGACTTTGGAATCAGATTGGACACTTTGGCCCTCACTATAGATAGATGTAGAGCATCATTGCATTGCCCACACAGAATTTAAATATCCTGTGATGTCCCCGTGAGTTTGCTACAGTGCTCCAGGGTGCCTTGGTGCATAGTTTGGGGTCAACAGCTCTGTGTTCCAGGCTGTTGGATATTATCAAGACATCCTGAAAATCCTCCATGTTTGAAAGGAGGAATAGAGACAGGGAGCTTTCCTTTACCCATGCTTACCATGGGCCTTTCCAAATTTCAGATCTTTTCATACATGGATTCGACCACTTACAGTATCCACTTTTCCCAACTCCATGCCTCTATTTCTCTTTTAACTAGTTCATAGCTCCTTCTTAGGATTCAGGTTAAATTTTGTTTCTTTTTCTCTGGGAGTCCTTTCTTGCCCTCATGAAGTCAGGGAGCCCTCCTCTGTGCTCCTTGACAGAGAATTCATCACACCACATTGCGATTGTCTCTTTACTTGTCTACTTCCCTCATCGCCCAAAAACTCCTTAAAAACCAGTGTCCTCTCCTTATCTTGCAATTTCAGTGTCTAACAGTGTGCCTGCACAATGAAGAACTCAGTCAATGTTTTAAGGAAATATCCTAGGGTCATTTCACAGGAGGGGGAGGATTTTAAGGCTGCCTTGATAATATATACATGTTTCAGGCTGGGTTTCCCCAGAAGTAAATCCTGAGATAGGGATTTGGGTATACTTAGTTTATTTGTGAGGTGATGCCAGGTATGGGAAAATGAGACAAAGAGGGGAAAGAAGCCAGAAAAAGTACTTTAGCATACAGGTTATTTTTGTGGGTGAATGGGGCTCAGATCCACTGGGAACTCCGGGAGACAAGGTAGAATATGACTAGAGTTATGCCAGTAGAGAGGCAGGCCAGCTGGACTATTTATCCTCAACTCCCTTGAGTCACTAGTAGGTTGCTCCCAAAGGACAGTAACTTTCCCAATTTTCCCATCTTTCCTATGCAGGCTGAATGGTCTCTGCTGGCAGAGAAAGGCCTTCAGAAGCGTCTCAGGGGGTTGCCATTGGAAGTAATCACATAGGGGATTAAATGGTGAGTGTCAATGGAATACCATCTGTTATATAAAAGAAACATGGATGGAAAAACTGAGAGAAAATAAGACATATTTCAAAAGGAAATTGGTGTCACTGTCCTTTGCTTCTTGTCAAATATCTGTATATTGATTTTTCTTTCAACAAATCTATTTTTACATGCAATGGCCATCTTTCTTACAAGTCTGCAGTATGTAACAGCTACCCTACTAAGGAGCAGTGGGATCTGGATTGGAGATTATAGCCGAATTTCATTTGTACTCTCTGCAGGGAAACTGTCACCACGTCCACGAAGAAGACAGCTAGAACTGCTTATAAAGAGGAATCCAAAGGAAAGGTGATGAGAGTGGCTTTTTTTTTTAAACAAATGAAATTGTTAAAACTATGTGAAAGGGTTAGACTTACCTTCTAACTTGTAGAATGTTAAGGTAGAAGAACAGGGGCTTTTTGTAAGCTACAGACTCTATTAAATCTCCTTTTGATTTGATTTCTGGGTTTGAGCTGCCTTTTGCCAATGGACATTCGCAGTTCTATCCTTGCCAAATTCATTATTTTATTTCATTTATTAACCAACAATTTACATGATTTTATTTAGGCCAGAGTTTGGATGTCAATACTGGGGGCAATTAATAATTTAGTGAAAGACTTCAGTGCAATCCTTGATCTCTATATCCTAGCTTTGGGACCTTGGAATACTCAAAATCTCAGTTTATCTGTGGAAATATAGAGAATAAAATGCCATCACAGGAGTTGTGAAAGGTTTACATAAAGTGATATATGTAAAGTACTTACTATGTCCTGGTATAGTATAAGCATGAAATTAGTTTTAACTGTCATTACATCTAGTCATATTGAACTTGCATTATCATTAGGATTCTCACTCATTCACTTTTGAATATGACCTTGAGGTTTTAACAATTCAAATTTAAAGCCAGAAAAGAGAAATAAAATCCACACAAAGCTGTATAGTTGTTAGTAATATATAACATACATAATACATAAAGTGTATTTACTTTCTACTAGAGCTAAGGGATGGACAGGTAAACTTGCTTGCAATAATTACATGTAGTAAATGAAATATCTGAAAGCAAAGCTATGCAAATCTGGCTATTTTGTGACTACAAACTTAACCACTCAATTCAAGGGAATGTTATCCATAATGTAATCTTTTAATGTTAGGACATGAGAAAAATTAAAATTGGGAAAATTTTTACATTTATGTTATGTCTAAACTAGCATTCTTCTGGGAAAATATCTTTCTCATTCTTCTCCCTTTATTTTGACTCCTCCTTTGTTGTCCTCCACAGAGATCAAAACTAGGTATTGGTTACTTTTGGAAGTATCTGGTTTGTGTTCCCATTACAAATGGAGTCATGAACAACATGAGCAGCTCTCAGTAATATAAAAATGTTTTTAGATTATGAGATAATAAATGAGATTTAATCATAAAGTTTGAGTCAGCTAATTGTAGTACCATAAATAATTACCTAGAAATTTCAGATTAAAGATTAGAAAATTATCAATTCTCTATTTAGAGAACCATTTTTCACAAAAAAGAACATCAGCTTAGAATACTTTGCAAGCTATCTGCAAATAAAAATAAAGCCATAGAGATTTATTTACTAAAGATAATATGAAGGGGACTTCAAAATGTTTATGAAAAATGTGTATTATGAAAAACTGTTTATTGTAGCACTAGTTACAACAGCAAAGGAACCAACCCAAATGGCCATCAATGATAGACTGGATAAAGAAAATGTGGCACATATACACCATGGAATACTATGTAACCATAAAAAAGAATGAGTTCATGTCCTTTGCAGAGACATGGTTGAAGGTGGAAGCCATCATTCTCAGCAAACCAACGTAGGAACAGAAAACCAAACATTGCATGTTCTCACTCACAAGTGGGAGCTGAAGAATGAGAACACATTGACACAGGGAGGGGAACATCACATACTGGGGCCTGTTGTGGGATAAGGGGTAAGGGGAGGGAGAGCATTAGGAAACATATGTAATGCATGCAGGGCTTAAACCTAGATGATGGGTTGATGGGTACAGCAAAACACCATGGCACATGTATACCTATGTAACAAACCTGCACATTCTGCACATGTATCCCAGAACTTAAAGTAAAATAAAAATAAAAACATAGGTAGATAAAAGAAAAACTGCATTAAGTTAAAAACTTGTTTGAACCAAAATAAACTTGTACTAACTTACAGTAACATGTCTGAACATGGTCTAGTTTGAGTGACTAAAAAGGATAAGGTATCAGTTTGAAAAGTGCTCCTAGCAGAGGAAGCTGAATTCTGCTAAAATTGAAGCAAGAACAAACACCAAATTTATGGTGAAGCTTGGGTGGAAGAATGGTGAAATCATTGAGGCTTTATGAAAGGTTTATGGGGACAATGCTCCAAAGAAATTATCAGTCTCCAAATGGATAACTCATTTTAAGAAAGGATGAGATGATGTTGAAGCTGGAACCTGTAGCAGTGGGCTATTCACATCAGTTTGCAAGGGAAAAAATCATCCTGTTCATGCACTAATTGAAGTGGATCAACAATTAACAGTACCAAAAACCAGCCAAGAGCACAGATATCTCATTTGGTTCAGCTTGCACAATTCTGACTAAAAAATTAAAATTGAGCAAGCTTGCCACTTGATGGGTGCCAAAACTGTTGTGCCCAGATTAGCTGCAGACAGGAGCACAGCCTTCTGTGAAAATTTTAAACAGATGGGATCAAGATCCTGAAGCATTTCCTCAAAAACTGTAAGAGAAGATGCAATACATCTTTACCAGCACCATCCTAAAGATAAAGCACAATCAAAGCAACGGCTACCAAGAGGCGGAAGGGATCCAGTCAAAGTGAAAGCAGACCAATCAAGAATGAAGGCATGGCAACAGTTTTTTAGGATGCTCAAAGCATTTTGCTTGTTGACTTTCTGGAAGACCAAAGGACAATAACATCTGTTTATTATGAAAATGATTTGAGAAAGTTAACTGAAGCTTTAGAAGAAAGACATCTGGAAAAGTTTCACCTAAGAGTCCTTCTCTACCACAATGCTCCTGCAAACCAAGGTAAATTTTTTTGAGAGAGTTTCAATGGAAATTCATTAGGAATCTAACTTACAGTCCTGATTTGGCTCATCTAACTTTTTTTTGTTACCTAATCTTAAAAAATCTGGAAAGGGCATCCATTTTTCCTCAGTTAACTACATGTATATATTTATATAAATAATGCTGCATTGACATGGTTAAATTTCCAGAACCTTCAGTTCTTTAGTGATAGACTAAATGGCTGGTGTCATCACTTACTAAAGTGTCTTGAAAGTGACAGAGTTTACGTCAAGAAAACAAATCTTATATTTTTTATCTTTTAATACCATTTTTCCACAAACTTTTTGAAGTCCCCTTGTTCATACGAAGAAAAATAGAAGCACTGTCAAGTATGGTTTTATGGGAACAGTTGCCTCTTAAAGTCATTTTGTACCTGAATATTCTGCACATCGGAAATTATCAAATCTTGATTGGGAAGGAATGAATTTACCAAACAAAATTCAACAAATTTTATCCCTGACCCCTACTCCTTGCGTTAAAGTTAACACCATAACACTTCAGGCTTCAAATGTTAGTGTTTCTTTGAAATACCTTTTCCATTATCCAGCCTTCTTATTGGCCAAGTACTATTGATTCTGCTTCAATAGGGGCATTCATATCTACCTTATCTTTTGCAGGTTTTCAATCAAAGCCCTAGCTCAAGCTCTCACTGTTTCTAACCTAGCCTTTTGAAGCAGCCTCCTAGATGCTATTTATGCTTCCTCTCTTATCTCTTGGAATCCCTCCTGCAAATTGCTGCTGGGTTAATATTCATGAAAAACAGCTTCAACTCTGCCATGCATTTGACTCAAATAATTGATGGCTTCCACAATGTCCCAACTTGAGTCCAGCAAACCAGGCCATCTCTAAGGTGGCCACAGTCTTTGACACCAACCTTAACATGTCTTACAGGTACCCTACCTTTCAGGCACATCAGAGTTTACAGGCAAATAACACACACAAGCTCATCTCTGAATCTGGATTCTATTGATCTTGGTCTCCTTTAAGCAGCAATTAAGGCTCTCATAAACCTTTCCCTATCTATTGCTTACTACCTTTCTCACTCCCTTCTGCATTATTATAATAAGTAGCACTAATAAATATAAAAGTGTTTTTTCTTAGATCGTCTGCTGCTGAGAATCATTCTAAATTTACATCCAGACAACACTGACTGATTTGACCTGGAACTCATGATAAAATGATTTTCCTTTTATCATTTAGTACTTCAATGAACGTTTGAATTAAAATATATAGCAGACATTGAATGCATTTTGTTAGATTTAGAAGGAAAGAATGAAAGAAATTAACATTTAGAAAAAGCTAAAGACATTTCTCCAACTGACAGACAGCTGAATCTTGTCCCTCTGTGGCAGCAAGAATCTGTATAGACACAGGAATCATCAAATCTATCACACAAAACTGGGCAGAACAACAACGATTCAAAATATCCTGGACTGTTTCGAGATTCTCACACAGCTTCCTCTGGTACCGCACTGCAGTCTATGAAAGAACATCATCAACAAATCCAGAGACCTAAGCTCCCCTCCTGCTCTGTAACTGTGTCCCGGCAGGTTGAGTACATCTTTTCTTTACAATTCGTTTATCTTTCTACAGAACAAATGGACCAGCTCTCTCAAGGCCCCTAACATCCTCATTCATTGTGTTACGATTTATGAATTCTACAGAAACTGCATTTCCATTTTATGCAAATACTTTGAATACTACACAAGCCCCAAAGAATGTTTAAGATATGGATGTGTTAAAATATTTTTCAGAAATTTCTTTCTGATCTCTTTGAGTTTAAGTCATAATAAAAAACCCCAGTTACTATGGAAGTGAGCAGCAAATTGACAGTTTCTTTCCAGGCCATCCTTTACTCTTTTCTGACTTCTACCAAAATCTTTCTCCTGGTCATGAAGGGCATGACCTTCTTGAACAGCAATACGGTTAGCAAGAAAAATAAATTTTAGCTTGCTATTTTCTCTGCACCATTAGTTGGCTCACAACTGTAGTCTCCAAAATCCAACATAGTTTAGCTCCATTACTGACTACACGCTTTAGCAATGCGAGGTAGTTCAAAAGTCAGATTTTTCTCAGAGGCAGAATTTGTGTTTTAAAAGCACAGAATTTGTGTTTTAAAATCAATAATGTCTCCTTCCAATCAAAGGATGCTTACAACACTGGGTTCCCATTTGGCTATTATTATTTAACTCTTTCCATTTTGCTCTCAATAGTCTTATAATTGTTATAAAAGGAAAACAATAGGGATGCTTAGGACTGAAACCAATTGACTCAATACTGGATATTATTTAGTAACTTTCACTTAACAAACACCTTGCACTTACCACAGTAGCAATATGTATTCTCATTGTCATTAACGATACCTTAAATCCGTTGCGTTCCCAGAATAGTATTAATAACGCATTTTCTACTAATTGCTACACTTATCTAATTTTCTTTCAGGTAATACAGACTGCCTTTTAAATTAATTGAATAGGCCCGTGAACTTCTTTATTATCACTAATCTGCTAAAATGAGAAAAGAAAGAAGAGAATAAAATATCTATTGTAGACATCCTAATTATTAGGTGATTTCTAAACCGCTGGTAGGAGACTGTTCCCAGCTTCACTCGTTTGCACTTTGGATCAGATTTGAGTGTCTTTCTGAAGGCTTTGTTGGTGCTGCCTGTGGGTACACTGTGACTCACCTCCCGTGGGAAGAGGTTTGTGCTCTGTTTAGGTGAAAACATTAAGACTCCTTAATTTCCTTAACAGAATAACAGCACTACTACCTCACTATTGAGAACATGTAAATTTCTTTACAATTAACAATAAAGCTCAAAAAAGCTGCCTTTCAGTCATTCTCCAGAGAGTTCCTGTCAAAAATGGATTTCAGATTAATAATATTCAAGAGCAATATTGATGTCAGATTCTTTTTTTCCAGCAAGTTCTCATAAGCAATGCACTTGGACTGCATTTACTTAATTCCTTTCCGAACTGCTTCCATTTGCCAATACGGCAGCTGTCTCCTCCAAAGGCTGTTCTGCTGTGTTGGGTATCATCATTGCATTAGGCACCGCTGCCACTCTAGCAGATGCTACTCTCTCCTTCTGGGTATAACCAGCTCCTACTGGGTACCACATACTCTGTTGGGTATAACTGCAGATGCCACCATTGAAAAAGCTGATATACTGAAATGATAGTACCAAATGGGCACTCTGTTCTCTAGAATGCACTGGGTGCCAAAATGTTTCACCAATCATCAGGAAAATGGTATTCTGATGAGTATCTCCCACTCATTTGTCAAACACTCTCAGACATTTTTCTAATCCAGCAGAGGATTCCACATGGGTTCACACGTGCCACACTGTTACTTTAAATGTAAGCTACTTCAATTCCTTTTTAGAAGCAGGAGAGCAATGCTATACACACATAAGTAAAAGCTTATATTTTTATCTACAGAAGAAATGCAGAAGAGGCTGTACTCATAGCCAAAGTAAACAGATTCTTACATGGTGTGATTTAATCAAAGTATAATTTACAGGAGGTCAAATAAATAATTTATGTATATATAAATGTTACACTTTTTAAATGTTTACGTTAGTAATGAGTAACTAGTAAGATGACAAAACTAGTTTCAAAACCATTTGAGAAACTTGGTTCTTATAAGCATTAAATAAAAACAAAAGCAAAGAAGGAAGAAGGGAGAGAGTGAGGAAGGAAAGGAAAGAAGAAGGGAGGGAAGGCAGGTTAGAATAAGATTTCTGGGTTACATTTTAAACACTGCTTAATGTCCCATAGGGCAATGACACAACAAAATTTAAGGTTATCTTTTCAACTGAAAAGAAGTACACAAATTAACATGTATCTGGATGAAAACAAAATGGTGAATAACAAATTAAACATATACATCCTCCTATACAATTAAATAAATCATTCAGTAGTCTTGTTAAACAGGATCCAAATGATATTGAAAGGACATGCCTTCCCCAACTTTTGACTTATTTTTAGATTTTAGATAATATTTTTTAAAAGTTTCCCATTTTGGTTGTAAATAATCTGTAAAAATATTCTTGATTAACAAATAAGGCTGGTCTTGTATTTTGGCCTGATTACTTACATATGCAGAGCAAGAGGAGTTAATTCCTTTTGTTAGCCTCCTTGCCTTTGTTCAGTACATCTAGAGCTATCTGGCATTGAGCAACACTGAACCAGTGATTAGCTTCTGCCTGGAAATTTCCATAAGGGATCTTAGATTTGGCTTATAAATGTTTCTAATTATTTATTCTTCTACCTAGGGGTAGGAACCACAGCCCAAGAAACTTTCCTCACCTGCTACATCCATAAAAGTAAGTGAATTTCTCTCTCTTCAATCTACTTAAAATAAACTAAGGTCCCTGGCCTGCCAGGAAGTGATTTTTTTTTTTCCTTATCAGCTGTGAAGCTGGAACCCTGTAAGAAAGACAGGGACCAACCTGATTTTCCTGGGAGAATTTTGTAGGCATTAACTTCATATATCAAGTCAATCCTTGCACCTTGGTGGTAGGCTTGTCATAGCTGATTAAATGGGCATTACTTTTTACATGACACACAAACCATGGAGTTTATTGCAAAATCAATTTGATGCAGGACAAGCAAGCCCCAAGTGCAGCTTAGCCCACAACAATTCTTGGCTTTGACCAAGAAAGAATTCAAAGGCAAGCCAGAAGCAGAAAAAAAAATAGCTTTATTAAAGTAGCAGTGTTACAGCTCCCTGACTGCTCCTGCAGAGCAAGTCTACCACACAGGCAGAGAGTAGCAGCTCAGGGCAGTTTTGCAGTCATATTTATACCTACTTTTAATTACATGCAGATTAAGGAATGGTTTGTGCAGAAATTTCTAGGGAAGGGGCAGTAACTTTTGAGACATGAAGTCATTGCCATGGAAAGGAGCAGTAACTCCCTGGTGTTGCCATGGCAATGGTAAAACTAACATGGCACACTGGTGGGCGTGTCTGATGGAAAACTGCTTCCACCTCTCTCTGTTTCAGCTGGTCCTCAACTTGGTCCAGTGTCTGAGCTCTGCCTCCAGTCAAGTCTTGCCTCCTGAGTCAAGTCTGGCCTCCTACCTCAAATTTGTCTATTTATATCTTGATAAGTAAGTAAACAGATTTTTACTGAACCTACACAAACAAATTCATTACCATGAAAAGTAATGAGACCCAGTAAAAGTATTTTTTGATAATTCTGAGGAATCAGTGAGAATCAGATACCATTTATTAAAGTTTCACTTTAGTTACGAAAGCAGAGTCTACTAAATTGAGGATTAGCAATAAATAAAGAGAAAGGCAGAGTGCTCCCTTATATACCAATCAGAAAATAGAACATTAAAACAATATCCATGATACTTAAAGAAATAATCACAATTAATTTTTCTTCATCAGTTGATTCACTTTTCCATAAGTAATTATTATTTCTACTAGATCTTAGTCAGCAATCTCTTTTAATAAAATCATTTATTTGGACTGAAAAGACTCAGTTTGCTATGGTCAGAAAGCTGTCTAATTAATTTCAGCTTTAAGCACTGAAGCTTGTACCCACATTTTTTGTTGTTGTTGAAATATCAATAGCTAGGAATATCAGGTTCAGTCCTTTTCACAAGGTTCTGAGACCATCCCACTTTACTGAAGAAACATACTCAACTTGAAGTGTATAGCAGAGACTTTAGGCAAGCATCAGATAACTCAGAAACCATCTGTTGATGAAACTGAAGGGCTGTCATGAATTTCTTACAGTAATCAATAACAAAATGGAAGAAAGTAAAGTGCACAATTGAGGTACAACGCACAGCTATCCCATCAGGGTCTGATCAGTATTTCCCCTGAGGATAAGAACATCACAGAGAGGACATTGACAGACACCAAGGTCCCCCAGTTTATTCCATAAAGTGTACAATCTTTGGGACATGGATATTTGTAACATTTTATCTCTACAAAAACAACACAGGTAAGGCCAAGCTTCTCTTTGATTTACAAATCTCCCCATGTAGCTCTTACAATAGTGTTAACTGATTACAAAATATTGAATGTACCAAACATTGAATAGCTTCTTTCATTTCTTCTTTTTACAGGTAAAATAACAAATCTGTGAGATATTCTAGGGGTCTAGTAGGAAATCTGAGAGATAATTTTAGTTTCAAAGAAATTTTATTTTTCTAAATTTAGAAACTGGTCTTAGGAAGGCAAAATCTAAAATGATTGTGAGAGGATATTTGGTCACGTGGTTATAACAGAAGGATGGGTGTCTGATGATAAATGATTGTAGCATAGCTATCTGATTAACTTGACACTATTTGGGGACAAATTTGCTTCTTTTTCCTCGATTAGCAAAAACAAACCTCATTACTTTGCATACAGTTAAATGTCTTTACTATCTTTATTTTTTGAACAACCTCATCCAGTAAGCATACTCTGTGTGTGTGTATGTGTGTGTGTGTGTGTGCATATCTATACATACATTGTAGTAGTCTCTTCTCACACTGCTATAACTACCTGAGACTGGATAATTTATAAACAAAGGAGGTTTAATTGGTTCACTGGTCCACAGGCTGTAAAACTTGCAATCATGGTGGAAGGCGAAGGGGAAGCAGCACATCTTCACATGGCCAAAGCAGAAAGAAGAGAGAGAGGTTGGAGGTGCCATACACTTTTAAATAACAAGATCTCATGAGAACTTTATCACGAGAATGACATCAAAGGGGAAATCTGCACCTATGAGCCAATCATCTCCCACCAGGCCCCACCTACAACATTGGGGATTACAATTCAACGTGAGATTTGGGCTGGAGCACGAATCCAAACCATATGATACACACACACACACACACATTTTTCCTTTTACATGTGATTTTATATACACAGATGGTCACTGACTTATGATAGTTCAACTTATGTATTTTCAACTCTATGATGATGCAATGGTGATATGCATTCAGTAGAAACCATACTTCAAATTTTGAATTTTAATCTTTTCTCAGGCTAGTGATATGCTGTAGGATACTCTCTCATCATGCCAGACAATGGCAGTGAGCCACAGCTCCCAGTCAGCCCCATGATCAAGAGGGTAGACAGCCCACACTCCACAGTGTACTGTGTTGACAGATGATTTTACCCAACTGTAAGCTAATGTAAGTGTTCTGAGCATGTTGAAAATATTCCAGCCTAAGCTATGATGTTTGGTAGGTTAGGTGTGTTACATGCATTTTGAATGTATGAAACTAATTGGTTTCTCTCATTTCTCCTTTTTACAGGTGAAATAACAAATCCGAGGGATTTTCTAGGAGTCTCCATAGAAATTCTACATAAAAAGACGTAAGAAAATTACAGACAAATGTCACCAGCCTTTGCTCAGCAGGCGTATAAGGAGAGTCAGTGTCCTGAGTGCTTAGGAGATGACAATGGCAAGTGAAGCTCTCAGGTGAGAAATTTTGTTGAAGTGACAATTTGTGGATTCTGATTAAAATGGGATCAGTAATAGTGATGAGAAGGGAAATAGCATCATTTATTACCCTATTGTTTAGCAACCAGCTATTTCAAGTTAGATATTTTCAACTTAATGATAGGTTTATCAGGATATAGCCCCATTATAAGTATAGGAGCATCTGTATATATATTAAATATTTTACTTAAGCATGGATCCTGATTATCATCTCAAATTGATCCACCACATTAGTACATATGTAATTATAATGATATAAAAATGTTACTATTAATATATAAATGTTTGACAAAAATTAAAAAGGATATAAAATAATTTCATAAAGTAGAAAAAAATTAAATAGGAAAAATGTATGTTAGAATTATGTATCCTTATATAGGCCTATTAATGTCCTGGTATGATACTAAAAGATATGCTGCTAATAGTTTTTATTAGCAAGGGATATATATGAAGAATCCCCTACCCCATGCTCAAATTTTCTGATGTTCTATTGACCCTGCAAATAGTTAACCCTGCCAATAGTTAATAAGTGTACACTGGGTGCAAATCACTGGCCCGTGGGTAGAGAAAGAGCCATGTGGGGACAATGGAAAGAATATATATTTCTATATAAATGTTGAATTTACAAGAGTGGATCCTTAATTCATGTGAGTCTCAGACAGCAATGAGGGAGATCAAG
This sequence comes from Aotus nancymaae, assembly GCF_030222135.1. Lineage (NCBI taxonomy): Eukaryota > Metazoa > Chordata > Mammalia > Primates > Aotidae > Aotus > Aotus nancymaae. The sequence goes on along the minus strand of NW_026988425.1, from coordinate 52,102,427 downwards.
CAATATTCCCTCACAGAGAGGGAATACCCAGGAGGGGAGACATAAGAAAATCACAGACAAATGTCATTGTCCTTTGCTCAGCAGGTGTATCGGGAGACCCACCTGTCCTAAAGTGCTTAGGTAATGGTGATGGCAAGTGAAGCTCTTGGGCTAGAAATCTTATTAAAGTGACAGTTTGTGGATTCTGAATAAAAACGGGATCAGTAATAGTGATGAGAAGGGAAATAGCATTATTTATTACCTATTATTTAGCAACTAAATAGCCTGTGCTAGCAACTGAGGGAGCTGCATCTCCTTTACCCCTACTACTGTAGTGACTGTGAAAGAGTGATCAGTGCTGGCCACGTGGGGTATGAGATCTGGTGTGTGAAGCTGACATATAATGCAAAGAAGCAAGTTACTCCCAATTTTCTATGTCCATTTGGGAAGGGCTAAAGCGTCAATACTTCAGATAAGATAAACTGCTTTTGAAGAGTGAAGGTTCTGAGGAGTTTTCTTGCTTTCTACAGAGTTGACTAATGTCATGATTGATATTTTAATAAAACTATGAATAATAGCTGATATTTATTAAACACTATGTGCTAGATATGGTACTCAGAATTTTACATTCTTTTTTTAAGTTTTGACATAATCTATTAAAGTGAACACTTTATCACCAATTTTAGAGTATATCAAGGCTCAGGTAATTTTTCCTGGTCGTATAATTCAGTAACTAGAACACTGAACATTCAGTTCCAGATCTGTTTGACTCTGAAGTTCATGCTCTGTATGTTGCATTTATTGTGGTTCCGTTAAGAAAACTTCTCCAAATAACTCTAGTTATTATTTTTCTTCTATTTCAGATGTTCCCAGGAAGGAAAATAAGGTATAGGAAATAGTGGTGAAGACACTATGTGGTCCAGCAATATTTCATGAAACTAAACATTCTGGGGACATTAATGAGTACTTTTGTAAATGAATGTGCTGGGGTTGGCTATTTCTACACATAATAACAAGTGTTCAGTTATAATATGTATAGAGGTGAAGCTAATTTACCTAACTGTTCACACAACTCATGCTTTAAGCTATTTATTTACTTTATATGATTCATGAGTATAAGGTAGAGTAACAAATTATTATAATAACAGATAAAACCACAAGTTCTCTTAAAGAGGAAACTGGATTTCTTTTTTCTGTTTGTTTTTTGGGTACCTAAATAAAGTGCCTGGGGCAAAAGATGGGTCAGTAGAAGACCAGGTACTTACAGAGACCTAAATACTGGTATGTTGGAAATAAACAGGAAGTTGGGAATAAAAATAAAACAGAGAAGAGAAAGAAAAAAAACATGAGTGATAAGAGAGGGAGGACACCCAAATAACATAGGAGAATACTCAAGGATTTTTTTTAATAACAAAGATATCTAAGATTCAGTTTTTAGTTACTTTTGTTTTGGAGTCTACATTTTTTCTAAACTTTCAGCAGAGCCTGCTGCATAAACTTTGGTGTATTTGTATACATGTGTGCATGCATATGTCTGTGACAGCAAAAGACTATTATGCCATGGTGAGGTACTATAAACCATGTTAATTCAGAGGGAGCAAGATCTCAGAACCAGAAGTGATAGTGATAATAGAAGTCACTGAAAAGTCAAATGGTGAAATGGGAATGGAAATCAGTCTATTTAGTCTTTAGTGTCAGAATGACCCTTGTTAAAAGCATGCTAAGATCCTATGTCCCCTGCCTAAAATTCACATTGAAACCAAATCCCCAGTGTGATAGTTTTAAGCGGTTGGGCCTTTTGGGGCATGATTAGGTCGTGAGAGTGGAGCTGTCATGAATGAGACACGTCATAAAGAGGCCTGAGGGAGTTTGTTCACTCCTTGAACCGTGTAAGGACGCAGCAAGATGATGCCATCCCTGGAGCAGAGTGAGTTCTCACCAGCTACAAAATATGCTGGCATCTTGGTCTTGGATTTCCTAGCTTCCAGAATTATGGGCAACTAATTTCTGTTTTTTGTAAGTTGCCCAGTCTAAGGTACCTTATTATAACAGCCCAAATAAACCGAAGACACAGCACCACAATGAAATCCACTCCCAACTTCCGGTTTATGCCAAAAGCAAAAAGAATAATGTTGAGTATAAGACTGTTGTATAAACAACAACAACAAACACTTGGAAAAAATGTAACAGTTTTTCATGAGAATAAAATTAATTTTAATACCTCATTAATATCCTTCAATATTTAACTTGAAATATGTTTAATTGTGAAGTTGAGCAGACTTCTATGCCTGCACGGGGATATTGATGGAAATGGCCAGGTTATCAACAGTGCAGCATAATAAATTCATTTTACATAGACACGTGAATATCTTTGATACGTAGCTGAATGACATTTTTGAAGAGAACAGGACTGGGTGAAAAGAAATGAGGGCCATCTGTAGTTGTAATTTCACTGACTTGACTTCTGTCTTCCTAGAGTCACAACCTAGTCTGTTGCTCATGCCAGTCATTCACTGGAAACACAAGTTAGAAAAATCACATGAAAACTGTACCACCCTGAGAGTGCTCCTCTCACTATATGGAATGGCAATTCTATCTAAGCAAGGCTACATGGACAGCACAGTTATGCTTTGGAATATTCATACACAACCCCAGAAATATAATGTGGTACATGGAATGTGTCCATTTTCATCATATCCCCAGGCCTTCAGAAATCATTTTGCTTAATAATCTGTAGAGTTGGCTACTTTCCACCAGACCTCACTTGCTGTTTGCCTTATCTAATATGTATAATATGAAGAAGGGTCTACTGATTTTATGATGGACTTTCAGCAAACATTTGAGTGCTAGAAGATGGATAAAAGTGATTCTTGGCCGGGCGTGGTGGCTTATGCCTGTAAATCCAGCATTTTGGGAGACCGAGGTAGGTGAATCACCTGAGGTTGATAGTTTGAGACCAGCCTCACCAACATGGAGAAACCTTGTCTCTACTAAAAATACACAATTAGATGACTGTGTCAGTGTATGCCTGTAATCCCAAGTCCTCAGAAGCCTGAGGCAGGAGAATCGTTTGAACCCAGGAGATGGAGATTGTGGTGAGCCGAGATTGCACCATTGCACTCCAGCCTGGGCAACAAGAGCAAGACTCCATCTCAAAAAAAAAAAAAAAAAAAAAAAAGATTCTTATTTGATCAATGTGGAACTTGACAGATATCATCTGTGCTCTTAATTTTTTAAATATTTGGGGAAAAATTCATGTTAGAGAAGTAATAGTTTATTATCTGGGAAATAGCTGTTCACATTATTTACATGTATTTTATAACTGTTCTTCTGGGCTCCTTGAATTATGTAAATAGTTCTAAGAATATGTGTAGCTGAGGATCACTATGATTCTTTTTCTCAATTAATCTAAAAGTTATATTTGTAACTTAACAGGGACTCCAATATCCTTGCTCTGAACGATAACTTTCTGGAAGTGATTTTCTTTGTTTCTCCTTCTTCCCTTTCTTTATCTCCTGTCATTAGGAATAAAAATTAAAACTAAATTTTTGGATTTTTAAATGCGGCAACTACAAGACAGAAATGGAGTGCTATTGTTCTTCTCATTTTACAATTACTATTTTCAGTTCTAATGATCAAAGTCTTTATTTAGAAAGTCAATGACTGATTTTAAGTGGTACTGTATTTTCCATGTACCTTTCATTTTCATCAGAATGAAGCAGAGTTGACTGAAGCATCCTCTGATGCTATTGTCACCTCATTTCTCAGTGACACATAGGAATTGGAGCTCAAGTTGTCCAGCCCACACAAACCCACTATGTCAGAATCTGGGTACAATTTCTGTGCCTTATTTTAAAAACACTACTTTTTTAAAGGTTGAAAACTTCCTAATGAATAAGCTTATCATTTTAGAACCAAAAGTTACCCTGGTGCAGATTTGGAATTTCTGTGAATAGGGGTGGACAGTCTCTTTGGTATCCAATGGATGCCCTTTCCAGTGGTGCATTTGGACATGCTTAACTATTGGCTCTCTTGAGAGGAAAAACAATCTTATTTGTAGCACTGACTGATTTCCCTGGTATAAATACTGTCATAATGGCCAATTTCAAGTTACCAATATAATATCAATAACCATGGATTTGGGAATAGATATGCAATAGCCCACCAATATATTTCATGATACAGACATAGTAGATTTATGTAACCTCAAAAACTAGATAATAGTGAAGTATAGTAAAATAATTAGAAAATGATGAGTTTTTGGTATTATTGCCTTTGTTTTTAGTATAACTTATTTAATTGTAGGTTTACACAATTTTTTTAATAAAATTGTTTAAAAATTGGCTCACAACGTTCTTCAAAAGTTAACAATTGGGCCTGGTGCAGTGGCTCATGCCTGTAATCTCAGCACTCTGAAGAAAGTGTCAGGGGGTGCTGACACCGAGGCAGGCAGATTGCTTGAGCCCAGGAGTTTGAGATCAGCCTGGGCAACATGGTGAAACCCTGTCTCTACAAAAAAAATACAAAAATTAGTTGGGCATCCGTATGTGCCTGTAGTCCCAGCCACTCAGGAGGCTGAGATGGGAGAATCTCTTGAGCTTGTGAGGTTGAGGCTGTAGTAAGCTATCATGCCACTGTGCTCCAGCCTGGGCTACATAGTGAGACTCTGTTTCAGAAAAAAAAAAAGAAGGAAAAACCAGTTAACAAGTGGTTCTTGCAGACTGGTACAAGCCAGCTTCAGCACCCCACTGACACTTTCTTTTTCATGCAATGTCTATTTCTTCTCAATATTCAGTGGTTGAAGATGTGGGAAGATAAGGAGATAAAGGTATTGAGCATTAATGTATTTGAAGCACTGTGCTTAATTTATTATCTTAACAAAAAACAGAATACTACTTATTGAGCACTTATTCCAGGTCAGAACCAACACTATGCATTTTAAACAATTTACCTTATTTTATATTTAAGTCTATGAAGTAGACATTCATATGCTTTTTACTGATAAGGGGCCTAAGGCTTATGTGGAGAAATAAACTTCCTCAAGGCTCTACAATCTAATAAGTTAGGAAATCAGAATTAATATTCCAGTGTGTCAGACTTGACATTCTTGTCTTGTTATTCATCCTCACAGTAACTTTGTAAGGAAGATTTTTACTATTGCTTTTTACAGATGGTGGAAACTGAGAATTAGAAATATTAAGGAATATTTTCAGGGGCACATAGATGATAGATATGGAAGACTGTCCACTTTCAGGGTCTATGTCCTGTCTACTACAATATGTTCTCCACCTCAACCTCAACATGCTCCGTTTATTTTAGCATGAAAATGATTTGATTTACTGAGTTACATTTAAATTTTGGAATTAAGATGTTACGTCCTCAATGGAAGCATTTGTAAATTAAAATAAATCAAAAGGAGAGGACAATGCTCAAGACAAAACAATAGATCCATTACCATGCAATATCAACCAACAGCTGAGACAGAAGAGGTCATAGTTTTTACAGCTTGGGCCTCCTAATACTTTTCCAGCAATATTCTTCATTCTATTCACCCAAGAAAGACGTCACTACTCAATATTTGAAACCAATAGTTGAAACTATTTCTTGCTTAAACAAGTGAAAGTCAGCTTTTCTGGGCAAAAAGAGGGTATCAATCTTATATGTACGTGGCTTCCTTATTCATTCTTACTGAATACAGGCCTCAATGTGATGGGAAGATGATTGATAGCAGCCCCAACTTCGTACCCTTCTAGTATGTGATTCAAGAGGAAAGAATATTTTTTCTATTTCCCTAAATAAGTCGATAGCAAGTCTCTCTGCTTGGTTTGAATAACATATTCCTTACTGGGCCAATCCCAGAGTCCAGATGAAAAACAATATTATAACAAGCCAGGCCTGGGTCACTTCCCTAACCATGTAGTGGGGACTGGGAATGTAGTTATTAGGGTACAGAGGGTCAGGTAGCATGATATTAAAAATCAGTAATGTGAAGGCTTTCTAATAGCCCAAAACAATAACTGCAAGGATCTGCTGTAATAAATTTTATTTGTTATTGCTTTCTGCATAATTTGTGCCTGGTAGTCTGACTATGGGTAAAGCAGAACTCTGTGTTTGATTGATACTGACAAGGCTTTTTATAACAGAAATAATACCAAGTGTCAGATGAATTTGTGATATGAAGAACCCTTTATCGTTAAATACTTATTCCTGAATTTCTGCAGTTTGAATTTACAAGTAGTCAATTTGTTAATGAGTTAACAGACAGGAACACCCTTTGCAGAAACCCCTTCCTAAAGTCCATATGTTGTCTAATAGTTAATTAGTGTTTTACCAGCATGTGTCCACATGTGGGAGGGGTGATTTTAGAATGTACAGAGTGGCTTCTGTCTTTGGAACTGGAAGTCTTAAACTATTTCAAATGCTTTTCATAAGCTCCTCATGATCCACTGAGCAGAGATCAGAAGATTAAATTGGACATTAGGATGAAAGAACCCTTTTTTCCTAAAGATCCTTTAATGCCAAAGAGTGGTTGGAAATCTCCTAAAAATGTAAGACAGACCAGTGAGGAAATAAGTATCTTAAAACTTAGATTTGCAAGATAGAAATTTGTATGCAAGATGTAATATGTAGGTATGCACCTAACTGGTGTAAAAGTAAATCAAAGTATGTAAACTAATTCCATTCTTGCAATTAGTGGTATGAAATATGATTACACCTTTCTCACAGTAACTTCAATAATTTCCTTAACTACATAGTAACCAGCTATCTGATAAGCTATGCAAACAGTATGGAAGGAAAAACTAGGAAGGAGAATACAGGACCAGAAAATGGCCCTTTGTAGAAAATAGGGTAAGCCCTGACACTTGGGACCCCTTTCTGTGGTGAAAATCTTGGCCTCTGTTGTTGGTTATTACATTTTACAAGCTTTCCAGAGACTAAAGATGGCAGTAACAGTGTAATTTGCACTTAATTTAGAGAATCTAAAAGAGTTTTTTCAATATTGTAGTGTACATACTGAAAATAGAAATAGAAACATAAAAATTGAAATACTCTGGAGATATAGTATATTAATCTCCTATTTCCCTCTGTTCCATTATGATTTTCCCCTCCCCTGCTATTTCTGAAATAGGAAGAAAAAGGTAAGCAGAAAACTCCATGCAGGCTGTGTACATAGCACCTTCAGAGAGTTACAGCTTTCAGAGTGAGAGGTTATCACCTCTAGGCATCAAGACAAGATGCATCCATATCCACCATGTGCATTAAGAGTCAAGATACCTATTTTTTCGCCTGATCAATCAGATGGATATGCAGGAGATATTGAAGAGGTAGTGAGGAAGAGCCCACACTTCTGAGGTTCTTGTACTACTTGCTGTTGAGTAGTCATGAAGGAACTTGGATTTTCTGAAACATTGTTAGCCAAGGTAACAGTGACAATTCCCTAGTTTTATAAATGTCAAGAAAGAGGCAGGACATGGGCATTCATTTTAATTTTTTATGTTATTTTAGATTTGATTTAATTTAATTTAGCAGTACAGACCTAAAATATTTAGTATGGATTTAGATGTGCTTTCTATACCTGGATTTCAGCTACAGTGATGTAATTCTATAGCCCAAATTTCCATGTCAGTTTCCTGTTTCCTAATACCCCACACCTCAGTTATGGCAAAGTTGCCATCATCCTAGTTTGGCAGTTCAGGAATGTGTTTTGAGAGTAATTCCTGAAACAAGTTTAGAATCAACTCCTCTTCTCCAGAGAAAGAGAACTGATAGGATGTGTGTATGTATACACAGAGAGACAGAGAGGTTTATTTTAGCAATTGGCTCACATGACTGTGGAGGCTAGCAAGTCTAAAATCTACAAGGTGGGCCAGCAGGTGAGAGACTCAAGGAAGTTTTGATGTTACAGTTCTAGTGTAAATGCCGTTTGCTGGCAGAATTCATTCTTCTTCAGGAGACCTCAGTTTTTTTCTCTTAAGGCCTTCAACTAATTGAAAGAAGCTCACCCACATTATGGGAGTAACCTGATTTACTCAAAGTCTGCTGATTAAATGTTACCCTTGTCTAAAAAATACTTTTACAGAAACATCTAGAATGAGGTTTGATCAAATATCTGGCTATTGTGGCCTAGTGAACGGCACACATAAAATCACACCTTCCAATAATGTTTCAGGGCTCAATCCCCTGTGACAAATCACTTTTGTTTAAAATAGCTAGTAGTGTATTTTACCTGGAACAAAATTCTGACCATTATAGTAGTAGACACCAAAATGGCCACATGTAATCGATCTTCAAAGATAAGAACCTAGGTTGATTACATCGTTTATTTCAGTTTAAAGGCAGTGAGGTTCTAGTTAACAACTACTCGCCTGTTGTCTTCATCATCTGAGGCTGCTATAATTAATACCATGGATTGAATGCCTTGAAAAACAAACATTTAATTTCTCACAGTTCTGGAGGCTGAGGAGACCAGTATTAAGGTGCCAGCAGGTTTGGTGTCTGGTGAGAGTCCTCTTCCTGATTTGCAGATGGTCACCTTTTTGCTGTATCCTCACGTGGCAGAGAGAGAGAGAGAGAGAGAGAGAGACAGAGAGAGAGAGAGAGAGCACAAGCATCTCTTTGGTGCCATGTCTTATGATGAAACTAATTCCGTTTATGAAGGCTCTAACCTCATGACCTCATTACCTCCTGAAGGCCTCACTTCCAAATACCATTACATTGGGGATTAAGGGTTTATCATTTTAAATTTTGGGGAAATTCAAACATTATATCCATAGCATTCTGCCCTTGCCCAATTGATATATTTCTTATACAAAAATGTATTTATTTCATCTCAATAGTTCCAAAGGTCTTCACTCATTCCAGCATCCACTCAAGTCTAAACTCCAAAGTTTCATCCAAATATCAACTAAATCAGATACAGGTAAGACAGAGGGTATGATTCATCCTGAAAGAGTAGAATTTTCAAATCGAAATGGTGATATTTGGGAGGATTTAAATAACTCCAAGTACTCTAAATCTCAACCTCCACTATGTTTCCTTGCAATCTGAAACATCCTTTATTTTCCTGTTTTATGAGGCCAATTCTGACTAACTTGAAGATACTGCAGTGAATTCTTCTTTGCAGTAGAGTATCAAATCTTCTCCAGTCCCCATCCCACCATTTTTAATTGCTCCCAAACTTAGAATCAGAATCACATCTCAGCTTTTCCTAAGCAGCCAAATAAAATATTTAGCCTGGAGGAAGAACATTTTAATGCCACAGATTTTGAAAGATTTTTTAGATGTACATCAGCAAATATCTGAGAATCTTCATGAAAATGGGTTTTTAGAGTAATATGGTAAAAAAGGAGAAACAATTTCAGATTAGCATGAATTTTTTAAGATGTATGAAATTACTAGAAATTATGAATTTAAAACTTTATCTCAAGGGTAGTATCTTAGTTAATTCAGACTGCTATAACAAAATACTGTCAGCTGCATAGCTTGTAAACGAAACAGTTGTATTTCTCACAGTTCTGTAGACTGGAAAGTCTAAGATCAAGGTGGCAATGGATTCAACATCTGGTGAGGGCACATTTTCTGGTTCATTCATTTCATCTTTTGACTGTATTCTTACATGATGGAAATGACATGTCTCTCTTGGGCCTCATTTATAAGAGCACTAATGCCATTCATAAGAACTCTGCATCTTGACCTCATTATCTCCCAAAGGTGCATCTCCCAATACCACTACTTTGGGGGTGAGAATTTCACCAGAAGAATTTTGGGAGGACAAAAACATTTAGATTATAGTAGGTGACATATATTGAATGAGGTTGAAATGTCAGAAATTTCTTGGTAAAATTTAGAAAAAACAATGTAAAGAGTCAGGGAGATAGGGATTTTGATTTGAAATAAACATGTCAAAATATCTCCTGACTTTGTCCTCTGAAAGGAACTCATTCCACAAAGGGATTGAGAAATACATTGGGTCAGGAGGCTGAGGCAGGAGAATTGCCTGAACCCAGGAGGTGGAGGTTGCAGTGAGCCGAGATCGCGCCATTGCACTCCAACCTGGATAACAAGAGCGAAACTCCGTCTCAAAAAAAAAAAAAAAAAAAGAGAAATACATTGATAATAGAAGCAACAGACACAGTGATTGTCATATAAAGACAAGAATGAAGGTGAGAGATGCTATAAATAGAATGAAACATCATATTTTTTGAGAATAAGATCCTGAATGAGAACAAGAAACATCACTAAGCCAATGGAAGTATGATGAGTAGGGACAAACTGATCATCAGAATGGTTTGACCTACAGGTATTTGGGGAGTGGCTATTTAATTGAACATTCCAAATACAGATAGAATACAAAGTTCACTATGTTTTTACATAATCTGTATAACTAAAAACAAAATAAAACAAACAGACAAAAACTTTTGGGTAGACTGAATCAAAACATTATTTAAATCACCGTAATGCGAGATCATGGTGTCTCAACTACTGCTGAGACCTAAGTAAGTTTACAGTACAAGTGTACCTGGAATAAATGAAAGGCTGAGTATCATTTGGGAATGATGCTGTGATGATTTCTCCAGTATGAACTACAAACTTTCCTCCTAGTCTTCCCTAAAGAGAACTACAGCTATTTACAAAGGTTATTGTGCATTGGAGAAAGGAAAATCTTCAAACAATTTGGGGATTATTGATCACTGGCTCTGGGTTAACTCTAATTTTGGAGGAACCAGAATGTCATTATGGTCTATTTGTAAGTCCTCTGTAAGTGGGGATCTACAGAGGTCAGGTTGTAAATGGAATGTATCGTACAATAGTCTCTGTAGATCTAGCACCAAAATTCATTGGTCAGGAAACAAACAGATTTCTCTAAAGAGAAATTAGAAGGGATGCCTGTCCCTGTTACATCTAAGGTCTGCTGACAAAATGTTTGTTTATATCACTCTGGTTTTTGTCTATGTTGTTTTGGATATTTCAGGCCTCAAGAGATCAGGGTACACAACCACAGTTAGTTTAATTAGGGGTTGAAATAAGCAACTGGCATTTTTTTTCACCAAACAGTGGGCATAAAAGTCAATTATTTTGTTGCTGAAGTGAATGGTTCTGATTATTATAGGGAGAAAGGGTTGCTGTTAAACCAGTGGGATCATCTGAGGCACCTACTGTACTGTCATATCCAGGAGTAAAAGATTATGGAAAATAGTAACAATTTAATATAGCAGAATCACTGAAGGCACAGACACCTCACAAATGAAGGTTTCAGTGACCCTACCAGATATGCACTAGGAATATCAAAACATTCCACAGCTGAAAAGAATATGAGGTAGATGATAAATTAAAATGCCATCATCTGCCTTGTAGAAATAAGTAGTACAGTAGCTAGCCATACTTATGCATGTATGAATTGGTATATTTAATACTAACGCTTCCTCCTTTCTTTATCCTTCTATTTCATATAGGATTTTTTTGTAGGTAGCTAACTTTATAATTCATACATAAGAAGATTATGATTGAAATGGGGAAGAAATGAATATTTTTAGTATAATGACTGAAGGGGCAAAGGCTGATCTCCCCTTTATAGAAAGAGTTAAAGAATCATTTTGTTTTGGATAATACAGTTAACCCTCCATATTCATGGGCTACACATTTGTAGATTCAATCAAGCATAGATTGAAAATATTCTTATGAAATAAGTAAAAAATCATAATAAAATAGTAAAAGATAATGCAAATCTTAAAATATATTACAGTCATTTTATATAGTCCCAAACGTTTTGAAGGCTATATTTATTGTTTTCTATTCTTTTCTCCTTATTTTTGTCTGACTAGATTATTTCAAAAGAACTGCGTTCATGTTGTGAGATTTTATTCTTCTGCTTGGTCCAGTCTATTATTGAAGCTTTCTAATATATTTTGTATTGCCTTCAATGAATTTTTTAATTCCAAAACTTGAAATTTTTAAAGGTATTTATCGTTTTGGTAAATTTCTCATTTCTATCCTGAATTTTCTGATTTCTTTGTATTGGTTTTCAGATTTCTCTTACATCTTATTGAGCCTCTTGAAAAATCAGTATTTTGAATCCTTTATCTGGTATTTGGAGGATTTCTTTTTGATTGGGATCAGTTGCTGAACAATCGTGGTCCTTTGGCAGTGTCATATTTCCGTGCTTTTTTATACTTCCTGTGTCTTTATGATAATATCTCTGCATCTGATGTAATGACTCCTTCTTCCAATTTTTTGAAATTTCTCTCACAGGACAGGATTTTTTCCCTGAAGATGTATATTTGTTGTTGGTTGAGGAGCATGCTTTGGCTTTGATTTTGGGTGCCTATGGTAGTACAGTCTCTGTATGATTTTTTCACCAGTACACAGTCAGTGGTATCTGTGATTTTCTTGGTAGCTTAGCATGTGGTTATTAGTTGAGTCTGTGGTGAAGTTTTGTTGGGGACAAGGACACCAGGTGTGTCAGTCTTAAGTTCGCAGTGGTGGCAGCAGTGGGCTGAATGTGCCTGTTTTTAGGCCCTAGAGGGGCTGATGTTGGGACTGGTGTGAGTGGATGCTGGATGGCCAATTTTGGGGCCTCCAGGTGGCTTGCTTGGATGCTGGTAGTGACAGCAGTGGGCTGGCTATGCAGGTGGGTTCTCAGGCTCCCAGGGCAGCTGATGTAATGTGAGTGATGACAGTTGCAGTGGTAGAGCAATACACTGGAACCCAAGAAGTCCATGCTTGTGTTTCTAGTGACTGCAATGGGTTGGGCAGGATAGTACCCTGGCCTTTTGGTAGTGTATGTGGGTGGGTGTCATATTGATAGGTTGGGTCAGACCAACCTCAGAACCTGGCAGGAGTGATTAGGGTGCCAATGGTAACAGACCAGATTAGACCTAGGAGAAGAAAGAATTTCATTTCAGAATTTGAAGAGTGGTGTTTTGAAATAATCTATTCAGACCAATTTTTTAAAGAATACAAAAATGAACAAAGCATTTGAGACATTTGGGACTACAAGGAAAGCTTCAAAACACTGATGAAAGAAGTTGTATGTAACACAAACAAAGGAAAAAAATCATCCCATGGTCATGGATTGGAAGAATTAATATTGTTAAAATGACTATACTACCCAAAACAATCTAATTAATATGGAATCAAAAATAGTCCAAATAGCCAAGGCAATCTTAAGTAAAAATAATAAACCTGGAGGCATCATACTATCTCACTTCAAATTATAATACAAGGCTATAGTAACCAAAATAGCATGGTTCTGGTATAAATATGCACACACAAGTCAACAGAACAGAATAGAGAACCCAGAAATAAAGCCACAAATCTACAGATAGTTGATCTTTGACAAAATCAACAAGAAAATTTTCCGGGGGAGAGACACTCTTTTCAATGAATAGTGTTGGGAAAATTTGATTGCCATATGCAGAAGAATGAAACTCTCTATCACCACGCACAAAAATCAACTCAAGATTGATTAAAGACTTAATTGTAAGGGCTGAAACTATAAAAATACTAGAAGAAAACCTAGGGAAACCCCTTCTGCACATTGGGATAGCCAGAAAATTTATGACTAAGACCTTAAAAGCACAGACATCAAAAACAAAAATAGACAAATGGGACATAATTAAACTAAAAATCTTCTGTACAGCAAAAGAAATAATCAACAGAGTGAACAAAGAACCTGCAGAATGGGAGAAAATATTTGCAAACTGTGCATCTGGCAGGGAATTAATATACAGAATTTACAAAGAGCTCAAGTAACTCAACAACAACAAAAAATCCCATTTAAAAGTTGGCAAAGGATATTCATAGACATTTTTCAAAAGAAGATATACAAATGGCCAATAGAAGTATGAAAAAATATTCAACATCACTAGTCATCAGAGAAATGCTAATTAAAATAACAATGAGCTATCATCTTACACCAGTCAGAATGGCTATTACTAAAAAGATAAAAATAACACATTGTTGAGGATGTGGAGAAAAGAGAAGTCTCATACACTGTTGCTGGGAATGTCAATTAGTACAACCTGATGGAAAATGGTTGAAGATTTCTCAAAGATCTACAAATAGAACTACCATTCTATCCAACAATCCTTCTACTGGGCATCAACCCAAAGAAAAAGAAATTATTATATCAAAACAATACCTGCAGTCATATGTCTATCACAGCACTATTCACAATAACAAAGATATAAAATCAACCCAAATGTCTAAAAACAGATAATTGGATAAAGAAAAATGGGGTATATAGACACAGTGGAATACTACACAGCTATAAAAAAAGCATAAAATCATGTCTTTTGGAGCAACGTGGATGGAACTGGAGGCCATTATCTTAAGTGAAACAAGTCAGACACAGAAAGACAAATATCACACGTGAAAACTTATAATTGGTAGCTAAATAATATGTACATAAGAATGTAGAGTGTGGAATGATAGAAAATGTGAACACAGAAAGGTAAGGGGATGGAAGAGGGGTGGATAATGAGAGATTACTTAATGGGTACAATGTACATTATTTGGGTAGTGGGTACTCTAAAAACTATACTCCACCATTATGCAATCTATGCATGTAACAAAACTATACTCATACCCTATAAATTTATACAAAAGTAAGATTATCCACTATGGCAAACAATTAAAGAAATAAAAATAAAAATATAGAATCTTCCATTTCCATAGCAAATACAGTGTATTAAGTATTATAAGTGATCAAGAGATTATTTAAAGTAGAAAGAAGGATGTGCATGTGTTATATGCAAATACTACACTATTTCATATAAAAGCCTTGAGTATTTATGGATTTTGGTATCTGTGGGTTCCTGGAACCAGATACTGAGGGATGACTGCAGTTGGCTGAACACCAACTACAGTGTATTTTTTTAGTGTATTTCTTGTTATACTTGTTGTTTGCAAGCTTAAGTGTATGGAAGGATGGATATGAAACATTCTGGCAGTAAAAATTCAATTAACTCATCTTCTAATATACTGTCCTATAACTCAGAGCCTGAAAAGTTGAAAACTTTATTTCCCAGACTCTCTTCCAGCTAGGTTTTAGAATGTAATTTAGATTTTTTTTACCAACTTTTATTTAAGTTCAGGGGTACATGTGCAGGAGGTGCAGGTTTGCTACATAGGTAAACATGGGCCATGGTGGTTTGCTGCACAGATCAATACATCACCCAGGTTTTAAACCCTAGCACCCATTAGCTGTTCTTCCTGATGCTCTCCCACCCCCACCCCCACCCCGACAGGTCCCAGTGTGCCCATGTGTTCTCACTGTTCAGTTCCCACTTATAAATGAGAACATGCAGTGTTCGGTTTTCTGTTCCTGCGTTAGTTTGCTGAGGATAACAGCTTCCAGTTCCTTCAGGTCCCTGCAAAGGGCATGATTTCATTCCTTTTTATGGCTATAGAGTATCCCATGGTGTATACCTACCACATTTGCTTTATCCAGTCCACTGTTGATGGACATTTGGGTTGATTCCATGTCTTTGCTATTGTGAATAGTGCTGCAATAAACATATGTGCATATATCTTTATAATAGAATGATTTATGTTTCTTTAAGTACATACCTAGTAATGAGATTGCTGAATCAAATGGTATTTCTGCTTCTAGATCTCTGAGGAGTCACCACACTGTCATCCTCAGTGGTTGAACTAATTTACATTTTCACCAACAGTGTATAAATGTTCCTTTTTCTCTGCAACCTTGCCAGCTTCTGCTGTTTCATCACTTTTTAGTAATCACCATTCTGATGGGTGTGAGGTGGTATCTCATTGTGGTTTTGATTTGCATTTCTCTAATTATCAGTGATATTGAGCTTTTTTTCCATATGTAAAAAGAACACAGCTGAAGGCATCACACTATCCAACTTCAGACTGTACTGCAAGGCTACAGTAGCCACAACAGCATAGTACTGGAACAAAAATACACACGTAAACGAATGAAACAGAATAGATAACTCAGAAATAAGACCACACACCCACAACCATCTGATCTTCAACAAACCTGACAAAACCAAGCAATGGGGAAAGGATTCCCTGTCAAATAAAGTGCTGGGAGAACTGGCTAGCCATATGCAAAAAAATGGAAACTGGACCCCTTTCTTAAACTTAATTTTCATACAAAAATTAACCCAAGATGGATTAAAGACTTAAGTGTAAAACCCAAAACTCTAAAAATCCAGAAGAAAATCTAGGCAATACCATTCAGGACATAGGCACAGTCAAAGATTTCCTGATGAAAACACCAAAAGCAATTGCAACAAAAGCAAAAATTAACAAATGGGATCTAATTCAACTAAAGAGCTTCTGCATAGCAAAAGAAACTATCATCAGAGTAAATAGACAACCTACAGAATGGGAGAAAATGTTTGCAATCTATGCACCTGACAAAGATCTAATATCTAGCATCTATAATGAACTTAAACAAATTTACAAGGAAAAACAAAACAACCCCATTAAAAAGTGGACAAAAGACATGCATAGATTTTTTAAATCATTTGCACTTGCAGAATATTTGGAAGTGGAAATAAGAGAAAAGCTGCACTTCTGATGCTTTTGTTGTAGAGATTCTGACTTTCTCAAAAACAATGTTAATAAAATTTCCACTGTCAAAAAATAAGCTTCATGGGTTGTAGAAGCAGGCATCCATTTTCCTCCCAGTGTAGACCCAACAGTTGTCACATGACTCTGGACACAATAGTCATGTCAGGAGCTTCTTGGTGCCTGCCACAGCTAAAGTGGTATTTCTAAACCTCAAAATTCTCTGATTAGCTTCTCAATTTCCCCTCTACGTCTTGTTGAGACTGTTCTGTTCCTGAAGCCCCACTCTAAAGCCATTTTCAGTCCTTCTGATGCTTTTGTAAGCAACTAATTATGTATATGTACTCTCTTTGTACCTAAAATCTGTTACTGAATTCCTATTTCACCCTCAGATTATGGAATTAATTTATGAGCAACTGATGTTAGTCCCAGTTTCTTTTTCTTTTTAACATAAACTATTTTAAGCAAAGTGGATAAATCTTACACTATGATGGACAAATGCTGATGGCCACCACACTTTGCTGAACTGGATGAGGTCATACTCAGAAAGAAATTATCTATGTTCCATAGTAGCTTCACTAGGATCTCAAGAAAGCTCCTTGAATACTACAGGATAATTAGAGGATGATAATGTCCTGTAATGTCTCACTTCAGGTTGAAAGATCACAAAACTGAAGTCCCTCCATCCAAAAGCACACATACACACACAAGAATACACATACATACACACACACAGACAAAAGGTGTGGCTAAGGAGTCCCTTGTCTGTCTCAGAAAAGAGAAACTCCTTCAACTTCTTTACGAATTGAACTAACAATCAGTACAAGTTTATTCCTTGAAAACTTCCCAAATCAAAATTGAAATTGTGGCAAAAGGGGCAAAACTGTAGACTACATGTCTTCCTTACATGAAATAAACTTTTGTAGAATTAAAATGGAAAAAAGATTTTGTGAATCAAAGAATCACCAGAAATATAACTCTTTCACAATTATTTGGCATTCTCATATGTTTTTGTTTTTAGCAACAAAATCCTGGATACATAGCCAAACACAAAATTGAAATTAGGTGAGATTCTGAAATCTTAATTTGGGTGACTACCATTTCTTTGAGAATGATGCTAGTACACCTATGTTCAGTGTGTGTAAAAGGATGGGTGGGCTTTTGAGGCATTAACTTTGTGAGCTGTATAAGCCTCTATCTTCCCTATTCCTCTATGTTTTTTTAAGGTTTCTTGACTTGCAATGATGTCTGCAAGGAAGCTATCATTTTGGTGCCAGGTTTTAATATTACTTTTCCATATGGTAAAATTTTGCATGCTTAATGGGACTCAAGTCTTCTCTATATTTTTCTTAGGGAGTTATGGCAAAGAAAACAGAAATATTCAGAGAAAAATTAATTTAAAAATACTAAAGTGAATAGATTAGTGCAATGCAGCATTGATACGATTTTGCCCTTGAGAGTAATTTTTGTGCTGAAGGAAGAACATGCAGAGCTTTACTTTTGTTGAAAATATAAATATTTAACTTTTTAAAATTTCAGATTTAAAAATCCAGTCATTCCTTAAGATTAACTTAGGAATCCTCCAAATGTCAGAGCCTCCAAATGTTGTTACTCTATGTCTAGGAAATTTTAAAAAATCATTTTGTTGAAAATGTTCCCATTTCAAATCTTAGTTCAAAAATATAAAACTACATTTTACATTTTAATTTATTTTTAAGTTATCTTCTTTGAAATAAATAAAAATCCCTTTCAATTAAACTTATATTTAAATTATCCTCACAAAGCTAATCAACCTAAAAATATTTTGCAACTTTGTACTTTTTACCTGTTTCAAATTAGTACATAAAATAGGGAAGATTTCCCCTGTAAGGTCACAAGTCTTAATTAGTCATTCAATTATAGATTTGAATTTGAATTTATTAGACTATCACGCTAGTAGGTAAAATTCTGTTAAAAACTACTTAAAATTCCAAATATTTTCTCATTTTTTAATACAAAAATAATTACAGTATTGTCTGGATTATCTTAAAAACTTTTATGTTCAGTGTTAAATCTTTTTGAGATTCAAAGATACCTCCATAAGACACAATTACCATCAAGTTAACTGGGATGACTTTGCACCGATTGTTTTAGCCAAGATCTGGGGACATCCAGAGTAATCCTTCTCCTTGACAACTGAGAAAACTAGTGTAATGTCTTCTCAGCCACTTGAGGTTATTAACAATCAGAGAGTTTATCTAGGACACCTCCTGGAATCTTGTTGACAGCCTGAACCATTTGCTAGTTACTGTGCATGAACTCCATAATTTCAAGATGATGTGGTAGGGTTGTTCTGTGGCTTACTTTCCTATATTTGGGAAGTTAAATACATCATTTAACCATGGTGTCAACTCAAACACCAATTCAGGTTTACTACATGCATTTATTTGGAACATACAGTGGGTCTAACAGTGTCTAACAATAAGACCCTAGAGCTTGATGGGATTCATAATTCTCATAAACCAATTTCCTTAGTCTCTCACAGACAGTATTGTCCAGTAACGTGAACCTATTCTTGTCCTTTGAACAAGTCATTTTGCTGTTTAGTGACATAATTTGTGTGTGTAAAAAGGAGGCATCTCCACTTGCCACCAACCTCACAGTATTATTAGAATTTATGAATAATTTCCCAGACAATTCCTATCAAGAGAATTCCATCCAAGAATAACATGCTGTGAGCTATGTTAACAACCCTCTTGTGAGAGGCTCAAAACTAATGGGGAGAATGATGGTCAGTGTCTGAATAGTTGCTCAGTGACTTACTAGTGAGTGAACTTGGAAGAGTCCTTTAACCTTTCTGATCTCTTTTTCCTGGCGATCACCCTACCTGCTTCTTAGAAGTGCAGTGAGGTTCAGAAGATAGACTATATGTGAATGAACTTGAAATATGTGAACTGATTCACTAAGGTGTGCTGTGTATCACTATGAAATGATAAATTTCTACATTCTGTACATATACCACTAGCACCTGACTTCCCACAGCATTGACCCCAGTGCTCTGTATGGGTGTGAGAAAAGGTATTCAGGGCTCTAGATATTGGTGTCGGAATGATAAATTCCATACTAGCACCTTTTACTAGTCTGCTCCAAAAGCTGAAAAAAAGAGAGAGAGAGAGAATTCTGGTGCATATATAATTGGACCTATGGTTCATATTTGTCTCTTCTGGAATAAAAGACTGAAGTAATTTCACAGTTATTAAGTGAATGTTATGAAAAAGTCCCTCAGCTAACAGCTAATAGTCTTGTTTTCCCCCAAAGCCACTCATTTATGCTTATTTTCTACTCTGATCCCTCAACCAAATCATTGTTTCAGAGAAGAGATCAAAAGGACAATGAGAAATGCTAATTAAAATTTAATGTAAAGCCAGTAGGATCTAGGAGCTGTTTTAAAAATACTGTCTTGGACAAAATAAGGATGCAAGTATCAAAAAACATAAAGGAATAAGAATAACAAGAAAAATGATGAGCAATTTCTAAAACAAATGTAAAAGAGGCACAAAAAGAGCTGTGTTGAATGAAATAAGGGATGGGCAAGAATTCGGGGATGAAACTTGACAGTATTCCTGTGGTACATCATGAAAAAACAAGGACAGATTGTAATTTTATTAAATTATGCTTTGGTTAGATTGAATATCTTTGATCACAGCATCACTTGAATATTCCCCTAGCAAATCACATTCCTTGAAACAAAATGATACCACCGTTAAAAACCTGGTGGCTCAATTCTATCATGAAGTGGAAAATTCTTGATATTTTATCTCTTTCCTTATATTAGTGTGGTAAACACGTGTCAGAGTTTGAATTAAGTTTAAAGGGATAGGATGATGGGATTCTTACATTCTGATTCTCAGCTTTATTACTGATGTTCACAAAAGTGAACTCAATCTTTTCTAAAAAACAGAAAAAAATAGTGCACTTTCAAGTGATCATCTTTCACATTAACTAAAAATCAGCAGGCAACTCAGGATTTTAAAATATGAACATGCATATATCTCAGAAAGCTTATGGAACTCATGTTATTAGTTTTTCAGGATTGTGGCAGAAAATCCAGGGGTTATAACAAGCCACACACTGACTATGAATTTCAATGTGTTACTTTAAAATAAAAGAAGTAAGAAAGATATACAATTTGTTCATTTAAATATTCTTTAAGACTTAGGGTACTACGTGTTTTGTCTATTGAGAGTCTTACAACTTAGACATACATGTAGAAAATTGATTAAAAGCCCAAGGGAAAAATACAATGAAAACAATCAAAGGATTAGAAGACAGGCCCTTTAAATAAATATTTAAGGAGTTGTGGTTATTTAACTTGGATACAAAAAGACTGTTTTCATTTATTTTAATGAAGAAGAATGACAGTGGGTTCCATTTCCTCCAGGCCTGCGAAAGAGGAAATAAGGAAGAAAGAAGGTTGGTTATGAAGAACTATCTGCATATAAATGTTTTAAACACCACTAAGATTGCCACAGGAAGGTGTGGGCTAGCTTTACCAAGGACCTTTACTTTCAGGAAGGAAACCATCTATCAGGGAGTTTATCATATAAAGCCAGGCCATGGTTTTCCTGAAATCTTTTTCCAACTGTATCTAGCCTTGAGAGAAATACTTCTCTTTCATAGGAAAATGTTATGTACCTTGCTTCTCCCACTCTTTAACAGCACTCCCAATGAGCTACTTTATGTCCAAGTAATTTGTGTAACACAGTATGATTAAAGTTTCATTAGTCACTAAATAGTCTTAATATTCTCCTCACTCAGGGATGAATAGTCAAAGAAACATAAGTACTTAGGAATGAATCAGAGTTAAACTGTTCTTGGAAGGATACTCAATACATGCAATCATTCATTCCTAATGCATAGAGTGAGGCTTCAATTTCCATTTCTAAAATTGAGTTGTTACTAGGAAACTGTCTTGTCTCTTCAATAAACTTTACCAAGGTAGACTTTTCAAAGGATACAGGAGTAAGTTCAAGAGAAGAAAGGTTGGTAGCATAACTCTAGCTGTCTTCAAGGCCACAACCTGTTATTTAGGATTCTGAATGCCAGCTTGGTATGACAGTGTGCTCCACCCACTCTTGCCATATCAGCCTCCATGTCAATGCTGAACATATGGTCTTTCAGAGGAAGCTGCCTGCTCCAGCCTCAAAGCTTCCTATGTCTCCAAAGAACATTATGTTCTTAGGGAAAAAAGAAAATCATGTTAAAGTTGTAGTACCCAAAACCATTTGGGCTTTGTTTACAAGCTTAACACCAGAACCATTTAAAAACTAATCCAGAACCAATTTTTGGTCAGCTGCGGTCTACTTCTGTGGCGTAATAACTAGCAGCTACACAGAATATCATTCTCTCCAAATATGTCACTGGTTCCAAGGATGATGTATAATTGGGTTGCCCAAGAATCAAGAATATTATTCAGAATGATTTTAGAATTAATATATTTCTCTCTGTGTGCGTGTAGATACTAAGAATTCAGGTAATTAAAAATGAATTGTAGGGGCTAGCACAGCATGAGGCCAATAGGAAGTTTGTTTGAATAAGAGCTTACATACTGAGTGAGAGATGAGAATTTGTCTTTAAGCAGTTGGAGAACAAATGTCAACTCTTAATCTCCCAGAGAGAATATTGGAGGAAACGGATGTACACTCTAGTTATAGAGAATCAAGAACCAGAAATTTGCCCAACACTCATTGCTGGTAGACTAGAGAAACCAGGAGGTAGGGATGGTTAGGAGAATTAGCAAGGAGAAATTACTTTGAGTGCAGTAATATGGGTTGTCAGTCAACTGATAATTTGATCCTAGCCCCCAGTAGGGAACTGATTGATATGAACTAAAAAAGTCTAATATACAGAGGGCTGGACTTCTAAGGGTGAGGTTAAAAACTAAGGGTAGGTGAGAAGCTGTCGTGAAAGATCTATTACTAGTAATAGATTATGACTTCAGTGAAGTATTTGCTAGAAAGAGGCTAAAGAGCCTTGCCTCTGTATGACAGGAATAAGTGTCATGGGGACAAGGACAAAAATCGTAAATGTGGTAAGCTTTGATGGCCTGGATGAGTTAGCTATGGCCTTTTGGAGCACACATGTCATATTCCTGAAGTCTCTTTCTCTGGAAAAGGGAAAATTATTTGACTTGTAAACATTTCAAATGTATACAAGATATGAAAAAATTATATATGTATGAACTTCCATGTACCAATGGTGAAGCTTCAAAAATCCTCCACTCATGACCAAACTTGTGGTATCTGTAATTCCCATCTACCAACTCATCCTGAATTTTGACACAAATCCCATATATCTTACCATTTAATCTATAAATACTTCAGTATCTCCAAAAATAGGGTATCTTCTTTAAAACTTAAAAATATTAACACAATATCACACTTAAAAATGTTAGCAAAAAATCAAATAAAAAAATTTTGAGGTAAGTAAAACTGAGGTTCCAGCAAATTCCCTAGAAAGTACTGAGCCAGACTACTGAATGTAACCAGTAATATAATCTTCTGGTATCCTTGGTTGATGGATCCTGGAAGTGGGAATATGGGGAGACTTAGGAAGAGGACTCAAGTGTTTGCTTTAAAACCCTATTCTGAGAATGTTTTAGCAGTAATGGAATGAATTTATCTTAAGTGAAGAAGAGATAACATCCTTTGGTTTTCTATATTTAAAGGGAAACCAATTTCAGTTTTGCTTTAGTAAGAAACTTTTCCTTGGGCCCAGTGAGAAATAGAAACTGAAATATAAGCAAAGAATAAGCAAAGATTGTATTATTGTTAATTAAAAAATAATAGGTGAATCCTCTCTAATAAGCTGAGTATAAAGTCTTTGAGAAAGTGCCTCACCAAGAACACTTAGCTGTGTACATGTACATGGTACAGAATCTGTCATATTTAGTAAGCCTGCAACCCACTTCAGGCAGAATGCAATAAACACCAGACCAGCAAGAGGTCAACCAAGATGAATTCATCTGCTCAGGCTGCTACACAAAGTGCCAGATTGGTGGTCTCAAACAACATAAATTTATTTTCTTAAAACTCTGGAGACTGGAAGTTAAAGATTATGATGCTGGTAGGATGAGTTTCTGGTGAGGCCTCTCTTCTTTGCCTGCAGACAGCCACCTTCTTGATGTGCCTTCACATGGCCTTTTCTCTGTGTGTGTGTACTCCTGGTGTCTCTTCCGCTTCTATAAGGCCATCGATCCTGTTGGATTAGAGCTCCACTTTTATGACTTCATTTAAGCTTGATCACCTCCTTAAAAAAAAGTCTAATCTCCAAATACAGCCACACTGGGAGCTGGGGCTTCAACGTATGAATTTTGCAGGGACACAGTTCAGTCCATAATACCATCTCAATCTAAAGCCCTAGAGTCAACCTGCAAAGAAAGCTGGTATAAGAACATGGTTTGTCAGCTTCCCTGTCTTTAAAATGTGTATTAGAAAATGTTGCAAGAATGAAGTAATTAGTAGAGAAGCTCAAGCTATAAGGGCATGCAGGGAGTAGAGACACAAGTTTTTGAGAAATCCCATTTTTACTAACTTATTGAAACTTTTAAAACTCTTCTAGAATTTAGTGGGGAAATGATATTATTTTATAGATGATACAAAACAAGGCTCAAAGAATTTATTAGTTACCCAAAAGCTATATCTAATATGCAATACTGTATATAAACAGTCATGTCTCCAAGCATGTGTCAAAGCATGCACCATTGGAAGGGCTTCAGAACATCAGCAGATGGGCCTGCTCTAAATAGGACCCTGATTTAAGCAGTGAGGTAATCTTAGACAAACTCTTTCCTTTCCTCTGGTTCTGTTTTGGAGTCAGTCGGCAACATGCAACACATCAGTGTGATGGCCACTTATCTTCTCCAGGGTTACCATCCCCATTTTTCCTGCTTATTAACCACTTTTGAAAATATTTTAATTAGTTCCACTCTCCTGTTTCCAATCGCAGATGTGCTGCCCTAGAGACAGACTGATTAAAAGGCTACTAGGTTCTCAATGTTCCAACTAAAGGACTAACCTAATTCAAACAATTCTAAACAGTTCTTTTTTTTCATGCAATCCTATTTCTAACCCATAATAGAAGCAAACCAATTTTAAACCAATTGACTCATGAATGTCTCTTATTCCTATTTCCCAAATAATTTAAAATAGTTTCTGCTATGTCTGTTTTTCAAATCATTTAAAAGTTTTGTTGTTTTTATTCCCATTATAAAAGGGAATATTTTCTCTGTAATAAATTATCACTAGGGTTATTATTCTATATTTTTTAAAAGTTGAACTAAATATCTTTGGTCCATTAATCCAAGTTAAGTGAATCAAACTTTTACCAGAACTTAAAAATTAATACCTGTCCTTTTCAACCATTTATTGCTATAACTGCTCTGATATAGTATGCATACCCTGGCTTCCTAAGAAAATATTTCAGGATTGCAGTGGTAATTGTACCTTTAAAATTTATTATAATTTTTCCATTTGACCTCAGAATAATTTCACAAGTGTATAGGTTGGTATTAATTTACATAGCTCTATGAACTTCTTTTAAGTGTTTATGCTGGAAAATTAGGAATAATTAAAAGCATTATCCCCAAGAAAGAGAGTTTCCACTTCATTTGTTTAAAATATGTTTACAGTTCCCGGGAATTGCAGAAATGCAATATATTTCACACTTGAGTTTGTAAATTTGACTAAGCTATTCATCTCATCAGTGTGACACTTGTCACCGAAACGCCAATTCAAACACCACCACCCTGGGCAATTTTTTGGAACTTGGTGCAGATCAATATGAAAATTTAATTAATTGGCTGCCAGTACGACCTGCACTGTTGAATCAAACGTGTTTCTGGGATAATCAACTTCTATACGATGAATTAATGCCAAATCCAGTATCAACTCTAGCCAACATGTTTGCCTTGGGCATTTCTTTCTCATTAAGGCTTAGAAAAATGACATAATTTTTTTTTTGAGACGGAGTTTCGCTCTTGTTACCCAGGCTGAAGTGCAATGGCGCGATCTCGGCTCACCGCAACCTCCGCCTCCTGGGTTCAGGCAATTCTCCTGCCTCAGCCTCCTGAGTTGCTGGGATTACAGGCACGCGCCACTATGCCCAGCTAATTTTCTGTATTTTTAGTAGAGACGGGGTTTCACCGTGTTGACCAGGATGGTCTCGATTTCTTGACCTCGTGATCCACCCGCCTCGGCCTCCCAAAGGGCTGGGATTACAGGCGTGAGCCGCCGCTCCCAGCCCCGACATAATTTTTTAAAATGCAAATTAATTAGGAAGCTAAAAGACCGATATTGAAATATCTGAATACAACTTTACAGAAGTGTCAGAAACCACATAACAAATATAATCTTACTTAGAGTGAAATGGAAAATCATATTTTCAGAATGCTAAGAGAGAACTGAATCATTTTGTAAACATGACCATCTACCTAAGAGTCTCTCTTTAAAAATGCTGCAAACAGCAAGCTGTTTAATTATTAACATGAACTATCAGCAAGTAGAAACACTTTATTTCCAAGGGTATTATTACTTTGATGAAGCAGAACCAACTCCCAAGCTGAAATAATTTATTTAGAAAATATGTTCTTTGGCTCATACTTCACAATCCTATTTGCTGGAAGAACTTAGCAAAGTAATTGACAGAAAATTGGCTTCTTCCTTAATCAGTACCTGACAACAAGGATCTTCAAACCTGAGACTACATCTTATCTATGTGCTAATAGTTCCTTTGGTGCGCTCTTAAAACCCAGAAGTTAGGTTAATCATGAAAATGCTCAGGGACACATTTGCCATTTTCACTAACGATGGAAGCAGTTACTTTTTGAGGAGAAACCATGAAGAGATGCAAACGGTTTTACATTTCTATACCTGGGCTTATATTTATTTGTCCTTCACTGAGCCTTTTGATAATTGTGCTTGAGCTTAAGGGTCCAATCTAACATATGAGATAACTACATTTAAATTAAAATGGAAGACTCCTGGCCTAGTGGAATATGTGACAGCCTTCACGTAGCCCCCTTTCTCCTCTGCAACAACTCTGTCCTTGGCACCAAGGGACTAACAGCTAGAGTATGTCATGCACTTGACATACCTTGATAACATTGTCACAAGTTCAAGGTTAAAGGAGAAATTGAAGGTGATATAGTAAGTTTTCATTGAAGGTAAGCAACCTCTTTACTCCTCACTAAATCTTTGTATGCAAAATATTTCTTCTCTTTTTGAAATGATACATTATTTGTATTACAGCATCTTTGCTTTGCAAAAGTAGAATGCAGAAGCCCTCACAGGAAGCTCTGGAATGAATATTGTCCAGTAAAATTATCTCACATTGGACTAAAATGCCTGGATCTTTATGTCTGCTTCCCTTAGACACCAGATGTGGGGTTGTCATTTGATAGATGTTACCTGCAGTGCAGATTTCTGTAGGTGAAACAGACCCTGAAGGAGCTGACAGCTAGATGCTGTCTGCTGACTGCATCCCCATAGCTGGGCACTGAGTCCTTCCCTGAACAGGGATCAAAGCAGTCCTAATCTGTTGCTATCACAGTTCACTCTTTATGCCACACAAGTTCCTTTCTTCATATGTATTCAGGCAACAGCTCCTCCAGGATTCCTGGGGGTCTTCCTTCTCAAGGAAAAACAAGTGAGGGGTTAATAGGATGAATTTCAGCCACTGCAGCTGGCATTGAGCTACAGTTGTTACTCATTGTTTCTTTCTGCCGCAATTGCATCCAAATTTCTTTTATTCTCAGCTACCAGGTCTGCTGTAGCATGACCCAGATCCTCATCACCAGGGGGTCCCTGCTTCTGGTTACCATGCTTTTGCAGGCCAGAGTTGCTGTATTTTCCATTTACAGTCACAGTTGAGCAAGGAAGTATGTAGAGAGACCAAGTACATCCCTTGTATGACAAACATATTCTTCCCTGACCCCATTTTGTAATTAATTACAGCCTGCAGCTTCCTGATGATCAAGGTCAATCATCCCTAGCAAGGGATGATTTGCTGGTTCCTGGAAACAAGAAGCCCACAGTTTTCAGGGAGATACTGTAGCTTATAGCATAAAGAAGGTCTTTCTGTGTCCCCTGGTGAAAGTATACCCCTTTTGAAAACCAGGACCTCCAGCCCAGAGTTGCATGGGGAAAAGCCAAAGTCCCTCAGTGGGCCATGGGAAGAGATGCAAGTGGAGCCATTCCTGCTTCCACCCTTTTATAGTTTCCTTTTGAGGACAGACTCCCATACAAAGTCTTTGCCTCCATATTGATATGCATCTTTTGAAGGATGATGCTCCATCCTTGCAAAGCAAAGCTGGCCCTTCAGCCATGTCTTTGGCAGTCTATTCCAATTACCACCAGATCATACATTGCACCACCCCAAACCAGAAGCTGTGGTTGATCTAACCAGTGTATAATCTGACCAGTGAATGCCTTGGTGATGATTCCATTTCTGCATTTCTCTTGCTACAAAGTGGGTTCTTTGGTCCAACATGATATTATATGGAATCCTGGACTGATGGGCCAAATGTTCTATAAGCCCTATCTTGTAAGTCTCTTTCTGTAAAAACAAACTGTTGGACTTTCTAAAGCAGAAGGGGCCCAATGTATTCACCTTGCCATCAGGAGACCAGCTGGCCTCCTTGAGAAATGGTGTGATTATATGTTTTCAGCATTGGTTTCTGTTGCCAGCAAGTTGAACAGTCAATGGTGGCACCAGCTAGGTTAGTCTAGGTGAGTGGGAATATCCAGCCTCCATCTCCACCATCATGGCCACATTGTTGATATGCCCATCATACCAGCACTGAGTTGGCCAATGAGAGACTGACTTATGCCAACTGGACAAGGTATTTTGTCTACTTGTTCATTCAATGTCTCTTCCATTGTCTGTACTCTTTAGTGAATGTTAAGATCTTCACACTTTGTGCCCCCTGCCAAATGTCCAAGCACATGCCTCACCCCAGAATTTCTTGTCCCTAATCTTCCAATCCTCTTTTTTTCCAGGCCTTTTACCAGCTAGTCAGGCCATCTACCACCGCCCATGAATTGGTATATATCCTAATACCAGGCTACTTTTTCTTAACACAAAGGGGATGACCTGCCCTTTCAGGGGATTTTCCCTCACTGCTGTTTTTCAAGGCTATCCCTAGGTGAAGCTTGATATAGATGGCATCAACTTACAGCTAACCTGTGTCTAGGCCACCTCAAATGTATCCTTCTTGTTCAGTGTACCCACTGAAGAGATACTACTTTTGTACCACTGCTGTTGTGCAGTGAGTCCACTGGGCCCACCCAAATTTGTAACTGGGTGGGGCTCACAGAACAGCATGATGAGCAGTTTTGGACTCATAGTCATTCAGGGTCTCATGTTTAGGAGTTTTATCTCAACCAGGGGCTGATCAAAATTGTTTTTTAAAAGCTCTATACTTATTTTTCTGGAGGTGAACTCCAGGAGTCTACATCGTGGTTCATATTGAAGATAACTCTGGGAAACACCAGCAGATATATAGAGGGGTGAAACAAGGAAGAAAAAAAATGAGTGAGAAAACATTTTTAAAAATAAAGCAAGTTACACTGTGAGTAGCCAGCAGTTAGTCTTTCTAGAGAAGGCCATGATCCAATGTAAAATGCATGTCTCAGGTTTATCCCACCTGATGGATGCTGAAGCTGGATTATTTGTACAATAGCCCTTGTTAGTCATTAGTTAAAGGCTGTTTCTAGACATGGCAATAATTTCTGCCTCTTCCAGCTTGCCTTATGGGCAGCAAAATGAGCTGCAGAATGTGGAGAGAACCCTCCAGCAGAGAAATGCAGTTGGAATGTGGTCAGAGAACATGGAACAGATAAAAGTTAGAGGAGATAGACAGAGGGCTGACAGTATCTAACATATTCCCTCTTTCATCACACTTTTGAGACACCTGTTTAGATTTTTTTTCAGAAAGTTGTTGAATACTGCTCTTAGAATCACAGTTATTTTTCTAGTTTATTGGAATTACCTCATTTAGAGGAGAGTTTATTTGCTTTAAAGTTTGTCGCAAACTAAGAGATACTCTAAAGAGAAAAGAGAGACTTTTCATACTGGGATAGGAGGGAATTATAAGGAGCCCTGACTCAGAATTACATATGGGATTTTTTCAAACCACATATAATACTCAACAACCCTGTTTTAAAAGAAATTTTCTCCCTCTTTACCAAGGTAACTAAGGCTCTCTGTTAAATAATGAAAGTTTATTGCATACTTCAAGCAAGTTTAGACAGGAAGACAATATAAATTATTAAATGTAAACAGCTCAAACATAAACAGCCCAATTGTCACAGTTATAACCTTAGCACTCAGCAGGGAAAATAAGAATTTGGAGCAACTTCAATTTTATTGTAGTAAATCAGACACCATAATAAGTTTCAACTAACGTAGCTCTTTTGCTCATAGGGATGACTTGGCTACCATTCTAAGCAAATAGTTTTATTTATCAATAGAAATAATTGCTTTATTAATGAAATGGAACAGTACTGGTAGCTTTATTAATTAAATGGAGCAGTATTGATTTATTTATATCTTTATTCCCAGAGAAGAAAAAAATAACTGTGATTCTAAGAGCAGTATTGAACAATAAAGGACATGAGCATCTCCACTTGGCATTTTGTTTCCAGAGTGTTGTTATGGTCTTGAAGACCCTATGGGCTAAGCATAAGATACAAAACGTTAGTAAACTTACAGAAAAATGTAATTCCTCATAGTATGCTAAAATTTTACTCACTTTCTCTTTTTATATTGAATTTAATAATACTATATTTTATGGCTCTCCGTTTATTCATCAGAGGTAGGGATTTTTTTAATGTTTTAAATTTTATTTTCTGGCAAGTCAAAGCATACTCAAACTGGCACACACAGGATTTATGTCCAGCCAAGCAAGATTGTCCTGCTACTAGCTGCAGAGCAAATGGCTTTAGGTGAAAGTTAAGGTGATTCTATGCCCACAAAATAAGAAAGGATGCAAAGAATGAAAAAAATCCATTTTATTTCTGTCAACTAAACCATTAAATACCAAGAAAAATGCAGAATTATGAAAAAGCTCTAAAATCTCAAATTTATTAGGGTAGATTGTGCTGGTAGTTCTTGTCTAAAAACCCCCTCCCTAGGAAAAACAAGCAAGCAGTCATTCTGGCAGAAAGTCATGGTGATGACAGATGGCACCCTCCAGCCCGGGTGGC
Source organism: Aotus nancymaae (assembly GCF_030222135.1). NCBI lineage: Eukaryota > Metazoa > Chordata > Mammalia > Primates > Aotidae > Aotus > Aotus nancymaae. The sequence continues at coordinate 52,071,663 of NW_026988425.1, read as the reverse complement.
CAGGCTCTTATTTTGTGTGAACTTTGAAGAACTTTGTTCTTTCCAGTTGCAAATTTAGTTGGTGGAGTAGTTGCTTCATCATGCCAGATATAGCAGCATTTTAGAAAATTCTTCTCTCAAGAGACTTCCTAGTGTACTATTTTTATCATTTGGTTACCATTAAAACAAAAAAGAAAAAATAATATTATGGTAAGGTAAGGAAAAAAATAATTATTGGGTTAAATTTAGATTCAATCTAGGCTTTTTAAAATCATGAAAAGTACCATAAATCAATATAATTAGATAATGATTAAAGGCCCATACACATAAACAAAGATGCCTTCCTGTACAAAATATGGGACATAAACATTTTGCTAGCTAAAATTCATTGTTTCATAGTGTATTGTGTATGACAAATCACCACAATAGTTATGGTTTAAAACAACACAGGTTACAGTTCTGGAGGTCAGAAGTTCAGAATGGGTCTTACTGGGCTAAAATTAAGGTCTTAGCAGGACTGGGTTTCTTCCGCAGGCTCTAGGAAAGAATTTGTTCCCTTTTCAGCTTCTAAAAGCCACTGCATTCCTTGGCTGGTGGCTCCTTCTGCCATGTTCAAAGCCAGCAGCATAGCATCTGCAGCATCTTCCAACCTTTTTCTCTAACTCTGACCCACCTGACTCCCTCTTATAATGACCCATGTGATTACATAGAGCCCACACAAATAATCCAGGATAATCTTCCTATTTCAAAACCTCTAATTACTTCTGTAAAGTCCTTTTGCCACATTATATAACTTGTTTAAAGGTTCCAAGAATTAGGATGTGGTCAGCTTGGTGGGGCAGGAGTAGGGGGATTTTTCTGTATATCGTACAAAGAAATGTTATAAAGAGAAAAAAAAGTTAAGCGAATGTTTAAATAGCAATATCTGTTCCAGTAGCCAAAGGACACAAAACATAAAATAGTAATAACAACAATAATCATGGTCATTTATATTCTGTCTAACAGATTGAAGGGATTTTGCAGTTGCGGTGTTCTATTAAGCCCTTGACATGCCCAGGGAGTCAGGATTATCACATTCTTCCTGCAGGTGGAAAACCTTAAGCTCAGTGAAATTAAGAGTGCCAGACCTAGTAATTTTAGTCCAGAATTTTGGACTATAAACTAGGCCAGGATTTTAATCTAAGTATTTTTAATTCCTAAACCAGGCTCTTTTTTCATAGTTTCTGGTGTATCTATATGCAAATTGTTACTCTACACTGACAATGAGGAGAGGACCACAGCCTGCCTCTTCATGGTATAGAGAGAAAAAAAAAAACTTTCCAAGGAACATTACTAACATGTACCCAGGAAATGCTGCCTGGACTTCATAGCTGCAGTCTTTTTTCTAGAACCCAGTACTACCATTATTTGTATAGCTTCTTTAACCACATCCCTGCATCTGACGTGGATGGGGAGCAGAGGGAAAACCATTTCAGGTCTTAGTGGATACATGTCTGAAATATAACATAGATCACCCTTAAGCTTAAGGGAAAATGACACTTCCAAATACTCTTTGAAACAAAGGCTCTGAGTCCTGAATCTGAGAGCTTGAATTTACGTTCTCCCTTTGTTTCTTTGTCACTCAACTTTTTTGACCTTGGGAAAATTTCTAATTTTTAAAGTGGGGTTAAATTGTTTTAACAAAGATATTCTTTTGAAACTACAAATTGGAACAGGCCACCTCTCTACTTAAATTATTTCAATGGCTTCTTCTTATATTAAGCATAAAGCCAATTGATAACTTGTTGTGTGGTCTATGAAGGGCCTGCCACAAAGTGACAGGTCCTCAACCAATCTCTCCCATGCTCCATTGACCATTGTTCTGTCTGTCTCCTGTTTCTCACCACTCCAGGTCCTTTCCACACACCGTCTCATCTGCCCGATATTGGCCTCCTCCCTCCATACACTGTTGTCTCCTATGTATCCTTCAGATCTCAGTACAAACATCACTTCTCTCCATTTTCCAACAAGCCATGTGTTCTACCTGCTCAAGTCTCAAAATGCCACTTGTCCTCTCCCTTTTGTTAATTACCATTCATCCTTCAGAATTCAGCTCAAAAGTCACCTGCAGAGGGAAGCCTTCCCTAAATACACTCCTGGATTGGTTAGATCTCCCTATTCTACCCACTGCTAGCACACTTAGCCTCTTTTTAACAGAACTTAGCACAATTCAACTAAATGATTATCTATTTGCTATCTTTTGTCTAATTCCCCCACAAAAATGAATTTTTCTGCGTGAGGAAACTTTAATTGCTTGTTTGCTTAGCATGGTTTTAGGCAAGTACCAGGATACTTCATGCTTGCTCAATGAATGTTGTATACCAAGTACTCACCATCATCCTAACCAGAGTAACTACTCAATTTATCACTTCCTTTAGATAATGGACCTTTCTATAAAAGTAGCAAAATCAACAGAAATCATAAATAAATATTCCAATTCTTCACTTTGAGCAATATCTCTCAAGCACCTACTATGGACAAGGCACCACACTAAGAATACCAGATGAAAAATAAAGGAGAAGTATTCCTGCCTCCTAAGAGCTTGCCCAGAGTGAGAAGATAATGAATAAATAAACGTCTTTAATTCAAGGTAAAGCATGAGAAAAATAATAACACAGAACCCCCTCCCCCAAAATATATTATGGAGGCTTACGTGAAAGTAAAAAAATATCTGGTTTGGGGATGAGAAAAGGCTTAATGGAAGAAATGGATTTTCATGGATAGATAAAAGTTTAAAATAGCAAAGCTAGCATGGATATGGGCAGGATATTTCAGGGAAAGAGATGAACATAAGCAAAGTAGAGAGGAATACATGATTTATAACACAGCTCAGGTAAACTGTACTGGTTATTTCTCCAAATAAAGGGTCCAGAAATCTTAGAATGAGTCAGCTATATAGACATAAAAATTAATCACAACTAGCTCTGTACTAAAATAAATATATCTTGATTCTGAGAATATACATGCAGTATTTTGAGACAAATCTATGCTTAACGTTTCATCTTTAATTCATACAGCACCCTGAACATCTCTATGTTTTCAAGACAGAAAAATCCAGAGAACAATATATCTCCTATCTATTTGAATATGTGTAGGTTTTGTGGTGGATTAAAGATAGCTACAAAATTCTTTGACGCTCCTTTCACTGGGTTCTGGGAGTTCATGTCTCTGCCTCTTGAATCTGAGCAGGCTTTGTTAATGATTTTACTGAAATAATATGGCAAATGAGATGCTGCATCAGTTTCCCGTCCAGGCCTTATGAGATTAGCAACATCTACTTCTTGCTTCTTAGAACTTTTGCTTTTTGGGGAAAGCCAGCCACTACTCAAGAAGCCCAGCTACTGAAACCACCATGCTGTGAGGAAGTTGAAGCCAGGCATTTTGGAAGGCTGCATGAGGAAAGGAGACCAGCCAGCCCCAGAGATTACACCCATCTCAGGCCAGGTTCTAGACACGTGAGTGAATGAAAACAAGACAACTTGGATGTGGAGAAAAACTAAGAAATTCAGACAAAAGCCAGAACTGAGGTGGCAGATAAGTGGTCCCATCTGAGCCATCTTCGGCCCATAGAGCCACACAGCAGAGGCCCCAGCTATTGTGATCTAAGATGAGCCATTCCTGTGATGTCCTGCCCAATTTTCTAACCCACAAAACTGTGTGCATAGTAAAATAATTGTGATTTTACACCACCATGTTTGTGGGAGGTTTTTACACAGTAATAGATAACCAGAGATGGTATTTTCACTAGAGTTGACTATAAGATAAAAGCGTATTTTTTAAATGAACACACTAGCACTTGGTTCTCAAAGTATTAGTATTTAAAGTTGTCACTTTGTAAGATATTTGCTTATTTCAATAATTTTCCACCCTGAAAACATTTTTGAAATTTCCTTCATAGAAGCACATTATGATTTATGGAGAAGGAAGAAAGGAAACAAAGAAAGGAAAAAGGAAAGGAGGAAGTAAGGGAGGGAAGGAGGGGGAAAGGAAGGGAAGAGAGGGAGGGAGGGAGGGGGAAAGGAAGGGAGGAAGTAAGGGAGGGAAGGAGGGGGAAAGGAAGGGAAGGAAGGAAGGGAGGGAGGGAGGGAGGGAGAGAGGGATCTGAATCTCATATATTCTTGAAAACAAATAAGCAGGCATTTAAGTATGTCATTATTGTGCTCTTCTTTTTTAGTTTTATCTTTAAGAAGGAGCAGTAACCACTTTCTAAATCGTCATATCTCTTTTACCAGGGCATATACAAATTGAGACCCCATTCAAACGGAAGGAAGGAAGGAAGGAAGGAAGGAAAGAAGGAAAAGCAGGAGGGAGGGAGAGAAGGAGGGAGGGAGGGAGGAAAGAAGGAAGGAAGTGGGGAAGGAAGGAAGGAAGCATCGTGGCTGTTATTTTATAATCACTTTTGAATTGGAGCTTAAATAAAGCAATTATCACCATATTCTCTAGACTTAGCTCTAGATAGCTTTCTCTTTTTCTTTTTTTCTTCACATTTTTTTAAAAAACCAGCCATCACATACTGAAGATTTGTCACCACTGAAAATGTTAAAAAGAAAGTGGCAGGCACTCCCAAGGCAACTGAAAGGGAAGAGCGGTGGAAACATTTGGCTCATTTTCTTGATGCTCAGCATCCCCAAGGTGTCCGTTTTAAAGGACACAGAACTCATGTAGAGAAATCTGATCCTGTGAGTTTAAAAAAATCGATTCCATTATAAAGGGCAACTAAGGCAGAATAGAACGTAACTGTTATGACAGCAAATTAGTTTGCTGCATTTGCTCCTCTACAATGTCAACAAGCCTATGTGCCACCATGTAGTTAATTTATCTACATAGATTTATCCTGAATCTTTCTGCCATTTATGCAAAGAGAGGATTTAGTTTTAAATAGAGAAGTTTCAAATAGTGAAGTATAAATAGCCCTGTGTCTTACTAGCTCAATGGATAAGCTATTAACCTTTCTGAAACTATTTTTTTAAATTTGTAAAAAAAGAAATTTGATAGTCACTGAATAAGGCTGATTTGTAGAAACAATAAATGCTTTCAAACCACTATGTTCATACCTGATACTTATTAGGCTCTGAATCTCATATATTCTTGCAAATGAATGAGCGGGCATTTAAGTATGTCATAATTGTACTCTTCTTTTTTTAGTTTTATTTTTAATAAGGAGCTGTAACCACTTCCTAAATAAGGTAATAAAGTTAATTACTGTTTAATTTTGTCCAAAGAAGTTAAAGGCAACTTAGTTTGCTTATTGTTTTGCTTGACAGTGGAAATAAACCAAGGTAAAATAAGAAAATGATGGGATTGGTATGATGAATAAGGCAATAATGTTTAGAAAACAGGAGAATAGTACTGTGATAAAATACAGTCATTCCTTGATATTATGAAAATGAGTTTTGAATAATTTTCTTTATAAACCAATATAACAATCATGTCCTAAGCAAAACTAAATAAACCATTATTAGATATTTCTGGTGCCAGCTTCTGTTAGGCATGATAAATCAAACTTCTCTCTGTTTTACATTATTTCACAGTACCTGGCTGAGAGCTCTGAATTTGACAAATGCTGTTCCTCTGGAATTTTAAGAAGTGCATAAGCACCTGAGATATCTTCACAAAAAGACATATGTGGGCTCTTCTTGTGTCATGGCATCTCCTAAGTAGCCATATAAAAATTCAGAAATTGAAAAAGAAAAGTTGTAAAAAGATTAGCACAACGTAATTGCCAAGCATTAAGCTTTGAGAATACCACCTAGAGAAGTTAGGAAGCTTCCCAATATACATTCAACTGCTTCTAGATCCTCTTTTACGAGAAGAGAGCTTAAAGTCTGTGTAACAGATGCTGCTCCATCTAGGATGCCAGCTCTAATTGACCACCAAGGGAACTGTCCAAATGATAGGCCAGTCTGTATTATTAATGTTGTTCCTCTTCTCTGGCAAGAAACTTCGAAAACATGGCAGTTTTTTCCAGAATAGAGATTTTACCAATAACCCTTGTTATTGTTATTTCAAATAACTCCAGGAAAGTGTTTGCATAGCACCACTGGCAATGTAAGTGAGGTATTCTGCCGTGTGGTGTGGTAGATCAAATGTGTACACCATGTGCTTTCTGTTAGCCAAAAGCTTCTGCTACGTATCGGCCGGGAATTTGATAGTGGCTGTTATAAATCATCATATTCTAAACCAAACAGAAGAGTGGCCTCCAACCAATTATCATTACAATCATTACAATTTGCAAATATGATAGAGAGGGGGGAAAAGAATAAACACAAATTAATTCTAAATCATCATATGTCATTCCAACACTTCCTGGAGGCTGGAATATGAGATGCATACTACATTCAACACTTCCAAGGGTGGTGAATCAATATCACAGCTTCTCATGTTGTCATCCCCCATTATAGTACTTTTACCATTTCATCATCTTTTAGGAAATATTATTACTACAGGTGTTACCATGTATTTTCATCTCCAGAACTAAGAAGTATAAGCTTTAATTTTGAAAAAGGAACTTTGGCAGCATCAAGCCTACTTTCCCACGTGGCACCCATTAGCTATACTGAATACCAGCTGTGGACTGTGAAAAATGCACTTCCCGTCTTCAGGGCCTGGACATTGACCTCAAGGTTTGCTCACTTATGGTGCCTATTAGGCCTCTGGAAGCATCTGATTCTGTGACTCACATACTCCCCAATACTGGTGATGCAAGGAAAGGGTTAACTTCCATATTCTTTGGAAACTTTTTTCTCATGATTTCTAATATAAACCACAAAATGCTATAAGCAGAATGTATTTGTAAACTTAAGAAAAAGAATTGAAAATAGTTAAGCAGCAGCAATTAAAGAAATAAGCAAATAGAAATAAATATAACCACTCGGTATGCTTAAATTAGCATACTGAGATAAACCCAAATCCTGATTTATCTTTAGTGAAGTTGGTACATTCATATACTGGTACAATTATATACTGTAGTATAATTTGGAATATTCCTTTGTTGAACAATTTGGCATCACAAGAAAAATCATTTATTTATTTACTTATTCATTCATTCATTCATTCATTCAAAAAATGACGAGTGCTGTTTTTAAACAATTATAACATGCCAGGCACTGTTCTAGGTGTAGGGGCACAAAAACAATTAGAAAATGATTGTCAGTCATTTCTAATTGTAGCAGACAAGGAGAATGAGATACAGTATAATGAAAAAATAAGCATATACAAAATTCTCTGGGGAATAGAAGAAGGTTGTGCAACAGAGATGAGACTTGGGGCTGGGTCATGTATTATTCATTTATGTATACTTTCTTTCATCAAGTATTTAATGAATGCCTTTTGTATGTCACAAGCTATCATAGGCACTGGAGATTCAGCAGGAAGCACAACAGACAAAATCTGTGCTCTCATGAAGGTTACATTCTAGTGAGTGAGACAGACAAGAAACAAGATAAATAAACGAGAGTGTAGTAGGTTGATAATAAATGTTAAGCAAAAGAAGTAAAGAGGGATGGATAAGTACGAGGAGAGACTGACATTTAGGCAGAGTACCAGGGAGGGCTTCATGGATTTGGCAAAACATCTAAAGGAGGTGAGAGAATGAACCACACAGGAACCTCTGGACAGACCATTCTGGGGCAAGATGACTGTGAGTGTCAGGACTCTGATGGGGAGCATGTCTGTGAGGAAGAGTGAGCAAACCTATATGGCTGGAGTGAAGTGAATGAGGAGGAAGGAGGATATGGAGGCTGGAGGCAATGGGGAGCCAGCTTATTCAGGTCACTGTAAACACTTTGCTTTCCCTTTGAATGTGATGTCTGGCCATTGGAGAGTTTGACAACAAGAGTGACAGGTGATGTTTATGTATTGATCAGTTCACTCCACTCTACTGCAGTAAAAGAGGACTGGAAACAAGGAGACCAGTTAGGAGGATGAGTGATTTAGGAGCTGACAATGGTATTGATAGAGGCAGAGCTGTGGAGGAGATAGATAGTCAGAGTCAAGATATATTTTAAGGCAATGTTGACAACAGTTTCCAACGGACAATGAATCATGGGTTCTTAAGAATCCATCAGTATTATGATGTGTTAGGAGAACTCATAGGACCCAATATACAGTTTACTTGCGACTATGATTTATTATAGCAAAAATATGCAAAACAAAATCAGCAAAAGGAAAACGTACATGAGGAGAAGCCCAGATGAAATAAGACACAAGCCCCCAGGACTTCCCGCCCCACGGAGACACTTAATTCCTCCAGCACTGAATTGTGACAACACATGTGAAATATTTTCTACAAGGAAACCCATTAGAGACTCAGTATCCAAGGTTTATGAGGGCTGACCATATAGACACCCTTTGCCTAACATGTACAAAAATTCCAGACTCCCAGAAGGAAGCAGGTAGGTGCTCAGCATGAACATTTTCAGTTTCAGCACCATGAGCCACTCTTATCAGTAAGGGAATGATGGAAATCCTCCAGAAGTTTAAGTTCCTGACACCAGCCAAGGGCTAACCACACAAGTAGACCGTCTAAGGATGGCAATCTCAGTCCTACCATGCTAAACTCTTTTTCTTTTACAGATGGAATATGAGAAATGAGATAAATAAGTATTCAGGAATAGAAATAGATGCTATGGACTCTATTATGAAGAACCAGAAGAACAGAAATACATGGTATCTCATCCTTTACTTATGTATTAGTCTGTTCTCACAGTGCTATAAAGAACTACCTGAGACTGGCTAATTTATTAAGACAAGAGGTTTTGATTCATGGTTCTACAGGCTGTTCAGGAAGCATGGCTGGGGAAGCCTCAGGAACTTAGAATCACAGCAGAAGGTGAAGGGGAAGCAGCACATCTTACGTGGCTGGTGTAGGGACCATGTAAGATGTGCTGCTTCCCCTTCACCTTCTGCTGTGATTCTAAGTTCCTGACACTTCCCCAGTCATGCTTCCTGAACAGCCTGTGGAACCATGAATTAAACTGAAAGGTGCTACACACTTTTAAACAACCAGATCTCATGAGAACAGCACGGAGAAATCAGCCTCCATGATCCAAATCCACCTCCATGATCCAATCACCTTCCACCAGGCCCCTCCTCCAACACTGGGGATTACAATTCCACATGAGATTTGGGTGGAGACACAAATTCACAACACATCCATTTAAACGTGTGCAATAAAATGCACTGGAGGTATGATGGTGATTTCAACAGACACAGTCCCCCTCCTTGTAGAGCTTATTTGCAATTTAATAGAAGAGCCAGATACTAAGAAAATTATCTCTATATCTATCCTTAAGTTACTAACACAGGAGTAGTCAGCCCAGGTAGAGCAAACAGTATCATGAGGAAAGAACCTGATGTGATGAGTAACACGGCCCCGTCTCACTCCTGAAGAAAGGTCAGTGTTATCGACTGTATTAAGTGAAAAGGATAATGATGAACAGGAGGATGAACTGGGATGGGCATTGTTCATACTTTCTGAGGCCTCAGTTCTGCCAACTACTGATGAACTATTTATTGACATCACTGACAAAGACTGGTCCTACTTTATTTATGCATCCAATAAATATGTATTGAGATTTACTAATGCCAATCATGTGCTAGGAAATGGGGACACCGTTTCTGATGCCGTGGTGTTTGCAGTTCAGGGGAGAGTGAAAGTCATTTGGTCTTGATGATTTCCTTTTTGTCTTCTCATAGTTTGCCTTTCCTTTTTATTTCTACTGCCACAATGAAATCTCTCTCAATTCTGGATCACCATGAGATCCTCTTCCTCAGTGACCTCAGTCTCTCCCAATTTATCTTCTAGTCTAAAACCAAATTATTCTTCTTAGCATCTGATTCCAAGATGATTTCTAACATAAAATTTTTAAATATTTTTCTACTTCTCACTTTGTTTTCCAAGATAATAAACTTTTACACACACACACACCACACCATAAACCTCTCACAATGAGCTTGTTCATTTCTATCACCATCTCTTCTGATCATATTTTTCCCATCAAGAAAACCTCTCTTGAATCCATTCTTAATTCTTCTGTGGGACACATTAGGTGCTACCTTCTCCATAAGTGGTTAACCATCTGGTCTACCTTACAATGTTCTCTGCTTTCTACAGCTTATAATATCTGCAGAACGTAAGCGTATCTTTCTACTTGCTCTTTTCCTTATCTGAAGATGGGGATTTTGTAGGGTTTTCTTATTCTACCTGCAATGTCTGAAATTATGCTGGGCCAAGGAAGGCCCCTAAGTCACAATTATTTAGTTATTTATTGGCTTTTCTAGCTAAATCTCCAGCCTGGATTCTTGTCTTACACATATGTATTCATTATCTATTGCTGTATAACAAACTGCACCAAGATCTACTAACTTCAAACAACAATGAACATTTATTATCTCTCATACCCTCTGGGAGTCAGGAATTTGGAAACAGCTTAGTTAGATGTTTCTGGCTCAGGGTCTCATGAGAATGCAATCAAAATGTCAGTGGGGCTGTGGTCATTTGAAGGCTGGCAGTGGCTAGAGGATCTGCTTTCAGGGTATTGTCAGCCATATGGCTGGGAAGTTGGAGCTTGTTGACAGAAGATCTTACTTCCTCTTCTCATGAACTTTCCATGGACTGCTTGAGTACTCATTACATGGCACCTGGCTTCCTCCAGAGCAAGTGATGCAAAAAAGTATGACAGAAGGATCAATGGGTTTGCAGCCTCACCTTGCAGAAAGTCACATACCGTCACTGTTATAATATCCATTTGTCACATGGTCAACAATATTCACTGTGGGGAAAGACTATACAAAGGCATGGATACAAAGAGACAAGAGTTACTGGGGGCCCATCTAGGAGGCTTGCACTACATCTGATTACGTACTTTTTACTGCCTAGGTTTTAATTTCTGTTCAAAAGTGTTTTACTTTAAACAAATCTATCATGAAAGAAGTGAAAAGACTAGCAAAATGAATAACATCATGAAGCTTTTACGTGAAGACTTAGCATTTTTCAAAAAGAACGTCTTTACGTAGCAAGCTGACTTTAACCCCTCACCATCACACAAATATTCTCCTTTCTTTTTCCCCTCCACTGATCCTCATAGATTTCCACTCCTCTCTCCCACCATTTCCCTTAAATCCTGGCTTTCCATCCCAGAAGTACAGCCTTTCTTATGTGTAGGCAGAGCAAGTAGCCTCTGAAGAGTAATGTTCATGAAACTTAAGATCTTCTTCCCCCATCAAAATATGTTCTCCACCTGCTCATTAATGCCTAATATTTTGAAATTCACAGACACTATTTTTTTCTTAATATGTAGGGTTTTTTTAATCTGAGGTTAAAATACCAATTTTCTGCTAAAAGGAACTTATTACTATTTTAACAGCTGTCTGCTCATTAGTATGGTTTTTCTTTTATGCATATCTCCTGAAACTAAGTTTTCTGAAGAGAGAAGAAGTAAAAAACACTGGAGAGAGACAAGGAGAAATTCATGGAATTGGAGAATGCACTTCCTCATAATTTTGCTCAGGACTAACTCTTTTCTGAGATTTTACCAGGGGTACAAAATCAAGGTCCTCTTACTTGATTATTGTATCAACCAAGCTCACTATAGCAAATCATATTTCCTTTGTTCATCAACTGTCAAAGCCCATAAAAATGAAAAAAATGAAGACAATTCCTTAAGGAAAATGAAGAAAGAAATGACTGGTGAACATAAGCCACAAAGATGACAATGAAGAACTGGGAATGCACTACTTGCAGAGTGGCTGGCTTGTTAAAGCTTGAGCTAGAGCTTGTTTATTTTAAAGATAACTTTGGTCTGTAAGCCCTTAGCCATGTTATTTATTCATAACCTTGCAGGGGTCTTGGATTCCTAATTTGCAAGCACAAAAATGAGAAGCAATTTGCACATGCCAGGTGTCTGGACAAATGCTCTCCATTATCTGAATAACCAGATGCTCAATGATTTGAATCAAGTTGAGCAGAATGCATACTTACTGTTCATTCACAAGCTGGCATCACACTCCTACAGCGACCCTGCGTTTTGCAAAGAATGTTCTAAAGCCATTGTCAAAAACAACAACGACAACAAACTCTTCTTGATGATGTGCTACTGACTGTAATGATTGCACTGTCCAGTAGAATTTAACAGGCTCAGACTCTTCTTATGCTGGTTAAAATATGCCTCTAGGAAAACAGATTTAGAATATAGACACTAAAGCCAGGTTTACCCACTGCATCAAAGGAGTATTTTTCTATTTTATTTGAACTGAATGCCAAGGGAAAAGAAAACTAGCATTTGTTAATACACATACTGTGGACCAGGAATCATGCTAGGAGCTTAAGGCATATTATTTCATTTAAGCAACTGATTGCATCATAAAATATCTAATTCAAGTGTTTCTATTAACCCAATTAGACTGTTTTGCCCATATTTTTATTTGGCAGAATAGGCTGTTGTAACAGCAAAAAAAAAAAAAAAAAGAAAAGAAAAGAAAGAAAGAAACTCAGCCCCCTATAATTGAATGTGTTCACAGCCTTACTTTGTTTGTAGTATCTTTGTGTCTTCATGCTCAGGCACAATAAAAGGTACCTACAGTGCCTCTTTCTATGTGCAGGGCAAGGGATTCTGATGGTTTGTGAACTGACATGAGGCAGAGCAAGGCTGAAGGGCAAAATCAGAAGCTGGGGCAGCCAAGAGTGTGTGAACAGCCCTATAGATATCATCCATGCAAATATGGTGAGCACTCAGAGTAGAGACCACTTTCAGGCACAGCTAGAGAATACAACTTTCAGAATCAGGGTGGTCATATGAGTATTAGGATGTTCAAGCAGGACAAAAAGACATAAGAAAAATTTGGCCAGACTATTCAGACCAGAACCCAGCCCACAGAAATCTGAGCCAGACAGGAGGAGTGGCTGTACATAGCTAGGAGTCAGATATCTGCTGGGCTGGAAGAAAAGAGACAAAGTGTAAACCAGGAGGGCAGAAAAGCACCAGGAATCTGAAACAGACAAGTCATAGAACAGTCTAAATCACCTGGATAACACAAATGAGCTTATATGCCCATTCATGAGCGGATCCACCAGTTATGCTCTGGAATGGATTACATGAGCTCCTCATGTAAGGTCTACAAGGCCTGGAAATGGAACTTGGAAATGATGCTCTGGATGTCTGTATCGGCAGAAGAAACTTTGAAGAGGAACGTTTTGAATAGTAAACACCATTTACTAACACAGGTTTCTCCAGCTGATGAACAGTGCTATGCTGCATATGCACTCTAGGTATGCCAACGTATTTATCCCTTCTTTGGGATAAACAGTGCTTACACCTGTGTAAGATCATAGTTTTATGTTAGTATTTAAACATATACTATTCCAGACCAGCACTTCTCTAACTTTAATGTGCATGCAAATCATCTTGGCTCTTGGTAAAATCCAGATTCTGATTCAATATGTCGGAGTGGACCTGAGAATCCTCATTTCCAACAAACTCTCAGGTGAAGCATATGTTGTGAGTCTTGGAAATCACACTTTAAGGAGCAAGGCCCTAAATTAAAGATAAGAGCCTTATTTTTGTTTTCTACAAATAATTGAAATACATAAAAATTCAATAACAGGTCATACACAACTAGCATCTGAAAAAACATAGATGGTTATTTTCTTGGTGATTTATATGTTTGGATAATTGTTTACATTAAACAAAATCTGATGCAACCAGCATTAGTCAGCATTCTCCAGAGAAACAAAACCAATAGAATATGAATATATATACAGAGAGAATCGGCTTACACAGTTATGAAGACTAAGAAGTTGAGAAGTCCCGTGACCTGCTGTTTGTAAACTGAAGACCCAGGAAAGCTGATAGTGTAGTTCCAGCCCAAGTCTAAAGACCTGGGACCAAGAATCACCAATGTTATAAGCTCCAGTTAGAGGCCAGGAAAATTTTAAGCTTCTCAATCTGTCATGCAGAGAGTTAATCTTTCCTTCCTCTGCCTTTTGTTCTATTCAGGCCTTGGATAAATTGGATGATATCCACTCACATTGGGGAGGGCCACCTGCTTTACAGAGTTTACCAATTCAAATGCTAATCTTATCCAGAAATAATGTTTAAATATATATCTGGACATTCTATGACCTAGCCAAATTGAAACTTAAAATTAACCATCATACAAGTAAATATATATATATATATATATATATATATATATATATGTGTGTATATATATATATATTTAATTTACTTTGGTTGTTTCTGCAGGATAGCAAAATGTGTGACCTTGGGCAAATTGCTTAACCTCTCTGAGTCTCAGAGAGTAAATAAAATAGAAATAATTCTAGGACTTCAAAGGGATGGCATAAAGAAAAAATGTGTTATTATTTTTAAAGCATTTAAAATAGTGCATGAAATATGGTAATTACTGTTTTAGTGTTAGTTAAATTAAAATACATAAATAAATTTATGAAAAGTTAAATACTTAGAATTTATATTAAATCTATCATTTAAATAGTGTAGTATAGTATTAGGCATTACATTTGATTCTTAAAAACCTTATAAAGAACTTTTCATCTTCATTTATCATATTAGGAATTGAGAATGGAAAGACACAAAAAGCAGTTCTTGAGATGGACACACATTATTCAAAATCTTCAGAAGAAAATATAAAGAGAACTAAACGTGGTATAGCTGCAATGTTTTACACTGGACTCACATTTAAGGTGAAATAACTCAGTGTATTAGTCCATCCTTAAACTGCTATAAAGAAATGCCCAAGACTGTAATTTATAAAGGAAAGTGGTTTAATTGACTCATGGTTCTGCATGGCTGGGGAGGCCTCAGGAAAATTACAATCATGGTGGAAGGCAAAGGGGAAGCAAGAACCTTCTTCACATGGCAGCAAGAGAGAGAAATGCCAGTGCAGGGAAAGCTACCATTTATAAAACCATCAGATCTCTCAAGCATTTACTCACTATCATGAGAACAGCATGGGGGAAACTGCCTCCATAATCCAATCACTTCCTACCAGGTCCCTCCCTAAACACCCAGGAATTACAATTCAAGGTGAGATTTGGGTGAGGACACAAAGACCAACCATATCACTCAGACTCTGATTAATGTACGGATGTCTGGCTTTGACTAATATATTGTGTTGTGGGGTCTGTAGGAACATGCCACATCCCTCTGGGCAGAACTGAGGTTTCTCCTATAGTGAATGGATACTGCTATTGTTAATAATCCCAGAAAGAAATGAAACCTGGAGCATAAATTAAAGACTATGAAGATAGGACTTAAAATAAGATGAGGGGAAAAAAAAGCAAACAAAAACCATCTCCCCTTTCTGTGGCTGAGAATCAGTTATGCTTGGACTCTAATGTCTGGAGAGGCCTGGAACTCTTGCCAGTCCTTTCAGGTGAACTGCTGCTGAGAAGTGAAGACAGAGAGTAGTGACTCAGGGAGCCAGCCCAGAAGGGGACACCAGGGCCTCTTGAGTTGGTATGAATTTTTCTTGGTGTTGAACTTTTCATCTATTATTCATATTCACTATTTATTGATGTGTTAATAAAGACATAAACACAGTTTGGTCTCTGTCTTATAAGAGAACTTATAAACTGGGCTATGCGAGCTTGAAGCTAGGGAGAATATCAGGACTAGAAGTTGAGTTTCCTTGTCTCAAATTTACTACTATTTCCAGTGTATCACAAGACAATCATATCATTAGGCTAATCCTTATCATTGTCTTTATGAAAACTCCCTAAATGTCAATGACACCCTCATTTTTAAATCTCGATCTTTAGCATAGTCTGGAAATTCTGAAGGCTATCAGACCATTGTTTTGTTTTGTTTGTATGCTTCTTTGTTTTGATGCAAGTCACAGCTAAAGTTGACTAAATTGTTCTGATAAAAAAGAAAAACAATTTTGTATATGGCAAGGAACCACTTTCAATAAACAGAGCATTGCTAAACAACTTTGATGAAATGACATAGGCATCTCAAAGAATATGCAAGAACAATTTCCAGTGTTACAGAAAGAACACTGGATTAAGCCAAATGACTTTGGGCTGATCACTGTGAAACTTTTAAAGAAATACTGATCCACTCTGAGCTCTCAAGCTCTTCGTGTCTTAAATGGGGATGATAATCCTTGGTTTGCTTACTGCAGAGTTGCCACTAACACATGGCACACCTTTGTGAGCATTAGAAAATCTCCCTTCTGCGAAAATCCAGCCTAGGGTAGGCATACCCATTAACTAAGTGTGTGGATTGGGCTTGAGTCCCACATGTTCCCTCAACCAGGTGCTCATGTGCAGAAAGTCAACTTATATACATCCATGTTCATTGGCCATGGTCTGTCTCACAGGATGGCTTATTGTGAGGATGAAATAAGACACTCTGCAAAATTTAAAATGCAAGACAAACCTAAGAGAATGTACAGGCATGAACATCATCAAATTTCAGCTTTGAAATGAGAGTTTTGGAAAGACCCCATGGCATGTGAATTTCTAAAAAATTTTAAATCAAGAGACAGAAATCAAAAACGCAAATACAAAATGTATGATATAGGTTTGTAGTTCTTATCCAGTGTGAAAGGCCAGAGGCATCTGAAATCTATTTGAAAAAAACATATTCAAGGCCTTTTCTCTGGAGGTTCTGAAACAGGATATCTGAGATGACTGTAACATTCTTGTTTTACAGAGTTCCTCAAGTTTTCTTTGATATACACTCTTGTTTGAGCATCATTAGCTTAGAGTAGTCAAGCCTAGCAACCAATTTAGTTATTTTTAAACCATACTCACCTCTCTCTCTTTTTTTTATTGTGCTTGAATCATCCAGAGAGCCATCAAATGAAAAAAATAAAAAAGCATATTACATAAAGAATAAAAATAAACTAAAAAAGATGTTACTTTCTCCACTTAAAAATCAGCTAGGATATTGCTCAATAAATTGATAGTTCATAAAATATTTATTAGAATGCACATTTCTGAGCACATCACACATGGCACAAGGCATCTCTGTGCAGTCCCATTCACTGAGCTACAAGGGAAAAATCCTAATTCTATTCCCTATGTGGTATGAGCCCACTGAAATGCAATGAAATTACTAGACCAGTATGTCTGTCATCATTCTGATATCCAGTGAGGCCATTATGAATCACGTTAAAGTAAGCAATTGGTAACCATTCTGCTTCTATGTAAAGCCAGTATTATCACTCACATGTAAGTAATAATTTAAACCCAACATTTATACAGTAAACAGAAACATTATACAGTAAATCCTTCTTGAAAGTACACTTTTCACTTTTAACTTAGATATTAAAGCAATTAGTTATATTCATCTCTCCCTTCTGCTGTTTTGCGTTTCAGGAGTTGGATGAATAGATGGTATGTAGCACCTGTCTTAAGGTATTATTAATACCATTGGTAGGAGAAGCTATAAGATTTTGAACAAAATTAAAAGGACCCATTTCAATCTACAAAGAATAAGCCAGTGGATTTCTCCACAGTGACACCTTAAAGTACTAAATGTAGAATATGAGTACTCTGCTTTTATAAATTTCTATAATTGCATTTAATTATCTCAGAAAAGTAAAAAGTGGAAGAGATAATGGACAAATGGAAGGGACTCTGGGTTTTGGATGGACATTATTAGTGCCTCCACACTCATTAAACAGGCATTGTCATTTTCTTCAGGCTGTTGCCACACTAATTAATGAAGAAACCAGTTTGGAATTTGATGTCTAATTTATTCTAAAATAGTCTAGAAAAAAGTTTTTTATGTGTGGTTGATTAGATGTGACAATGGAGCCTTTTTATATAATAGAGTCATAAAGTAACAATTGATAGACAACAATAACATTAGAAAAATGAATTTCTGGTTACCATGACAAGAACGCTTACACTACCTACTCCAACAGCAAGACTTAAATAACAGAGATAGGTAATGGAGCCCACAGAGAAGTACATATCAAAAGCTAAGAAGTCAAATGCTAACAGAATAACGTAGGGAGAGCCCACTGAGTAATGAGGAAATTCTCTTCAAGTAGAGCTTAGTCTGCTAAAATACAAGATGGTTCACAAATATCTAAACTCCGCCATGTGGCAGTGGCACTAAGTTGTCATTCCTACGTCAGTAGGCAATTGCAGCTCACAATTTTGCAGAGTGCTTATCAAACAGAGGAGAAAACAAGTTCTAGGCCCCTACTTATCTTGTAAATGAATGCTAAGTAGCAGGTATGAGTGCATAGTTAAAGCTATGAAAAGAAAGACTAGCGAAAATGTTCTATTTTAAACTGAATTATGAGAAATGAAAATATCATCTCTTAATGCAATGAAGGGATGGGACTACCTAGTAGGAATACACAATGCACAGGTAAAGGGGCAGTATGAACTGCCTTTCACTGAGCATACCCAATTGAGTATATACTGAATTTATAAAAGTAGTACTGGCACGGTGGCTCACACCTGTAATCCCAGCACTTTGGGAGGCCAAGGCGGATGGATCATCTGAAGTCAGGAGTTCAAGACCAGCCTGGCCAAAATGGTGAAACTCCATCTCTACTTAAAAATATATACAAAAGGCCTGGCACGGTGGCTCACACCTGTAATCCCAGCACTTTGGGAGGCCGAGGCGGGCGGATCACGAGGTCAAGAGTTCGAGACCATCCTGGTCAACATGATGAAACCCTGTCTCTACTAAAAATACAAAAAATTAGCTGGACACGGTGGTGCGTGCCTGTAATCCCAGGTACTCAGGAGGCTGAGGCAGGAGAATTGCCTGAACCCGGGAGGCAGAGGTTGCAGTGAGCCGAGATCGTGCCATTGCACTCCAGCCTGGGTAATAAGAGTGAAACTCCGTCTCAAAAAAAAAAAAAAAATACAAAAATTACCTATATGTGGTAGCTGTGCACCTGTAGTCCCAGTACTCTGGAGGCTGAGGCAGGAGAATCACCTGAACCCAGGAGATGGAGGTTGCAGTGAGCCAAGAGATTGCAACACTGCATTCAGCCTGGGCAACAGAGCAAGACTACATCTCAAAAAAGAAAAAGAAAGAAAAAGAAAAAAGAAATGAAAAGGAAAGACAAAGTATCATTAATTTTAAGTGAAAGAAAAATTTCACAAACATCATTAATTTGAGGCACATCTTAATTTCAGAGATAATAAGATGTAAAAAAATGTATCTTAGAAGCAACGAAATGTGATATGTTTGTGTAGACGTATAAAAATGTAATCATCTTTGTAGTTTGGATTCATTCATTTATTTAGTGATGTTTTCAGAACCTGAAATGTGCCAGGTACCTCTGCAAAGTGTTAGTGTTATGTTACCCGTCAATAGATGTTGTTGTTTTCATGATCCTGGGAGAAGATCACATGGAGTAACCCTACTGACAACTGTGAACAAGATTCTGTGGTTAAGAATGGACATATTTTGAAAGTAACTCAGTAAAGGGTGGTCCTTACTGGTGTGTCATGATATACCTGCATGCAATAGTAATAATTTATTTTTAAAGTACAAGTGTTATATTTAAAGCCTAAGGATCATAGGTATTTATCATGTATCTCGAATTTATAGTACATTGTGAATTAAAAGTTTACCATAAATTAGTATGATTTCTATAAAACAATATAACTTTGGGGTAGGGATAAAGCCAGACCATAAATTCTGTTTAATTAACAACTGATGAAATATCATATTCTAGTTTTATTTCAGACCACAACAGGCCTCCTGACGAGGGGCAGTTTCTTGTCCTTCACACCCCAAACTGTCATATTCCCTTTACATCCGCCTCTTTCTGGTGATAGCAAAAGCAAAACTACCTCCTAGTTTCCCATGAAGATCTTGGAGAAGCTCTAGGGATCTAGATGCTTGCCAGAATAACAGCAGTGTTTCTGATACAGATAAATCTGATGGTGTCAGATAAAGCAGATGCAGGGATGTCCCAAAGGAGCAGCGATTCCCAAGTTCAGAACGTTCCTAAGTTGGGTGCTTATATTTTCAGTAAGAGACAATACAAATTAAACTGGGCTATGGCCTGATGCTATGCTCAGCCCCATTCCAGGTTTAAACACTCTTTGCCTCATTGAAGAAAGGTGAAATGAATATAATTCTTCCGTGAGCTTGTGAAATGAACATGTACCCTTTCACTAAATGCCTTAAATGTGAAGTAAGAGGAGGAAGCAGTGGAGATGTTTCCTAGCAAAAGGACTTTAGGAAAGTTCTTTAACTTTTTGAAGCCTCAATATCCTGATTTCTAAGAATGAGGCCCAAATATAGCCCTGTGCATGCAAAATACAGATGTCAGTTATGAGCATAAGAAAAAACTCAAAATGTTATTAGTTATCTCCATTTTTAAAAGTTGTACAATATAGTAAAATGTTACTTATATAATCTAGATGGTGTGTATATGGGTGTTCACCTTGCTGCGTGCTTGAAAATTTTCATATTATACTGTTGGGATAGAAAGAAGATACGCCTATGGTGAACCTCTGAATGGGGCAAGATCTCTTCCTCAGAGTCTCTTTAGTATCAAAAACTCTGAAAGGTCTAAGGTTTGACTCATTTTGAAAGCTAACAAATTAGCTTCCCACAGTTGTATGGATGCTGTAAGAAGACATAAGATTCCTAATTCAAAGACAAAGGAATTTATTACTCACAGCTATAGCAGTAGCCACAGTACCAGCATGTGCAGCAGTTTCCCAAGCCCCAGTTATCACAGGGTGACACAAAGTGGGCTGTGTTACAGGAGAAGCAGTCCAAGCCCAGGAAACCCAAATCTCTTATAAGAAAAGTAAACCTGCCTGACTTTTGCCCAGGAGGGAGATATTATCTTTATTTAAAAAAAAAAAAAAAACAGTAACTAAACTTGTACATTGCCCCAGATGGAGACTCTAAGTGCTGTCTTCCAAGGCTGCTTGCTAAACAACACTTTTGAAACATAGTCTGGAACAAAAAGAGCCAGTGCCTCTGCTTGCAAGACCTGCAGAAATAAATTGTCCCTGAACACATAATATTTTTAAAAGAATTTTGAAAACTATCCAACAGCAAAAAACAATCTGAGAAAAAAAATGGACAAATGATCTGAACAGACATTTCTCAAAAGACATACAAATGGCCAACAAATATATGAAAACATACTCAACATCACTAATTGCCAGAGAAATGCAAATCAAAACCACAATGAAGTATCATCTCTCCCCAGTTAAGATGGATATTATCAAAAAGACAAAAAATAACTAATGCTGAGGATGTAGAGAAAATGAAACTCTTATACACTGTTGATGAGAATGTATATTAATATAATTACTATGAAGAACAGTATGGAGGTTTCTCACAAAATGGCAAATAGAACTACCGTATGCTCCAGCAATCCCACTGTCAGGCATATCCAACAAAAAGGGAATCGTATACTGAAGAGATATATGTACCCCCATGTTTTTTGCAGCGCTATTCACAATAACCAACATATGAAATCAACCTAGGTGTTTAATAACAAATGAATGGATAAAGAGTCGGCCAAGATGGGCAACTAGAAGCAGCTAGTGTGCGCCACTCACAGAGAGAAATGGAAGGGGACATAAATACAGCACCTTCAGCTGAAACATCCAGGTACATGAATTGGGACTCATCAAGGAAACAACCCATGGAGAAACTCAGAAAAGCAAGGCAGGATGACAACCCAACTGGAAGCAACAGAAAGTCAGGTGAGCCTCCCCTACCCAGGGAAGTAGTGAGTGAGTGAGTGATCCCAGGAACCCACAGTTCTCACTGATCTCTGCAACCCTCAGGTCGGAAGATTCCCTTGTGAACCCACTCCACCAGGGCCTTCATTCTGACATGCAGAGCTGCGTGGATTTTGGCAGAACAGGCACTTGGGTACATGTGGAGCCCCAGGAGCCTTAGACACCCAGGTTTCCTGGCAAAAGCAGCTGCAACTCTGTCAAAGTGGGAGGTAAGACCTCCATACATACCCTTAAGTATAGGACTGAATCCAGGACACTGTGTAGTGATGGGCTGCAGACCCTACTTCCACAGCACCCTGAAGGATAATATCCACTGGCCTGGGAATCCAGCCAGGCAATGGTAGCAGCATTACACCTCCCTGAGATGGAGCTCCCAGGGGAAGGGACAGGCCACCAGCTTTGCTGTTTCACAGCCTTAGTCATTGCTGCCTTTGGGTTCTAGATAGTCTGAGGCAACCAAGGAATGGAGCACTACCCTAGCACAGCTCAGCAGCTCTGTGGATAAGCAGTAAGATGGCTTATTTATGTGGAACCCAGATGTCATTTTTCTTCACTTGCCAGAATCTCCTGCCTGGGGTCTCCAGTCACCCCCACCAGTGCTTTCCCTCCCACAGTGTTATTTTTTTGTTTAAATCATCCTGAGATGGTGTTCCCAGAGGGAGGAGTGGGCTGCCATCTTTGCTTTGAGCTTTGGAGAGCCCCAGGCAGCTGGGATCCAGAGCAGACCACCAGCACAGCACAGCTTCTTCACTATGACAACGCAGCCAGACTGCATTTTTACGCTGGTCCCCAATCCCATTTTTCTTCACTGGGGTGGAACTCCCAATGGGGTCTCCAGCCACCTCCTGCAAGTGTGGTCAGGCTGGCCACAGGCCTATATCTCCCTAGAACAGAGTTCCCAGAGAGAAGAGCAGACCATCATCTTTGCTGTTTCACAGCCTTCACTGTTGACACCTTCCGGAACTGGAAAATCCAAGGTGACTCAGGCTGAAGCAGCCACCTGGACCAGTCTATTTTTTATGTGGGTCCTTGATCTTGTATCTCCTCACTGGTCACATCCCCCAGGCTGGGTCTCCAGCCACCCCACAATGGGCTATAAAGCCAATTGCATCTTTGAAATTCCAGGGACAGAGTTCCCAGTAAAAGGGGAAGGTCATCATCTAAGCTGTCTCACAGTCCTTACCTTTGCTGTCTCCAGGCTCTAGGAAGTCTGCAGGGACCAGGGGCTGGTCCAGACCCCCAGCACAAAGCAATCACCTCATGGGAAACCACCATGCAGGTCCTGGTCCTCACTTCTTCTCACTGGGCATAGCTACTCTGGGACTCCAGCACAATACCCTGCCCTGACCCGATCACCACAATCAGAGGCAGCACAGTATTTCTCCGAGAAGGAAATCCCAGTGTCAACCCACGACCCCTCCACCACTATAGTTCCAGTGGTACCACCCTAACAGCCCTTAGGCTGCAGAAGGGAGAAAGGGCTTAGTTATTATGCTGGCACCACCAGCACACCATAGCCACCATAAGGAGAGAAGTTCATCCCTTCTTCCCTGGGAACCCACAACTCCCATTCTTCATCAGGCAGGGCTCCTGACTCATGATCACAGAATAGTCGCTATAGCACAGCTGAGCATACTCATTGGTAACGGCCCAGAGTTCCCTGGGGAGAAGCCCCCAGAGGCTTTCAACAGCCCTTCTGCCACTGCCACAGCAGCCGTTCTATCCCTGCTGCCCTCGGTCTGGGGAAGAAACAAAGAGCCTGAGGGCTACACTCATGCTTACAGCATGCCACAGTCACCACACAAAGAAAAGACTCTCCTCCCAGTGAGCCTTCAGCACTCTGCTTCCCAGCAAGCAGATCCCAAGCTCATGCCAGCAGTGCAGCTGCCCCATTCCACCTCTGAGAAATGCAGAACTGCTGTTTTCTAGTGTTCACCACACGGCTGAATACTCCTGGTAATGGCAGGTCTGCATTTCTCAGAGGTGGAGCTTCCAGCGGCAACTGAAAGCCTCTTTGCCACTGCCTCTTCAGTAGTACTACCCCTGCTACCCTCAGACTAACAAAGGAGCAAAGACCCTAAGTGTCTTATCCTTACCTCCATCAAGTTGCAATTGACCAAAAGAAAGGAGGCCAGTCCATCTCCCATGGGCCCCACCCAACCCACTGGTGATCACCAGGCAGGAAACGCGACTTGGGCCCACAGCACAGATCCCCCAATCCTGAGCTGATTGCACAGAGCAATTGCTGACCTGTATCTCTCCAGGGTGGAGCCCTCAGGAGACAAGTAAAAGACCCCCAGCCACAACCACTCTTAAGGTCCCTTCCTCTGTTGCCTCAAAGTTAGGGAGGAAACATAAACCTTGAGATTACCCAAGAGCTGTGATGGGCAGCTTGGGAGTGCCAGGCTGCTATCTACAGCCAGGCAGTAGTCAGGTGGGAGAGAAGCTCATGCTTTCAGAGCACTGAAAGCAAGCATGGCTGCAACTGTGAGGAAATATAAGGGAGCCACTTGACTGAGCAAGAGCCTACCTACAGACCACTACACCTAAGCCCCACCTACTGAATCATACCCCGAAGCTTCAAAACCAAAATACCTCACTAATATACTCCCCTGTGGAACCAAAGACATTAAGTCACCCGCAAATAAAGACCCTGCACAAAGCCTCAGCCCTGTGAAAACATCTAGAAAAGATATCTATTGACTGGACTCAATCTACACTGCAGTTAAAGGAACATTCACATGAACAGAAATGAGAAAGAACCAATGAAAGAACTCCAGCAACTCAAATGGCCACAGTGTCTTATGTCCTCCAGACAACTGCATTAGTTCTCCAACACCAGGGCTTAACCAGGCTGAGTTGGCTGAAATGACAGAAATAGAATTCAGAATATGGATAGAAATGAAGATTATCAAGATTAAGGAGAACACCAAAACCCATTCTAAGGAAACTAAGAGTCACAATAAAAGGATACAGGAGCTGACAGATGAAATAGGCAAGATAAAAAGGAACATAATAAAAAAGAACCAGACCCACCTAACAAGAGCTGAAAAATACACTACAAGAAAGTAACAGAGCAATCACAAGTATTAACAGCAGAACAGACTAAGCTGAGGAAAGAATCACAAAACTTGAAGACTGGCTCTCTGAAGTGAGACATTCAGACAAAAATAAAGAAAAGGAATAAAAAGAAATTAATAAAAGCTCCAAGAAATCTGGGATTATGTAAAGAGGCCAAATCTATGAATCATTGGCATTCTTGAAAGGGACTAGGAGAAAGTAAACCACGTGGAAAAAATGTTTCAGGATATCATCCATGAAAACTTCCTCAACCTCACTAGAGAGGCCAACAGTCAAATTCCAGAAATATAGAGAACCCTTGAAGGATTCTACAGAAGAAGATCATCCCCAAGACACATAATCATCATATTTTCCAAGGTCAAAATGAAAGAAACAATGTTAAAGGCAGCTAGAGAGAAAGGGAAGTTCACCTGTAAAGTGAACTTCCCACCAGGCTAACAGTGGACCACTCAGTAAAAACCCTACAAGCCCGAAGATATTGGGGACCTATATTCAATATTATTCCTCTTTTGGGAGATAGAGTCACATTCTGTCATCAGGCTGGAGTGCAGTGGTGCATTCTTGGCTCACTGCAAACTTCTCCTCCTGGACTCAAGCTACCCTCCCACCTCAGCCTCTTGAGTGGCCGGGCCTGCAGACACACACCACCATAGTCGACTAGTTTTTGCATTTTTGTAGAGATGGGCTTTCACCATGTTGACCAGACTGGTCTCAAACTCCTGAGTTCAAGTGATCTATGTCTTGGCCTCCCAAAGTACTGAGATTACAGGCATGCATTACCATACCCAGCTTCAACTTTCTTTAAAAAAAAAATCACTTCAACTAAGAATTTCATATCCAGCCAAACTAAGCTTCCTCAATGCAGGAGAAATAAGATCCTTTTTAGATAACCAAATGCTGAGGGAGTTCATTACCACCAAACCCACCTTACAAGAGATCTTGAAAAGATAACTAAATATAGAAAGGAAAGATCACTATCAGCTAATAGAAAATCACACTTAAATACACAGACCAGTGACTATAAAGCAACTATGCAAACAAGCCAGCATAATAATGAGATAACAACACAATGACAAGATCAAATCCATACATATCAATATTAACTTTGAATGTAAATGGGCTAACTGCCCTGATTTAAAAGGCACAGTATGGCAAGCTGGATAAAAAAGCAAGACTCAATGGTATGCTGTTTTTAAGAGACTTGTCTCATAAATAATGACACCCATAGGCTCAAAATAAAGAGATGGAGGAGAATCTACCAAGCAAAAAATAAGAGAAAAGCAGGAGTTGAAACTTTAATTTCAGGCAAAACAAACTTTAAACAAAGAAGGATGAGAAAAGACAAAAAGGGCATTACATAATGATAAAGGGTTCAATTCAACAAGAAGACCCAACTGCATCTGTAAGGAACTTAAGTTTACGAGGAAAAAAAACTTCATTAAAAAGTGGGCAAAGGACATGAACAGACACTGCAAAAGAAGACATAAATGCAGCCAACAAGCATATGAAAAAAAAGCTCAGTATCACTGATTACTAGAGAAATGAAAATCGAAACCACAATAAGATACCATCTCACGTTTGTCAGAATGGCCATTATTAAAAATGTCAAAAGATAATATGTTGGTAAGGTTGTGGAGAAAAGGGAACACTTGTATACTGCTAGTGGGAATGTAAATTATTTCAACCACTGTGAAAAGAATGTTAAAGAACTAATCACAGGACTGCCATTTGAGTCAGCAAGCCCATTGCTGGGTATATACCCAAAGAAATAAAAATCATTTTACCATAAAGACACATGCACAACAATGTTCATTACAGCACTACTCACAATGCCCATCAACAATGTATTGGATAAAGAAAATGTGGTACATACACATCATGGAATATGCAGCCATAACAAAGAACAAGATCGTGTCTTTCATGGCAACATGGATGGAGCTGGAGGCTATTATCCTTAGCAAATTAATTCAGGAACAGGAAGCAAATACCACATATTCTCTCTTATAAGTTGGAATTAAATGATGAGAACTCTTGGACACAGCAAGGGAAACAACAGACACTGGGACCTACTTGAAGCTGGAGTCTGGCAAGAGAGAGAGGGTCAGGAAAAATAACCACTGGGTACTAGGCTTAGTATCTGAGTGATGAAATAATCTATACAACAAATCCCTATGAGACAAATTTATTTACATTACAAATGTGCACATATACCCCTGAACCAAAAATAAAAAATTTTTAAAAAAGAAAATACGACATATATACACAATAGAATTCTATTCTGCTATAAAAAAAGAATAAAATCGTGTCATTCATGGCAACATGGATGGAACTGGAAGACACTAAGTGAAATAAGTCAGGCACAGAAAGGTATTATCACATGTTCTCACTCATGTAAAAGCTAAAAAAAGTTAGGCCAGGCATGGTGGTTCACATCTGTAATCCCAGCACTTTGGAAGGTTGAGGCAGGTGGATTGCTAGAGCCCAGCAATTTGAGACCAGCCTGGGCAACATAGCAAGACCCTATCTCTGCAAAATATATAAAAGTTTAGCTGGAAACGGTGTCATGTGCCTGTAGTCCCAGCTACTCAGGAGGCTAAGATGGGAGGATCACTTGAGCCCAGGTGGTGGAGGTTGCAGTGAGCCACAATGATGCCACTGCACTCTGGCCTGAGAGACAAAGCAAGACCCTGTCTCAAATAATAATAATAATAATAAATAATAAAGTTAATCTGATAGAAGTAAAAAGTAGAACAAAGGATACTAGAAGCTTGGAAGAGTAGAGGGAAGGAAGGGCTAGGGAGTGATTTGTTAAAAGATACAAAACTACAGCTAGACAGGAGAAATAGCTTCTAGCATTGTATAGCACTAGAGAATGATTACAGCTAACAATAATAATAAGCTATATAATTTCAAACAGCTAGAAGGAGGATATTGAATGTTCCCAACACAAAGCAGTGATAAATGCTTGAGACAATGAATATGCTAATTACCCTGATCTGATCAGTATACATTATGCATCCCACATCACTCTGTGCCCCATAAATATGTACAATGATTATGCCTAAATTAAAAATATTTTTTATTTTATTTTTATTTTTTATTTTTTGGAAAGAAAGAAAGAAAGAAAGAAAAAGAATAAAGGAGGAAAAAGGAAGAGAAAGAGAGAGAGAGAATGGGAGTATTGCTTTCTTGCCCAGGCTAGAATGCAGTTTAGTAATGGGTATTGAAAACCTCTTTTATACCAGTAATTATACTTGATGTAAACAGGAAGGAATAAGGGAAGAAAATAACAAACGAGCAGCCAACCAATATTTCATTTAAACCTATGAAATGCTATGCGATTACTGAGGAGTGATTTACTTCCAATTATGTAGTCACTTATGGAATAGGTGTGAGGTAGTAATGTATGTTTTATGTATTTGAAGTGGAGAGTTCTATAAATGTTTATTAAGTTTACTTGTTCCGGGTCTGAGTTCAAGTCCTGGATGTCCTTGTTAATTTTCTGTCTCGTTGATCTATAAAATCGTTAGCTCTTCTTGTTACATTGATCCTTTTGCCATTATGTAATGTCCTTCTTTGCCTCTTTTGCTCTTTGTTGCTTTAAAGTCTACTTTATCAGAGGCGAGAATTGCATCTCCTGCTTTTTATTTATTTGTTTATTTTTACTCTCTGATTGTTTGATAAATCTTCCTCCTTCTCTTTGTTTTGAAAAAAATATTTAAAAAAAATTTTTTAAACTATCATTTAAGTGGTGCAATAATAGCTACCATTTAAATAGTAAATGCAGACATTTCACCCAATATTTAACATTGATTATAACATAACATTTAATTGACACAAAAAGTCCTATAAGGTGGCTTCTTTTCCTTTCATTTTAGAAATGAAGAAAATGAAGCCAACAATAGAGTAAGTCATAAAACTTAGCTATAAGCGATTATGAATAATGGAACTGAAATTTGAACACAGATCCTATGCTTTTGATGACCATATTTACTACCACTTTTTAATTATATATGTTTTTATTCACGTACATACCTCACTACTTTGCAATTAACTGTTCATATGTCTGTCTTTCCTGCTAGATTATATTCTTCAAGGCTGAGGGGGGTTTTGTTTTGGTTTTTGTTTCCACAGCCTAGTAGTAACTGGCTAGTAGATACCTGATATTAAAATGTTGATCAGAATTTTAAAAATATTAGCCTTCAGTAAATCACTCCCAGAATAAGAGAATGTTACTTCCTGCAGTTTTGGTGCTCTATTCTGAGAATAGAATCAATTTCCAGGTGAATATTCGTGATATATTACAAAATAAGCTAAACATCTTTTTCTTATTTTTTAGATAAACTGAAGATTGAGCATTTATGACATATTTATATTGGCCTTTCCTGACAATTCTTTTGTCTGACTTATTCAGGAAACATCTCAAGCTGAATTTCTAAAGTATTTAATATGTCAATTTAGTAAAGTTTTAATTATCAGTCAGAACAGAGTAGTGAAATATTAGTGCGGCAAGAATGTTGAAGATCATCTAGTCCACTGCTAAAAAAAGAGATTAACAAAGGAATCATCTCTTCAGATAAACTGTTCTAAGAAAGCCCACTATTCACAGAAGAAAAAAGTGGAGGCTCAGTTAAAGTGGATATAGAAACATGGAGCACCCCCTAAGGATTTTTTTCACTCTACGCTTCTTTTAGTGGCCTTTCAGAGGTCCTAGGAAGCCTTACGTTTTCTGAGGGACACAGATTAAAATTAGCTGACCTAGTCCATTCTTCTTGTTTTTGAGTTGACCTACTTAAGACCTATGACAGTTCATCCAGTATTTTTACACAGCAAATAAATCTTACCTAAGAATTCAGACTTTCACACTCTCAGTCCAGTGCTCACTGCACTCACTGCCCCAGAAGTATAATAACATGACAATTTCCATTTTATTCCAAATGAGATTATTATAAATGGAGATTACTAAAGCCTATTATAAATGCCAACATCATGCTGGGAACAACCTGGTGGTAGCTCAAACTTCAGAGGAAATTTGTCAAGAAGCCTACATCTAATTTTCCTTCTCCATTAACATGAATGACATAATGCCTAAATATCAGCACCTCTCAGAGACAGGTGTTTCCTTTTTTAGTACAGAAAGTGGGCTGGTTCACCTTTTCCTTCTCTAAGGTGACTGGAATTTTGGTGCCTTCATAGCAAAATTATGAGATTTGCTTTGATAATACTTAGAACATTAACTCTTGGGGGGAAATTCCTCACTAATGCACAACTTCAAAGTAAAGATTTTCATCAAATATAATCTAAACAAGAAAACAGTGCCTGCCAGAAGTCCCTGCCCAGGCTCTTTCCTCTTAAAGGATCTTATTTAAGCCTGTAACAGCATTGATCTGTCTGAAAGGGGCAAACCCTTGATCTAACATTATCTCAGAGGTGGTGTGCAAACGGCTTATTTTCATTCAAATTTCCATCCCACCCAATTGCCTTTTTCCTCCCCCAAATCATGACAAAGTTACAAGAGTTCTAAAAACACCCTTAAGACTAGGAAAAGCTGAGATATGCTCTACCATAGGGGTAGGAACCACCTCTAGGATGCCAACAGTGACATACATGACAGACGTAATAGTCACAGCCACACACACCCATGGACAGGTCCTAATTCCACTTCAATATTCATAGTCACAAGTATTCCACTCAAGAAAGTATGTCAGAATATAATGAATGAACCTAGTAATATTAGCAGGAAAATCTCAAAACTTCTCTATTTTTTACTTATTTTTTCAAAATTAGTTTTATGGTATATATATATATACCATCTGAAGCACTTTTATACTTTTTATAAGAATAAAATATACTATTGTGTGTGTGCATATATATAGTATACACACACACACACACGCATGTGAGTATATTTTATCTATATATAAAATAAAACTCTTGCCCCACTGGACTGAGTACTCAATACTATCCAAACATATCATGTACATTACTTATTTTATATGACATTTCCTCATATCTCAAATAAACAAAAGTTTTATCACTGTACCATGTGAATGGAGAAGAATAAATAAAGTTTCAATAGTGCCTGGAATAATACTCACACCCTACAATAAATACACATGCCTTGAATTACATATATTTGAATAAGACTCATCAGTGTGACCCCTACAAGAGCAGGCACATTACTTGGCCTCCGTCTATATCTATAGAGTTAAGTTGACAAATCAATAGGACTTTTTTCCCATTGATTTGTCAACTTAGCTGACAAATTTCATTATGCCTCATAGGCACTGTGATATTATAGGGAACAAGTCAAACACCAAACCATCCTTCCAGAGCCCAGTGAGGAAGAGAGTTAAGAAGAAAGAACACAACACATTGTAAGACATGCTGAGAAAGGAAAACTGAAGATTCCTGAGGGAGCACTAAGAAAGGACACCTGACTTAAACACGGGAGACCCAGAAAGACTTCACAAAGAAAGTGATGCCTAAATTGAGACCAGAAAAACCTGATAATCTAGCCTTCATGCATATTTCTCCAACTTCCAGAACTATCATCTCTTCATACATCATTCAACCAGCTCTTAGCATTGTTCAGGTTTCAGTATAAATGTCACTTCCTCAGGGTATTGTCCTTCTCCTCTACTTCACTTTCTGAACACTAATGACACTTTCCATTATTACTTACTGCCACTTTCTGTAGTCACTCTGAAGGTCCATGAGAGTAAGAACTATGTCTGTTTTGTTGCAATTGATTTATGTTTGGGGTTGCTTGGGTAAGAGAATGGAAGGGCGATAGGACAAGAGAATTGAGAATACAGGCAAGGAAGTGGTTAAACTGAATATGAATCGGTTATTAATATATCTGCAAGCAGATAACAATCATGAAGCACTTTTTATGAGCCAGACAATATTCTAGTAAAGAGAGGAGAGGACTTAAATACAGGGTAAACATGAGACAGGGAGAGGCTCTAGATCTCAATGACATTGAAGAACATATGTGGTGGGGGTAAATGAATAAGAGATCTAGAAGGAAGTCCTAGGTGTGTTGAATTTAAAGGCAAGAGATAAAGCAATTCAGGGTTATAACAAAACATGAGTATAGTCATAGAGCGGAATGGCTCAGACAGAGAGGAAGTGAAGGTAGTGATATCTAGGAAGAGACAGAAAATTTGGAAATTGACTGAGTTACCCATGAAGATGCAAATTTGGAAGAGGAAGAAAACTGCAAAATAAAGCAAAGAGGAGAGAGCATACCATGGCATAACAAGATAGTGTAAGTTTCAAATCAAAGTTTCAAATGAGCAGTTTTATAAAGAAATAAAGGAAAATAATGGCTTCAAAGTAGTGCTGGAGTGCAAGAAGCGTATCAAACCTACTCTAGTGGGTCGAATAGTGGCTCACAAAAAAATATGTCCATGCTCTAACCTCCAGAAACTATGAATATTACCTTATTTAGGAAAATAAAAAGATCTCTGCAGATACAATTAATTTAGGGGTTTTGTAATGAGAAGATTATCCTAAATTATGTAAAAATAAAAATAACAGGAAAATAGGCAAAGCTCATGAACAGAAGAGAAAATGGGGAATGTCAATATTTATATTGAAAGGTACTCACCTCAAGAGAAATCAAATAAATGCAATTAGAAAATAAATATACTTATTTTTATATCCACTATCTTGGCAAAACATAAAAGTTTGATAAGGTTGAATGTTAGTCAAATTTGGACCATAAGAAATCCTATGTATTTAGTGTATAAGTTGGTAGGGGTTTAAATTGTTTAACCAGTTAGAAAATAATTTGGCATTATCTTAAGTTAAAGGCTGCAGGTATACCCTATGACTCAGAAATTCTACTTCTAGAGAATTCCTTGTACATGTGGAGATAATATGATAATACTTATAATATCATAACTAAACAAAAGAGACAAAGTTGCTAGCTCAGAAACTGAAAATGGCAAAATGTGAGAAAGATTTATTAGCAACACTCAGAGGCTGATATTAGGTCATGGATTTTCACTGATAGAAAAATCATGAAATATCAGTTCTTCAGTCTTTCATGTATCCTAGACTTTTACTTGATAAATAAAATCAGAGGACAGAAGCTACTATATTTTGGCATATTTATGACTCCATTGGTTGTAAGATGTACTATAATATTACACATCAACAAGGAAAAACAACACTGTAATTAAATGTGAAACACCATGCATTCGGATTTTAGGAACGAAATAGGAATTGGTACAATACAGTAGAGAAAGGGCAAGCATAAACTTCCATCTGTCACTAATTTCTAACCTGTCAGCCACCTAGCATCTATTTTCACAGGTCATAAGGACAGATCTATGTTCTGGAATAGCCTCAGAAGAACTGAGGGTCCATTTTTAAGGTTTTTCTGATAACAGCCATGGCTAAATTACAGGTTTGCCAAACTCCATAGTGGAGTAAAGATGTAATAAACATTTCTTTATTATTATTTTAACGCAAAGGCAATCAGAGGCATGATTTGGGACTAGGTTCTGTTTACCAGAAAACAGTTAAAACTCTAGAGCCCTTTATTGCACATTTTGTCTCTGGTATCACAGTGAACAGGGTGTCATTTCACATATCCCTAAATCTTAGCGTATCAGTTGAAAGTACAATAAGGAAGGCTTTCATCAGTCAAATAGTTTCTGTTATCTACATCAACCTGTTTAATCAGTAATTAAGCTCTCTTATTTTTATGGCTATCAGTTATTGTCTCACGCAGCCAGATTCTAAATTACCTTGCCATCTTTCACTTCGAACTACTAACGGAATTCTATTTTGCATAAACAAAAAATGTCCGTGGGTTGGGTAGTAATTTAGTCAGCACCGTATACACATTTTTTAAATCAATGAATCAATTTGTATCTTTTCATTATGCTGCACAAATACAAAATGTTTGGGGTTCGTTAAGGAAAAAGTAATCCTTCTGAGTATACATATTTTGGTTTAAACTTTCCTGAGAGGAAATTAGTACGTGACTCACTTCAAAGGTAGAGATTACAATAGGGTGGCCCTTAAGTGAGTAGAGCCTTTTCTTCATATAATAGCTTAAAAGGTCAAAGCTATTAACTTTTTTTGGAAACGTAAGCTGGGCACATTTGGAAGGGCATCTCAGACTTGTCACATTGCTCAAGCAGAAGTTACACGCTCAAATGCACTAGAGCTTAAAACCATTTCTGATCTGTGATCTTTCACAAACCCAAGGTATGGAGGAGTCAGCAAAAGGCCACAATGCCTCCATCCCCCTTTCTCTCATTTCCCTGCTCCTGCCAAGACCAGAAGTATGTATGAGACACACATACAACAAGTACCCCCAAAGAAATACTAAACTGCCTTTACATTTCTAAATATTCATCTGGTAGGGTATAATAGATACCAGTCTTTCCTCAGTAAAATGCAATCCATTCATGTGGAGGCTCAATGAAGAGCAATAAACACATAAAGTGTTAAGAGGTCAAATTTCAATAGGCAAAGACAAATATGTCAACGTAGAATTAAGTTGACTGGGCAGCTTTGATCTTTTTTTCAAAGTCAGGTTGACTACTAAGTCAAATTCTCATGAGAAAAATGTATTATAATTTATTAGTGTGTCATCAAATAAGCAGCAAGAACTGAAATAAATATGAAGTGAGCTGGAAATACGTTTTTGTTAGAACTTAGTTAAAAAGAAAATAATAGTTTATTACTTTATTACTTAGGGTATTACTTTATTTTTGACTATGCAAATTGTATAAAGTATACAGTAGGTCGTCATGCAGGGCATTACTTTATTTTTAACTATGTATTTAATTTTAGAACAAAGACATATTTTAATGGATATGGTTGCTAAATAGCCATCAAGTTAAAATTTGTTGTACAAGTGACAACAAATTCGATCTTTTGATCACATGTTGTAATACTTTCCTTTTATATTTTCCCCAAATTGCTTTGATAGCCCTTGGATTTTTTTCTTCTTTTACTTCTTTCGTTCATACTGAGATCTAAATTGGAAGGAACTGTACAGAAATTTTCAGCTTCTTCTTTTTTTTTTTTTTTTTTGAAACAGACTCTTGCTCTATCACGGCTGGAGTGCAGCAGTGGCACCATCAAGGCTCACTGTAACATCCCCCTCCCAGATTCAAGCGATTCTCATGCCTCAGCCCCTTGAGTAGCTGGGACTACAGGCATGTGCCATCACACTCAGCTAATTTTTGGTTTTTTTTTTCAGTAGAGACAGGGTTTCCTCCTGTTGGACATACTGGTCTTGAACTGCTCGCCTGAAGTGATCTATCTCCCTCAGCCTCTGAAAGTACTGGGATTACAGGCCTCAGCCACCATGTCCAACCTCAGTTGTTTAAATAAGTAACTATAAATAACCAATTGACTTGAAATTCTTTAGTTCTGGATTGTT
This sequence comes from Aotus nancymaae, assembly GCF_030222135.1. Classification (NCBI taxonomy): domain Eukaryota; kingdom Metazoa; phylum Chordata; class Mammalia; order Primates; family Aotidae; genus Aotus; species Aotus nancymaae. The sequence goes on along the minus strand of NW_026988425.1, from coordinate 52,036,432 downwards.
TATTTTAAAAACTATTGTGTACAGTTCTAATACATGTTGGTGGCCTAAGTGGAAAATTCAGCTGAATAAATTGATGCTGCAAATATTTTATTATGAATTATTAAAGTTTTATTCTCACTATTTTAATATCCATAAAATACAATATTTAATAAATGTTCAATGAAGGAATAGTAATTGTTGTGAGTGCACAAATTTATTAGCTCATCTAAATTTGACTGAATAAATACATGATAGATACCATATGTGCACTTATATTTTTAAATATTTCTTCAACTGAACAAACGTCCTTATTTAAAAATGGTTAAACCAGTGCAATCAGGCTGCTAGAAAATGACAATTCCCAAGAAGGCTGCAGGCACCCCCTTGTTTATGTTGCTAAATGAACATTTACTATGCTACTATTTCTTCCATAGAATTTTTTTTAGACCCTACCAAATATCACTCTATCTTGGCCATTTTAAATATTTTTCTTAAATAATTCAAAAATAATATTTTACTCATTACATGTGGCAAAGTAGTGCTTTTTACAAGATTTTACTCTTTGTAGAGTTGAATAGATAGAAAAATAAAAGAAATAAGGTGAAAAAGAAAGCAAATAAAAATTAAGAAATTAGGTTTTAAAAGAGCATAAGAGCACTTTTATTCTAATCTTCATATGTTTTTTCATGTGGTGTTATCTATTCCTATGGAGATGATACCTAGCAAAAAAACAAAAAAAGAGGAAAAAGCATATGAAGAAGGAGTGGGTCCCTCTGTGGTTTCCAGAAGGAGCAGGGAAAGAGGTGGAAGTGAATGTTATCAGATAGCCCTGGAGAGTTTTATAAAATTACAGAGATCAGCACACACACCCAATCACCAGAACATTCCAGCCATGATTGCTTTTCCCTTAGCAATAAATGACAACTTAACGTCTACTGAGGCAGGTGGGAAAAATGTTAGAAAGAAATCCAGATTAATAGTGGTCACCATATGATCTACCAACTGCAAAAATATGTTATCAAGTCATTAAATAATATATTTCATTATGATCATATTTTATTGTTTCTCTAATAAGTAGGAACTTTATTTTAGGTATTACCAAAGTTCCATTTGAACTGAAAGATCTATACAGTTGCATGAATGCTTATAAAGTTTGAAGAATCTGCATAAAAGCATAATAAAAGTACAGAGTAGAGCCTCAATGGATATTTTTTATTTAACAATTTACCTGGAATAAAGACAAATTACATCAGTCACACGTCAAACATGTCCACCCTGCAAACCATCACTTTACCCAAAAGAGAGTATTTGGTCAAGTAGGGCAAACTGTGTTAATGATCCCAGTGACCCATACTTGACAGCAAGCCAAAGGTGACTATGTTTCCCTCCCAAGCCACCTTTTCATTACAGAGATAATGTTATTTATAACATGTCATCACCAAATTGCCTTAGGACTTGGGCATGGTTAAGAATAATGCTAAAAAGGACAATGAGCAGTAGAAATGTCAGTTAGTTAAAATGAAATTTCATGCAGGCATCTTGACAAAAGTGCAATGGAGAGAGACAGCTACGTAAAAATGGAAGTTTATAAAAGTTGGTGTTTTTAAATGGTGACATGTCCAGTGTCAAAGACGGAGCAGGTACACAGTTTAAGTTTTATAAAAGACTTCATAGCCATGACTATAAATAAAATGATGGAGTTCTTCAAAATAGGTACTTTAAAGTACATATTTATTTGGTTTGGGATCATGCTAACAGGAGTTTAAAAATTAGAAAGGGGGCCGGGCGCAGTGGCTCAAGCCTGTAATCCCAGCACTTTGGGAGGCCGAGGCGGGTGGATCACGAGGTCAAGAGATCGAGACCATCCTGGTCAACATGGTGAAACCCCGTCTCTACTAATACAAAAAATTAGCTGAGCACAGTGGCGCGTGCCTGTAATCCCAGCTACTCAGGAGGCTGAGGCAGGAGAATTGCCTGAACCCAGGAAGCGGAGATTGCGGTGAGCCGAGATCGCGCCATTGCGCTCCAGCCTGGGTATCAAGAGCGAAACTCCGTCTCAAAAAAAAAAAAAAAAAAAAAAAATTAGAAAGGGGAGGCATCAGTGAGCGTTACAAATGTTGTGTACTGGTGCACGTAAAAAGCATGTCACAGTATAATAATACTGATAATAATAACAGTGTTCACAGCCAACATTTATTGAGTCTACCTATATGCAAGACATTTTAAGTGCCTGACATATATTATCTCAATTAACTCTTATAACAATATAATAAGATAATATTATCATTCTGCCTGTGCTATTGGTGAAGATACCTAGACCTAAGATATTATAGAACATGCCCATAATTAGTTAGTTCCCACCAAAGCTTGAACTCAAAAGCAGATCTGAGTTTCTTTTTTTAACGCTCATATCTACAAACTATGACACCAAAGATATCAGTAATTATCTTCTTTTATGTGGTCATCATTAAGCCATGAACGGCTCCACACCCCAGGTAAATGTTGACTTCCACTCTTATTCCTTCAAAATGTCTACTTTGGCATAAGGCCTTGGTGCTCCTTCCAAAGTCCTTAAATACAAAATTTTACCATCATGTAGTCACAAAGATATCCGATGAGACAAAGAAGGAAAATGATGAGAGTGTTTTACCAACATACCTATCTTCTGTCCCCTTTGGCCTCCACTCCCTTTTTGTTTAACAGCTCCTATCAGAGTTTAGTATTCATTTTGGCACTTAGCATTCTCTATGGTTAGTAATTCCAACATCATAGAATAGTCAAGGCATTATGCAAACAAAACTCTGCCCTTAATTTCACCATTTAAATGAAGAATATGAGTTTCTTCATGCTGTTTTTGTTGGATCTTATTATATCCATTGCAAGGAAAGAACCCATTTACTCCTCATACTTCATTTCACTCTACTCCTATGTAATCAGTAAAATTCTTAAGGCATGGTTTTTCACTTAAATATTACATATGAAATGATTGCCATGAAACTCACACCACTTTTACTACCTAATTTTCCACTGAAATTGGTTTTATTTATGCAGATAGGACTAAAAATCATTATACTAATGACTGAAAAGTTCCATACACATTTTTATAGAGAAAAGGCTAGACAAAGGTCATCCAAGAATCTGAAAACCGGTTATTAGAATAGCAATGAGTGAGGTCAAACATTTTTCAACTTAGGCTTTATATCTAGGAAGACTAATTGGACCCATAATTTCCAGAGTCTTTTATTTGTCTCGCTGCTCAGAATAAAAGAAGAAAGCATTATTACCTATCTATCTAAAACAACAAGAACAACAAAAATGCTGCTCTTTGATTAAAATTCACATTATGTATTATGCAATAGTTAAGATCAGGGTGTATCCACAAATATAACCATTTAAGAGTCCACCGTAAGAAATTTGTTTAAACTTCATGGCCAAGTCCTCATAATGCTTTGGTTTTTGCAAATTTGGCAAGGTCAAGGAGTTCATGGGAGTGCTGTAATGGCAATGTGATTTATTTAATAAAGATGAGACCTGTCATTACCCAGAGACGCGCTGTGCTGTGGGTATGGGGAGGAAAGAGCAGAGCTGCCTTGCCCTGGCAAGCAAAGTCAGCAGTGTCGTGTGTGTTTGTTGGACACCTTCATTGTGGACTTGGCAGAGCCCAGCCATCTAGTGACAAATACAGGACTCAGGCTGGATCCTGGCCCACATTTTGGGGACCATTTGGACCAGCTTGTTCAGACTGCTTTCCAACAATCTTACAGGCTTGGCCATCATCACTGAGTGACTCCCATTTGCTGATACTCAGCCCAGGAATGAAATCGAGCCCCTGGCCTCTAAGAGGCCCTTTAGAAATGCCAAAGTTTTGGCATGCTGCAAAATAAAGAGGCAACTGTTTCAGAAATCCCTGTATTCTCTGGAGTCAGAAACCAATAATGAAGTTTGAGGAAAATAAGGAAGAAGAAAAAAACATCTTTAACAGGAAAAGGAAAAAATATCATTTTGACTAAAAACATTCAAGGATAAATATGATAGATTAAAGATGGCCACAAATTTTGTATTGCCTATCCCCCATGGAAAGATGGAATTTATTTCCCTTCCCTTTGAATCTAGGCTAGTCTTATAATAAATCTGACCAAAGCTTTCCATTTTAGAGAAAGCCCAATCTACTCTCATTAAGGGAAGACATGGAGAAAAAGAGTACCCAGATGTCCCCTCCGATCATCAGATATCTGAGTAAACCATTTAGAAATTCTAGGCTCAGTTGCCATCCTACTACATGCATGAAAGACCCCTAACAAGACTAGCAGAACTTTTTATTAAAATAATTATTTTATACGCCACTACATATAGGCATGGCTTTTTATGGAACAATAGATAGCTGAAACAGCTATTAGTAGCATTCCTGACAAATATTTTTCTCCATCTTTGCATAGACACACTACTGAGATTATTACAATGAATTGAGTCAAGTTTATAAATGACAAGGCCTCAAAGAAAAAACATGAGTCTAATAATTCCCTAGACTTAAAGAACTTCAGTGTCTAGCCAATGACCCCTTTTTGGTTAGTAGTCAGCATGAGTATCTTGTTTATTGGACTAGGCATGAAACACAACTTGAATTTGCAAAAGAATAATTTTAGGTTAAAATTTTAAATAGGAAAAACAGTTCTAATGATGGCTTTTAATCTTGAACTATTGAAGGACAAAACGGCTATAAAGTGGAAAAAAAAAAGGACAAACATTTTGGCTGTGTCTCAAGGGCTACACTAACCTGAAGCAACATAACCTTTTCTTTCAAAATATGCTTTATTGCTTTTGTGTACTGTGGAAAGGCAAATGGATTCCAATTTTTTCCAGAGAGGAAAAGTGCCGTGTATACATGCAATTTTCCTCTTCAATGACCCCAAGTAAGATCATAGGCTGAGAGACTGGGCTAAGAACTCTTCTTCTTCTTCTTTTTTTTTTCTTTAAATTACTTTAGCTTTTTTTTGTTACATGGATAAACACGTGTCACAAGGGTTCGTTGTACATATTATTACAGCACCCAGGTATTTTAAGCTCAGTACCCAACAGTTATCATTTCTGCTCCTCTCCCTCCTCCCAACCTCCCACCTTAAGTAGTCTTCGGTGTCTATTTCCTTCTTTGTGTTCGTAAGTTCTTATCATTTAACGCCCATTTATTAGTGAGAACACGCAGCGTTTGGTTTTCTGTTCCTGTGTTAGTTTGCTAAGGAGGGTAACCTCCAGCTCCATCCATGTAAGAACTCTCCTTAGTAAATGATCTTACTCAGGAATCTTCTGCTCCTTTACTGCCTATACACTTGGACGTTTTCATTTTCCCTGCTTCAGGCTTTGACTTCCTAAATAAACTCTACATGTTTAATTTCCTTGATAGAGATCTGAATATGTGTCCCATGTCCATTGTATAATTTAATTCTTTTTTTTTTTTTTGAGATGGAGTCTCGCTCTATCGCCCAGGCTGCTGGAGTGCAGTGACCTGATCTCAGTTCACTGCAACCTTTGCCTCCCAGGTTGAAGCGATTCTTCTGCCTCAGCCTCCTGAGTAGCTGAGACTACAGGTGCATGCCACCACGCCCAGCTAATTCTTGTATTTTTAGTAGAGACAGGGTTTCACTATGTTGGCCAGGATGAACTCAATCTCCTGACCTTGTGATCCACCTGCCTCAGCCTCCCAAAGTGCTGGGATTACAGGCGTGAGCCACCGCACCCGGCCACATATGTCTATTTTATTTAACTTTAAGGTTAGCATCCCCTTTCATTATTTCACAAAAATTAAAAATTAAAAATACATCTCGAAATTTTTAAAACTAAGTACTTATTGATTAGTAGAGGGCTGAACACATCACAATGTCACTGAGTAGCATTGGTGTTAACCTCCATTTCAGTAGGAGAGAGAAGAAGTATGTTTGTTTATGTGCTTAGCTGCCATTTCTGCGATATCTACCTGGTGATATCTATTACATCCTGTTGTCTAAAAATCTCCCAACCCACAAAGCAGGTTGTTCTAGGGTATACCTGTGCTTTACCTGCTACATTCCTCAGCTGATTGCCCACACAAGCTCTTCTCTCTGACCTAGTCCTTTTCAGAGGTCCCTGAAAGAAAAGGCGGTTTAAAAGGTGACAAAATCTTGTCTCCTTTCTCCTTTTCTCATGGGATTTTCATGCTATGCCAATTTTACACACGAGCAATCAGAAGCTCAGAGTTTAGTCATGTCCCAAGATCACAAAGCTAATAAATGATAGAATTGAGATTTGAACTTATGTCTGCTAGACTGTAAACCCCATCCTACAACAGAAACATTTTTCAGTAACAAATTTATTATCCACCTTAGTCCATCCAGGAGTCCCAAAACAAATCAGCATTTTGAGCAACTGGAGCTGTTGCCTCTTCAATTATCGGTAAGTTAATTCCCTTTCTTGCTTAAGACAATCTGAGTTGGGTTGCTGCCTCCGGTAGCTATGAGGGTCCCGAATAATATATTCAAGGTAATGTCAAAGCCTCAGAAAAAATGAAAAGTTTATCCCTAATGTGTTGGTTGAGGAAGCCTGCCATAGTAGGTAATGTGTTTATAGCTGAATGGTGGATTGGATAGTAACTGGAGAATAGCCAAGACATTGGAGGAACTCTCATTTTCAGCATCTTGGCAATCTCAAAGCCTCATAATAACAGAGATATCATTATTGCAAAAATGATGTTTCCCACATGCTTCCCACCTTTTAAGAGCTATGTGCATATTTCTTAAGTAATTCTCTTTCTCTGTGAGCATGAAAAAAACTGCCTACTGTCAAATTTTGTTCACTCACAGATTTCACCTTCATTGCTGTTACTTGTGTAATATGTCTTACGTAAAAGGCATGATTTAAAATATTTTTCCTACTACTGTGCACACTATGTATATACCCTGTGGTTGGAAAAATAGAAAAAAGTTATATAATATAGGATGTCTGAGTTCCAGAGTCAGGGATCAAACATTTTGTTTCTAACCTAAGTAACACCTATTTAGTTCTTTCAGTATCATCATATGTATATATATATTTTTTTCTTGAAAGTTAAATCCTGTGGCCAGGTGCGACGGCTCATGCCTGTAATCCCAGCACTTTGGGAGGCTGAGGTGAATGGATCACGAAGTCAGGAGATCGAGACCATCCTGGACAACATGGTGAAACCCTGTCCCTACTAAAAATATAAAAATTAGCTGAGTGTGGTGGTGCGTGCCTGTAATCTCAGCTACATGGGAGGCTGAGGCAGAAGAATCACTTGAACCCAGGAAACGGAGGTTGCAGTGAGCCAAGATCATGCTACTGCACTCCAGTCTGACAACAGAGCACGACTCCATCTCAAAAAATAATAATAATATTTTAAAAAAAGTTAAATCTATTGGGTTTCCTAAGGTATTTGTTATTTCATACAGCTATCTATAAGTTAAAAAGTGAGGGAGGTCAGATTTCAAAGTCTGCTCATAAGATGATGATGTGTAAGAATGACGACTTGGACTCAATTCAGTGTTGCTTTTACTCTTCTTTATTCCAAAATCAGCTAATAAGAAATATAAAGAATTTATAGAGGGTAAAGATGTAAGTGGATGGACATGAGCCCCATCGTCTCATTTGTGTTTTCCTGTGTTGGTGGTCTTGGAACCCCGGGTGGAAGGGGAAGTCCACAAAGGCAGATAACCACAGCACTACTGTCTCCTATACTTAGGGCACATTGACATCCAGAAATAACTTATCAGGCAACAGAACTACTGCTTAGCATGCTACCCGGGCTGTATGTTCAGGCTCCAGAACTTGAAATGTTTGTTCTGCCATCACTGAGCAACTTCCCCTAACCTGCACCCAACAAGGCTCTAAGCATGTCCACTGAGGGGCTTTTCATGGGCAAGCCTGGCCAAGGCCTTTTGCCACGAGTAACTGATTTTTTCACTTTTCTCAGATATTGATTTTTTAGAAATAGTAACAAAAATGAGTTACTGCAGAGTATGGCATTCTCATTGTACATTCTGCACTTTGCGTCACACCTAATCTCTATAACTTGGTGAGTATAAAGGCAAATATAAGTTTGATTTCAAGATTTTTCAAATAAAGCAATAGATATTATTCTGTCTTCTCTTTCATATGTTTGTAACATTTGCTGTTTTTTTAATACTAGATGAAATTTCCTTTCATCCACAGAAGGATGGAAGAGTCCATTCTTGTGCCTGCTTCTCAAGGAGTTGGTTTAATGACAGGACTTTTAGTAGCAACCACAAAGTTCTGGATGATAGCCCAAAAAGATGAAAATGTTTAAGAAACATTGCTTTAGAGATATGTTATATCCCAAACAGAAGGCTCATTTGTCTGGCTTATGGGTGAGGCTCTGTATTAAGTTCCCATCCCAGGGAATTTTGCCAAAGACTAGGATTTGGGACTCATAAATCAAGTGGAGCTAACCTACTTAGACTGAAATTCTATCGCTCAGTGTTGAGAGGTTTTGAATAGGCTAATGCAAGAATGCAATTTTCATAAATACCAGTGGTTTCACCTCAGTATTTATCTTTATGTGCGTTTGAAGCACTGTCAAATTACATAAAAATGAAACTGGATATTAAAATCCAAAATATAAAAATTTTTAACAAATATGACCTAAAGAGTTCATGGAATAAAGAGAAATTGGACACTGAGTTAGATCTTTAAGGTGTCCTGAAAAATGTGTAATTATCACTTGGCCACCAAACATGAAGCTTACTCTAAGAAGAATATAATAGAATATAAACAAATTTCAAAAATTGTTCATTTGTATACTTGTAATCTAACAGATATTATGAATGATAATAAACATAAATTCTGTTTTGCAAACGAGATCAGTGTAAGTAGGTCTAGTTTGAATAAGGGAAGTGCATGATCTCCTAGGATTATGGCAAAGATGGTGGTGAGTTAGCATGCTTTTATTATGGTAGGTGATAGAAATAGCTCCCAGCTTACTCCTAGAACCTGAAGTAAATCATAAAATTGACCTAATGGAAATAAATTAATTGGCTTGTTGAGAAACTTATTACACCTATAAAAATAAATATCTATGTGGGAATAGGGAATGCAATATATTAGTTACTACCAAATGTTTCTGTTCTTAGATTTGGCTTTAGAGTAAAGAGATCTAGGTTTAAATCTCAGTTCTATGACATAGTTATGTGAACTTCAGAAATTACTATTATTACTATTATTATTATTATTATTTTGGAGATGGAGTCTTGCTCTGTTGCCCCCAGGCTGGAGTGCAGTGGTGCAATCTCGGCTCACTGCAACCTCCACTTCCCAGATTCAAGTGATTCTCCTGCCTCAGCCTCCTGGAAACCTGGGATTACAGGTTTCTGACACCACATCAGGCTAATTTTTGTATTTTTAGTAGAGACGGGATTTCCCCATGTTGGCCAGGCTGGTCTTGAACTCCTGATCTCAGGTAATACACCCATCTCAGCCTCCCAAAGTTCTGGGATTACAGGCATAAGCCACCACGCCAGGCCCAGAAATTATTTTTTAAGTCTATGCTTCTTCTTAGATACATAAAATAGGCACACAAATCTGTGGGATTCTATGAGGGATTAATTCGATGACATATTAAAGACCTAATCCATCCTAGGTCTTCAATACATAGAAGCTATTTTTTTCTAATTATTTTATTTTTAATCTTCTAGCATACAAGGTAATACATGGAAAATTGGTAGGCAGTGTTTAGGTCAACATATTTGATATTATCTCATTCCAGTCTTGAAAAAATGATTTTTAGACATTCTACGTGGAACCCTCAGGAGCCTGTAAATGAAAGTTCTGACAGTCACTCCCAGCAGGCATCCAGCCACATAGTTCATGCTCCCTGATGCCTTGCATACATATTCCAAAATGCTGTCACTCCACGTTCCTATAGTTACCGGGACCTTGGAAAATGTCCTATTTCTCTCCTCTGTATTCAAGAATTCCTCACAGATCAGTTGCTCTCACCAAAACAAAAGTAGTTTCATTGGGCTTTCTGCCAAATGCCTGAGCAGGGAGGACTTCCTCTTCTAGTGAGAGAACTGCAAGCAAGTGGGTCAGGCTATAACCCACAGGCCTGCACGATAGGCCTGGATGTTCTACTGCAAATATCCCTTTCCCTACGATTACCACTGAAGACATCGCCAAGCCCCATCTCAGTTTCAGGGCTTAAAATAAAATATTCAGCTGCCTCAATCATGCTAGCAAGAGCTGGGTAAAAATTATAATGAAAATGCAGTGCAAATGCAGCATTTTAAAATTACACAGACTTTAAAAATATTGCACAGTTCGGGCTTGACATTAGAAGCTTTTAAGGTAAAATTGTTGAATATAATGAATTATTAGATGAATAATCAAATAAACAGTATCTTAGTATCTGAAATATGCACTACAGTGTCCAAAGTGTCACTATATATTTAGCCAAGTTGAATTGAACACTGTAGAGCTGCATAAATAGAAAATGTCCCCTACTACAGTAGTTTCTGAAAGGTACTATGGCTGTGGTACAACCACACAGATTAGCCACAAACCGTACTGTGGTTAGCTAAGGCTGCTGTAATAGAATACCATAGGTTGGGTGGCTGAAATAACAGATATTCATTTCTCACAGTTCTGGAGACTGGAAGTCCAGGATCAAGATGGCAGCAGATTCCGTTGCTGGTGATAGTTATCTGCCTTGTTTCTGGAGAACTAACTTCTGGAGCTATCCTTATATGGGGGAGAGAGGGAAAGCGGGAGGGAAAGGGGGAGGGGGAGGGGGAGGGGGAGGGGGAGAGGGAGAACTCTGATCTCTCTTCTTCTTTTCATAAGGGTATTAATTCCATCATAGGGGCCACTGACCTCATCTAAACCCAAAATCTAATTTACCTCCCAAAGGACTCACTTCCAAATACCATCCCAAGGCGGGTAGGAGTTCACATATGAATTTGGGGGGACACAGACATTCAGTCCATAACACACACGCACTGAAAAGTAAGTTTGTATTGAACTATTTTCTAGCAACTATTCGGAAGCAGAGAGTGAGATGGGCAAGACAGGAAGCCATTCCTTATTTCCTGGAAAGGATAAGCATGAGGGATTTATGCAAGTACAACAAGGGCAGTATAGAGTCAAAAAGCAACACTGGGAAAGGGAGAGAAAAGAGCAAAGCAAAGTTAGGTGGGACTGTTTTGCTGCTGTTGTATGGGTTTTTTTTTTTGTTTGTTTTTTGGTTTTTTTACACATTAAGAAGCACAGCAGGCTTTAATATGACTTGCTGGCTAAAAGTTCTAACGTGAAGAGTCTTTTCAAGCAGATACCCCACAGAATTCCTCTTATACATCAAATGAAGTATCAGAATCCTTTGGTTATAACCTTACTATCAGACAATTATATGTGGATATTTGTAAAGATACATTTTCAACAATTCAACTAAATATAATGGACCAAAATCTGATAGATTCCAGAAAGTTTCACCTTTCCTTTTCATCAAATCTTACTTACCTGAAATTCTCTTGCATAGGACTGTTCACTTACACTCAGAATTCAAGCCCTTTTAAAGGCACCTGCACCCTAAGAGAAAAGATTTCAATGAAAGGCATGCCAAGATTTGGGCTCTGACACTTATGTAGGCCAGTGACTAGAGGCAATGCACTGACCTGTTTATGGTCTGATTAGCTCATCTTTATAATGAAGTTACTAATACCTACCACAGGAAATTATAAGAATTTCTAAAATTCAATGAATTTGAATTATTTTGTAAATGCCGAAGTTGCACTGGAGCCAGGCACAGACGTTCACACCTGTAATCCCAGCACTTTGAGAGGCCGAGGCAGGAGGATAGCTTCAGGGCAGGAGTTCAAGACCAGCCTGGGCAACATAATGAGATCCTGTCTCTAAAAAGAAAAAATTTGAAGAAATTAGATCGGCATGATGGCACACACCTCTAGTCCCCACCACTCAGGAGGCTTGAGGTGGGAGGATTGCTTGATTCCAGAAGTTCAAGGCTGCAGTGACCTATGAATCACAACACTGCACTCTGGCCTGGGCAACAGAGTAACACCCTGTCTCTAAAAAATTTGAAATTAAATTTAAAGAACATATAGCACTGTGTTATTCAGTGCAAATGCCCCTGGATTAGGTGATCTTTTAAACCAGGGGTCCCCAAATCCCAGGGCGCAGACTGGTATGTGTCTGTGGCCTGTTAAGAACTGTGCCACACAGCAGGAGGTAAGCAGCAGGCAAGGGAGCATTACCACTGAGCTCCGCCTCCTGTCAGATCAGCTGTGGCATTAGAGTCTCATGGGAGCACAAACCCTATTGTGAACTGCACATGTGAGAGATCTAAGTTGTATGCTTCTTATGAGAACCTAACTAATACCTGATGATCTGAGGTGAAAGAGTTTCATCCTGAAACCTTCCCCCAACCTCCATCCGTGGAAATATTATCTTCTACAAAACCGGTCCTTGGTGCCAAAAAGATTGCTGCTTTAAACTCTTTCCATTCTCTTATGCAGAGGTGATATACATAGCCAATTCTCCCATCAGAGCAAGTTTTGATTAAATTTGACAGCTTGAAGAGAATGCAGGAAGCATTAAGAAGGAGGATGTTTAAAGCAAGAGATGGGGGAAAATGGTCCATTGTGAAATCAGACAATTACATAACACTTAGGATATATATCACAGAAGAGAGAACAGGCAGAACATGAAGAAGTAATGAAGAAAGACTGAAACTCAGGAATTTCAGGAGTTTTTCAGATTAATTACCCATGCTATTGGATAAGTGATATGAAGTACCATTTCTATCCACCAAAGGAAGCTGATATAATAGCAATTATATAATATACGATAGCTACACATATTAGCATCCTAATTTCTCTAGCTCATAACTATGTGTTGGTAAAGTTGGTAAATTTCTCTAGCTCATGACTATGTATTGGTAAAGTATGTTTTGCTTTCACTTGTAAAACCGAAGGAAAAAGTTAGTGTATGGAGATAATTTAATACGTGTTCTCTACACTATGACTATATGTTTTACCGCAGTTTTTAAGATGAGATCTCAGTGGGAAGGATTAGACTTGACATTTTTCTCTGGGGCTGAGCTCTTGTAATAGGTAGAGAAGAAGAAAGGGAGTAGTGAAAATCCAGCCTTGGTTGAAGCGGAGAGGGGTCAAGATGCCGCAGGTGTAGAAGAGGATACAGCTCCCATTAAAGGAACATTTTTAAAGTGTGTGGCTATCCATCTTTTAAATCAGAACTGACCATATCAGGGGAAATTTTTAGGTTGTTTTTATTTCTACTTACCATGAACTCAATCGAGGCCTAATTTTGGCTCTATCTTTTGGAAATCCTAAAACATAAAGTTGTTCAGTGTATGTTTGTATTCTCTCCTCCCAAAAAACATACATGACTAATTTTTTTTTTTCTTTTGAAATGCAGTTTGCTCTTGTTGCTCAGTCTGGAATGCAATGGCACGATCTTGGCTCACTGCAACCTCCGCCTCCCATATTCAAGCAATTCTCCCGTCTCAGCCTCCCATCTTGCTTCTATTATAATTTGTATTCAGTTAATCATACTCGGATTTACTTGAAGTCACTTGTTTACTTATTATTATTTTTAAATGCATTAACTTAATTTTTTATTTTTAAACATACTCATTGAATTAGTAATGAGTAGAAGACTTCTCTGGCCTAGGACACAATTACTCAAGTTACTTTAGGTCATGAACAAAATTGTGCAAATCTCACTACTCATGGAGTTGCTCATTTTCTGTTGGTTTTGAAGAATTTAAGCTACAGAGTTAGGTTCTTCTTACATACCATCCAGGGCCAGAGGGCATTCATCTACTACTTACCTTTCTTTCAGTTTGGACATTTGGAATTGTGGAGGTTGAAATTACATAAAGTATCTATAACACATATGACATATATCACGGGAGAGAGAAGCAGCAGAACATGAAGAAGTAATAAAGAAAGAATAAATTTCAGGAATTTTAGGAGTTTTCAGAATAATTACATATGCTGTTGGATAGGTGATAAGAAGTACCACTTTTATCCACCAAAGGAAACTGATATAATAGCAATTGCTACACATATTAGCATCCTAATTAAGACTTCAATTTATTATCACAAGCATTTACTAGGAATCCTTGTGGCACAATCCAAGGCACTTCAAGAGAGTGGAACACAGCTCCTCAAAATAGGCATGTTGGTAGTTGAAAATGTATGCCAATGGAAAACATTCATGATCAATTACATCATAGATAGATAGGTAGTGGAGAATTAAGTTAAAGGAAATAATTTTTTAATTAGCCTAAACTTTCTTTGAATAAACTTGCACCAAGATTTAATGGTAAGAAAGACCTGAAATTTCTATCCTTATTAGAAAGCAGCAGGTTGCTGCATGCCCAGGGGAATTCCTAGCCACAAAGTGTTGTGGAATGCTGTTTTTTGGAAGTATCAACAGTTTATTTCAAGCGGAGTGAAGATATAGTATTAGGGTAGAATGAGCAGTTGTCTCCCTTCTGATGCTAAGTATTTAAGACTGTAACAAGAAATTGAAAATAGGAATTTAAGAAGGAGAAAAGTTATCATTTGAAACTTGAAACGAAGAAATTTAATACTAGTGATGACCAACTTATGCATAGAAGGGATTTTTAAAGCCTGGCAAGGTAAGCACAGAGAAACATTGCATTTCATTGCACAGATACAAAGAACAGAAGACAAGGGAGCCAGTAAAGGCCAAGGTAAAGGTGGTCATGGCCTCTGCGTGAAAGCACATCAGCTCTTCAGTGGTGGGGTAGGAAGGAGGCAGGGATTTGGTAGAGCAATGCTGTGTGGAAAAGGCTGATTCAACCTGGTAAGTGAAGAGTTATCTAACTATGTGTTATCTTCTAGGATGTGGAAATAGACTCTAATGTATGGACTAGGAAATGTGTCAAATTAATATCATTGATTTAATACCTTTACTTAAAAATTACATGTTGAGAAAGACTTACAAAAACGGGGTCCCTTATTGTACTTGATTTTATGCTATAAACCCTGCTAATCTCTTTGATTTTTAAGATTCTCCATGAGATACATAACCACAAAAATACAATGAGAATGTCTTCTGCAGGATGATACAATTGTAATGTCTCTATTGAATTGGAACAAATATACAACAATCAGCTTCAATTACCTTGGGAAACAGAAGTCAAAGCTGGCGTGAGAGAACTCTTATCTTTAATCCTTTGGTATTAATTAGATTTTTTATTATAAATATAATTAAAAAGTAGTTAATTAGGAAACAAAATTATTTCATGTTGTTATTTCAATTTTTATGCAATGTGTAATCATGTACAATTTCCCAAGACATATATTTATAGTATATTAAAATACTGAGAATTATTTCTGAGTAATATACTAATAATATTTTTTTAATTTTTTTTTAAAGAGACAAGGTCTTGCTATATTGGTTAGGCTGGACTTGAAACCCTGGGCTCAAGCAATCCTCCCGCCTCAGCCACCTGAGTAGCTGGGACTACGGGTACATGCCACTACACTCAAGTAAAATTATTTTCTAAGTAAATTGCTGTATTTTCCAAATTCTTTAAAGTAATTGCTTAATATTTTTATAATCAGAAAAAAGAAATTTACAATTAAGTTATAAAAGAAAGTTCTTTTATTTGTTCTAATTAACAACTATTTTTAAAATCCCCATTATTAAGAGAATTTACCACTTCTTTGAATTTATTTTGATCCATACCAATGGAAAGAATATTTTGATTTTAGATCAATGATGAAATATTTTATGAAATAAAAGATGGATTTAAATAATCTTTCTTAAAGTTTTTATACAGCTGAAAGTTATTGTAAATAGAGAAGGCTTTGATTCTGGGCTTTAAATATTCCACACCCACTTTCTTTTTAGACCTTAAATCTCATTCAAGTTATTCTGCATAAACACAGTCAGAATCTATATGCCAGATTTCATTACAGCTTCAAAGAAAGAAATGTGAACATAGTGTAAATTCAAGGACATCAGAGAGATTTTTTTTTCCACTGCTTGTATAAATATTAAGAGACACGATTTGGTTTCATTTTGTAACAGATTTAGTATCCATACATTCATTTTTCTTATAAATAAATAAAGCTTGCATAATCAAATAATTTTAACAGTATCATACACAAAAAGCCAAACAAATATTTGACATTATATTAATAAAACAAGTTGATCCTCACTGATTTTAACCAAGCCCCTTGCCTTCTTTCCTAACTTTATCCAGTGTTGCTGAGAAGTAATCCTTGGAATTAAGAACTTTTCCCAAATGTGTCCCCTGTTGATCTGATTGCAAAGAAAAGAGGAAGACTGACTGAAGTCTTTGAGAATGTTTCCAAGAACCTAAATTCACATCATCAAAGATGTGGTGGAATTCTTCTTTGCTTCATCATTGAATACTTAGGGAGGATTTAATCCCCAGATCATGACATAATAACAACTTCCTGAACACGTTTTCGATGTACCCTGTTGGGTCAGTAAACTCTCCCAAGACTTTGCTCCACGGGTCAGCATTTGGGCCCTGTTTGCGATCATGTCTGCACATTGTCCTAAAGGGTGGGACAGCTCACACCCTTCTGAGAAAAACAAAACTTCACATGTGAACAGCAATGCATCCGTTCCACTGCTCTTAGAAGCAATTGCTCAAGTCTATCCTGCCTTCCATCTCCAATGTGAATTTGGGTCTGTTATTGACCCAAGTTTTTGCTGAAGAACTTGGGATGAAGAAAGGATGAGCAGATCTTTTCACTGATTTATTTTTTTAAAGGAAAGCCTTTAAAAATAAAGGAAAGGAATTCTTTCTGGTTCACTGTGCTCTAGTACTATCAGCCTTCTCCACCCACACAATGTACACACTCCTATCTTTGACCATGTACTGATTCTCTCAGCTGCTGGAATGTTCTTCCTCCAAGTATCTGTGGGCCTATATCCCTCCCTTTCCTTCTGTCTTTGATCAAAGATTAGCCTAAGCTAACCTTCCTATGTAAAGTGGCAACTGTCCTCACTCCTGATCTCCTTAACCTTCACCAATTTCTTTCTCCATCTCATTTATCACATTCTTAATTTTTAGACTTGTTGTCTATCATCTCTTTCCTTCCACTGGAATTTAACTTCATCAGAGCTGGGCTTTTGGCCCATTTGGTTCTTTGGTGAATGTTAAGTGCCCGGGCCATAGTAGGTACCCAACAAATATTTGTTAAATTAATGAGAAAATTAGTGAATGAATAAACAAATTCAGTAGCCCATCAGAAAACAGAATAATTCAGTTTTTGCACAGAAACAAAATGTATTTTCATGGACATGAAAAATGTAAATCACATGCTTTTCTTTTGCATCCCTTAAAATTATTCAGCAGTATCTAATGATAGAAGAAGTGTTGGGATATCTCAGCAAAATAATTGAAAGAATATATCTATCTATATCTACCTGTGTTGGCTTAGTAAAGCATAGCAGATAAGGGAGTTTTGGTTCTAGGTGTGAATCCATCTCTACCACTCACCAGTCATTACTTTCGGGTGGAAGTTACTTAGTTTCTCATAGGCTCCACCTCATCATTTCTAAGAGAGACTTTAATAAACTGCTATCTAAAGTACTTGGTACCTGTCACATAGTAAGTTTTTGGTAGACGATAGTTATATTGTTATTAATTTTTTTTTTTTTTTTGCAAGATGGAGTCTTAATCTGTCATCCAGGCTGGTGTGCAGTGTTGTGATCTCAGCTCACTGCAACCTCCGCCTCCCGCGTTCAAGCGATTCTCTTGCCTCAGCCTCCTGCATAACTTGGATTACAAGCATGTGTCACCACACTCAGCTAATTTTTGTATTTTTAGTAGATATGGGGTTTCACCATGTTGGCCAGACTGGTCTCAACCTCCTGACCTCAGGTGATCCACCCGCCTTGACCTCCCAAAGTGCTGGGATTACAGGTAAGAGCCACCATGCCGGCCAATATAATATTATTTTAACTTCTGTAGTGTATTTGTTTCCATAACCTCTAATCACCTTTCAAAGGTGAAATATAGAAAAAAATATTAAATTAATGATATCAAGGATTTATCATGGGAGGACAATGAAATAGTAAAGGAAGCATGTTGACATTGCAAGCCCAAGCTGTTTCTGTAATAAGAAACTCAAAAGAATCACAAATTTATAACTACAACATTCCAAAATGGCATAATGTCACTATTTTCCACCAGTACAAAGAAGTTATATATCACATTTTATAAATTCCTTGTTATGATACTGTGTGAGTGTCCAAAAGGTTATACCTCTGTGTTTAGCAATATTATTGAGGAACTACAGGAAAACAAAAACTGTCACAAATTCACAAATGAGAAATAAATATCCAGACTGCACATAGGTAACATTAGATAACTATATATTTCTGCATGTCAACACGTGGTGTATGCTGTGATGTCACCCAGAGTCCCCTTTGGGACTGAAGTACTTGTTCCTTTAGTGACTGGGAGCATTGCTGAGGGACAACCTCCCCTGTCAGCTGCTTCCAGGATTATCTCTGCTGAAGACAGCCACCTCGCCCAAGGTCAAGTGGCCTTTCCAGGTAACCCACATCCAATGACTAATCTGCACGGGAGTTTAATATCCCAGCCATTCTGCCTCAACTCAGATCAGCTCTGAAGGGTCATTTATCTTCCAAGTTTCCGTATGGTAGGCAAGGGTGCTCATAGTGACTGTATCACATTTCCTCTTCCTCCTCTCTCCAGCTCTGCTGCCTTCCTTTCCCTTCCACAGGGGCTGTTCCCAGGGACACTCCACAGTCAAATTCCTGCATGGCAGACTTCATCTCAGAGCTGGCTTCCTGGGAACCTGAGACACAGCTCTTTCTTTTGAAATTGAAATTTTAAATTACCGATTCAGATAACTTGAGTACAGAATGCCAGGCAACTGTGTTTTGAACTGAGTGACTGGGTGATTTTTTACTTTTTAACTAAATAATTGGGGTAGCAGAGTTATAGCCACCTACTTGCTTTTCGTTTTGCTGAAAGTTAGAGAGACATGCAAATCTCAAGAAAGAAAAATATCTTGTCGACTGCCTTGTCTTAAAGCATAGTGCCTGACAATATCATCGGGGACTTTTGGGGTCTGCCATTTTCAAATTAAATGAATTACTATTGAAGTCAGTCTTACTCAATAGCAGGTCAATTCACTGCACTACATCACAATATCCAAAAATCATAATTGGATTTAGATAACCAATATTCTTGTTAGAAAGATATTTCTATAACATGCTATAATGGATGCATAAACTGTTCAAGTTTAAATATACAGGTTAGGAAATACAGCAGCTAGAAGTACCTTTTAATACGGCTACAGTGTATTTTTAATATGGGATAAATATAATGATCAGAAATTGTTAGTGTTTATGAAATTCTGAAAATGATTGCTCAGTTTAAAGGTTTTTATGGATTCTACATATAGAAATCCCTTCTTCATTTGAAATAACTCAAGTTGCTAAAGATGTTATCAAAGATTGCATTTTTGACTGTTCATTTCTTAGGTTATGGCACTTGCTGCAGAGATAATTAAAATATAATGGATATGCAAATTTTAAATATTAAGTATTGCACTCAATGATATGCTAGATATGTTTTAAAATGAGAACATATTTTAAAATGCTAATGTAAGAATTGAAAGTTTTTTGTAAATGCAAAGCCAGAGTTTTAGGTTATACAAAAAAAAAAAATGTGTTGCTGCTTTTATCATCTCTAGCTGGCCATGGAATAAGACAATATTTATCAATAAAGCTGATCAAGTGTTTTTCCTTAAAAAACAAACAAACCCCCAGCTTATAATTTATTGTGTTATGGTCAAACGGTATATTTTATACATGGATTCTGATAAACTAATAATTCTCAGATTAAAATCCAGACTTGTTTTTGCAATTTAGAACACTTTGAGAAGACTTGTTGCTATTTACTTCAAATTCTCATACCTTTTAGGTAGAATCAGATCCCAGTGATAAGATTCACATGAATGAGAAGACAGTTTAATATTAACCTGTATCCTGTAAGTTTCAAATTAAACTATTATTACCATCAAAACGTGGCACACCTGTAGACAAACTCAGATTTATAACTTCCCAGATACGCAATAAATGCCCAGTGCAGTATTCTGGCTCTGCAGCACTGTGTTAAATTACACTGACCTCTCTTGTTTCACTGATAAATCAATAGCCTTAAGATGGTGACATTTAAAACCCAGTTGAATTATCAAGATGGAGGTAGCGACTGTGGTTCTCATGGTATCACCACATTTTAGCAGCATGACTACTCTGGCATTATTTTAATTTTCTGAGTACATTTTCCCTATTTGGAAAATGAAAATTACTTTGCAGGGTGTCAGGAGAATAAAATGAAACTAGGCAGGTAATTCACCCAGCACAGTAGCTGGGATACAGAGGCTCTCGATAAATGTAACTGATAAACGCAGAAGAGGAAGTGGAGGCTGGTGGAATTAAATGAGGAGGAAGCTGGTCAGCTGCAGAATCAAGGTCTGCTTTCTGGACCTGGTGCAGGACTCTGAATACTGTAGCTAAACTTCCTCTCCAGTGCAGTTTGGAGAGTGAGAGCAGCAAGACAGTGCTGAGGCTAGGCCTTCTGCAACTCTGGTACAGCACCAAGCATTTGGATCCTTTTGATTTTTCCACATCAACCTTTGGACATTCTGTATTCACATGTGCTCTCAGCCATTTGTGGTCAGCTAGGGCATGCCTGTGGAATTCCTTTTCCTGTAACAGTTGACTAATGGCAAAGTGTGCCCCATTTGTCAGATTGCAGGAGAGAAAATTCCAAGCATGCTCTAGCTTGCACGGTGGCCTCAGACCCTGGAGGTGAACTGCCCCTCAGAGCACACTGACTTCCATCTACCCTCCCTTCAAGTCATCTCACCACTTTCTACTCATCCTTCACATATAACACAAATGTTACCTTCTCTGTAGCCTTCCCTGACCTCTGTCATCAGTGACAATTGAGAAAATGCCACCCGTGACCTCATGTGACACTGTACATACTGTATTTTTACCATATGACAATTCTAATGCAGTCTTCCGATTACTTGCTCATGTAACTGTTAGCCTCTACAATGGTTTTTACATCAACTCCTTTAAGGACTGTTCTAAATCTTAGACTTTTCTCATTAGTTAAAGCACACACACACATCTTAGGAGGATTACAAACATCTTGTAATAGTCATTCATTTTTAGGGATCTGTGGAGCCAATGTTAGGAGCTCCCACTCAAGCCCTGTATGTCATCATTTGTGTTTTCCTTGCAAATCACAGCGACTGGAGCAGCATAGGCATTTGATAAACGAATGAATAAATGAATGAACAAATGACAATCTACCTAAAAGAATGACAAGATTTTTCCTAAAAATGAATGCAAAAAAAAAAAATCCTCAATTGCCCCAGAGAAAACTGGATATTAGAGGGTCCCTGAAGAAACTGATCAACTCAATGGCTGGCAATACATTACAAAATAAGCTTTATAGACTTGTTGACCTGATCCTATTTTGATTCTTTTTCTACTGCTGCTGTGTAGTGAAGACCATGGATAGAGGACAAAATTAGTTACACTCAGTTTCTGAAATACAAGCTATCACAATTTTTCACAGGGGCACAGGTTAAATGAGGGGAGATTATTTTCCCTTTTGGCCCTCTGTTTCTATTACAGACTATTCAAAGGCAAATGGAGATTAATGTGTTTTGCATTTTTGGGAAAATGGTGAAACTTCATCTACCAGTCTCTCCTTACAGATGTATCCCATCTGCTTCTGTTGCAGGGGATTACAGCTATAGGCCTGGCAATGAAGGTGGTAAGCACCTGGGGGACTACCATCCTTCACATATAGGGGGCTGCAGTAAAAGGCTGGGGCATGGTAGGGCACAGGGAGCACTTTGTATAGCTTCACAATAATGCCCAGAAGCTCTTAGACCGTGAGTAAACTCATCCTCCCTCATACCTGGCAGAAGAGGCTCTCAAACAAACACTGAGAATTGAGGCTGGCCTCCAAACATCAGTATGAACAGCCCCTTAGAGAAGGGGGCCTTTCAATCTATAAAAGTCTCTATTTTGTTTTTTGTATGCCATAGCTTTAAGACACAGAAATTATTTCCTCTTCAGTCTTTCACAATATACCTACTTGAGTAAGCCTCAATTTTCTTAAGAAAAAAAAAATAAGAGGGAAAGATAATACAGGATTATTTTCCTTTGATGGTAAAGTCCACCTTCTCCCAGGGGCAATTGGCAAACTCTTATCCTCTGCTGCTTCTACAGAAGTCCCCAATAAAGGGAACTGCTTCCCAAGCTCCTGTGATCAGCTAGAGGTCTCTAGTGGAAATCTAGGGCAATCACAGTTTTCATCAGGTGTGGCTGCCTGGAAGGGCCCTGATGATAGTGCACATGGTTAAGAAGAACTGATAACAACAGCCACTTTCCAAACACATGAATATGTGGATTGACTAGAATTCCATTAGCTACATGTCTCCAACTTTAAGGATTCTTGGGACTTTCGAGAGCTGATCGGGATTCAACTTTGAAAAGGGAACAAGAGATACAATCGGTTTTTGCCTCCTTTTCCTTCTTGCCTGCTCAGAAACTGTCTCTAGTTAAGAGAGGTTAGAATTCTGAGGAGCTCTGAGAATATTACAAATGTGAGACACATTCTGCCATAAATTAGGGGTGGTGTGAGACTATGTAAATTACCACAAGCTTGTCAAGAGCAGTAGGTTTGTAAATATCCAAGCTCCATGACAGTAGCATAAGGATAAGAATCTTTTCTGATACACAAGATGCCCAAGTGTTGCAAATTCTCCTTTTCAGGCATTGCAGCATTTCAAGGTCTTTTTCTTTTTTTCAAAGATGACCACATGATTCTTTGAAGAAGAAAAAGACAAGCAAGAATAGAGAAACCCATTATTGTGTTTCACTTGTTTGTAGAGCCAACAATGTCATTTCAGCTAAATAATAATAAAAAAAATTTTTTTTTGAAAGGTGCTTCCAATACATAGCCTATAGGAGCCTTTAAACTTGCATGGATGTTTGGAAAGAAATTCTATTCTAATGAATAATTTAAGAATCTTCCTGTTTATCATCCTTGAGGATAGAACATGATTTACTGCAGTACCAAAAAGTATGTTGAAAATATTTGCCCCACAGAGGGCAAGTGAAATTACAGTAGAGGGTGTGGTGGCTTAAGCCTGTAATCCCAGCACTTTGTGAGGCTGAGGTGGGCAGATCGTGAGGTCAGGAGTTTAAGACCATCCTGGCCAGCATGGTGAAACCCCATTTCTACTAAAATAAAAAAAAATAAAAAAAATAAAAAATTAGCTGGGCATGGTGGTGCATGCCTGTAGTCCCAGCTACTGGGGAGGCTGAAGCAGGGGAATCGCTTAAACCTGGGCATCGGAGGTTGCAGTGAGCTGAGATCACATCACTGCACTTCAGCCTGGTGACAGAGTAAGACTCTGTCTCAAAAAAAAAAAAAAAAAAATTACAGGCCTGGCGCGGTGGCTCACGCCTGTAATCCCAGTACTTTGGGAGGCCGAGGTGGGTGGATCACAAGGTCGAGAGATCGAGACCATCCTGGTCAACATGGTGAAACCCCATCTCTACATCCTCCAACTCTGTATTTCATAACCTCCTACGTTGTTTATTGTTTTCTCCTTAGCAATTATCAGCATCTAACATAATATTTTACTTATCTTTATCATGTGTCTCTCCCTTACTTGAATGTAAGCTCCATAAGGGCAGACATATGTAACTATTTCATTAGGCACATGCTTCAAGCCGAGCCTAGCACATAATAGTGTTCAGAAATGCCGGTTGAATGGGTGGGTAGAGCACAAGAGAGTTTGTCATCTTTTCTCTCCAAAGTCAAGAAAAGCAGGCGCAAAGGCTGACTTCTATCTGTGCCTCTGATGATTGCAGCAGGCAAGGAGCAATCTTCCCAGGGGTTAGACTGAAGTTTCTGACACAGTTCAAATGAGGCAGGAGCTTGATTTGCAGAAACTTATCCAGGACAATTTGTTTCTTCCTTGCTTTCTAAGATTTCAGGCTTTCTAAGGGAATTACCCTTTATACCATTGCACAATTTGACTAGATCCATCACGTAGACTCCATGTTTGCCCATAAACATAGTAAGAAGAGCCACACTGCTTTTGAATCAATCCACATCTGCTTTTCAGGAATGGCAACTTCTAGCCCCAGGATATGGCCAGGGTATTCATGTGATAGCTCAGGCTCCTCAGAAGAGGAAAAACGTCTGGTAATGTTGCCACAGTCATGAGGGCACCTCTCCTGAGAAGGACATAGAAAGGCTACATCCCAGACTGCTGAGTGTTAGAAAAGCTCTAAGTGCTTTTCTTTTCCAGGGATGACTCTTCTTCCAGACAAGTCTCAAAAAATATAAAATTACACTCATCTTTTGAAAGCATACAACATATATCAATCTTTGAAGCTCTATAAAAATAGGGTTTAATGAATTTTTCAAATGACTTTAACACATCAGGTTTCCCTGTTGAGAAACAAAGACAATAAGAATAAGTACAGAGGGAGAGACTTGCCAAAAACATCAATACTGTAACTATCATTAGAAATTAGGTTTCAGCTGGCTCCTAGTTGTGAACTCGTGCCTCTCTCTTAAAATAACTTTGAAATCTCTCAGTGGCCTTAGCACTGTGCCACGATAGATCAAAGATCTACTTAGAATGATCAAAGTGTCTAATCAAAGACATGAGAAAATCACCTTAAATCCAGGTTTTCATTTCTATAGTTTTGGTGACTGAAATCATAAAATACTTTGCCACATGCTAGAGAGGGATTTTCTAGGAAGCGTCAGACAATGTTAGTGCTTAGAAAGACTCTAAGTGGCTATCTGGGTTATTTATCCACTCAGATACTATCCCAGAGAAGCAGAAATATGCCCTATTTTCAAATACTTTTATGTAGAAATTTGATGTCTCCCTTGGGAAACAATTTTAATACTTAACAGCCTTTGCTGTGAAGAAAATAGGTATTTATATTCAGCTCGTCACTAAAACTGCCGTCTAAGCTGTTTTCCACATATTTAAGCAAAGAAACCACTGGCATATAAAAGTATACATTCTGCTGGTGACAGGTAAATGAGTTTGGGCTTTTAGGGTGCTCACTGAGACTCCATCGGGGACCGCGTCCCCAGGGGCTTCATTCTGGTGCTGCAGATGAATGAGCTTGGGTGTTAGCTTATCTTCATGCTAGCCTAGTAAAGCTTCCAGGAGGTACATTAGTCCTGACTGCACAGCGCTAGGGAGGATCAGCCTTCCTGACAGTCACTAGTCTGGAGATTTCAGGTAACTCACCCCAAATGGGAGTGGAAATGCCTGCAAACCTTTCTTGGATTTCCTAAGGCAGAGAGTAAATAACACTCTCCTGTTTCCTTCTTCATATCCCGGACTTTCCAAGGGAACTTAGGAGAAGAATGGGAGAAAATCTAGGCACTGAGGCAAAGCACCTCCAGTAATTTGTGTGGGTGTGTATGCATGGGTGCATGTCCTTATATACGTGTGTGTGTGTTCATATGTGTACATATGTGTCTTAATCTGCGTGGGCTGCTATGATGAATAGCGTCACATAGACCTGGTGGCTTATAACAACAGAAATTTATTTCTCATAGTTCCGGAAGCTGGAAAGCTCAAGTTCAAGGTGTCTGGAGAGGGCCCTCTTCTGGATTGCATACTGCTGACTTCTCATTGTATACTCACATGGCAGAAAGAGAACAAGAGAGCTTCCCGGGGCCTCTTTTATGAGGACACTGGTCCCATTCATGAGGGCTCCACCCTCATGACCTAATCATCTCCCAAAGACCCCACCTCCAAATACTATTATATTAGGGATTAGGCTTCAACATAAATGTTTTGAGGGGACATAAGCATGCAGTCCATAATAAAGTAGATGCATGTCTGTGTGTGTGCTGCATATATTCATATTTGCATATTTGTGCATTTGAGTAATTATATATGTATGTGCATATGTATGTGTTTGTGTGTATATATAGGCATGTATAAGTGGCTTATGTGTTTGAGTATGTGTGTATGTGTGTGTGCATGCATATAAATATTTGCATATATGTGTCTGTATTTGTGTGTGTGTATGTGTGTATATGTGGCAGGGAAGTCTAAGCTGTGGATTTGAAAAAGCTACCTGAACAGCACTGACAATAAATGAAACTAACCCTCAGGAAGAAAGGTTATAGAATTCCTGAAATATTATTTGGGGCTAAATCAAGCAAGGACTGTTTCTCTAAGGTAAAGAGCTATTGCTATTTCCACATCACCTCTTGAACAAAAGTGATGTGGCCTCTGCCTTCACAACAGTTAATTATCCTGCCTTCCCATCTGAGGATCCCACTGACTGAGACCTCTCACTCTACCCCATGATTAGCATGTGTGATGGCTTGCAGAATGGAAAAAACTCAATGCCAGATTAAGAACTCAAAGAATTTAATATAATCTTACTTATCATTCACCACCAAAATTTTGAGGAATAAGTATATGATTAGTTTTGCTGTTCTAAATTCATAGGATAAAAAGGGAGAGGCAGAACAGCGAAAGATGACATCTGCATGTACGATTATCTTTACTATGCTATATAAGTAATCACAAATGAATGAACTGGCAAAGCACATTTTACTTTTATGTTGATATTTTATTTCTTTTTGAGTCCAAACATTTTAGTAACTGAGATACACTAAACTGTGTGACAACACTATAAACTGTCGCAATCTAATATTGATAATGATATTGCTGTAAAATTCAAATTACTTTAGGAAGGGATGTATTCATATGATAATAGGCTGGGTGGGGTGGCTCACACCTCTAATTCCAGTACTTTGGGAAGCTGAGGCAGCTGGATTGCCTGAGGTCAGGAGTTCAAGACCAGTCTGACCAACATTGTGAAACCACATCTCTACTAAAAATTACAAAAAAATTAGCCAGGTGTGGTGGCATGTGCCTGTAATCCCAGCTACTTGGGAGGCTGAGGCAGGGGAATTTCTTGAACCAGGGAGGTGGAGGTTGAAGTGAGCCAAGATAGCGCCATCGCACTCCAGCCTGGGTGACAGAGCGAGACTCCATCTCAAAAAACAAAACAATACAAAAGAAATTATGATAATGAACACCTATCATCAGGTGTTGGGAAGGCTAAGTGTAGGACACAGTCCCTGCCCTTAAGGAGACACAGGTCAGGTGAGGACATGGAGTAGTAAATAGATAATTACTATGTAACGAGCTAAACAAGCATCTGCCTGTGTAGAGTACATGAAGCAGAAAATGAAGAGGATTGCCTGGAGAACTGAAGAGGCTGTAAGGTAAAGGCACTGTCTCACCTGTGCCTTTCACAAAGAATGAATGGGAAACGACATGCAACAACACTATACCCTACACCCACATCTACCTCTACCCCCAATTGAGAAGAAAAATAAACTATCAATAGGTTTTTAGTCATGGAGGTATTGCATACAAATATTTCTTCAGGAAACATATAGCTTCTGTGGCTTTTAAGTGAGTACATCTGCCAGCCCCTGCACCTTGTTTCTTTTAAAACTGGCCAAGAAATATTAACAAAAATTCTGGTGGGAAGTCAGCTGAACCATTTATTATTTCCCTGAGTCTCTAAATTGACCCACATGATGGAGAGAGAAGACGTTCTTGTTTGGGTTTGTTGTTGTTTTGCTCTACTGAAATTAAATTGAACTGCAATCTTTGGGACTTGAGGGCCA
The DNA here is from genome assembly GCF_030222135.1 of Aotus nancymaae. Taxonomy (NCBI): domain Eukaryota; kingdom Metazoa; phylum Chordata; class Mammalia; order Primates; family Aotidae; genus Aotus; species Aotus nancymaae. Next base: position 52,008,633 of record NW_026988425.1, on the reverse strand, counting down.
CTTCAAGCTGGTAGCAAGCAGCATTCTGGCTAAACAAAAGATTTGCATCAAAGTGCAACTTGCAGGTCTGTGAAGAAACAGTAGCTGGGAGGCCAAGGTGGGTGGATCGCTTGAGCCCAGGGGTTTGAGACCAACATGGGCAACATGGTGAAACCTTATCTCTACAAAAAAATAGAAAAATTAGCCAGGTATGGTGGTGGGCACCAGTAGTGCCAGCTACTCGGGAGATTGAGGTGGGAGAAATGCTTGAACCCAAGAGGCAGAGGTTACAGTGAGCAGAAATTGTGCCCCTACACTCCAGCCTGGATGACTAGGAAGACCCTGTCTCAAAAAAAAAAAAAAAAAGACAAGACAAAACAGAAACAGGAGCTTCTGATTAAGAGCAGGGTCTCCTGTCTGCTATATCACTTAGAAGAACTCTGATGAATTTAGGGCCTCCTTGGGAGGCAAGCAGGTAGCAGAACTGTACTATTCCAGGAATGGGGGAAATGGGTCATCTGGTATCATCTGCCTCACACGTTTCAGCTCAGCCTTTGCACTTGAAATTTAGTACCTTTAACAGATAAGGAGAAAATCTTATGCCAGTGACAAAACTGGGACACTGACTGAAAACTAATAACAGTTTGCACTTCAGGCTTCCTGGGAGAATGCACCATACATATTAAGTGAGCATGACACAATTTCACAGCAATAGCCTGGCTGGGCCAAAGCTGTTCATTTTAAATTCCAGGTACTGTGAGGAAGAGTTGATTTGATAGATGGCCAGGTGGTTAATATAAAAACTTTCAGGAAGAGGAAAAATGGAGATGCTCTTTCAGGGAATTCTCAACCTAAAACAAGAAAGACTCACGAAGATTATCCTAGTCCACATTTGAAGAGCACTCATGGGAATTTTGAGTGATATTTACAAAAGGGAATTTTTGCAGAATAAAAGCACAGTGGAGTTACAGTTATGCTGGAATTAACAGGCACAGAAAGTAGTAGGTGATGCTATTTTGTGAAAGCCAGACATTGAGCAAATATGTGGTAAGAGCCTGTGGACTCTCCTGTGCGGTGTGGTCATTACCAGCACAAGCTTTGATACGAGGCAGACCTAGATTTGCATTTCCAGTTCTGCACCTTGATAGCTGTGGGAACTCTGGCAAGTTACTTCATTCCTCTGAAACTTAATTTCCTCATCTGTCAAAAAGAGATAATTATACTTACCTCATAGGGAAGTTGGGAGAATGAAATTGCACAGCATATATAAAGAATGTAGTCTAGTGGCTGGAAAATGGCAATAAATAAAAGTCAAAGAAAAGTAGAAATAGACTTCCTTTTCTTGTGTGTGCGTTTAACTACTTCTCAGGTGATAGCAATAGAACACGGGAACTAAAAGTAGTTGTAGTACAAGCACCATTAGTAGTAGTAATAGTCAACTATCATACTAAGTACTTAACTATCACATTGAGCAGTAACTATATTAAAATATTGTACTCTGTACTTTATAAAAATTATTTCGTTTAATATGTATACAGCCCCAAATAATAAGAGGTTAGTTTTCCTCCATTTTTTGTTCAAATGAATAGACTGAGAGATTAAAGAATTTTTTGAGGTCACACAGAGATACTAAGATGCTGAGCTCAAATTGAAACCTAAAAGTTCTCACTTACTCCAAAACCTGGGATTTTCATTATGTAATTCCTAAATACTGGGTAAGCAGAGCTGGGATAAGTATTCCTTCTACCCGAGGGAGTTTAGAAAGCTTATACAAAAAAGACACTATTTGAACTAAGTCTTAAGTCTAAGCATTTTTGAGGATGGTAAGGGCATTCTAGGTGGAAAGATGGCTTAAACAGCTAACACAGGCCTGAAAATACACAGCATACCTAGCATGGGCCAGGCACGGAGGTCAGGGCCCATGAGAGGGATCAGAGGCATGGGCCTTCAGGGGTGCTGCGGTAACAGGACGTCAAAAGGATGTCAAAAAGAACTCTTTCTGAGATGGATGTGGTGGTTCATGCCTATAATCCTAGCACTTTGGGAGGCTGAGGTGGGAGGATCACTTGAGCCTAAGAATTTGAGACCAGCCTAGCCAACATGGTGAAATCTTGTCTCTAGAAAAATACAGAAAAAGTTAGCCAGGCATGATGGTGCATACTTGTAATCCTAGCTACTTGAGAAGCTGAGATGGGAGGATTACCTGAGCCCAGGAGGTTGAGATTGTAGTGAGCCAAGATCACAACACTGGGCAACAGAGTGAGACCCTGTCTCAAAATAAAACAAAAAAAGAAAAGAAAAAGAAAACTCTTTCTGTTGCTCTGGAATTTTGGCACAGAGGCAAAAACCAAGAAAAAAAACAGTAGATACCACGTATTCACAAAGTCTAGGCTGAGCTGCTAGACCATTTTTCTAAGATTAGAAGAGAAGACAGCCCCCAGACAGGTCTGCAAGAACTGGGTTATCACCCTGGTTCCACCCACATAAAAGGCTGAGGTTGAAAAAAATCAAAAGAGAAAATGTCTGTGGAAAAAGTTGTTGACTGTTTTACTTCTTCTCAGATGAAGGTAGAGAGGAGCTTCAGCCTGACTCCAAACCTAAAATAACAGGCTTAAAAGAAATTAATGAGAGAGCTTGACATGCGTCTTCAGAAATCTGGGGGTGAAAGGAACTGGTGTTTGACAGATGTGGGAAAAAGTTTAAAGGTGAAGGTCTGGATGTTGCTGGTAGAACAAAGAAAGGAGCGGTGTAGAAAGCAAAATGTTTCTCCATCCAGGAAGTGGTAAAGGGGCTTATTTCCCTGGTTCTAGATGTGGATCCTGTGGGGAAAAAAAGCCACTCCAACTCACTCAAACGGGACCACTCCAAAGAGGAACATAAGGGGTTACACTATGTCCCCTTAGTGAAGTGACCCTTAGGAAAGCCTCAGGAATGAGGTAGGCAGTTGTAAGTGACCAACAAGTGAGAATTAATCCTCCTTTATAAGTTTACTGCAGTCTGAGATCTCAGCAGAAGAACTCCAAAAATCCCACAGTAGCATCCTCCAAGAGGAGGAGCAGCAATAATGAGTTTATCATCCATGGGGCAGAAAGACAGATGATAACTGCACTTGCTTTGCTTACCCTCTCCCTATGAGCTCATTGCTGTTTCTGGTGCCTCCTTGCCTCCATTTGACACAGATGCAAAAACCAAGAAAAAATACAGTAGATACCGTGTATTCACAAAGCCCACTCTGAGCTGCTAGACCATTTTTATAAGATTAGAAGACAGGACAGCTCCATGACGAAGTGTTGCTTTTCAACTGGACTCAACTCTTTAGTTCCTGAAAGTAATGAGAGTCTTTTTTTATATTTAAGAGTGACTGGAAAAGTTATTTTACCCTGGGGTGGGAAAAAATGATTTTACATAGTCTACATCAAGGATTGGTGAGAAAACATAAAGCTGCTTTCAAGCTTGTATCCTACTGAGACCAGTTAATAGAACAAAAATCAATTAGTATCATAGTAATAACAATAAAGGGGCATGATGGCTCACGTCTGTAATTCTAGTGCTTTGGAAGGCCAGGACAGAAAGATTGCTTGAGTCCAGGAGTTCGACACCAGCCTGGGCAACATAGGGAGACCCTGTCTCTAAAAAAATTACAAATAAAAACAAATTAGCCAGGCATGGTGGTGTGCATCTGTAGTCTCAACTACTTGTGAGCCTGAAGCAAGAGGATTGCTTGAACCCAGGAGTTCAAGGCTGCAGTGAGCTATGATTGCACTGCTGCATTCCAGCCTAGGTGACAGAGCAAGAATCCATCTCTAAAAAATAAAATAATAGTAATAGGTTCATGTAAATTCTTAACCTACCACATAATCTTCCTCATCTTTTTGCCTATTATCAACCTGTATGGAATATGGGTTTGATTTTTGCCCTTTGTGGCTTTTTTCTTGTTATGTTCTAGAAGGTGGGGTGCCACAAAGATTTTTCTCTTTCATAACCTCCAGACTGGTTTGGTTTTGCCACATCAATATTAATTTTGACTGTTTGAATGGCATGAAGAAGAAAATATTTTTAAGTGAGGGAGTGATCCATGATAAAATTTGAAAACCATGTTGGGTCCTTATTTCGAAGTGAGAGGACTGTCATTCTAATAAGTTTAAACCTTTTACCTTTTTTTTTTTTTTTTTTGAAGATATAAAGCGATACTGAAGATTTTAATCTTAGCAGTGACATAGTCATATTTTGGGGTTTTCATTTTTGATCAACTTGTCAGCAAATATGGAGAATAAATTGAATAAGAAACAAATTAGAGATAGGAAAATCAATTAAGAGGTAACCCTGGGATAAATCACTTATAAAATTAATGAAAGAAGAATTGAAATTCTCCAGTGACCCATCTAAAGGTAGTGCTAGTATTTAACTGTGATAAACATGCAAACACTGAAAAAACAGACTAGTAAATCAAGATTAATAATCATCTGAAAATAAATAAAGATTTTGATGTGAGCTACAGACTACATATTGATAAGTTAGTACTCTGGGATTTCAGACTATCACAAATTTTATTTTTGTGAATTATCCTGGAGTCCCGGAGTATGAATTCCAATGAGATTTCCTGTCCTGTAGAATTTTTTCAGATTGTGTGGATCTCCTTGCAAAGTTAGGAAAAGAGAAAACACTAGGTGTTTCCTGAACATCTGCTCTTCTTCGACCAAAAGGAAACTATCTTCCCCTCTCCCTCCCAAGTTCTTCTTACATCTAAATGGCAAATGGATTTTTTTATGAATCAGTCTTTTTTTTTTTTTTTAAGCAAAAAGTTACTTGTATTTCCCTCTCAGCCACATCTGGAATGGTTTAATTCATTTTACATTAGCTTTAAGTTTGGTCTTATTGTTTTTGCAAACGTTCTGAAAACTTCTTTGAAAATAGTGTTAAATGCTTTAGGGCATTAGTCAAATGCAGTTCCCTGGAAAACATCACAAGAAAAGTTGGACTTGAAAGAACAATTTTCTATTGTAATATATGAAAGTAACGATCACATTTTTTGTTAGCGGAAGAACATGATAATACTCTGTGCCAATCTGTATATCCTGCTTTTTTCTGTAATTAATGTGCCATCCATTCCTGCTTGGGTTACCAAGAGCCATCTGGTAACACTTGATCCTTTTTTACTTCGTTTCTATAGTCACAAATAGCAAAGGATTCAGCTTAGCAACTATTTTATTTTGGACATACTCTGTCTTTTTACCCTTTTCAAGCTTCCATACTTATCATCAGTTTTTATTTGGCTCTTTTCCTTGGCAAATTCAGAGAATAATTAAAATTAATATTAATACTAAGAGCTACCATTTAATGAATACCTACCACATGCCAGGTGTCATGTTCAAACTGTTCCTACAATAACTCAATTCACCTGCACGACAAGTACAGGCTATAGGAATATTATTTCCATTTAGCAAATAATAAAACAAACCCAAAGAGGTTAAGTAATCCTCTTGCAGCTAATAAGAAACTTAGATTAAATCTGACTTCAAACTAGAGCTCTTCATTATTGAGCCATTTCGCCATCCACACCTGGGCAATCACTAGGATTTCCTATTTATGGCACAGTTCTGACCACAAAAATAAATTCTCAAACTTAGGTTAATACTTTTCACTCTCTAAAAAGAGTTTTATGAAATGATTCCATAGATTAGATAAGAAAAATCTTGGGAATTTATTCATAAGGAGAAAAACATTGTGGGAAAAGTCATTTGAGTTAGAGTCTTTGAAATTCCTCGAATTAACCTGAAGATGCAGGTATGAAGTGAGACTGACCCAACTAAACTGAAAAAGAGGTATGTCTCACCCAAGGCTGCGGACTATATCTCAATCCTTGGAGCCAGTTCATAGGATTTAGGTCATTAGTGGCAGGTAGTCAATTTCTAATTCTTCTTATTCAAAGCAAATTAAATCAGCATTACAGACTGTTATTTTTCTAGTGATAAGATGCTATTTAGTCTAGTAAAACTTCCTGCTACAACATAGCATGGGGCAGAGCAGGATATGAAAATCTACAGGTAGTTCATTGGCATCGGCTTAGTTCTGACTTTCAACATTTGTTCCCACTCTGTACTTCTGCTAGACTAGACTTATTATAACGCCTGAGTAGAGCTTTATAGCCTATGTATGCCAAGCTCCACTCATCCACTGGTGGATGCGCTTGAGAAGCTTCCAAGAGTTAAGAACAGAAATAGGTTGGGAAAAGGGGAGCATCAGATCACCGAAGCACTGCAATGCTACACCTGAATTTTGGGAGTCAGTGGTTGTTACTTGGTACCTTCTGTCCTTGAAATTATGAGCATGAATTAGCTCAAGATGGAAAACTTTTGACTAGGCCTTGAACACACTAAGTCCCCTTCCTGACACTGACTCATTCTGTGTCCTTGTGCTAGTCACATAACCTTGTTGAACCTCAGTTTCTTCACTGGCAACATGGAAATAATATGTATGATAAAGGGGTGTTCCGGAGTTTAATTAGAGTTTCTAAAATACTTTGAGATGATCAGATGAAAGGTACACTTTAAACATACATCATTAATTATTACTTTTATCGTACATAGTAATTTGAAAATACTAGAAGCTGCTGGGTGTTATTCTGTCATCACTTGATCTATATATTATAGTGCAGTTGTCTTTCTGAAAAGTGTATTCTCATGATCAAGATGATAACTTATTTATAGATTATTTCCCCCAAAAATTAACTTGGGAAAATATGCAAAATAGGATAAGTAACAGGAATAGGGAAAGGCATAAGAGGTAAGCATTGGTTTGCCCAGTTAAAATAGGCACACCTAACTGTTGAAGCAAACATAACAGCAGAAGGGATAATTGAAGGGAAAGAAGATATAACTTGATTGCACAACAATATAATGGTGCTTCTATTTGAAGTGTGCTTTTCTTCTTAGAAACTCGAAGCAATTTACCAGTATTACCTCCTTAATGCTCATAATATCCCCATAAGGAAGAGAGCAAAGAGGAGTCCACTTTAGAGAGAGATTAATGGACACTTAATGACTAAGTGATTTGCCCAAGGTCACAGAGTCCGCTGCTAGCAGCAAGGTTTAGGCTGTCGTTTTCCTGGACAAGGTCAGAGTTTGCCAGAGGTGGGGTTGGGACTGGAACTCAGATGTATTGTATCTAATAACTAAGTGATGTTTCCTCCCTTCTAACAAATGAGTATAGTCTGAGGATAAAGACATCTTATTAGATTGCTGCAAAAGTAATTGTGATTTTTGCCATTACTTTTAATGGCAAAACCGCAATCACTTTTGCACCAACCTAATAGAAAAGAATTCTCTTCAATATTTAAGTAAACCTTCCATTAATACTTAGAGGCTCTCAGTGAGGTTGAGCAGGTCTCCTCTAGATTAACAGTACCTGGAAAGCATGTTTCTTACTCCAGCATTTTTGTTGCTATAATTTCTATATTCCATCAGTGATTATGAAGATTTAAAAGAAGTTTTCTAAGGAATACTTTATATCACTGGGGAAAAGTTTAGCCTCCTGAGGAAGGTAATTAGAACCTGAGAACATGTTCAATAGATCATTTGTTTCCTATCAGGATTCTTTTAAATTTTTGATTCTCGGCCAAGTCTCAAGCAGTATTATGTGTTCATCTGAGATAAATTTAACCTCTAAACTCTCTTGTCACATATGTCTACGTTTTTGGCTTCATAAACATCCTTAATACAATTCTCACCCAAACATCCAAGATACAGAATGTGAGAAGATCTCACTGATAATAAATTTCAGGTGTCTTGCAATATTTGAGACTATTCAACTGTCAAAAACTGCCAAAAATGCCATTTCCAGTTTTTAAGTTAATTTAACTGAAGCTATTATTAGAAATACTTTATTTGGTTAGGATCCATCATGAGATAACACTTTGATGATATTTCTATTAGGCAAGTACTCACCATTAATGGTTTATTTTCAAGTTCAAGGAATTATCTTTCTTTCTCTTTTCCCTTTAAAGAAAAAGATATACTGTAAATTTTAAATAATTAGTTCATATATAGACTCAGAAATAAGTAAAATACAAAGACAAAAGATAAAAAACAAAGATGGAGCACTAAAAGGTGATATCCTACTAAAAACTCACCATAAAAAACTATGTATGCAAAACTTCCCTGTTAAGATCAAACATACCTGTTTAAGAAAAAGGTAAATTGATGAGGGATTTCATAAGGTCTAATGAATTTTTACACTAAGGATGTGTTTATACAGTTACAAATAATAACTCATAGAATTCTTTCTGTTTAATTCTTTATGATTTAACAGGTATTTATTATTGAATGAATTTATAAATAAAATTGTGCTGAGTTGCAATGTTTTAAATCAGGAATCAGTTCTAAACTTTTGAATCTTTTTTTCTTTTTCTATTTTTTTTTAATAACCTGAGGATCCAAAATGGTGGTTGTCTTTGATCTAGAGAAGAATAGAAGACCAATTCTACCTAGTTGACTGACCATGACTCACTCCATTCGGGATTGTGATTAATCAGTGGGGTAAGTTTCTGCCTTGCATTATTTATCACATGATCTCCAGCTCCAAGACTTGTATCAACTCTCTGGGCCAAACAATATAACATATAACAACTTGTAAAGAGTTCTTTGAAAATAAACTCAGCTTCAAAATAACCAACACCCATGCTAGCCTGCAATGGTTAGTCCTCTAAAACCCAGACACATCATTGAAAAGGGTAGTAATGCACCCCTGTTAAAATGGCTTTTATCCGAAATATAGGCAGTAACAGATGCTGGCAAGGATGTGAAGAAAAGGGAATCATCATACACTGTGTGTGAGGATGTAAAATAGTACAAAAACTAGCTGGGAGTGCTGGCACCAGCATGGTGGCACCGATGTGGGGTGCATGCCTGTAATCCCAGCTACTCGGGAGGCTGAGGCAGGAGAATCGCTTGAACCTGGGAGGTGGAGGTTGCAGTGAGCTGAGATCATGCCACTGCACTCCAGCCTGGGTGACAAAGTGAGACTTCATCTCAAGAAAAAAAAAAAAGTATCTCATGTACTCCATAAATATATATATTTATATATCTGTAACTATGATATACACACAAACATTTAAAAAAATTACATGTATTATTTGTAATTTACACATATATAACTTTATTTTATATATATATATATATATATATATATATATATATGGTTAATATAAGAGTGTAGTGATGATATAACCCAGAGTTAATAATCTAGTAGCTTGATTTACCTGGGGTTGAGAAGAAAGTGACTTGTATGATTTGGATTTTCCCAATATTATTTAGGAACCTAGAAAGGGTACTATGTGGTAGGCTTTTAAAAAATGTCTCCATGGTAAATTTTCTATGCTAAAAGGATAAATTGTATTAATTGCCAAACACTCAGAATATTGCAATTGCATTACTTTGGATTTTCTACAACAGTTTCTGTGCCAGTTGGACTTTCTCCCCACTCGTAATTCCCCTTGGAGTGGTGTGGGGGCAGGGGTGCTAAGTAATTATATCTACAGAAGAGGAGCCAATACCTGTGGAGAGACCCAATTAGAAAACACAACTTACCATGTTAAAATTGAGTTAGAGAATTCAGTAGTTGAGAGGAGCAATTACTGTAAAGGCAGAACTCAGTTTATGATGATAAGAAGCCTAAAAATGCTCATTCTAGCTCAGCATGAGCTTCAGTTTAAGGGGAATAATGATGATGTCACTGATTAGAGGTTAATAAAATCCTACCTGCAACATGATGTTCTGTTTTATTTACTTGCCTTAAAGAGTTACTCATGTTTAGTCTATAAATGGGCTACAGGTGTTCCAATATAATTCTAAGGGGCTTCATACAAAGCCCTGTGCCTAATCCACTCCACCTGCAAACTGCTGTGTGGACTGTTTCTGGGGGCTGCAGCTAAAGTATTTAAAAGTTATCAGTAGAGACTTCTTTCCTTGAAGGTAATGAAAACCTACCATACTGTACTGTGAGGAGCCACAGATGGAATGTGTTTTTGCATCAAAGAACAATGGCCAGATGACACTGCTGTTGAACAGCAGCACGTCCTTACAAAGGGACGCACTCAGCTCTAGTCCTTGTGGACTCAATATGGACAACCCAGGTCTCCAAGAAAAACCTACATAAACCTTTCATTGTTTCTCCTATTTAATTTCCAAACATGAATAGGACCAGAACTACACCATGCCTGCCTCTTTCCTTATAAATGCTTCCGTGGTTGAGGAAGCTGCTTAATGGTGCACACTGTAGCTCACACCCAGCTCTACACTAATTCAGCAATTCCAAAGCCAGGCAAAAGGAATCCCAGGATGATCTCTCCTTACTCCCTGTAAATCTGCTTTGGCTGAGCTGGGTGTCCAGTGGACTGAGTCATGTAATTACCCCATGGGAAACATAGGATGGAACTGCATTTAAATGCCATGGACTGATCCCATAAGCTCCTTTATTTATTTTAATAAAACATGGTTGTGCTTGTTTGGTGTATGCATTTGTTTTAACAGTAATCAAAATTATATGGCCTCTAATTTTTAATGAATGCATCTTAATCATACATAAAGGTATAATTAATTAGTTTGTTAGAGGAAGCCTTTGGTTCTCACACACACTCTGCCTCTCTTGCCTCCCCCACTTCCTACCACTCCCTGTTTTAGGCCATGAAGGCATGTAAGCTGTTTTAGGCTTTCTTCTCTCAGCAGACATTGAGACTTTTATGGTCCTCCCTCAAAGGGTTGAACCAAAACGCTGACCATTTATATTTCAACTAAATATTCTAATGTGAGAGTTTCCTGTGAATGTCAATTCAATTTATCAAATAACGTAGCTTATGGCTCATTCCATCCGAAGCATTGCAAAGGCATATTCAAAGGCCCATTGCTGCATATGTTTATGATTTAATGTTATGTGGGTAGGAGCTTTCACTCTCTGAAGATGTCTTGGCTCAGATATTGAATCATGATCAGACATACTCTGGGTGACATTTCTCTCTTCTTAATTCCCACATAAAACTCCCACTGAAGTGACAAAGAATACTCATGTGTGTGGGAGGTTGACTTGGTATTCACATAGGTTCTTTTGCAAAAAGGAGTCACATTTTGTCTGCTCACAATGCATCAATACATGTAATAATCTCCCCTCTTGGCATCAACAATTTCAGCTTACAAACTAGGATGGTAAGTATCGCACATGCTCCAAAATACAGGCATACAGCCTCTTATCAAATAATTTGCCTTTTAAAAAATTTAGCAGCACAAATGACTTAAACTAAGCTCAATATGGCAAAATCCTACGCAGCTTGAAAACTCAGTGGTAGGAGTTGAAGTCAGCCTGCCCTGTTGACAAGTGACTCAATACCGAAGTTTAATTGTCTTTGCTGTTTGCCAGTAACTCTAAGAAGGTACTTACCTTGGCCTTGCTGTGCTGGTTCACCAGCATTTTTCAGTTGGGAAAGTAACTATGTGAACCACAGTGGCTCTGCTAGATAAAAATAGGTGTATTATCACTGGCATTCTGAACAAGCCTTCGGCATTTCACTACTCTGGAACGGCACATGAGAGCATTACAATGTGCAATGAGATTGGCCAAGATGATGAAATGTTGGCCTTTCTCCAATATTTCAAGTGGTTTACACCCAGTATCGGCTGGAAGGCATTTGTTCACACATATGGTGATAGTCTCAGCTTAGAAAAGCCTGGGAACTTACCTTGGTTTCCTCACTCACACACTCATAAGTAAAACCCATCATGCTTCTAACAGAAATATAAATCATGAGAAACTCATAGATTAAAGACTAGTGATGTAGGTGATTGGATAATGTTTAAAATATGAGTTTTGGATTGTGAAACATTGAAGATTTTGCAAGATAAGAATGTCAATGTATTTTTTGTGAAGCTCTTGATTGTTTATGTCATTAACACCTTGAAACAAATGACATTCACAGGTAGTCATTTTAAAAATCTTTAATTTCATTTTTTCTACCAACTCTCCCTCTCTCCCCTAAGCCCCACCAAACCACTAATAAGTATAAGAATGGCTACGTTTTACCTCCTTTCCTTTTCTCTCCTCTCAGAACTTATTAATGAATAGGGAAGTAAACCACAATGAATGGGAGGAGCCCAAGATAATTGATCTGAATAATGAAGGACAAGCAGTAGTTCTCAGAAGGAAGCAGGTTCCTTGTAGCATGTGAGGAGGATGCCATATTCTATAAAACCCATTTTGATAAGAAGGAACTCTGTTCTAAGAAACAATAAGTCTGAAAACTTATAAATATTACAGCATTGGGGACCACTTTGGGTGATCAGAGAACTCTGAGGCCTTGGGAAAACCACTTGACCTTTTTGGACTTCAGTTTCCTCATCAATAAAGGATTCAGCTGAATTATTTTTAGGGACCCTTCCAACCTGACCTATCTGGATTTTATGTCACAACCATTGGACTATCATTTTATAATGACTTTGCTATTCTACTTTACTAGAAGAACTAAGGAATAAGATTAGCTCATATTTTCTTATTGTTATCTATCTCTGGGAAAATGTATGATTTGCAAAGCCAGTGGTGGAGCAGAAGTGGTGCTGATGCCTCTATATGCTGCCTTCAGCAGGAGAAATCATATTCTTTTCAATCTTTCCATACCACTGAGTTCTGTTGTGACTTTTAGAAGTACCCAGAATGTCTCTGATATTCCAGACATATGTAGAAATGTATATGATGCCATCAACAGTAAATGACTAAACAGTATTGTAATTCCTGACCACTCCAGCCCTTTCAAGATCTTTAAGATGTCATGGACCTACAGAAGCAATGAGGGTTTTTGTGAGGGAGGGTTGGCACGAAGGGAGCTGGAAAGATAATTTTTAGTCCTTACCAACCCTAAAACTCCTTGATGTTTCTTGCTGTGTTTTATGTTCATGAAAGAAAAAGAAACATTCTGTAATAAAGGAAAAGCAAAGGAGATCTCCCCCATATCCATGTTGGCCTCAATAATGTACAATTAAAGGCCACCTAACTTTGCTTTCAAAGCATTCTTTAAACTGACATTAAATTTATCATTGGTGCCATATAACAATGGCTATCTGGATCCTTTAAACTTCTGCTGGACATTATTATATCCTATCCCCAAAGCCTTGCATTTTCAGAATTAAATACATTTCCAATGATGAAATAAAATTCATTGCATAAGACCAATATCATAATAGAGTGGATCTCCCACACCAAATAATAAATTACTAATTGAGGTAAGTCAGAGAATCTCAGAACTGCAACAGAAGTCATTTGTTTACACAAACTCTATGTCTTTAACTCTGCCCCGTTTATTCTGTGGCCAGAATACAATAAAATAAACAAGCTCTAGACAACCTAGGTTGATTCATGATCAATGTCATGAACACCTGACTTTCCTTCTGCCTTGACTTGACCCTCACACCCAAGCTGGTCTTGCATTCTCCTTATTCTAGGGCTCCTGGTTAATTTCTGAATTTTGGCCCCACATGCTTGTCTCTTGGATGCGTTCTCTGACAATAACTCTAATTTCTCATCTCTGGACATAACTGAATGCTCAACCCCAAGCTTATTCTATCTCAGATCTCTGGGAAGTGGCCTTCCTAACCTAATGACAGCCCCAGAGCTCACTCCAATGCCAGTCTTGTTGGTATGTGCTTTGGTAATGTCTGACTGGGTCCACTGCCCCTGTTCAACAGTTAACATGCCATGGGATATATCAGCCCATAAAGAGTATGGCCAGGAATAGAGATAAATAAGTAGAATCAACACAACATGGTAGAGGAAACTTCTGTTAATTCACCTAATGTGTACATGACATATAGTAAGAAATGTTTTAAAAAGAGAGCTACCTCAAAGATAAACTGATTCAATCTGTTCCTTTCCTAAATATTAACCAATGAAGAAATCATTCACTGTTACTGGCCTCAACTTTGCTTACACATTGGAACCATCTGAGGGGCTTTAAAAAATACTGGTACTTTAGACCTTCCTGCAGATTCCCATTTCATTGGTTTATGGAGTATCCTAGATACAAGAATATTGAAATATTCAAGTCTAGAATTCAGTGATTGTCAACATTTAACTTGGATAAGAGTCACATGGTTATTGTGTTAAAATGTAGATTCTGATGCAGTAGGTCTGGGGTGAAGGCTGAGTCTGCTTTTCTAACAAACTGTCAGTTGTTGCTGATGCTTATAAGATCATGAAAAACACTTTGAGTGGCAAGATGGAAACTAATTTCTAACACCTAAGAAGCCACTCACCATATTTGTTAAGTTAGTTTCTCCACCTGCATGTGGTTGGTTTATAACAACAAAAGTCAATGGAAACTTACCTCCCCATTCCCCAACTGCAGTTTTACATGCTAATTTCACAGGACATGCAGGTTGCAATGTTTAGACTTATCCTATCCATAGTTACCTTTATCCACCTCCTTCACGCTGAAAGCCATCTCAACTCCTCCCTTCACCAATAAGCTGAGAGTATCTACAAGCAGCAAACCCTCTCATGGCTTCTTTACACATGGAAAGCCATCAAAGCCAAGCAAAAATAAACCACAGATATCTACTGTGCAAAGAACTTGAGGAAAATGCAAAGAAATGCAAGGAATGGCCCCAGCCAATTTTCCTTAGCTGTTGAAATACAAGCCATCCATGGAAAAATAGAGCCTCCAATTCAGAGCAGAAATGCTCAAGGTCAAATAAGTAGTATTTAGAGGAAATTCAGAGCAGAAATGCTCAAGGTCAAATAAGTAGTATTTAGAGGAAGTTCTGTATGAAAACAGAGCCAAAAAAATGCCCCTTATAGGTTGGGTAATTAGGGATAAGGTGGAGGATTGTAGGGGTGTCTCAGACAGGTAAGTAAAAAATACAGCTCATGATAAATGGAAAATGGGCAGGGGCAGGATTCCAGAACCATTGCATGGAGGGTTTATTTGGCCCTCATATAGGTTAGAGGCAATAGAAACAAGTCTAAGAGCAGGATAGTAAGAATATAACTTCAACAAAAGCATAAAAGGAAACCAGAATTTACTAAATCCTAATCCTATGAGGCCTAGTTTTCTTTAGGGCTGGTACATAAAACATATCATGTTGAAGGATAATGGGATACCATGAATACTCCTAACTTTTAAGTCTACATATATCAGAGTTTATATAATAATCACAATACTTAACAGTCATTATGCACTTCTTATTTGCCAGGTACTGTTCTAAGTACTTCACGACAATCTTATCACATAGGTGCTAATATCATTATCTCTAGAATGTAACCTACGTGAAATCAGAAGTTTTATATAGCTTATTCACTCCTGTAATTCCCAATCTCAAAACAGGAAGTGAATAAACAGATCTGAAATCTGTGGGTAACAAAAGGGGGCACAGAGGAACTCAGCAATATGCATAAAGCCATATAGCCACTAAGCAGCAGAACAGGGACTCGACCAAGCGATCGGGCCTTGGTACCCATGGCTTAGCCATCATGTCTCAAGGCCACCAGTGTAAGCAGATCCTCTGGATTTTATCATCTTTACCACGTTAAATCTAATTCTTGCCTCCATGGACATGGCTGCAATTAATTTAACAAAAGAAGTGAGAATTTGGTGTAGAGTCCTGGGCCTAGTATAGGAAAAAGAACACTTATGCCTTTTTGCACACATATGTGTTTGTTTGTTTGTTGTTTGTTTTTTAGTTCTCATAGCAACACCGAGTGGTAAGAGTAAGTGATCACCTGGGGCTCAACAAGGTTGATCCCAGATCCAGATCACACAGATAGTATCTGACAGGTTGAATCCAGGTCCCCGGATTCCAATTATGGTCACTTCTCATCTTAAACTTGTCTCTTTAAGATATAATGCTTTCTCTCTTGAATTCCTGATTATTTGCTTGGTACTTGAAATTTTTGGTAACATAGATCATCTTTTTATTCATTTCTCAATATATAGTTATTGAATGCCAGTGATCATGATGACACCTGCTACAGAAGGCCCCTGTCTCTGAAGGGCCCAAGGTCTAGGCTAAGACAGACATATAAACAAACAAAAAGCGAGATGGCAACCCTATAATCCTGTAACTGAGGCCAATGTGATAAGAGCACAAATCCTTCTTGCAGAATCTGGGATGATTTCTAGAAGAGGACCCCATACACAGTATGTCCAATGAGGACTTCCTGATGCCAAGGTGGCCGATACATGTGACTGCCTTATTTTCCCTCATCCCCTCTGTCATATGTTCTGGTCACACAGAACTCTTTGGAATTCTCCATCTGTCTTATTCCTTTGTGCCTCTGCACATCCTGCATGTCCTTCAGTTCCTTGCCTGCCTGAATCAAACCTACTTCTGTGTTCCAGACAGAGCAAGTTTCTTCTCCTCAATCTCTATCTAATCACTCCTTCCTTGGTACTTGCACTAAATCCCATCTCGTATCTATAAAATATCTATAATACTTTATTTCTTTTATATTATCACATTTGTCTCCCTCTAGCAGACTGTAACTTTCTTAAAGTCAGAGACGATATTGCAATCATCTTTTTACCCATTGATTTGATTAGGCCTTTCACTATTCCAAGGTTTTCTTTCAGAGCTGATAGTTTTCAGTGGCTCACTTATTTTCCATTTCCCAAATACACATATGGATTAGTTGTCCAGAATTGAAGAGTGCAGAGCAAATATACCTTAGCAACAGTAAAAATTTGCATCTGTGATTAACCCAGAGAGTTACAACAGTAAATGAAACATTTATAGGCAGCAAGGTAGGCTAACACTGATCACTGGTGAAGAATGAGTGATAAACAATATTTATTAATTTATGGCATTGTATTAATACTTTTATTGCCCAACATTCACACATTTCATTTTCCTTTATCTTTATAACAATGATATAAAGAGGGAACTTGTCCACATTTTATGGAAAGTGAAACAGATATGAGGAGATTGAATGACTTATCTATAGTCTATTTATGACCAAGTAAGGACTCAAATTGGATTTCTTAACTCTAGTTCTATGTCCTTTTACTATGATATGAATAATAATATTTTTGATGGGTTCAATCATTTAACATACATAATACATGAAAGGCACCATACTGATTCTGCTCCTTAAATATATACCAGTTAAAAAAAAAAAGATAAAACCCCAAGAAATTCACAGTCCAGTGAAAAATATAACAGATGGCTAGACAATTAAACTCAGGATGATAAGCATTTATAGGCATCTTAAAAGCTTCACAGGGAAACACAGGAACATTTCACCAGTCAGGGAGTTTGTTTGGCAAAAAGATTTGGGAGTGGGGTTGAAAGGGAATCTGCTCAGCAATGTTTCTTTGGGAAGGCAATGCTTGAGGGACATGTTCTAGTTAGCAAAGAAAGGAATAAAGAGTGGGGAAAAATCATTTGGGGTAGAAACAGATGAATGTGCAAAGGCACAGAGTCATACAGAAAGATGGCATAGTCTTTCTAAAAGTTACTTTCAAGCCTCCTAAAATTGCTGCTTTCATAAAAGGATTAGTTCTAGTGTCCAGATTCTTCCTCAGTGAAGGGCTTGTTGACCCAGCTGTTTAGAGAGATGTCAGCAGGTGGCTGTTAGCTATCAGCCCCTTCAAGGATTGCCTCAGCTGGAGAACCCTCTCGTCCAAGGTCATGCTCTTTCCCAGGGACACACACATCCAATAACTGAAAAGTGCAGAAGAATAAAGACCTGATGATCTTGGTCTCATTCAGGATACCTCTGAAGGGCCATTTTAGCACCAAGTGTCCCTGTGGTGTTGGCTAAGGCTGTTGTCAAGACTTCATTTCAGCTCAACTAATCCTGGTTTTATTTTCTAAGCTCCCTTTTCTGAAAGAAAGATGTGGCTATTTTCTAAGCTCCCTTTTCTGAGAGAAGATAGAAAAAGCTGAGAGAAATGTACAGGTAATTGAAATCAGGTGTGAAAGTAAAGAGCCTTCTGGATAACATATCTAAAGGATCTAATTTTCTGTAGCAGGAGGGCATAGAAATTGTAGGACCAGGAATAGGATTTACTAATCAAAGTTGCCAAGCTCTGAAGAAGGTTAAACTCCTAATCAAGACAGATCTTCTATGCCAAGATTAGGGTCTTGGCTTGGAAAAAATAATAGGCCCCTGATGCATTGGATAGATATCTATGCAGAGGTTCAAACAAGTCCTGAATCCTTAGACTTCCTGAAATCCTGTGAGATTGCAGAAGGGCTCTCCTTCCCCAGTCAGTAGCTAACCTCCCTCCCTTCTTGTGGGAAGAAAATTCAGAGACCTGCCCGCTGCAAGATAATGCTGTCTACCTCAGGATATGCCCCTACTTCTTTTTGGCTATGATAGCTATGGTTAAGCTGCAGCAAAACCAAACCAGGGATATGGGCCTAATTAGGGAAGAAAGATACTACAACCCAAAGGAGCTATAAGAACCAGAATGTACAAGCAAATTGGGAAAGTATACATGTGGTTGCACGTTAAGGGTGCTTGATCAAGGTGGTTACACCATAAGGTTAGATAATGGAGAGTTCGTCATTTTGGGAGCACTCTCTCAGTATACAGGATTTAGAATTTGGGCAAAGGCCCCAGGAAATAATGCCAACTCCCTTCTCTGCACCTTGACTATCTACTTTGTGTAAAAAGAGAAGTGGCCCAAGGTTAGATTATGCATATGAACTAATCAGCAGTGGCAAGTTACTTGGCAGGTTAATTAGGGCCTGGAAAGAGAAACTGGGAAGATCAGTGACAAGGAAATCAGGGACAGAGGCATATGGGTACACATATGACAGCAGGCTCAAACTATAAAATCTTTGTATCACATGATTACACCCACCAGATAGCATTCGACACAGTAGAGTTACTGAACAACCATGAAACCAAAGTGATTCAGCCAGATAACGTCAGCCGGCCTCGGTATTGTCTACTCCAAAACTGATACAATGGGCACATGAACAGAGTAGCTAAGTTGATAAAAATAGAAGTCTCCAAGAGCACGGGTTCCTAACGTAACAAGAAGTAATTTAGCTATTACTTCTGCTAAATAGTCAACCTGCCAGCAACAGAGACCAACACTGACTCTCAATTATGGCACTACCCCTTGAGGAGATCAACCTCCCACTTGGTTTGCCTTCTTGCAAGCAGGCATTTAGTCATTGCCACTATCCAAGAGTAAATAAAGAGCTGGATCCATTGATATGGGATCTCACATAACATTGCATCAGGAGAACCATCAGCAAAGCAGAGGTGGAGTTGGCCCTGAATCATAAGATCCTCTGGGCATATTGTTTATCTCCTTATATAGAAGTTAGTAGCCTGACAGAGCATTGAAACAGTCTTCTGAAGGTACAACTAAAATCTCAGCTCAGAGCCAATGCTTTACAAAGACAGGGTGTCAGCCTCTAGGACTCATATACACTTTGATTCAAAGACCTTCATATAGCGTTATTTCCCCAAAAGGAAAAATACATGGTTCTAAGAACTAAGGGGTAGAAGAAAAAGTGGTCTCACCTCCCTTCTCTCCCAGTGACTTGTTTGAATAATTCACACACCCTTTCTCTGCAACTCTGGGTCCTATGGATTTTGATATCCTGATTCTCAAAGGGAGAACACTTCTGCCAAAGGATATAATAACAATCCTATTGCCTTCCAAGCTTTGACTGTAGCCTAGGCATTTAGGCTTCTTGTGCCAAGTAACCAGATGGCAAGAGGAAGAGTCATCATTTTGGCAAGGTAATTAACCAAACTATCAAGTAGAGGTAGGGCTGCTGTTACATAATGGGACAAGGAAGAATAAGTCTAGTACTCAGGTAACCCACATGGGTACTTTTTGGTATTCTCTTTGCCAATTATGATTGCAAATGGACAAGCTCAGCAATCCTGATTTTGAGAATGGCATGGTGACTAAAAACTAAGACTACTCATGGCTGAGAGTATTGGTAATGCCCAGATAAGCACTGAAATCAACAGAGACACAAGGTGAAAATAAAGAAAATTAGGCCAGGGACAGTGGTACATGCCTATAATGTCAACTACTCTGGAGGCAGAGGTGGGAAGATTACTTGAGCCAGAAGTTCACGACTAGCCTGAGAAACACAGCAGGATCTCATCTCAACAAAAAAGGAAACAGAAGAAAATATTCCAAGCTCATTCTTGTTGGAAGAAAGAGAGAGATAAAAAGAGAAAGAGAGAAAGAAAATCTAGACTCAATAGTAAAGGGGAACAGTGAGTTTAAGTTGTGAGTTTGAGATCAGCACCAGTATTAGGGCTATAGCTTGTCCTAATATCTTCCTATTCTCAGTTTAGCTCATGAGGAGTTCAGAAGAATTCCAAAGAACTGCTTCCTAAATGTGTATTAATAAGAGAATCTGAATGGAGGAAAGGGTAAAATATGGTAGACACTGTAGCACACCACACAGATTTCTCTTTAATAAAAGACTTGTTGTTCCAGCTACTTTACCATAGAATGCTGTCAGAAGACTGCCATTATCTGTCAGCCCTTTCAGGGATTGCCTCAGTGGTAGAAGGGTCCTCTTGCCCACAGTTATGTCTTTGCTAGGCATAGTCACATGTGATCACTGAATGATGCAGGAACGTAAAGGACTGGCCATCTTGGGCCAACTGAGAACAACTCTGAGGGGTCATTCTAATTCCAGAGATCCCTGTGGAATTGACCGAGGATGTTGAGTCTGTGTCTCAACCTGACACCTCCTCCTCCTAATCCTGTTTCTTTTTCCACCCTCCAGAGATGTTGGTCTCAAGGATACTCCATAAAAAAAAATTCCGTACTTTAAACTCCAACACAGAGTTTCTCAATATAACCCAAACTGGAACCAAAGAGACTATCTGGAGAAGGAAATAATAAATCCCAGGTCATTTATCTATTAGAGAAAGAGGACACTTTTTGTTTCCTAAAGCAATATGGTAGTAGGGTGTTGGAGGGGCAAGAGTAACTTGAAATGGGGAGGGAGTAAAGTTGCCAGAGTTTTGTATTCCTCTCTAGTAATTCTGTCAAGATGTAGAGGATGGGAACTGGCATGCAACTGGAACAAGAAAAAAGTAGCCTTGTGACTGGTCATGGATACTGTGCAGATCTATTGGCTGTCCTCACGGGAGTGATACCCTATAGCAATCTCTGGGTTTCTGCCCAATCCAGATTTGGCAAAAACAGGCATGGAGAAGAGATGGGGACTACCATGGGGTGACTCCAGAGTGAAGCCTGCCATTTACAGAAAAAGACACAGGTATGTTCCCTCCTCCCTGCTGAGAGCTCTCAGAGGCAGCTCTTGACTCAAGAAGCCCCAGAGGCCCAGCGAATCACAGGATCACAAATGAAAAAGAGCAGGAAAGAACACAGCCACTGATGCCTTAATAGAAATTGTAACTGGCCAAATGTCCAGCCCAAATAATTATCATCTTGGCAGGCAAATAGAATTCTTAGGACAAAAGGAAATCTTCAAATGTTTATGTTATTTTCTACAGGGGAAGAGTTTACTGATTCTAGGAAGGGTGGGCCCTTCGAGGGCTAGTTGCCACACTCTGGTGATTACTCTGAGCATTAACACTTTGGAAATTCACCTTTTAAATTTCTTGTCTGTGCTTCAAGGCACAATGGGCAATTCATTCATTTCCTCCCAGAGGGTCTAGCACATGTGACCATCTACTGAGAAAGGCAATTATTACTTCAAGGTGGTCTTCCTGAAGCATCCTTCTCTAATACTAATTTACAGGAAGTGGGCCCATGTGACTGTCTCAGAAGGATAATCATAAGATCAGGAAACTAGATTGGGAAGAATTTGTATAATAGGCTTCTCAGTTAAGCACACATACAACTTCAAAACCTGGAAAATGTTTTTCTAAATTCTGTTATTGTCATTTATGTTCATCACAATTTTTAGGTAGGCAGAATTTCTACTAATTTGTTATTATAATATTTAAACTCATTGCTTTGGGGGCCAAAATTGTATTCACTTTGTGTGACATAATGCACATAGATATCCATACTCAGGTGGCTCTTAGAAAAGGCAAACTCTTGACTTGCAAAATGGGATCTTTCGAAGCATATTAGTACCGAACCGGGATCCTGAAATGGTGAGCAGGGGAATGATAAGAAACAGTTCAAGGTGTTTCTTCTGGAGGGAATGATTCCATTTCTGCCCAGCCCCATTCCATATGATTCCATTCCATTGCTGCCTCCCCCATGAAATATTACACATCAGCCCAGTCAGATTGAGATAATTTTTATACAAGGTGTGACCGCTAGTTCTGTTTAGGGTGAATTACTGTATCTACTGTGCTGATGACTCCAACCTATTGTTACAGGAAGTTAGATAGGCATGAGAGGGGCAGGAGAGGGTTCTCCCCAACCCACTAGAAATGTCAGGTGCTGGTTTAACAATTATCACACTGCCTTTCTAAAAATGATAATTTGGCAGTTACAGGGAGAGACAACCTCCTGATGATCTACAGCTATTAACATTAAAAGTGTTAACTGAATGCAGATGCCAGAGAGAAGAAACTTCCTAGGCATGCGCACTAAGAGACAAAATGGTGAACTATGACCTTCCTGGTACACTCCACCAGAAAAGAGAAGAAAGCCTCGGATGGGCACATATACAGCTTCCTAAACACACTGCGTGGGCTCAGTTCCCCAGGGACAGGAAGGCACTGTGAATCTGTGAAGCCCACCCTATGGGAAGAATCATGGGAAAGAGGTGAACCTATAAAGCCCCAGGATCAATATTAAACACCCCTCTGTTTTCTCTTTGACCTTCACCTGCCTGCTTGAATGTCTTCCAAGTGTACCTTCCTTTCTTTCCTGTTCTAAAGTCTTTTTAAATAAACGTCCACTCCCGCTGTGAAACTTGCCCTGGTCTCCCCTTTTCTGCTTTATGCCCCTCAGTCAAATTCCTTCTTCTGAGAAGGCAAGGACTAAAGTTGCTGCAGACGCGTACAGATACACTGCCAGTAACTCGGGGTAACTCGGATCTCTTCCACTGCTAACACTATGAAAATGGTGGATCTCTACATCTGTTGTGGTTTTTAATTTGTTATCTGCATTTTATAATTTTTGGTATACAGATCATCTATATGTTTCGTTAAATATAGTTTGAAGAGTTACACTTTAAATTATTATATATAGTATTTTGTTTTTAATTTTGATTTCCATATGTTAAATGTTAGTTTCTGGAACTGTGATTAATTTTTGTGTGTTGATTATGTATCCTGTGACATGGCCTACTTTACCTAGACTGCCAATGCAATTTCATCTCCCCACCTTCTCAGGGACAAGGGCCATGTCTTCTATGGCTTATGTACTTCAGACAATTAGAATGCCTTGCATATACTACCTATTGTCTAAGTATTGTTGAAAGGAATAAAAATGATACAACTGTGTTACAGGAACAGTTCTTCCAAAAGAGAGAAGTGTAAACACCTTGTAGCTGAGCAGCTAGGCTTCAAACCCCCATTTAAAAATTTTGTTCTTTTTCCCCAATCTCAATATATAACATTGAGACAAACTGCATATGTGCTTTCTTTCATCTTGAAATACAGCCTCAGAATATGGTGTAAACCTCCAATCCCTTTCTTTTACCATTCTCTGCTCCCATGCCTTATGCACGCTTATTTACCTAGATGCTTGTTAAGCACACACAATACTCACTCATCTGGTCATATATTTCCTTAGAGGCTCCAGAGGCTGGATTCTGATATGGACTAGACACCTCCAGCCACAATGGTGCTGTACCCTTCACCAGATGGAACAACAAACAATAATTCAAGACAAGTCATGGGAGTGGGTCATGCTACCTGACACCTCCTAGCCCCACTGTCTCTTCTGCACCCCAAATCTTCTCTTCAAAAACCCCTGCATTCCCTCCACAAATTGAAGTGTGGAATTGCTTTTTGCTCTTTCTTTTGTTGGCATGGATAATAAAATTTTGTTCTCTTTTCATCACACCTCATTATTATTTTAGCTTCTTTCTACAAGCAGCAAGTAGTCAGACCCTTTTTCTGGTTACAGTATTACCCTTTGTTTCAAGATAAGATTTGAACCAGTTCTCAGAATTTCTATCTACTCACTAGATGTAAGCAATTGGCCTTCACTTCCATTTTTTATCTGAAAATTGAATGATTATTCTCTACCTATGTTTTTAATAAGGACAACGTGAAAGATAAAGATGGTAATGTTTGTGAGATACTCTAAGTTCCTTTTATAAAAGTCTTCAGATTGTGTTTCTGTTATTAGGAATAAAAATAAGCTTCTCCTGAAAGACCTTCACATCCATAGAAGCAAACAGAAAAGCAAAGTGATGTGGGATTGATACCTTGGTGATAAATCAAATGAGGCTGAATTACACAGCATGTTAGGGAAAAATAAAAGGGCAGGTGAGCCAAGAGATTAGCTGAAGAAACATATTGCATAGCTGAGCAGGTGGGAAGCACACTAATAAGCACTGAGCATTCTAGAGAGGGCAGGACAGCAGTGTTGCACGCCCTGACGTACAACAAAGAGAAGCACTCATTAGGAAATGTAACAATTGTGGAAGTGAAACACACACAAGGCGGGACAAGAACAATTCCGAGGAAGCTGAACTGTAGGTGCAAGTATGTAGGTTGAACAAAAAGAAAGAAGAAACTCTGAGAAAGGAGGAAGAGATAAAGAAGCCCAGATAAATATTATTCAAGACAGGAGAATGAGACCTGTCTGGAAAAGACAAGGACTGCTGTTCATCTACCCACCTGTTGAATTTACTTCAATAAAAATACAACGTGGAAACTTCCCTTGGTGCAAATCAACTTCCTTGGTGCAAATTAACCATTGCAAATGATGCTAAGTCCTAGTGATGGACAAGGAAATGCCATTCGGCTATCTTTGGAAAGAGACATATAAAGCTATTGGCTATTTTTGTCAAAACCAAAATTTAAGCAGAGGTGTCAAGTAGTAGAGATGGGAAACATGTGTCTTAACTTGAATTTGAATCCAATCAATTATTCTTACATAAGAGGCACAAAATCCATGTAATAATGACATCTTCTCCAGGATGGTATCATTCTATTGCTTTGTGATTTTCACTTAACAGTATGAATCTTTCCCATCGCTGCTCACTGCAGTTCATGCTTCCTGTTACTGATCTGCTGCCACAACTGCAAACGAGGCTCAATAAAACAGAGGATCTCATAGCCTCTCCATATCTCAGCTTTCTGCTTTTCTCTTGAGAATGAGAGGCTACAAAACCTGGAAGAAGGCAGCTGAGGAGAAGGAAAGAGATGCATAATGTAAAATCCTCAAGTGCTCAAACAAAATTCTTCCCATTTTAAACTGCCGATATCTGTAAAGAGATAATTTTCCATTGCACAAAAGTTCACTGTAATAAATTGATGATTACAGAGAAGGACAAAATTAATGATTTTCAACTCCAGGTTTTATAGTCTCCCTTAGAAACCCCTGGGTTTGACCTAACAGTAATATCTCTTACAGAAATAAGACCAATGGCAGGAATTATTCAGTATGCACTTAATTAAAACCATCAAATTGACAGAATAGTGTTATAGGTCTAAGGACACTAAAATACATTTCTTTCCAAAATGGTAGCATCATCATCCCTTCATATCTTTGTCCAGACTTTTGTTCCACAGTTATCTGAAACAAAGATTATAGTAGATAAAGTAATCCACAGACTTATTATTTTGTTTCATATTCCTAGGCCAGGAATTTACAAATTCAGCGTCCAAATTAATTGTTATAAAGTTTGAGAAAAAAACAGGAAAGTAAAATAATGGCAAAGTTTAGAGTCTGAGATTTGCTATTTTGTATTCTACATAGTCTATCAGAGTGATTTTACTTCCTTTTCCCAGATCTGGCACCCAGCTTGTCCTAAGTACCTTAAGTGTGCTAACCACACCACACACCAAAGAAGCTGTAATACTGTATTCAGTATTAGGCTCCTCTCCACTGACTCAGATAGCAAATTACTACCACCTAGCTCACTACCCAGTTACTAAGTTGAAGGCAATAGAAATTTAAGAGCAAAGCATCCAAAAAGTTGACCACCAACAATTTCACTATCTGAAAATATACCACACAAAAATATTTTAAGTGTCAAAAGCTCTGGGATCCAATTTCAATAGATAATAACTTGAGCAGTTTTGAATAGACTTATATTTCTAGATTTCCACATACTTCACAAAGAGAACCTTATTATTTTAGTGATTTTTTCAAGATTTATTTCAGTGTTTTGACTAATTGAGATGAGAATGTCGTTGTCTCTTAGAAGCCATGTCCTTCTATTTTGTTTTAATTAAGTCTAACCATTGCTTAAAATCCTTGTATTTGGAGAACTTAGGGATGGATGAAAAACAAAATCTTTTCACTTAAACCAATGAACTTTGTTTTGATTCCATATCACATTTACATTCAAAACAGTCATCCTAAGCATTTAAAAATGTAATTTCAATTAAGAGATTAATTTGATAAAGTCATTAATTAAACCATCATTAGTAGAAGGGAAATAATTACTTGAGATATTCAATTGTTGCTTTACTCTCACAAAATAATGTAAAACTGAACTCCCCGGAGAATAAAATGGAGTCATTGTACCTTCAGAACCAATTCTCACTGGCTGAAGTACTCAACACGGGCTGAAGTACTCAACACTAAGCACTACAACAGAAACAAGTCTGTTTGGCTTACCAACCTATTCTCAGCTACTAATTCATAGTAAATGCTTCAGAGTTGTCAAAGTCTAAATATCATTCTAGCTGGTATTTAGACTTTCTAACTGGTATTTGCATCAGAAGTATGATGCTTCCAAACAATTTATTTATGGATAAATACTAATCCAAAAAGATAAAGTAACTATCATTGTCCCACTGAAATAAGTAACAATGAGTTAGAGACACGCATGATAATATAAATAACTCGTTTATTTATTCCATAAATATGTATGTACTGTGATACGTTAGAATCTCTCGATCTTCAGTGATAGATTATATACCTGTCAAATACAAAATATGTGTACTCCACAAGGCTGAAATTAGCACATTCTTTTAAATTAGTCTCCTGGGGTTGAATTTAAAGCAGTTTAACTGTGTTTGAAATGAGATATCTTTCAATAAGATTTGGTCTGCTCCATGGACTAATGGTTAGGAAATTCCTAAATGGAACATTTAAGCTGAACATTTTAAAGAACACCAGCAAAAAAAAAAAGAACTAATGGACTGTGACTCCATTTCCCCCAGGAAAGTAGGAAAAGGGTCCCCAAAATAATTGCAACCCTCACATTGGGCAAAAATAACCTCCTGGCAGAGATTCAAATAACTGCTCCAATTGGGCCATTAGGAAAATGCTTAGATCAAAAGTCACCATTGGATTTGTTCTTTATAATAGTTCTGCTGTCAAGCAGAAAAAAATGAACCACTTCTTGTTTGAAGCTTTAAGACTTAAAAACAGGACTAAGATAGAATAGCATGTTACAGACGAATTCTACAATGAGTTTGAACTGGATGACCTGCTAAATGTTTACCGCCTTTTATTTCTGTGATTCACCCCTCTGCAGTTAAGCACACCATAAAAATAAAGCTGTGTGGGAACATGGCCATCAATAACAACAAAAATAATAACACTCTGTCTCCTTCCTTAGATGAAAGAGTCCAAACCTTATCTTTTTAATTCTCACAACACTCAAGGTGTGTAGGAGGCAGGTATTATTATCCCATTTTGTGAATGGAGAAATAGAGGTTCATGGAGTCTGACTGGCCACAAAACAAGTAAACAAAGGAATTGAATCTATTGACACTCAGAAGTAAGATCCTGAAAACTAGATATTTTGCCCTACTGAAATATTGTAGGTCGAGACCGTTTGTTCCCAGCATGTAACAATAATGTAAATAAGACAAAGGGAATAAAATTACAATTTTAAATAAAAGAATTAGAACAGATTATGTGAGCTTTAACAAAGGTTAAAAAACGTTGAGAGAGGCTGGACAAATGGCTCACACCTGTAATCCCAGTACTTTGGGAGGCCGAGGCAGATGGATCTCCTGAGGTCAGGAGTTCCAGATCAGCCTGGCCAAGATGGTAAAACTCTGTCTCTACTAAAAATACAAAAAAATTTAGCTGGGCATGGTGGTGCATGCCTGTGATACCAGCTACTCGGGAGGCTGAGACAAAAGAATCACTTGAACCCAGGAGGTGAAGACTGCAGTCAGCCAAGTTTGCTCCACTGCACTCTAGCCTGGGTGACAAGAGTGAAACTCCAGCTCAAAAAAAAGTGGAGGGGGTCGGGAATGGTGGCTCGAGCCTGTAATCCCAGCACTTTGGGAGGGTGAGGTAGGCAGATCACCTGAGGTCAGGAGTTCAAGACCAGCCTGGCCAAGATGGTGAAACCCTGCCTCTACTAAAAATACAAAAATTGGCCGGGCATGATGGTGGATGCCTGCAATCCCAGCTACTCAGGTGGGCTGAGGCAGGAGAATTGATTGAACCCAAGAGGTGAAGGTTGCAGTGAGCTGAGGCTGTACCCTGCACTCCAGCCTGTGCAACAAGAGCAAAACTCCATCTCAAAAAAAAAAAAAAAAAATTAGAGAAAATGAATTAGGGTACTCTCCCAAAAGATGTCTTTGCAAAGGATAAAAAGCAAAAGAAGAGTTAAGCTTCTGAAGTAGAGTATGTGGCAGTATTTTGAGAAAATTAAGAAAAAAAAAATGGAAGAAAGTTCACTGTCTGCTGTTTCATTACAGTGAAAATCATACTAACTAGAATTCTACTATCCTAAACATTCAGGTTCAAATTTTCAAACAATATTCAATGTACATGATACCAGTTCTATATGTCAGCCTTAGAGCAAGTACCTGCACTATCTGGCCACAAAATGAAACTATTACTTAACTTTAAATGAATGTGAAAATGATTAAATGAGTTAATAAATGAGTGAATGGACAAAATAAACTTTTAAGAAACAAAGTAAAGAAGCATATTTGGCCCATCCACATCTTTTGGGGCATGACTAAGACTTTCTTGTATAAACAGTAGCTAAAGCGACCTATCGTCGTCCAAAAAAACGGTGTCTTTGTCTGTTTGCTCCTATAATAGAATACCACAGATTGGGTAATTTATAATGAACAGAAAAATATTGGCTCACAGTTCTGGAGGCTGGAAGTCCAATATCAAGGTGCTGGTATCCTGCAACGACCTTCTGGCTGTGACATAACATGGCAGAAGGCACCACATAGTAGAAAGGCAAAGAGGAAGAGAAAGAGAGGAAAATGGGGCCAAACCCACTCCAGTGATAATATAACAAACCACTCCTGCAAAAACAGGCATTATTCTATTCATAAGCATGGACCGCTAAAGACCTAAACACCTCATAAAGGTCTCACCTCCCAATACAATCAAAATGGCAGTTAAATTTCATCATGAGTTTTGGAGAGAACATTCAAATCACACGTGCAAGAAAGAACTAACAGAAGAAAAATTTAACGATGATGGCAATTGTCATTTTAGAATGGCCAATGTGCTCCAGATTTTCTTGGGCACCTGTGTTTCCTAATTCAAAGCACAATTCAGCTCATTCTAGGTATGCAGTTGTGAAGCCCGAAAATTTAAGACAGTTTTCAGTTAATTTGGAAAGTTCATTTTGCCAAGGTTGAGGACACGCCTGTGACACAGGCCTCAGGAAGTCCTGAAGAACATGTGTCCAAGATGGTCAGGGCACAGCTTGGTTTTATACATTTAGGGAGACATGAGACATCATCTATAGATGTAAGATGTACATTGGTTCTGCCTGGAAAGGCGAGACAACTTGAAACAAAGGCAGGAAGACTCCAAGTGGGAAGGGAGCTTCTGGGTCACAGATAGGCGATACACAAATGGTTACATTCTTCTGAGTTTCTGATTAGGCTTTCCAAAGGAGACAAATCAGATATGCATCAGTCTATCTCAGTGAGCAGAAGAGTGACTTTGAATAGAACGGGAGACAGGTTTTCCCTAAGCAGTTCCCGGCTTGAGTTCTTAGTGATCTGGGGAACCCAAAATGTTTTCCTTTCACACACTCCATGCACTATCACTTCACCTGAACAAATTTTAGTCACTCATCCTTTCAGTCATTGTGATTGTGGTACACATGCCCTTTGGGCACTAGATGTTACGGACTGTGCCTCAAGGAGCCACAGAGATCTTAGGTACCCTTGATTTAGACGGCGAGGTCAGATGCAGGGGTGGGCACGGCAAAGGAGGCAGCAGGCAGAGTCTTGCAGCGGCCTTGCAGTTAACCCAAAAGGAATGAATATGTTAGGCCTCTTCTTTCCTTCCAGCTTGGACGTGTCGGGATCTCTACATTTATTGTTTGTGGCTACATATTTTCCCTCTCAAACTTCTAAAATACAGCTAAGTTGATGAAAATGGCTAAAATGGGAAGATGTTGACCAAGTAAATAGGGGAAGGCCAACGCAATTTCTGAGAAATGAATGTTTGTTTTTAAAAAAAACAGTTTTTACCACGTGTTGAATCTATATTTGTTCAGTCGCCATTTATTATTAGTCTTTAGAACCAGAACACATACAAAAAACAAAGTCAATAAGCTTAGCACCCTTCTCTGTACATAGCAAAATAAAACACAATCATGTGACAGACAGACCTCTGCATTTTTTATTATCGGCACAGCAACAGTACCTATGGTGGTAAAAGCAAGACAGCCTTAAGAAGTTTCTGTGTTTCTGCTCCCTCTTGAACCAGAGATGGGCACCCAGCATTTTTAACTTGTAGGCACCACATTGACCATTTATTAATTCTTACAAGTCTAGCTTTTTACTGATACATGCAGTTACTGCATTTATCACTTGGTTATAAAATAAGCATTATTTTATAATTATATAAAGTAAATGTTTACATATCATATATATATATCTTGCCATGTGTTATATAATTTAATACATAGATACATTTATTTTATGTACAGAGATTTATTAAGAATTATGTTTATCACTGTGATGAATGCTGTAACATACCATTCAGAGCTCCCTTAAGGATTGAAGGGCTTATGCCCCCAGCTATCAGGAAAATAGTCCTCTCTGTTAGTCCTGCTTTAGAATTCTCTCACCTGAGTAGAAATATCCCAGCTAAAATACATGTCCTTCCAGTTACTGATCAACATGGGGCGCTCTCTTTATCCAACTCAGAGCAACTCAGAAGGGCTGCCCAGCTCCAGGGCTCCCAGCAAACGTGGGCTAGTCCCTTGTGGTTACTGCAGCATGGATCAAGCTTTTTCTATTCCAAATTCTGCTTCCTTGCCCTCTCTTCCACAGTACTGATTTTCAAGAGCCATTTTTAAAAATACTCTGCATGCCTATTTCCATCTTAGAGTCTGCTTTCAGGAGACTTCTGCCAACACATCACAGTTACAGGAATTAGTGTCTCTTCCTAAAGACTGGAAATAGGTAATAAGCATATTTGATGGCTGGGCAGATCAAAGCTATCATGGTATGCCTGAAGTTTGAGAAATGTAGATTGAATGGTTTTTTATAAACTAATATGAAAATAAACCTTCAAAATGAATTCCACAGTTTTCGGAAATATTTTATATAGGATTTAAGAATGATTCTATTTAGAAATACGTTCAAATGTTATTTTAATGTTCTGAATGAGAAAGCTGAATTCAATACTAAGTGATTCTTATTTGTACTCCATCATTTGAGGTTGCCTATTGACAGATGAAAGCCAGTGGGGAGTAGAAGGACACCTAGGATGAAATGCCAACTCCCTTCTCTTACTGTGCAGCCTTCAGTAGGTCACTTAATTTCTTTGAGCCTAGTTTCCCCATCTGTTAATAAAAAAATATGATAAACAAAATGAAACACATTATATAATCTGCCCAGCTCAATGTTTGGCGCATTGTGTTAGCCCAATAAATGTTTGGTTTCCTTCTGAGGTTGAAGAGTAGTGTTATCTTTTAACCTCACAGTAAGGGAGGATCACATTCCAGTAAGACTCCACATAAATTCAAAGAAATTCATATGTATGTATAGTATAATACAGATATTCTTAAAAATCTAGAAGTTATGGAAACTTCATCAAAAACTTTTCTCACTTCTCAAATTCATGCTTTCTACCTTCTCTTTGTCCTCATCATATCTTCTAGGACTTGATTGTTCCCTTAAGAGGCTCATGTATGCTAATTTCTTTCATTTGAACGTGACCCCAAGATCACAATAAATAGCCTCTCATGCTTATCAGAAATGAGCCCTTCATATTCATTTATTCTGCTAGCGATCTGTTGACTGGTGGATTGACTGCAATAACAACAGCCTCAGCAATATCTTTGCACGTTGACTTCTATTCTCAACCAAATGTAAACTCTGTTTCCTCAAAGCTAACCAACATGATGGATTTCATTAGGAATCATTCAAATATCACTTAATTATGTCCTTAATCTGACATCATCATGAGCTGATGTCCTTTCAAGGCTCTTCCATTTCTCCTCCCATTTTCCTCTATGCTCTCACTGAGTCCTCTTTCATTCTCCAGACCTGTTCATTGTGGCATCCAGAAGCCTTTATAGAGTGACACCTTTGGTGCCCCTGCCATGCCATCCACGACAACCCTCATGCCTGGGGGCCTCCTTCTGAAGTCTTCAATGTGACAACACATAAGTAGCCAACACCACTCTGTGTCCCCTAATATCTTAGAAGCACTCAAGCTGAATCATGCAGTGAGTGGGAAATGAGCCAGGAGGAGGACGGGGACCAGAGACAAGAGCTTATCCGCCATGCTAACACTTGAACTTAGCCTGTAGTTATCAGGGAGTCATTTCAGGGTTTAAGCAGGGACTTGACATAATATATTTGTGTTTCAACAAAATCACTCTAGGTGAAGTATAGAGAATGAGTTAGAGAAGCCTGAGATTGTTGAATCAAAAAGAATGGTTAAGAAGATTCTGTGGTGGTGCAAGAAAGACGGTGGCGACCTCAGCTGAAGCCGCAGCCACGTTTCTGTGCTACCTAGAAGGGGGACTGATTTCTCTGAACTAATCTTTTACTGGGTTTCCATGTCAGCTAGTTTTTTGTTAGATTGGTATTTTACTGGCAGGAGATTGGGAAGAAAGAAGAAATAAAAAATCAGTGTAGTTCATCCTCTGTCTAGGCCTCAAGTGACACCTCAGCAACCACTGTATTTTCTTCTTGCCTCTAGCTGCCTCCATGCACATGTGCCACAGCTCTGGCTTCTGCCCAAGGACCCCGCCCCTGGGCTCTGAGAAACCCTACTTCCTCCCTTTGTTTCTCCAGCCTAGAGTTGATTGTAGCTTCCTGCTGTTACTAGCACTGAGTTGCCTCATTGTCTCCTATTCGGCTTCTCACCTTTTCCATCACCTATACAACCAGTCCTCTCTACAAATTCTCATTCAAAATATTTGTAGAGATTTTTCTTTTCCTGGTTGGACCCCTGACTGATACAAGAGGGGATGCATTTGAGAAATATTAGAATAACTCTATTAGAAGGCAGAGTCATAGGGACCTTGTGGAGATAAATCTTACTGCCTAACTAAAGTTGGCCTCACACTTTTGCAAAGTTATTGAACTGAAGTTTGTTGTATTGATTCCTCATCTACCTGGCTATAACCTCTTCTTCTTCTTCCATAGGGATGTTATTTGTAATTTTGAAGAGATTGACAGTTCTTAAATTGTTTAACAATACTAAAAGATCAAAAACAATAGGACACTGCCTCTGTGAGGCAGAGAAGTGTCTGTGGGTGCTGCTTCCACAGGAACCGTTCACTGTCTGGGTCTCCCAGGCTTCAGACTGGCAGCTTCCACAGAATGAGCAAGACCCTGGAGGACAGAGCCAAATCTGATGACCCAGGTACCAGTACTGGATTGAGAACACACCACTTGAAGATCCGAAGGAGCAAGGTTGTTAATATATTATATTTTATTATATTATATTATATTATATTATATTATATTATATTATATTTATATTATACTTTAAGTTCTGGGGTACATGTGCAGAACATGCAGGTTTGTTACATAGGTATACACATGCCATGGTGGTTTGCTGCATCCATCCCCTATCATCTACATTAGTTATTTCTCCTAATGTTAGCCCTCCCCAATCCTGCCACCCACTGCTATCCCTCTCCTATGTCCCCGGGATCAAGACAAGGACTACCAGTTTCTACTGACCAGGAAAAGGGCAGAGAAATGACGCTGAGCACATTAGATATCCAGGTTAAAGAGGATGTTTAACCTGTGTTGCACAAATGTTTGGTCTGCATGGCCTGCCAGGTAAGAAGCCTAGAAACAAATGGGCACAGATGCCTCGTGAGATGCTGAAGATGCTGCCGTGCCTGCCTGCCTGAGTAGCAGAGAGAACGAAAGAACATGCCAAAGAGGAGTTGCCTCTTCCAGAGAACTGTTTAGTTTGCAAACTAATAAATGCTCAGTGAGGGTTGATCAGTCCAGCAGGCATTTTCTTTTCTTTTTACATTAAGTAATCTTTCAATTTCAGAATAGTTTTAGATTTACAGAAAAGTTACAAAAATATTATAGTACAGAGAATTCCTGCATATTCCTTACCCATTTTCCCCTGTTGTTAACATCTTATATTACAATAGTACATTTGTCTCAACTGAGAAACCAATATTGATACATTACGCATCTCAATTATTTGAATTGCACTATTGTTTCTTTCATAGCCATTTTTTCCCCAGGATCCCACTACTTCACATTTAGAGGGATTTTATGTTTATTTTCAATCTTCCTTAATTTTTAAAGAGAAAAATATTTGCTTACATT
This sequence comes from Aotus nancymaae, assembly GCF_030222135.1. Lineage (NCBI taxonomy): Eukaryota > Metazoa > Chordata > Mammalia > Primates > Aotidae > Aotus > Aotus nancymaae. The sequence continues at coordinate 51,973,860 of NW_026988425.1, read as the reverse complement.
TATTTTCTTAAAGGAATACCCAAATAAACCCCAAAATGTAGTAATACTGTTTTAAACTGTAGTACACTTCCAGGCAGATCAGGCTAAATTCTCTTGTATATGAGAGTCTACTTAGAGAGCACAGAGGCACAGTAGCCAAACCACATGGTTCAAATCACAGTTCACTGCTTTCTATCTGAGCAGCCTTGGAAAAATACTTAAGTATTTAATCCCTCTGGGGTTTAATTTTCTCATCTATAAAATAGAAAGTGATAGTACATTACCTCATGGATGTGATACGCACATTAACGTTAATAATACATATAAATCACTGAGAAGAGTGCCTGGGTACATAGCGAGCATGGAAGTAAACTTAGTTGTTATTACTGTTACTATTGCTATTTGATTCCAGAGTATCCTATGTATTTCTTTTCTGGATATTCATCACACTTTTAAGTACATGTCTCATATCTGTCTTCACTTCCAGATGGCAGTCTTCATGAGTTCAAAGACATTCCTTCCCAACTCATAGTAGATGCTCAGGAAACAGTCTCTTAATTGTTGTCCATCCTGACTGCAGAGTCATCAAACAATGTCATGCAATGTGAAAGCTTGAAGGAAGAGAAAGTGAATGAGGTGCAAATAGACAGATAAGTAGGTAAATGGATATAGAGATACAGAAATATAGTCAGATAAGTACAAAGGTCAAATGAGAACAAATTTTTTAATTAAAAAATAAAAATTATATATATTTATATATACAACATGATGTTTTGAAATACACATACATTGTGAAATGGCTATATCGAGCTAATCACATATGCATTACCTCACGTACCTATCATTTTTTGTGGTGCGCACACTTAAAATTGATTCTCTTATTAATTTTCAAGTGTGTAATACATTGTTATTAACTATAATCTTTATGTTGTAGATCTCTTGAATTTATTCTTTTTAAAATTTTGTTTCCCAGCCATTTATATATGACATTCTATCTCTGCTCTTATCTAAACTCTGTTTCTCTTCATGTGTTACATAATCCTGAAAGGGAATATATTTTTTCTGAAATTAACAATTTAAAAGTTCAGCCATAGGACACTGCCCTTTCAAACACTGGTAATGAAGAATGGCAGAAAGAATTCTGGATGTAATTCAGCTACAGCTTTCTGGTAAAACTGGCATGAGTGATGCACAGGAGATGAACCCATATTATATTGAAATGGCATCAATATTCCAGTTTCTTGCCAAATGCTTTGAATAGCTGATTGTGCTTCATGTACAAATGTACACTTGGGCTCTGTGAATCCCAGGCACAGATGTCTGTAAAGCCACATATATTTCTGCCATAAAGGCAACTTTAAAAAGTGCTGTACTCGTATCCAGACCTCCAGTCAAGGAAGTTGTTAAATCCATTTTTTTCCTTTTTTCCTGTAAGTTGCCTTTGCCTTTGAAATTCTGCTAAGCAGTTGTCCCACAGGGTGGAGGTGGAATTAGCAGCTGCAGCATTTCTTGAGCCACCGTCATCTGTTTGGTATGTGGCTTCCTTTCACTCTCATGTTGGGGAAGATCCCACCCATCCTTTGCATTCCTCCTGAGCAAGTTGTGTCAAGGAAAGGCGAGAGAGGAAGCGATTCCCATACTCTAGGGTGTCATCAAAAAGGCAGGTTTTAATTAGTTTCTCAGGATGTTCTCAGTTTCTGCACAGAGTAGCCCTTCCCTTCTTTGGCATTAAAGCACTTGGATTCTTCAAGAAACACACGGTTTTGCTCTGTTAGGCACTAAGCTCTGTGTATTCAAAGTAACAAGGAGTCATGAACCCTGTCTTTCCTAGCACTTACCATGGTCATAATCTTATATTTATTTGTATAATTAGTTGAGCCATGGCTGTCTCTCCACTATGCTCAGGATTCTATGAAGGCGGTGACATGTCTAATTTTGCTATCCATGATATCTGCAGGCACTCAATAAATGGTTTCAAGATAAAATTATGAACATATAACTGAAAAAACTTCTGCTACAGCAAACAAAATAGCACCTGATGCATAAGTGGCCCTTAGAGATTGCTTCTGCCTGAGGTTCCTAGAAGAAGAAATGATGATGATATAGTATTTTCTAGGTACCAGACACTATTCTAAGTGCATCACATTGATGCACTAATTAATTTTATCTATTACCTTAACCCTCATAAAACACTATGATCTAGATTCTGCCATAATTCCCATTTTATAGATAAGAGATATGAGATATAGAGGGAGCGGTTTAGTGAAATATCTCAACATCACATAGCAAGTAGATAATGGGAGACTCTGGAGTGGAGCACAGCCCAATTAGCTCTGGAGACTGTGTCCCAGTCCACGATGTGATTCTGCCTCTTGGGATGCAAATTGAGAAAGTGCTTTGGATTCACAGAGTATAAATGGCAGAAGTGATAGTAGTCCTAGCTGGCAAAAAAAACAAAAACAGACTCAAGTTTGGACAGACGTGGATAAGTTCATAAACCAACTTTGATAGTTAGAGAGATACACATACACTTTTCAGATTTCATAAAACATCTTTGATTGTTAAAGAGATACAGACATACACTTCACATTTAACAAGATCAAGGACTTGTGTTGTCAGTGAAAATAATAAATACAGGCAAAAATTATCTCTTGAATGCTTTTAGTGTCAAATATACTCATGCCCATGTGAAAAATCTTACTTTTTTTTCCTAAAATATCACCTTAAGGGTTTTTGTCAATTGAAAATTCATATTATTGCCCACTCCTCTCCAGTGACGTCATAGAATACTGTCAAATTCAAACTGGCTGAAGAATAGAGGGTTCTGTCCCTTAAAATAAGATTTCTGTATGAAAAATGTTCCTACAGAACTGAAAGACATGTAGTTCAATGCCAAATGGCATTTCAGACACAAAGAAATGGATAAGAAAACATTTCTCTTTTCTCTGAATTCCCATTGCACATTGGGCCATTTTTCTTTTCCTTGACATTTAATATATTGTATTCTTATGTCTGTACACAAGTTTTACCTCCTCACAAAAACTATAATCTCTTTAAAATGGGAACTGTGCCTTACAGTAAAAGGCAGTGTGCTGGAAACAAACTAACAAGATTTTTATTAGTAAGTGGAATTACCACTACTATTTGTACAACCTTGGGCAAGTTAACTTCTCCTAGTCTCGATTTATTCCTCTATAAAAAAAGATTAATAATGATATGCAGTATTATTAGCTAGAATTTCAAAAGAGTATTTGGGACTGGCATTAAACATGGAAGATTGAAATATATGTGCTTTACTCCAGTAACACATTAAAATTTCAGTAAATAAATTAAAACTTTTTAAACCCATAGGGCAAAGAAAGCAAAGGAAAAGATAAAAGAGAAAACAATATTATATATATATATATAAATATATATTATATATATATATATATATATATATATGGAAAGCAATGGACTGACTTGAAGTAACTGATTTGACAAACATTGAATTTCTTGCAGTGCATGAAGTCATTAAGTCTTATTTGCACTTCAGAATCTCAGAAGGCTCAGGAGTCTAGGCAGGAGGTGGCTTGAAAGTAGGGTGTTGATAGTGATAAAAAGATGAGGGCCGATTCAAAGTCTTTGTAAGGAGCAGTGAAAACCTTGCATCTCTTCCCTTCCTGCACAACCGAATGTCTGTATGTCTTCACTGTGCATAATATTTATATAAACATAGCAATGTATACACTGCATAGTGATCTAATAAAAATTATAATGTTCATGGTCTTAGGAAACAGAGAAGTGGAAGTGTGTGCTAGGGTGAGGGGAGATATTTAAGGAAGCTAAACCAATGCCTTCCATTGTAGGATGTTTATAGGCAATATTTAAAATCAACAAACTAATAAATAGCAGAATAGCATATTATGTAACCCTGAAGGCAAATACCAGAAGAAATGGCTAAAAGGAATAAAAGTGGTTTCCTTTAGGTGATGAGAGGTGAGAAGGGCTGTGGAAGACAGAGTTGATGGTTTATATTACAAGCCTTGAAGAAGATTTGAATTTGATATCCATGTATATTTTTAATGATAAAAAATAGTTTTTAAATGAATGCTGGACTACAGAAGGCAGTCAATAAACATCAACAGTAGCTCCCTTTAATTCCTGTTCATTTTGCTTTTCCCCACATATTTATTTATATTCATGTTTATGGCACTGCAGGTTCTCATTAAATGTCTGCTGAATGACTAAGCGAATAACTCATCAAGGTTTACAGATTGAATCACCAACAAAATCATCAGAAGAGAAAAAAGAAGAGACATATTTATTGCCTTCTATTTTATAATGGGACTGTCACCCATGAATAAAGTCTTGACCAATTTATGGTCAGTCTTTTTGGCATTTTTTTATGGGAGGGACAGGGAGAAGCTGCTATAAATGTAAAATCAAGTAATTGTTCCAAAGGTGTGTCCTGTGAAATATGAGAATTATGTTCAACTTGAAAAACTCCCTTAAAATACTATTAGCTACCTAAATATGACAGGTAAATTAATCTGACAGCATCAGCTCTTAAAATGACCTTTGCCATCACCACCGTTAGAGGTGTCCACGTTTCTCTGCACCCTCCCCACTTCCACAAGCATGGTGGTGATTGATTTATTATTTGCATTGATCAGGAGACAAGACCCCTGACTCTAGGCATCTTTACTCTTGGGGAGCATGGCATACCTCAGCACACACACTCAGACTTCACAGAGCATGAACAAGCAACTATCACTTTCAAGGACAAATTTCACATTTTGGTTTTGTATTTATTATTCTGTCCAGAGAGACTCTGCTGTGTACAATTGTCCTCTCCTCCAGCTCTCTCCTCCAGCCTCCTTTTGTTAGGATTAATGAATAAAGAGATTAGGGTAGGAAGAGAGAAACACAACCACGTGGACAAGTTCTATTTCCTCCATTTGTCTGCCCTGCTGGTTCATTCATTTAGTGACCCCGGCCTGCCATGGCCACAACTCCTTCACTGAAGCACAGATAGTTAGTCTGGACCTCAACCAAGGAAGAAACAACACAGGTCTATCACTTTGTTTGCCTGTTTGTTTGTTTGAGACAGAATCTCTCTCTAGTCTCTGAACCCAGGCTAGAGTGCAGTGGCATGATCTCGACTCACTATAACCTCTACCTCCTAGGTTCAAGCAAGTCTCATGCCTCAGCCTCTGGAGTAGCTGGGATTATAGGCACACACCACCATGCCCAGCTATTTTGTTGTTGTTGTTAATTTTCAACAGAGACAGGGTTTTACCATGTTGGCCAAGCTGGTCTCGAACTCTTGGCCTGAAGTTATCCACCTGCCTCAACCTCCCACAGTGCAGGCGTGAGCCACCAAGGCTAGCCCTTGCTTATTTGTTGAAATGCATGAAGGGAGAACAACACAAGAAGACAAAACAGCTTTTCTTTTCTAAAACAGTTGCTTCTCAAAAATCCAGATGACATGCACTTTTGAAGAATATTTTTTAAATTATATTTCCAATAGTAACTACAAGTTAAACTCTGTCCCAACAACCACACATGCTGTTCAGCTGGTGACTTATGATTAACAGTCCCCTCTGAAATACAAAACCCAGTCAAATAGCAACAATTCAGATTAAACACAAGCCAAATCAGCAGATGCCTGGTACCATGTACTGAATGCCAGCAAAGGAGGCTCTGTTGGAATGCAGGAGGGAGGGAATTCCAGAGACACTGAGTCAGCCTGGAAACCATCTTAATACTGCCAGGCATGGGGAGGGACATGGGAAAAGTCCCAGGTGAAGAGTTCAAATTTTGCTGAATTGTTTTCTTACTCAAAACCTACAATGATATAAGTTTTCTAACCATGAGATAATTATCTGAGAGCTGAGTTTTAACTGTTTTATATGAATCAAACATCAAAAGAGGATAAGAATGGAATCCCAAAGGAAAAGAGAACATTTGCAATTTCAAGAAAATGTCCATAAATGGGTACTATGAATTAGAATAAGCCAATTTTGCTGTTTGTAATTATTAAGTTCTTTGGGGTAGATATGTCCTATTGTCAGAGATGTGAGTGTTCTTGGTCACCTTTCTACAGCTTTGCTACCAAGTATGATATCAAGTCTCAAACTGAATTCTGCTACAACTACAAACATTTATAATTAAGCAGGCAGAGAAAGTAACACAACATACAACTGATACTGCATGTTCTCTGGCTCCCTCTGACAATTTAGGTGATTGGACTACATCCTGCATGAAAGTTCTCTCAAAGCAGATGCAAAAGTATTTCAGAGGCAAGGTGTAGCCAAATCCAGGCAAACCAGTGCTCTGAGTCAGCAGACCAGTGGGAGACTGTCAGCATTAGGCCTGGGCATCATGCTGAAGTATACAGACCACAGAGCTTCCCACACTTTTATGCCTCATCTGGCAAGGCTGAGGAGGATCATGTTTTTAATATTTGCAGTCAGTGCACATATCCAAAGACACTAATTTGATAAATGAAAACGTATTTCTAATATTTGCTCTGCCACTTTACAAACGTTGACTTCATCAGGCAGCTAAATTTCTTGCAATAGCGAACTTTAAAACAGGAACTTTTAATTAGACGCTAACTGGGTTGAAGTTTGTGCCCTAAAAATTCACGTCCACGAGGAACTTGTGAACATGACCCAATCTGGAAACAGGATTTTTGCAGATGTAATCAAGATAGGGTCATACTGAATTAGAGTGGGCCCTAATCCAATGACTGGTGTTCTTACAAGAAGAGGAAAGTTTGGACACAGAAACATACAGAGACCACCCCATGAAGACGGAGGCAGGGACCGAAGTGATGCATCTACAAGCCAAGGAACGTTGAGGATTGCTGGCAACCAACCGAAAGTAGGAGAGGGGCATGGAATAGATTTTCCCTCTGATGCTCCAGAAGGAACCAATCCTGCAAACACCTTAATTTTGGACCTCCAGCCTCCAAAACTGTGAGAAAATAAGTTTCAGTTGTTTTAAGCCAAATACTCTGTGTGAATTTGTTACAACAGCCCTAGGAAACTAATATACCATGGAAATGTATTTCCATCTAGGGCAATTAACCACCCCACGGAATAGTATGAAAGAACTGCCTCCCACCACCAACCACGTGCATCTCACAATGTTAACACTGAAGTATGTATAGGTAAATTACAGACAACATGACAATATTCTACATATAGCATTTCCATATATATATTGTTAACAGCTATACAAAGAAGCTAAGTACACACATAAGATGTAGATTGCCTTTACATCCTTGAGCTGGCATATCCATTCCAGCTTTCACACAATAGAAGATAGAGTGCTTTCTATTTTTTCTTTTCCAAAGAGTTTTGGAGGCTTTCTAGGTCATGGCTCCTTCACAGATATAGTTTGCCAAAGTCTAATATATAAAGTATGACCTCACTTGACCAAAAGTTTTATTATGAAATCCTTTTTGATGTTGTTTGATTTTATAAAATCCTTTATGATTTTGTTTTATTGCAGAAACACCAAAAAAGTAAAAAATAAAAGAGCAGCATTTTGTGGACAGAAAATGAAAAACACAATTTGTCATAATTTATTCAGAATATTTGCAGTTTCTCAACCCATACACTTTTTACTTAAATCCTAATATTTTTGTGTCTGTTGAATCTTTGGTGTTAAATCATCCTAAGTGTAAACTGCGGTTTTGAAACTTCTTGCCTGTGTGACCTGAAAAAAGCCTCTATTTAATATTTATGCAACAATAACAAGACGCATCTTAGAAGCTTGTAATGAGGATTCAGTGAGACCACGTATGTGAAATCCCAAATGCAGTGCACACTGCCAGATAAATGTTTTTGCTTTTTTCCTCCATTGACAAATGTTTTGCTTTTTTTTTTGAGATCTCATTTTTTAAAATATGAATGTCACCATTTTCTGTTGTGGGACCCAGGACAAGCAAAGGCACAAGTGACAGTCATAGATGCACTCTCTGTCTCTTCCAGGTTTGCCTGTAGACTCCAGAATACTGTGGATCATTCCTGGGCAAGCCCAAGCCTGGGAACTATCAGGTCCCTGCAGAGAGGAGAGTCCGTGTACCTTTGCTCCAGGCACCTTCCCCCGCAGAGTGACAATGGCTGGAATAACATTCAGTTGAAACACCTTCCAGACAAGCCAAGTTCCACCCCTTACGCTAGGGAATGAAAGCAACCTCCACTTTTAGGACTAAAACTAGAAAAATCTGCATGCACTCAAAAATGGGGCTCCATCATGTAAGTTAATGACCACAGCATTATCCTGCTTCAGCTGAAAGCACTGACCCCGAAGCCAGAGAGAATGGGTTCCAATCCAGACACCACCTCTTACTACTTGTGTTATATTGGAAACTGACTTAAAGTTCCTCAGCCTCAACTTCTCACTTGGAAAAACAGAGCTATCATTTGTACTGTTGTTGACTTGCAGTGAGGATTAAATAAGATAATGTGCATAAAATACTTTGATAGTGCCTGACTCATAATCGGCCTTCAACACACAATAGTCTCCCCAGTCTTAAATAGATTTTATTCAATGTGACTTCCTCCACCTCTACTCTCATAGATATCTCATTCTTTACTCAGAAGCTGACTTGCCACAACTCTGTGATTTTTATTTGTCCCCTCATGCTTGGTGAACTCTTCCTACGCTATTTCTCCAGGTCTTCCTTTTCATGGTAACCAAGGCATTGGTGACCAGGTAACTAAAAACATGGTAACCAGGTTTTTGAGGTTTCCTTTGTTCCAAAAGCTGCATAAATGCTCTCAGATTCTTACTGTAACTCTCCAATAGAGGTAATGTTGTCCCTCATTTAGAGAAAAAGAAATCTAGCCTGAGAAAGATTAAACTTTCCAAGATGAAAAGTGAGGGAGTCAAGATTGGAACCAGGTGTGCCTAACACTGCAGCCTCTACACCACATCAGCCATGTTGCTATTAATATCATGTCATATTTCATGTATGTAAGCCATATGCCAATGGATAACACATAGTCCATAGTAAATATTAATGACTATTATAAATAGATGATTAGCAATTGATTAGATGATTAATTAATGCAAGTGTTCTTTTAACCCATGGACATTTTCAGGCCAAAAAAAAAAAAAAAAAAAGTAAAGCAAAGAAAAATTTACTTTATATTTATTCAGGAAAGGGGATTTTCAAAAGGTTATAGATAAAGCCAGAATCCAGGCATGTTTTTAATAAAACCAGATGGTTGAGAAATAACTGGGAAGAGGACATGGGTCCATTCCAGAAGTACAGCTGGGCTCCTCCTCAGCATAATCTCCAAAAGAGGCAAATTTCAATGATGTTTTTAAAGGTAGTATGTTGATGTGCTGGGATGATAGTTGTTAGGGCTATGATGAAGCAACATTAAAAGCAGAAGGGTGAAAACAACACCATGAGCCATGGAGAGATGGTAATCAAGAGACAGCCCATTTTTATGCACTTGCTCATTGCACCCGCCAACAGTGAAGGCCCCACCCCACCCTCACTAACTCAGTGTTAGAATCCAGCTACATCACAGCCTTAAGTTAGAATAGCAAGAAAATATTTCTGAAGAAATAGAATACTCTATTTCTTCCTTTCCAAAGAAGAAATATCATCAATTCTAGTTATAATGAAAAATTTTTTATTATCCATTAATTTCAACAAGATTACCCTGAACTGATTTTCTCATTTGTTTAAAATGGCTTTATTTCCTAATTCAAGCAGAGAGTGCTCATTTTTTCCTAGCCAGTTTAAGATCAAGTGGCCAGCAATGGAGGAAAGCAAGACCTTTGTTTCAGAGCTTATGAAGAAGGAGCAGCGAGTGAGCGCCCAGGACTCCTACCATCTCAATGGTAACAAGCCCAGGGCTGTGTCCATGCCCGTGTGATGTGGAATTACCCTGATAAAAATCTTACCACTGATTTCCTGAGAATGGAAACATGAGATATACTGTGTTTTCTGGCAGAGCTACTGCTGCTGAGTGGTCCAAGGTGGTTGTTATTGTTTCATTTTGTTTTGTTTCCCTGCAGGAGAAGGTGAACGCATGTTTTGGCATCACATCTGGCATCCAGCCCTCATCAAGGGAAAGGCTTCTGACTCCTGCCAGCAAACGACTTAGTTGCTTTCAAGTGCATTTTATTCATCTGGATAGTCATGCATCCAAAACAAGCAGAGAAGAGGCTTCCCCAACCCGGAGTTCCCACGCATGACCCTCAATATAATGTGTATTGATGACAGCCTGAAACAGGCTTGACTTCGGTCCTCAGGAGAACAATATGCAACTCTTTATAACAACTGGAGGTCCCCAGATTTCCGAAGTTCATAGATCCAATGTAGTGAAAGACAATTTCTGGTGAGCATTGATATTAAAAATGAGAAAAAGAATTGCAAAAACCTCTTGACTGACTGTTATTACTTCATAAAATAAGGATATTTTAACAACAAAAAAGGAAGAAGATATAACCATACAATGAGAGATAGTCTTTAAAAATACTAATTTAGTGCTATGCCAAAAACAAACAAAAAAAGTGTTCTAATTATCCTTACAAAACTGAAAACCTTGAAAACGCTGAGTGCTGTTTCCCCTATTTTGGGAAATTCTTACCTGTGATTCAATGAATGATCCTGGATGAGGGTACAGCATCCATGTAACACATTTAAGGTATACATATAAAAGTTTTGTTATGGAATTCATAAAAGTGTACATTGGGTTAAAAAATTTAATGAAATCCTGGAGACAGATTTATCTTCTAAAGGCTGAGCACACTGTGGAGCCCCAGCTGCCTCATGGTGCTATCCTTGATCCCTCCAGTCACGGCGCTCACTCCTGCCTCTGAAATCTCTCCTATGGAGCCATGATTAGCCACACCACCTGGCGTTGGATTCCACAGCACCCCATACTATTTCTGATACGGATGGCTCACAGCACTTATCACACCTATGTAATGCTATGAGTGTAAAAAAGGCATCCCATACATATTTTCTGGATGAGTAGAATTTCTGGGTTACTTCCCTGTCCAAGGGCAAGAAAGTCCCTGGGGAAATTTGAAGCTGAAAATTAAATATGGTAGCCTCTGTAGTAAGATTAGGAATCACAAATATCTACATAATTAGGATGATAAGATGAATACAGAAAATTTATAAACATGTGAATTTAAGAAAAATGAGTCATCCAAAAAAAAAAGTCTGGAAACAAAAACTAGGCCTTCCAGGTACTGTGTCTTTTCATCAGCCAGGCTTCCATCATGGCTTCACTTAGAACAGCTTTGCCTTCCTTCCTTTAGGGTCCAACTTGTATTCTCTGAAGTCTTTTCGACTATCTCAGCCTTCAGTGATTTGTCCGTCCTCCGAATTGATGAAACTTTTATTATCTCTTCTTTGCTCCCCTAAATTAAGAGTTTAAGCTTATTATAGACACAAAAAGAACTAAATAATAGACCTTTTTTTCTTCCTACTTCCATTTTTTAGTACACTTGGCAAGATATTTCCATAGCCACCTTCCACATACCGGAAAACTCCTACTCATTCCTCATGTTCAGATCAGCCCAATTGCTTTTTCTCTGCTTTCACACCTGCCTGGACTCTCTTCACTTCTCCCCTCAACTAATTACTTCCTCCTCCATGGCCTTCATGTAAATTTTTCTCATTAAACAAAAGTAGCCATTATATTATTGTGAAATTGTTGAGACTAAAACTCAAGTGGGCCACTCACTCACACTGTCTGACATCCTCCTGGGTTGCTCAATCCAATTCACAACTTTGTTGTGAGCACTCTCTGCTTGAATTAGGAAATAAAGCCAAAATTTTTAGTTACACCTTTTCCTCTCCCTTCAAACCTCTGAAACAGTTTTGTTCCTCCTGGTATTTAGCATATGAACTTGTCTGTTACTTTAAAGGGTTCTCAGCCTTTAGAAGATAAATCTGTCTCCAGGATTTCATTAAAATATTTTAACCCAAACTTATACTTTTATGAATTTCATAACAAAACTTCCATATGTATACCTTAAATGTGTTACATGGATGCTGTACTGTATTCATCTGTTTTCCTGCTGCTAATAAAGACATACTCAAAACTGGGCAATTTACAAAAGAGAAAGCTTTTATTGGACTTACAGTTCCATACGGCTGGGGAGGCCTCACAATCATGGCAGAAGGCAAGGAGGGGCAAGTCACATCTTATATGGATGGCAGCAGACAGAAAGTAAAAAAAAAAAGAGAGACAGAGAGCTTGTACAGAGAAACTCCCCCTTATAATATCATCAGATCTCGTGAGACTTATTTGCTATCACAAGAACAGCACAGGAAAGACCTGCCTCCATGATTCAATTAACTCCCACTGGGTCCCTCCATAACATGTGGGAATTCAAGATGAGATTTCAATGGGGACACACTCAAACCATAACATGTACCCTCATCTAGGATTATTCATTAAATCATAGTAAAGAACTTCTCAGAATACAGGAAACAGAGATCCTATAATTATCTGATGAGAATCCCAAATATTAAATATTTCCCTAACATTAAATACTCAAAACAACCCACACTGAAGCATCACTGCCCTCTTGCCTTCTTGTTACAGTGGAAGACATACCTCTTCCTCTATCTAAAACCAATCCCTTTGTATCCCATCATTTATCACCTTCCTATGAGCTGTATATGTTTAACATCGCTCCTTTTTTTGCCTTTTATATAGTCAAACTCTCAAGCAGATTCTATCATCTGGCTCTATTCTAGGCATCATTCTATCATCATGCATAAGTCTCTTCCACTTAAAAAAAAAAAAAAAAATCAGCTTCACTCAACCTTTCTTTTATTTGTTATTTATTTATTTATTTATTATACTTTAAGTTCTGGGGTACATGTACAGATTATGCAGGTTTGTTATATAGGTATACATGTGCCATGGTAGTGGTATGCTGCATCCATCACCCTGTCATCTACATTAGGTACTTCTCCCAATGCTATCCCTCCCCAATCCCCCCACTCCCTGCTATTCCTCCCCCAGCCCCCCAGGCCCCCGTGTGTGATGCTCCCCTCCCTGTGTCCATGTGTTCTCATTGTTCAACACCCACTTATGAATGAGAACATGTGGTGTTTGGTTTTCTGTTCTTGTGTCAGTTTGCTGAGAATGATGGTTTCCAGTTTCATCCATGTCCCTGCAAAGGACATTAACTCATCTCTTTTTATGGCTGCATCATATTCCATGGTGTATATACGCCACATTTTCTTTATCCAGTCTATCATTGATGGGCATTTGGATTGGTTCCAAGTCTTTGCTATTGTGAACAGTACTGCAATGAACATAGGTGTCCATGTGTCTTTATAATAAAATTATTTATAATCCTTTGGGTATATACCCAGAAATGGGATTGCTGGGTCAAATGGTATTTCTGGTTCTAGATCCATGAGGAATCGCCACACTGTCTTCCACAATGGTTGAACTAATTTACACTCCCACCAATAGTGTAAAAGCATTCCTATTACTCCACATCTTCTCCAGCATCTGTTGTCTCCTGATTTTTTAATGATCGCCATTCTAACTGGCGTGAGGAGATATCTCAATGTGGTTTTGATTTACATTTCTCTAATGACCAGTGATGATGAGCTTTTCTTCATATGTTTGTTTACTGTCTAAACGTCCTCTTTTGAAAAGTGTCTGTTCATATCCTTTTCCCACTTTTTGTTGGGGTTTTTTTTTTGTAAATTTGTTAAGTTCCCCATAGATTCTGGATATTAGCCCTTTGTCAGATAGGTAGATTGCAAAAATTTTTTCCCATTCTCTCGGTTGCTGGTTCACCCTATTGATAGTTTCTTTTGCTGTGCAGATGCTCTTAAGTTTAATTAGATCCCATTTGTCTATTTTGGCTTTTGTTGCCATTGCTTTTGGTGTTTAGTCATGAAGTCCTTGCCCATGCCTATGTCCTGGATGGTACTGCCTAGGTTTTCTTCTAGAGTTTTTATGGTGTTAGTCCTCAGGTTTAAATCTTCAATCCATCTAGAGTTAATTTTTGTATAAAGTGTAAGGAAAGGATCCAGTTTCAGTTTTCTACATATGGCTAGCCAGTTTTCCCAACACCATATATTAAACAGGGAATCCTTTCCCCTTTGCTTGTTTTTATCAGGTTTGTCAAAGATCAGATGGTTATAGTTGTGTGGTGTTCCTTCTGAGGCCTCTGTTCTGTTCCATTGGCCTACATCTCTGTTTTGGTACCAGTACCATGCTGTTTTGATTATAGTAGCCTTGTCATATAAGTTTGAAGTCAGGTAGTGTGATGCCTCAAGCTTTGTGTCTTGTTTTTCCTTTTTTTTCTTAGGATTGTCTTGGCTATGTGGGCTCATTTTTGGTTCCATATGAAGTTTAAGTTGGTTTTCTCCAGTTCTGTGAAGAAAGTCATTGGTAGCTTGACGGGGATAGCACTGAATCTATAAATTACTTTGGGTAGTATGGCCATTTTCATAATATCGATTCTTCCTAACCATGAGCATGGAATGTTTTTCCATCTGTTTGTGTCCTCTTTTATTTCCTTGAGCAGTGGTTTGTAGTTCTCCTTGAAGAGGTCCTTTACATCCCTTGTTTGTTGTATTCCTAGGTATTTTATTCTCTTTGTAGTAATTGTGAATGGAAATTGACTCAAGATTTTGCTCTCTGTTTGTCTATTATTCAACCTTTCATCCTTTCATTCCTACCCCCAGCTCCTCAGAACTTTCACAGCTAAACTTCTGCAAGCTTGCCTACACCTGCTGTTGCTGTTCTCTCACTTCCCACAACTCTAATCCATTTCAATCTAACAATCTAAAGACATATAGGCGTTTCTCTATACCTATTTGCCATCAACTTTTACAATGTATCCTCTTCCTGGGATGGCAAGATTTAGCATATAAAAATACAGAATGCCCAGTTAAATTTGAATTTTAGATAAGAAAATATTTTTAGCAGATTTCTAGATGTAATATGGGACACACATACTAAGGGTATTTGTTGTTTTCTGAAATTAAAATGTAACTAGCCATCTTGTATTTTATCCAGCAATCTTACCGCTACCATGTACTAGAATTTAGCTATCTGGATTTCTTCAGGTTTCTTCTGTTTGAAATGTTTTTTATTGCCACAGGGCTTTTACTGTTGCTCATTATATTAGTTTCCTAGGGCTGTTGTAACAAAGAACCACAAACTAGGTGGCTTAACATGATACAAATTTGTTGTCTCACAGAATTAAAGGCTAGAAATCCAACGTCAAGGTGATGGCAGGGCTATACTCTGGGTCTTTGGGAAAGGATCTTTCCTTTTCTCTTCTAATCTCTGCAGCCCAGGTGTTCCTTGGCTTGCAGTAGCTTAACTCCATTCTCTGGCTCAGTCTTCATATGGCAATCTTCCCCATCTGTGTCTTCTCTTCTACACAGAAGGACACTAGTCATATTGAAATAAGGGCCCATCCTACTTCAGTATGACTTTATCTTAACTAATTACATCTGCATTGATCTTTCCAAATATGATCACATTCTGAGGTACTGGGGGTTAGGACTTGAACATATATTTTGGGAGAACACGAGCCCATCCACAATACTGGTTCTTTTGCTTGGAATGTGCTGTTTTCTCCTTTTTTCCTAGATACTCCTACTCATATCTACCCACTCTTTATAATTTCAACATAATTAGCTCCTTTCTCACTTTCTTGACCAAATCCTATCCCACACTTTTGCACTTATATAGAACCATATACTTCTCATTGTGCGTTTGGATTCCATGTGATGATTCTATAGGCACTTCCTTGATAATTTGATGAGTGTCTATGCTGCCCACTGGACTGTATACTCCATGAAGGGAGGAACCAGACCTGTTTGGTTCATTAATACATCCTTACTTCTGAGCAGAATGCCTTAGTAGATGCTTAATAAAAACTTGTCTATAAGTGAAGAAATCAGTGGATGAATTTTTTTACAGTGTGAGTAGTTAGAGGAAAAAACATAATCTTTATATCCTCAAAGCCTGGCACAAGCCTGGAAGAAAATCAGTATTCAATAAGAAATGTCTTAGTAAGTAATTAGTTGCTTCTATCCCACTCGTGTGTGTGTGTGTGTGTGTGCACATGTGTGTGTGTTTTCCTAAAAAGAATATTAGGAAGACAATTACCCAGCAATACAGAGATGTGTGTTTGTTTATTAAATATGTAAAACCCTAAATTCATTTTCTTCTAAATTTCTTAGATCTATATCTTGTCCCAGAAAGATCATGTTTGACTTGTGTTTGATTAGTAAAGGTAAAAGCTGAATCAATTCCAAACATTTAGGGGGAAAGTTACTCCCCAAATTTAGTTAAAACATGTTTATTGAGATTTTTAACATATCTTTAATTTTATAGGATAAATTCTACGTATATGTCTTTGAAATGGCAAAGTATAAAAATGTCTCTAAATACTTAGGTTTTCAAATTTACTCTTATAAGCCATGAAATGACAAAAACAGTGTCGGAATACCGAAGAGTACTTTTGAGATGTTTTTAGGATTACATGGGTGCTTAAAATATAAGGAGTACTAGGAACTGTAATTTTTTGATATTGAACTTCAAAACAAAGCTTATTCATTGTTTCCATCCTCCTTTGTTAACTTCTTGGAAGAGGTAATGCATCTCTATATCTCAGTCAGTGGAATCTTTTAGCCATATTTTTTAATGATGATGAACAAAAGGATTTTGCCAAAGTCTGTGTAGAGATAAAGGAACATTTATTGAAAACACATCTGCTTTGAGATTTTATTAGTTTGATTTGGGTTTAGCCTCCACAGGTCCTTATGTTCATTAGGAATCTATCTTTGATTGCTTTTGGGGTGACATAGAATTGAATTAAACCAAAATAGTGTCTTCTAAAAATTTAACTGCTTTGGTAAATTTGTGTAAAAAGCTAAACTTGTTAACATTTAGGGGATATGGCTTGGCTGTGCCTCCACCCAAATCTCGTCTTGAATTATAGTTCCCATAATCCCCACGTGTCATGGGAGGGAACTCCTGGGAGGAGAATAGATTATGGGAGCAGTCTCCCCATGCTGTTCTCATGATAGTGAGTGAGTTCTCATGAGATCTAACAGTTTTATAAGGGGCCTCTCCCTTTAGTCAGCACTCATTCTCTCTCCTGCCACCCTATGAAGAGGTTCCTTCTGCCATGATTATAAGTTTCCTGAGGTCTCCACAGCCATGCAAAACTGTAAGTCAATTAAATCTCTTTTCTTTATAAATTACTCAGTCTCAGGTACGTCCTTATAGCAACATAAGAACAAACTAATATATTAGGTGAGCAAAGGATATAATCAATTTTGGCAAATAGATTTTTAATATTTCTCATGTAGTCTAAATCTCATTATGCCCAGAGTTACTGGTTTTAATTATGTTCAATAGACACTTGACATAGTCGTACTGTGTGCAACAGCATGTTATTGCATGCTTTGTAATTTAATAGGGAAGTAAATTTTAAGTGGACTTTCTTAAGCAAGTATTTACTCTTCCAATGGAATTAGCCTGATCATTTTTATTCCCATAGAAGTATTACATATTATATACAATTAGTCAAGGTTTATTTAAAATGACTTTACTTGAAGAATACTCTAGGATTTGCTTTTGTTATTTGGCTCTCTAAATAATATCTATGTTTTAAAAGAAATCTCATTGTTTTGTACTTTCTTATAACTAATCTAGCTCATCTAATTTATATACATTTCAGTAAATTCCAGTAGTATTATACATATTTATAGACAAAGTAAGTTTCTTCAACTCTATTTTTTTGTTTTTAAACAAGGTGTTTTAATGTAAAGGCATTTAAAAGTGTTTATATACATCAAATGAAGAAGAAATGATTCAAGCTCTATTAATGTAAAGCAAGGGAAGACACAAATTTGCAATGAGTTTTTTTGACTTCCAAATTAAAATGCTCTTTTAATCTTAAATGTTGTTCTACTTATTTCTATGTTTGAATAAAAATACAATATTATTGAGTTAGAGAATGAAAAAGATTATGACTTTAGGCTAACCTCAAGGATGCAGGGATAGTTCTAAAGAGGTTTAGGAGTAGGTAAAGGCCAGGTGCAGGGACTCATACCTGTAATCCCAGTACTTTGGGAGGCCTAGGTGAGAGTATTTATTACTTGAGACCAGTAGTTTGAGACTAGTCTGAGCAACACGATGAAACCCCATCTCTACTAAAAATACCAAAAAAAAAAAAAAAATAGCCAGGTATGGTAGTGAGTGCTTGTAGTCCCAGCACCTTAGGAGACTGAGTGGGGAGGATTCCTTGAGCCAGAAGGCAGAGGTTTTAGTGAGCTGAGATCATGCCACTGTACTCCAGTCCGAGTGACAGAGCAAGACCCTGTCTGAAAACAAAACAAAACAAACAAACAAGAAATAGGTCAAGCTGTAAATTTGCTGTTCTAGATAATATGAAAAGCTACAAGTGGAGATAAGGAGCTGAATCGGTATTCTTCAACCCTAACCTCTTGCCTGGGTGGAGACAAATGGCAACAAGCGGCCAGGCACAGTGGCTCATGACTATAATCCTAGCACTTTGGGAGGCCGAGGCATGTGGGTCACCTGAGGTCAGGAGTTCGAGACCAGCCTGGCCAACATGGCAAAACCCTGTCTCTACTAAAAATACAAAAATTTGCTGGCCATGGTGGCGCTTGCCTGTAATCCCAGCTACTTGGGAAGCTGAGGTGGGAGAATCGCTTGAACCCAGGAGGTGGAGATTGCAGTGAGCAGAGATTGCCCCACTGCACTCTAGCCTGGACAACAGAGTAAGACTTTGTCTTAAAAAAAAATGGCAACAAGCAACCCAATTATTATCCATTTACCAAAGTATAAACCCAATGTCACCCAGAATACTAATCTCATTCAATGTTTTATCAGCATCACAATACAATGGTTTTAAATTAAATTTAAAGGCAACAAGCATTCCTATTCATGAATACCATCACCAAGCTATGAAGCTAGATCTTCTTCAGATTGCTACAAAAGCCAAGATAAAAGCATAGATTAGGAACACCTGCAGTGATCCAGACAGTACCACCATTTCTCAACTCTCTTCAGATAGAACTCTGGAGAGGGCTTAGTGATTCTTCTCTTAAGGCTATTTAGATAATGCAAAAACATGGGCCTCAACATGGAGCATCTGAAGGTGGAATATATCCAAACAACAGGCAGAGTCCTGTCTAACACAGGATTAACAAACTCAATACAGACGTGGAGTTCTTCTGTAGAGTTGCAACAGACAAGCTGGCTAAGTGGTTGTTTGAGAGCGTTTTCTGAAATAGAAGATTCACTCATTCTTCTCTGGGCTCAGGGCAGAAGAATTTGAACACAAGTTTTACTAATAATGTTTCCATCTTGTTGAAAATATTGACCATTAAATGCTATGTATTAAAATTGTTATCAGAGAGTAAGATATAGATCAGGTCATCAAGTTTATGAGTCACAGGGTAAACAGAATAGGAAAGAAAGGATGAGAGACTAGGGAAGCACTATAGGAGGGGAAAGTGTGGGCTGTGCAGTCTAATGAATCTGTATCGGGATTCAACAACTTCCTAGCTGAATGGCCTAGAGCAAATTCCTTAACTAGCAAGTTTCCTTTCTACAGTGGTCAATGGAGGCAAGACACCTACTGTAAAGAGTAGTTATGCAGAACAAATGAGATAAATTATGTTTATTGGCTGGCATGCAGAGCCAGGGTCTACCCATGTGAAAAGGAATGTTGTTGAGGAAGCAAGCAAATACGTAGCGGTTGGATTAAATATTTATATAAGTTCCTGAATGTAGAAATAGTTGTAAAATAAACCATTTTGGCAGACTCACCAGCAACTGCTTTTCAACTTTAAAAATTACTCTTTGTCATGCAATGTACTAAAACTATTAGCAAGCCACACCCAACTGGCAGCTGCGGGGATGAGGAATTGGTAATATAGGTTTTTGGCTCCATGTTTTCTTCTTTAACCAGGTGTTTTGTTATTATTAACAAGACATTCTCCATATTTTTTTGTCTGTGCATTTATCAGTGTTGAACTGATACCAAATGGAGGGGAAGAATTTATAGGAGTATGGTTTCTCCCCATGCTCTGTCCTCTCCATGTCCACAGGCACCCAAATACATAGACACACACACGCCACACACAGAAACACTCCTCTCCCAGAGACACATATGCAATCATAGATACACATATATTTACACACACACCCTTTTGAGACTGTCTTGACCCACACCTAATCTCGCTTAAACTGTCAGGAGCTACAAAGGTTTCTAAACAATTTCCAAAAGAATATATATACTTGGCTGGGCAAGGTGGCTCACACCTGTAATCCCAGCATTTTGGGAGGCCGAGGTGGGCGGATCACAAGGTCAAGAGATCGAGACCATCCTGGCCAACATGGTGAAACCCCGTCTCCACTAAAAATACAAAAATTAGCTGGGCATGGTGGCGCACGCCTGTAGTCCCAGCTACTCGGGAGGCTGAGGCAGGAGAATTGCTTGAACCTGGGAGGTGGAGGTTGCAGTGAGCCGAGGTCACACCACTGCACTCCAGCCTGGCGCCTGGCAACGGAGGGAAACTCTGTCTCAAAAAAAAAAAAAAAAAAAGAATATATATATACTTAACTAAAAATTTATAGACTAAATTTTAAAAATTATTTATGATTTTTTTTTCAAAAACCAGCTATGCTTTTCTTTTTACTTGACATTAGGTTATGTTGCTTAAACAAATAGAAGATGTATCACAGGTATCATATCAGTTACTGGATTTAAATCTGGTCATTTTTTTAACTACTAAGACAGTTAACAGAGAGTGTTCTGTTCAAAATTGAATACTTAGCAATGAATTTTAATAAAATAATAGATTTATATCTGTATTCTTTGGTTGGGCAGTACAGGCTATTGTAAAGGGAAAAAAATGCAATCCTGAATTTCATCTATGACCTAAGACAGAGAAAATATGTCAGGGAAACAAACAAGACGGACTCCTCTCCTTATATAGGGAGTAGAAGCAATGGAATGAGGTGGAGATGATAGTAATTGAATGAACAAGGTACCGACAGAGTGACTCTCAGGCTAGTCATGCAGACCAGGCAGCAGCCCAATGATTAGAGAGCACCACCTTGAACCACAAAGCTTTCATATTTCCATAGTGAGAAAGAATCAATACGTTGGAACCGAACTTGAAAAGACTAGTATAAAAGTGCAGAAGTACAAGAGTTCACTCAAATGCATGTATTATATTTGATCCATGACTTTACAAACCTCTGAGAAAAGTCTCACCCCTGCATTTGGCAACCATTCTAAGTGCAGAGAAAGAAGAGATTGTTTAACATACATTTTGTAGGAAATATTGTTCTATTGATACATATTCATTTAAGCGATGCACAGAAACACCTCCCATTAGCTCTTATTCTGTGTTCTCTCAATTCAACAATAATTTCAGTTCATGAAGTGACCGTATTCCACAACACTGTGCATCCTGCCTTGCCTAGTGCATTGCTCTACACACAGCTGGTTATTTAATACCCAAAGGGGACATTTAGTTCACTTTCCTTCAGTACTTGAATTATGCTGAAGACTCCAGTATTAATGGTGAATACAGGAAAGACTTCAACTAGGAGTGATCATATAGACCAAGTAGCAGCTATGGTCCAAAATCAACATGTTGGGAGGATTAAATGAGATAATGTCTGTGAAAGTACTTGTAAATGGGAGCACACTAATAACTATTATGAAGACATGGTTGGTGAATTTAATAGATGCAAATGCAAATTTCTTGCATCCATGCTACAATACAGCCATTGTATGAGCAACAGATGAGAGAGACCTGTCTGGAGAGCATTTCAACAGAAACCAGGAGTTTGACTTGGCTGGTGAAAAGGTTTAGGTAATCTGTAATTATAGGTAGGTAGATCACATCTGGGCTATGGTGTTTATTTCGGGGAGACATGTTTTAAGAGTGTATGATCAAACTGAACCTCACTCCTAACTCTCATAGAAGAGAGTGTCCAAGTTAAAAAGAAGTTAAAAGACTTATCATATGGGGCATGGTTGAAAGAGAGAGAATTAACTAGCTGTCCTGAAACATTTCAAGAAAACAACTAGGATGAAGTACAAAACTACAAAACAAAATTGAGGTGGAAGTTACATAGTGGTAGAATGCAGCTCAATATAAGGAAAAACTTATCATGAGAACTCTGAAAATATGTAATAGATTGGCCCTCTCTTCCTTCATTTATTTTTCCTTCCTTCCTTCCTCCCTTGTTCCCTTCCTCCCTCTCTTCCTTCCTTCCCTTCCTTTCCTTCCTTCTTTCCTTTCATTCCTTTCTTCTTTCCCTTTCTTTCCTTCATGTCCTTCCTTCCTTCCTTCCTCCGTCTGTCCCTCCCCCTCCTATCCTCCTTCCTTTCTCCCTTCCTTTCTTACTTAGTTATTATAACACTGACCTTTTCCAAACAGCCTCTGAGTGTCTACCACATGGTGAAAGGTACTTCCTCAGCATGGCTGCCACATTCTGTAGTGTGTGTTCCTACCCACTGGCTATGGCTGACTGGAACAGGAATGGCCCTAGCCAATGAGCTGGCTAAGCCTGAAAAGGGGCCCTCTATTTAGGATAATGGTTAATGAAGCCAATCAGATTCTCTCTCTTTCTTTCTTTCTTTCTTTTTTTTTTTTTTGAGATGAAGTCTCTCTCTGTCACTCAGGCTAGAGTGCAGTGGCACAATCTCAGCTCACTGCAACCTTCACCTCCTGGGTTCAAGCGATTCTCCTGCCTCAGCCTCCCGAGTAGCTGGGATTACAGGCACCCACCACCACACCCAATTAATTTTTGTATTTTTCGTAGAAACAGAGTTTTATCATGTTGGCCAGGCTGGTCTTGAACTCCTGACCTCAATGATCCTCCCGTCTCAGCCTCTCAAAGTGCTGGGATTACAGGCATGAGCCACCATGACTGGCCAATCCTCTCTCTTTCAAAGTTGGATTTTTATAGGTATATAAAAGAATCTTCTAGTTGATAGCAACAGAAAAAGTAAAAGCAGAGAGAGCAAAAGCAAGATGAGAGAAAGATAAGGAGCAAGAGAAAACCTGCAGCAACAGAGAACTAGGCAGAGGTGAAGAGTCAGGATCAATGAAAGCAGGATTTAAGAAATGGTGTTTCAATCTTGTACTTAGACGACAAGTTAGTACTTATAAGGCTGTGCCCTGACTAGTATTCAAGGGTCTGATGTGGAGGCCCGTATCATCCATGGTTCAGCTGATAAGACCTTTTCTTTCTCTCTAGTTTCCTATGTGTTATAATACTTAGTTGCCATTATAGAGATAATAGGAGCATGTTTCACAGTAATCTTTCAACCTGAAGGAGCCTAGCACTATTACAGTATCATATAGTTAAAGAGAGAAAAAAAGGGGTATCACCAATGATTCTAGCTTAGAAATAAAGACTGTTACAATTGAGAGATATTATAAACCCTAAGGCAACCACTAAAATACAAAAATAACACTAGTATTAAAATACTAAAAATGCCACTAAAATACCATGAATACTATTAAAATATTAAAATCAGTTATTGCTAATAAGCCACAACATTTTAAAGAATGGAATCATAAAAAAAATCAGTTAATCTGAAAGAAGCCATTAAAAATAGAAAAAAGGAAAAAATCAGACAAACAGAACACAAATAACAAAATGATATACTTAATACTAATTATAGCAGTACTCAAATTTAATGTAAATACCCCAAATAAAACTCAGTATTAGATGAAAAAGCAAGACCAACTAAATTCTGCTACAGAAAACCAACTTTAAATGTAAAAACAAAAAAAAAGTTAATTATAAAAGAATGGAAAAGTGTATACCAAACTAACACCAATTTTTTAAAACATTCTGGAATGTCAGAATTAGGCAAAGCAGATATAAAAGCACAGATTATTACTAGAAATAATGGTTAATTCAAAATAATAAAGAGGTCAATTCATCAAGAGGATATAAGAATTCTAATCATTGGCTAGGCGCAGGGCCTCACACCTGTAATCCCAGCACTTTGGGAGGCCAAGGCAGGTGGATCACCTGAGGTCAGGAGTTCAAGACCAGCCTGACCAATATGGTGAAACCCCACCTTTAATAAAATATAAAAATTAGCTGGGCATGGTGGTGTGTGCCTTTAGTCCCAGTTACTCAGGAGGCTGAGACAGGAGAATTTCTTGAATCCAGGAGGCAGAGGTTGCAGTGAGCCAAGATCGCGCCACTGCACTCCAGCCTGGGCAACAGGACAAGACTCCATCTCAAAAAAAAAATAATAATAATTTTAATCATTTATGTACCTAATAATGGAGCTTCAAAATACATAAAGCAAAAGTTGATAAAAACGCAAAGAGAAATATCTAAATCTGCAATTATTGTTGGAGATTTTCATGCAGCTTTTTCAGTACTTGTCAGAACAAGTTGAGAAAAAGAAAGGATATAGAAAACTTGAACAACACTAACAACCAATTTGACCTAATTAATATTTATAGAATATTATACCCC
The DNA here is from genome assembly GCF_030222135.1 of Aotus nancymaae. Taxonomy (NCBI): domain Eukaryota; kingdom Metazoa; phylum Chordata; class Mammalia; order Primates; family Aotidae; genus Aotus; species Aotus nancymaae. Next base: position 51,949,351 of record NW_026988425.1, on the reverse strand, counting down.
AAAATGACAGAATACATATTCTTTTCAAGTACATATGGAGCATTTATTAAGATAGACATATTCTGGCTCATAAAATGTCTCCATGAATATATAAGTTTTCTATCATACTTTGAGAGCATCAAAGTATGCTCTCTGACTTCAGTGGAATTAAATTAGAAATCAGTAACAAAAATATATTTATAAAATCTCCAAATATGTGGAAATGTAATAACACAGTTATAAATCATCCATCAGTCAAAGAAGACATCAAAGTGAAAAATATAAAAACTTTGAACTCAATAAAATTTGAGCAAAATATTTAAAATTTTCTAAGATGCTGCTAGAGCAGTAGTTATAAGAAAACTTATAGCACTAAACACTTATATTAGAAAAGAGAAAAGTCTCAATTAAATAACCTCAAATCAGTGACCTTAGAAAACCAGAAAAAACGTGAATCAATCCAGTGTAAGTATAAAAAGAAAACAAGTCAAAAGCTGGATTTTTGAAAAACTAATAAAACTTGTAAACCTCTAGCCAGAATGACCAGAAGTAAAGAGAAAATACAAATTTATAACATCAGAAATGAAAAAGGAAACATCACAATGGATTCTACAGATACTACAAAGATAATAGGAAATGTTATAAACAACTTTATACAGTTAAGTTTTAAAACTTAGATGAAATAGGAATATATTTTAAGATTAACTTTCTCAACCTGATAAAGGGCATGCACCTATGAGAAAACCACACCTAACAGCACATGTTAGAGAGTAAGTCTGAATCCTTTTCCCCTAAGATAAAAAACAAAACAAAATATCTGTACTTAATAGAAACAGAAATTCAACATTCTATTCAACGGATATATTCTAGCTCAAGCACAAGAAATGAAAGGTATACAGATTGAAGGGAAAACTGCTATTTATATATAACATGATTGTCTTTGTAGAGAATCCAAGGAAATCTACAAAAAAGCTACTAGAACTAATAAATGTTCAGGAAAGTTAAGGAATAGAAAAGCAACATAAAAATCCATTTTATTTCTGAAGAAAACTGAACAATAAGATATTTAAATTAAAAAACAAAATTACTTACAATAGCATAAAATATGTAAAATACTCAGGAATATAAATTGGACAAAAGATGTACAAGCCCATACTGAAAACTGTAAAACATGACTGACAGAAAATTTAAAAGGCATAAATAGATATATTTTATTCATAACTTAAAGAACTCAGTATTGTTCAAAGGTCATCTCTTTAAATCTCCAGAATGTCAATAAAATTCTAGCAGCCATCTCTGTAGACATCAATAAGCTTATTCTATATTCACATGGAAGTACAAAGGATCTAGAAAATTCCAAAAGAGTTAGAAAAAGAACAAAGTTGGAGGACCAAAACTTCCTGATTTCAAAACTTATTATAAAGCTACAGTAAATAGATCAATGGAAGAGAACAGAGTACAGAAATAGATTGCTCATATACATGGAAAAAAGATTTTTGACCAAGATGCAATAGCAAATCAGTGGAAAATGAACAGCATTTTCAATAAATGATATTTAAACAATTGGTTATCCATATGCAAAATAATAAACCTTAATGAATGCTTTTCACCATATATACAATTAACTCAAAATGGATAATAGGCCTAATTTTAAAACCTAAAACTAGGTAACTTCTAGTAGAAAACCTTTGTGACCTTAAGTTAATCAAAGATTTGTTAGATGTGACACCAATAATGAAATTCATAAAAAGAAAAAAATGATAATTTCTATTTCATCACAATTAAAAAATACTCTTTGAAACATTATGAAAAGAGAATGAAAACACAAGCTATGGACTGGGAGATAATATTTGAAAGTCACATATCTAATAAAGAATTTTGCATCTACAATAGTCTCTATGGTGTCTGGTTAAGTGTATGGATTTTGAAGTCAGACTGCCTGGGTGGTATCATTATTAACTGCTGTATAACCCTTTACATGGGTTATTATCACATACTGTTTATTATTACAATATTATATATTGCTATAGGTTAGGGTTATATATTACTATAGGTTAGGGTAACACTAACCCTATATATACTATATATTATTATTACTATATATTATTATTAACTACTGTATGATGCTTTACAACTTCCTTTACTTTTAAATGCTTTCATTTTTAAAAATTTAGAATCTACATCCAAGTAGTACTGTGATAACTAAATGCACTAATTAATGTAGGGCTTCCAGACTGCTATTTAGCATGGAGAGAGTGCTCAATAAGTTTGAGAGAGAGAGTGAATAACAGCGAGTATAAACCTATTCTTGCTTACCTCTCTAATACTGGAATTATTAGAATTATAACCATTTCTGGTGGTTGTTGGATTTTAAACATTAGTCTAAGAATTTGTTTGTCTCAAAACATAAGTGAGAAAGCCTATTATGCTGACACATATGACACAGAAGTGAAATCTACCTCCAAGAAGCACCACTGTGTCTCACAAGAGTAAGACAAGAGAAAAAAATAAGGTCAAGAATCAGATTTTCTGCTTTGACCACTGTTTTTCTAGCTGGCCAAGAAATCACATAATACCTCCTTAGTAAAAGGGTAACCAAACATCTGTCTCTGAACAATGTTTAACCTAGGATGTTAAAGCAAATCTTGGTCACAGATGACAAATGTGTCAAGAAAAGAATCCTGAATAGGAAAGCAAAATGTGGTTGTATGAATTTCTGCTTTGGCTAAGAGTTGATTACAAAAACATTGTTGTCTGCGCCCAATTAAAAAAAAAAAAAAAAAAAAAAAAAAAAAAAAAAAAACAGAGAAAATGTATGCCAAATAAAAGGCTAAATTGATCTACTTCTTGAATATGCAATTGGCTTTCCTATCGAAAAAAAGATATTATGGATATTTAAATGGCCTGGTTCTTGATTTTATAAGTGGTGCACAGATTCACAATACTTCCGACTTTAATACCAAAGTTGCAGAGGAGTAAAGTCTCACAACATGCTACATACCATGCACTGAGTCCACTTACTCTTCCCCCTGTTGGGAACCTTTCAATTGAACAGCAACATCACAAATCTTGGTCATGAGAAGTATCAATGAGGTGTGTTTTCCCATTGTTTCTGTAGTTAATGGGTTTATAAAGCACTAACGCATCAGTTTTGAAGGACAAAGCTAGAAGTTAGATATAAAATAAGGAAGAAAAGAAGTTGAAAATGAAGCAACAGAAGTCTGTGTCACTTCTAAAGTCAACTTAGAAAAAGCATTAGGTCACTTGGGAAAAGGTGTATCTCCCACTCAGCTGATGGATGTTTGATGTGACTGCTGAATTTTGGCACGAAGCACACTGTGATTCAAAAGTGAAGATTGCTTCATACGCTTTTGCATTGGAAGGCATTTCTCACCTTTTTGTTTTTTCCCCTAAACTGTTCTTCACAAATCTCTTTTGTTTCTTACAGGCTAGATATGATACAGCCCTTCAAGGAAGAAACGAGCATTTTCAAAGACAGAAAATTTGTGCATCTCTTGTCTATCTTGGAAAATGGGTACTGAAAATTCCAAACAAATACAAAGTAGTAGTTCTAGATGTCTTTGGTGCCATTCCAAGCTATGCTGTTGAAAGCATTGACAAGTTTAGAGACAGGGATGGTTAGTGTTGTAGTTTAGACAGGCAAAGGAAGTACTCTTCTATGGCATATAAAATATCTAGACACAGAAGAATGATCTCAGTCACAGTAGCAGCCTGGTTTTGCTAGGGTATTTTTTCAGCAGTCTGTCCTTCGGATAACACAAAATCCAAACCAAGACCAGCCATGTGAATGGCAAACCAACCACATTTTCTTATCTTGGACCTGGTAAGCTTTGTACAGCTGTACTCATTTAAAACTACACCCTAATAAATATTTCTCACTTACTTATTACATCAACAGATAACTGTTAAGTTCCTACTAAATGCCAAGTACCAATATACAACAATTACTAAGACAATTCTACCTCTCAAGGAGCAGTAGTTCTTAAAAGATGGGGCTTTTTTTCATGTATGGGGTTTCGCTTATTCCTGAAGGCATTAAGAAAAAATAAAAAAGAAATTTGTTGTGATGGAAATTAGTGCATCAGCTTTATATTTTAGATCTTTGAGAGAATGTTAGTGGGTCTTCGAGATGGAGAGGTAAGTAAGACTGGTTCGACTCTGTTTATTTTGTATTTGAGGTACAGAATACTGAAGAAGGGGAGGGGCTGTGCCAGGCATCTTTGAAAACCTGCATGTGGACAAGTTTCTGCAGAGCCTTCCCACTTCCTTTGCATAAAATGCACAGAAGCCCTGTCCAGCTTGAAGTTGACCCGCCTCTCCTTATTTGGATGTGAAGACTGAAGTCAGCCTAGTAGTATCTCTGATATTTGTAATTGGCAGAGATGGGGAGGGAAACCACCACCAAGATTTCACAGTTGGATGACTATTGCTGATGAAATGATTCATTTGCCTTAGAATGAATTGCTAACCATGAGGTCAACTTCAGAGCAGTCAACAGCACTCAGCAAGAAAACCGATCAGTTGGAGGTGTATTCTTCAAAGATGAGAGTGAATCTTTCCAGTCATACATAGTAAAAAACAAGTGCCCCTAGAGTATATATATATTGAACTTTTACCATAAGTTTATGAACGAGCCACCTCGACAGGTCTAGCTAGGCTCATATTAACTTTAGGAGCTTGAATAAAAATATGTGTTTTTTTTTCCTAGGATATAAATAGGTTTGTAGAAAAATAGTAAACAGAAGCTATAGAAACAAATTGAATGAGCTGATATAGAAACTTGAATTTTCTTTTATAATGCCTTAAAATGCTATTTCATGTCATCCTAGGGGTTGAAATGTCTATTAGCCAGCTTGTATAGGTTTTATCAGTGCCAGTGTTAAGCAGTGTTAAGTTGTGTCCTTCAGGTAGTTTAACCTTCTCACTCTTTTTTTTTTTTTTTTTTTTTTTTTGAGAGGGAGTCTCGCTCTGTTGCCAGTCTGGAGTGCAGTGATCTCAGCTCACTGCAACCTTTGCCTCCCTGGTTCAAGCAATTTTCCTGCCTTAGTCTTCTGAGTGGCTGGGACTACAGGCATGTGCCATCATGCAGCTAATTTTGTATTTTTAGTAGGACGGGGTTTCACCATATTGGCCAGGATGGTCTTGATCTCCTGACCTCGTGATCCACCAGCCTCGGACTCCCAAAGTGCTGGGATTATAGGCATGGGCCGTCACGCCCGGCCCTTCTCATTCTTTTGAATCATCAAAATAAATGTTCAATGCTTTTTAGTTAATTAGATTTTATTGACCTCTGGATGACTCTAACACTTGAAAAATTAAGAAAGAATTTAACAAAAAACTAGACCAAGAGGACTCAAGATTCTTCTCATTCATTTTTGAGATGCTTCTTTAATTGATAAATTATATCTTTTTGAATGACTAAGACACATAAAGTTTTATCATATTTTCAAAACAACATAATAGGGCGAGTAATATGTTTCCTGAGTTTCCAGAATTTGGGTGGTAGGCTAGTGAATGCTAGAAACAGCACACTTCAAAATTATTGGTAATGGCTTCCATTATCTGAAGTTTGCCTTCCCTAACCCCAGCTTGTTGGTGCAGGCTCTTCATAGCTACTAAGCAGCATTACCAAGTAAGAACACCAAAAATGGCTGATGGATCTGCTCCACCCACTAGAAGATAAATTTCATGTGGACAAAATTTGGGGCGTTTTGTTGGCAGCGTCTATCTAGTATTTGAAACAATGCATATCACATAGGGAGTACCTAATATTTAGGAATGCACTGAATAAATTCACAGGAAGTTTTCATCTGCAAAGGGATATTGTAGTTCAAACTGTGAAATAAATACCCAGAAGCTTAACTTTTGTCTAATTACTGCCTCTTCAGCATTCGAGGGACTCACAGATCCTAGCTATTTGAAACAGGCTTTATCTGATAATTTAAATATTTTGTTTTAGTCAAGTACATGCAAATTTTTATAGAGAAGTTTGGTATGGATATTAGTGAAGCCTAAACTATAAACACTCCCTGGGAATCTTAGACTGACTCTGACAGATCACCAAAGGGTATAACAATCCTAGTCTAGAAGTGGAGTCAGCAAGAACCAAAACTGGGTCAACAGTCACTGAAGATGAAGCTAGACAACATCTTTGCTGAAGCCCTAGGTCATATGAGTTCAGGATGAGAGAGGACCTATGTGTGCCTCCCTACTGACTGTACAAAAGAATAGACACCAGCCATTAAAGTTTCAGAAGAGAGGCTGGGTATTAAAATAATTACCTGGTAGGAGATGATATAAAAGAACTCTGATTATAAATTGGGTCTTTATTTCCCATGGCGATTGAAGAGGAGAAATGGTTATGCATGAGTTTTAAGGATTCTGTTAAAAATAAATTGCTTGAGAAACAGTGTATTCCATCAAAGTAGATAATTATAGAGATTAAAATAAATATTTGGGGAAAAATGTGAAACCTCTAAGTTCTAAAATGTAGCTGTGTCTTTTCTTTCCAATTTATGACTATTACTAAGAGGAATCACTTAAACCAAAATTAGCTTAGAGGCAAGGTCTCTAGCTGTTGAATAATTAGTTTCAGAAGTTCCAACGATAAATCCCTAAACATTATCTAAGCTGCCAACTCATTTACTCCCTGTATGAAATCTTTCCTTTTCTTTGGACCAGGTAGGACCTTAAGTCAGATATATTCATTTGTACTTTTTTTTCCCAGTTCATTAACCAATTCTCAATCTTCCTAAAACTCTGAGGCAGAAAGTTTAAAAAAGGGGGAACAGATAAGAACTATGAGACTCTGCTGTATGTGTCTGTGGTGATTCTACTAATCAGGGAAAACCTTGTCAATTGAAACACACACACACACAAACACACACACACACACACACACACACACACACACAGAAATCCAAATCAAAACACAAAACTTAGCTCTTCCACCCCTCCCAGCCCCCATGGTGGCCTTTGCAGACAGTGTATAATTAAGGTATCTACTTATAGTTACTTGTCAGTTACCAACTTTTAGTTGGTAACCCTTAGCAACATTTCTGCTCTAGATTTAGCTAGAAATACATCTTTAAGCACATAAAAAGCTAAATGCCATACAAAGCAGCAAGTGAAATAAGAAGTCACTTCATCAAACTTAATTATTTTTACTGTGCTTTTGAATAAAATAGGATTTCCAGATGCAGTTAAAAAAATTAGAGCAAATAGCCATGCATGTGTTCTACTGTCCTTCTTGAACAAGAATAGCTAGTCTTACACTACAGTAAAAAAATTACTCATTTTTATATTATATTCCCCCAAAATGTTACATTTAAATGATACTTTTTTTAAAGATTTAATAGCAATTTTTTTCCAACCTTAACTTATAGTATTTCAAAATATATTGTTAATCTTTGACCTTCTGCCATGGAGTGAGAAAAATAATAAATAATATATGATAATATATTATAAGTAATATATATAATTTAATAGTAAATAATATACTCCTGTCTTAAGAGATGTTTTCTTCATATCTTCTGAGCAATGGAACACAGTGTGTAATAGTTTCATAGCTTTCTTTTCTACAAAGCAGTTTCCAAACTAGTGTTTCTAATATATATGTTTGGCAGAAATAGAATCACTCACGAAATGATTTTTCAAGATTCTGTTCTCTAGCCAGTATCTTGTCTTTTCCATCCATGAAAATGACAACTGCCTTATTTTCTCAAGGTTCCTCTGGTTTTTACCAATACATTTATTTTATTTAATGGTAAGCATGTAGAAAATAAACCTTGGATCATATTGTGAAAGTAAAGCCACATACAGTTAAAAAAAAAAAAAAAAAAAAAAAAGTCCTTTACATGATCCTATAGCCAGGAAGCAAGACATTGATTAGATTTTCAGTTGTTAGCAAAAACATCTAAGGATGAGAATTTTTTTCCAAGTCATTCCTGAAGAGACCTATAAAAAATAAGACTTCCTAGACTGATACAATAATGTTTTTTGCTAAATCTTTTCTGGTTTTAAGAAAGTTATGTGAATGTGAAAATTGATCCTGCTACTTTATGTTCCAGGAAATTATGTAAGGTGATTTGTAAGGCAATGTCCACAGACGTAGTCACATTCAAATGACTTTCTCCAAGTCACAATCACTCCTCCCTCCTCAACACCCACCAATTTATTTCTCTTGATAGATGTTTCCTCCTCTCCTTCTCTCATTTATTTTTTCTTTCAACTCAATTCACTCAAGTTCATAATTATTTATTTAGTCCTTGTTATATGTAAGACACTATAAGGATTTGAAATATTAATAAAGCATGGTAACTCCACTGGAATTCGAGACACTTTATAAGGGGAATTCAGTGAACGTGGTATGGATAGGAATAAAAATGAGGCTTGTAAGAGACTCTGAGAAAGAAGTTGAGAAGGAGGAACCTAGATGATGAGCTTCTTAGGGACAGGGCCTGTGTCTTCATACTCATTTACCAGGGCTGGGGCAAGACTACAAATTAAAGTCCATATGTAGTATGTCTAAATACATAAAAGTTTATCAAGCAGACTCTCAAATGGTGATTTAATATATGGTCTACCCTCTTAATCTTGACAAACTTATCTTTAAATGACAGCATTAAAATATATAAATAAGTATATTATTTAATAGTAAATAATATAGTCCTGTCTTAAGAGATATTTTCTTCGTATCTTCTTATGTTTTGATATGACTAAATGCCAGCTGAGCTTTAAAAATAACTAAATTTATTTATTGTTTAACATATTTGAGAACTCTGTTCATGGATCAGCAATGTTTAGATAAATAATAAAGTAAAAAAATGCATAAGTCACAAACTAGTATTGTGCATTTTCAATTGGTTTATTTTTTCTGCCTTTATTTCAATAGGATGACTATGCTGCATGATCAAGTTTTATACAGCTTGTGTTCTATTAACATCAATGATCTAAAGGAATAAAAGTATAAGCACATAAATAGTTTACAAAATTTAAATGTATTTTTGTCAAACTTGCATAAGAAAGTAAAGTAAATATCAATATAAATAAGTGAAGGTTATTTTTCATATGTTTTCAAAAATATTACTTTTCTTCTAAAATACTCAACATTTTCAAAATTATAACCAAAATACAAGATGTAATTTACCATAATCAAAATTTATAATTATTTTTATAACTCTAAAGATTGTCATTTAATATTGAAAAACATGTCAGTTATTCTTATGAAATACTTTTGTAAAAATAAAATTATTTGAAATTTTAGTGATCAACATCCATTTAGTTGCTAATATTAAAAAATTGGCTTCACTATGTTACAGCTTGAACTATGTTTATTTATGAGTTCTATGAATTGTTTCATATTGTAAAATGTTCTTGTTCTCCTTGACGGTGACACATAATGTGCTAATTTAAAAGTACTTCCTGAGCCATGAACTGTAAATAAGAAGCAACATAAAATAAATGCTCTGCACTACTGGTAGTTGGCTATAGTCGAATTTATTGCATTTATGCTATCTGAGAGAAAGAATATGACAAGATAAAATAATTTGTGTATTCTTTCTTAAGAGCTTCCACTGCTGAAATCCTTCTGATACTCCAAAGAGGTGTCCAAATGCAACATTGACAGTGACACAATCCTCCAATGTTCATAGCATTTGGGGATTTAGGGCAGCCACTTTTCCTTTCAAGGTAATAGGGCAAGAGACATGGAGAAGCATTTCTGTGGGCCATAAGAACACCTGTAGAGGTACTGAGCGCTGGATCCTAAGTGAGAGAGATGCCTGTGAGTTTTTTAAATAAATTTTAATGTAGATTTATGACATGTAGGATTCTCAAAAACTTAAGGACTCAGGGCAGAGATACCTTTAATCCAAGTCCAAGGCCATTACTATCCAGCACCTAGCACACTACCTTATGTATAGTGAGGTTTGATAAATGCCTTAGTTATTACAAATGTTATTGATTAATTATAAATATGTGGAGTGAGAAGACTATAAAAGAACTAAGCTTTGAAGACTGCTAAAAGGTAGTTTCATAATCCTAGAAAAAGAGATTTGTAAAAAAAAAAAAAAAAGAGGATGAATTTATCTCTGAGCAGTGTAAGTTTGACATATTGGTAAAATTTTTATGAGGAATTGCCTGTTAAGCAACTGAAAATCTTGGGCTTGATCAAAGTAAAATAATCAGTAAAGGCTGAAATATCATGACTCATACCTTAGGGTTTGTTTGTTTTGGGGAAAGTTAAAAAATAATACAAGGTATTCCAAAAAATGATGCATAAGGTTCTTAAAGATGGTGGTGGAAGGCAGGCGTTTCCTTTTTTCTTTCCTAAGAATAAAAATCAAAACCCAGAATGCAAACTTCATTTTTGGTAAAAATAGAAGTGCCAAACTACAGAATAGATCTAGAGGGCTGTTCACATCATGATAAGCAAGGGCAGTGCAGAAAGAATCAGATGGAGGGACTCACAGCAGTAGGTCTAGGGGGGAAAATAGTAAAGACATTTTCATGAAAGAGGGGCACAAAACCTGAGTCTCAGGTACTAAATCATTTGTTTTTCACAGCTGGACAATGGTACACACGGTGGGGAAGCAGCAAATAAGGGTGGAGCTAAAAAAAAAAATTCACACAGTCTAGCTATATTTCCAGGAAGCTGGCTGTCTCTATAGCAGCAAGGCAGAGGAGAGACCTTCCACTGTAAACAATCTCAAAGCTGGGGAGACGTAAATGCTATATGAACTCCCTACAAACCCAAGAATAAGAAAACTCCAGTTAGCCTGGAATTCTGTGCCCATTCCTCTGCCATATAAATTTCCTATCAATACCTGATCCAGGGAAATTTTACCTCCTTGAAAGATGAATGCTGAACATGAAAAGCAGTAACATTTCTATATAAAATTTTAACAAGAGAAAAATGCAGAAACATATAAAAGTCAAAAAAGAAAAGCCACTAGAAAACATTAGCACATAACAGACAAAAATCATACCAAAATATGCCATCGTGAAGAGCCTCTCCAAATTAAAGGATTAATTATCCCTATTTAAAAAAAGGAGACAAAACAGAAATATAAATGTTCACGGTGAAATACTGATGAAAGAGGAGACAAATGTGAAAAAAAGAGCTCAGGAAAAAAATGAAACAAAATACATAAATGAAGACAAAACTGAAAGAAACATAAAGTGGGTAGTTTTAAAAACACAATAATGGGAGTAGATAATGATGTAAGAAAATAAAAAGGAAATCATGATTTTTTTTTCAATTCAAAAGAAACTGACAGAGAGAACAGATAAAGGAGATTACATGCATAATGGAAGTCCCCAAAGAAGAAATCTACAAGTAATTAAATAGCATAAATTTATAAGAATAAAATTTAAGAAAACATTTCTAAAATTAAAGAAGACTTGAAGTTAAATATTGATATGGCACACTACATCCCAATTAGTCAACACGAGTCATATCCCAGTTAAAAGGACTTCAAATATAAAGAAATATTCTTTTGACAGTCAAAAACTTAAAGAAATTATTAAAAACATGAAAACCTGCCTCTCTCACTTATAAGAAAAATTTTAATTATAATTGTATTTATATATAATTTTTCATCTATAAAATTGGCAATAAAATAGATAATGTGCCCTTGGTAATGGTGAAGAGATAATAGGGACACTGATAATTAAAGTATAAATTGGTATGACTCCTATTATGAGAAATTTGCTTACATCCATACAAATTTCAAATGCATATCACCTAGAAATGGCAATTCCTCTTTCAGAAATGTATTGTATAAACATGATCTTACAAAATGTAAAATAAGTTATTTACAACATTATTTATAACAGCAAACAATAAAAACAACACACATACAAGCACCCTCACATAATGGAATACCATACAGTCTCAAAATGAATGAAGAAGCTCTTTATCACTATGGGGTGATATTCAAAATATAATATGAAGTGGAAAAAATCACAGTGTAGAACAACTCATATTCTATCATCCAAGTGATAAAGATGAATATAAGAAAGTATGCTTATGTACATGAGTGTGCTATAGCTATTCTTGTGAATCTCAGGAGAAATACATAAAATGACTGATAACATGAGTTGCCTGTGGGAAGGGGAACTGGGATAGGGCTAAAAAAGATACAATTGAGTTTAAAAATTTGGAAACCACATTAAGATTCTTATATGCATTTACATACTATTTAGGTTTGGTAGGTAATCATCTACTAGAGAAAATACAATTACAGTGGCCTGAATAATTTAATGTGGATCAAGGAACAATCTATAGGCTAGAAAAAGTTGATTATCCCAGGGCTGGACAATAAAACTCTCTACAGTGATTAAAATGTTCTATAATTCTGCACTATCTTACATGATAGTCACTAGTACATGTAGCTACAGCTATTAAACACTTGAAATGTGGTTAGTGTAACTAATGGGTTATTTTATTTTATTTAATGCTTTCCACTTAAATTAAAATGGTACCTGTGGCTAGTTGCTACCATATGGGACAGCAGAGCTGACATATTGAGGATCAAATGTTTTAAGTGATTTACCCAAAGCTGCACAACTGGAGGTACAGTCCAGTTTCCTTCTAGACTCTGAGTAAAAAATACTGAGCTCTAAGCATTAAAATACTGAACTTTGAAGACAGAATATTTATGACATTAACATGAATAAACTATACTTTTCTTGTGCAATACAATGCTCTGCATACAAAAGCCCAGTCTTCAGCTGGGTAGATTTGTTTCTGTGTCTCAAATTCCTCCAAGCCCTCGCCAGAGCATCGGGTAGGCCACATGGTGTCTCTGTAGAAATTAGGAAAAAGGAGCAACTCCACAAGCAGATGGCTGGGACAATAAATGGTGGCTTGGTGTCCACTACAAAAGGTGACCCTCTCCCTGTGCAGTCCCAACCCTTGCCAGGGCAGGCAGCTGGTGAGGGCAGCACAAGCTGGGTTCTACCTGCACTTGCACCCTTGTGAAATCATGGCACTCTTGTCCTGTGAAGCATCTGCCCACTTGCATATGGCGGCCCTTCCCATAACCTTTCCCCAAAACTGAAACAAGTGTTGACCATTCAACCACAGAGACCTTCAAGATCCAGATTTCCTCTACCCTCTTCTATGTTAACTCCTTAAGTCTAAAACTTGTCTGCTAGTGGGATCTGAGCCTTCTGCCTTTCTTTTCTCCAGTGTTATTCCCATATTTAAATTATAATTATAATTATAATTATAATTATAATTATAATTATAATTATTATGAAGGTATAGAAATGCCTGCCTCAGAACACAGGTTTGAGGATTAAACAAGATAATTCATGGATAACACTGAGCTTTTGTCTAGGGTCTAGTGGGTGCACAGTAATGCTTAGTTCTTCCTCCCACATGGATGTGGTGGTGTGCATGTTAAAAAGAAACTGTCCCTACAAATGTATCAGTTGCCACCCACACGTTGGTGACATGCAACAGAGGCTTAGCAAAAGTACGTGAGAAGCAGGATCTGAGCATAAATAGGAAGCTTGTTTGTGTACATCTATCTGAATTTGGGGGGATAGTTTGTTAACAGAATTTAATCATATCACTCACTTCAGTAACTCCTCTTGACTTTCCTGGTTCTGTCCATAAGTCCAAAAAGTTGCCATCAAACTGTTTATTATATTTTCCTGACCTCTCTGCCTTGTTCAAATTAATCCCACTTAAAGAATGAAAATATTCAGGCTCAAATGTTTTAAGTGATTTACCCAAAGTTGCACAACTGGAAGCACAATCCAGTTCCTTTCTAGACTCTAAGTGTAGTTTTCTTTTGACCAAACTCTAGTTAACTAAATATAACATGCCAGTAATAACATATTTGTCATTTGTCTGTCACAATTCATGCTACTGACCCAACATAAAGTATGGACTAGGAAGAAGGTTTGTGTATGGCTCACCAAATTTGCCTCATTAGAATTTATTTAAGGATGAGCCTTTATTCTCACAGACCTCCTGAACTGAGAGTATAAGAGGCCATGAAACTCAAGCTTCCCGATTCACACATGAGTGGTAGTGATTCATTCCTATTGTGTAATCCACTCCCTCCCTGGATCTTCTTATGACAGTGCCAAACCAGAGAGAGAACTGATCAAGCTACAGTTAATATGAGAAATAGGAGAAAAACTAAGTTTCTTAAGGGACTGATCCTTGAGGCTTTGACTTATTTGCAAGAAGGAAAAGATATATTTTCTACATACTTCATTAATTACCCAGTACACTAAATAAAGCCCCACCATAGCACACTCACTATTTGGTAATATATATATGTGTATATATATATATACACACACACACACACACACAATCTTATTTTGGTCTCTTTTGACTCAAAGGAGGGAACTAAGAAGGTGGTCTGATCTATTTTAGGACCCAAATTAAGGATGACCAATTTAAAATTAATCAACACAGTATTTATAAATAAAACAAGACTCAGTTGAGGTGGTAATACTTCCTCCCTGTCTCCCACTCTCTGAAGTGTTGCAGGCTTACCTTCAGGCCTAAAAATAGGGCAGCCTTGCTGAGTCATTAATAAATGTTACCCCTATACCTCATAAGAACATAAAATCCTTGACAACAATACTTAAAAGCTTATCTTCCTGAGCCTACACTCCTGTCATGGAACCAGACGCAAATTCTATTATGGTTCCAGAAAACTATTCCTGGCAAATCAGATCATTGCCAGTAACCTAGAGGCATCCACTTACTTTGGCAGAGAGGGCATTTTCCTCCTTACAGAAGTATAAATGAGGTTATCTCCCTTAGTTCCAATTAGTCACCAAATTTCCCTTATTAGTGATTTATTTTGAGAAGAATCTTCTTATAGGAACTCAGAGATTCAAATATTTAGGGTTCATAAAACTCAAGTTCCTTGTTGGATACCTAATAAACAACAAACACGGGACTGTCAGGAGAAGTCTTATGTGTAAAATAGTAGGTTTTATTTCATTTTATTTATTTCTTTATTATACTTTAAGTTCTGGGGTACATGTGCAGATCATGCAGGGGCGATGGATGCAGCAAGCCACTACCATGGCACGTGTATAACTAGTAGGTTCTTTTAAAAAAAACTTTAGTGTTCTAGTTGTCTCTCTCTTGAAATCACTCAATAGCATAGTAATATGAAATCCAGCGGATAACATAAAATTATCTTATATTCATACATTCACTCACTTAATTCATAATATTTATCAGAAATTTGTATAAGCTCCTGTACTTTTTTATATCTGTGCTAGATATAAAAAAAGGAATACAATCTATGTGGTTTCTGCCTTCACAGGACTTAATTTAGCAGGTTACACAGACAATATGAAGGCAACTATGATCGTGTGATACATAAGGGAAGAACAGGGGTGTGACAGGAGCATATGGGTTAGGAAATTGATAGACAGTAGACTTAAAAGATTCCTGAATGTATTTAGACATCAAGGAAGGCTTTCTGGACAAAGTAACACATAAGCTATGACCTGAATGATGAGTTAAGAGTTAGTTGAAAATGAGAATGGGAATAAAAAGGAAGAGTGCCCCAAGCAAATCCAAAGACCCAGAAGTAAGTGAAACAAAGCAAATTCAATAAACCAAAGCCATGCAGTCTAGCAGGAGCTCAGGTAGTCCAGGACAGCATGGTGAGCCACAAGACTGGAAAAGCAAGCAAGACCCAGATTGTAAAATGTATTATTATACGCTGTATTAAGGAGTTTGAACTTTTGTCTAAGAGTTTTGAAACCAAATAAAGAACTTTAGCATCTGGAAAAGATTACTGTGGTTACATTATGTGTGGGAAATAAAATGGAAAAGAATAGACTTAAGGCAAGGAAGCCAGTTATGGAGAGGTTGCTCAGGAATCCAGACATTCAATGTTGTAGTCTGAACTAAAAATAGTGAATGCATTTCAGAAATATTTATGCAGTTAAATAGGCAGACTTGTGATTTACCAGGGCAAATAAGAATACCCAAGGGTTTATCCCTCTCTACATCTCTCTTGCCCAGCAGCACATAAATATGAGAGATCACAGACCAAGCCAGCAATAAAACTTCTGGAGTAAACCACCTGACCTCCAATGTTTCTAGGTTAGAGTCTTCAAGATTTATAGAATGAAGGCTAACAAAAGCCTTCCTCTCTCACTAGTGTTCATTTCATAGATACTTATTGAGGGTCTTCTGTGTTTCAAGCATTAGTCCAGCTCTTGGGAATAGAAATAAAGAGGACATGATGTCCACACTTAAAGGCCCCTGTATTGTCAAGGAGACAGATATATGAAGGATAATTATAAAACAATCCATAAGTAAAGTTTTGCTAACTCTGAATAAGTATATGGGAACACATAATACAACCAAGGAAATCATTAAAGCCTCTGTGGGTACCTTCATGGAAGGTTTCCAGGACTCATTCATAAAAATGAGTAGTAATACATAGAAGAAAGGAGAAAAAGAGAGGTATGGTATCAATAAAGGCATAAAAGTAAAAAGTTACATGGTTTCTGGATGAGGGACATAAGCAATACTGCACAACTGAAGCATGAAGTGAGAGGCAGAGTGCTGTAAGATAAAGGTCAAGCAGTTCATAGGGATGGCCTGGTGGGCCATGTTAAAAAGATTGAATTTTAACTGCCAGGCAACGGAAAGCTATTGAAAACAGCAAAATGAAAGTTTAATGGTCCTCATTAGAATAGTGGTGAGTGAAAAAAAAAAGTCTAATAACATCAGATTTACATTTTGTATACCGATACTATGATATCTGTATGGAGAATGTGATTTAAAGGCACATGTCTAAAAGAAGAATGCAACAGGCTCTTGAAAAAGTCAGAAAGAGAAATGATGAAGGCATGATCAGTGCCTGATATCAGGCAATGTTAGAGATGGAGAAAAAAATGAATGAGATAACTTAGAAGAAAACACAGGCAGAATTTTGTGATAGATTGTATTGGGATTGGCAAGGGAGCAGGACAAAAAAAGTATAATTAGTTTCTAACTTGAGAGACTGGGTAGGTCTAATCATTGAGATAGAGAATACTGAAGATGAGTTCATTTTGCATATTGCATTATAAATGTCTAGGTAACATATGGCTGTAGCTCTGGTATGTTGAAATATATGTGAGTCCAGATCATCAAGATGATGTAGACTTTTGAGTTACCAACATATGGGTGTCAAAAAGACCCTAGAAAAAAATGGGAGGAGCTATTTATTTGTCTAATTGATCAAACACATATTTAGTACTTTGCAAGCATATCAGAATATTACAGAGAAGAAGTGTGACAAGAACAGAACAAGACAGCTAAAAAGACTAACATTCAAAAGGTGACAAAAGGCAGAGGTATCAACAAATGAAATGAAAGAGAAATCAAATAGTTTCAAGAAGAACCAAGGGTTGTGGGTATCACAGAAGTCAGGAAAACAGAAAGCAAAATGAATAATTCCAGTAAAATAAGGATTAAAATGACCTTTGCAAGAAGACACAACTTTCCTAAATATACATGCATTCAACTTTGGAGCACCCAAATTCATAGAACAAGTTCTTCTTGGCCTACAAAAAGACTCAGACAATCACCCAATAATAGTGGAAAACATCAACACCCCACTGACTGCATTAGACATACATCAAGGCAAATACTAACAAAGAAATCCTGAACTTAAACTTGACACTTGACCAATTGTACCTAATAGGCATCTACAGAACACTCTACCCAGTAACCCCAGAATATCCATTTTTCTCATCTGCACGTGGAACATTATCCAAGATCAACCACATGCTCAGCCATAAAGGAAGTTTCAATAAATTCAAAAACATTGAAATCAAACCAAGCACACACTCAAACCACAGTGCAATAAAAATAGAAATGCATATCAAGGAGATTCCTAAAAACTATACAAATTCATGGAAATTAAACAACTTGTTCCTGAATAATTCATGGACAAACATAGAAATTAAGGCAGAAATCAAAAAATTATTTAAAATTAATGAAAATAGGGACAAAACTCACCGAATTCTCTGGGATCCATCTAAAGCAGTATTAACAGGAAAGCTAACGGCACTAAATGGCTTCATCAAGAAGTCGAAAAGATTTCAAATTAACAATCTAACTTTGCACCTAAAGGAACTAGAAAAAAAAAAAAGAGAGAGAACAAACCAGCTCCAAGGTCAGCAGAAGAAAAGACATAACAAAAATTAAATAACTGAATGAAATTGACATGCAAAAATCCACACAAAAGATCTTTTCTCTTTCTTCCGTTAGTCTAGCTAGCAGTCTATCAATCATGTTTGTTTGTTTGTTTTTCAAAGGAGAAGCTCTTAGTTTCCTTGATCTTTTGTTTGAGGTACATCTTTGGGAAACTGAGGCCCAAGATGACTAAATAAATCATTCATAGACACATAAATAAATTCATAGTGGCTAAATTGATCTTTCTTCACTGACAATATGATTTCATGCCTAAAAAAACACCAAAAGGCTACTAGAACTGATCAAAGATTTTAGTAAGGTTCAAGACACAACATCAATGTACAAAAGTCAGTAGTATTTGTATATACCAATAATGTCCAGGCTGAGGGTCAAATCAAGAACAGAATTCCACTTAGAATAGCCACAAAGAAAATAAATTATCTAGAAATACCACTAACCAAAGAAATGAAAGATTTCTACAAGAAGAACTATAAAACGCTGCTGAAATAAATCAGAGATTACACAAACAAATGGAAAACCCCCATGCTCATGGCTTGGATAAATCAATATCATTAAAATGGCCACATTGCTCAAAGTAATTTACAGATTCAATGCTATTCCTGTCAAAGTACCAAGATCATTCTTCATAGAATTAGAAAAAAACTATTCTAGAATTCGTATAGAACCAAAATAGGGCCCAAATAGCCAAAGCAATCCCATGCAAAAACAGCAAAGCCAGAGGCATCACACTGACTTCGTCCTATACTATAAGGCTCTAATAACCAAAATACACGGTACTTGTATAAAAACACAAATGGAACAATGGAATAAGACACAAAGTCAGAAATAAAGCTTCAAACTTAACAGTCATCCAATCTTTGACAAGGCCAACAAAACAAGCAATGGGGAAGGACTCCCTGTTCAGTGAATGGTGCCAGGATAATTGCCTAGCCATATGCAGAAGAATAAAACTAGACCTTTACCTCTAATCATATATAAAAATTAACTAAAGATGGATTAGAGATTTAAATGTGAAACCACAAACTATAAAAATCCTAGAAGAAAAACTTCTTGGAAAATACCCTTCTTGACATTAGCCTAGACAAATAAATTTTGGCTAAGTCCCCAAAAGCAATAGGAATAAAACAAAAATTGAGGAGTAGCATCTTAACTGAACTAAAAATATTCTCCACAGCAAAAGAAGCTATCAACAGAGTAAATGAACAACCTACAGAATGGGAGAAAATATTTGTAAACTATGCATCTGACAATGGTATAATCCCCAGAATCTATCAGGAACTTAAATCAACAAGTGGAAAACAACCCCATTAAAAAATAATCAGTGGACATGAACAGATACTTTTCAAAAAAAAAGGCATACAAATGGCAAACATATGAAAAAATGTTCATCATCACTAATCATCAGAGAAATGCAAATCAAAACCACAATGAGATACCATCTCACACAAGTCAGAATGGCTACTTCTAAAAAATCAGAAAACAACAAATACTGGTAAGGCTACAGAGAAAAGGGAATCCTTATGTACTCTTGGTGGAAATGTGAATTAGTTTAGCCACTGTGAAAAGCAGTTGGGAGGTTTCTCAAAGAACTTAAAACAGAGCTACCAAGTGACCAAGAAATCTCATTACTGGGTATATACCCAAAGGAAAATAGATCATTATACCAAAAAGATACATGCACTTGTATGTTTATCATCACCCTATTCACAATAGCAAAGATATGGAATCAACCTAGGTGCCCACCAATGGTGGATCGATGAAGAAAATAGAGCACATATATACCATGGAATACTATGCAATCATAAAAAGAACAAAATCATGTCTTTCGCAGCAACATGGATGGAGCTAGAGGCCATAAGACTAAGTGAATTAACACAGGGATAGAAAGCCAAATACTGCATGTTCTCACTTATAAATGGGAGCTAAACACTAAGCCACCCATGGACATAAACATGGGAACAACAGGCACTGCAGGCTACTTGAGGGAAGAAGGAGGGAGAGGGAAATGGGTCAAGAAAACTACCTATTGGTTACTATACTCACTACCTGGGTGCAATATACTCATGTAACAAACAAACCTGCAGATGTACTCCCTGTATCTAAAATAAAAGTTGAAAAAAAATTCTACATGCCAAACTGTAAAAAAAAAATAATAAAATTGCCTTTGATTCAAAGACTATAAAATGTATGGATGATAGTAGTGAAAGTGTCAGGGTAATCATTAACAGAATGGGCCACCCAAGCCGACCTCAAGGTACCCAGTGGCCAACTACCGTAGAGCTTAAACTTTGGTCCCTGGTCCCCCACAACTGGGAAAGTAAATTGAATCAAATACAGTTATCTTGTACAATGTAGGGACTTTATTTTTACCTTGAAGCCAGCCAAAGAAAAGGAACTCTCCAAGGTAATGTTTAAGAAATGGACTCTTCTATGATATGAAAAGAGCACTATACTGGGAATCAAGAGAATTAATTCTCTAACCAACACTAATCTTGGTAATCTTAGGTAACCCATTTAAGTTTGTGGACCTTATATTCTTTATCTATAAAATCCAATTGGACTAGATAATCTTTAAAAGCCCTCCCAACCATTTATCTATGTGATTACAGACATGATTACATACTATGACTTGCTACAACCATAGATACACAAATCTGTTCCCTCGTAGGATATTCCAAGGACTCCTGGAAGCCATGTGTTCTACATCCTACTTTGGAAAGTCCTGTATTTCTTCCAACTAGGAAAGCAATGTGAGAGATAGAATTTTCTGTTTTCCTTCAAGATGAACAAACTTATTTATAAATTCACAGCAACATGTATCAATCTCATAGTAAACACCCACATAGCAACGGGTTTCATACATAAAATAAAATAAAATAAAGGTCCTCAGAGGAACAGAACCTTTATTAAAAGATTTTTTTTTTCTTAAATACCTACACCAAGTTGTTCTTATAGTGTTTAAAATGTCTCCCATTAAATCACAAACCTTGTTCTGGGCCAGAGAGAGTTCTTCATGAGTGGAATTGCAATGTTCTGTCAGCCTTTTGGAAGAAGACCTCAGAGATTTTCCAATAATGAAAGCATTTACATTTTAGAAGCAGGAAATAAAATGAAAGTCTTTCAAACATATCTTGTTTTTGTAGGCTTATCAGAAGGTAAGGTAGTAAAATAGGACTAGGAAGGTGAAGAGAAGAAGCTAAAGCAGGATACATTGTCAAGCAAGTTATCGTAGAAGGTAACTGATTCTCAGTTCCACTGGGAATTAGGAGAGAGTGTAGAACACAACTCAAGAGTTATCACATCTGAAAAATAGGAAGCTAGAGTATTTGTCTCCCAACCCCATCCATCATTGGCTGGGAGCTGCTCATAGGGGCATGAATTCCATTAGCTTGGTGTCTGGGTCAAGAGAATGTCATCAAATGAAGAACTGCAAATGCTTGCAGAAGGAAAAGGATCTTAATGACACAGGAGTGCTGAGAGGATGTGGGTAGGGCACAGGCAACATCCCC
The DNA here is from genome assembly GCF_030222135.1 of Aotus nancymaae. NCBI lineage: Eukaryota > Metazoa > Chordata > Mammalia > Primates > Aotidae > Aotus > Aotus nancymaae. The sequence continues at coordinate 51,927,631 of NW_026988425.1, read as the reverse complement.
TACATTTCTCAAACACACTCTACATTTCACAACTCCTGTATCTATGTGCATGCTGTTTCCTCTGCCTAAAATGTTCATTTCTTTCCTCCTTCTTTTATTCCCCTTCCAATATTAAAAGTTAACCGTTTTAAAAAATTTAGTCTAAATTCGCATATTTTTGTGAAGTGAAGGTTATTTAACAGATTTTCTTTATTTAAAAATAGTGTAATAGCTAAAATTCACTGAGTTCTTTCTTTCTTTCTTTCTTTTTTTTTTTTTGAGATGGAGTTTCACCCTTCTTACCCAGGCCGGAGCGCAATGGCGCGATCTCGGCTCACCGCAACCTCCGCCTCCTGGGTTCAAGCAATTCTCCTGCCTCAGCCTCCTGAGTAGCTGGGATTACAGGCACGCGCCACCATGCCCAGCTAATTTTTTGTATTTTCAGTAGAGACAGGGTTTCATTATGTTGACCAGGATGGTCTCGATCTCTTGACCTCGTGATCCACCCGCCTCAGCCTCACAAAGTGCTGGGATTACAGGCGTGAGCCACTGCGCCCAGCCCTTCACTGAGTTCTTAATAAATACTAAGTACCTTCTGAAGAAAACACTATTAATATCTCTATTATACTGTAACACATGTAATAGCACCTGAGATATCAAAGACAGAAGGTTACAGAGCAAGGATTCAAGCCAAGATGGTCTGTCTCTAGAACCCATGCTCAAAAAACATGGTCACCCAAAGACTTATAACATATAGCAAACTGCCCCAAGAGTTCAGCATCCAGATGGGGACACAGGTTATTCACCTTACAAGATAAGGAATGTCTGATAATTAACACATGAGTAAAATACATATCAACTTTTCTTTTGTATGAAAGACTAAGGATTACAAAATCAATATGTATCTATTAGTTCTCTAAGGTAAATAAAGAGTTGTGGAAAATAGCATTATTCAAACAAAAATTGTTAATTTTCTAGAAATGATTAAAGACCTATTTCTCAGATAGGAAGCATTCTGAGTACTAATAAAAAGAAATAAATATGAATTCATATCTAGATATACTTATAGTGAAACTACAGATATCTTTATTTTAAAGATATCTTTAAAATAACCTGAAGACAAAAGCAGATAACCTAAAAAGAACAGGAATTAGACTAACAGCAGGCTGCTCAAAAACAATTATAGAGACCAAGGGATATTGGTCTCTACAAAGACAAAAGGATATTTCAAAGTGTTGAAAGAAAGTAACTATCAACTCAAAAAATATCTGACCAGCTAAATTCTCATTTAAGAGTGAGAGTAAAAATCAAGATAATTTTAAATTAAAAAATTGAGAGAATGTTTATTACTAAGAATCTTCTGTGAAAAGATATCAAAAGATATGTATCCAAAAAGAAGGAAATTGAACACAGAAAGAAGAAATGAAAATAGTATGAAGAAAATGAGCAAGGAAATTAGCAAATGTTTTGATAAATTTAAGCATGTATAAAAATAAACATAATGGCTAATTTGAAGGATCAAAAAATTAGTATTTAAATACTAGACAACAACGACAAACAAGATGGGGGTGGTAACAGTTACAATAGTCTAAGTCTAGAATATTCAGAGATGCATGATTTATCTCTAACACATATAAATGACAAGTAATTTTCAATCCTTGTATGTGTAGGTAGGGAAGGAAGGAAACAAAGGAAACACAGTTAATCTAATAAAATATAAGATGAGTAAGAGACCAAATAAAAAACTATAAAATATAAAGAAAAGATAATATGAATTGTAAGCATGAAAGACTATATAGCCTTTATATGTGTGGGGTACTGCTCTAAGTATTTTACATATATCAAGTCATTCATTCTCTAAACAACCCAATCAAGTACTATGATATTATTATAATTTTCCTTATTTTACAAATTAGAATAGTAAAGGGAGGTCAGAATTAAAACCTAAGAAGTATAGCACCAAAGTCTGTACTATTAACTACTATATTATGCTTCTAGAAGGGATTCTAAATACTAGTAATCAAAATGAATGTAAATTTATTACAAGATAAAGACAGATTCTCAGACTATTTATCTATCCAATGAAATCAAAAGCTGGATATTTATAAAGATAATAGACAAATCTCAGCCAAGACTATTCATAAAAAGAGTGGGCAAGTAAATGAAAGGTGATATGTAAACCGACTAATATCAAACTATTAGATTGTAAGAATTTCAACAAATTTGCTGGTTGGATAAAAGATAAATCTATACAATCATCTTTATATGCCATTGCAAATAATTTGAAATGTACTTTTTAAAAATGTACTACTTTTGATCACCAATTATAAAATGTCTAGAAATAAATATACGAAAATATGCATAAGACTTTGAAGAAGAAAATATTGACACTATTGAAATTATGCCCAAATTAACGAATAAATTCAATTTGATGCCAATAAAATTCCAAAAGGATTATTTTGGTAAAATTCTACAACTGAACATAAAAATCATTTGCAATGACAAGAATACTCAAGACAATCTTGAAGTGCAAAATTCATTTTATCAGAACAGAAAGCTCATGTTTTTTTGCAATGAGATGTTTTAATACAGTTTCTCAGCTAATTTTTAAAAGTATAACATTTGTTAGTATACAGTTGTGAAAAGCAGTTAATGAACTATTTCTTAAATACATGTACAGAAATCTTGGCTGCCAAAAAATACACACAGTTTTTAATCCCATATAATCAAACATAATTGAAAACAAATGAGATATTGCATTCAGTTGTGAATAAAAGGAAACACTAAAAATTTCTTGTTAAGAGGGTGTTCCTTCGCACATGGAAGTACTGGGTGAGACCAGTCACTGTATAATGCAGCAGAGGAACAAGCTCCCATCTAGTTGGTTTTGACAGAAGCACAGCAGCTGTCAGGCTGAATCAAGAACAAGCTCACTACCCATAGGAACAAAGATGCTTGCAAGACAAAGTAAACACCTTAAACCAATCCAATCTATAGCTTAAGGACATTCGTTGAGCATCAGCAAATATTCCCATCTATGGCCATCTGAATTAGTTCTCTGGTAAACACTCTATAATTCCTGAAGGAAAACCAAAGCACAGATATATCTTTAATGTGGAGCATCTGGGGACATCTTTGGATACTTATGCCTCCAAGAAAAGGAAAGTCAAGTAATTTTGAGGTTACTCTCAATTGGCAAGCCAAAGGATCAGGAAAATGTCCTGGAAGCAGGTGTCTACACAGCGTAGATGAATCTGGCTGTCACTTTGTATGGTGCCTCCAAAGTGTAACTGAGGCCTTCCTCATGTGTGCCTTCAAAATCTCATGCAAGATAGGCTATAAATGATGGATCAAGTGTTTAAATATAAGACCTCGAACTATAAGACTCATAGAAGAAAACCTAGGAAACACCATTCTGAATGTGGGCTTCAGAAATAATTTATGTCTAAGTCCTCAAAAACAATTGCAACAAAAACAAAAATTGACAAGTGGGGCCTAGTTACATTAAAAAGTTTCTGCACAGCAAAAGAAACTATCAACAGAGTACACAGACAACCTACAGAACGGTAGAAAATATTTGCAAACTGTGCATCCAACAAAAGTCTGATATCAAGAATCTATAGTGAACCTAAAACAAGAAACAATAAACAATCCCATTAAAAGTGGTCAACGGACATGAACAGATATTTCTCAAAAGAAGACTTACTTGTAGCCAACAATCATATGAAAGAATGCTCATCATCACTAATCATCAAAGAAATACAAATCAAAGCCACAATGAGATAATCTTACATCAGTCAGAATGGCTATTATTAAAAAGTCAAAAACAACAGGTGTTGGTGAGGCTGCAGAGCAAAGGGAACACTTGCAGACTGTTGGCAGGAACGTAAATTAGTTCAGTCACTGTGAAAAGCAGTGTGGAGATTTCTCAAAGAATCTAAAACAGAGTTACCAAGTGACCCAGCAATCCCATTACTGGATATATACACAAAGGAAAGTAGATCATTATACCAAAAAGATATACACACTTGCCTGTCCATCGCAAAACTATTCACAATAGTAGAGTCATGGAATCAACTTAGGTGCCCATCAGTGATGGACTGGATACAGAAAATGTGGTACATATATACCATGAAATACTATACAACGATAAAAAAAAGAACAAAAACATGTTTTTTGCAACAATATGGATGAAGCTGGAGGCCATAATCCGAGGAGAATTAACACCTGAAGATAAAACCAAATACTGCATGTTTTCACTTAGAAGTGGCAGCTAAACATCAGGTACTCATGGACATAAAGATGACAACAGTAGAAACTGAGGACTGCTAGAAGGGGAAGGGAGGGAGGGGCAAGGGTTGAAAATTAGTTGTTGAATACTATGCTCAGTACTTGGGGGATGGGAACAATCATGCCCCAGAACTCAGCATCATGCAATATACCTGGGTTAGAAACCTGTGCACGTACACCTGAATGTAAAATAAAAGCTGAAAAAAGTGTATTTTTTAACAAAAGTGCAGAACTCAGGTTCCCGTCCTAATTTAGCCAGTAAGGATTTATTTATGTGACTATGGATAAACTATTTAATCACCTTGGGCCTCAGTTTTTCTATATACCTCGTTCAAAGAAGTCTACTTGCTCATGTAGATACTTCAGCTTTTCTGATTACCTAATATAAAGTGGCTTTTCCCCAGTAACTTACTAGATAGCTTTGTTTATTTTTGTATGACATTTGCTATCATTGAAATATTATTTTTATAACATTATTGCTTGTCTCTTTTTCCTTCAACCAAGAATAAAAGGTCTTTGGTACCTTGTCAGGTTATTTTTATATCAATACTCATACCTGAAATTGTGCCTGGCACATAATATACTATCAAGAAATATTTTTAAAATAAATATAAATGCCAATTCACACCTGTGTTCTATAACCCCATGATGGCAAGCTGCGAATCAAATTCCAAAAACTCTGATCATTTTTTAAAAGTCTGATGAAGGATATGTTAATATTGCTTTTGCCACAGGCAATAAAAGAGAGAAAGGACAAATAAACAATGGCAAGACAAGCTATAGACAAACTATTAAAACATTTGTCTAATAAACCCCCAAGAGCCTCTCTAATGTGAGGAAAACTTGACTGTCTTCTCCAAATAGTGTACAGAGCACTGATCACTATCCCAGGTTCTGTCACACAACTTCCAGTTTCAAAAAAAACACATTCACCATGTCAGGATTGCTTCATAGTGGAACTGCTAAACAATTTGCTAGCATTAATAAGCTTTATTACTCAGTAATTTGAAAGAGAGCTGGGTTCCAACCCCAGATCCACCAGTTACCAGCTGTGCAACATGGACAAGTTATTTAATTTCTCTGAACCTCATTCTCTGATGTATAAAATATAGTCAATAATAACTATTTCTTAGGGTTAATATGCAATTACATAAACTTACAAATTTATAATTACAAAGACTCTAGAAATGTGTTTAAATCTCTTAAATGTCAAATACATTGTCTCCTTTAAGAAATAACAGGAAAAAACTGGAAGGATAAAAAATAATCTCAAAATAACAGGTAATACTAATGTCATTTGTTTAAAAAATACTATGACTAGAAAGAAGAAAGAATGATGATTCTTACTAGGACTGTCCTTTTTAAATGCAAACCTTCCAATTTCATGAACTACTGCTTGAATAGATGTCCACATGTTTGTGGGATGGGATATAAGGGAAGGCAGTTTTATTTGCACGTATTTTACTCCAGGATACCATCAGAAGCATGGAATGTTATCCTAGGGATGCCTCAAGGCTCTGATTTGTAGATTCTCAGTACAATGTGATAATCTCATCTGCAAAATAGTAGTGGGAATGGTAGTATTGACATGGTATATAACCCTTCACTTTCAGAGAAAGAAAAAATAGAGTTAGCAGTGAGGAGAGTGGCTTTGCTTTAGTATTTTAGACAGACTTGTTCACTATAGGATCAGTCAAGATGAAAATGAATCAAACTGAATTCTCATGACCTGTGGATGAAATAAAATAGAGTCCTCAGGCTAAAGTTCTCCAATAGGAGGAGGGAATACCCAGTATTGAAGGCATCTATCAATTTCCACTGATTCAAGAATTATATATTGAGTGCTAAGAGAGACACTGTGCTAAAATCTAATGCTGTTTTATCATTCTATTTCTAATTATACTTTCTATAAATCTACTTTATTAAGTTCTACCAGATATATCAAATTATCCTATTCTCACCTCTATTTTAAGTGTACTTTTTCTACATTGGTCTAATACAATAATTATTTAAACCAGCCAATTCTAGTAATCTCAGGTCTCAAACTAAAATGCTTCTTTCCTCAACTCAGTAAAACTACAGATCTCTATTTGGGTTCCCCTTCTCAGCTCTGTAGTTAGGAAACTGCCCTGAGCCAAGCATTTTGCTAAACATTAGAAGGCCAAAAATAAGCAAGACGTTCAGCAAGACTCCCTGACCTCATGGAGATTATAATTTAGTGGGGAAGAAGGTCAAAAATAAAAATTTAAATTGACAAATTACAAAAAGGAAGTGATCCATTTTAGCCAAGGAATAAAGGATTGATATAGAACAATGAATTAGGTCTGGGCACAGCGGTTCACACCTGTAATCCCAGCACTTTGGGAGGCCAAGGCAGGAGGATCACAAGGTCAGGAGATGGAAACCATCCTGGACAATATGGTAAAACCTCATCTTTACTAAAAATACAAAAATTAGCTAAGCATGGTGGCATGCGCTGTTAGTCCCAGCTACATGGGAGGCTGAGACAGGAGAATTACTTGAACCCAGGAGGTGGAGGTTGCAGTGAGCTGAGATCGCGCCACTGCACTCCAGCCTGGGTGACAGAGCAAGACTCCGTCTCAAAAAAAAAAAGAAAACAGAACAATGAATTAGGGAACTTCCTTAGATGGAGTGGTCAGAGAAGATATCTCAGAGAAGGTGATATATAAACTACAACTTTAAGAATAAGGAGGTAGTATAGAAAGAATAGGGAAGGTACACTCTAGGAAAGAAATTCATATGCAAAGGCCTTGAGGTGACAAATGGCACATGAAAAACTGAATAATAATGAGGCACAAATCTGGTAAGACAGACAAGAGCCAGGACTTGTGGGGTTTTGCAGGTTGCGGTAAGGAGACTAAATTTTATTCTGAGTGCAAAGGAAGCCATTGAAAATCTAAAGTAGGGCCGGGCGCGGTGGCTCAAGCCTGTAATCCCAGCACTTTGGGAGGCCGAGGCGGGTGGATCACGAGGTCAAGAGATCGAGACCATCCTGGTCAACATGGTGAAACCCCGTCTCTACTAATACAAAAAATTAGCTGGGCACGGTGGCGCGTGCCTGTAATCCCAGCTACTCAGGAGGCTGAGGCAGGAGAATTGCCTGAACCCAGGAGGCGGAGGTTGCGGTGAGCCGAGATCGCGCCATTGCACTCCAGCCTGGGTATCAAGAGCGAAACTCCGTCTCAAAAAAAAAAAAAAAAAGAAAAGAAAATCTAAAGTAGGAGAATTACATGATTCAATTTACTTCTTCTAGGACATTACTCTTGCTATTGTATGGAGAATAAATAAGAGAGAGACAAAACTGGAAGATAGGAGATTGGTATGAAATTGTTATAATAATTATATGACAGGTGATAGATTACATTGTTGTCAGTGAAGATGATAATTGAATAGATGTGAGGCGTATCTTAGAAATGAAATTGATGGGACTGTTGAGTTGAATATGGGATGTGAAGGAAAGAGATGATTTGACATGACTTAGGTTCTTAGCTTGAATAATCTGATGGATATTTGTGCCACTTACTAAATGTTAAAGACCAAGGGAAGCACACTTTGAGTGAGGTTGTGCTATGTAAATTAAGATTTCTGTTTGGGAGAATGTTAAGATTGAGATATCTATTAAAGTTTGAAGCAAAAATATAAATTAGCCAGTTGGGTGTGTAAAACCAGAACTAAGAGATAAATTCTACATTTCTAATTTTAAGAACTAAATTTTGCTCATATCAAAAATACAATTATTGACTTCTGCTTCTGGCTACAAATGAACAATATGGAATAAAATCCCCCTAAATGATAAATAACCATAAACTATGCAAAAAATAGTTTTAGACATTAGAAAAAAGGGACACCAGGACTTTGATATCAGAGAGAGAAGTAAAAAATTAGATAAGCCCTACAATCCTCTGCCTGAGGTAATTTTAAGACTACAGCACAAGGAGGAAGAATATCAACAGAGACAGATGGACTTCTTGAGCTTAGGAGATGAATATCTGAGTTCAGGGAAGATGAAATTTCTAGAATAGGCAGAAACAAGTTCCTGAGAGCAGAAAGAAATGCAGAGAAACAGCCTCAAATATCGGAATTGGAGTTTTCTTGAGTGTTCGACTGAATATTAATCAGCACATGTAATTTTGCTTTTCAGAAAGAAAAAATTTGGGGTGGATGCCAATAAGGAGAGTGCCTTTAAATATTTGAAAGAGTAGTAGCCAAATAACAGGGTAACAAACAACAGGATAGCTGTAACACAATTATGAATGCTCACGTGAAACTGGAAATTGTTCAATTTTTCTCCACTAAAAACAGAGAGACCTCACTGACTAATAGAGACAGAAAAGATCACATCCTAAAAGTGGGAGTGAATTAAATTTACTCTAGAGTCACCCTCAAAGAACTTAGAAATGAGCCCCAAAAGGATCAAACTAATCTGTACCTAACTTCATTTTCTGCAGGAGAAAGAATCTAACACTGTTTAAAGAAAGACACACAAAAACTAACAATCAGAAATATAAAATTTACAATAGCTGGCATCCAGTTGAAAATGCTAGAGTATGAAGAAGCAGAAAAATTTGGTCAATAACAAGGAGAAAAACTTTTCAAAAGAAACAGACCCAGAAATGACAGAGATGATAAAATTAGCAGGTAAGCACATTTAAAACACATTATAAATATATTACAAACATTAAAATATGTCAAGAAAAACATGAGCATGATGAAGAAAAAATAGGAATAGAAAAAATAATAGGAATAATGAAACAGAAAGGAATAAAATTTTGGAGATGAAAAATTACACTGAAAGGCATTTAACAGTAGATGCTATTCTGTGGAAGAAAATATTAGAATATTTCAGTAAACTTGAGGACACAATAATAAGATGTATTTCAAATGAAGCACATAGAAAAAAACTACTATAGGAAAAACAAAAAACAATCAGAGTTTTCATGACCAGTATGATAATACCAAGGGGACTAACATACAAGAAATTCAAGTTTCAGAAAGAGGAAAAGTGGGGGAGTGGGGGCATACCGACAAAGAGAGTGAATACACATATTTGAAAGAATAATAGCCAAAATGTTCAGAATTTGATAACTATAAGCCCATAGATCCAAGGAGGTCAATAAAATCCAACCTGGACAAACACACACACCTGCACATATATACAAATACAAATGTACACACGCATCCCCAATGCACATCATAATAATAATAGTGCTAAAAATAGATAAGGAAAAAGAAAGTTTTTAAAGTATTCAGAGAAAAAAAATACACATGGTATCAGAAAACAAAGATATATATCTTATAGATTTATCATCCCAAACCACGAAAATCAAGACAATGGAACCACATTTTAAACAGCTGCAAGAAAAAAATATGTAAACATGAAATTCTATATTCAGTGAAAATATCTTTCACAGTAAAGGCAAAATAAAGCTTTCTTAGACAAACCAAAGCTAAGAAAATTTGTCAAGAGCAGACCTTTCTACAAGGTATCTTAAAGGAAGTTCTTCAAGCAAAAGGAAAATGATGCCAGAAGGAAAGCTGGCATCATTTTCCTTTTGCTTGAAGAAATAAAAAAATGCTAAAAGTGTAAACATGTAAATATATGATAGTTTTTTTCCCTTTAAGTTATTTAAAAGAAAAGTGAACAGTTAAGGCAAAATAAATGGCAATCATGTAGCATAACACATTCAACAGTAAAACATAATTTCATAAATCAGAGAATTGAAATGAAAGTAAGTTGTAGTAAATGGTGTGATACTATAAGGATTATGATCAAAGATGTATATTATAAACCAGAGAGCCATAAAAGATAAAATAAAGATACTGCCAACAAACTAGTAGTGGGATAAAATAAATCATTTTAAAAGTGTTCAATTAATTCAAAAGAAGGCAGGTTAAAATTTTTTTAAAAGAACAGATAGGACATATAGAAAACAAGTAGTAAGATGATAGACATAAATCCAATCATATCAATAATTGCATTAATGTTGAAAGGTCTAACTTTCAATTAAATAATGAATATTGTCAAACTGAAAAAAAACAAGACTCAAAATAGATGTTATTTACAAGAAACCCATTTTAGATACAAAGCCATGAGTAGCTTAAAAATGAGAGGATGAAAAAAACATATATCATGAAATCATACATGATGAGAGAGTTGAAGTGGCTATGTTAATATCAGAAAAAGAAGCCTTTAGAATAAGGAATTCTTCCAGGTATAAAGAGGGACATTTCATGCTAACAGGGTCAATTTATCAAGAATACATAATAATCTTAAATATGTATTCAGCAAATAGCAGAGCTTCCAAATTCAAGAAAAACTCCCTCAGAACTAAAAGGAGAAACAGACAAATGCACAAATGCAGCTGGAGATTTTAACACTCCTCTCTCAGTAATTAAAAGAACAAGCAGAAAATGGATACAGATAGAAAAAAGTCTCATCTATATTATCAACACAAACTAATTGTCATCTATAAGAAGACACATTATAGGATAGAATATACATCCTTTCCTGGTGCATATGGAACATTCACTAAGATTAATCATATTCTGGGTCATAAAACAATTCTATTCAAAAAAATAGAAGTTATACAGAGTATTTTTTCTGACTACAAGAGGATTTATTAGAAATCAGTTACAGAAAGATACTGAAAAATGTCCAAATAGCTGGAAATTAAAGATCACATTTCTAAATAACCCTTAGAGTTAAAAATGAAATCTCAAGGGAAATTAGTAAATATTTTAAACTGAAAATCACGATGATTTCGCGGGGAGGGGGGATGACTTAAAGTTGTCACTATTTTCCAGATTCTAGAAATTTCTCATTTATTGCTATTGTAATAGTATTTTTTATTACTGTTAACTCCATTATAATCAGTCCTCCCTAGTTAGAGACCCTCAGCCCCATCTTCTGGCATCTAAACCAAGTGTGGTAGGACAAGCATCAGATTCGGAATGTATTCTTGACTTTGCCACTGGCCAGTTGCTATGGTCTGAACATGCCACCAAAATGTATACGTTGTAACTCAGTTGTCAATGTGATAGTATTAAGATGTAGGATTTTTAGGAGCTGATTAGGCCATGAGTGCTCCAACCTCATGGCTAGGATGAATAACCTTATCAAAGAGTCTTTAGAGATCTTTCTGGCTCTTTCATTTCTTCTGCATGTGAGGACACATCAAGAAAGCACAAGCCCTTACCAGACACTGAATCTTCCAGCATCTTAGACTTCCCAGGCTCTAGAACTGTGAGAAAACTGATTTCTGATCCTTATAAATTACCCAGTTGTAGGTATTTTGTCACAGCAGCACAAACAGACTAAAACACTGGTGATTTTACCTAACTGCACCTTATTATTTTCCTACGTAAAGTGAAGAAGTTGAGTGGAATGAGCTCAACGATAGGTGGCCAGCTGGTCACAGAAGGTCTTAGCACTGAAAGCCCAGAATCTCAGGAACCTCTTCAGTCCTCAGAAACAGATGTTTATCCTATTTCCAAGAACTTCTCAGCTCTAACACTTCATTATCCAAAACCTTTCACTCATATTTTACACTTACAATATTTTTCTTTTCATCTCATCATACTGATTTTGCTCTCTTAATCTTGAGATAAAGGTCCCTGGACTTTTGATTCATATAAGTGTTGATCCAGTTTCTAAACAACTTCACACCATTTAACTGACTAAATTTGGGTTAGCCTGGGGATCCATCTCTACCATTAACAGACTATTTAGAGGACCAAGAGAACTTCAGACTGTTCCTAGTTCCTAGGATTCTGTATTGAATGCAAAATATTTCCATGAAACAGATTATTCGACTTGATTTATTCTCTTGGGTTATGTGTAAGTTACCTCATATATATGGCAAAGTAGACCAAACTAAAGGCTATTGGAATCAGTGCAATTGATGATTGAGAGCATCAGTCAATTGTATTGACCTTATTTTCTCAAGGTCTTTGATTCTGTTCTTTGAACCCTTTCATAAGCTTACCTTGCTATTTCAGTCAGTTGAGGTGGAAAAAAATCAAATTATATCTTGGTAAACCAGCCCTTATAGGGAATCATACAAAAAGTAATGTTTTTCCAATCATATAATGCACATAATTATAAAATTAAATGTGATTAATATACTTACCATTCTTGTCATCCATAACAAATATACAAGGGAAGGGAGAGAATGCCTCTTCTATGGCCTCGAAAGAATTGCCAAGATGACAAGATCTATGGCTTTCGCATTTGATACCATGAAATTGGCACGTTACCATGAATTAATTATGTCATAAACAAACCATTGCAGTTTGTTAGAGGACAATACATTTCTCTTTCAAACCTGATACTACCAAAGGATTAAACAACTATATCTATATAATATATTATAAATTGCCTAATGTACATTTCCCACAATTTTTAAAGTTAGAAGAAAAAAAATGAAATAAGTATAATGGAAGATTATGCAGTAATGCTGTATCTTCCTACTTATTACAATTACATTAAGTGGGCCTTACTTGTCTCTCTTCCAGATAAAATCTCTGATATGCTAAAATCATCAATTAAAATGAAAAAGAAACTACAGTGCTTCCTCTAAAAGTCCCCAAATGTAGCAAAGCTTTGATATGTCGATAATGGAGTTAGAAAAATCTCTGAATTTTGTATTATTATATGGATTGGTACCAAAATAGAGCTAATTTTTATTCTGCAAGAGAACAACTCCTCCAGTTTTTATTTGCAGCTTCCTCTGAACCTAAGATTCAGCCATAAATCCATGGAAGCTGAGTTGATGACATTTAGAGTGACAGCTCATACTGTATTCATAATCACTACCCTATTTCTAGAGAAAGCCATGTGCACCAGATATCATATTGTCCTTTACATAAATGCAATCCTCCTGGCCCTTCCCTCCAATCTGCCACATATGCTCAGGCAAGTCTACAGCCCAAAGAACATAGATCAGACTTAATATCAGCCATTTGGCATGAGAAGGGTGTACCCTCTGCCTCCTGATTTCTAGCACTGGAACCCTGTGATTCCCACCTTCAGCTACAAGATGTCTCCACTTTTAAAACTATTCCTATTTCATGTTTAGGGGCCTTTGTGGAATACCTTCAAGGACTGCATACAAAGCCTCGTCACTAGCCTCTCTCTGGTCTTTGTGCTCTAGCATTAAACAGAGTTTCTGCCAAGTCCCACAGTCAAGTCCCTACATTTTTACTGAAATCAGGAAACTGGACCTTAATTCCTGTCTCAGTAACCTGTATGGGGCCCCAGCACCTCCCAAAAACTATGTCATCAAGCACCTCTTTTCACCTTTGTGAACTCATCTAGGAAAGCAGTCTGACATTCCCAAAATGACCTTGCTCATCACCTATGAAGTTCTGGGCTTTTCTTCTGACACCATCCTTCATGCAAGAGCAGGAAATCAAGTTGGATACTATTCTGGACAACTATGAAATCCAGGGAACGAAGCTCAAACTTGACTCAGTGGACAGCGAGAACCCAGGCTAATTGCTTAAGCAGGAATCCAACACAATAAAAATGACATTCAGGAAAATAAGTCTGGGAAGAGTAAGCTAAATGACTAAGTACAGATAAATTTGCCTTCTGTGCAATGCTTTAGGCATACTACCCTCACCTTATCATGGATACCAGTTCATATTGCTCCACCCTTCTTACCCTGAAAGTCAATCATAAATAAGGGTTTTTTTTTTTTTTTTAGTGGGGGGCATGATTATTCCTATTCTCTCTAGACTTTTTCTTTTGCTTTATATCATTTACATCTTTAAAAAACACCTGCTGCTTTTATGCCTAGAATAAAAAAGACTATGATGATACTGTGTAATAAAGTACACAGAGTATGTCCAGAGTAAAATTGAAACCAACATGGGCATTCTCAAATATAAAAGAATTCTCATGAGTGCCTTTCCAAACGTTTGAGTTCCAAAACAATTCAAATGGGTTTTGTAGGATGTTTTCCATTTCTTACTTAATCCCAAGTGGGCTTTAAAGAAAACAACATTCAAGCATTTCTTACCCCTTCACACTGGAATCAGCCAAATGTGATGTGGAAAGAGCTACCTGATATCCAAAAAAACCTTTCTACTTTTTAATGAGTTTTTTATGGGTTTTTTCCCCGTAAAAAGAGTAGTAAGAATTCTAATGCAAACCAGCTCAGAATTCTCCAAGTATAACTATTTTATATTTAACTCAGTGTTATTTAACTCAGTGTGTTTTCTTTGTTTTCTAGTAATGTGTCCCTCTCCCTTGTCCATTCTAAGAGACATTTCATGTCCATGGTATAATTCTCACCATTAAATACAGGTGTCTATTTTCATACTACGGCTGAGATCAGCTAAGCCAATGCACAATAGGCTTTCAACAGATATCATTAACAAATTGGTGAGTGTACATTTTACCCAAGGTCTAGAATGAAAGCAACAGCCACCAGGATACCCAGGGTGAAATAGGGAAGATTGGCATTCATTGAAGAAAGGCCAGTTAACCAAAAAAAAGACCGACTCAATGTGTAGCAGATAATATTTTAAGGATCCGTAGAAATCAGACAGAGAAATGAGTTTAAGAAAGGGAGTTTAACAGCTATGCAACATTCTCAGGTGCCTTTCTCTGCCTCTTTCATGCAAGAAGTCTTCGGGATGCTACGTGCAAAGTGCTATCTTGGACACTGGGAGAAAGGAAAGGCCGTGTACCAAATCATATAGTACAATTCTTCTTTAAAAAGGCTTATGAACATCATAGTAAAAACAAACAGATCTGTTTAGAAGCAAATAACGGAATTTGAAAACCTGGGTTTGAATACCAGCCCTTAAAAACTTACTAGCCGAGTAAGCAAAGTAATTCACTGAACTGCTCAGAAACTCAAGTTTCCTCATTTGGTTAAAGTGGATAGTAATGTCTACTTCACAGAGTAGTCTAAGAATGTGTCATTCTAGAGATTGTCATCAATCTTCCTCATACATGTGCCTCCTTTCTCCATTTGGAAAATAGAATATCGAATGGAATATCCAATAGAATATCTGACCCAATATTCTTTCCCTAACATATTTATTAGTAATGACTAAGTTGACCTAAAACCGATGTAGAAATTATTAAATGTGAAACAACTTTTAAAAGAAAGACATTGGATTACTGAAAGAGATCTGGATCCTGGGTGGAAAAAATGCAGTGAAATCCTGCAGGGAGGCAGGGGATGAGACAGAGAAAGTCCAGGTGGGCTTAGTGAAAGCCAGCCTGGCTCCGAGCTGGGATGTGCAACTACCCTGGAAGGGCTGTTCCAGAGTGGTCATAAACCTCCATATGTCCCTACCTACATCATCCAGATACAGGCTAGGTACATCACCAAGCCTGGTGTACCTGCCTCACTAGTTTGGCTTTATGAAAGACCTGGACTTTTGAATGTTTTTTAGACTATGGGTCCCCCAAATTGCAAGACAACTTACACCTGCCAAGACTTCTCTGGGCCAAACACCTTGAATTTCTAGAGAAACAATTCAGTCACTGAGAATGTAGAGTGAGAATCCTTGTAGAAAATAGATGGTCCACTCAAAATGGGTAATATGAAGAGAGTTTAATAAAAAGAATATTTTTTTTAAGTATAAGTCAACTGTAGGGAAACCAAAGTGAAGCCAGAGGAGGGAGATAATTGTTGACCTTTAGCCTAAAGGTTTGAAGCAGCCCTTACAGGTCCCAGAGGCGAAAAAATCTGTGTGGATAAGGTCTCTTTAAAGGACAGAGCCCGCCTGTAGCAGGGCCTCCTATTACAGAGAGAGAACCCCGCAGGGGACAAAATACCACCACTCACCCTACCCAACTCTCCTCTTCCATCATATCGCCTGTCATTGCTAAACCCAGATGAAAACTGGAGGACAAGGGGATCCCTTGGCATAATCTCTAGAGGCCAGGGCACAGAATAACATGGACAATGTACCCAGAGGTCAAAGAGAAGACATTCAGCTCAGAGGGATTTGCTACGTGCTTACTGTTATGGTTTAAACTATATCCCCACAAAAAGATTCACTGAAGTCTGACTCCCCAGTACCTCAAGATGTGACTTTATTTGGAAATAGGGTTTTTACAGAAGTAATCATGTTAAAGTGAGGTCATTATGGTGAGTCCTATCCAATGTAACTGTGTTTTTATATCCAATGTGACTGGGTTTTTATAAAAAGTAGAAATTTTGACACAGAGACAGACATGCACAGAGGGAAGACCATGTGAAGTCACACAGGGAGAAGATGGTAATAGGACTGGAGTGATGCATCTGCTGGCCAAGGGATGCCAGAATTGCCAGCAAACACCAAGAGGCAGAAGCCAGGAAGGATTCTCCCTAGAGCTACTGGAGACACCTTCACCCTGCTCGCACCTTGATTTCAGACTTCCAGCCTCTAGAACTGTAAGAAAATGAATTACCTGTTGTTTTAAGCCATTCAGGTTTTGGTACACTGTTATGGCAGTCTTAAGAGGCCAATACACTTGCTACAGTGCAGCCGCCCTGGACTGAGCAGCCTTAATTTCTCAGAGTGGGTGCTGGCTTCAAAATGGACCTTAGAGAAAATGATGTCCAACCCTTTTACTTTACAGATAAGAGAAATGAGACATAAGACAGCCTTACTTACAGTCACACAACTGGTAACCAAGATCAAACCACAGAGTCCCCAGAAAGCTTTCTGTCAGCCCCACATTGACAAGAAGTCAGGGACACGATTCTCAACCTAGCTAAGCACATTGCACAACACACGGCCACCCACCTAACATATTATCCTCATTACAGGATTCTCCAGAATAGATGACGAGTGCCATCCTTTGCTGAACTCACATCTCTGTAGTACCAGCAGCTTTTAGAGGGCCTCTCAGCTAAACAGCTCAGAAATGAAAATTTGCCTCTGTTCTTTCTTAGTGCTAAAGAAAATGTCTAATAACCCTGAGAAAGGACACCGCTAACTCTATAGGACAAAGTGTTTTGCTTCCTTGTGAACTGGCCATAAAAAGAGTTACCCAAACAAAGCTCATTGATTGAAGATTGACTGCCCCACACATCCTGAAGAAATGATAAAAAAACTACACAGTCAGCAGTTAAAAGTGTTAGAATGGGAGAGATGGCAGACAAGCGCCACCCAGAAGCAAATAGATTTCCTATAGCACTGCGATCTTTCTTATCTAGAGAAAGGTTTTGTTTTCTTGTCAATCAATCCTAGCAGATCTTTTGAGGGTTGCCCACACCCTGGACTGGGGAATGCTCAGGAAGGAATGGGGGAAGGAAGAGGGGAGAGGCGATTTCCTGATGGGTCAGGTGCTGGCAAGTGACTGGACCCTGGGAAAGTCATAGTGTAGGAATTCCTCTCCTTGGAGAGCAACCAGAGTAGCAGGAACAATGCTGGGAACTGCTGGTGGTGACTCTCAGGTCACTCCTTGAACAGTGCAGGCCATGGGCAGCGGGCTAGGCCACAGCACCTCCTGAACCCTGGGCAGCGCAGAGTTTAGTCCCCTTGCTCAGTCCAGCTGCCCACACGGAGCACCATTCTCCTGGCTAGTTCTCTTTAAGGGAGACATGTTACATTAACAATAAGAAATTCTAACTCTAGAAGAAATTGCTTCAAAGTGTGCTAATACCATATGAAAGGAAACTTAAAGAAAGGTTTCATATATGAGTATAAGAAGATACATTTTTCTAAGAACAGGATTTTTAAAAGGAAATAATAAAAAATGATTGTGAAAATTAAAAAAAAAAAAAAGGGTGCAACTAGCTTCACACAAGAGTAACGCATCAGGGTAACTAAAAAAGCAAAGTCCAACTAAGACTTTCTTTTAGGTCCCATTAGTCCCAGAAGGAGACTGCCAATTTCTCGGCTCTTGACTGATTATTCTCCCAAAGGAAAGGCACATTGTGACGATCGAGGTGATCCCTTTATGTGCAGTTTCTGATTTGTCTGCAGAGATATAAGTACCTTGGATGGCGTCTCTCCTCATAAAGCAACTCAAAAATCACATAACAGTGAATTAAAGGGCCATGTTTCCCTGCCTCCGTGTCCCCATGCCCTTTGAAGACAGAGTGCTGAGGAGGCTCAGAAAAACCTTCTGCCCTGGTCAGAGCACCAGCGAAAGTAACAATCATTTAATGGAGGCTAAAATCGCCTGTTTCTATATCAGTTTTTCTCCTATTTAGAAAAGTTTCTTCTCTCATAAGCTATCTGTTGAGAAGTATTAACCATTATGAAAGTTTCCTCCAGCTAGATCAGTGCAGAGAAAAGCCAAGATAAACCAAGATAAATCTATTTTAAAACACCTTATTTAAAAGTAGATTTCCCACTTCTTCAGAGACTAGCTGGAAAGTAACCATTAGGATAATTTACTTACCTTATTTTCTCTCTCATTCAAACGTGAACAGGACACATGGCTCTTCCTGAGCATTTTGGAAGCCTCCATGGCCTTCAAATCTGGTGCATTGGTGACCTCTAGAGGACAGAATCTCATTCCAGTCTCAATATTAAGGTTAAAGAATCCATTGCTCTGGGGAGAATGTGAATACATTATCAGTACTGCAGCTGCAAAACAGCGCTTGGCTCTCACAGGCACAAGAGGCTTGAAGAAATTATCTTCCCTCAGGTAAAATCTCCAAGGTGTCAAACGATCAATTTTCCTGTAAATGAGAGAAGTTCTTGTTGGAAATCTTCTAAAAGTTGGATTTTCTTTTTTTCCTCCAAGATGTAGCCCGTTTTCTGACAGAGTCCCAGCCGAATCTGAAACATTAGAGGTTCTCTGAAGTGGATGTCTTTAACCATCTTTTGCCTACTCCCCACCCCTCACTGTCCTGCCCAATTCTCAACACAAGTATTTGAAAATATCAGAAAAAAGTATTCAAAGGATTATGCTGGAACCTCTCAACACTGTCAGGGCTTTGCATTTCCTGATGTGAGTAAAGTAGCTTGCCATGCTTCACTACATTTTCCTTCAATGGCAGAGCTTTCGACATAGCTGAGGGGGGTTAGAGAGGTTCCAGGGCCATAGAGTCTGGGCGGAAGCGTGATTATGCAATGGGGCTGTAATCTCCCATAGCATTTCCAAGAGGTCCTGGGACAGAATTGCCTTTGCGCTCATTCATAGACAGAGCCAAGAGCTTTGAATCACTTTTACTCTTAGGTAGTAACACAGACTCCATGCTACTTGATCCATGGAGACAGAAGTCAGACTTACACCTCAACCTGCAATGTAGGGCCATTTAGGACCCGGTCATGACATCATTGAATAAACATTATTTTTTAATGTAAAACCGTCTACATTCTGGGCACGTTTCCTGGTATTTATTATATGTTGCCTTTCATTTCCACAGCTGCCCTGCAAAGTAAGTGTTAATCTATTTTACTGATAAGAAACTAAAAGAGCTCACTCAATCAGTGTCATACAACATACAACTCGAAGTTTGCTTATACTCCTAAATGTGTGGTATTTCCATTATATCACAAGGTTCTAACATCAAATGTTCGGGCAGAAAAAGAGTGGTGCACTCATGGTTTACACTACTCACTTTATAAATAAAGAGATGGAGGAAAAGGAATAGCATGCCTTAGGCCAGACACTTTAGTGGCAGAGCTGGAGTTAATAGCAAGTATTTTAATTTCCAGGCCAGGGCTTGGGTCACTATATAAAATCCATAATGATTTCCTTCTTGCCTTTGCAGGAGCTATAAAAGATAACTATGAAAGTCGCTTAAAGACCAGAAAATAATTCTCCTTTAACATTGCCCCTTCCATTTACCTCACTTTGGTTTTCCACATTAGTGAGCTCTTTCTGATGAACGTAGGGAATCCTCCAAGGCCCCCAACTCTATCTCCAAGGTCTCCCTCATCATTTTCTCTTTTGTACAGTTGTCCTTATTTATATCTATATGGGAAAGAAAATTAGACTCCATGGGGCACAAGCAAAAGCCCACTAACACAATGAGAGAGCGGCGGGCCCTTAATGCTTAAGACTCAGAGACAGATAAGAGAGATTTGAAAACTAGACTGTTTTCTAGAATTGGACTTCTGCTTCTTCTAAGAATCTATTCATATGACTTCTGGAAAGACCCAGAAATTTCTCAGCAGGTCTGTTTCTGCTCCTAATACCATGTATAAGTTCTATAAAAACATACTTTTATCTAGTTAAGGCTCACAAATAAATGATAAAACTGTTATATAGTTTAAATCAAACTATTCTACTGACAGTTAAAAGATGCAGTAAGTACTCAGAACTATACAATGCATTTGTTATACAAGAATGAATATTCAAGCAATTTTTGCTTCCATAACTTCTTTCTATGGCCCAATTCTTGGTATAGCCCCAAGTAACCCTTCTCAGAAATATACTAGCTCTTTTAAAGCTTTTATCAGTGCAATGCTGTTGACAGTTCTAATGAAGATTTAAGTTAAGAGGCTAAAGCTGGTAGCAAAATGGTAGTTTGGGGATTATCTGGGAATTTCAAGGATCTCTGTTAGCCCTGTCCCCATATTACGGTTGATGACAAGAGTTTTCAGTGGCTCATCTTTGCAGTCAATTTAAGGGGTTTAGGGAACCACCCAGGTCTTCAAGGCCAGTTGTTAAAAAGTAACGAGCTTCCTTCATTATTAGAAATCGGGGGCCTGCTATCTTGCCTAAGGAATTGGATAAACTAAATCTTACTCATTTGACCTTTAGAAGTCATTGCGGAGAATCAGAAAAATTCCCATGTTGGTTGTCTAGTAAGCTGGAGTTTTATTAAGCCTTGAAAAAGTACAAGACAAATAAACATGTAGCATGAAGGGTTACCCAGCTGTAGATCTATGACAGTACGAGAGAAGTGCAGTAGACAAGGAGAGAAGTGAAGCTAAAGCTATGTTGAGAGAAGAGAGTTAAAAAATTCTGATTTCTTTCTCTGAGTGTTGATGTCTGACCTGCCTTGTTCCAATTTCAAGGCCGGCCAGCCGACTAGCACCACAAACACTAATTAGCAAAGTCCTGTTCAACCTTCTCCTCTACCCTTTTGCCACAGTGGAGCAGTTAATAAAAGAACTGCAACAGGGCTCTCAGCTAGTAGTAAATTAAGAACATTTGCATGGGGATTGTGTGCTGCTCCATGTAGTTCCTAACCTAGGAAGGTTGGTTAGTGTAACATTATGAGATGCTTTTCAAATGTCAGCTATCATTTCTACAGTGATCTCTTACTGATGTATGTTCAGGGCTGAACAGACTGTTATCTCATTTCTCACCATTCCCCAAGTTCTGCCACAAAGAAGCTGAGGGACATTGAAATCTCCCATACCATGCCATAAAGCAAAGTAAGCCTTCTCAGCAGATGCCTATTAACAATTAAAGCAAAGTTTAGAAAGAGAGCTTTCAGTTGAGAAATGCTGCAGGCAGCCAAATAGGGAATAGAAGTGAAGCACTTAAAAGTTTTTGATGTAATTGTCTGGATAGATATTTAAAGCAACATATAAAACTTACCTTTCTTGGCAGACCGAGAAGGCAAACACATCTTCCTAGAACAATATGGGAGAAGATAAAGTAAGCAGGAGGAAACAAGGGTGTGGCTTACAGATGCAGTATTACTTCTTCATATATAAGAATACAGAATTGGGAGTTTTTCAATCAACTTGCAGATTGTGAGAAACTTAGAGACCCGGGAGTACAGAAAGAGAGGACATCAGATAACTGTGTGATGTCCGAGCCCCGTGTGTGTGTGTGTGTGTGCAGATTTTCAGTTGGGAGAGGTAGATTTATTGAGTTAATTTGTAATATTTTACCAGGAGCAAACAGAATGACTTGGCTTATTTTATAGCCTGTGAGGCAGAGCACAGACACTCAAATAATGGTGAGCCCTGTAAACAGAGATCACAGCTGTTCTGCAAGCTAACAACAAAGCACTCCCTCATCAGAGAAAACATCACATAACTTTTTAGGCACCTGGACAATCTTGTTAGTGATATCTAATCATCTTTGAAAGTCCCAGCTAAGTCTGTGAGCATTTTAGCGGTTGGCAGCCGTTTTAAAAAAAAAAAGGAGTGGGGAACCCTCTGTTTTATTCATAGCGTTCCCGAGCAAGTCCTTTTCGAAAACTTTAGCACTATATTTAGGGTAAGGAAGAGGAATGTCCATGGAAAACACCCTCTCGGTGTCTTTCCAGTCTAGGGCCCTCACACACAAGTCCTGTCTTTGATATATTCCATTCCTAGATTCTCATTCTTAGCTCCTGCAAAACTTTGCTGGAGGCCTATTAAGTGCCAGAAACCACATGAGCACTTTGTAAGTAGTATCTCACTTAATTCACACAACATGTATAAAGTACATAATTATTTCCATTATTATTACATTTTGCTGATGAGGAAACAGGCTATGTGAATAAGCAATAAGCTAACGGTTGGAGATGTGAAGCCAGAAGATCTTGACTTCAAGGTCTGTGCTCAGTACTGTTAACCAACCTCTATGCTAGAAGGCTGCCAGAGCCTGTTTCGAAGACCAGTTGTTCTCATCATACCATTGGGTTTTTTTTTTAGCCACTGTGGCTTGAAAGTACAGGGCATCATTGTAGTTCTCATGAGACTATTAGCACTTTGAAGGCAGGGACAGTGCCAGCTCAATGAGTGGCCCACAGGATGCATTCAAATATTTATTGTGAATTCCTTTTCATTCTCAGGAGAAAACATGATGATTTGGAAGTTGTCTAGGCTTTTGAGTGTGGCTAATTGAATTAAAATGGCTTATCAGTTTGGACAACGTTTTAAATCTCTCTCAGCCTTAGTGTCCTCCGATATAACACAGGGCATAACCTCAGGGCATTATCTACCTCAGATGTTATTTTGATGATGGAGTAAGTCAGTTATGACAGAAGCCTACAAATAAGAATGACATATTTCAGGGATCTAATAGATGTCTCTTTCCTTCCCTAAATGTAATGGTGCAGACACCATTAGATTTAAACCTTGAAGAGAAAGAGAAGTCAATACCAAAGAGTAAAGAGTAATAATCATAAAATAAAAAACCAAAAGTCCTGCAAAGCTCTGTAAGAAATGCTTTTGCAAGAAGAGTTATTATATTCTCCTAGAAGCACATTATTTAGCAAACTAAGAAGTACATGGCTAGGAGGAATATCTAGGACTCATTCTGGTAGAACTGATTCACTTTAGATCATAAAATTCAGTCGGGAGCTTGTACTAGTCAGAGTTCTCCAGAGAAACAGAACCAATAGGTTATATGGCCATAACCACATTTTGGTCAATGGTGGCCCGCATATACAACAGTGGCCCCATAGATTATAATGGAGCAATTTCCTATTGCCTAGTGACATCATAGCTGTCAGAATGTTGTCATAGCTCAATGCATTACTCATATCTTTAGGTGATGTTGGTATAAATAAACCTGCTATGCTATCAGTCATATGAAAGTATACACTAATGTGCTAGCCCTTCACATCCACCACCACTTATTCACTGACTCATCCAGGGCAACTTTCAGCCCACAAGCTTTATTCAGGATAAGTGCTCTGGATAGGTGTACTATGTTTTATATTTTATACCATATTTTTACTGTACCTTTTCTATGTTTCCATGTGTTTTGATGCACAAATACTTGTCATTCTATCACAGTTACCTACAATATTCAGGCTAAACTATGTAGCCTAAATGTGTGGTAGGCTACACTATTTTGTTTTGTGTAAATACACTCTGATTTGAAAAAGGAGAGAGAGAAATAGAAAAAAAGTAACTACTTTTCTTAAATTAGCAGTTGGAGAAAAATCACTGGTTTTAGACCAGAAAAATAATAATCAGGTTGCTAATAGAGACTGTGGCATTTATAAAAGCCATTTACTTTTTCTAATGATACAGAACTCATTAATATACTACCACATTTTAATATTGTAAACTTCAAATTTTTAATTGTAAATAAATTATTCTTATGTGCTTTATCTCCCTTCCCTACCAAATGTTGGTTATTTTAAATAAAATATCTGCCTGTGATATATCAATGATATTAATCACTTTTTTCTGTTTGGTATTTTATAAATTAGTGCTAATTAGCTGGTATGATTAAAGGATAATATTTTTAAATAATAGGAGATTATTTCCTCTTCCGACATGAATAATGCTTTGCATGGGCTAAAGTAGGAAAATTATTGAAAATTACCTTTCTAATGGCCCTAAATAGATGAGGTAATCTATCCAATATGAGGATACTTTTTATTAGTATACTATACACCATCCTCCTCTTACAATAAGTAATTAGTTAATGGAGAAGACTTAACTCTTCTAACATATTATTCTAGGAGTTTATTAAATGAATGTATACATTAAAGTAATACTAAATCCCAGATAAGCAGCTAATCTTAGCATATGATGTTGCCTTGCTTGGGAAGAATATTGAAACATGAACCCTCTTCTACTTTTTAACTACGATTTAGGAGTAAATCCTTACCAAGATAAAAAACAGTACTTTAGAGGAGAGAAAGGAATCCTTTCATCTTTTAACCTGTGTAGTTCATAATGCACCAGGATTTTATGCAAACCTGACATGAGAAAACTATAAACCATCTTGTGAGTTACAGCTAAATGTTGAGGCCAGATGCTTAGGATTCCAGTCATGGCTCCACTACCACCAGCTGTGTGACTTTAGTCACTCACTCTGGGTTTTGTATGGTCAAGCATAGTTCCTACTCCAGGTAGATGCTAAGAAAGTGGCTGGTGTTAATTAATATCTAGGTTCCTTCTGAACAAGGCCAAACTTAGAAGATGAGAATGTGATTTGAAGGTTTCCCAGAAAGCTGCTGACTGCAAAACATACCTCACCTGCCATGTGGCAAGTCCTAGAAACCAGGGATTCAAGCATTTGGTTTAGGCTTAGGTAGGGGCTATAGATCAAAAGATACCTAAGAACAAAGGTTTATCACTAACCTTTGTAGCTACTCTTCCTGTTTCTAGCAGAGATCTTCTGTTTTAATATATTAGGGACTAACGTTCTTAATAAATATTCATAGAGAGAATTATTTTAATTTCATTGAATGTAAGGAGTCCTTGCATTTATAACTTTTGTGGGAAGAAAAAGTACCTACCAGGTTCTTTTCCAAATGGAAAAAGGATTAGAGAGAAGGTGAGGATGTATCTCAAATGGGATGAAGAGCAGGAAACTGCTCCCAGAGGGCCTCTGTTGAACTACCCCCGGGACAGATAGAGTATGTGCTTAAGTCATCAACAGAACAAAAGCACCATGCTATAATTTTCATGATCCAATTTTTTTTAGGAAACAATTTTATAGCTTAAAAATCACAACAAAAATGTAGTCTACATTGGAAAAATTGGAACAATTTTAAATTTTGTAATATATATTTTAAAATTAATTTGAGGAAATGTGTCTTACAACCTTTTCAATGCTTTAAAGCCTCCAAAATTTAATCTACAATTTGTCATAGCATTAAAATGCTGGATAAAGTGGAGAAGGCTGGACTGGAAGCAGTGGAGAAAGCTAACAAACACTCTCTCACCCAGGCGATCAAGGTGAACATCAGCAGTGGTAAGTCACATTGACCATATGTAGCCTTGATATGTGATGAGAATGCCACTTTACCTCTGTAGCCTTTCTTTCAGAAACATCTAACCCCAACTCAATCATGAGAAAACATCACACAAATCACACTTGAGGGACATTCTACAAAATACCTGATCCTACAAGCTATCAAGGTCACCAAAAACAAGGAAAGTTTGAGATATCATCACAAGGAAGATTTAAGGAGACATCCTTCCTAAATATAATATGATCACCTGGATGGGATCCTGGAACAGAAAAAGGACACTAGGGAAAAACTTCATAAATGGGAATAAAGTATGGACTTCAGTTAATAATAATATATCAATATTTATTCATCAATTGCACTAATTGTGCCATACTAACGTAAGATCCTATTAACAGGGAAAACTGGGTATAGGGTATACAAGAACTCTCTGTATCATCTTCTTAGGAATTCTGCAAATCTAATATGTTCCAAAATAAAAGGCTTATTTTACAAAGTTGTTTTTTTTCTTTTTTTCCATTTCTAACATTGCCCTGCTAGTCAAACCCTTCTGTCCCTGAAATCCTCTTTCTCCTTCCTGTAACATTTCCTGTTTGCTTCAGAACTCTGAGAGTTGAAAAAGCAAGAGAACACGTCTGGGCCAACCCAAGCAGTCAAATGCACCAGGTCTCCCCAACTTCTCCCCCAAGTACAGCTTCAGGAAATGGCACGTAACCTACCCACAGCTCTGACAGAGCCTGATACCATCCTATTAGACAAAAGTCTCCCCACTTGAACCTTCCTCTATGAGGCACAAGATGCCTCCCAGGATAGCTAAAGGAAATGCAGTGTCATCTCTATTAGGTCCTGATCACAGCCACTTTGCTTCCTCTGTGTCCACAGCCATTCACATGACCCTTGGGAAATCCACAGAAGCACACGTGCGAGAAAGACAGTCTTGGGCTGATTCCCAAAGCACAGAACAAAAAATCTGATGCCTTCGGGGCTCCTTTGACAGGAATTTTTAATTCTTTACGAAGGCATAATTTTAAAGACAAGTAAAAACTAGGTTGGAAATAGGAAAATTTGGTTTCTAATTAGAATCTAAGCATAAAACTCAGGACATGACCTAGGACAATCTATTTTAATGTTTCACTGCTTCAGAATTTTTATATGTAAAAAGAGAATAACTGGTGAAATGTGATTGCTCAGTAATTTCTAGTCATATAAAATTCCCTTGAAATCTATTTAAAATCTTTAGTTCAATGACCTTTGGTAAGAAAAAGTGATGATCCAAAATGAAGCTATAGCATGGTGTGGTTTAATAGTCACTACTGAAAAGTTCCGTGCAGTCAACAGAAAAATAAATACGAAATGCCAGGTAGCTTAAGGAGAAAAGAGATCTCACTTCATTTCGTCAAGAAAGTTTGCCCAATTTACTCCACAATGTCATTAGCTCTTTGTCTCCCTCTAGGCCCCAAAGTCTTCTTGCATATACAGTGCATATGAGTTGCCATATGGACTCTATCCTCCCCCTTAAGAATCCTTATCTTTCTCTATCCTGACTTACTTCCTAGAACAGTAGTCTTCAAACTGAAATGCCCAAGGAGTACTTTAAGATTTCCCAAAAGAGATATAATTTTTTTATGAAGAAAGATATTTTTAGAATATGAAGAAAGAGATATTTTTAGAGTAGTAGTTTCTGTGTTCTTCAACTCTCGTGTTTACTTTTTCTAAAATTGCAGTGTCTAAGTATGAGCCAGTTATGGAAGTTCAGATTTCCTTTCATCACCTCATTTATAATAGCTCCTCTCCAACTTGAAGAAAGGGCACAACCAGTGATACTGGATCAATTGGATATCCATACTGGAGAAAAATATGTTTTGGTCTTCACCTTACAATATACAAAAAAAATTAATTCTTTATGAATTATAGATTTGAATATAAAAGGTAAAATAATAAATCTCTTGGAGCTAATAAAGCTGTACAGAAGAGCTTTCTCATGACCTAGAGATAGGCAAAGACTTCTTATATAAGATTCAAAAAAGTATATACTATAAAAGAAAAAAGATAAATTGGACTATATCGAGAATTCTGTTTGTAAAAAGACATCATTAATAGCATGGAAAGGCAACCCACAGAATGAAAAATATTTTGCAATACTTATATTGAAAAAGTATTATACACAGAATACATTAAGAAAACAAAACTTCAACAAATCAATAAAACAATGGTAGCAACAGGAAAATGGGCAAAAAATGATTAGACATTTCATAAAAAACGAGACCTAAATGTCCAATTGACATATAAAATAATGATCAACTTCATTGCTCAAAGAGATGAAAATTAAAATCACAATATAATGCCATTATATATTCACTAGAAAGGCTAATAAAAAGAACAAATAATACTAAGTGTAGATAAGAATATGGAGCAACCAGAAATCTTATTCATTGCTGTTGAGTATATACATTGCTGCAACTCTTTTGAAAGACTATCTGGCAATATGTACTAAAGCTGTACTAAAATGCGTATTCCATGACCCCATGACCCAACAATTCTACTACAATGTATATATACTCAACAGAAAAGTATACATAAATGAAAATAAAACAAATACTAGAATGTTTATAATAGTAATATTCCTAATGGTCCCAAACTATAAAACTAACCAAGTGTCCATCAGTAACAGAATGGATAAAGAAATTGTGCTATGCAGCAATAAGTGTGAATGATCTACACATACATGCAAAGTACAGGGAGAATCTCTATTTCAATAATGTTCAGCAAAGGAGAACATAATGAATGATTCCACTTATGTCAATTACCAAAAAGGAAAAAAAGTCAAGTACGGTTGGGGATGTCAGGGAATAGTGGTTGGAAAATAACAAGTAAAGAGCTTGTGGAGTACTGAGAGCGTTTTGTTTGTTGTTGACCTGTAATGCATTCAGTGGTAAAAATTCATCAAGTTGCATGTGGTGAAATATACACTTTTCTGTATTTATATACTGATAAAAAGTTTTAAAAAAATTACATCTCTCACGCCTCTAAAATTATTCCAGGTATAAAAACCTCCAGAAAAAATTTAAATTGTTGGTGTCCAAGTTGAAAAAGTGAACAACTAATGACTAGGTAGAAAACCTTTTGCAATTTAATTAGTATTTAATTATTTTCTCTCAAGAAAATTGAAAAAGGACCCAATTGAGTTGTTCATTGATATATTATTGCAATAAAACTTGATGAAAAATAGGAATAAATAAATTGAATGATATTGCTATAATTATATATACATCTACTTAGGTGGATATTAACAAAGTTCATCAAAATCTGTGCCTACTAAAAAATAATAAAACAGATTCTGAAGTCAATAAGTACATGAACTAATCGGGGGAAAAAGCCTATCTTATTAAAAGATAAAATCTTAATGTTTGTGTTTGATAATTATTCATGTTTATAACAGTTATAAGACACCATCTATGAACCAGAGAGGGAGCCCTCACCAGTACTAAATCTGCCAATACCTTTATCTTGGACTTCTCAGCGTCCGACACTGTAAGCAGTAAAATTCTATTGTTTCTAAGCCATCCAATTTATGGTATTTTGTTACAGCAGCCCAAACGGACTAAGACAAAGACATTTATAGAATGCATGAGGATTTCTCAGAGAAGAGTTGTCAGAGTACACATTGTTTCTTCTCCCCACCTCAACCCCAGTGGAGGAGCCTCTAAAGGAACCATTCATAAAGAGTGGGAGTGTCTACCAGAAAAGGAAACTGACACATACACCCTACGCCTTGTCTGATGAACTAAAGGCTTTCTGGAATGCTTATGATGGTAGAGACAAAGCAGAGGGAGATGCTCATGATGAGTGGTGGGTGGAAAGGGATTACATAGCCAGATTTTGGGGAGGAAAGACGTCAAGCTTTATCATGGATTAACTGAATGGCATACAGATGGCTGGGCTAGATACAACTTGAAATGACCCCATCTAAGAGGACCACCTGACAGGACAAAGTGACTTAGCAGAAAGGCTGTGTGGGTTGTGCCCCAGAAAAAGCATGACAGAGGAGAAAAACATTTTCAAAGGTATTGACAATGTGACAGGCTAAACAATAGCCCTAAAAGTTAGAAACATTCAAGCCTCTGAAACCTGTAAATATGTTACCTTAAGTGGTAAAATGGACTTTGCTGATGTAATTAAGTTAAGGATATTAAGATGAGGATATTAACCTGAATTATCCAGGTTGGCTCAAAATAATCATAAAGGTTCTTCTAAGAAAAAAGATGAAGATAGGAGGTTCAGAATCAGAGATGGGGATGTGGGGACAGAAGCAGAGGTCAGAACAATGGTGTTTCTGGGAGAAGGCCATGAGCCAAGGAATGCAGGTAGTCCCTAGGAGCTGGAAAAGGCAAAGTAAGATTCTCTTATGGAGCCTCTAGAAGCAATACAGTCCTGCCACACCTGGATTTTAACCCACTGAAAATGTGTTTTGGACTCTTGACCTTCAGAACTGTGTTGTGTTCTTTTAGGTTTGTGGAAATGTTTACAGCAGCAATAGAAAACTAATACAAGCAACAAAGTTTTATTGTGATCCCCCCAAGGTTTTAAAGCATGGGAAAGTTAACAGTGAATGGAGATGAGTATATGACTGCTAAGATATATGCATTTTGAGGCATTACAATAAGTTGATCATCTCCAATATTTTCCTGTTCCTTAGAGGCTTGCTTTCATAAACAGTCAAAACAAACAATGATAAAGTTCATACTTACACAGCCCAGACATACCTTGTTCATTTGTCATTTGAATATTACAGTCATGATTAATTGGGGAGGGAAAGGAATCCATGAGGGATCAGAATAAGAATAAGGAAAAATGAGACATGTCAGTGCTTACAATAAAGCCTAATCTCATGAATTATTTATCTAAAAATTGGTGCTCTGCCTCACCCTCTAGCACAGACTTAACCCTAAAAATCTGACAAGCTTCCCCCAAAAATTCATTGTGAATTCAATTTCAAAGGAGCATTACAACTATGAAGTTGAAATTTAATCATAAATGTCTGTCATTTTCAGTTAAGATTCAGTTTGCATATTTGGTGAAACAAAGGAAAAGCTAAGCTACTTAGTGTAAGGCCAGTTGCCTTGCCGGGAGCTTGGACGCACATCCCACCCCCCCACATTTTTCCGAAAGCTCAGACATGCTCAGGTTGTTCCCTTTTCCCCTTCTTGCACAGCCTGGCTTTCCCTTAAAGAACCCAGTATGCAAGCGGGGTCTTGTGATTCTAGTCAATAGCAGCTAAGTCTTTCTAGCTAATAGCAGCTGAGTTTTTCTAGCCAATAGCAGCTGAGTAATTCTAACCAATAGCAGCCAAGCCCTGTATGCAAACAAAGGCCTGTAACCTTACCCAATAGTAGTCCTGCTCTCCCACAACCAATCGAGCTCCTTCACTCCCTACAAAACCCCACGTCTGAGAGGAGTCAGTGCGACTTCTCCGGCCCCTCCTGTCAGACTGCAGAACCTCACCTGGGAGCCTGAATAAATTCCTTCATATTGGATCTTCTTGTGTTGGCCTCAGTTTCTTCCTTTTAAACTCAGTAAGAACCCAAGAACAAACCTTACACTTAGAAGTTATCTAAGTAGCTTAACATTAATAAAAATGCTATTAATTATTATAAGGCTGGCTTCCACTGAGTCCAGATAAGTTTGTGAAAACAAAATGCTCAAAGAGACCACCTAGACATCATGTTTCTGTAAGGCCGGTTGCCTCACTGGGAGCTCGGACACACACCAACCCCCTCTTTTTTCCAAAAGCTCGGACAAGCCCGGACGAGCTCAGGCATGCTCAGGCATGTTCCCTTCTCCCATGCTCGCACAGCCTGGCCTTCCCTTAAAGAACCCAATATGCAAACAAGGTCTTGTAACCACAGCCTCTTGTCAACCAATAGCAGTCAAGCCCTATTGACCAATAGCAGTTGAGTCTTAACAACCAATAGCAGCTGAGTAATTCCAACCAACAACAAGCCAAATCCTAGGTAAAGGCTTGTAACTTACCCAATAGCAGTCCTGCTCTCCCACAACCAATCGAGCTGTTTCACTCCCTATAAAAACCCATGTCTGAGAGGAGTCTGCACGACTTCTCCGGCCCCTCCTGTCGGGCTGCTGAACCTCACCCGGGAGCCTGAATAAAACCTTTCACATTGGATCTTCTTGTGCTGGCCTCAGTTTCTTCATTTTAAACTCAGCAAGAACAAACCTTACAGTTTCCATCTGCTACAATCTCTTTTTCATTATTGAAAGGTATACTTGAAAGACTGATCTGGGCCTTCAATTTAGTATGTCAAATTATTGAGGAAAAGCTGCAAGAAAAGAAATTATTTCTCAAAGGGTTTCACAGAAGGTTCCAAATTGCTAATTCTCTAAGGAATATAGCAAACATAAATATTGTCAAGAAAATTTACCATGGGACTATAAAACCTGAATTCTAGACCTCAATTTGCCACTAATAAGCTGTATGATTATGGCTGTTTGAAACCTACAAACTTGAGATATTTAATTTGTGAAAAGAGAAAGTTTTTATGGTAAGATACAGCAATGATAGCTGTTAACAACACAAAAGGATCTGGAACTTGTCTTTCCTTTATTTCTCATGTGAAAAACTGGAAAAGTAAATAAATCTCTATGGATTAATGAGGATTAAATGAAAGCATGCATGTAAAGCATTTATCAGAAAACTTTGTAACTGTCATTCCTAGACTTGTCATTAATACTAACTACCATCTCAGTGTCAAGCATCCTACTTCTGCCCACCCCACTACTGCCTTTGCAGCTGGTACCTCCCGTACCCCAACTCCAACAATTCTTTGATTCTACCTCAACTGTTTCTCCCCTACTGAGCTTTTATTCTGTGGTCTGATATTGTAAATCACTTTCTTACATACTACTTCAGCATCACTACTTTTCTCTTGCTTTTGCTCTTATTTGACAAAACCTCAATCCTAGAAGATTCAATTCTCTACTTACTCCGTGTCTCCACCATGAAGGTGGCCCTGGCTAGCAGAAACAACCAATCATGCTGTTTGATGTCACTTAAATTCTTGACTATGAAGTTGTTATAGGATCCTAGTGGTGTTGATTTTCTTCCCAGAAACCTCTGTGGCAGGTGGCACCTTTGCCAGAGTTCTTGTCCTGCCCACAGCAAAATGAGGTATGCAGACAAGGGAAAGGTGAACAGACGAAGTTGAGCTTTGTTGAATGTTACAACAGCTCAGAGGAGACCCACAGTGGGTAGCTCCTCTCTGCAGGCAGGTCATCCATCAAGTGTTCAGTTGTCAGCAGAGAAGAGGCCCTGGAGAGTGTACTCCTCTCTGCAACTGATCATCCAGATGTCTGCAGCTCTCAGAAGAGAGAAGGACCTGGAGAGGATGGCTCTTCTCTGCTGGCAGGTCATCTCTGCCACTCTCGGCAGAGAAGATAGCTCCTCTCTGCAGGTGGTCTGGTCCTCCAGTTGCCTCTCTGCCCTCTTTGTCCTCTGGCTATCCCTGCCCTGCCCTGGCTGAGCCCAGGGCATTTACAGACCTTGGGGGAGAGGAAATGCATGCCGATTGGTCCATGGGCCAGTGGGAAGAGGCACCAAGGGTCCCAGCTCCAGTCTGCAGGATTGGTATCCCAGCCCCCAGCCTTCAGGTCCTCCCTGGCCTGAAGCTGAGGCCTTACTGGGGACCCGCCCCCCTGCCAAGATCTCTGGCCTCCTGCTGCCATTCATGACCTTGGAGCTCAGCCCGGAGCGCATCCCAGACCCTGCTCCAAGATTGGAACAGGTGCCAGGAGAGGAGAGGGGCCAGGCAGTGGGAGAAAACAACCCAGAGCCTGCCTGAGGAGTGTCCTTCTTGGAACCTTCAAGCTATAGAGATGCCCAGGTCCTACGCCTAAGAGGGTGACCACAGCTGGCACCCGGGAGCTCCTGTCCCAGTCAGGTTGGAAGGGGCAGGGCTCCTGCTTGTCTCTGGCTCCTGCTAGCTCTGTGGAGTGGGAGGTGCAGGTCTGCAGATGTGGGTCCAGCAGCTGCAGCTGCACCTGCACCCAGAGGGAAGGGCAGATCCTGCCTTTTCCTGCCCTCCCGACCCCAAAAGAGCACCAGGAGGTTGGGAATCACAGCTGCTGTTCGAGTGGCTGTAGCTCATAGAGCAGGAGGCCAGGGTCTGCAGCTGCGACTTGGGCAATCACAGCAGCACCCGGGAAGCTCCTGCCCTAACTCAGAAGAGTCCAGGCTCCCACTGGCTCCATGGAGTGTGCAGCCCCAGCGGGGCTGCCTGCTGCAGCCAGCGTGATGGTAGCAGCCACTGCCATCAAAATGGCCCTTATTACTACCATACAAATCTTGTTATCCTATCTCTTCATTCCCCCACTTTTCTAAGGGATGTTCCATACCTCCTATTAATGTATCAGACTTTCAATACCCCCTGCCCTATTGTTACTTTTAGATGAGATCTTGCTTCCTATTTTATTGAGAAACCATCAGAAGAAAATTTTGACAATTTTCTTCCACTTGTGTGAATCTTAACCCACAAATTCTGACTTCTTCACTAATTAGAATGAATTGTTCATGCTTCTCTTTCAGTTATTCCCTCCACTTGTGTATTATACCTACCGTTTCCACCTATTCAAGGAAATGATTCTTCAGTTCTTCCTCTCCTTCATCATCAGGCTTTCTTTTCCTAGTAAATTATTCCATTAGGACATAAATATGCTGACATTTTCTCCCCATAAAAAACAAACTGACTTTGGATCCTACATCTACCTTCAAATACCACTCCATTTTCCTGCTTCCCTCCACAGCAAAACTCCTTGAAAGAGTTGTCTCTACTCGCCATCTCTGTTCCCATTTTCTTTTGTGCTCATGCCAATAATGAACATAAAAGAAAATGGGAATGGAATGCTCACACCATTCAAGTTTCTCTTCTGGATGTCACCAGTGACTTCTACAAGTTTAAATCCAATGGTCAATTCTAATTCCTCATCTTACTTGATCAGACCACAGCACTTTCTCTTCCTTAAAACACTTGCTTCACTTCTAAAACACCTCAACTCTTGATTTTCCTCCCAGCTTACAATGCACTCCCTTTCAGTCTCCTGTATGAATATGTTACCAAGTTGAACTACACGAAGTTGTCTATATTTAACTGTTATTGCCTAAATTCCATATGGCCCATCCTAAATATTAAATATAGAAAACTCTAACTGAATTAAACAGCTATAGTTGAACTGATCTTTGCTTTTTATTACTTCATTAAAATAAAGTTTTCTATATTTCTGTGTTTGGAAGTCTCTTCCAAATCTGCCCAGGTGTTGCAGTGTCTTCAGACATCTTCTCTGTGTTTCTATACACTCTCCGGGTGGTCATGACTTTAATATCTCCAGGATAATCCTCTCCTCTGAATTTCCGATTTATATATCCAACTGCTTACTCAGCATCTCTGCATGTCTACTATACATTTCAAACTTACTATGTCCAAACTCAAACTCCCAATCCTTTACTTCAAACTTGTTTCTCATCCCATCTCCCACCTTATGGTAAATGGAAACAACAACCTTATCATCTTCCATCTTAAAAGTCCAGGAGTTAACCTTAGAGTCCTATTTTTGTCACATACCCAACAACCAATCTGCCAGGAAATCTTGATGTTTCTGCCTTCAGGATAAAGCGAGCATCCAGTGTATCATACTATTTCCCCCTGGATTTTTACAAAGCCTCCCATATGATCTCCCTGCCACCACTCTTCCCCCACAGTCTTTCCTCAACAGAGTAGTTGAAGGTTGTATTAAAATGTAAGTTGGATTGTGTTTTCTTTTCTTCATGGCCTCCAGAGGCTTCCCATTGGAAGACAGAACAAGCCAAAGTCTTTACAGTGACCTGGAGGCCTGCAGGACTGGAGATACCCCCAACCCTCACCTCGACTCCTGCCCATGACATCTGCTTGTTTCTCCTTCAAGCTCTGTGCCCTCCCACACGGGTCTTGCTATTCCTGGAGCATTCCAGACATATTCAAGCCTCAAGGTTTTGCATCGTTTTCTTTTTCTGACTTCACAGGACCTTCACCTGACTATATAATCCACTTCCTTACCTCCTCAAATGTTACCTTATCAGTGAATCCTTCAAACAATCTTACTAAAACTTATAACCATTATCCTGTTTAATTTTTCTTCATAGTCCTTGACTATCAGGCATGATATATGCATTTCCTTATTTATTTATTGTTTCCCCTCACTAGAATGAAAGCTCCATGTGTTTTTTTTTTTTTTTTTTTTTTTTTTTTTTTTTTTTTTTTTTTTTGGTCTATTTTGTTCACTGCTTAATCTCCAGTGTCTGGAACAGAACCTGGCACCTAACAGGTTCTCAATACACAGATTTATTTGTTAAAGTAATAAGGATTAAGTACTCAACAAATGTTAAATATTAACTCTAAGTTCCTTTTAACTAAATAATAAAAGGTAAAGATTAGTTCAACTATAGTTGTTAGTTCAATTAGTTTTTTAATATTTAATATATTAAGTTGAGCCATATGAAATTTGGGTAACAATAATCAAATATAAACAATTGCATATAGTTCAACTTATAATGACATCCTAATCTCTACCTCCCTATTCAGACTTAGAGCTTTCTATCTAATTTGATCTTAACCAATTTAGCAAGAGGCATCTATTAGAAGTGCAAGTCTAGCCATGTCAGTCCTGCCTAAACATTCCAATAGCCCACTATGGCTTTTGAGATTCAGATCAAAATGCTTCAACATGACCTAAAGGCCCTCAAAGGGGCTGGAGATTTATCCTACAGATCACTCTCCTTCTTCATCTGGCTTCCAAGCACACACATCACTTCCAGTGGTACATCGTGCTTCTTCCTGCCAAATACCTTTTCTTCCTTCTAAAACACTGTGAGCCACCCCCACCCATCTCTTTTACCACAATTCACCTTCAACCTTCAATTATATACCTCCTTTTCTCCAGATATCAGCTCAGGTATCAATTCCAGAGGTAAGCCCCGTTCACCCATATGTTGATTCTTTTTTATGTTTCCCAATTGTTTTACTTTTATTTGTATGATGATTTGATTAATGTCTGTCTTCTCCACTAGATTCTAAGCTCCATAATGGCAGAGTAATGACACTCAGTCTTTTTCTATCCACAGGACTGGACAGGACTCAAAAAATATTTGTTGAATGAAGGGAAAAAATGAGTAAATAAATGATGACTACAATTCACGTGTCCAATGTTCATTTCTATTTTATGTTTTAAACTCTGCTCATAATGCTATTTGGAATAAGGGTCATATTAACCACATCAATATTCAAGGAGATATGGGGCTCCCTGGGAACCCCAGCAGTCCATGCTTGTTAGTATTTGGCTAAATTGTTATGTATAAACTATAAAAAAAAATTACTCTATCCCTTCATCCACTTGACTACCTACACAGGAACCACCATTTTATTTACTAACCTTATGCTTTGGCCATTTATTTTCTGAAACCTTAATTAGGAAATGTTCAGAATCCTGGCAACGTTGTTTATATCTTAACCTATGCCCAACTCTATGTCAGAACTTCTCTAGACAGAGATTTAGACAGGGTTATAAACTCAAATGCCTACAAGAATGAGCAGAAGTTTTTGTTCATCTTCTTAACATCCTTCTACCTTCCTGATAGAAGCCCAATTATGTTCAGATATATACACCTTCCTCCAGGTAAAATTCAGTGTTTTTTAGTATATTCAAAAAGCTATGCAACTGTCAATTTATCTAATTCCAGAACATTGTCATCACCCCAAAAGAAGCCCCACATCCATTAATAATTGCTCTCTACTTCCTCTTCCCCTAGTCCCTAGTAGCCACTAATCTACTTTCTGTCTCTAGAGATTTGCCTATTCAGGAAACTTCATATAAATGAAATCAAACATGATCTTTCGTGACTGGCTTTTTTCACTTAGCATAATGTCTTCAAGATTTATCCATGTCATAATATGTATCAATACTTCATTCCTTTGTATTGCCAAATAATATTCCAGTGTTTAGATATATCACATTTTATTTATCCATTCATGTTCAGTTAATAAACATTCAAACTGTTTCTATGTTTTAACTATTTTGTTTAATGCTGCTGCAAACATTTTTGTACACATTTGGTTTGGATATGTATTACTTCCCTTAGGTAAATACCTAGAAGGGTTTTGGTTTTTACTCTGAGTGAGACTGTATATCACAGGAAAGTTTTGAGCAGAGAAGTAATTTTGAAAGAATTATCCTGGATTCTATGTTAAGAATAGATTGTAAACTGGGCGCCATGGCTCATGCCTGTAATCCCAGTACTTTGGGAGCCAAGGCAGGCAGATCACGAGGTCAGGAGTTTGAGACGAGCCTGGTCAACATAGTGAAACCCCATCTCTACTAAAAATACAAAAAATTAGCCAGGCATGGTGGCAGGTGCCCATAATCCCAGCTACTCAGGAGGCTGAGGCAGGAGAATTGCTTGAACCTGGGAGGCAGAGGCTGCGGTGAGCCGAGATTGCACCACTGGACTCCAGCTTTGGCAAAAGAATGAGACTCCATCTCAAAAAAAAAAAAAAAAAAAAAAGAATAGATTGTGATTGGAAAAAGAAGCAAAGGAATCAGTTTGATATTATTTAAGTGAGCCAGGCACAGGTAACTTAGATCAGACATATAGCAGTAGAGGTGGTGAGAGGTGAATAAATTCTGCAAATATACTACAGATGAAGCTAACTAGGTTTCCAGAGGGATTGGATGTGGGATGTGAGAGGAAACAAGCAGTCAAGGAAGATTCCAAGGTTTTTGTCCTGAAGAACTCAAAAAGTACAAATGCCTCTTATTGAAAGGGAAAATACTGGGGTAGGAGCAGGATTGAAGGAGAAGATTGAGAGTTTGGGGTTGGTTGTTCAGTAGGTACCCAAGGAGACATTTAGGGCTCATAGTTAGATCGGCAGTTTAGAGATGGCTGAGTATGAGCTGAAGATGTATGTGTTAGAAGTCAGTGTATAGGCTGTATATAAAATATAAGCATCTCAGATTCTTTTAAACCTGGGTTTCATTCCTACCTCCACCCCTCCAACTTTCTGTGGGCCCAGCTCCTTGTTTCTCTGGCAAATTCTCCAGCTGTATAAGAAAATGCTCTCAAAGTGTTACTTCATCTGTTCTTGGGCACAAATGATCACATGGAAACAAAAATGCTATGACCTCAATGCCCTTGTCTTGTCCAGCACAGAGGATATTTTATCTTTTCTACAAGTCTTTTTCAATTCCAGCCCTGCCAGCACTCAGTGTTACTGGCTAGAACCTTCCCTCATTGAATTCTTAACATTTCCAATGGTCCATTAACTCTCTGAGGGCAGAAACTGCATTATGCTCTGTGCTTCAGTTTCCTCCTACTATTGTAACAAATTATCATACTTAGTGACTTAAATCAACAAAAACTTATTTTACAGGTCTAGAGGTTGAGAGCATGAAATCAGTCTCACTGGGCTAAAACTGAGGTATTGGCAGGACTGTTGCTTTCTAGAGGTTCTAAGGAATGATTCATTCCCTTGTGTTTTCTAGCTTCTAGACACTACCTGCATTCTTTGGCTCGTGGACTCATTTCTTCATCTTCAAAGCCAACAACTCCAGGCCGAGTTCTTTTCATGCTGCGATCTGTTTGATCCTCCCTCTTCTGCCTCCTCCTTACTCTAAAAAGCACACTGTGATTATATTGGGCCCACCTGGATAATCCAGGCTTATCTCCTTATTTCAGTGTCGGCTGATTGGCAACCTTAATCCATCTGCAGATTCCCCTTTGCCATGTAATCTAACATATTCACTACTTCCCAGGAGTAAAATGTGGACATTTTGGGAAGCCAATTTTTTCTGACTACCAGAGTCTAAAATCTATAGCTCCTAGCATGATGCTTAGTGCATGCCAGCACTCAATAAATGCAAATGAATGAATGCATGCATCTCTCGGTGCCTACAGCTGGGTGTTTTCCTCTAATCCCAGGAAATAGTCTACTGTTATTAATTGTATACCTGCCCAGTCCATTTTTAATGGGACATAGGTGAAAGAAGAGAGATGGAAAGCAGTTTTTAAGAGTTTTTACATTAGCATCTCCTTGAGTATTGGCAGATGAAAAGAGTAGAAAACCTTAAAGGAATAAAACATTTAATCCCAATCCTAAAAAATCTTACCTGTAGCTTAGAGTATGAAACCTACTCTTGTCATAAGGGCATGTGACTCTTAAGTAGTCCAGAGAATTGAAATAAAACAGTATGATCTTCTCATGAACACAAATATTAAAAATAATTTTCATGTATTTTGCCAAGACCCTATATAGGTACCAAATTAGGCCATCAAAGCAGCGAGAGCCAACCAGCAAAATTTCTTGATCTCTCTCTATCCATGTAGAACTCTGTCTTTCCCCATTACACTTTATTTTTCATTATTTCTTTGTTATCCCTATTAGTCCATGAGATTCATACAAATAGCACCTCAGCTCATTTACCTAACTCATTATTGTGACTCCAGACTTGGTGCATAGGAGATATTTCCGGTTGGTGAAGGATTTTGCTAAATTACTACTTACAAAGTACACATGAAATCACAAGCAGTTTTCTCATTATCAATGAATTCACCTTGAGATCTTGGAGACTCAACTTTCTTAATTGTTCTTTTAGGACATTTCTGAATATTTTCATTTGACTCACTCTTCAGATATTGACCTCTAGATTGTCTTGAACAGGCAAGTATTTGCCAGTTAAACCAGCAAACTGTCCTCTGTCCCATATAACGAAATAAGAACATTGCATATTACCACTGTGATTGTGTTACTAGCAAAGTCACAGAAGTAGAAATTTTCCTTCTCCATAACTTGAGGTTGAGTCTTCACAAAAGAAACATTTTGTGGATGTCATATGAGAACATGTTGTAAGCACAAGTTATAAATTGGGTTTATT
Organism: Aotus nancymaae; assembly: GCF_030222135.1. Classification (NCBI taxonomy): domain Eukaryota; kingdom Metazoa; phylum Chordata; class Mammalia; order Primates; family Aotidae; genus Aotus; species Aotus nancymaae. Next base: position 51,886,859 of record NW_026988425.1, on the reverse strand, counting down.
TGATTTTGAGTTAGTTTTTCAGATCTAATGCCCTTGAATTTGTAAGTAATCTTGTGCAATTATTAAGAATATGCTTCATCCTAAAAATCAATTCCAAATACTCTGTACTTTCTTTTTTATTTTTTTTATTTTTTGCAGCTATTACCGAGTTCTCTTGATGGCAATACTTTGTACTTTCAAAGATGAGCTATTTGTTATGATGGGTGAACTAACTTTTCAAGCAATGGTTTATGGAACCACAGAATTTCCTAGGGATTATTGGGAAGCTTATTTATGGGAAACATGTGTAAAGTGTTTTATCAAATCCCACCCCAACATGGCATGAAGAGCTTTGGTTCTAGGACAAGAAAAAAAATTGTTCTAAAATTTAAAGGTGCAGAGCACATTAACAGGAATGAACATATTTCGTGGACATGAACTGAATGAGTAGTGAATACTGCTTACTGGATCAGGACCATTTTCCAGATAGCTTAGAATAAAAAGGTTCCAAGTGTTGGAGACGAAATAGTAAATAACAAAAATACCAGACATATATTTCTGCCTTCGCATGGTTAGAATCTAGCAGAGAACAGAAGACAAAAAATAAACAATAAAAATCTATTATGCGATAAAATAGAAAGCCATAAGCACTAGGGAAAAATCAGGGAAGAGAGAAAAGGCTGAAAGAATTCATCCCCTTTTATTGCTGAGTAGTATTTCACTACAAGGGTACCCCCCCAGTTTGTTTATCCATTTACCCAAGGAAGGACATTTGGGGTTGTTTCCAATTTGGGGCTATTACAGTACAAATTAAACTTTTATGAACATTTGTGAACAGGCTTTTGTGTGGACATAAGTTTTAATTGCACTAGGATAAATACCCTGGAGGTCAATTACTGAGTCATATGGTATTTGTATAAACTTGTCAAAAATACTGCCAAACTGTTTTTAGAGTGGCTGTTCCATTTTGCCTTTACACCAGCAATGAATGAAAGATTCAGTTGCTCTGAATCTTTGCTGGAACTTAATATTGTCAGTACTTTTTATTTTAGTCATTCTAGTAGGTGTGTAGTAGTATCTTGTTGTGGCTTTAATTAGCCAATTCCTAATGACTGATAATGTAAAACCTTTTCATGGGTCATCTATACAACCTCATTGGTAAAGTGTCTGTTCAAATGTTTTGGCCCATCTTCAAATTGAGTTGTTATTGAGTTCAGAGAGCTTTTTAAAATATATTCTGGATACAAGTTCTCGGTCACATAATATAATTTGAAAATATTTCTTCCCATCTTTCATGTGTCCTTTCATTCTCCAAACAGGATCTTTCTCAGAGCAAAAGTTTTTCAATTTTTAAAAAGTCCTATTTATTTTTTAATGAATCATGTTTTTGGGATCATGTCTAAGAATTCATTGATTAACTCTAAGTCATGAAATTTTCTACTTTTTTCCTAAAAGTTTTATAGATTTACATGTTGCACTTAGGTCTCTGAACAATTTTTAGTTGATTATTGTATACAGTGTGGGTTTTAAATTGAGGTTCATTATTGTGCCAATGAATACCCAATGTTTCTAATGCTATCTTTTGAAAAGATCACCCACTCTTTATTGAATTGCTTTTGTACCTCTTGGTCATACTTACGTGGTTCTATTTCTAGACTTTCTATTTTCTTCATTATTGAATTTTTTAATCTCTGTCTTTCTCACTGGACTTGAAAATAGGATTGTGTTTTTCTCAATTCTGTTTCCAGGGCATTTAGTACAATGTCTGGCCCATAGTAAATACACAGTGAATAAAAGTTTATTAAATTAATAAAAGAAACTTGGATCCTTAGGTTTTATAGCTGATGATCCAGCTAGTCAGCTTGTATTTTTAAGAGAAAATAAAAAACATTTGTTCTGACCTATCTTCTTTAGTATTTATTCAGTGTTCATCTGTTCATATAATTTCATAGCTTTTTGAATCAATCAAGACAGTACTATATTTTGTCTAATATGTGTACAGATGAACATATTCTTCAGAAAAATACAACGTGAGACATTGTCCTTGTTTTTAAGGAATTTGCATTTTACAATATAGCATAGTAGTAGCAAGCAGGAACTTCATGGCCAAGCAAAACTGAGATGCATCCTACAAAGCCACTTACTAACTGTGTGACCTTGGACAGGTTATTTAATTTTTAAAGCCTTAAGTAACCAGTTGGGCACTTGTGATGACAAGAGCACATATTTTGTAGAGATTGCAAAGATTTAATCCAGTAAGGGCACAGTGCCCTCCTAGCCTTTAATAAAGCCTTAATAAATGCTAGTCACCATTACTTATTTCCATTTATTAATGTCTAAATATAAATTTTTCTCACAGATAATATTGCTGTAGCCAAAGTAGAGTTCTTTGAGGAGGACTTGACTGGGCTCCAGCAAAATCAATTGAGAAAACATCCCTGTAACATCTTGCAGCCTAAGTCAAAATTACAAATTTATTTTCAAAACCACTTTATGGTCAATGGCACTTCTGTGTTCTAGGTAAATTACAAAATCTGATATAAAAAGCATGGAAATTTTTCAAATCAACAGTAAGTTCATTTTTCAAAATTGCATCAGTAGACATAGAAGTATTCACCCAATAAAAATTAAAAGTTGCTAACTTGGCAGGCTACAATTTGATTGCAGAGGACTGGCCATCCTAAAAAGTTAAATAAAACTTTCTTCTGCTCTCGAGAAACCATTTATGCTTTGCAACAGAATGGTACTTTCAAGGATATGATACTCCTCGCAATCATTAATCTCATCTCTTTAAACACCCTAAAGGGCTGTAGTTAATTTTCTATTGTTCTATGCTTCCTATGAAGATATTACTGTAAGTGCCAATTATAAACAAACAAATACGTAACCCTTTGATATTTTGAAATCACTTTTCATACCTCATGAACACCCAGTATGTTCATTATTTCTGTACTTACAGAGTTAGTAATGGATGAAGTGACAGTGAAATAGGGTTCTGACGCTTCGGAGCTGTAATTACAATGTAGTTTGTGACACCAAAGGGCGGTAGGGAAGTGCTGAGAGGAGAAGGGCGGGTCCCTGGTGAGGGCTCCACCCCCAGGCCTGTGCCCACGGACCTAGGCGAGGACAGGCACTCCTGCCTCAGCGCCCAAATGTTATATTTCCCAAGAACACCCTGGCCCACCATATAGGCATTCTATGCCTATAAAAACTCCGGAGACCCTAGCAGGCAGACACACAAGTGCCTGGACGTGGAGAGGAGCAGATGCGTGGAAGAAGACACATGGGGCTGGATGGCAAGAGGATGTGGAGGGGAGCATGCTGGTGGAAGAGCACAGCGATAGACACCAGCAGGCCATCGACCCACAAAACAACTCAGAGTTTGGCTAGGGCAGTCGGAGGACAGCCCAGGCCACCAGCAGCCCGCTCCAAGGGAAAACCATCTCCCTCCAGCTCCCTCATCTGCTGAGAGCTACTTCCACTCAATAAAACTTTGCAATCATTCTCCAAGCCCACGTGTGATCCGATTCTTCCGGTATACCAAGGCAGCAGCCTGGGATACAGAAAGCCCTCTGTCCTTGCAACAAGGAAAAATCTAATTGACCTGATTAACACAAACTGACTATAGATTGCAAAACTAAAAGAGCACCCCATTAACACACACCCACTGGGGCTTCAGGAGCTGTAAACATCCACCAGCGGGTGAGGGTCAGAGCTTCACAGCCTGCCCATCTGTATGCTTCCTTAGAGCAGGGGGCACTGAGGAAGCGAGCCCCTTCCCCTCTCACACGCCCTGATGGGGACAAGGGAACCTTGCCCATTTTAGTTGAAGTGGTGAGTGACTTGGAGAGAGCAGCTCTCTGCTAGCTTCTGAGAACTGCTGTTCCTAAGCAGTTAAGATGGCAATATTTCCTGACTCCAGGTTTTTCAGCATGTTCAAACATTGCATCTTTCAGTTAACAAAATTCTCATTTCCAAACAATATGTATTGAGTGACATATTTGCACATACAATTTAAAACACACACTAAAGACCACATAGCTGTGTTGGCTGCTGATTACCTGAAGATATCACCTCAATAATCTGTGGTTGACGCTGAGACAAGTTTATTGTGTACTGGAATGAGGAAGACCACTGCCTTGACAGTGTCTCAGTAGCATCTGGGAGGGGAGCAGGCAAAGACATTTATGAGGTTTCAGAGTCTGATTTAAGGTGAGTCTTTCTCTGGTGGGAGTAGGCAGAGGGCACTTGGTTGAGATTGGGCAAAGGTCATGACAATGTTGTAAGACACATGAAACAAGATGAGATTTTGAATGGAGTCTTGAGGAGTAGCCAGTTGTTAGGCGAGCCATAGAGAGAGCTGGTATACTGAGAAGGGATAATGAGGCTAGCTGACGGTCTATTCAGAAAAAAAGGTTTATTCCACAAGTTCCAGAAATAAGGAATATTTCCTGAATAATTAAGAATAAAGTTATTCTTAATTTAATCTTCCTAGGCAAGAATTTCTCCGAATAATAAAGTCATATGAGTAAAATAACAGTGAGCTGTGTGGGTGCAGCTGGTCTTTTTTTTGTAAGAGTGATACACATGTGATTTTGAAACTCTCTGCCTCCTGCTCTCACCATTGGCACCTTCTGGTTTGAGAGCTTTCTTTGGTTGATTCTTTTGTTTAGGTTAAGGCAATGATATATCCAGGATTCTTCTCTTTAAATATGATTTATATTGAGAGGGGTAGGGTATATTGTTAAGATTATGAAAACTTAATCAGAAATTATGAAGTCATAACTCTGCAGGGTCCTGGAAAGAAGCATAGAAGTAAGATTTTCAATGAAGAAGGGATGGGGAGCCCACTGTCTGACTGGAGCTCAGGCATTTCCCCAGGAGCATGCCTGCTGCTCTCAGGAATGCTGTGGGCTAAGACTCATGGCAATTGACATGGGCCAGGATATGGGTATGAGGAGATGAACTCAAAGGAAGATTACCCTCTCCTCTTTTTCCTCTAAGAAAAACTTTGTGACTACTTTTAAATTCTTCCCTAAAGTCATTGCTCCTCTCTTTATAAAAGTATCTGGGGTTTCCATGTGCTCATGTGTACTGTGAGCTTATGTACACAACAACTATTTTCACTGTAATGGAGTTTTGGGGTTCAAACTACACAGAGATTAAGTTAATTAAATATCCACATAAACCTATTTGTATAACTCAACTCAGGTTTACTTTTATTCTGTCTTTTCTACATTGTCGTTGTTATTTTTCAACTTCACTTTCCTTCTGGTTAAGTCTTCTCTTAAATTCCTTGTTTCTTCTATATCGTACTTTCTTTTTTACATAAGATTCATTTTTTTGTCTTCATTTTTCTTTCTTTAATTCCTCCAGTGATATATGTCACTGAAGGAATATATGGTATATTTTCTAAAATAGCCTAGGTCACCTTCCTTAAATTCCAGATGGAACTCTTTTAGCTGTTGCTCTCCAGATTAAGTCCTTTTGCAAGCCTTTTCTCCCCATTCTGCTTCCAGCACAACTCCACTCACATTGACAAAGGTTCAAAGTGATACCCCCAATCTCCTTTACCCAACATCTTCCTCTATCTCATCTGGGAATTCTCTTCCTTTTGAAAAGATTATGAAGAATCAGTCTCTCAAATTTTGCCTTTCTCATTTTGTTCCCATTTTTCCCATTCTCTTTTGAATTGACTGGTCTCTCAAAGTTGTTAATCTCCTTTGATTTTTATAAATATCTTCTCACCTACCACCACCACTGATCCCGTCCAGTATCAGCAACACATTTGGTGGCCAGAGCTTTCTTTATTAGCATGTTTAAAAAAAAAACTTTAATTTGCATGGCAAATGTTAATTTCATCTTCCTAAGCAAGAATTTATTGGAATAGTAAAGTCGTATTAATAAAGTGACAGTGACCTATGTGATTATAGCTGGTTTTGATTTTTATTAGAGTGACACTTGTGATTTTGAAACCTCTCTGCCTCCCAATCTGTCTAAATGATTTTCCTAAAAAATATTAATAATCTTAAAACAGCTACCTGAAATATATATGTATAAAATCATTTTTATTAAGACAAATAGTAGGTTAAGAAATGCAGTAAACAGAAATTTTTACCCTTCTTGTTATTTGGCTTCATGATAAATGTATCCCAAGCAGGAGAAAGGTAAGAAGGGCCGGGCCACAAGAGGCCTCTGGGGACCATGTCAAGCGCGTAGGGATTTAACCTAAGTCAATAGGAAGCCATTAAAATGTTTTTTACTTGAGGAGTTGAGGATGACAGTTTGCAATTTGAAAAGCCATAGAGGTCAAGAGTGAATGTAGTGAGGAAAACTAAAGGGTTATTCCAATAGTCAAGGTGAGAGAAATGGTAGCTTGGTTTCCAGTGGTGGTTGGGAGGGTAGAAAGAAGCCACAGATGAGAGAGAATAAGCAGATGTTAACCAAATCATATACTGAATGTGGAGGACAGGGAGGTGTGAGGGTGGACTCTTAGGTTTCTGACATACAAAGCACACAATGGAAGGCAGCACGACTCACTAAGATAGGAAACACTATAGCTGTACTGTCCAGCATGCTAGATACCAGCCACAGGTGGCTATTTTAATTTAAATTTATGAAAATTAAATATAATTTATTATTCAGTTCTTCAGGAATATTAGTCTCATTCCAAATGCTAATTAGCCATGCAGAGCTAGTAGCTACCAAAATGGCCAATGCAGATATAGAGTATTTCCATTACTGCAGAAATTGCTATTGAACAATGCTGAAATAGAATAAAACTATATAACACTGATGGCCAAGAGCTGTCACTCTGGCTACTTATTATTTTCAGGTTATTTTACTTATGATTATACCTAATGCCAAGAAACTCACATCTATACCTTTCAGCTAAACACACCAACTCATTTTTGTATGCTGCATCCCATAAGCCCTTTGCCCAAATGCAGTGTAGGGTCATGCTCAATAATGTCACTCATATGGAAATTAGTCAGTACATATTATTTATAAGTAAGAGAAGAAAAAGGTTATTAGAGTGGGCTGTAGGTCCCCAAGGATGCTAAGCACTTTAATTTGGGTTTTTCCACAAGCACACCCCAAGAAAAGAATGTGGGCAAAAATCATTTATTTTGGAGGTGATCCAGGAAGCACATGAAGGGAGTAGGAAAATAAGAGAGAAAATGGTAGAAAGCCGTTGAAAGGCACATTGATGAGTGGCTATTTCTATGAGCACCTGAGGTCTATGTCTGCTGTGGACTTTTGGGAGAATGTGATGAACGCAACTCAAAATTCTCCTTCCAATTGGTAAGGAAGCCGGGATGTTTATTCACCAACTCTGATTCCTTATTGATGAAGAGTGTTCCTGGGGTGGTAAATGCCCATTCCTACCAGCCTTCCTGACATACTGCTGAGCCTACCTTTGTGCATAAGGAAGCCCTCAAACAGAAAGATAAAGGAAGTCATAGGTATACATAGGAACTCTCTGCAAATGACTGCAAGGGTGGATGAGAAAGTGTGGAACAGGCACCAATAGCCTGTGCTCTTCTATTTAATCCTTTCCCAGAACAGAAAAGCATTTTCATTAGCATTTGCATTAGTGGACTGGTAACTACCTAAAGGAAGTTTCATCCCAGAATTTATGTGGGCCAACAAAAAACACAGGAATTTTCCCAGCTAGAGACAAATACGACAGGGACAATCATTAATTACATTTCAGTTGTTTTGAATCATCCAGTGGAAATATCATGCAGACCCTCAGTATACAAGACTGGGGCTCAAACCAAAGATCTGTAAGTCATGTGTATATATATATATATTTGTAGCCATGTATATGAGTGATATTTTATTTTATTTTTTCTTTTTGAGACAGGGTCTCGCTCTGTCACCCAGGCTGGAGTGCAGTGGCATGCTCACAGCTCACTGCAGCCTCTACCTCCAAGGCTTAGGCGATCATCCTGTCACAGCCTCCCAAATATCTGAAACATGTATCCCAGGAGCTTAAAACAGCCTGAGCAACATAGAGAGACCTCATCATAAACAAAATAGATAAATAATTATTTGCAGAGACCTCAAATAAATAAAGACCTCAAATAAATAAATAATTATTTGCAGAGATTAGGTCTCCCTATGTTGCTCAGGCTGATCTTAAACTCCTAAGATCAAGGGATCCTCCCACCTTGGCCTCCCAAAATGCTGGTATTACAGACGTGAGCCATTGTGCCTGGTCATCAGTGATATTTTCTAGGGAGAAAATATATAATGAGGGAGGAGGAGGTCTAGGCTTGAACTTGAGGAATTCTTCCAAATCACTGTCTAGGTCAAAGAAGCTAAGTCCATGTTATAAACCATTCCTGCTGCTATAACAAAATATTCACAAACTGAGTAATTTATAAATAATATAAATTTATTTCTCACAGCTCTAGAGGCTGGGAAGTCTAACATCAAAGATGTTAGACAAGATGGCGGCATCCTCACTGGCTGACTAGATGAAAGGCCAGGCAGCTCTCAGAAGCCTCTCTTGTAAGAGCATTAATCCCATTCATAAGGCCCAAGCCTTCATGACTTAATTACGTCCCAGAAGGCCTCATGTCTTATTAGCATCACCTTGAAGTTTACGTTCCAACATATGAATTTTGGAGGGACACATACATGCAAATCAAAGCGGCCTAAGGAGAGGAGAAGCAGCAGAAAGGAAACTGCTAGACAGAAAGGAAAACAACCAGGGCAGCTCTGGGTCAGTATGGCCAGGGAAGAGAGTGTTTCAAGTTCTTCACAGATTTAAACCAACAGAATACCATAGCAAAATTCACACTACATGCCACTTGAGTTAGCCGTAACTTACTGTAAGTGAAATCTCCTAAAGCACAAATAGACTAAAATGGAGTATATGAAATTGAGCCCAATTTTATATTGGGATGCTTATAATATTAATGCAAATTGAGAGTTGACAGAGTAATTGTGAAAAATTAGGGGTTTTGTTTCTGTAGAGAACAAATGGAAGTATCAAGTAATCCATCAGATCTGTGTACATAGTGTTCTCTGAATATTTTTCCACAAAATACTTTAAATATAACAATTTAAACTTTACTATCCTTTAGAAAATTTGATAAAAATATAATGGAAGTAACCGTATGGTGGAGAAAATGATTATTTGAGATTCTTCTTCAAGTGTTTACAATAAAAACTAAATTAGATCAAGCATGAGTCAGATGAAACAAATCATAAACAATCAGCTAAATTCAATGAATACTAGGAGAGAATAACTCCTAGATGTAATAAAACATGCAATCCTAGGCAGCCCACACGCAGGAGGAAGCTTCTGAGTTATTTGCAAAATCAATTAGAAACAAAAGCTTTCTGTACTTAGAGAGTGGGTGGAACATACATCATGAGACCTTTAATACAGTATTCCAGTCAGTTACTTCTAAGATACTTCTGTGCTGTTTGGAACTGAGTGAGGATGCTTCTTGTGGCCCTCATTGAAATAAGTATTTGTGTATGTGTATGTGCATGTGTGTGTGTATGTGCATGTGTGTATGTGTGTGTATGTGAGAGAGAGAGAAAGTGAAAGAGGAAGAGAGAGGAAAAAAACAAGAGAAATCAATGTACTAAGTAACAAGAACAAGTACACCAACTACATCTATACTACATGGCACTTAGATATGGGAGATAGAGGTAAATAATACAGGTTCTTCAGAGTTTTAATAATGTCCAATTTTAGACAACAAATGAATGAAACACATCACAGAAGGAAAAACAGAAACAAAAAGCACACAAACAAATACATCCCAAATGATAGTACACGATGCCTTTGTTCATGAGAAAGCTGGAGATAGTTGATAGAACACTAATACAGAGTCCAGAGTAAGGTGGTGACATTTAGAACAGCTTCTCACACTCTAATGTACATATGAATCTTCTAGAGATCTCTTAAAAAATACAGATTCTAATCCAGTGGGTCTAGAGTGGGCCCTGAGATTGTGATGTCTAATAAGCCCAGGTATTGCCAGTGCTGCTGATTTTTGAACCACATTTTGAGTAGCAAGGTTGGCACAAGAGCTAGAAGTGGAAGTTTGACACCAGTCAGGGTGAAAGTCTACAGTAGCTGTCTGAGTTATAAACTAGGAGAAGACTCAAGGCCAACATAGTAGGATGAGAATAAGGAAGATCACCACATGCGGGTGACTAGGGACAGGATGGCATGTCCAAGCACCGGCAGCAGGGTTGTCGTAGAGAATATCCCCTTCTCATAGGTGTGTGGAGGGATCTTGAGCAGCAGCCTAGAACTTGAGCCATCTTTAGGAGCTCAATTGTATACATAGCAGAGATGTAATGTACACCTAAAAGGCTGGACAGAGTAGGGCAAGCAGAGTGCAGTTATCCCTCACATCGATGACAACTGAGGCTGCTGAGACTCTAGAACATTTAGACTCAGACAAACAGGCTCATCTTCGGAACATGCTCTGCTTGGGATAAATGTAGACTTACAGAAATAAGTAAAGGTGCCCTGCTTATTGGAATGGACCCAGTGCAGTCTACCAGTGAACACTCACAGTAACAAAATAAAGAAAATACGTACCTTGCTTATTTATCAGCAGAAGACATCCCTTATCCTTGGTTAGAGGCTCTTTGTGATATTGACATTTTAATCCTCTTTTTATTCTGCTAAATCTGTGTTTTTAAACAGTTTTTTCTTATTGCTATGAAAAAGTACAGCGCCTTTTTAAAATGATTTTTTGGTCTCCCACCACTAGAATAGCAGCCTATAATAAGAGGACTGTTTCACCAGTGTAGCATCAGCAACTAAATTGCCTGGCAGATAATTAGAGCTCCATAAACACTAGAAGTAAGCAAATGAAGAAAGAGAGTCTTTCCTCCCTCACCCCCAACTTACCACCAGGACACACCAAGGCCTCCAGTGTGTTTCCTCGTGATAGTGCATCTCCCAGCAGAAGCCCCAACACCTTTCTCTCCCCACTCTTTCCACCCCCTCTTCTCCATCACGCTCTGAAGAAGCACAGTACTGGTAACCACGAGTGAACTATATGAGTGTACTCCACACCTCCTCGTTTCCAATATCATTTGTGCCCCTTCACAAGACAGTTGAGAAATTGAGTTTGATTTTTATAGTTAAAGTATATATTTAATGTACTATTTCTTTTTTACCTTGAAAAATAAAGTAAATTTTGAATTGAAAAAATGTGATACAAACAGAGTTTGATGTTAAGTAAATGTTTCACCACCCATGGGAAACGCTGCTGGCCATGGGTAGTTTTTTTATGTGAAGAACCAGAGAAGCTAAATTCTCAAGGCTCTGGTGCTGTGCTGTCTCATCTCTCTGGACTCTGTCCTAGGCTACTGAAGTACTAACATGGATCACTGCACTGCAATGGGAAGGTTTGGGCTGGAGAACAGAGATCAGCTCTGTTCTAGGAATCCTGGTTTATTTTTTGCTCCTTTCCTCTGGCTTGTCTTTTCTAACATTGGAACACTAAGAAAGGAAGAACTTCAATACTAGCTTAGAGGTAAATGATATGCTCAGCTTACTGTGATCTAGGAAAAAATGAGATTTTTATGTGGTCCAGTCTTTCTCACCAAGAGGCTAGACTAAGATTTCAGGCAAACTCCTCATAGTAATAGCACATATTCCCTTTCCCTTTTCCTCTATGCAAGTACTTTGGGAACTTCACTAAGAAAGGGAAAAATTTTGGCAGAATAGGATTAAAGTATTTGAACCTTAGGTTCTGTTTCTTTTTTAATCTGAAGAGAAGAGAAATTATAAGATAGTGATCAAGTCTGACAACATAAACAAATATAGCTAACAAGTAGTTTATTGCTATAAAATTATTTTAGATGACATGATCAATAACATGTTTTCAGACTTTGTAGCCACACCCTGTCCTTATAATAATGCCTTCTGATGTTCTCACTTATAAGTGGGAGCTAAACACTGCATACTTGTGGACATAAAGATGGCAGTAATAGCCACCAGAAACTATTAGACAGGGGAAAGAGGGAGAGGTAATAGGGTTGAAAAACTAACTATTGGGTACTATGCTCATGACCTGAGTGATGGTATCAATCAAACCCCAGATCTCAGCATCACACAATATACGCATGTAAAAAAATCTGCACATGGACCTCTGAATTTAAAATAAAATTTGAAATTATAAATTTATTTTAAAAAATGTCTTCTGCATAATAGGCTTCTTTAAGACCCACTAGGTCAGAAGCATCAAATACCCAGGTTACTATTTGCTATGGTCCAAATGTTTGTGTGTGTCCTAAATTCATATGTTTAAATATTTACCCCAATGTGATAATATTAGGTGATAGGGCCTCTGGAAGGTGATTGGGTCGTGATAGCAGAGTCCTCATGAATGGGATTAGTGCCCTTAAAGAAAAGAAGCCTGAGCGAGTTAGCCCCTTCTGTCATAGGAGACAAAAGCAGATGCTGTCTGTGAACCAGAAAACAGGCCCTCACCTGATACCAAATCTGCTGGCCCCTTGATCTTGGACTTCTCTGCCTCCAGAACTGTGAGAAATAAATTTATATTGTTTATAAGCCACTCAATTTACGGTATTTTGTTATAGCAGCCCAAACAGACGAAGATATTCCAGCTTGAACCAACTTAGACAATATTTAACCTCCTTTTGACAAATTTTTCACTTGTCCAACTTTTGCTTCACATCCCTGCATATGTTCTAAACAATGACATTAAATAAAAGTGCTACTGAAGTATAAGCTTTAAATTCTGAAATAACATTGGACATAAGAAATGATTTCATTGCTATTAGGTTATCTTGAAACTCTGCAATGTAACAACTACAAAATTTTTTGCTGGAGATAGGGCTGCCAAATAAAATATAGGACACTTGGGTAATTTTGAATTTCAGATAAATAGGTACATTTTAGTGTAAGTATGTGCCAGGTAATACATTTTTAAATAACACCATTAGTCACTGTAGTAAGGGGAAGAAAATATGGTGAATCATGTCCTGGCTCTTAAAGGCTTCCACTCAGAAATGACACCCATCAATTACACTGACATTTCATTGCCAAAACAAGTCAAACGGCCATGGCCAACCTCAAAAAAGTAGATAGTGTGATCCTAACTGGAAGGAGGGAAACTGGAATATAGGTGGAGAGTCCTAATGGCAACCACACACACACACACACACACACACACACACACACACACATTCTCTTTTAATTCATATTTTATAATAATTACAAATTAAAAGATAAGCATCAATCAAACACATTGGAATGGTTGCTTATGGGAGTAAGGGGGAAGAGAATGAAAGTGGAAATCAGGATAAAAGTGAAGGAATAAACGAACAAGAGAAGGTATTATTACTGTCAGTGTACAGGTAGGTAGATTGAGAATCAAGCGTTTTGCTATGTCATCATAACCCCATCCAATACTGAAAGAAGAGCTCAGACTTAAGTCTTCCGACTCCACATCTCATTCTCTGTTCCTTAGGACATTAGATCTCCAGGTCTCAGGGTTACATGCTATGATGGATAAATATAATTGTTTTACACTGATAATAGCTTCCTAACCACGTGATACTTTGAATAGGATGTGTCGAGACCCCACATACCTAAGAAAAAGCTTATCTTATTTCTTCTTGATAAGCAACATTAATAACATGTTGGAAAAAGCAAGAAGTTGGGAGTCAAATGAACCTGTGTTCCTGTTTTAGAATCTTGGCCTTGTCAAGTAACAGTTTTATGACTTTTGACATGCAATGCAATCCCTGTAAGTATCAATGTCCTCCTTTGCAAACCTTTGTAAAGCCAGGATAATAAAGCCTAACTTAAAGAGGCCACATAAAGATTAAATAAGAAAAGGACACATCACAAAGTCTGGCATTTAAATATTTTAAACTTTAACTATAGCTTGTTATTGCCCCAAAGTTTATCATTTACGCTGAGCTGACAATCTGTGTTCTTCTGCTTTAGCCTATTTGTAATTCATTTGCTATTTCTTCCACGTCTGTCACACTATTACTAGTAAAAGTTTACCTTAACTAGTTACTTTGTTACCTAGGATGTTCGCTACAAATGTAATGAGCAAAAGTGCAATCAGTCACCGGGGCCTTGGCTTGATATTTAAACTTCACAGAGCCACTGAAAAGACTATAGCAAGTAAAATGCCCTGTGATGTTGCTTAAAGTTGAAGCAAAAGCCAAATGATAGGTGAATAGTTTCTTAACCTACTAAGCTTTCATTTAATTTATCCATAGGAATCCCATCCTATTAATTCATCCAGAATAATGAACAAAAATTTCTTCTTCCCATTTACATGAATGTGACACGATTACCAACAATATATTTTAAAGGATCAAAGAAAGCTTTAAAGGAAGATACCATCCTTAAAAATGATTATTTCCTGTTTTTCATTATTATTTTACTGCATATTTAAGCATCTCCAAATGACATATGATTACATTTTATGTTATTTTGAAATCTGAGCTCATGTAAATGGTGTCATATTGTATATATTCTTGGGATTTGTTTTATTTGTTTGATAATGTGTTTCTGAGAGTCAGTCATGTGGATGTACGAAGTGGCCATTTATTCTATTTTGCTACTGTATGGTTTTCCATTTATAAGTACACCAGGACTCATCTCTGCATACTCCACCTGCAGAGTGCTGAGTGCCCTTGAGTAGGAGGAAGGCCACAAAATGAAGCAGAGGACCAGAGTGGGGGAGATGGGGTATGCAGGACATATTTGCCATGTCTAAGCTGACATGATGATCATTTTGTTATTACTTATACTGTATCTAGTCTTCTGTATTTATAAATACAGAAGAAATATTTTATAATTTCAAAATCAGGAGAAGGGTAGAATGTTGCTCTTTGTTATCTGACCCAAAATACATGGCACATTCATCAAGGAAAAAACTTCACTTTACTTTGGCATTAATGTTACTGGGGATTTGGATTTGTTTCTTTCTTTCTTTCCTTTTAAAGAGTGACCCAAGGCACAGGGAATCAGTTCCTTTTGACTTCTTATGTCATCCCAACCAAATGTGAGACCCACGTGTGGAATCATCTGAAGCACATGCCATCTAAAAACTATTATTTTTTAGAAATATATGTTTTAATTGACAAATAATTGTATATATTCATGGGGTATAGTGAGATGTTTTGATATATGTACACGTTCATTCATCAGTGAGTATCATTGATATAAAACTAGGTTCCCAGTGAAGACTGAAATATAGTAGACATACAAAACATTGGTAAAGCATGCTCACAGACAAAAAGCTGCATATCAAAATGAGAAGCCATGCATCAAAATAACAGGAGGGAAATGGTTGATATAGACAGACACATAGGGGACAATATTTACTCATTCAATCAATCAATTATTAAGTATCAATCAAGCAGGTACTATGTGCCAAAACCTGAGCTAGATGCTGAAGTCACAAAGGTAAATTTGACCCAGGCTCTGCCCTCAATCAGCTTACAATCTAATTCTTATGCTGCTATAGCACTTTGCAAATATTTCCACTATAGAAGTCATTGCACCATGTTAAATAGGCTGTTTGTCTTGAAACAGTTGCATCTTCAGGGTAGGGTACGCATCTTACTGCACAGTGACTAGTGCAGATAAGGTCTCAGTAAATGTTTATTGAGTGAATCACAAATGAACACTGGATTGCCCAAGAAATCTAGAACTTATGGTTACCTTCTATTTTTTTTTCTTTCTTGCAAGATTCCTTAATTTTATATTTTGCCTTCAGAACTAAAAATCTTCAAGGCAAAGTTCTCACCCCCAAATCTCATATCCCCAATGCACTACTCTGGCCCTACACACGCATGCGCATGTGCACGTGAATGCATGCACATGTCCACACACACACACACACACTTAGAGCTGTTAATGAAAAACTGGATTTTAACAATGGAATCTCAGAAAACATCCTGGGTAATTATTTGCTTCACTATCTCACTCTAAAAGGCAGCCTACGTCCCAGCATTCTTGAACACAGAAACTTGAGAGCGCTAACAGAGACTCTGCATCTTTATTCACTGCACAAATTGACTTGGATAGTGCAACAGACAGATGACCTTTGTACAGTTGAAAAGGTCAAAAAATTAGCAAGAAGGGCAGCAGCCTAGAGAGAGCAAAGCAAAGAGAAGGATTTTGAGGACCAGGCTGGAATATAGCAAAGTGGGACAAAAGAGAATAAAAAGGTTGGAAAATTGAGTGTGCCGCCTTGTCAAATAATATGACAAATGAGAAAGGAGAAAATAAAGCCTAGGATTCTAATGGTTTAGGATCTCATGGAATGCAGAGAAGGTTGACTGATGGGAGTGGAAAAGGGGGAACGTTTGTGGGGCAAGAGAGAAGCACCTCTGTGTTTATTACAGATTTTCTCTTGGCTGTTTGTATCCTGATTTATTTACCCTCATCAGTCCTTCAAGTGGGGTCAGCATTGAGCTGCAGGACTGACAAATATGATCTGGATATAAAGATCAGCTGTTTACTATTACTCTTTACAAGATTTGGTCATCTGAAAATTCTAAGCAATCTAAGATTTTCTGTAGTCAGCAGTCAAAGACCTTAATTAAATGTCCTAATTTCTAGTTTCCAATCCCTGTTGGTAAAAACTCCAGACCTCAGTCTCTGGCCTTCAATAATAAATTTTCTGATATATCAAGATTTTACTTAGATTAATCTTTTTCATTTTAAGTTGATGTCAGTGAATTTGGATATAAGTATTAGGGAATGTAATTTAGCATAAATACCCCTGAACGATCAGTAAATGGTTCATCATGTCTCTGTTTATAATAGGAATGTTTCCAATCCAACTGCATTACTGACTTTGGGAACACAAACTGTTTCTTCTGCTCTCTTATATATCTGCACATGTCTTTGGGTCTGCCTGAGAGAAGAGTGGGTGCCTAACAAATATGCTCTGATTTAGGTTAAAAGAACAGATCTCACTTTTCTCATTAGGTCATCAGAGGACATGTTAAAGCATTGCTTACTCTAGGTATAAGAGATACAAGAGGTAACTTTAAAAACCATGTTGCTCCTTGTTTAATCCAAGAAAGACTCATCAGACTGTAACTAGTGCAAGTCATGTATAGAAGCTTTGCCCTGAGCTGGTAGGCTGCCTCTTAATGGTTTCCAAATAGCCACATCCACATGACTCCCAAAATAGATCACTGAATCAAACTCATAGGAGTTGCTATGTAGAATGAACAAATGCACGTTCAAGCAGAGGCTTGGTTTTCTCTACTTTTCTACTTCTGAATGTGATCTAAATACAGTTCTTAAATCTAACTTCCTCAGATGTGTGTTCTATTAGTCAGTCTTCGTTTTTTCTTTATTCATCAAGTACATATTAACTGAACTCCTCAAGCATGCAAGGCCCTGAGAAAAGATATTACAGCTGCTTTCATCCTCAAAATGGAGCTAGAAAAAAAAAGTGACCTAGGCTATTTCAAAGCAACATGATGAGGATTACGTTAGAAGAAAGCAGAAACCACCACGCATGGACTTGCAGGGCACCAGCTGGTAGGGAGGTGGTGGACGGCATCCAGGAAGGCTGTCTCAAGTCCCTGTCACTGCTACTTTGCACTGCCACTAGCCTTTTTGAAATTATTTTAATACTTCATCTGGTTTTGGAAGTATGTGCTAAAATCTGTTTGGGAATTCATAGCTGAAAGAAGCTGGCAACAGGGCTTTGGAACAAGGCCAGGAAATCACAGCACATCTCTCCTCTTCCTTTGTCAATAGGCTACACAAAGGAGCACTTACAAAACAGTTCTATAAATCACATGTTCTTATGTCTCTATTTGATAATTCATGTGGAATCCAGTTGCAGTTAAGTTTGATTCCTTTGTTCTCCTACCCCCAAGCATAAATCAAAGGATTAATGGCCTTAAAATTGATCTAGGTGACAAACGGGGCCTTGAGAAATATCTTTGTCTCTCCCTAAATCCCTTCATTTACTATCTTAAGGGAGTTCCTTTCTTCTTCTTTCTTCCTGTGAACAGATAAAGGTCCCTGTGAGATTGGAATTTCCTTTGTCTAGTGAATTACAAAGGAATGAACCTTGAAATGAAGATGTGTCATAGATCACCTGCACTGTGGCATTAAAGAGAAAAGTCAACTTTAAAAAGGAATGGGTGGGATTTAAAAAAAGAAAGAAGAAAGGATTTGCAATGTTTCAGGCAGACATCAGATACTTCTCAGGCAAATAGGCATGGAGTTAGTAATCAAAGCTTGAATTTTAACTTTTAAGAGTCTTTTTTGACATGATCTCTCCCACTCAATCTCAAATGGCTCTAACTAACTGAATGTTAAGACTAAAATTTGACTAACTATACTTTGGTCTCTAGAAAGCATTCCTGAGAACCATCTATAATTTGAATGGAGTCAAGGAGAGAGAGATACAATGAGAGAACACATCAGGACTGCTTTTTGAAAACATCATTACAAGATGAAAATCAGCCTGGCCTAAAAGAACAATTTTAATATTCCCACTGCCAGAAGAGTTGGTCACTATTTGGCTATTGGGAAAAAATTCCCTAATTCCAAAGGGCTAACTGTAGAGTGTGACCAAGGCTGACCTCTGATTCATCCTCCAAACACACAAACCATGAAAAGAAAAACAAGTTTACCATCTTCTGTTTCAGAAAAGGGGTTCGGATCCAGACCCCAAGAGAGGGTTCTTGGATCTCACACAAGAAAGAGCTCAGGGCAAGTCCATAGAGTAAAGTGAAAGCAAATTTATTAAGAAAGTGAAGGAATAAAAGAATGGCTACTGCATAGACAGAGCAGCCCTGAGGGCTGCTGGTTGCCATTTTTATGGTTATTTCTGGATGATAGGCTAAACAAGGGGTGGATTATTCATTCCTTCCAGTTTTAGACCATATGGGGTAACTTCCTGGTGTTGCCATGGCATTTGTAAACTATCATGGCGCTGGTGGGAATGTAGCAGTGAGGATGACCAGAGGTACCCCTCATGGCCATTTTGGTTTTGCTGGGTTTTAGCCGGCTTTTTTACTGCAAGCTGTTTTATCAGCAAGGTCTTTATGACCTGTGCCGACCTCCCATCTCATCCTGTGACTTAGAATGCCTTAACCATCTGGAAATGCAGCCCAGTAGGTTTTAGCCTTATTTTACACAGCTCCTATTCAAGATAGGGTTGCTCTACTTCACACACCTCTGACACTTCCATTGACTGGAAGATAGGCAATGCTTTTCTTTTTCTACAGTAAAAACATGACTTGAAAATGTTAGGAGATGTCAGTTTCTCTCTCTCTAGGTTGCTGCCAGGCTGTACCACAGGTTCTGCTGAACACATTGGTTCATGATCTGCTTAGGAGTTTCAAGGTTGAAGAGTCCTTTTAAAAAAATCATCTGAAATTTATATGCTTTGCGGACATTCTAGGTGTTTCCCCCTCCAACCCCGAAGGAATGTTTTGTCCTTCAGGGCAGTAACTGAGGGGAGTTTGCTCTGGGTGTTTGTAACACAATGCAACTCTGCTATAGTTTCAGAAATCATGGATTGTTTATCTTCCTGATATGTATCTATAATGACATTATACTATTTTGCCCTTGACTCAAGGCTATAGCTATTCAATTAAATCTTGAAGTCCCACTCTTATTATCTAAATTTTGGCAACCACAGAAAAACTTCTCTCTACCCACTGTAACCCCCATAGGAAATATAATTCAGAGAACTTACACTTACATGGGAGTCCATGAAAGATTAGAATCTTTCCAACATTTCACCTGAGCATTTCTCCAATAAACTGGGAAAGCCACCATCCCTTGCCTTCTCTACTGGTTTTGGTGAAACTGGAGACAAAAATTGAGCTCTGTTTTACACTGGTACCAATCTTTAGCCTTACTTTAATGTCGACAGATACATTAGAAGTGCATTCTCCAAGTTGTTAGGAAATTCCTTTTCCCTGAGTGCCTGCCGACAATTTAAAATTGAACAGTATTCTTTGTCTCTTTCGATTTAAGTAACAGGTAAAATAACTGTTTTTGTGTCTGGCAGGAATAATTCATCTTCTTCACTCCACAAAGCACTATATCCTTGAACAATCTGCAGTATGACTATATTGCCAGCAGAAGGGAAACAAGTCAAAGAACAAAGCAGAAATGTTCTTAGGAAAGATCACTACTTTTCTATCAAAAATGTGCAATGGCAGAGCACTCATGAAATGAAAAATATAAACAGTCTAAAAATAAGTAAACACTATCATGCTAAGGCTTTGTGTATCATCCTGCTCAGAGCAAATAAAATGTAAAATCAATGCTATTGTTGCAATAGGGAAAAATCTCTTGAAGGTGCTGATGAAAACAGAAAGTTCTCTATGTCCTTCCACTTAGCCACCTTAAGTCTCTGAAGTGTCACCTTGATGAAAGCTAAAGGGAAAAACAAGACACAAAAATAACTCAAAAATTGCCACCCTCCACCTGCACTAGTCAATTGGGAAGAAAAGAAATTGAGAGACCAAAAGAAAAACCACATTAATTAAATAGCACAAGATAGTCTGAACCACAGAGAAATGGGAATGTGGAAATATAGGAATGCTTTGAATTAAAACCAAAGGTATACTATGCCCAGATGTGACAAAGAGGTAATCAGTTTAGAATAGGATTTTTAGTTTCATGATATGTGGGCTAAAATAATGATTATAGTCAAAGTCATATTCGGAAAAATTGTTTACATGAATTTCTTCTGAAGGCAGTAGGATTATACTGTGACACTACGCTGATTCTGTAACTGATTCAGTAAACACAGATTAAGTTGTGACACTAAAAGAAATCAAAGGGGCATATGCCAGGCCCTGTGCTAGGCACTAGAAATACAAAGATGAGTAAGAGACAGACACTAGGCTGAAGAGCCAGCCATTGGGGAAGGAGGAATTCTGAAGTCCAGTGAGCTGATTATATAATATTTCAAAAGAATTCTCTAAAGCAGTGGCTCCTCAACTTTAATGTCCATGAGAATCATTTGTGGGTCCTGTTAAAAGGAGATCCTGTTATTCAGAAGATGGTGGCAAGATCCCCAGTGGTGCCGATGTTACGTTGTTGAGCTACACTTTGATTAGCAAACCCTAACTCACAGTTGATTTCAGTTTTTTTCCAGTGAGCTCTTTCAGCACATTCCCTAATGGCATGGGAATCGAGGAGGTCTTTATTTGACTGTGCTATATGTGCTATCCGGGCAGTAAGAATGGAGGTCTCTGTGGCCTGTGACTCTGTACAGTGAGTCAAGGGAGGCTGCTATCCATTGCCTCTGAAGCCTAAGAGGAAATCTACTAAATCAGCTGCAGCACCAAAGACTTGTGATGAAAAGGAGCCTTTTGATTGGAAACCTTGCTAAGGGACAGAGTAGATTTTAAAATAGATTATAGAATTTCCTTACCTGGGAGTCTAAGAAAAAAAAAAGAGTATATAGACTTTCATCTGTCCGGCAGACTAAAATGGTGACTCAGCTTTTTAAAAGCTTACCCTACCTTGAAAAGTCTGAGAAAGAAAGTTTATGAAAGAGAATTTAAGAATTTGTTCAGTACATTCCTATTACAAACATAAAAAGAGTTGACCTTTGGTCAAATTGAGTGTGAAGATGGTTGGCATACTTAATCAAGATCCTTCCTCTCAAAGTTGATGCCATGAGGAGAAAAATAATCCAAGATTCTGGTATGTTGACAAAGGTAGCAGGATAATAACTAGATATGAAAAACAGCTTTCTTTTAAAAAAAAGCCTTTATTTAAATGTTTATTTGAAGTTTAAGTGACATAAAAAACAACAGTCAAAGGAAATCCTTGAGCTTTAAGAGTTATAGCTTATAAACTGAATATAATGCAAATCTATTCGTGTCTGCTATGGACCCCACGCCCTCCTACCTGCTGTAAGAGCTTAGTCACTTTCCCATTACCTCCTGTGTTCTTTGTATCAAACTTTCACACTGTAACAGCTTTTTCTTCCCAGCCTAAAACAAGCGTATCCTAGTTCTTTCTTAACAAAATAAAAATTTCTACCTTGTCCCCAAGTCCCCATACTGTTTATGTCTCTCCTTTTTCAGTTCTTTCTTAGAAAGGTCAACTACCTAGATATATGAATTTTCTTACTTCCTGTTTATTTTTGTTTTTTAATGCCCTTTTTGTTTTCAAGCAGCAGAACACTCTTTCTCAAATTAAATCTTTTGTGAAACATCAACACATACATACACACAAAGAACAACTTTACTGATTGAGAGAAGGGATGGAGAGCAGAGAGCTCTCCTCTCAGTCTTTCACTTACTCCTGCTTGCCCGGTCAGTCCCTCAGCAACGTCTGAACAAGACCCAAGGCTCTGCACACCAACTGCTTCACTCATAGATACCTGTCCATCCTTCTCTCTAAACCAAGGAAATGATCAAAGTACTTAGGATCTCCTAAATTCAATAGGCTGTTTCTGGTCCGTGCCTTGCTTCATTCTCCAAAGTATTCAATGCTATAGCCAAATGTGGAATCCTTTCTAATTTCCATGTATCTGGTTCTCTCTAGCCAAGGCCTTTGCACAATCTGTTTTCTCTGTTCTAATCCCACATCGACTTTCCATCTCCCCAAGATTAAAAGCCCAATTCATTTTGATTACCTTTAAGCCCCTACTCAATCTGCAAGCAACCCCCCTTCTCTCTGCCTTTGTTTTCATTGGCTCTCTGAATATCTCTAGCCATGCCAGCCACCTCACTCCTTCTTGACCTCTTCAGGACTCTTCCTTGTCTGATTGGTAAGGCTTGTTGCATTGGATCCTTTAGGTATTTGCTTAAGTGGCACCTTCCTAGGTGCTTTCATCCTCATTTCCTGCCTTGCTTATCTTCTCAACACTTCCCATCATCTAACATATATTATTCTTGCCTATTCTTTATTCTCTATCTCTTTCTCTGGAATATAAGCTTCGTGAAAGCAGGAATTTATCTTTGTTTAGTGAGTTGTTTGAGAGTATGTACTCAAAGAAATGTTTGAGAAACTGAATTAATCGAATTTGTTAAATAGATAAGTGAATTGATAATTAATAAATGAAGTGTGTCTCCTTGCATGTCTCCTTGAAAAACCCCTGTATTAATACCTTCAGTCCCATCAGATCAAAACAACCTCCTTGTTGAAGGTTCTGATTTCTGAGTCAGGGAGCATGAAGTTCCCCTGTTTATTTTGCCTCCACCAAAGCTGGTGACTCTCAAGAAGGCTTGTTGCTGTGTGACCTTCATTACTTTGGTGAATTGGTCTTAGGCTAGGGTCCACCCTCAGTATTACCAGTTCAGGAAAAGAATTGGTCATCAAAACAAGCGAGTACATCTCTCAGACGTGGTCTTGAGATGCTCTCGAGATCAGTCTGTAAACATAAACACCAATTAGAGTGATAAACTCAGCCAGTTTTGTCCATGTCAGTCTCGATTTTAGCCCTGAAAATCCAGTGTCCGGAGAAAACCCTCAGTCCCAGGTGAACAAGCATAGTTGCTAGCCTTGACACAAATTTACCTACTAACAATGATGAATAGCTAACACAGAAAGAATAATAATCTAATTTTTTTAGGAGTACAATCTTTTCCTACAGGCACACCATACATAGGACCTGCTAGATCATCATCAGAATAATGTTTTGTGAGCTGAACGTGGTTTGAAAATATGAGTTAGGGGCCAGGCGCGGTGGCTCACGCCTATAATCCCAGCACTTTGGGAGGCCGAGGTGGGTGGATCACGAGGTCAAGAGATCGAGACCATCCTGGTCAACAAAGTGAAACCCCGTCTCTACTAAAAATACAAAAATTAGCTGGGAATGGTGGTGCATGCCTGTAATCCCAGCTACTCAGGAGGCTGAGACAGGAGAATTGCCTGAACCCAGGAGGCGGAGGTTGCGGTGAGCTGAGATCACACCATTGCACTCCAGTCTGGGTAACAACAGCGAAACTCTGCCTCAAAAAAAAAAAAGAAAATATGAGTTAGGTTAGTCAAAGAAATGTTCAGTGGCACCAGGATAAGACAGATTAATGCACATACATCAGACTTTCCAAATATCCTGACAGAGATTATTTGTCCATCCTCCTGTGTCTTAATCCTCACTGGGCATATCATCATCAATGGGGCAAGCTACTTGAAGCTAGATTTCTCTGCACTAATGTTTGGAATGGACACTGCCTAATTTTGCCCACATGATAAACTTTTTTCTGTGTTTCTTGGACTAACCAATCAACTGCTTATTTTGTACACATCTCTGTAAGATGATTTAGTATAATCACACACTAAGTCATTATGAGTTGAATTTTTAAAAAATTAAATATCAGGCAGCAAATCCTAAGACTTGCTTTGTATCACCACTGTATCAATTATTAAATTTACTGCAGTTGTTTTCTTGGCTCTTTTGACGCTAGACTTTGACTTTGCTGGGGGCAGGGACTTTTGCTTCTCTCTGTGCACCCCTTGCCAGTTTTCAAATACAGAGCAGTGTTCTTCAATATTTTCTGAATGAATGGGTGCCTGGGACTGCATCTCTCCAGAAAAGGCCACCAGTACCTTTATTTTCTGGACACCATTCCAAGAGCCTTTCTAAAATCCATTCTTCAAAACACTAGGCCTTCAAGATGTTTCAAAAAAGCTTCTGTGATGTGATACGTGTAGGGAATGTTGCATACTATACCACCTTTCTTGGGATTCCCAAGATATTAGCATATAAAAATCTCTGAGAAATTCTACAATAATGAATCCGTTTAATTTTATTTAAACTTATGCTTTCTGAACTTATTTAACAATAAACACTACCTTCTCTTTTTACTCAATATCTATAGAACATTATTTGGTAAATTGTTCAATAATTTCTTAATTGCAATTTTAAAATTAAAAGACCTTTAAACACTAGAATTTTGTATTATTATGGTAAAAACATATGAGATCTACCCTCTTAACAAATTATAGGTGTACAGTGCTATATTGTTAACTAGATGCATATTGTTGTGAAGCAGACCTCTAGAACTTTTTCATTTTGCATGATTAAAAATCTATACCTTAAACAGCAACTGCCCAAGTCCCCTTACCCCCAGCCCTGGCAACCACTATTCTGCTTTCTGTTTCTATGATTTTTGACTATTTTAGATATTTCAAGGAAATGGAATCATACAGTATTTGTCCTTCTGTTACTGGTTTATTTCATGTAGCGTAACGTCCATGCTGTAACATGTGACAGAATTTCCTTTGTTTTTAAGGCTGAAGAACATTCCATTGTATGTATATGCCACATTTTATTTCTTCATCTATTTGTCATTGAACATTTAGGTTGTTCTGTTTCCACATCTTAGCTATTGTTAATAATGCTGCAGTTAACATGGGAGTGCAGATATCTTTTTGAGATCTTGTTTTTAGTTCTTTTGGGTAGTGAGAAGTGGGACTGCTGGGTCATATGCTAGTTCTTTTTTTAATTTTTTGGAATCTCGATACTGTTTTCCATAGCACCAGCACCATTTCATACTGCCACCAACAGTGCACAGGCATTCCGATTTCTCCACATCCTCATGAATACTTATTATTTCATTTACTTATTTATCTTTATAATGGTATTATTTTTGTAGGTATGAGTTGATATCTCACTGTGGTTTTAGTTTGTACTTCCCTGATGATTAGTGATGTTGAACATCTTTACATATACTTGTTAACCACTTTTATGTGTTATTTGGGCAAATGGCAATTCAAGCTCTTTGCTCATATTTTAATAAAGTAATTTAGATTTTTTTAACTTTTGAGTTGTAAAAGTCTCTTATATAAAATGAATATTAACCCTTTATCAAATATATGGTTGGCAAATACTTCTGCCATTCTATATACAGGTTGCCTTTTTACTCTTAACTGTTGCTTTTGCTGCACAGAAGCTTTTTAGTTTTTAGTAGTCCTACAAAGACATGAAAGACTTGTGCAATAATAACTACAAAATATTGATAGAAGAAATTAAAGAAGACAAATAAATAGAAAGGCATCTCATGATCATAGATTGGGAGAATCAATATTGTTAAAATGGCATACTACACAAAGTAATCTACAGATTCAATGCAATCCACATCAAAATCTCTATGGCATTTTTTGTAAATGGATAATAACAATCCTAAAATTCATATAGAACAACAAAGGATCTTGAATAACCAAAATAATCTTGAGAAAGAATAATAAAGCTGGAGGCTTCATACTTCCTAATTTCAAAGCATACTGCCAAGTTACAGAAATCAAAATAGTATGGTAATGGCATAAAGACAGACATATAAACCAATGGAACAGAATAGAGCACCTAAAAATAAATCTATGCATTAACAATTAATTGATTTTTGACAAAGATGCCAAGAACATACAATAGGAAAAGGAGTCTTCAATAAATGGTTCTGGGAAAACCAGATATCCACATGCAAAAAAAAAAAAAAATGAAATTAGACCCTTATTCTTACCATATGCAAACATCAACTCTAAATGGATTAAAAACGTAAATGTAAGACTTAAAACTATAAAACTACTAGAAGAAAACATGGGGGGAAAGATTCATAATACTGGTCTTTGCTAATATTTCTTTGAAATGATAAAAGTACAGGGTCTCAGAAAGTTTTTATTCAACTCATTTGATGACAAATTTGACTTAAACCAAGGCAATATGAACTGATTCAAAGTTCTTTAAAGTTTTTATTTATCTCACTTAGTGTGACTATCCATGTTTTTTTGTCAGAATATTTATGTGTTTTATTTTGGGTGCTCTAGAGACCAGATGACCAAACAAATATAAATTACATAATGCATTTGTCTGCAAAGATTTTGAATACAAGTTGGGGAGGACTTCAACTACATGTTCACAGCTTCCAACATTAGTTCCAGAAAGATTCCAATCCCTCTAGAAATAATTTTTTCACTTTTTAAAAAACTAGTTAAATAACTAAAAAAGTCCCATATCTGCTATTCATACCTATGTATTATAGGATTAGGGTTTCCTGGGACATGAGATCCAATTATGAACATTCTATCAAGAAATAAAGAGAAATGCTCCAGCAGTTCAACATTTCTCTTGCTCTTTCGTGGAAACACAAAGTTCAGAGATTTATGACTTTTTTTCCTGAGTCCCTGAGTAAGATTTATAAATAAAAAACACATTTAGTTTCCAACAGTTATTTGCATTTTATATGTAGTACAAGTAAACATCTTATCCAACTGCATTATTTTCATAAGAGTTTTTCTATTTCATATATACATATATATCTACCATAGAACGTTCAAAAGTATCTATCTAGAAGAACTGCCTAACCAACTAACTGAAAGTTTGCTTTCTCATTTAATATGCGGAATATCATTTTATTTGGAATTAAAATATAAGTCATCTTTTGGTCACTGTCTAGATTGGAAATGGGTCCAGTGTAGTAAATCCTTCAGACTCAGTTATATCTGACTGCAGTAGGAAAAAAATCAAATTCAACAATGATTCATTGAGCACTTCTATGAGCTAAGTATGTGAGAGAAATAAGAGAATACAACACGCTTTTCTAACTAAAACTGATTATGATTTTGTTTCTGGTTGGCAATTCAAATTAATGTGTGGTATATTTGATTATATGTTAAAACAGGGAGAAAAATCTTGAAATAAACTGTTGGTCATTTTTCCCCTAAATTTAAATTCCGGACATATTAATATCATTTTTTTAGCAATGCTATTCTGCTTCAAAGAAAGGGGAGTCAATAGCATTGGATCCTTGCTTTTATTCTATCTAATGTTTACAATTCTGGATAATGAATTTACTTTCATCTCATTGACTTTATATTAGTTTTAATTAAATTAGCAGAAAAAATAAGTTGGCAATATTTACATGGTATTAAAGTATAAAATTCTAGCTCACCTCTAACTCCTCTTTACTTTTACATTTTAAGTTAAATTCTCCACCAAATGAATCTAATGGAAAGATAATTTTATTCATTTAAACAGAAGTAGGTCAACATAACTCTGAACACAAAAACTGAGATGCTGCTTTTTCAGTCCCCGCTACTCAGAAAACTGAGGCAAGAGGGTCATGTGTTTAAATCTACCCTGGGCAACATAGCAGGATTCCAATTCCAAAAAAAAAAAAAAAAAAAAAAAGGTACTGCTAACATTCAAGCATTGGTTTCTAAAGCTAGATTGTAAGATTTAAAACAAATTAAGCCCCTGTATATTTTCTGGGGCTGTAAACTAGTGCTGAGTAGTCAGTACACTTGGAGAGTTTGTGGTTTCCCAAATCACATGTAGCACCAGACTCACAATATTGCTGGTACTCTTCCCTCTGCTAACCCATAGGAAAGTGTGCCACCAAAACCAAATCAATTCAGTAGCTGTGTAACATCCCCAATACTTGTAATTTTGATGATAAAATTCCTCCAATACTACCAAAACTTCAAAAACCAATACATTTCATGTGATGAATCTCAGATACAGTGGACTCTCCTTTCATTCCTAGGTAATCGTACATTATGCTGGCCTCAAACATAACCATGACCTTATGACAGTTTTCTCAGATGTCTTTGCCACTTTCAGAACAGAAAGGGGTGTCAGATCTCTAGGCCAATTTTGTTTTCTAGATATTTTTTGTGATTTCTTTTTGCTTGATTGTTAAGTTTTACCCATAGTATTTCTTTTCATTCAGATGTTAACAGTCTTGGTCTAAACATGGTACAGAAGTTTGAAAAGTGAGCAAGCTTAGACCATCCTATTAGGTTCCATCTGGCTTCACAATTGGTTCCTGTTTTCAGCTCCTACTTCTCTTTGCCCCTTTTCATTGGGGCTACTGAATTTCTACATCTGCAACTCAGCTGCACCAACTGCCTGGGCCACAGTAGCAAGTTGACCAACAGTCTTAGCCCACCAGCAAGTGATGTCAAGAATTAGTCTCTCTCTGCTATGTGTTTCACATGTGGGTTGCCTGGAAGACCTATAAGTATCTGCAGATACACTCATTTGCCATCTTTCTCAAACCACTGTGACACTAATGCAGCCATCAGTTTCTATGGATAGAAATCTAATGTCTTTCTAGTCCAGTGTCCTTGACATAAACTCCAGATTACCTGAGAGACTAGCTCTTGCATCTCTTTTCCTCTGGAGGGCTGGACCCTGTTCATTGTATGCCTAGCTACTTCACAGACTTTGGCTAGAAATAGACTGATTGTATGAGAATATGGCACAATAGTTTGTCTCACATAAATTCCAGCCAGTAGACTGAATATCTGTGTATCTTAGGCATGGAAAGTGCTGTAACCAAGCCCAATTTAAAGACAAACTTGGCCAGTTGCAGTGGCTCACAACTATAATTCCAGCACTTTGGGAGACTGAGGCAGGCAGATCACTTGAAGTCAGGAGTTTGAGACCAGGTTGGCCAACATAGTGAAACACCATCTCTACAAAAAACACAAAAATTATCTGGGTGTGGTGGCAGGCACCTGTAATCCCAACCTATTCAGGAGGCTGAGGCAGAATCACTTGAACCTGGGAGGTGGAGGCTACAGTGAACCAAGATTGCACCACTGCACTCTAGCCTGGGAAACAGAATGAGACTCTGTCTCAAAAAAATAAATAAATAAAGACAACATTGAATGCAGTATACTGGACTACTGAGATGCAGTCTTTAGCCTCAATATGGGATGTGACTCATCTTGTAAAATACACAAGAAATACAATATGTGATTCACATTCCTGTTACTTTAGACACTGTTGACAGAGAGTGACTTTGATACTCATGGAGAAATACTTTCACTAGAGAATACAAGTATGATTCTAATGAATTGGAAGTTAAGAAAACCATTCATGTACTTTGCGCTTCTCCTGTATTGAACAACTGGTGAAAATGAGAAAAAAAAAAGTTGCATTTTTCCCTGAACCTGTCTATGAGAAGTGAGGTGACTAACATAATGGTGATATGGGAATAATGCGGATGGAAACCAGAGGGGACTTTTCAGTACCTACAGTGTAACAACAAGAGCAAAAAATAATGGCCAATCACAGCAACCCCATATAGGTGCTACTACTGGGAGTTAGATCCTTCAGGAATAAAAGTTCCTAGGTAAAGTCAAAAAAAAATTAAATGAATAGGAGAGAAAAGAAATAATACCTATGACCTAGTGCCTTAGGTTCTTTTCCTTGCTATGTCAGACTTACATTTAATTATTTTTACTAAATTTCCTTTTTCTTTCACATTTACCCAGGATGTGTGGGTGACACCTTCTTGGTTTTGTCCATAGATTACAGAATATGGACAAGTGATCATGAGAGAAGCAGAGGAGAAAGCTAGGCATCTTCCTGAGATCCTGAGCTAGGAGCTGCAGGCATCAATTGATGAGCCTGTGGGTCCTCATTTTGGGGAGGAGGTCAATGAGATCTTGTCAATGGTTATTTTTAGTATGATAGTCAGGAACCAATAGTTGTAAATGAAATTATGTATGAAGGATATTCAAAGGGATGAGCTATGTAAAAAAGTTGTCATTATTTTTGGTCACTACATATTCAACCTTACTTCTTATGTTTGGGAAATTCTCTACTGTAATTCTTTGGGAGATTCAGGATCCGCCTTTCACTTGAAGAATATGCTTGAATAATTCACTGTGGACTTGAGAGCTAGAGGCACATTGAAGAGAGAACTGGGACAATGGCACTAAAGCTGAGTACTGCCCAGGCCTGATGGCTATCACAGGCACAAGCCGTGGCACTTGGCACTCAGTGGAGATGGTAAAAGTTTTGTGATGTGGTTTTGGGTACATTTTGGGCTGTCTCAGAATCCAGTTCTCCAGTCTTCTATGTGATTATGTAAACTACTGTATTATAATTGGTAAATTTATTTTCTGTTTAAATCAGCCAGAGTCATATTCTGATGAGACACCAAAAGGTCTATGTTGTTGTTCTCCTGAGTCCCAGCAGGAGACTCATAGCCTTGAATTCATAGCTTTGGGTAAGTTGGGTAAGTCCTTCCATGCCATATATCCTAGAGAATGGGTATCTCTTTTCTGTTTCTTATGGTTCCTATGGCTTTTAACATCATCAGTGATCTAATTGCCATTCTCCTTCCACACTCCCCTGTCCCCAGTAGTTCTTTCCCTATAATTATGTGGCGTTTTCTTTTTTTTTTTTTTTCTGTTTGTTTGTTTTTGTTTTTTGTTTTTTTGAGATGGAGTCTTGCCTGTCACCCAGGCTGGAATGCAGTGGCACAATCTCAGCTCACTGCAACTTCTGCCTCCCCCATTCAAGTGATTCTCCTGCCTCAGTCTCCCAGGTAGCTGGGACTACAGGAATGTGCCACCATATCCAGATAATTTTTCTATTTTTAGTAAAGATGGGGTTTCACTGTGTTAGCCAGGATTGGTCTCGATTTCCTGACCTCATGATCCACCCACCTTAACTTCCCAGAGTGCTAGAATTACAGGCGTGATGCACGCGCCCAGCAGATTATGTTTTGATTGAAAAAGATTCTTAGGGAGGACGATCCAAGATGGCTGAATAGGAACAGCTCTGGATTGCAGTTCCCAGTGAAAACACAGAGGGTGAGTGATCACCCGCATTTCCAAATGAATTTTTAACTGCCCACAGACCAGGAGATTCCCGGGCGAAAAAGCACCACAAGTCTCCAGTGCTGCTGTTTCGGCAGGCGCAGCAGATCTCAGCACAAAAACTCACACAAATCTTGGCACCGTTTCAACTGGTGACTGGAACACCTGGGAGACAGTTGCCCATTCAACTGAAAAAACAGGGGGCTGAAACAGGGAGCCAGGTGATCTGGCTTGGCCAGTCCCACCCCAACAAAGACCAGCAATCTGAAATGCTCTAGATTGAGAATTTCACAGCAAGCACATCTGGACCCAGGACAGTCCAGCTCTGTGGAGGGAAGGGTGTCTGCCATTACCGAGGCAGTCCACCACTACTGAGGCAGTCTGCCATTACTGAGGTGGTCTGCCATTACCGAGGCAGTCTGCCATTACTGAGGCAGTCCGTGATTACAGAGACAGTCCACCATTACTGAGGCAGAATGCCATTACTGAGGCAGTTCTAACTATACCCCTATAAATAAAACTTCAAGGAAGTTCACACAGCAGCTGGGCAGAGCCCACAGCAGCTCAGCAATGTCTCTGCTGGCAGACTGTGACTAGGCTACCTCCTCGCTGGGCAGGGCATCTCTGAAAAAAGGCAGCAGCACAACAGGAACTTCTTATAAATAAAACCCCACCTTCCCAGGACAGAACATCTGGGAAAAAAAAGGCAGTTATGAGTTCCACTGCAGCAGACTTAAACATACCTGCCCAGCAGCTCTGAATGGAAAAACGGAGCTTACAGCTCAGCACTTGAGCTCCTATAAGGGACAGACTGTCTCCTCAAGCAGCTCCCTGACCCCTGTATATCCAGAGACACCTCATAAAGGAGAGTTCAGGCTGACATCTGGTGGGTATCCTTCTGGGACAAATATAACAGAAGAAGAAACTGGCATCAACCCTTACTTTTCTACAGCCGCTGCAGGCAATCCCCAGGCAAGCAGGGTCTGGAGTGGACCTGCAGCAGTCCTACAGCACGGGGTGGGTGACTGTTAGAAGGAAAACCAAGAAACAGAAAGAAATAACTTCATCATCAACAAAAAGGATGTCCAGAGACCCCATCTGAAAGCCACCAACTACAAAGATCTCAGGTAGATAAATCCACAAAGATGGGCAGAAACCAGTGTAAAAAGGATGAAAACACCCAAAACCAGAATGCCTCTCCTCCTCTAAGGGATCAAAACTCCTCACCAGCAAGGGAACAAGGCTGGATGGAGAATGAGTCTGATGAATTGACAGAAACAGGCTTCAGAAGGTGGGTGATAACAAACTTCTCTGAGCTAAAAGAACATGTTCTGACACAATGCAAAGAAACTAAGAACCTTGAAAAAAGGTTTGACAAAATGCTAGTGAGAATAAACAGTTTAGAGAGGAATATAAATGAATTGACAGAGCTGAAAAACACAACATGAGAACTGCACGAAGCATACCCAAGTTTCAATAGCCGAATCAACCAAGCAGAAGAAAGGATATCAGAGACTGAAGATCAACTCAATAAAATAAAACGAGAAGGCAAATTCTTAATGACCTACAAAGAGACTTAGACTTCCACACAATAATAGTGGGAGACTTTAACACTCCACTGTCAATATTAGACCAATCAACAAGACAGAAAATTAACAAGGATATCCAGAACTTGAACTCAGACCTGGACTAAGCAAACCTAATAGACATTTACAGAACTCTCCACCCCAAATCCACAGAATATACATTCTTCTTGGCACCACATCACATCTACTCTAAAATTGACCACATAATTGGAAGTAAATCACTTCTCAGCAAATGCAAAAGAATGGAAATGATAACAAACAGTCTCCCAGGCCACAGTGCAATCAAATTAGAACTCAGGATTAAGAAACTAACTCAGAACCACACAACTTCATGGAAACCGAACAACTGGCTCTTGAATGTTGACTGGATAAACAATGAAATGAAGGCAGAAATAAAGATGTTCTTTGAAACCAATGGGAACGAAGACAAACATACCAGAATTTCTGGGACACATTTAAAGCAGTGTCTAGAAGGAAATTCATAGCAAAAAAATGCCCACATGAGAAGCAAGGAAAGATCTAAAATTGACACCCTATCATCAACATTGAAAGAGCTACAGGAGCAAGAACAAAAAACTCAAAAGCTAGCAGAAGACAAAAAATAACTAAGATCAGAGCAGAACTGAAGGAGATAGACACACAAAAAACCCTTCAAAAAATCAATAAATCCAGGTGCTGTTTTTTTGAAAAGATCAACAAAATAGACAGACCACTAGCCAGATTAATAAAAAAGAAAAGAGAGAAGAATCAAATAGATGCAATAAAAAAAAATAAAGGGGATATCACCACAGATTCCACAGAAATACAAACCACCATTAGAGATTACTACAAACAACTCTATGAACATAAATCAGTAAATCTGGAAGAAATGGATAAATTCCTGGACACATGCACCCTCCCAAGCCTAAACCAGGAAGAAGTCGAAACCCTGAATAGACCAATAACAAGAGCAGAAGTTAAGGCAGAAATTAATAGCCTACCAACCAAAAAAAGCCCAGGTCCAGATGGGTTCACAGCCGAATTCTATCAGACATGCAAAGAGGAGCTGCTACCACTCCTTCTGAAACTATTCCAAACAATCCAAAGAGAAGAAATCCTTCCCAAATCATTTTATGAGACCAACATCATCCTGATATCAAAACCTGGCAGAGAATCAACAAGAAAAGAAAACTTCAGGCCAATATCCACGATGAACATAGATGCAAAAATCTTCAATAAAATACTGGCAAATCGATTACAACAGCACATCAAAAATCTTATCCATCACGACCAAGTAGACTTCATCCTGGGGCTGCAAGGCTGGTTCAACATATGCAAGTCTATAAACGTAATTCACCGCATAAACAGAACCAAAGACAAAAACCACATATTATCTCAATAGATGCAGAGAAGGCCTTCGACAAAATTCAACAGCCCTATGTTGGATATTAGACTGATCAACGAGACAGAAAATTAACAAGGATATCCAGGACTTGAACTCAGACCCAGAACAAGTAAACTTAATAAACATTTATAGAACTCTCCACTTCAAATACACAAAATATACAATCTTATCAGTACCACATCACACCTATTCCAAAAGTGACTATATAATTGGAAGTAAATCACTCCTCAATAATTGCATAGCATTTAATAGGTTTAAATGAAATATTGGTTGGCTGCTTGTTTGTTATTTTCTTCCCTTATTCCTTCCTTTCTCCATTGTTAAGAACAATTATTGGCATAAAAGAGGTTTTCAATTCCCATTTTTAGACTGCATTCTAGCCTGGGCAATGAAGCAATACTCTTGTTCTCTCTCCCTCTTTCTCCTCCTTTTTCTTCCTCTCCTTCATTTTTTTTCTTTCTCTCTTTCTTTCTTCCATTTTTTTCTTCTAAAAAAAAAAAATTCAACAGCCCTTAATGCTAAAACTCTCAATAAACTGGGTATCGACGGACTGTATCTCAAAATAATAAAACTATTTATGACAAACCCACAGCCAACATCATAATGAATGGGCAAAAACTGGAAGCATTCCCTTTGAAATCTAGCACTAGACAAGGATGCCCTCTCTCACCAATCCTATTCAACATAGTATTGGAAGTTCTAGCCAGAGCAATCAGGCAAGAAAAAGAAATAAAGGTATTCACTTAGGAAAGGAGGAAGTCAAATTGTCTCTATTTGCAGATGACATGAATGTATAATTTAGAAGACCCCATCGTCTCAGCCCAAAATCTCCTGAAACTTATAAGCAACTTCAGCAAAGTCTCAGGATACAAAATCAATGTGCAAAAATCACAAGCATTCATATACACCAATAACAGACTTAAAGAGAACCAAATCAAGAACGAACTGCCATTCACAATTGCTACAAAGAGAATAAAATACCTAGGAATACAACTAAGACAGGATGTAAAGGACCTCTTCAAGGAGAACTACAAACCACTGCTCAATGAAGTAAGAGAGGACACAAACAGATGGAGAAACATTCCATGTTCATGGTTAGGAAGAATCACTATTGTGAAAATGGCCATACTGCCCAAAGTAATTTATAGATTCAACACTATCCCCATCAACCTACCAATGACCTTCTTCAAAGAACTGGAAAAGACCACCTTAAACTTCATATGGAACCAAAAGAGAGCCCACATAGCCAAGTCAATTCTAAGCAAATAGAACAAAGCTGGAGGCATCATGCTACCTGACTTCAATCTATACTACAAAGCTACAGTAATCAAAACAGCATGGTACTGGTACCAAAACATAGATATAGACCAATGAAACAGAACAGAGGCCTTGGAGGCAACACCACACATCTACAACCATCCGTTCTTTGACAAACCTGATAAAAACAAGCAATGGGGAGAGGATTCCCTGTTTAATAAATGGTGTTAGGAAAACTGACTAGCCATGTGCAGAAAGCAGAAACTGGACCCCTTCCTGACACCTTACACTAAAATTGACTCCAGATGGATTAAAGACTTAAACATAAGACCCAGTACCATAAAAACCCTAGAAGAAAACCTAGGCAAAACCATTCAGGACATAGGCATAGGCAAGGACTTCATGACTAAAACACCAAAAGCATTGGCAACAAAAGTCAAAATAGATAAATGGGATCTGATTAAACTCCAGAGCTTCTGCACAGCAAAAGAAACAATCATTAGAGTGAACTGGCAACCAACAGAATGGGAAAAATTTTTGCAATCTACCCATCTGACAAGGGACTTATATCCAGAATCTACAAAGAACTAAAACAGATTTACAAGAAAAAAACCAACAAACCCATTCAAAACTGGGCAAAAGATATAAACAGACACTTTTCAAAAGAAGACATATATGAGACCAACAAATATATGAAAAAATGTTCATCATCACTGATCATTAGAGAAATGCAAATCAAAACTACATTGAGATACCATCTTATGCCAGTTAGAATGGCAATCATTAAAAAATCTGGAGACAACAGATGCTGGAGAGGATATGGAGAAATAGGAACACTCTTACACTATTGGTGGGACTGTAAATTAGTTCAACCATTGTGGAAGACAGTGTGGTGATTCCTCAAGGACCTAGAAATCGAAATCTCATTTGACCCAGCAATCCCATTACTGGGTATATATCCAAAGGATTATAAATAATTATTTTATAAAGACATATGCACACATATGTTCATTGCAGCACTGTTTACAATAGCAAAGACTTGGAACCAACCCAAAAGCTCATCAATGATAGACTGAACAGGGAAAATGTGGCACTTATGCACCATGGAATACTATGCAGCCATAAAAAACGATGAGTTTGTGTCCTTTGTAGGGACATGGATGAACCTGGAAACCATCATTCTCAGCAAACTGACACAGGAACAGAAAATCAAATACCGCATGTTCTCACTCATAGGTGGGTGTCATTGAACAATGAGAACACATGGACACAGGGAGAGAAGCATCACACACTGAGGTCTGTTGAGGGGGACTAGGGGAGGGACAGTGGGGGGTAGGGAGCTGCGGAGGGATAACATGGGGAGTAATGCCAGATATAGGTGACAGGGGGATGGAGGCAGCAAACCACATTGCCATGTATGTACCTATGCAACAATCCTGCATGTTCTTCACATGTACCCCAGAACCTAAAATGCAATAATGAAAAAAAAAAAATATATATATATATATATAAAAGAAACAAAAAGATTCTTAGGGTTCAGTAACATTGAAATATGCCATACAGTAACATGCCTTGCCAGAGTTTTGAGTTTGTTTTCTTTATGACAGATATTGGACATTCTTTTGCATAAAGGGCTATGCATTTTCCAGAAACCTATAGAATGTTATGAAATATACATCAGCTACTGAAAATGTATTCGTGACATCTCTTAAATAAATTAAACAAGTATAATACAATTTCAGAATGAAGAAAAGAGGTCTTAGTTTGGAACAAGGCAATATCAAACTTACTTTACAACAATAAATAGGATATAAATAACAATATTTATATAGGGATTTTAAAGTTTTTTGTATATGTTGTGACAAATATTGGTGTATTAAGTCAAAAGGCTACAAGTCAGCATTCAACTGGGATAGCACATCTTTCATAAACAAACACATTTTCTGGATGACGAAGGGTGACCCCTTTAATTATCAGCACACTTTTAACTATGATGAAAAAAGTTTTTTACAAATATTATGCAACTTTTCTACCTTTCTAATAGGATTATATGAAACAGAATGTAAACTTTTCTTTATGAAAAGAATCATTTTCATAAACACCAATTATTATACTATGTTAAAGGGATATTAAGCAATATTTGCTACAAGCTGTTGAACTTCTACTTCACCTTAATGCCTTAAATTTCCTATTAAACCTGAAACTCTTACATGCCCACAAGTCCTTTAGGATAGAGTCCCTGCCTACATCTCCCGCCTCCTCCCAAAAATCTCTTCTTCCCACTGTCCCCTGGACAGTTTCTCTAAGCTCTTTCACAGCCCAGCAACTTTCTATGCTGCTCCTCTGCTGAAATCCTTTTCCTTGCAGAGCTTACCTGGCAACTTCTGCTCTTTCTTCAGGTCTCACCTCAATGTTACTTCCTCAGTAAACCATTCCTTACCCAAAAGCCCAGCACAATACATGTAGTGGACTTTCAGTAGGTGTTTATTGAATTAATGAATAAAATATCAAAAAAATAGATTTCACAAACATTCTGGAATAAACATACAGTAAGGAATTTTTTGGTATTTAAATTTTAACATTTAAATCTAAATGTATCTAGAAAACTAAAATAATACCTATGGAATGGATTTAATGGAAATACTATACAGCAATTAAAAAATGTGGTTAGGGATCAATTAAACAGTGGATATGCAGCCATCCCATGCCCTTTTCGTTTGCTGTCAACATGGCATATGGACTTAACGTGCTCTGCAGAAATGACCTGGAGAAAGAGAAACAAAGAACCACATCTACTTCTTACTTAGGTGCTTTAATGGAGCCTGGGGACGATGATGGATGTCAGAGATTCATACTATCCTCCATTTGTCATTTCTATGAAATTTAAAAAATAATTTCTTATTCCAACATGAAGGGAAGATTTATAATATTATAAGTCTGTAATATCTAGATATATAGAATAATGCTAAGCATATGGCAAAGTTTTGGGTTTAATGGTATAATATATTAAGAGTTAAGAAAACATAGGTGTGGAGGTCATGAGACCTAAGTTCTAGTCTCATGGAATTCTATTATCTATGTTCAATTCTTCAAAAATCATTTTTAATGCACTTATATGTCTGAGGCATAGAAACTGTGTATTTGTCTGCATATAGGAAGGGAGGCCAGATCCTACAGAAGAAATCATATATATATGTATAAATATGAAACTATCTTTTCCCTTAAGGGGTTAATAACCACTATGGAAAATATGAAGCTATCACAGAAATAGCAGGCACATAGACAAAAGCTAGATTGTGTGGTTCAGCCTCCAAGTGTAGTAGGAGTTCAAAGAAAGGAAAAATGAGTGTGGGCTAGGGTTTCTTAGGAAAGTTTTGTGGGGGAAATGGAGCTCAAAAATATGTTTAACATTGTTGTTGTAAAGGATTGACAATCTCATATAACCTTTCACTAAAACACAAATCCCCTCTTCCCCGGAGCATAAACTCTTTTTCCAATTGTGCAGCTTCTGGAAACATATATGTATTCCTGAAAGAGGAAGGCACTTGTCTAGCCAGCCAGTTTAGTAGAATCAAGCCTAGGGATGAATGAGCTACAGCTGTCCTAGCGCCGCTTCACGTGAATCCGTCACAGAGGTAAAGGGAAAGGAACTGGCCCTCAAAGAAAACTGAGCTTGGTGGGTAGCAAAAAGGAGTGGACGTGGAGGAAGTTAGTGCCCTATTTGTGCAGAGCAGTGAGGAGGCTGATGGTCTGGAATATAGAGTTGTGTGGGAGATAGTAAGGAGAGGGTTGGGAAAGCACATTACAACATAGATTTGCTATAATTAAATCAGAAGAAAAGTCAAAGCTCCCGGGAGAAATGACTGACTCCAGTGCTGGGGCAGGGAAAGTACAATGTGGGCCTGGAACACTCTGTTGCACTAAAAAGTGAGAGCTGCTGGGTGCAGTGGCTCATGCCTGTGATCTCAGCACTTTAAAAAATCAAGGCTGGAGGATCACTTGAGGTCAAGAGTTTGCAACCTGCCTGGTGAGCATAGCGGATCCCCATCTCTACCAAATGAGCTGGTGTGGTGGGCAATAGTCCCAGCTACTGAGGAGATTGATGTGGGAGGATCGCTTGAGCCCAGGAATTTGAGGTTACAGTGAACTATGATCACACCACTGCATTCCAGCCTGGGTGACAGAGTAAGATCCATCTCTAAAAAAAATTAAAAATAAAATAAAAAATGAGGAGCTGCTCAAAAAATGATGGGAATGTATTAAAACCATGCAGGAACTAGCCTCAAATGATCTGGAACAATTTGTTTATCAAAACCCAATATTGTGGATAATGAATTATAAGTACTTCAATAAAACAAAAATCTTTGAGTCTATGCTGATATAAATAAGCACATGAATAAACAAATGTATTAGGGGAAAGGAAAAATTCTTCATTTCAGTATAATGCTAACTAATAAATATGCAAGACATGATATAAGAAAAACATTAATGAATAGTAAAATTAGTGGGTGAAAGTTTGGTAAAAAAGGGTATTTATATAGAATCAAATATCTCCCACAAATTCCTTATTAATTATACAGGTAAATGCAGTAATTAGACAATGGAAGAATTCAGATGACATCTAACCTTAACCAAAAAATCAAAGCTAACTGCACCAATATTGAGACACATGGTCATCATATGACTCTTAATATACTGAAGAAGACACAAAATCCTTTCACTGATATTCTTGCCAAAAATGTATCGCCAGAGTCTATTCATGAGAAAACACCAGACAGAACTGTTCCAGGTAAAAAAAAGACTAAAGAGACATAAAAACCAAATGTAATATATGATATTGGACATTGGACCAGGGAAAAAAATAGCTATAAAGATATTGGACCAATGAATAACATTTGACTATAGAGAGTAAATAAAAGTATTATATCAATATTAAATTTCCTTATATCATGGTTATGTAAAAAAAAAAAGGCTTTGCTCTTAAGAATTACACACTTAAGCCTTTAGGAGTATGAAGTAATGATGTCTCTCACTTATTCATGTAAAAATATATTAGTAATATAAATTGTGTGTCGGGGGAGAGAAAGAGAATGACACAAAATGTAAATAATATAAAAATATAAAATCACATTCATACACAAAGAAAAGCCAAAGTGATGTTTGATTATAAGCCTTGGAACATAATAGGTGATTAATGTGGCTATAAGAACAGAAGTCAATACCTAAACACCATGTTTCCTCTTTACATAATAGAAAACTGTTATTTTGTTGGACTCAGCAGAAGAAAATGTCAAAAATGCAGGAAAAGGAGTTTAAATTTAAACCACATGATTTTGTCAAAAGTATTTACTTAATCCTGAAACTTCATGGGTGGAACATAAGGAAGGCATTCTTTTGGCGACTGTTCGGGGGAAACAGAACAAACCCTGGCCCAAATGAATAGGCCTAATGTTTTCCCATGCCAGTTCCTCATCCTGTTGCATGCTCATTCAACGGTTACTTTTTCTTGCTTCTAACTAAAAGTAAAAGTAAGTACACCTTTTTTTTTTTAATCACAGAGGGTTTGGGCTTATAATACAATCTTCAGATTCATCTTACCATGAAGCCCAAGAGAACAACATCTGGTAATTCTAAGAATGTATGGAGATTAGAATTATTTCTCTTCTCAAGGTCAAGTTTCCATATATCCTGAATGAGCCTCCTCAGCTACCCACATGCTGTTTCCTTTGTGGCTTCCCATGACTCCTTAAGTTAAGGCTTCAGGCTGAGTTTCTGCCCCATTTCCTGGCTATCCTCTTATTTCACCTGGGACAAGAACTCCATCTAGGACCATGACAAACTTTTGTTCTGCAAACCCTTTTCTTATTATCCAAATAACTGAATCCTTTTCCCTTAGTCGCTGTCTTTGACTGGGTAAATTCTCCAGCTCAGAAGTCTTTTCTGGGACTGTGATTCTGTGACCCCCTCACTCTTAGGAGCTTTTGATTTATAGATATTTGTGAACTCAGGTTAGAGTACGCCTTCTCTCTGTGAGACAAGACAATATCTCTGAAATAACATGGAAACATCTAGAATGATCTGGCAACATCAGATTAAAGTTTTCTTCAGGGAGTTATTATATTATCAAATTCTAAAAATAAATTACAGAATTTATCTAAATTGGTTTCTTTTGATTGGAGACCTTTGCAATATAGACTTCTCTCGGGTTCCTTGATCCTCTGCTGAATTCTCAGAAATGCCCTGATAGCACTTCACACATTAACAGTTATTAAGCAATATCCAGTTCTCCATTTACTCCTATAAATATGAAAGGCTGTATTTCCCAAACTTCTTGCAATTAGATGAGGCCATTTCATAACTTTTGGCCATTGAAATATAAATAAAATGACATGTGCCATTTCTACATTTTGTTGAACTTGGAGCGACAAGCTCAGAGTAGATCCGTGAGCAGCCACAGGAAGGACAACTACCCTGGAAAGCTACACAGACTTTCAATATATTTTACGAGTAATATTTAAATCTTTGTTGTGTCAAAACCCTAAGATAGGACAGCTGATGATTCCTGCAACACAATCTAGCCTATTAGGAGTAATGCAAGCACCAACCATATGTCAGCCTCTATGTAGGTACTAGGAATAAAAATCAAATAAAATAGAGTTCCTTTTCTCTAAGAGATTATGTACTAGGGAGGAATTCAGTCGCAAATCAGCAATTGTTTTACAATAAAGTATTCGCGACATTAAATATATGCATAGGAAACCCAGAGAATGGTAAACAAAATAAGAGTTATAAAATACTTTCCTGGATGTGCTACAATAAGCTATTTTTAAGGTTAAAAAGGGTAAGAGAAAAAAACAGGCATGGACAAAAAAGGACATGAAGAAAAGAAAATTGCATGAGAAAGGCATGACATCATGAAAAATGATGATACATTCTCACCATCCCATCAGACAGTGGAATGCACAAGTGCTAACTTTGGTAATCTCATGGCTAGTGGGTGCAGTTGACTAATGCAGGGCTGTGTATCATAAAGCTAAAAGACACCAATAGGTAGGGAAAGGGTAGAGTTCCCCAATTAAACCATCCCTGAAGGGGATGTGGCAAAGACCAAGGTCTCTACTGGATAAACTAGACCCGTACTTTATTATGTTTTCTTCTGGTATTTGTATGGTTTCATATTTTTTATTTAGATCCTAGATCCATTTCTAATTTATTTTTATGTATGATGTGGGATATGGAGCTAGTTTTATTTTTTCAAATAACTAAATAGTTCATGCTTCATTTACTAAAAATCTTATTTTTGCCCTAGTATTTTGAAATGTCACCTTTTTATACATTTAAGTTTCACGTGTACTTGGACCTATATCTGAACTTTCTTTTATATTGTGCTTGTCTGATATTCTATTCAAACATTGATACTAAAGAGTTTTAATTATAGAGACTATATATTATTATATGTCTGCATATCTATTTGAGCTAATTGCTCTTTATAACTCTTTTGTGTATTTCTGACTATCGTTTTCTAGCTCCACACACTCACACACACAAACAGACAAAACACAGTTGTTGGTACTTTTATTGAACTTACGTTAAATTTATAAATTCACTTAGAAAGAACTAATAGTTTTACAATGTTTAGTCATCAGGCCTAAAACAAGGGATCTTTCTATTTGTTCAAGTCTACTTTTATGTCTTTCAGAAATGCTTTAAAGTTTTCCATGTATAGGATTTACATATTTCTTATTAAATTTAAATATTTCATCTTCTTTTTTGCTATTGTAAACGAAATTTTCCCTACCATTTTATGATATAATTGATTATTATTTGTTAGCTTTATATCTTGACATATTAATGAATTCTTTATTGCTGAGTCACCATAAATTCTCTAAGGGGTTTCCAGGTACATGATCATATCATGCTGGTTGGAATGAAAATGAGACTATCCTTATGTAGGTGGGTTTGGCAGTGTCTAACAAAGCTACATATGCATTCCCTTAGGATATAGAAGTCCCACTTTTAAGTAATTTACTCTGCAGATATACCATTGATCCTTCAACAGAATCCTTTGAACTGCCAGTCCACGTATACACGGATTTTCTTTTGCCCCTGCCACCCTGAGATAGCAAGAACAACCCTCCCTCCTGCCCCTCCTCTCCAGCCCACTCAACAAGAAGACAGCAAGGATGACAGTCTTTACGATATTCCACTTCAGCCTAATGAATAGTAAATATATTTTCTCTTTCTCATAATTTTCTTAATAAAATTTTCTTTCCTCTAGCTTGCTTTATTGTAGTATAGCATATAATACATATAGCATATAAAATATATGTTAATCAACTTCTTATGTTATTGGTAAGGCTTTTGGTAACAATAGACTATTAGTAGTTCAGTTGCTGGGAAGTTAATAGTTATATATGGACTTTTTAGTGCATGGGAGTTGTCATCACTAACCTGCATATTTTTCAAGGGTCAACTATACCTCCAACAATTTGAAAATACTTGTGCACAAATATGTCCCCTGCAGCATTGTTTATAATTATAAAATATTGGAAGGAACATGTCTAAACAACAAGGTTCGTTGACCAAACTGTGGTATATCCAGGAAACGGAATACTAAGAAACTATGCAAAGGAATGAAGCAAACTAGAAGAACTGAGGCACAGTGTGGAAGAGAGCTCCCTTTTTCAGAAAGGAGAGGGAAACAAAGTATCTGATTATTTATGCAAAAACAACAGAGGGACAATAAGTAGAAGACTAATGTGATTGGTTGCCTAG
Organism: Aotus nancymaae; assembly: GCF_030222135.1. NCBI lineage: Eukaryota > Metazoa > Chordata > Mammalia > Primates > Aotidae > Aotus > Aotus nancymaae. The sequence continues at coordinate 51,842,323 of NW_026988425.1, read as the reverse complement.
AGAAAGTGGATGAGGATAGGTAGGAAGCCGGAAAGGAATGATGGAAGGAGGCCAGTGACCCTTCTCTATGTATACTTTTTTGTACAGGTTTGACTTTTGGATCATGTAGTAAAGTATATAATACATATAGCATATAAAATATACGTTAATCAACTTTTTATGTTATTGGGAAGGCTTCTGGTCAACAATAGGCTATTAGTAGTTAAATTGCTGGGAAATCATATGGACTTTTTAGTGCATGGGGGTTGGCATCACTAACCTGCACATTTTTCAAGGGTTAACTATACCTCCAACAATTTGAAAATACTTGTGTACAAATATATTCCTTGCTGCATAAGACATGTATTTTATATGCTATATGTATTATATACCATACTATGCATTTTATGGTAATGTTTTACATACTCAAAAAAAGGAAAAAGAAAGAAAAAACACTAGCAAAAGAAAATTGGCAAGGATAGGGAACTAACTCTAAAATGGAGTAGAAACAAAAACAAATATAGCAAACCTATTTCAAAAGAATAACCTACCTACACTGAATAAATTGGAGAGAGAATTAACCCAGGTAACTTTTCATACAGGATTTAGATGATATACCCTTAGACTAAGGAAAAAAATAATTCTAAACACATTTTGAGTTCTTATTAGAGGGCTTCTTTTATAGAGACATGGATTAGCAATCTGAAACCATTGTCTTTATATTCTATGATTGGAAAATAAGGCATCATATTATGAATAATGGTAGTCAGATTTCTCACCACTGGAAGAGAGAATTACAGCATGAGAAGGCATGAAAAAAAAAAAACAAATATGAGAAGACAGAAAGCTAGAATGATCCCAGTAGTATGAATTAGAAATGGAGATATCAGCGTAGATTTGTGCTTTGTAGATAAAAATATTAGAAGTGAGTGACAGGGGTAATAGATATAAAATATATAAAAATATATAAATGTGTGAAAAGATCTATAAGTAATTATTTCCCAAGAGAAATGAGCACATCATTTTAGGTAAATAACCAATTTCAGGGCTGAGACAAGGAGATTACAAAATGAGGTTGCAACATCTTGTTGTACCAGAAAGTGAAGAAGTGCTACAACAAACACGAGAATGTACCGAAAGGACACAGGAGCCAATCTGAAAGACTCCCACCTACCAAAACCGAGATAATGTAGAATCAAAATAATAGTAAAGTATTCAAACCCATTGAATAAAACAATAACCCTATGAGTCTACATTGCTATAAACAAACAAAGTAATGGGAGAAGGGTTGTAGTAGAAAGGCACCTAATAAATGTAGAAGAAATTGTGAAATACAAAATTACCATTTAGTAATCATAATAATTATTGACTAAAGCAAGAATCTCCAGTGGGTATTAAAACCACTGGAGGAAAGTTTGAGAACTAACAGTATATTTACATAATCTCTAAGTATCTCCCCACAGATATTTATCAATTACAAAAGAGGAAGGGGTAACCTTACAGTGATAAAACCTGGCAGACAATACTTTAAGTACTCAAAGTTAATATTGCCAGTATTGGGACAAAATGCTATCATATGCCTCTTGGCATGACGCATTTGAACTTCTGCAGTGCCCCTGACAAAAGTATATTGTAACCTCAATGTAATCATGAGGAAACATAAGCAAATCCAAATTAAGAGACAATCTACAAAATACTTGGCCTATACTTTCTAGAAAACTAAAAAACTATTCCAGATTAAAAGGAAGCTAAGACATGTGATAACTGAATATAACACATAAACTTTGATTTTCTTTTGCTACAAAGAACATTATTAGGAAGACTGACATCTGAATAAGGACTAAGATTATATGATAATGTGTTAATGTTTAATGTTTTGATTTTGATAACTGTTGTAGTTATGGAAAAAATGGTCTTTTTATAAAAGACATGCTAAACCATTTGGGGATAAAGAAGAATCATATTACTGGTGAATAGTTCAGGGAAAAAGTATATGTAGATAGATAACTGATGACAATGATGGATGAAAAGGAGGAGGAAGGGATAGATAGGTAGATAAATAGAAGAGAGAGAGAGATAGTCTTAGATTGATAGGTGATAGCCTCTAGATAGATAGATGATAGAATCTATTTAGATAGAGTCTTAGTTCATTAAGGCTGCTATAACAAAAATACATAAATGGTAACTTATAAAGAACAAGAAATTCATTTCCCACAGTTCTGAAGGTTGGGAAGTCCACGATCAAGGCACCAGTGATGCATTGCCTGGTGAAGGCCTGTTTCCTCATAGACTGTGTCTTCTTATTGTGCTTTCAAATGATAGAAGGGGCATATCAGCTCTCTGGGGCCTCTTTCATAAGGGCACTGTATTATTCTGTTTTCACACTGCTGATAAAGACATACCCAAGACTAGGAAGAAAAAGAGGTTTAATGGACTTATCATTCCACGTGGCTGAGGGGGCCTCACAATCACGGTGGAAAGCAAGGAAAAGCAAGTTGTATCTTACATGGATGGCAGTAGGCAAAGAGAGCTTATGCAGGAAAACTCCCCTTTTTAAAACCATCAGATCTCATGAGATTTAGTCACTATCATGAGAACAAGCAAGGGAAAGACCTGTTCCCATGATTCAATTGCCTCCCACCAGGTCTCTCCCACAACATGTGGAAATCCAAGACTATATTTGAGTGAGGACACAGCCAAACCATTTTAGGCACTAACCCATTCATAAGGGCTCCACCCTCATGACCTAATCATCTCTCAAGGCTCCATCTACTAATATCATCACCTTCGTGAGCATCATTTAACATATGAATTTGGAAGGGGTGGGGAACAGAAACATTCAGACTATAGCAGATAGATAGATAGACAGACAGATAGATAGATGGATAGACATAAAAACATAAAGGTTAACACTTGGAGAATCTGGGCAAAGAGTATATAATCATTCTTTGCATTATACTGACAACTTTTTGTAAATCTAAAAATATGTCAAAATATTTATTTTAAATTTGAGTTGGCTGGAAGGTAAGAACATACACACAGAATACTACATATGCTACCTCTGCTACCCAGAGGAACATTTTCCACAGCAACATAGGTGCCCACTCTGGCACAATGGTCGAAATAGAGTAGACACAGGACTAGCTGTCAGAAAATTTACTATCATCTTGGCTCCTAACCATGCTCCTTGGGAAAGCTGTGTATCATCTCTGAGCTTCAGTGTTCTGATGTAAAAGGAGGCTTAAGCAAGATGATCTCTCAGTCAAACATTAATTAGCTTTCTAATGCAGAGAGCAGATTTAAAACAAATTGTTATAGGTGTATAAAGTTCTGAAAAAGGAAAAAATATTTAAGAACATAAAACGAGATCAGAGAACATACATTAAAGAGATATGAGCTTGGGAGATCAGGGAATGCTCCCTTAGGGGGGGCTGCAGTAAAGCTGAAGCCTAAATGTAGAATATGGGTTAGCTGGTGTAGCTGCTGGAAGGCAGATAGGCAAGAGCATTCCAGGAAAAGAAACAATGTGCAAGATCTGAGGAAGGCTATTTCTTGGTATCTATGAAAAATTGAACAAAATGCAGGATATATGGACTGGAGAGAGAGTTCTCAGGCTAGAACTGAAATATTGGATAAGAGGTGGGTAGACAGAGAAGGGATTATGCACAGTGGTAAATGCTAAATCAGGAATATTAAAATCTCTTCTAAATCTATGATTCTGTTTAAAAAGGTATCTATATGTGCATGTTTGACTCTAAAAAGGAATCCAAATTTCATAGTCCATTATAATATGGTTTAGCTCAATGTGCAGCTCATGGTAGTTACTCAGAAATACTTGTTGAATGTCAAGTATATTCATTACCCTATAGTTCTCCAGCCTAAGAACTACATCTGCTGAAAGCTTACTATATCACAGAAGGCCTAGAAGTCATCATAAAATTACCAGCCTCTACATTAGGGTCTGGCATAAGCAAACATTGATGCTGACAGAGAAATCCATCAACAGTGACAGAAAGGGACACAGTCCTCAGCATGTTTGATGGCTGCAAAATTGTTTAAAGCCTGTAGTCAACCAAGCTTTGAACTAAACATTGAATAATTGTCCCTCGGCTGGGAGACTGACAATGCCATCTAATATTTCCTGTCTGCAAATTAGAATTGTAGATTAGTTCGTGGAAAGTTATATTATAATTTCCATAACTTCTCTTAAAACAATAAATTTCACCCTCTTTGGGTTTTATGTCACCTTGATTATAAGAGAAAAGCATATGTCCACATGAAAGATCAACAATAAATTCATGTTCCTATAAAATGGGGACAAAGTGGGTCAATTAGCCTTAAATCAGCCAAGGCTAAGACAATTGGGCTTTATGGGCTTTTACTAAGAGCCTGTGTCTGGATTCTTATCTTCTGCAGAGGCCAATAAGACTGTTAACTTAATCAGCTGCTGTGCTCCAGCAAGGGAAAGGCATAGCACAAAGCCCAGTCATAGTGTCTGCTTACTCACAGAAAAGCAGTGACTGTGTGCAGGGCCAGGAAGGAGGGTCTTCATGTGGAAAATAGCAGGGACTTGACAAGCCTGTAAACCAGGATTGCTGGAAGTGCTTTGCATAGCAACTAATATGGTGTAGTGTTAATGGGACCTAATAAACATGATGTAGAATCATCTCCCAACCCAGGGGTCTTGCCACAGTGAGCTCTTGTCCTTGGGTAATGAGAGAAAGAAAGGTATCTCTTCCTGGCACATCTCTCCCAAGACAGATAGATCTTAAGAAGAATCGATGTGGATCAGAATTGTGCCAGATAACCCCCACACACCCTGAGACAGGTTGCTTTAATTCAGCTCATGGAGGGGAAAATCTAACTTAGCTCTTGAAGGCAATTTTATCAAATACTATCTCTGCATCAAAGTCCATGTTTTTTAGTTTGGCATCCAAATCCCTCCATAATCTGGGTTAAGCTTCCCTTTTCAGTGCTTATTTCCTGCCATTCTTTAGCGTAACTAACTACACTCCCCAGTCGTGCTTCTCAGTACCCCTATTGTGTTGGTACCTTCCCCCAACTTGACATGACCAAACTAATTTCCAAGGTCCAGCACAAAAACAGTTCTTCTATAAAACCCTTCCCTATGCCTTTCCCTGTGCCCATCCCTCTACATCCTCAGCTTCTGAAACCCCTTAGTTCTTTTCATTGTGCCCCTAGGTTTGATTATTCTATTTTATGTTCAGATGTTGGAGTGTCATTTCCTCATTTAATGATCACAAAATTGTCTTTACTTTGTGAACGAGAAAAGTGAAGCAAAGAGAAGTTAAACGTTTTGCTCAAGCTAAATGACCCACACAGGTAGCACAGGACATAACAAATAATAACAATTTGAAAAACCCATAATTTTAAATGCATTATTTTCAATTAGGGAAAGACTGATAACACAATTCAGCTAGAATCGTTTGGGTATTTTTAACCTACTCCAAAACTTAGCAGCATGATAAATAGGCCCCAGTGGAGTGTACCTAACACATCCATTTATTTCCCAAGTATAACATCGTTTGCACATTTATGGGACTTCTTATTTTATAAATAAAGCAAGACGCTTGTTAAAAATACAAAAAGATATGAGAAGTATGCTTAAATGGTTTTATTATTTAGAAAAACAAGCGACACAGCCATGATGAATCTGACTTCCATGAAACCAAGGCCAAAATTTCTCAACAGTTTTTCTCCTGATCTTAGAACCACCAGGAAGGCAGTCTCTCCACAACACAGACAAAGGTCATCTCTCTGATCTCAACATCCCCAAACCATTTTTTACAAACACAGAGAACTAATTACTGAGCTGAAGAAAAGTCATCTGGCGAAAACTGGCAACAGTGTTGATATGCTATGGGAGGAACGACACACTTAGCTCCACAGACTTATCTGATAGAACTCAATACCTAATTAGTAGAAGAAAGAGTAAAGGCTAATAGGGTACAGCAGCACTTTGGCCTGGAAAGCCAAGGGGATTTCTAAAAATATAAAAGAAAATTGCACTATGAAGTCCTCGTGTCCTACCGCCTCGCCCTCCCTGGCCTTGGGTACTCCTCCCAGAGGCAATCTAGCATCTCAGGTTGGATTTCCCTGAAAACAGGAAAACCATGGTAAAGACTCAGAAAATCCCATCCCTGAAGAAGGGGCACTAGAGCTAGGAGAAGTTACCTAGAACAGCAAGGGTAAATGATAAAGACATCTGGACATTTGAACACAGTAACATCAAAAAGTCTCCAAGAAAGAGCATTTTTGAATACAATAGTACATAAGCTGAAGCCCAAGCATTCTCATGACTACCACAGCATAAGGACTGATATGGCGAGTGTGAGTATAAATGTAGAGTTGTAATATTAAAAATGTTTTGAATCACCAAACTAAACCTGTTATCTATTTGTACTAAGCCTTCTTCTCTTAGATTCAGTATGACTAAAGTAAGCTCTTGCATTTTCCCCCTTATATTTGATTTGACTTTCATAAAGTTTTTAAGTGCTCCAAATAATATATTAGAAATAGATCTTTAAATCCTAGTAGACACAACTTATGCTCAGAGACATTTCCTTTGACTTGTAAGCATAGTCTGAAATTTTCCCAACCAGATTTTGGGGTAAGTCATTTCTAAACCCTTTCAATGAAAGGAAGTAAAAGACCCCACACTGAGGGACTATTTTCACCAATTTTTCATCTAAGTCTATTTCAAAGCCCATTTTAAAATTGTCAAAAAAAAAAAAAGAGGCTAATTCATAAACTACCGCACAAACACAAGGCAAACCATCATCATAAATAACAAACTGCCATCAGATAACCTAAGAGTACCATAGAGCTAAATGACAAGACCCACTGATAAGAGACTGCCACTTGCTCTTATCTCAGTGCCCAAGATATCTTTTGACAGGATAAAATTAAAGGTTTTATTTCTGAATCCAATAAGAATAAAACCACAGGAAATCATGTCAGGAATAGAGCATGAGGATTCTTTGAAAGCTCATAAGTAATCTGTAAGTTTATCCTTTTCCTCATTTCAAAGAGAACCACATCTCATTTTATTGGACTGATACAAACATATACAGAAAACACTTTTGGCTTTTTTTTTGTTTGTTTAAGAAAAGTAACCATTAGACCAAATATGGCTACCTAGCTCATTGCAATTCTATTCAAATGATATTTGGTACATACTCAAAGCCACTACAGAGACATTTATCAGCAAAAAAATATGTTTCTCATTTCAACCCTAACTCCATTTATCTTCTAAACCTCCTAGGAGTTCTATGGAAATGATTCTCATTAACAAAAATTTGACAGGAAAAAAGAGATTACATATGGCAAATGAGCTGAAGTGAATTCTCAAGGTTAGTAAATCACTGGTGAAAATATAACAAAGATGCAGGACTCTTGATATTCCAATGTAATTATTTGACCATTAGAACTTGAATTAACGGACCCCAAAATGAATCCAATCCCAATTATTAAAAATTGGAAAGCCTCAAGGAGAAATGGAAATAGTTTCCAAGCTAACTTTATACGTTTTGATTATTCTGAAAATATAATTTCTTTAAAGCTGAATATAAAGTCATTGTTAATTTAGAGAACAAAGTACTTTTAAAAGGGCACTAGCCTCTCAGTCCCTTCAGTAGGAATATGCACTGGTAAGAAGTGTTCTGTTTCCTAGTTGTTGTACTCAGATATGAGTATGCTTTTTACATTCTAATAAATAAATAATAGGTTATGCCATTAGACTCAGCAGCATCTCAGAGAGTTCAATAGGCATTCTGTTTTTCTTCCAACACCTGCCACCATGTGTCACCCAAACATTAATGGAAATAATAGGTAAGTTCAGTTCTGGAGTCTGACTGTCGTCCTTGAAGCCAAGGACAAATTTCAAAATTCATCATCTACTGAAAAGAAAATAGATACACTGCTATTATAGATTGGGCTCTGTTCGCAACTCTGCTGGCAAGCTGTTAACATAGGATAACCTCCCTAATTCTAATGCTCGTTTGTGATTATGAAAATAGCTGGCTAGATTTTGTGTCATGGAGATTATGTCTCATTCAACCCACGGACTTAAATACTATGGAGCAAACATTTCATGAGGAAGTTGGATAGATGAGCTTAGAATAAGATTGAAAAAACATTAGCTGGTAAAAGTGTCCTTCAAAACGTGTTCATTGGAAATACAAATGAGAATTTGTGGATACAACATATTCTTAGCCTTTGTATAGCTCTGCTAGAGAAGGCCTGGAATCTGTAAATAAATATCCCTGAGGTCACACCCTCCTGGGTGTGCTTCAGAAAAGCAGACATCCAGACCAATGAGGATAAATACGACACACAAAGAATCATATTTGATTGCGCTCTTCCAAGCATTTATTGGCCACCAAAGTCACTCTTTGTTACAGCCAAAATCTCCCGCCTTCACCATTTCTTCTCCTGTTACCATGTTTGTTTGGATTTTTTAAGTATCTTTTTCCTGAGCTTGTGCAAAACTCCTTGTTTCTCCCTTTCATTCTGTCATCCTACACATTGTCTGTGGCCAGTTCATTCTTTCTACCACCTGCTTCACTCATGCCACTCCCTACTCAAAATGGTCATTGTGTTTCTATTCTCCATAAAAATTTTATCCACCAGTGATTTTAATCTGAAGAATGCAAAGCCAATAGAAACTTATTGTTGTTGTTGTTACTGCTGCTATTGTTAGTTGTAAGCTTGCTTTTCTCTTGGTTTTCTTCTCCAAGATGCCTCCCTGAGTCATGAGAGATAAACTCTTCTCCACAGATCTTAACACAATCCTCTTCTTCCTCTTCTTTCCTCTTCTAACCTTTTATTTGTTAATCCACATATTAGTCTACATATTCTCTTTACCCTCAATCTTCAAATGCAGAAATCTCCCTAAGCTTGTCAATGGTAGGAATTTTCTGCATTCTATTTTCTCCAAGTACCATAGAGTTTTATTTTTCCTATTCCTTCTTCATTGCCGCAAGTGGTTTAAAATCTTCTGCCCCGGTTCGATTCTCTCATTAACTCACTAGACTCTGACTTTCATCATCAACCAGCTACTAAAACTTCTCTTATTTTTGAAGGTGTCTCGGTCCTTAAAGAGGAATATCCTTAGCAGGGTATAAGCACCCAAGAGGTAAGCCACACTCAGTTGCAGCATAGGAAAAATATTAGAATTTCTGTTAATATATTGTATTCTATAAGAACATTAAAGGAAGTAGGCTTTGATATTTAATATAAAAATAATATCATGTATGTGTGTGTCTATACACACACAGCAAGTATGAAGTTAGCATGCTACTCACATAAAATTTCTCATTTCCACCACATTAGAAAAACTATAATTTGTATGCCTGTCAAGGTAGACTTATAGATCATATCATGTTTTTAACATAAACTAACCCTCACAAAAATTTTAAGTACCTTAAAAACATTTCTTATAAGAAACCACAGTTGAAAAAAAAGTGTTGATAAAATAGGAAATAACAAAATGGCAAAGAAGACATTTCTACTTTTAGTTTCAACTATCTTTTGTACCATTTAACAAAATTAATATATAAACCTAATAAGATTCAACAAGGAGAGAAATTAAAATATCATGAAGAGGACGGCTTGAAGTATAGACTTATTTCCATTATTGTTAATGAGATTTTATCTTACAAAAAGACAAGTGTTTCATATTAGTTGATCTTTTATGTAATGATAATTTGCTGATAATTACAGACATAAAAAATAAAAACTTAAATGGTTAAAAGTGGCTTCTAAATAATGAGTAAGGAATTAGCTGCTTTCTCAGCCAACAAACATATGAAAAAATGCTAATCATCACTAAATCGTCAGAGAAATGCAAATCAAAACCACAGTGAGATACCATCTCCCACCAGTCAGAATGACTACTATTAAAACGCCAAAAACACAATAGATGTTGGCTAGGATGTGGAGAAAAGGGAACACTTATACACTATTGGCAGAAATGTAAATTAGTTCTGCAACTGTGAAAAGCCCTTTGGAGATTTCTCAAAGAACTTAAAATAGAACTACCCTTCAACCCATCAATCCCATTCCTGGGTATATATCCAAAAGAAAACAAATCATGCCACCTAAAAGACACATGAACTCGTATGTTCATCACAATACTATTCACAATGGCAAAATCATGGAATCAACTCGGGTGCCCATCAACAATGGATTGGATAAAGAAAATGTGGTAATATACTGTATGGAATACTATGCAACCATAAATAAGAATGAAATCATGTCCTTTGCAGATCTGAAGGCTGTTATCATAAGAAAATTAACACAGAAAAAGAAAACCAAATACTACATGTTCTCATTTACAAGTGGGAGCTAAACATCAGGTACTCATGAATATAAACAGGGCAACAATGGACACTGAAAACTACTAGAGGAGAGAGGGAGGGTGGAAGGAGGACAAGGGTTGAAAAACTAACTGGTACTCTGCTCAGTACCTGGGTGACAGGATCATTTGGGCTTCAAACCTCAGCATCACACAATATACCCAGGTAACAAACCTGCACATGTACCCCTAAATATAAACTAAAAGTTGAAAAAAAAAAGAAAAAAAAAATGAATCACCAGCTTTCAAAAGAAATATATGCTGTGGTGAAAGCATACTGAAATTGAAATTTAGAAATTATTATCTAATTATACATGAAATCACTATATGATTTTAGTATCAAAAATATTGTAAGTGTATCACTTATACATACTTTTTCCCAGGTGCTCTGTCCCGGGAAGGTGGGGCTTTATTTATAAGTTTCTGTCATGCTTCTGCCTTTTTTCAGAGATGCCCTGCTCAGCGAGGAGGTAGCCTAGTCACAGTCTGTCAGCAGAGGCGTTGCTGAGCTGCCGTGGGCTCTGCCCAGCTGCTGGGTGAACTTCCTTGCAGTTTTGTTTATAGGGGTATAGTTAGAACTGCCTCGTAATGGCAGTCTGCCTCAGTAATGGCAGACTGTCTCTGTAATAGTGGACTGCCTTGATATCAGTAATGGCGGATTGTCTTGGTAAAGGTGGACTGCCTCAGTAATGGCAGACTGGCTCAGTAGTGGTGAACTGCCTTGGTAATGGCAGACGCCATTCCCTCCACAGAGCTGGACTGTCCCAGGTCCAGCTGTGCTTGCCATGAAACTCTCAATCCAGAGCATTTCAGATTGCTGGTCTTTGTGGGGGTGGGACCAGCTTAGCTAGATCACCTGGCTCCCTGTTTCAGTCCCCTTTTTTGTCTCCCAGGCATTTCAGTCACCAATTGAAATAGTGCCCAGATTTGTGTCTTTGTGCAGAGACACGCTGTGCCAGCTGAAACAGCTGCGCTGGAGACTCATGGCACTTTTCCACCTGGGAATCTCCTGGTCTGTGGGCAGTAAAAATTTGTTTGGAAATGCAGTGATCACTCATCCTCTGTGTTTTCGCTGCAAACTGCAGTCCAGAGCTATTCCTATTTGGCCATCAATATCATCTTTTCTTTTGATGCTATTTTCTCTTTGGAGTTCCTCCCAATTGATAAGTCCAGTCCCATTTTCACTATATCCTAGAATCCAATTCCAGTCCTTTACCTACAATTTAGTAGGAATACATCCTGACACCAAGAATTTAAAACTCTGAGTCAACAATCTCCAAGCACACTTCATCCTCCTAATCATATCCTATGGATTTTTGTCTTCATTTTAAGTGTCTTTATACCCTCTCACCTCTGTTTTCATTCTCACTGCCTCAATCTAAATCCAATTTTTCATATTGTTCCCTCAAATAGCACTGCTGAAAATAGTCTCCTAACAAACCTTTCTTATGACATTCTCTCATATCACAGCAGCACTGATATTTGAGAAACATCCCTTTTATCAGGTCATAACCCTCGCCAAAACTTTCAAGGGCTGCTATTTCCTACCACACCACATTGCAAGTCTTTTGCCTGGTTTTAAAATCTGTTTGTCATATAAGTACGCCTCTCCTCCAGCCCAATTACAGCCTCATTCTTCTATCCAGGGCATTTTCCTTTGGACTCGTTCCCATCTCTGTGCCTTTGTTTCTCTTATTTTCCTCACCTACAATATTCTTCTCTTTCCTCACCATCTATTCTTCAACCCCCACCCATCATTACAGGTCCATGTTTCCTTCATGCATGATGCCTTCTCTGAATTACATTTGATCCCAGTTATCTAACCCCTCTCTAAAATCCTAAAGCATTTATTCTTTGTGCAACCAATTTCAGGCTGAATTATAAATAAAACTATAACTTATATATTCTTTAATCTTATCACTTTTTATTGTCAATACCAAAACTGCAATATTATGTGAGTATCCAGGTTGGGAAGCATACAAGAGACATGAAGAAAAGCTTTGTCAAAGGAAGTTACCCAACATCAGTGATTGAATTCTTTTAAAGTTTCTAACACCCTTTCAATTGCAAGCAAAAAATATCTAACTCAAACTGGCTTTTGGAAAAAATGGTAAAATATTTATGTCACTGGAGAATCCAAAGGTACTTCTAGATGTAGAAGCTCTGCTCTCAAGACTTTCTTTCTCTCAATTTCATGCTTATCCCCATGTCTTGGGTTTATTTTCAGATAGCCTTTCCCCATATAGCAGGAAAGATAATTACTCACGGCACAAATCTGTCATTGGACTCACGATTCAAACAGAAGTAAGAGTTCATCTAGTGCCCACACATCAAGAAGACCTTATTGGTTGTGCTTGGTCACAAGCCTACTCCTAGACCCACCACTGTGGAAGTGTGCAGGAGCTCTGTAATTGTCTAGCTCGATCATGTGCCCACACAGTAGATATTTAGAGTGCAGTGTTGTTGAAAGGGGGGAAGCCTTTGTTGTCTTAAACCATATAGGCACCATTTAATTGCATCTGTTTGTAGAACTGGCCACTTTCAATTTATACAATAACGATATGATAATTTATGAGTCAGCTTCTGTGTAGAATGATACATGAGCCAGCTGGCTTTGCCACTGGATTATTGTAATCATGAGGGTAAATGGGAAGAAATGAAAGCATTATTCTGTCACTACTTGAACAGCCTCTTCACCTGGAGTATTTGCATTCCGTCGTGATGTGTCATTATTCTCAAGAATGTGAAGGGCATCACTTCCCCTTCCCTGCTGGTGCCTTGTATACCCATTTTCCTTAGATCCATGGAAGGTCAGGCCTACTTTTATTCCCTTAGTTTTCAATCTCCCTTTAGCTTACTCAGTGCATTTTCCTTAGGAAGCTGAAAAAGAAATACACTAAGGATCTATGAAGCATGAATATTCAAGCACTACAATATAAACAGAAAATAAAAATAGCAATTTGAAATTATAGAAAGTATGAATTTCAAAATTTTAATTTTAGCTTATTTTCTCTGTTAGAGGAATAGACCTTGATTTCCAACTGTAATAAGTTAATATAACCATTTTAGCTAAGTGTTTTAATTTTTTTAAAAATGAATATGTATAATTTAAAATACACTAGAAATGCTTGAACACAATTAGAACCTGAGGCAAATTTTATGACATTTTATGTCCCTTTCAAAAGTTAATACAGTAATTTGGGTTTAGTGCTTATGTTTTTCTTGATTTAGTATACCAGTGAGGTCTGCCTTAGCACTGAGCCTGTGATTGAGGCTGATAAGTAGAATACAAAAATATTTTCCCCCAAAAGTATACTTGTAAAAGTCCAGAGGAATTTTCCCTAATAAAAACCATGAAAAATAGGTCATTCTACGCTGCCAAAGCTTAACATTAGTTTCTAGGGCCTAGTTCATTCTCTTAACAAAGATCAGGGTTTCTCTTTCACGAGGTGATGTTTTTTCTATTTACAGTCTGATCTTTTAAAACTTTTCCACATTAAAATATCATGATCTAATTGGACTTCCTGTTAAAATGCAAGTATTATTTATGGCTCTCTGCAATTACTTCTTCCCCTGTTCTTATAACACCTCTAAGATTCAGTGAGTCTCAGGTTTTATTCATCTAAACTCAGCTTTCCATTCATTGGATTAAGGAGTCCTCTAGACCATAAGTTGATCCATGAGTTTTACTAATGTCTACATACTTGCTCCCATTGGCATGACCCAGTGCAAGAAAATGATGGCATAGTGGAGAATTTGAGGTTTCATGAGTTATGAGGGACCAACATAACAATCCCTCGACCTTGTGACTGTAGGGAATGAAGCCCTATTTTCCACACTAAGGGGGTGTCTGCCATATGATACTCTGTTTCCTTTCTGTGCTAACATCAGGTTAAAGGTTAAAATCTTAGAGATGTTACCTTTGAATCTTGGAAAGGATGTGGCCAGTGGTATATATGGAAGGAAGATACAAAGTTTGACTCTTCCAGTCAAAATGATGTTATGGCATGTGGACTCTCTTACTAATAAAAGTGAATGAATTACTTATTAAAATAGTACAGTGAGAAATGAATACCTTACTTGCTATACAGAGTTCAACATGATATTCTATTAGTAAATAGCACACAAACAATGGATACAGTTTTATCTTGGCTTTAAAGGGTTAAGGAGATCATGTTAACATAAAGATCCCTGGCCTGGCCTTCTACTCCAACCACTTAGAGGAATAGACCTCGATTCCTATTTAATCTATTCCTCTAATAGTCTATTTGATTTCCTCGAATAGACCTATTATATACATATTTTTTTAAAAGTTGACTTTGACTTCTATATTCAATCCAAACCCACTCACTCTATCTCATGGCTGGCAAGTCACTTGACTCCATCCTCAAAAAAAAAAAAAAAAAAAAAGAACTCAAGTAAAAGTTAACTGGATAAAAAGTTTTTAAGAGATAAATTTCTACGGCCAACAAATGAATAGTGCTGGACAGCAGAAAACTGTTATTTAGACTTTAGCCGTCTGGCACGTAGCCTTTCAGATTCATTTTCTCCCTTTTTGATGGCGTGCCCAGCCAGCTTCAGGCTGAACTGTTTTAAGGATGTTATCTTGCCTCCCCAGCACTAAGACTTCTTATCTAATTTCTGTTCCTCTGTAAACCAATGTGCCCAGGCTTTGTCATTAGGCTTGTTCTCCTCCAAGCAAAGCCAACCGTTGCCTGCTAGGCATTTGGTTAACACATTACATACACATAATTTAAGATGTTCACTCTACACAGATGTATAAACTAAAAACTAGCATTGTCATTATATATTCCAGGTTAGCTATTTTAAGGCCGCTACACTCCTATATTACACAGCCATGCTATTTATACAATCATGCATATGGAAGACTCATCCCTCCTGTGAAATTTCAGTCCAGTGTGCACAGAAGACAAAATTACAGGCCCCAAACTTGAAAATACACTCATCCTGGCTTGCTTATCTTCCTTGGATGCAAGCCAAGTTTATTAATAATTTTTTAAGTAAAAAAGAAAACCATTTTAATTTGACAAAAAGAATACAAGAAAACAGCATAAACAAGAAAAATAGCCAATCTCAACCCAGAAAGAAAAGCTCCAGGGCCAAGGCAACTGGGAAAGTGAACAAAAGGCTGGGGTGCTGACCTTGGCTTGCTTGTGTGAGGGGCCTGCTCCTCAGCTGCGCCTCATTATTCACAAAAACACAACAGAACGGAGAGAAACTGCAGCTCAAAAAAAGGATATCCTCTAAAATTATCCTACAGCTTTCTGTAGCAAAATGATGAAGAAAAATGCATTTACTTGACTTTCTAAATTATAGGAAGAATATGTTTTTCCAAATAAATTTGTTATATCATCCTTCTCCAAATGGTTTGAGGCACTGGAGTAGCTAATGGGGTTTACTTTCAGTTGCCCAAGAGTGACAGGCATACCGGTGCTTTCACCCCCTACCTCTCCAGAGTGTGCAAGACAGAGGGATTGTGAGTAATATTATCCCAATTAGCAAAGGCAGAGGGCAGTCTGCAGAGTAAGGTTCCTGGTTTATATTTATTTCGCCTTAGGACACCAGAGGGAATGGCTCAACTTTAAAGTGTGCCTTTGGATGAGATGCCAGGGACAAGGAGGGTGGGAAGGCTGTCTGATTAGGAGTCCAGATCCTACCTATCAGATGCACGGCCCTCAGAAGGTCAGAGAAGGAAAGGCTACAAAGCAATCTGGTTCTAGATTTTGTGTATACCTAATCCCTATTCTCCAGACCATGTGGCTTCACTGCCAAAAACAAAAGTAAAAACCTCCACCACCTGTCTCCTAAACAAGATCAAATTTATTAATTTTAACTGAATAGGCACACAGGAGTGGGTGTCAGCTGTGACAGGTCCCAAGAGTAGTGGCCTTGACAGGCAGATGGATCCTCCTTCCTCTGCCTTCTTGCCATTGGCACATAGTCACCGACCACCTATTCTTGCCCTATTCCTCACCGTGGGATTTACACCTTGCAGGGACTGGTGTTGTTATAATGAGGACACAGCCAAAACTATAGGCCAGGACCCAGGAACTAGCCAGGTTTCTGAGTTTTGGAAGGCACTTTCATGGCTTGTGAAACACTGGAAGATCAGTGGAGCTCAATCTTGGCTGCACATGAGAATCACCTGGAAGCTTTTAAAAGTCCCCAAATGAGGCTACATCCCAGATTAATTAAATCAGAAGCCTGGAGTGTAAGATGGAGTCATCAGCAGCCGATAAAGCTTTTCAGGTGACTCCTGGAAAGTCCAGCATGTAGCCAAGATGGAGAGGCTCAAGAGGACACCAGTGCCCCATTTCACGGCTCAAAGTGCATATTGAAATCAAACCGCCCTTACAATTTCTGGCAAAAAGAAGATAGGGCACTGCCCTGCTGCCTGGACTTGAGAAAGCAGGAAAATCAGGGTTGGCCTGCCTGTGTAACATTCATTGTTTCATAGCACAAGGTGATGTGTTGCTGTGACTATTTTTTTTTTCTTTAGCTGAGACATTTTCCCAGTATCTCTTTAGATAGAAAAACAGTACCTTTTTCCTGGTTACATAGATTACCTTATTCAACTCAAGGGCAAGAAGAACAAGCTTTATGGTTGATCAGAATGAAAATAGTGTTTGTGTGTGAGAGTTTGCATCATTATGGGAGAAGGATTGTTTTTCTTTGCATTGGTAAACTGGTCCCCTGAAAGTTGCAAAAACTGTATAGTTTTTTTCTGTCATAAGCTGTATTTTATTAGGCTTCATTAATAATGCAAATCCCCTTTGTTCCATTTTCTTAATTTCTTGCAGGATAAGAAATAAGGTGAAAGAAAGATATCCTGTAGATCAGTGGATCTCAACCTTGGCTGCACATGAGAATCACTTGGAAGCTTTTAAAAGTCCCCAAATGAGGCTACATCCCAGATTAATTAAATCAGAAGCTGTGGAGTATGAGATGGAGTCGTCAATAGCCGATAAAGCTTTCCAGGTGACTCCTGGAAAGTCCAGCATGCAGCCAAGATGGAGAACCACTGCCTCAGGCACCTGAAGTCCTCTGTTTCATGTGTCACTCTGAACCCAAGAAATATCACTTTAAAACAAAAGGAAGAATGCGCAAGCTCTTCTGTATTCATCTTAATATATTTCACTAACAAAACTTATTCAGCACATTTTTAAACAAAAACAATGCTTTTAATATGTAATATATTAGTACACATTTTCCAAATTAGGTTTCCAATTCACATAAAAGAATTAACAACAATGACAACTGTGAGACCCATAAGAAATTTCTTAATTTATCTCCAAGTAAATACTACCTTTACTTATGTTTTGCTTTGTTTAATATACTGTTTTTCTCCTTTACATCTATTCTGTGAATGGAAAATGCTACTCCTTTATTCTTAAATGACATCCATAATATTTCATTTGTTTCAGTGTGTCACATTCCTTTTTTAATTTTTTTTAAAAAAGCAGTAGATATGGTAAATATAAAGTTGCAAATTAAATACTCCCAAAATAGCATTTTTTTTTCCATTCAAATGGACAACAATTTTGAAAGGTTGATAGCCAGTCTGTCAGAAATGTGCAACCTTTTGAATTCTGTCCCAATGCTAGCCAAGAGAAATAAAAGCACCCATATACAGAGATGCATGTGCAAGAATACTGATTGCAACACTGTGTGTAATTGGGAAAACATTCATCAGAGGAAAAGAAATGACCAGTGTTACTTTCTCATGGCTGAAATTGTTACAATAAGCATGTATTATACCATAATTCAAATAACAATATACTGTGTTAAAAACAAGGGAGAAAACCAGGAAGATAGCTATTAAATAAGATATTTTCCTCTTTGTTCCTTGCTTGGTTGGCTCAAGCAAGTTCCAACATGGATTTCTTCACATCCAAAATCTCATGCAGAGATTAGTTTCTTCTTGTTCTAGTTGTACTCCACACACACACACACACACACACACACACACACACATTTCCCATAAATCATCAAAAGGATAGTTTTTTTCTTTCAACGCACACAGTCTTGTTATTGGATATGTCTTATTTGACTGTAATCAACTTGCAAAGGTTTCAGAACACAAGTAGAAGACTAGAAGACTATCAACTCTCACTGCTGATAAGGAGGGAGGCAAACCATTTAAGGTGCAAGGAACTGCAAGCTATTGTTAGAAACAACAGGAATTCAGGGCATCTAAAACTGCAAACCAGGTAACAATGGTTGGCTCTATTCGAATCAGAAATGAGACACGGAAAATCAAATTAGTGTATTACAATTCCATTCTAAATGTTTTCCTTCTTGCTTAGTTAAATGTTATTTTTCAGGGTATATTTGTAGATGCAACATGTATTATCCTCAATGACACATCATTTGTTGGGACTCATTTGAGACAGAAATGTGGCCAGCGAATGGGTGCTGTTCTGCTTCTGTAAAGACGGACTAGAACAACGCTAGAGAGAAGACAGAGACTGGCATTCATTCAGTGCCATTTGCAATGTGGAATGACTCACACTTGCCGGGCCCCTGGTGAGTCATCAGCTGAACTCTAGGCCCAGGGAGGGCACAGCGTTTCCATGGGGCGTTCTAGTGCAGGTCATGCTGAGGTCAGCAGACTGCCAAAAATCACACGCTCCTTCCCTGGCCACCTCTTAAAAATATCCTGGGAATGTCTGTCTAGAAGGATTAAGGTCACTCTAATAACTTATTTAAAAAAAGAACAACTCCATTTACCTTAAAAGATGAACTGTCTGGTTACAGACATAAATGAGGAGTGAAGACGCTAAGCTCACATGATTATTAAATTTCTAAAAAGGAAGCATAACAGCCTACCTATTCCATTATGGGGAAAGGCAGGAACTTATTTCCACACTAGACTCAGTTTATGCAAGACACCCTTGTCTCTGATCGGCCCTCCTTTTCCCCTTAAGAAACAGGAATGCTGACTCTCAATCTTTCCAAATACTGAAGTTACCATGTCTTGGCTATGGGGACTGTGAGGTCACTGAGTGCAGACCCCATTGCAAGCAGCACAGCACTGCAATTACGCCATCTGAGACACACATTTGTCTGTTTTCTGAGGTTTCCAGGGAAAGAGTTTGCAGACACTCTTAGCAATGTCTTCTAGATCACAGAACATTGTAGGTATTGGCCGGAGAGTTGGCTAGTGTGATTGAATCTCATTCTTCTGTGTTCCCAGGAGATAATGGAACATAGCTGGCTATTACATAGGACAAAAATAATTGCTGAATTGGTATCAACCAATTCAAGTGTAAACAAGATTAATCAACTTAATGTTTTATCAATCCAATAATCCCATAAAATTATTTAATAATTTTCCTGTTTTGTTTTCTTATTTGAGACCATGTTTATAACATATTCAACATTGACTCAGTCAAGACCATTAAGACAAAGCATAAATTTTGCTTAGTTTTAAGTAAACATGTAGAATTTATTATTGTTTGTGTTATAATTATATTTATTGTTATATAGACCAAATATTTGAATCATGATGATACATGATGGTATAAATTTTAAAGTGATCAGGTCATTATCTTCAGGTTTCTGCCTCTCCTACTTTACTAAGTAGTTCTCCTTCGATGGTCCAGATTAACTCTGAGTAACAATTCTCTCCCATTGCTTCCAAAAATTTTGTTGGAAGAAAGTTTAGATTGAACAAATCAGGATTTTATCAGATGCCCTGGTTTGAAAGCAATGAATATATCTATCAGTGTCACATCAAGAAGCAAATAGCATACTCAAAGACGGTGATTAAAGAGGTTTTAGTAGGCCGGGCGCGGTGGCTCAAGCCTGTAATCCCAGCACTTTGGGAGGCCGAGGCGGGTGGATCACGAGGTCAAGAGATCGAGACCATCCTGGTCAACATGGTGAAACCCCGTCTCTACTAATACAAAAAATTAGCTGGGCATGGTGGCGCGTGCCTGTAATCCCAGCTACTCAGGAGGCTGAGGCAGGAGAATTGCCTGAACCCAGGAGGCGGAGGTTGCGGTGAGCCGAGATCGCGCCATTGCACTCCAGCCTGGGTAACAAGAGCGAAACTCAGTCTCAAAAAAAAAAAAAAAAAAAAAAAAAAAGAGGTTTTAGTAAAAAGATGTATTAAATATGTGGGTAGTGTCTTCAGGGAAAGAGAGTCTGAGGTGGAATTTTCTTGTAGAAAGTCTCTTGGGGAGTGCCCATTATATTAACACGTGAAGGTAGAGGAAGCAAAATTGAGCAGAAGTAGGAGCTAAACCTTGCTGCAATCACAACAAAGATGTGAGGCTGTTCCACATGGAGATCTGAAGCTAGCATGGCCCTTGAGAATTATTCCTTTTTAAACAAACGGCCAAGCCTTTGTATTCATCCCCAGATAGGCCAGTCACTGGATGCTTGCTGACCCTGGAATATGGGTGGCTCTTCACTGACAGCAACTTTCTTCACAGCTCGAGGAATAAGAGCCTCCATGCTAGAGTGGGTTCTGACACACCACACCATCCTCACAGGCAAGATGGGGCAGCTTCTCCAGAGTCAGCAGCAGCAATGACCCATGGCTACCTCAAGGCCAGGAGAGGTAAGAAATGGAGCTGAAATGTGGTGAGGTCTGTGGTGGTAGAAGAGGGCCACTCCACTGGAGCTGATATTTGGCGGAGAAGCACAGCCACTACTAGCCAGTGGCCAGGCAGGGAGGAAATGGAGGCAATAAATACCACAACTCTCTCTTCTCACCCTCCAATTTCATGCCAGAGTTCTCTACTGGCCAATTCCAAAAGACAGCCAGGGACAAAGAGGCCATCCTTTAGATCACAGCCTCCTGGCACACAGAGCAGGACAGAAAAGAGAGTAGATCTGGAGAAGCAGATTTAAGATACTCAGCACATTCAGAGTCTCGGCTGAAAATCCAGTTGTCAAAAGTTGGCCATTACTTTTATATCCATTTAAGAGCAAAGTAATTTTATTTTCTCAGCTTTCTTTAACTTAAGACACACAGAAATGTAGAGTCCTAATTAGAAAAAGGAGTCAAGCTGGTGGGAGCAGGAAAAAGCAAAAAGAGAAAGCAGATAAGCTACCAGTCTGCCTTTCTCCATAGTCCAGGACATATAGCCCTCCTGTGCAAATAACTCACAATCTGCCTGCTCCCAGCTATCACCAGAACTTAGGTTGATAGAAAAATGTACGTCTGCTCACTGCAGCTTTGTTATCAGTACTGCACAAAGCCCTCTTCAGCACACAGCAGAAGCACCATTTTATAAAATTCTCAGCAAGCCTTTGTCTCCATGCAGTCAGCTCCTCTCTTGCTGATTGGCTCATTCCACCCTTGCAATGTATTTTCATGCTTTTTCTAATAAACCTGCCTTTCTTTACTTATAACTGTCTTGGTAAATCCTACTTACCACTGACCCCACTGGCCCCAGATAGTCGGTACCTGTGACAAAGACTTTCTTCAAGTACTGTCTACTGAGCAAGCAGATGGGTTAAAACTGTGTTAACTTGCTTGTAAAATTTTCTAATGAGGGATAAGATTTGTGAAAAATAACCCCAACATGGATTTACTTTTCCTAATTTAAATCTCTAAAATTCTAAAATATCAGTTATTTACCATCATAAAATTATCAAATTTTGTAACAAAATCTATAAACAATAAATACTTGTAAACAATACATTTATAAACAAAAAGGTATTCTCTTCTGCTGAATGCTACATGGTGGGAAAAAAATACATAGGTAAAACACAAGCAAATCAAGATAGAAGCCATGTTCTTTATGCAGCCATTTCAGTCACTTAGAAGAGGCACAACACTACCTAGGGAATCAAAGAAAACCTCAGAAGGAAGGGAGGAGCGGAAAATAGAAAATGCAATACATGTCCTGAAAATAACTCTTTGTCAAGATTTCTGGGGCTAATAATAACCCCAATGATAATCTTATTTTAAAAGAGCATTTCAGAAAGCAGCACTTTATGAAAATTTCCATTCAGTTAGCACCTATGAAGTGTCCACTGTAGTTTCTAATAAAGTACATGCAGAGAGTTCTAAGACAGCTACCTACTTGAAATGTCCAAGTGAGTTTTTCATATGCAGCTTAGATGTGAAATGTTCAACAATGCATTCTGGTGTTTAGTTGTTTGACACATTTACTCCTTCTCTATTCTCCAATTTTTCAGGAAACATCATCTCTACTCACCCAGTTCCTTATCCAGAGGAAACCTCAGAGCCCTTCACAACCACTCCTTCCTCTTTAGCCCAGACACATGATCCATCCTACGTTCTGCTTAGTCTTCCTACAAAATATACTTCAAACGTTTCCACTTCTTTCCATTTATATTACTGACTCCTTGGCCCACCAAGGTCAAGATACTGCTTGACAAAGGAGTCAGCAGTATCTTTTTCCGAGATTACTGCCATAATCCCCTAATTGGGTATTCCTCCTGTCTGCTGAGGAATTATTATACTGAATAGTAACTGCCTGTCTTCTCATGTTCTCTCCTCCCCATTGGACTAATCATTATTTGAAGACAGACATTGCATTCTCAGCATCAAAGGTAATGTCCCTGTTGGTGAATATATTAATGACTAATCATAGTAATAATAATGGGTAGTGTATGTTAAGCACTTGCATTGTGCCAGGCATTATCTCAGCACTCTACCATAATCAGTTTCAATAAAGTCAGAACTATTTTTATGTGTTTTTTGCATTACTATTGATTTTTTATTTTTAATGAATCTATGTTAATGTATTTTCCTCTTTTCCTTAAAATATCTTGTACTGGTTTACCATTGCACTTAAGATAAAATACAAGTCCCATGTGAATTTGCCCTCCTTAGAGCCCCATCTTACACCATCTCTCCTCCAATACCCATGCTTCAGGCTTCTGATTTAGTACCTCTAGTGCACCATTTCAAAACCCTTTTATATACTCTTTCTTACATCCAGAATGTTTTCCTTCTCCACTGCTCTCTGCCTGGCTATAGTATTCCCATTCATCCTTTATGTACCAATATAAATATCAGAGATGTCTTCCTTAACATTTCGTCTACCTAATCCTACAGAGCATTCTGTCTTTTTGCTTCCCAGCCCTTGCCACAATGTACAATTTGTGTGAGTAGCTGATTATTTCTACCACCTCACTAAACACTAAGCTTTATGAAAACAGATACATTTTTTGTCACAATTACCCAAGCACTTAGCACTTTGCCTGCACATAGTTGTCATCAATAGATATTTTTTGAATGATAAAATTAAGAGAACCATAAAAAATTAAAATAAATGAAATAACATAATATA
Organism: Aotus nancymaae; assembly: GCF_030222135.1. NCBI lineage: Eukaryota > Metazoa > Chordata > Mammalia > Primates > Aotidae > Aotus > Aotus nancymaae. The sequence continues at coordinate 51,818,668 of NW_026988425.1, read as the reverse complement.
TAAATAAATAGCACCCAACCCAGTCTTGGGGAACCAGGAAAATAATCTGGAAAAAGAAACAGACAGGAGAAGTTCTAAAGGAAAATAAAAACTTAGCTTCAGGAGTTCTCAACCCTGTATATACATGAGCTGATCTGGGAAGATTTCAATAAACTTTGAGCCCAGAAAATAATATTTAATTGGTGAGGCATCTGTTTCTGTTTTGTTTTCTTGTTTTTGAGCACCTTGAGTGATAAAGCCAGCATTGAGAACCATTGAGTTTGATAAAGATTGGGTAAAGAGAGCATTGGAGGGTTTGAGAATGGACTTTGCCAAAGTATGGAGAAAAAAGGCGACATGATATGTCCACAAAATAGCAACATGTTTCTCATACTATGGCTGATCATTGATTATAACAGAGGAAATGGTGAGAGATCTAGCTAAAGGACTGAACAAAGGTAGACTTTAAAGGGTCTAGCTCTGGTAACTCTGCTAAAATTGGGCAATATGCTAAGAGAAGGGCATGATCAGACTTGCATTCCTCTATTTTTAGATTCAGAGTGAATTCTGGTAAAAGTGGGGGCAAGGGAATCAAGGCTCAGAGATAGGAAGCCGGTGGTATAGTCAAGACAACATTACACATACAGCCCAGAAGAATATTTTCAGGCAAGGTTATTCCAAGGTCATGTTTAAAGATGCAATACACCAGCATTTGGTTTCAATATGGTGTGCTTAATAAATTAACATTAGGATATTATGTCCTTGAAGAGATTCCTTATGAGTTTCTTAAATCTACTGGCACAAAAGAAAGCAAATAGAATATGTTTGCAGTTCATGTGGTGATCTCCAAATATTTTATAATTACAATGGAATTCACATTTTAAGAGAGTTTTCTGGAATTCCAGTATATCATATAATCTGGTTTTGGTCAATGAAATTAAAAGGTCTTGTGTCTTGATCTCAGGATTTGTTTTATTAAGTCTGCTTAGATGGAGAGCATTTCCCCCTAAGAAACTATCACAAAATTATATGTTGAAAACTTTATGCTTTATTCCATTAGAAAAATGTGTAATAATTTGATCTTCTTAGAAAGTGGGTGTTTTGTGTCATTGAGAAGCAAAATAGAGACACTGAACTGAAAAGGAAAAAGGAAATTAGAAGGAAAAAGGAAATCAAATAAAAAATGTAAAGTATATATTTGAAGGGAAACTTCATAAAAAAGAGTTTTATATTTTACTGTATGTCTTTAAAGCACATTTGACTTGTACTTTTACTTTTCCTTTCAACAGAATAAAAATGAGAAGTGAATTAAAATGTAACAGAAAATACAGAATGACTTTTTTTTTATTTCAATAGGAAGAGTTGTTTAGTTGGTCATTGGCAATGAGTTGGAAAATGTTTATGCCATGCAAAGTTTTTTCACTAAAACAATTACATTTTATTCAGGCTCACCTTATAATATGATTTGGCTGTATATGGAGAAGCAATGGTCTATTCTTCACAGTCATACATACTACATGATAAACAAATGGTAATTAAGCCCCTGTTGTGGACAGAGCACTAGGCAATGGAAATAGAGAAATGTGTGACTCGACCCTTGTTTTCACAGGTCTGAAATTCCATAGAAGGAGTTATTCATCGAAGGATAAATAAAAATTAAGAGAGCTTTACCTGAATGTCAGAGAAACAATACACATAATAAGAGTAGGCAGTAGTTACAACGAGAAGTGAGAAAGAATGTCTGGCAAATTATAGGATACGTGGACTACAGAAGGGTAAGTAGTGTGGGGCAGAGGGTATGAGGGTGTTTGTATAGGATGAGCAACAAGGAAAGAATCTTTAGAGTAAAAATGATATGGCAGCATAAATTATACAAGGCTGGCCAGGCACGGTGGCTCAGGCCAGTAATCCCTGCATTTTGGGAGGCTGAGGGGGGAGGTTCACATCAGGAGTTTGAGACCAGCCTGACCAATACAGTGAAATACCATCTCTACTAAAAAACACAAAAATTAGCCAGGCATGGTGGCTCATACCTATAGTCCTGGCTACTCAGGAGGCTGAGGCAGGAGAATTGCTGGAACTAGGGCATAACATGTAAATCAATGGTTTCAAGAGGTCTATATAAATCAGCTGAAGAACAAAACACAGTTTATAGCAAAATGGTGAATTATATAAGGTAAATAACAAAGTAATTCAGATTCAAGATCTCTCCTCTCCATCATGGGATTTATTTGTTAATAGAGGCCTCAGGTTGGCGGGATTCTGCATTGATTTTTTAAATAGATTGCAACACAGTATTTTCTCTCATTTCTGTGAGTAAAGAAGATGCTTTGGAGAGCCAGCCACATGAGCAATATACTCAATGGCTGCTATTCTGAACCTATGTTTTTCAAATTTCAGCATAGATATGAATTATCTGGGGTTCTTGTTAAAGTGCAGGCTCTTTTTTATTTTTATTTTTTTTACTATACTTTAGGTTCTCGGGTACATGTGCAGATCATGCAGGATTGTTGCATAGGTACATACATGGCAATGTGGTTTGCTGCTTCCATCCCCCTGTCACCTATATCTGGCATTTCTTCCCATGTTGTCCCTCCCCAAACTCCCCACCCCCCACTGCCCCTCCCCTGCCACCCCCAACAGACCCCAGTGTGTGATGCTCCCCTCCCTGTGTCCATGTGTTTTCATTGTTCAACACCTGCCTATGAATGAGAACATGTGGTGTTTGATTTTCTGTTCTTGTGTCAGTCTGCTGAGAATGATGGTTTCCATATTCATCCATGTCCCTGCAAAGGACATGAACTCATCCTTTTTTTTTTTTTTTTTGAGACGGAATTTCACTCTTGTTACCCAGGCTGGAGTGCAGTGGCGCAATCTCGGCTCACCGCAACCTCCGCCTCCTGGGTTCAGACAATTCTCCTGCCTCAGCCTCCTGAGAACTCATCCTTTTTTATGGCTGCATAGTATTCCATTCCATGGTGTATACGTGCCACATTTTCCTTGTCCAGTCTATCATCAATGGGCATTGGGGTTGGTTCTTGGTCTTCGCTGTTGTAAACAGTGCCGCAATGAACATGCTTGTGCATGTGTCTTCATAATAGAATGATTTGTAATCCTTTGGATATATACCCAGTAATGGGATTGCTGGGTCATATTGAATTTCTATTTCTAGATCCTTGGGGAATCGACATACTGTCTTCCACATTGTTTGAACTAATTTACAGTCCCATCAACAGTGTAAAAGTGTTCCTATTTCTCCATGTCCTCTCCAGCATCTGTTGTCTCCAGATTTTTTAATGATCGCCTTTCTAACTGGTGTGAGATGGTATCTCAATGTGGTTTTGATTTGCACTTCTCTAATGACCAGTGATGATGAGCTTTTTTTCATGTTTCTTGGCCTCATATATGTCTTCTTTTGAAAAGTGTCTGTTCATATCCTTTGCCCACTTTTGAATGGGGTTGTTTTTTACTTGTAAATCTGTTTTAGTTTCTTGTAGATTCTGGATATTAGCCCTTTGTCAGATGGGTAAATTGCAAAAAAAATTTTCCCATTCTGTTGATTGCTGGTTCACTCTAATGATTGTTTCTTTTGCTGTGCAAAAGCTCTGGAGTTCAATTAGATCCCATTTGTCTATTTTGGCATTTGTTGCCAATGCTTTTGTTGTTTTAGTTATGAAGTCCTTGCCTATGCCTATGTCCTGAATGTTTTTCCCTAGGTTTTCTTCTAATTCACAGGTCAGGAGGGCCATACGATTCTGTTTTCTTAACGAATTTCCAAGTGATTTAGCTGAAGTAATTAGGTGTATAAGTGATTTGAGCTACTGATCCATGGACTATACTTAGTGTGGTTCTAGCCTGTGCCTTCACACGATGAGACTGGCTGGCATAGCATTGACATTCTCACTAATATATTACTCAACCGTCAAGCAGAGTAAAAATCTAGCACTAGTCATTAAAGATAGAAAAAATAAATCAATTGACCACCCTTTGATCATCTTTGTTCAACAGATACAATTAAGTAAAAAGAGAAATTTCCAGGATAGTTTTATGAATACCACAAAAAACTATGCTCTCTCTTTCTGTCTCTCTCTCTTTCTCTCTCTCACCTATGCACATGCACACACAGACACACATACACCACATACAGATGTAAATTCATATTCTACCAAATATGTCCTTAGGATGAATGAAAAACAGTACAGCAAATAAATTTAATTTAGATTTTTTAAATTCTGTTTTTATTACCCATGCATAAACTTTATTTATAAAATATTAACTCTCTAGTATTTACTTATATCCATCAACCTCCACCTGTCATTATTGGTTACTTTTACTTGTCAACTTGACTGGACCATAGTGCCCAGATATTAGGTCAAACAATATTCTGGATGTTTCTACAAGCATGTGTTTGGATGAGATTAACATTTATGTTAATGGGTGTGGACTTTAAGTAAACCAAATTGCCCTGCTAATTTGGATGGGCCTTGTCCAATCAATTTATGTCCTGAATAGAACAAAAGACAGACCTCTTCCAAGTACAAAGGAATTCTGCCAGCAGACAGAGTTTGTACTTGAAATGTGATGTCTGTCAGTTCCCTTTAAAACAAAATTTCTATATACACACATATTTTATTGGCTCTATTTCTTTGGGGAACCCTGACTAATATAGTTGCCTATAAAAAACTAGACTTCATTATGGGTCTGTTTATTCTAGCTGCTGAAGGTTGGGATTTTTAATTTTTCTTCTTAGGTTTAGCCTAACTCAGCCTTAAACGTAACTCAGAGCCAGGCTTTCAATGCAGGTATTATGAATGTGCTTTAAATCAGGACTCACTGGATCACCACATAATCGACTGATTGGCTCTTGGATGCTGTATCAATCCATTCTCACACTGCTATAAAGATACTGCCTAAGATTGGGTGATTTATAAATAAAAGAAATTTAATTGACTCACAGTTCCACATAGCTGGGGAGGCCTCAGGAAATTTACAATCGTGGCAGAAGGTGAAGGGGAAGCAAGGCACATCTTACATGGCAAATGGCAAGAGAGAGAGCCAGCAAAGGGGAAGGGGAAGTGCCACACTCGTGAGAAAACCATAACTATAACAAGAACAGCATGACAGCATGGGAGAAACTGCCCCCATGATCCAATTACCTAACACCAGGTCTCTCCCTTGACAGGTGGGAATTACAATTCAAGATAAGATATGGGTGGGGACAGAGAGCTAAACCACACCAAATGCCAAGGTCCTGGACTCCTGAATTGTTCCTGGCTGATGAAGTCCCTGTCAGGTAGCTCCACCCTCTTAGAGGGACAGCAATTCCCCCTCTTTTTTTTTTTTTTTTTTTTTTTGAGACAGAGACTCACTTTGTCACTCAGGCTGGAGTGCAGTGCCACAATCTTGACTCATTGCCACCTCCGTCTCGTGAGTTAAGCAATTCTCCTACTTCAGCCTCCCGAGTAACTGGGACTACAGGCGCCTGCCACCACACCCAGCTAATTTTTACATTTTTAGTAGAGGCGGGTTTCACCACATTGGCCAGGCTGGTCTCAAACTCCTGACCTCAGGTGATCCACCCGTCTTGGCCTCCCAAAGTGTTGGGATTACAGGCGTGAGCCATCGCGCCCTGCCAATTCCCCCTCTTAAGGGTTAGTCCCATGTAGCTGACAGTTTATTTTCCTGCCTCTTGAGTTTCTCTTTTTTATCCTGATTTTGGGCTCATTTTCAAACTTTATCTACAGGTACTTATATCCTGCTTGTCCTTTGTTCTCCTAGACTGATCTGTTAGATGTGGAACAATCTGAGATCAGTTGAAGAATTCTGGCCTAAGTGATATTTTCTGGCAGCTGGACTTACTCTAACTCTTCAGGCCTCTATGTTCTAGTCAATCCACAACTACCCAAACCCTACCTTTATCAAGCAAACACACCAAATATCCCACCTGACTTCTGCCTATTCTCTGGCCTCCTCTATCATCAGTTCTCTCACCTGCAACACAAAATACACCCCACCCCACAAATGCACCTCACACTGTAGCTCCCATGATTCTAACTCTTCTTCACTTGTTCTGGGTCCTTTTATCATCCCATTCCTAAACATGCTATATACTCTGCCTGGTATGATCTTCTTTTATTGCCTGACAATATCCTACTGAGCCTTTAAGGACCTGTTTAAATGTTACTATGCCCTTCTAGTTAAGTCATTCTTCCCTCCAGCACTTTGTTTATATCTCTTTATATCAGAAATTTAGTAGTGTTACCTGTGTTTTTCTCCATGCTGGCTCTCTTGAGGGCAGGAACTGATTCTTACTTATTTTTGTGACCCAAGGAGCTATCACAGTACTCATCACATGGAGGAGCTTAATTTCTTTTTTGATTCAATCATTACCTAATAATTCTGAGCACTGTTCAACTTTCTTCCCTCGTAGGCAGAGAATGTTTTTTTTGTTCTATCAACAACCTGGAACAAGTCATTCTGACATCAAATTATTTTTCTTCCAGGTATCAATTTTATGTATAAACTTGGCTATATACCAGAACTCAACTGGATTATAAATGAAGATATCAAGGACAAATGCTTTATCCTAAAAGCTACATTGAGAGCCAGAAACAGCTACAACTAGAAAAAAAAATCCAATAAGCTTATCTCCCATATAAAACTGAAAGTTGAAAAATAATTGGAAAGCCATAAAATCTATATTACTGTACTATGTAGCAATTTTTACTCTATTCTTCTGTATATACCATGTTTTGCTTTTTCTACTAAATTTTAGGTTGCCAGAAAAAGCCTTACTCCTAAGTTTTGGTTTCAGGACTTGCCTGCTCATCCAGGACAGGAACCAGGCTTAAGTGCCTTTCTTCCCCTCAAGCGCCTCACAGAGGGGCTGCTTACCATACACGATGCCCTCCTTAACATTTGTAGATTGACAAACTGACATAGTCAAATCTGAAGTCACTTGTTTAGCCATAGGAAATTGTGATTCTCTTGCCTCTTTATTTTTAAAATTTTTCATCTGGATGTTATTGTTGAAAAAGTTGCTCAAGTAAAATACAGATACAATTTTTCCAATTCAGAATGAATTGTCTACTTTCACAGAAGGTAGGAGCTCAACCAAAAATAGTTCATAAATTTGACAGAAAAAGTTTAGTCAGTTTCATTAAGAGAGGTTTCAGCTAGGCTGGGCACTTTATACTAAATGACCTTCATAATCAGTTTACTGGCAATAACATTTGGGGATTTTACAATCTCTCAGATACTTGATTTCATATAAAATGCTACAGATGCTAATATGCTAGCTACTTTGCAAAGATGTCTCCTTTCAATGAATCATGTCTCCCATGTTCATGCCCTTTTGTAGTCCTCTCCTCTTGAACCTACGATAGCTCTGTGACTCACTTAATAGAATGTGGAGGGAATAACAATGCCTGACTTCTGACATTTGGTTAAAGGAAACTTGGCAGCTCCTGCCTGGAGCCTTGAGCTGCTACGTGAGAAGCTTGAGCACACTGAGACCACAGCTGAGAAGGACATGTGTAGATACTCAAGTCAACAGTTTCAGCTAACCTCAATCATTCAGTCATACTCACCCAGGTACCAGACCTGTGAATGTAGAAACTATCTGGGCATCTGGCCCAGTTGAGCCTTCAGATGGCTCCAGCCATAGCTTAACAACTGAAGGTGACCACATGGGAGAACTCCAAGCAAGAGCTAGTCAATCCATAAAGTCGTAAGAGATAACATCAAATTATTGTGTTAAGGTACTAAGTTTTGAGATTTTGCAGCAATAAATAACTAAAACACTGTAATCAGGAGGAAGTAGACTAACTCAGAAACAAAGCCTGATAAAAGATTTCAAATCATTGAACAGCTGGATGCATAAAAAGCTAAAAATAGCTCTTCCTTCCATTAAGACCTGGACTTTTTGCCTCCCAAAAGAGAAAATTATATTTGAATATGCTTTTCAAATATCATTTAACCTACCATCAGTTTGGTTTTGCTTAAGTTTATGGCTACTTGTCACTGTATAGTAACACATTCTACCCATTTTATCACTTGGAGCAACAAAGCAGAACACACTGTGCCCTGAAACTGCAGAAAAACAGTTAATGGGATGAGAGGACCACCATCTCCTTCCAGGCAGTGAGTCAGAGTGACAGGAATTGCTGCCTTGGTTCTGACAGTGGCTGATCCAGCAAGTGGATTTCTCCCCCTTTGTCTTGGCTCCTGTCAATTAGCCAAAGAAAATGACAGGGCCAGTAGCATGATAGTGCTGCTGGGAGGTGAAGACTGGACCTGAGGATGCGTCGGCAGAGTGTCTCTTTGTCTCTCTGCTTGACAAAGCTTACGATCACACTTACCCAGCAGTGACAGAGCAACTGTGCTTTTCAGGAAGTTGCCCAGGAGGTTCATTCATTGCAGCAGGTACAGGTGTCAGTAATTAAAGCAGAATTATGCTAATAATCTTAATGGCAACTGAATTGGTACAATTAGAGACTGAGGAGGCGAAAATTTTATGTTTATACATGGTTTTGCCAAAGATCTCATTTACTGAGTTAAAAGACAGAGGCCCGGGCTTCCAGGTGCTTGCTGCCTTTATTTTTGGTCACTCCAGGGTGATATTCCCACATAGCAGCCCCGTGTCAAACTGGAGATCATATTGCTCCTTTCCTATGGAATTGCCACAATCAGAAAGCCAAACTTGTTTCCTTGTCTGAACCTGATGTGTTCATGTACTGTCTTGTTTCCCTCTCCCTGCCTGTGACCTCCTTGTTCTTACTTCTGGATCCCCAGATCTAAGTTCAAGGCCTGGCACATATAGGTATTTAATAAATACTTATTACAAATGAAGACCCTGCAATTGACACAAGATGAGCCAGATTAGATGACCATCTCAGGAAATCCATATTTTATACATATATACACACATATATGTATATAAACTTGGCTACACACAAGAACTCAACTGGATTATAAAATCTAGGCCCCTCACCCCTTGACAAGCCCTGGTGTGTGATGATCCCCTCCCTGTGTCCACGTGTTCTCATTGTTCAACTCCCACTTAGGAGCGAGAACATGCGGTGTTTGGTTTTCTGTTCTTGTGTTAGTCTGCTGAGAATTATGGTTTCCAGCTTCATATATATGTATATGTGTATATGTATGTATAATGTGTATTCTCTACAATATTTTTACATATCCATATCTATTGTGCTTCCATCTCTGAGGATTGTAGAGGGGGTCCTTTAAAGACAAGCAAGATCTTGTCCTGTCTTTGATTGCTCAGACTTGCCTGGGGTATTTTATCCTTCAGACTCAGTCCATCCAGAACCTGAGTCAATGAGAACCAGGCTCCCTCTTTTGGGATCTGGAGTTAGCCTTGCTGTCTTAAGTATGAGAAGCCCCCCATTTTCCCAAAGATGCATAGCTTTTCCCTAAATTAGGCATTTTCTAACAGTCTAAGCAGTGAAGGCTTTTTACCAAGGGCGATGTCATATGGAACTCCGAATAATACCTAAATGCAGGGCTGCCCTGGCTAAAGCAGAAATGGGGAGCCAATGCTATGTCTGCTTAGCCTCTCAGACTTCTCTGAGATAATTCTAAAGAACCACGAAATAAATAAATATCTTAAAACCAGCAGCCTAGTTCATTAAACCAGAAGTTCCTTTAAAAAAAAAAATTTAAGTGAACTTCAGTTCTTGACACTGAGATTTATACTCAGTCTCTGACCCCAGGCCATTTGGTTGGGGCCAGAACCCGTTGCACAGATCTTGCCAGAACTCCTCTTCTGTGCCTGAGTTCTCAGATCCTTAAGTCCACAACAGCTGCTTCAACCCGCAAACTGCAGCCCCAGAACCCATCTCACTGTGACTGTCACCATCACACTGCCTCCTGCTACCACATCCTGCTCACCAGATCCAACTCCTTGGATGTCGACATCAGCATGTACCAGCCCTGATTTTGCCACGTATCTTAGACACAGCACTTTTCACCCACTGCATTAGTTTTCTATTGTTACATTTAAAATTAACACAAACTTAGTGGCTTAGAGCAAACCACACTTATGTCACATTGCTATGCATTAGGAGCCTTTGTTTCCTTGGGTCCTCTGCTTAGAGACTCATAAGGCTCAAATTAAAGTATCAACTAGTTCAATCCTTACTTGGAGGCTCAACTAGGAAAAGATCTGCATCAGAGTTCGCTTGGATGGTCAGCAGAACTAATTTCCTTGAGGCTCTAAGACTAAGGTTCCATTATCTTGCTTGCTGTTGTCCAAGTAGCACTCTCAGCTACCAGAAGTCACTCTCAGGTTCTTACCATGTGACCTTCTCCATTCAGCACTGAATCCCTCTCACACTTTCTCTGACTGCCTCTTCTGCTACCAACTAGAGAAAACTCACTTCTTTCACAGGGCTCATGTGATGAAATTAGACCCACCCAGATAATCCCACTATCTTAAGGTCAACCATTCAGTACCTTTAATACACTGCAAATTCCCTTTTGCTGTGAAACATGACATCGCCATGGGAGAAACACAAGGAGGCAGAGATCATGAGGACATCTTGAAATCCTGCCTACCATAGCCTCTCATAAGCACATTTCCACAGATTTCCCACTGTTCCTCTGTATTGGTCAGGACAGGTTCATCGCTGAACAACTAAACTTCAAAATCTAGGTGAGTTAGTGCAATCTGGGTTTCCTTTTTTCTCACATCAGAGTTTTTCTGGGTCAGAGGGACTCTGGTCAACATTGCAATCTAGAAACTCAGGTTTCTTCAGTCTAGTAACTGTTATTCCTCAGGGCTCCAGAACCTCCCATTAAAACTTTGTATTCTCCTGGCAGATGAAAGAGGAGAGAGCATGAAATTTTTTTTTCTTTTTATTATACTTCAAGTTCTGGAGTACATGTGCAGAAAGTGCAGGTTTGTTACGTAGGTATACATGTGCCATGGTGGTTTGCTGCACCCATCAACTCATCATCTACATTAGGTATTTCTCCTAATGTTATCCCTCCCCTAGCCCCCAACCCCCAACAGGCCCCAGTGTGTGATGTTCCCCTCCCTGTGTCCATGTGTTCTCATTGTTCAATTCCCACTTATGAGTGAAAACATGCGGTGTTTGGTTTTCTGTTCCTGTGTTAGTTTGCTGAGAATGGTGATTTCCAGCTTCATCCATGTCCCTGCAAAGGACATGAACTCATCCTTTTTTATGACGGCATAGTATTCCATGGTGTATATGTGCCACATTTTCTTTATGCAGGCTTTCACTGATGGGCATTTGCGTTGGTTCCAAGTCTTGAGAGCATGAAAGATTTTGAGGGAACTTATGGGCCAGGCTTGGAGGTAACCTTCCTGACTTCCACCCACATCTCATTGATCAGAACTACTCATGTAGTTGTCGCAAATCAAAGAAAGTTTGAGAAATACGCAGTTGTACCAAGAAGAAGAAAAAATTGGTTGGTGAAGACAAGTTTCTTCTCTACCTTCCTATTAAGCTTCTGATAGGGCCTAGTATGCTCCCTGAACTTGAGAGAGGGAAAATAATTGCCTTTCTTTGATACAAACCCTATCCTTCCACCTCAAAATGGATCCGTTTCTGAATTGTTCAGTTGCAAATACAGAACTTAAAATTTTGAGAGTGCCAAGATATGTGCCTGCTGAAGCAGATGTTATTCTTTAAATGATTTTAGGGTTCAAGTATCAAACATTTACATCAAAGCACACAAACTTTATTCTCATCATAAGTAGAAGATTGGCAATTCATGTGTAATGAATGTGAGAATTCTTTTTAAACGTGGTGTAAGAAGAGGGGAAATACACATATGCACACACACGTTGTATGTAGTTAAGCCAGGTCCATTCCTTTTCTTATTATCAAGTACATTTCTGCTTATTTCCAAGAATGCCTTCTGACGCCTTTTCTTCAGAGACTTTCTGATGCGACCGAGTCTTGTTCTAGTAGCTGCCAGAAAACAACTTGTTATTTTTGGAGAGTTACAGTTGTTGTGCTGGGTCAAGAAGAACATGCATTCCAATTCTGAGCAAGAGCTAAGGGCAGTTTTAAATCTCACCTTGAGAAAGAAAATGATTCTTTTCTTTCCTGCTTTAAAAGATGCTGGGAGTAAAACATTAAAAAGATGCTGGAAACCCTTGAAACACCTGGGACTTGATACAATCCCAGGTACAATCCAACGTTGCAAACATCTTGAAGTCTTTACATTCATATTTCAAAGGATTGATTAGGCTGCTATTTATGTAAACATCACTTTTCACATTAGTCTTTATTGATTTACCAGCTGCTCACTTGTCCTATTTAATTTCACTGTTCCTTGAGTTGATATTGAGATTTTCATGAATGATTAACCGGTTTCCAAAGCTTTGATTGTTTTTCAGATCACAGCCCATTGGCATAAAGCAGTGACTTGAGGGTAGAAAACCAAAGAGAGTAAGAATCTCCAAGTCACTTTGGTGGGATAAAAGCATGGGGTCGGGGGACGATCCAAGATGGCCGCTTAGGAGGAAGTCGGGATTGCAGCTCCAAGAGAAGGCGCAGAGGGTGAGTGGACGCCGCATTTCCAGACGGATTTTTACTGCCCACAGACCAGGAGATTCACAGGAGGAGAAGCCCCATGGGTCGCCAGCGCCGCTGGTTTGAACGGCATGGCCGCTCAGCCTATGCCCTGGGGCAGGGGGCAGTGGCTTCTTATGCAGAGCGAGAGAGACAGAGTTCCCTCTGAACCAGCAAGGGGAGCTGAAGCAGGGAGTCAAGCCAGGAGACCCCCTGGCAAGGGCGCGCCACGAATCTGAGAGCCGCTGCTTCGGCTGACGCAGCAGCACACAGGGCAGTGGATTTTAACTGCCCACAGACCAGGAGATTCACAGGCAGAGAAGCTCCACGGGTTCCCAGCACCACTGGTTGGACCGGAGCAGCCGCTCGGCCTGCACCAGGGGCAGGGAGCAGTGGCTCCTTGAGCAAAGTGAACGAGACTGTGTCCCCTCTGGGCCAGCAAGGGGAGCTGAGGCAGGGAGTCAAGCCAAGAGATTCCCAGGCAAAGAGGTCCCACTGGAAACACGGCTGAACTCGGGAAGGTCCAGCACTGTGGGGGAGGGGCGTCCTCCATCGGGAAACACCCTGCAGTTCCCGGGGCAATTTGCCGTAACCAAGACAACCCGCCACTACAGAGACTCCGTCACTACAGGGGCGGGCCAGCATAGCAGAAGCAGTTCTAACTACACCCATATAAACAGGACTGCAGGGAAGCTCACACGGAAGCTGGGCAGAGCCCACAGCAGCTCAGCGAAGCCTCTGCAGTTTGAGTGTGACTAGACTGCCACCTTGTGGGCAGGGAAAACGGTAGCAACACAGCTGAAAAGCATAAAGCCCTAACTCCCTGGGCCAGAACACCTGGGGGGAAGAAAAGGGGGTTTATGAGTTCAGCTGCTGCAGACTTAAAATTACCAAAATCAGACAGACAGCAACTACAAAGTCAATAGGGGGATAAATCCACAAAGATGGGAAGAAACCAGCGCAAAAAGGATGAAAACACCCAAAACCAGAACACCTCTCCTCCTACAAGGCAGCATAACTCCTCACCAGCACGGGAACAAGACTGGACGGAGAATGAGTGTGATGAAATGACAGAATCAGCTTTCAGAAAATGGATAATAAGAAACTTCCGTGAGCTAAAAGAACATATTCCAACCCAATGCAAAGAAACTAAGAACCTTGAAAAAAGACTTGATGAAATGCTAACGAGAATGGACAACTTAGAGAAGAATATGAGTGAATTGATGGAGCTGAAAAACACAACATGAGAACTTCGAGAAGCATGCACAAGTTTCAACAGCCGAATTGACCAAGCAGAAGAAAGGATATCAGAAGTCGAAGATCAACTCAATGAAATAAAATGAGAAGGGAAGATTAGAGAAAACAAGGTAAAAAGGAATGAACAGAGTCAACAAGAAATATGGGACTATGTGAAAAGACCTAATCTACATTTGATAGGTGTACCTGAATGTGACGAAGAGAATGCATCCAAGCTGGAAAATACTCTTCAGGATATTATCCAGGAAAACTTCCCCAACCTAGCAAGGCAGGCCAATATCCAAGTCCAGGAAATACAGAGAACACCACAAAGATATTCCTCAAGAAGAGCAACCCCAAGGCACATAATCATCAGATTCACCAGGGTCGAAATGAAGGAGAAAATACTAAGGGCAGCCAGAGAGAAAGGTTGGGTTACCCACAAAGGGAAACCCATCAGACTCACAGCAGATCTCTCAGCAGAAACCCTACAGGCCAGAAGAGAGTGGGGGCCGATATTCAACATCCTTAAAGAATAGAACTTTCAACCCAGAATTTCATATCCAGCCAAACTAAGCTTCATAAGTGAAGGAAAAATAAAATCCTTTGTGAACAAGCAAGTACTCACAGATTTCATCACCACCAGACCAGCTTTACAAGAGCTCCTGAAGGAGACACTACACATAGAAAAAAGCAACCAGCACCAGCCACTCCAAAAACGCACGAAATGGTAAAGAGCAGCAACACAATGAAGAATCTACATCAACCAATGGGCAAAACAGCCAGCTAGCATCAAAATGACAGGATCAAATTCACACATAACAATATTAACCCTAATCATAAATGGACTAAATGCCCCAATCAAAAGACACAGACTGGCAAATTGGATAAAAAGCCAAAACCCATCAGTGTGCTGTATCCAGGAAACCCACCTCACATGCAAGGACACACAAAAGCTCAAAATAAAGGGATGGAGGAAGATTTACCAAGCAAATGGAGAGCAAAAAAAAGCAGGAGTTGCAATTCTCATCTCTGATAAAATAGACTTTAAAGCAACAAAGATCAAAAGAGACAAAGAAGGACATTACATAATGGTAAAAGGATCAATGCAACAAGAAGAGCTAACGATCCTAAATATATATGCACCTAATACAAGAGCACCCAGATACATAAGGCAAGTTCTTAAAGACTTGCAAAGAGACTTAGACTCCCACACATTAACACTGGGAGACTTCAACACACCATTGTCAATATTAGACAGATCAATGAGACAGAAAATTAATAAGGATATCCAGGACTTGAACTCAGACCTGGAACAAGCAAACCTAATAGACGTTTACAGAACTCTCCAGCCCAAATCCACAGAATATACATTCTTCTCAGCACCACATCACATCTACTTTAAAATTAACCACGTAATTGGAAGTAAATCACTCCTCAGCAAATGCAGAAGAGTGGAAACCATAAGAAACAGTCTCTCAGACCACAGTGCAATCAAGTTAGAACTCAGAATTCAGAAGCCAATCCAGAACCGCACAGCCTCATGGAAACTGAACAACTTTCTCCTGAATGTTGACTGGATAAACACTGAAATGAAGGCAGAAATAAAGATGTTCTTCAAAACCAATGAGAACGAAGACACCACATACCAGAATCTCTGGGACACATGTCTCTAGAGGAAAATATATAGCAATAAGTGCCCACATGAGAAGAAAGGAGAGAACTAAAATTGACACCCTATCATCAAAATTGAAAGAGCTAGAGGAGCAAGATCAAAAAAACTCAAAACCTAGCAGAAGACAAGAAATAACTAAGATCAAAGCAGAATTGAAGGAGATAGAGACACGAAAAACCCTACAAAAAATCAATAAATCCAGGAGCTGGTTTTTTGAAAAGATCAACAAAATAGACAGACCACTAGCCAGACTAATAAAAAAGAAAAGAGAGAATAACCAAATAGATGCAATAAAAAATAATAAAGGGGCTTTCACCACAGATGCCACAGAAATTCAAACCATCATCAGAGATTATTACAAACAACTCTATGCACATAAATTAGAAAACCTGGAAGAAATGGATAAATTCCTGGACAGTAGCCTCCTCCCATGCCTAAACCAGGAAGAAGTCGAAACCCTGAATAGACCAATAACAAGGTCTGAAGTCGAAGCAGCAATTAAGAGCCTACCACCCAAAAAAAGCCCAGGCCCAGATGGTTTCACAGCCGAATTCTACTAGACATACAAAGAGGAACTGGTACCATTCCTACTGAAACTATTCCAAATAATCCAAAAAGAGGGAATCCTTCCCAAATCATTTTATGAGACCAACATCATCCTAATACCAAAACCCGGCAGAGACTCAACAAGAAAAGAAAACTACAGGCCAATATCCATGATGAACATAGATGCAAAAATCTTCAATAAAATACTGGCAAGCCGATTGCAACAGCACATCAAAAAGCTTATCCACCATGATCAAGTAGGATTCATCCCGGGGATGCAAGGCTGGTTCAATATACGCAAGTCTATAAATGTAATTCACCACATAAACAGAACCAAAAACAAAAACCACATGATTATCTCAATTGATGCAGAGAAGGCCTTCGACAAAATTCAACAGCCCTTTATGCTAAAAACTCTCAATAAACTAGGTATCGACGGAACGTATCTCAAAATAATAAAAGCTATTTATGACAAACTGACAGCCAATATCATACTGAATGGGAAAAAACTGGAAGCATTCCCTTTGAAATCTGGCACTAGACAAGGATGCCCTCTCTCACCACTCCTATTCAATATAGTACTGGAAGTTCTAGCCAGAGCAATCAGGCAAGAAAAAGAAATAAAGGGTATTCAATTAGGAAAGGAGGAAGTCAAATTGTCTCTATTTGCAGGCGACATGATTGTATATCTAGAAGACCCTATCACCTCAGTCCAAAATCTCCTGAAACTGATAAGCAACTTCAGCAAAGTCTCAGGATACAAAATCAATGTGCAAAAATCACAAGCATTCATATACACCAATAACAGACTTAAAGAGAGCCAAATCAAGAACGAACTGCCATTCACAATTGCTACAAAGAGAATAAAATACCTAGGAATACAACTAACAAGGAACGTAAAGGACCTCTTCAAGGAGAACTACAAATCACTGCTCAACAAAATAAGAGAGGACACAAATAGATGGAGAAACATTCCATGTTCATGGTTAGGAAGAATTAATATCGTGAAAATGGCCATACTGCCCAAAGTAATTTACAGATTCAACGCTATCCCCATCAAGCTACCAATGACCTTCCTCACAGAACTGGAAAAAACCACCTTAAACTTCATATGGAACCAAAAGAGAGCCCGCATAGCCAAGTCAATTCTAAGCAAAAAGAACAAAGCGGGAGGCATCACACTACCGGACATCAAACTCTACTACAAGGCTACAGTAATCAAAACAGCATGGTACTGGTACCAAAACAGAGATATAGACCAATGGAACAGAACAGAGGCGTTGGAGGCGACACAACATATCTACAACCACCCGATCTTTGACAAACCTGAAAAAAACAAGCAATGGGGAAAGGATTCCCTGTTCAATAAGTGGTATTGGGAAAACTGGCTAGCCATATGCAGAAAGCAGAAACTCGACCCCTTCCTGACACCTTACACTAAAATTGACTCCAGATGGATTAAAGACTTAAACATAAGACGTAACACCATAAAAACACTAGAAGGAAACCTAGGCAAAACCATTCAGGACATAGGCGTAGGCAAGGACTTTATGACCAAAACACCAAAAGCATTGGCAACAAAAGCCAAAATAGACAAATGGGACCTAATCAAACTCCACAGCTTTTGCAGGGCAAAAGAAACAGTCAATAGAGTGAATCGGCAACCAACAGAATGGGAAAAAATTTTTGCAGCCTACCCGTCTGACAAAGGGCTGATATCCAGAATTTACAACGAGCTAAAAAAGATTTACAAGAAAAAAACAAATAAGCCCATTCAAAAATGGGTGAAGGATATGAACAGATACTTTACAAAAGAAGACATACATGAGGCCAACAAACATATGAAAAAATGCTCATCATCACTTGTCATTAGAGAAATGCAAATCAAAACTACATTGAGATACCATCTCACGCCAGTTAGAATGGCGATCATTAAAAAATCTGGAGACAACAGATGCTGGAGAGGATGTGGAGAAATAGGAACACTTTTACACTGTTGGTGGGAGTGTAAATTAGTTCAACCACTGTGAAAACACTGTGGCGATTCCTCAAGGACCTAGAAATAGAAATTCCATTTGACCCAGCAATCCCATTACTGGGCATATATCCAAAGGATTATAAATCGTTCTACTATAAGGACACATGCACACGAATGTTCATTGCAGCACAGTTTACAATAGCAAAGACCTGGAACCAGCCCAAATGCCCATCGATGATAGACTGGACAGGAAAAATGTAGCACATATACACCATGGAATATTATGCAGCCATTAAAAACGAGGAGTTCACATCCTTCATAGGGACATGGATGAACCTGGAAAACATCATTCTCAGCAAACTGACACAAGAACACAAAATCAAACACCACATGTTCTCACTCATAGGTGGGTGTTGAACAAGGAGAACACATGGACACAGGGAGGGGAGCACTATACACGGGGGTCTGTTGGGGGGAGGGGGGATAGCGGGGGGGGTGGGGAGTTGGGGAGGGATAGCATGGGGAGAAATGCCAGATATAGGTGAAGGGGAGGGAGGCAGCAAATCATACTGCCACGTATGCACCTGTGCAACAACCTTGCATGTTTTTCACATGTACCCCAAAACCTAAAATGCAATTAAAAAAAAAAAAAAAAAAAGCATGGGGTCAGAGATGTCAAGAGGAGCAAGCAGATGCCCTTCATGGAAGCAGGCAGATATTTGTGGGCTGGATGCTTTTTGTTATAGTTCAAAGGCTTAATCTGTGGTTCCTCTATAAAGTTTAAAAAAATGATTTCAAAGAAGACTCTTCAACCATATGCAGCTTATACTCAGGTTGCAGCAAGATACTACAATTTCTTCGGTACTTCTGATCTCCCAATACCAGAAATTTGAGGAACCTGTTTAGAAATACAACTCTCAAACTCAATGTCTCTGTGAGTTATTCTTATCATTGTTTCCTAAAAGGTCACTGAAAAAATGTTGTTCAATCTTTTTATCCAACGCACCCAGCCCATTAAGTATAGGGCAATAGAGAAAACCAAAGCTTAAGCAGAATATATACGCTTAACAGATACAGTATAGTCTTTTAAACACTGAATTTTAAGGAAGGTAAAATACAGTGGCTTATACTCCACTAAGGAAGACTCACATCAAATTTGTTTTGCAATATGACCTATTTGTAACCTGTTATTGCATTAACCCTAGTTTTGTTTAAAAATGGATATCTTCAGGTTGCCGCAGTCTACAGATTAACTTCTGTTAAATATGAAACAGATGCTCTAAGCTAGCAAGCCAGGAAATTATTCAGGTCTCCTCTTGTCATTTCTTTTTGAATTCAGATAACTTTTCTTGGGACCCTCAAAGAAAGACTATAAGGGTAATAACCAGTCAAGCTCCTGTTATCATTGCTGATGATAAAGAAGCCACAAATGAAATATATTCACCCAGATGTTCAGGATGTACTACTCATCTAGATGCATTACTTTTTATTTGGTTTAATTTATTTTTATAGGGCTATCCACCAAAATGATAAAAGGAAGAGACAGGCAGCTTAATGGCATTGGATATTTGTATATGATGAAAACGCTGTTATTATCCAGCTGTGTAATCTTTATGAAAGAAGCATGCAGAGGGCAAAGTCTGCCAAAGTTCAGGGGCTTCAAAGCAAGCCGACTGTCTAGGTTGTAAATTGCCTATTGACCTCACATTGCTAGATGGCTTTTTAGTGGAGATCAGCTCTCTGAATCCAGGATGGTGCACTGCAAGTTACAAGCTCCAGGCTGCCATGAACTCTTCAGGGTGATGAGGAAGAAGTGCACCCTACAGACATTAGAAGTCAAAAGAAAATTGCAGTCATTGACTATTCTTGTGCCTGTGCCCCTTTCCACAGCAGGGAAACAATTTGATACCAGTTTTTCTTTCTTTCTAATCAAATACTTCCCCACCATAACCCACCCTTTTTCCACTCCGTCCCCCACCCCTTTATTTATTTTGCTTATTTTGCCCATTTAGATATTATGTGTTTAGAGTACTTGAGCCAGTCAACTGATATAGCAGGAGATGAGAGCTGACACGTCAGTTTACTCTTAGACAAAGGATAAATGCTAATAAAAGTAACTGCAAAGCACTGTGAAAATATAACATGCTCCAAATGCTGAATCCGCTCAAAATAATGATATAATCATAAGGGAAGCAAAAGAAGCTTCTGTTATTGCAGGGACAAGACCCCAGCAAGAGCATTCTAGTGCTTTCAAATTATGAATAAGCTTTCACATGTCTCCACTTACAGCTTTGTTAACCACAAGGTAGAAAGCCAGAATTATATGTTTGTATAACTTGTGTTTAGCACTTAACTAAAATTCAAAAACCAATGCAAAAGTAGAAGGCGGACAAGAGTGTGTTTTCCTAAGCTGCCACATAGCCACTTAGGGTTCTCCCAACTCTAGGATCCTCTCAACACAAAATTTACAATGTTTTCAACTCCAAGGAAGGGACCAGTGTAAGGAAGAACTGAGGTAAAGAGGGGAGAATCCAGGATCAGAGTTCTCCACTCCAGGTTCTGAAACTGCTAGAAATGGGAGTGGAAATCTGATGCTTCTGCCCCAAATACAACTTCAAAGACTAAGAAATTTACTTGTGGTCATTCACAAGTCAGATATTTCTTTGTGACCAAAGCCTAACCCCTTTCTCAAATCTACAGCATTGTAGACACAGTTTCCCCATCATGCAACCAGTATATTCACTGACTTTCTCAAACCAGCTGTCTATTATATAGAAACTTCAAGGCTTTGAGAAGCAGAAAGTTGATTGTTTGAATTTTCAAATTTTCTACCATTTGAGTCAGTGCCAGTTAGACATAACTCTATTCCATATACTTTAGTACTGAGCAACTCGAAGTGTGGTCCATGGGCTAGTGCCAGGCTGAGAACTGTTACCAGTCTACCATGAGATAACTAAGAGTGAGCATTATGCCTGTTTACTTAATTTGATGTCTTTTGTGGCATTTTTTTGTCATTTTTTTCTTGTATTTTACAAAAGTATGAGTCTACAAGGATTGCAAAGTTAAAAAGAAAGTGTCCTTTGCCATTGTTAATTTGCAAAGTTCCACTCTTGAAGATCCAGTTTTTCTCTTTGTCTTGAGGAATAGCTTTTCATATGGCAAACTCATCAAGTGTTGCACTTCTCCAAATTATTTCATATGTAACTATATTTGGTATTGGTAGATAGCTTATAACTTTGCTACATGATTTTTTCCAGATCCTCTGAGAAGCACGCCACAAGACAGATTGAAAATATAAGAGATTTATTAGGGCAATGCTAGTAAGGGAAAATGGGAAAGGGGAAGCTGGAGAGGCTGGGAGAATATCAAATTGCAATGCAGAGCTGACCCCTGGGAAGGGAAGAAGGAAGGAAGGGCGGGAGGGAAAGAAGGAAGGAAGAGAGGGGGGATATGGGGTTTGGCTGTATGTCCCCATAGAAATCTCATCTGGAATTTTAATCCCCACATGTCAAGGGAGAGACTTGGTGAGAGATGATTGGACCATAGGGGTGGTTTCCCACATGCTTTTCTCATAATAGTGAGTGAGTTCTCAGGAGAATTGATGATTAAAAGTATGTGGCTTTCTTCATTGTCTCTCTCTCCCACTGCCATGTAAGATGTGCCTTGCTTCCCCTTTACTTTCCATCATAATTGTAAGTTTCCTGAGGCCTCCCCAGCCAAGTGGAACTATCAGCCAATTAAACCTTTTTTCTTAATAAATTACCTAGTCTCAGGTAGTTCTTTATACCAATGTGAAATGGACTAATACAGAGGGAGAGAAGGAGGGTAGGAAGAAGCTCTTAGACTGAAGAGCATTTCTAAGAAAGTTTATGAAGGCTGGCATGGAGTCTCCCTTGAGCCAAAGTCACCTGTCAGAGGAGTTTTCTGTCTCCCAAAATGGACCTGCTTTTGTATCCCTGGAACTTTCAGTCATTGGCTAAAAACAGCCTTGGGGAATTAAGAGCTAGGATCTTAAATGTGGTGATAAATTTTAAAGCAGAACCAATGGGGTACTTTTTCATGTATATAAAAACTGTAGTGGGAGACTCAAGGGGCATATTTTATGGCCACCATACTCCTCCTGATTTCACTAGTGAAGAGAAGTGAAGTACGATTAATGTTTCTAGTCCCCCTTCTTGTCCTCACTCACTCTTCTGGGATTACCTAATTGGTGAAACCAGAGAAAGTCTACCATAGTCTGAGCCACAGTCTTGGTTAGTCATAGCCAAGTTAATCTATACACAGGATCACAGCATTTTTTTAAAAAGGTGGGTTGCTTCTGATTCTAAAAATTAATTAGATTTTTTTTTTAAACAGGCCTCACTTGTCCTTTCAGCTATGAAAGTAACTGTTAGCTATGAAAACTCAACTCTGTCTTAGAGGTTAGACAACAAATCACTTTATTCTGTAATTCAGCTTTACAGAAAACTCATTTTGAGGAAACTTGTCTAGTTCATAAATAAATCTAATTCTCTTTTTAAACCTATAATTAAATTTCTGTTTATATTTCTCATTTGAAGGGAAATCAGAAAAGGAGAAGGGTGAATGATTTATATTATATGGATGGGTGGGAGCATATTTATCCAAGGTACCTGTATCATTCTGAATATAGTACATGAGAGCCCTGCAAGGTACTGACATGTTCCTTAGTGCTGAAAACAATGAGTGCATAGAGCAATAGCTGCAAATAAATATAAGTGGTGACAGTCCTTGACACTGGAATAAAAGTATCAATCATACTCCACAGAAAACCACAGTTGCAGTTGAAGACACAACATCTGTTATCAAATACCTCAAGACCTTTAAAAATGAGTACAAGCACTCATCTTTGGCTTTTTAGAAATGGAAGTTTAATGCTTTGATAAGAGTTGCTTTATGGAAGTCTCTTTATATGCAAGTCTCCAATAGACTACTTAATCTAGGAACAAGAAGAAAGCCTTATTGGTAAGAATGGTCTAAGTCTCTTTGCAGGTCACTAAGAACTTGCTTAATGTATCTGAGTACTCCTGTATTGGGTGCATATATATTTAGGATAGTTAGCTCTTCTTCTTGCATTGATCCCTTTACCATTATGTAATACCCTTCTTAGTCTCTTCTAATCTTTGTTGGCTTAGACTCCCACACAATAATAGTGGGAGACTTAAACACTCCACTGTCAATATTAGATCAACAAGGCAGAAAATTAACAAGGATATCCAGGACTTGAACTCAGATCTGGACCAAGAGGACTTAATAGACATCTACTTATAACTCCGCACCCCAAATCCACAGAATATGCATACTTCTCAGCACCACATCACACTTACTCTAAAATTGACCACATAATTGGAAGTAAATCACTCCTCAGCAAATGCAAAAGAACAGAAATCATAATAACCTGTGTCTCAGACCACAGTGCAATCAAATTAGAACTCAAGATTAAGAAACTCACTCAAAACTGCACAACTACATGGAAACTAAACAACCTGCTCCTGAGTGACTACTGGATAAATAATGAAATGAAGGCAGAAATGAAGATGTTCTTCAAAACCAATGAGAATGAAGACACAATGTACCAAAATCTCTGGAACACATTTAAAGCAGAGTCTACAGGGAAATGTATAGCACTAAATGCCCACATGAGAAGCAAGGAAAGATCTAAAATCAACACTCTAATGTCACAATTAAAAGAACTAGAGGAGCAAGATCAATCAAATTCAAAAGCTAGCAGAAGACGAGAAATAACTAAGATCAGAGCAGTACTGAAGGAGATAGAGACACAAAAAACCCTTCAAAAAATCAATAAATCCAGGAGCTTGTTTTTTGAAAAGATCAACAAAATAGATAGACCACTAGCCAGACTAAAAAAAAAACAAAAAGAGAGAAGAATAGAATAGATGTAATAAAAAATGATAAAGGGGATAACACCACTGATTCCAAAAAAATACAAACTACCATCAGAGATTACTACAAACACCTCTATGCACATAAACCAGTAAGTAAATCTAGAAGAAATGGATAAATTCCTGTACACTTACACCCTCCCAAGACTACCGGGAAGAAGTTGAATCCCTGAACAGACCAATAACAATGTCTGAAGTTGAGGCAGCAATTAATAGTGTACCAACCAAAAAAAGTCCAGGACCAGACAGGCTCACATCTGAATTCTACCAGATGTACAAAGAGGAGCTTGTACCATTCCTTCTGAAACTATTCCAAACAATACAAAAAGAGGGAATCCTCCCTAACTCATTTTATGAGACCAACATCATCCTGATACCAAAACCTGGCAGACACAACAAAAAAAGAAAATTTCAGGCCAACATCCATGATGAACAATGATGTGAAAATCTTCAGTAAAATACTGGCAAACTGAATCCAACAGCACATCAAAAAGCTTATCCATCACAATCAAGTCGGCTTCATCCTGGGGAAGCAAGGCTGGATCAACATATGCAAATCTATAAATGTAATCCACCACATAAACAGAACCAAAGACAAAAACCACATGATTATCTCAATAGATGCAGAGAAGGCCTTCGACAAAATTCAACAGCCCTTTATGCTAAAAACTCTGAATAAACTAAGTTATCGATGGAACGTATCTCAAAATAATAAAAACTATTTATGACAAACCCACAGCCCATATCATACTGAATGGGCAAAGACTGGAAGCATTCTCTCTGAAAACTGGCACTAGACAAGGGTGCCCTCTCTCACCACTCTTATTCAGTATAGTATTGGAAGTTCTAGCCAGAGCAATCAGGCAAGAAAAAGAAACAAAGGGTACTCAATTAGGAAAAGAGGAAGTCAAATTGTCTCTATTTGCAGACGACATGATTGCATATTTAGAAGACCCTATCATTTCAGCCCAAAATCTCCTTAAGATGATAAACAACTTCAGCAAAGTCTCAGAATACAAAATCAATGTGCAAAAATCACAAGCATTCCTATACACAAATAACAGACAAACAGAGAGCCAAATCATGAGCAAACTCCCATTCACAATTGCTACAAAGAGAATAAAATACCTAGGAATACAACTAACAAAGGATGTAAAGGACCTCTTCAAGGAGAACTACAAACCACTGCTCAAGGAAATAAGAGAATATAGAAACAGATTCAATGCTATCCCCATCAAGCTACCATTCACCTTCTTCACAGAACTGGAAAAAACCACCTTAATCTTCATATGAAACCTAAAACAAGCCTGCATAGCCAAGACAATTGTAAGCAAAAAGCAAAGCTGTAGGCATCACACTACCTGACTTCAAGCTATACAACAAGGCTACAGTAATCAAAACAGCATGGTACTGGTACCAAAACAGAGATATAGACCAATGGAACAGAACAGAGGCCTCAGAAGTAATGCCACACATCTACAACCATCATTCTTTGACAAACCTGACAAAAACAAGCAATGGCGAAAGGATTCCCCGTTTAATAAATGGTGTTGGGAAAACTGGCTAGCCATATGCAGAAAGCTGAAACTGGACCCCTTTCTTACACCTCGCACTAAAATTAACTCCAGATGGATTAAATATTTAAACATGAGCCCTAACACCTTAAAAACCCTAGAAGAAAACCTAGGCAACATCATTCAGGACATAGGCGCAGACAAGGACTTCATGACGAAAACACCGAAAGCATTGGCAACAAAAGCCAAAATAGACAAATAGGATCGATTTAAACTCCAGAGCTTCTGCACAGCAAAAGAAACTATCATTAGAGTGAACTGGCAACCAACAGAATGGGAAAAAATTTTTTGCAATCTACTCATCTGATGAAGGGTTAATATCCAGAATACTACAAAGAACTTAAACAAATTTACAAGAAAAAAAACAAACAACCCCATCAAAAAGTGGGCAATGGATATCAACAGACACTTTTCAAAAGAAGACATTTATGAGGCCAGCAAACATATGAAAAATGCTCATCATCACTGGTCATTAGAGAAATGCAAATCAAAACCACATTGAGATACCATCTCATTCATGCCAGTTAGAATGGCAATCAAAAAATCTGGAGACCGCAGATGCTGGAGAGGATGTGGAGAAACAGGAACACTCTTACACTGTTGGTGGGAGTGTAAATTAGTTTAAACATTGTGGAAGACAGTGCAGCAATTCCTCAAGGATTTAGAAATAGAAATACCATTTGACCCAGTAATCCCATTATTGGGTATATATCCAAAGGATTATAAATTGTTCTATTATAAAGACACAAGCACATGTATGTTCACTGTGGCACTGTTTACAATAGCAAAGACTTGGAACCAACCCAAATGTCCATCAATGAAAGCCTAGATAAAGAAAATATGGCACATATACACCATGGAATACTATGCAGCCATAAAAAAGGATGAGTTTATGTCCTTTGCAGGGACATGGATAAAGCTGGAACCCATCATTCTCAGCAAACTGACGCAAGAACAGAAAACCAAACACTGCATGTTCTCACTCATAAGTGGGAGTTGGACAATGAGAATACATGGACACAGGGAGGGGAACATCACACACTGGGGCCTATTGCGGGGTGGGAGAACTAGGGGAGGGATAGCAAGGGGTGAGGGGAATGGGGAGGGATAAAATTAGGAGAAATACCTAATGTAGATGATGGGGGGATGGATGCAGCAATCCATGTGTATACCTATGTAACAATCCTGCATTTGCACATGTACCCCAGAACTTAAAGTATAATAATAAAAAAAAAAAGTGGTCACTTCATTGTAAGGTACCAGGAATAATGTCACTAAAAATTTATGAAGAAACCTAAACCTACAGAAAACTCAAGTGCGCCTATGAAAATGAGGCCCTCTCTGAGCGATCTTAGTTTTCGTCATAAGTAAATCAAAAGCTTTTACTTTATCACTTTGTAGTCTAGAGGAAAAGATGGTAGGTAGAGGAACATGAATAAAAATTCAAGCATTGGCTCACCATAGAAAAACCTAAGTTAATCGGTTGTTGTCTTCTATTGTTGTTTTGTCTCTGGATTGTCTTCTTTTGATAGTCATTAAATAGCAAAGAAAATCTGCTTTTGCTACTAAAAATGTAATACACATATTGAATCTCAATAACATAAGCCTGGAGCACATTGTTTAATGGTAGAAGCTTTATGAATAGCGTACAAAAGTGTCAGACATAATGCAAATATTGTTTCCATGATCATTAAAGAGAAGATTCTGAAAGCACTTTAAAAAGAGCTTTAAAATTCATCTGAAATCAATCTTCTTTGATTAAAATTATCCTGAAAAGTGGAGTGTAGCCAAAGCTATTTTTTTCCTGTTCTACTTAGGAATGGTGCAGTGTCATGTTTTTAAGAGGACAATATTACTCAAATCAACAAAATATCTATCATTGAAAAGTCTACATCTTTTTGTGGTTACAGGTCCAGCTGCATCAAAAGCAAAAACATGTTGTTGTTTTTTTTAAATCAGATCTCCTAAAGACAAAATGTTCCCATGAATTCAAAATCAGTAATAGAATTCTTTTAATGACCAGCAATTCACCCAAAAACCTATATTTTCTTGAGCTAATTAGGATAATTGCCTAGTAAATCATCCAGCCCCCAAAGAGATGTTTTTTTTGCATAAATGGATTCCTATTCATATATAGAGGCTCATTAAATCCTGTGACCTAGAATTACAAGCAATGAAGGCAAAGCCAGCCCAGTAAAGTGAAGATCATAAAATGTGGCCTTTTTTCCTAGGTCCTGTCTCCTTCACTTTAAAGTGCCTGCAAAGACTCCATCAACTCCTTACTCTTGTGAGGTGGCTCAGATCAAGAATCTCCTGTGGAACTCTCCTCTTAAGATAACCTGAAGAAATAATGAATCTGTCTCCAAAGTTTCAGTCAGGTCTTGTATCTACATGACTTTATTTGTGCAAAGAAACACATGGGACATAGCCTTATTCCAATGGCCATGAAAAGTTCCATCTGCTACACAAAAAAAGAAAAATTATTTTAAAAGCTTCCCACTTGGTACTCTTAGAATGGCTCTTTGCATCAAATCAGTGCTTATAACAAATTCATGTATAGCCAAACTTTATGAGTTATCATTCATAGATATGTCACAGTCTCATATGTAACACGTATTCAAATTTGAATATCAAAACCCTGCCTACAAATGAATAGTAAAAGGCATAGGTTGATGTTTTTATAAGTAACTTTATTTTTCCAATTACATCATTTTAATTTTGCATGCCTTTGAGAAACAGTCAAGATTACTTACTTGTGTGATTCTTCAGATAAAGTGACTATAGTTACAAGCAGATAACTAATCTAACCTGAGCTTTACATGGAAAATTTCTCTTTCAGGTACTTGCCAAACTTTAAGCTACACAGAAGAAGAGGTAAACAAAAGTGACTTAAAAGCAGAGCAGAAATCCTCAATAAAATTTTAGCAAATTGAATCCATCAGTGTATAAAAATAGTCATATACCACAACTAAGTGGAATTTATTCTAGGTATGTAAGGACGGTTTAGTATTCAAAAATCCATCATTATTATCCATAATATTAATAAACTAAAGAAAAAAGTCATATATCAATTGTCTCAGAAAAAGTATTTGACAAAATTTAACACCATTCATTATAAAAACTTTCAATACACTAGAAATAGAGGGGAACTTCCTTAATTTCATAACAAAAAATTACACACACACACGAAGAAACAATATCTATGTAATACATAATGGTGAACGGCTAAATGCTTCACTCTAAGATCAGGAACAAGGCAAGGAAATCTGTTTTCAGCACTATTATTCAGCATATTACTAGAAGTTCTAGTCACTATAATAAGCACAAAAAAAATAATAAAAGTCATACAAATTGGAAAAGAAATAAAACAGTCTTTATTCACAGATTACATAATCTCAACAAAATTGTATAGAATCTACATAATGAAAATTAAAAAATGTTGGTGAAAGACAAAAGGACCTAAATACCATGTTTATGGATTAGAATATTTAGTAAAGATACAAATCCTCCCTAAATTGTTCTGTAAGTTTATCAAAATTCCTATCAAAACCTTAATAAGGTTTTTCATGTAAGTATGTACTTTTATTCTAAAATGTATACCAAAGGAAAAGACCTTAAATAGCCAAAACAATTTTGAAAAAAGAAAAAGAACGTTGGAAGAATTACTCCTCCTATTATTAAAGTTTACTATATAGCTACAGTAATATATAGCTAGAGAAATCAAGACAGTGTGGAATTGATAGCAGAATAGACACAGCTAAGTGGTGTAAAACAGAGAAAGCAGAACTATGGCCACATGAGTATGATCAGTTAATTTTGACAAAAGTACAAATAAATTATTAACTTTTTCAATAAATGCTATTAGAGCAATTGAACAACCACAGGCAAAAACATGAACCTTAAGTATCACATCTTATACAAAAATAAAACCTCAAAATGAATCACAGACTTAAATGTAAAACATAAAACTATAAAACTTCTAGAAAAAAATGCAGGAAATCGTCCTGATGCCTTAGGACTAGATAAAGAGTCTTTAGGTTTGGCACACAAAAAAGTTACATTTACAAAAAAAAAAATTGTAATATGTTATTTTTATTCCTGGTTGTAGATTTATAATCTTTTGGCTATAGCTAAAGGAAAGGGTCTCAGGTTCTGATGGAGGATCATAGGCCCTTATGTCCTGAAGGGGACTAGACCCTCTTATAATAATACTGGTATTAAACATTTAGAATTGATAGATATGGTTTGTCTCTGTACCCACCCAAATCTCATCTCAAATTGTAATCCCCACATGTCGAGGAGGGAGCTGGTAGGTGGTGATTGAATCATGAGGGCAGTATCCCCCATTCTGTTCTCATGATCCTGAGTGAAGTCTCGTGAGAGCTGGTGGTTTTAAAGTATGATATTTCCTCACTGTCTTTCCTGCCACCTTGTAAAAAATACCTGCTTCTCCTTTGCCTTCCACCATGATTGTAAGTTTCCTGAGGCCTCCCCAGCCATGAAGAACTGTAAGTCAATTAAAACTCTTTTGTTGATAAATTACCCAATCTCAGGTAGTATTTTTATATCAGGGTGAGAATTAACTAATACAAAGAATCTTCACCTTCAAAGCTACCTTAGTCTGGACATGACTGCCAAGAAGTCATCTGGAAATAGGCAGAAAGAATCAGTGAGAATTATAGAAGGAGATTTATGAATTTCTCCACTCTGAGCACCTAAATACGTACATATGAATCAAAGGACATATCTGATGTTATTGAATCCAGTAGTCCCCAACCTTGTGGTTCCCAGGAAGCCTTCTTAATTTTCAGCAATGCACTCTGTGTCAAAGCTTTGTTTACTGAAGCCAATAACTATGAATTATTGAGGGCTTACATTGTGCCTGGCATTATAATAAGCATTTTATATACAGAATCTCATCTGATATTTTTTAAAAACTATAAGACAGAGACTATCATTCACTATTTTATATATGAAGAAACTGAAGTCAGCTAAGGCTGAGTGATCTAAGATCACACAAAGCCAGTGGAATTGAGATTTGAACCCAACATCTATGATCTGCTCATTTAAATAAATACAATTTACCAATAATTAATGATTTCTGGGGCAAATAGGTATAAATGCCTATACATGCACAGAATATATACATAGTCTCTGGAGCTCTGATTTTTTATTAGTCCAATTTTGTCAAGGGAATGAGACAGAACAGAATGCATGGCTATTTCTATTTAGATGAAGCAAGGACTATATTTCACAGAGCATATGTCTTCACTATTCTAGATTATTTGCTCATTCTTTAAATAGAAAACCTTCAAGAAACCAGCAAACTGAGACACCAAGAAGATAGTAAATTTAAAGGCACTATTAATTGGAGATCATATAACATCATCATCTGTTTTGTGTGAAGTCTGCTCTGCAATGTGATTCAGGAGGAAGAAGATGCCAGTTATAGATTGCCTAGAATACTGAGTTAACCTCAAGAGAACTCTGTAAGGTGTTTCAGTTAATAGAGGATTTAGCAGTGACAGCCGAAAAGAAATTACAACACCAAATTTCAAGACATAAAACTGTTCAATTTATCTGGCAACATTTCTAAAAGTCACAGTAACTATTTTACTTAGGTATTATCGGGTGAAATTTGTGGCTTTCTTCGGGAGCTAGTCACCCATTTACAAAAGCTGATAATCATTTAGCTACTACTGGCCTATCAATCATAAAGCACTTCAATGCTAAACATGACATTTGAGTGAGCCAGCAGAACCTATGATTCAAGTCTGTGCTCTCTGGCCTCTAGGATTAGAGTGTTCTGAGGAGTATACTGTAATATCTTTAGTTTTTACAGCATCTTCTTCCAGAGAATTTTGAAGTACTTACAGACTTACTCTAATCCTCACAAATCATTCTACAAGACAAAGTAAGTAAGGGGCAAGAATTGTTCTCTTTATTTTTCCAGAGAAGCAAAGCTTCTGAAGAAAAGCTTAGCTCTCTGCAGCTGGCAAATATTCTCTAGTGAGCGGAGCAGCTAGCCAGAGCAATAACCAGAGTTCTAGTCATGTCTCTGGCCCATTCCTGCCTATAACTGGAGACTAGGTCCCCATTTTTCTCCATTTCTGCAGCTATAAAAAAAGGATTAGGGCTAGCAGTCAAACAGGGCAGGCCCCTAACATTTATGGGTCCTAGGACATAAATACAAATAGACACTTTCAGATGCTCTGTTTTTCCTACCCTACCTCACTGTCCCTCATATGAGGAGCCTCACATGGATACTTGTGGACACCCCACTGTGTATACCATCCTCCCAAATAGCTGCCCCTCAACCAACCCTGTGGCCTAGGGTTGAAAACTTATGGCTTCCTGGGATCTCACATGCTCAAAATGGAGTCAGGAGCAATGCAGACCCTGGATGTGGGTATCCCTTTTGCCACTCAGACTCCTTGTCCCTTGAGGAATGGCAAGGCAAGGGGAAGAATAGAATGGACCCCTCTGAGGGAAATGCAGGACCTTGGACAAGAATCCAGTTGCCCAGGTCTGCGGTGTCATGAAAACTGATGAGAGACTGCAGAGACGTGATTTGAGGAAGAGGGAAGAAACACAAAAGGTACTCTCGCCATCAGTTAAAGATCAAACAGAAAAGTAAAATATTCGTATTGATCCAGTATGGGGCAAATGAAAAACATGTTTTATCTCTATCTTTACAGGTTTTCTTATCTAGAAGATGCATGTTTGGAGCTCTGCAGGCACTCCTGATCACTTAGAAATACCAATGCCTTTATTTTCAAGATGGACAGTTTTCTGTCTTTTATCAAATAGAGGAGAAAAATCTGTTCTTCAAAAAAAAAGGAAAAATGAACAATATCCAAATACATTTCCCCGAGCTGCTTGCTGGCTATTGGAATTAGATAACATGACATGAGAAGAATTTCTGTCTAATCCTAAGAAGAGAGTCTGGTTGGCTCTCATCTTTACTTAGCTTCTTAGTCTCTTCCCCTGCGTTAAGAAGGAAGATCTATTCAATATCGAAAAAATATGATGGTTCATGTTGCTGTAGCTGAGACACAAGAGGCTGATTCAGTAAGTAAAGGTAACTAAGTAGTGTTTAGTAGTCAAAAGAAGTTGACAAAGAGAAGGTAGAGCTCTCAACCATCTTTGAAACAGGAGGAAAAAAGATTCCTAGGCATAATAAGAAATATATGGTGAGAAAACTCACTTCCTAACTCCAATGTCTATGGTGTCCATATTTCTACATCCCAAAATTTGGACAAACTGATACATGATCCAAAAACTGGTCTTATAATAGGGGAAAACTATTGAATTCAGTCATGTCCCAGGAAATTCAGTATGTTTAGTCTTAAAAATTACATAGCATCTCTTTCTAACAGAATAGTTTATGGCTCTACTTTTTATATCTTACTAGTTAACACTTTCCTTCCCCAAAAGAGTGGAACAGCAAAAAAGTAAAGCTTCACTGGATATACTCAATGTGTAACCATTCCTCCATGGACACAGTTGCTAAATTCTTGAAGTTTCAGCTTGGGAAATAGTAAATTTGGTGATGGAAGGGAAGAAAAAAGAAGGGAAATAACTCAGACTTTTTTTACTTAGCTAACAAGCCAGGAACAGAAGGATTCACCTGGGTACCCATGGACTTGGAAAGACTTGTACTCTTCCAAAATTTCTTTCATAAACTGGAAGTGGGTGAATATAGAGAGGCTGCCTGCTCCTTAGAGAACCCTAAAGAGCCATATTTTGATAGTCATATTACTAAGATGAAACAAGGATAATAATAGTTTATATTTACTAAACACTTAGTATGTGAGAAGCTGTGTGCAAGGTACTTTGTATCCCCAGCAACTCTGTGAGGGAAGTAATAACATTTCCCTATTATATAAGAGAAAGATTAGACTAAGAAATGAGTCCTTTAACAAGATCACAAAGCTGTCAGTCATAGAGTCCGGATTAAACTTCAGGTATGACTTTCCAAAGCCCTCTGCTTTCCACTGTGACCACATTTCTTTAACCATGAAATCAGTGGTCAAAGTTTTGGCTGCTACTTTGAGCTGAAGAACTCCTGGAGTCATTAAATTAGTATTTGTGCATTTCCTCTGCTATCTTTTTCTCTATGACACCTTACTCTGTAGAATAAGTCAAAAAGATCTCTGCATATGTGATTATCAAATCACCTACAAACTCAAGCTGGCAATCATTGTGAGGCAAAACAAATAATATTTGTGCTTATGGATTTCAGAAGAATTTGGGTATACCCATGCCTGTGGCTCTGTGACTTGGTATCTGAGGTGCTGTGATTGTTTACCAGCTCTGATGTCACTTACCTGCCATGGGTGTTGTGGTGTGTGATTTGAAAGGACAGCCAACAAGAGATATTCCCATTTGTATAGGCACACGCCCATCACAGTTCAAGACTATTTCTCTTCTGTTCCCCTGGCACACGGACTGGCTGTGTAATTTGTTTTGCCCAATAGAGTATGACAGAAGTGATTCACACCATTTTGGTTTAGGACCCAGACTTTAAGAGACCAGGCAGTTTCTCTTTTCATTCTTGTTGGAAGTCCAGAGCTACTATGTAAAGAAGTTCTGCTACTCAACTGGACACATGACGTGTGGGAAGAAATGCCACCCAACAGCCAGTATCAACCACCAAATATGTGAGTAACGCCTTCTCGCCTCATTATCAAACCACAGGAGAGTGCAGCCATGCAAGGATCCTAGCTGATACCATATGGAACAGAAAAATGAATCAGCAGAGCCCAGCCCACTCACAGAATTGTAAGAAAGAATAGTTATTGTTTTAAGCTACTAAGTTGTGGAGGAGCTTATTATGTAGTAACAGGTAACTGATATAGGTGGGCTCACCATGGTTGTTGTCCCAGAACCAGCAACAAAGCAAACATTTACCTATCTTCCAGTGACTAGCAAACAGTGACACATCCTGTGCACTGCAGGCCAACTGAAAGTAGGTGGGAAGAAGAAGACCATCCTGACACCAGTTTTCTCTAGATCCTTAGTCATCATCGAATAAGACTGGCTCATCTAGCATGTTAAACAGAGTTGCTACAGGCCCTCTGAATCAATTAATCATCTCACTTCCTTCTGTGAACATTTTCTTCAATCTGTTGAACCAAGAAAGAAAAAATATATATTATTTTAAAGCTATGAACCATAAATTTATGTGCTTGAAATTTCACTTCATAGAGCCCAACTACTAAGCTACCCTTGACATCCCTAAGACTCTTCAAACTGTCTCCAGACAGCAGTTCTACATCTCAGCAAGAAGTGCAAATAAATTCTGCTGTCTTTAGGCATCGTCTCTTAAGAGGCAGAATCTCACTACCTGCATGAGAAGGAGGAAATGTTTCTTTCAAGTTCTCAGGATGCACCACAAGTGATACAATATTCTCAACTATGTGTTCTGTTCACAGGAAATATTTTCCCTTCAACCTACTTGGGACCAGACATATATAGTAGAGACTTCAGAAGCTATATGATGTTGAAACTAGTGAAAACCTTGTTCCAGTTTTGTTTAATAAATGCATAAAGTTTTTTAAAATCCTCATTTTAAAGAAAAGCAATCTCTACAGAATAAATGAGACACAGAAAATCAGAAAATAATGAAACTCATTCTATAGCGAGTAAATTAACCAATTTAATTTGGGAAAAGGCAGGGTAAGGGAAGACTTTATTATAGGGGAATTACATCTGAATTTAGTAATCAGGAAGAAAGAACATCTGCCTGTGTCTTCATGATGGTGGATTGCTTTGGAAGTGATAGTAAAAAAAGAGGGGGCTGTGAGTAGGAAGAGGACTTCTGTTCAAGGTCAGAAAGCAATGACCTTCAAACATAGGATGAGAAGGTCAATGGACAAAGAAAAAGAAAACTGCCAGAGTCTTCGAGACCTAATAAAAAGAGGAAATTAGAATGGAAAAAGCCCATGCTGTGGGTCTGAGAACAAGTATTCCTGGGACTAGTTCTTAAGAATAGTTAAGAGTTACTTAAACAGAGATAACACCTACATGAAAGATTTTACATTGTTTTGTTATTTTTTACTGCTAAAATTTTGAGGCTTATTGAAATTAGTTGTTTTAACATGGGCACAGGAAGAGAAAAATCACACACTGGGGCCTGTTGGGGGTGTGGGGCAAGGGGAGGGAGAGCATTAGGACAAATACGTAATGCATGTGTGGCTTAAAACCTAGATGACAGGTTGATAGGTGCAGCAAACCACCATAGCACATGTATACCTGCATGTAACAAACCTGCACATTCTGCACATGTATTCCAGAACTTAAAGTAAAAATTGAAAGGAAAAAAAGAAAAGAAATACAAGGCATGTAAGCACAGTTATGATTTGTAAAGAACTAGGAAATAAAGTTTAGAAATTAGGAGGTACCTAAAAAAAAAATCAGTTGTTTTCATAAAGATCTCCCTTTACTTATTTAAAAAAAAAAAAGAAAAGAAAATTCTCTTTTCCATGCTGAGCAACACCATATTATGTCACAGGGTTTGAGCCATTTAACTGTGACTCTACTTCACCAGTATATTGAAAGCACATCAGAAGCTGGCTGCTAAAAAGGGAAATTTATCTCCCAGATCATGGGAAAGAGTGATAACCGTGCACACCCTCTTTGCATTTGACCTTCAAGGCATCCCTTGGCTGCCACAGCTCTAACAAATTTCCTTGGTCAGAAAAGAGCAGCTTCTTCTCCTCCCCTGCTTCTTCCTGGTTCTTAACATCTATCCTGCCTCGATACTTCAGTGCACTTTTGAGGCTCAGTTTCCATACACTCCAGGCAAACTTTGACTTAATTAACTGTGTTGTGTCACAGACTGGAAAAATACCCACAGTTAATCATTTTCTGGAGAAGGCACGTATTCCCTTTGGAACCTCATTTTCATTTTTAAAAAGCCAACATTCCAGTGAATGTATCAGTTCCTTATTTAGAAAAATATTGTCTGTTCTTTGTAGGCCAGATTCTCTAACTCATTCAAACTAGAATATCTAACATTTATGGAATACTTACTCTGTGCCAGCCACTATGCAAAATGTCTCTCGATGATCTTCTGAGGGAGATACGACTCTCTTCCTCAGGTCTCAGATGAAGAAGCTGAGATGATCCCTGGCTGTGCCCTAGGGAGTGGCAGAGCTAGACCTTGACCTTTTATTCCCTGACTCTAGGGACTATTGCCTCCTGGGAGTGCAGAAATAGAAGTTACAGTTTACCAGACAAAGTCTCCTCAGTCAGCTGTCAGAATGATTTCTGCAAAATATTCTCTCAAAAATGGGTTTGAATTTCTTATTGATAACTTGATATTATGTACCACTGTAGTCCAATCAATCAAACATTTGGTTTTTAAGAACTATACTGGTGATTTATAGCAACAGTACAAATCTGAACCCAGTTATTGATTGAGTACAATATGATTAAATATTTCTCAATTCATTTTTAGTAAGATATCTAAATTTATGCTATATCTTTTTCTCTTCATTTTATATACTAAAATGAACTCTGCCAATCAGTAGACTGTGTACCACCCATTAAGTTTTAATATAGAGGCAAAACAACTTAAATGGCCGTCAAGAGAACTACCCCAACCTCCCTTTCATTGAAAATGGTATTTTTTTCTGGATATCTTTATTTATCCTTCTAGTTTGTTCTCCACACTTCTCAACCCTGGTGTCTGTCCCAGGAGAGTGTCACATTTGGCAAACATCAATATAACCTCTTGCCATTGGCTCTGGAGGAGCGGTGTCAGTGATCATAGATGGGAAGAGAGTGAGGGTGCTGATTCTTCCTCAGGCTCACCATGCTGGGCTGTGGGTGGCCACATTGCCCCAGCGAGGGCCCTGGCACCGGTTCTAACCTCTCCTTCCATTTGTCCCTTCAGGCCTCCCATTGTTAGTTAAGACCCTGTATCAGCACAGGGTTACATGCCATCCTTTGTTGTTTTACTTAAGCCGTGCCCATACCCTTGTAAATAGTCTTTTTATCAAACTCTGTTCAAATTACTCAGTCTTAATGTGCCTTCTGTTTCCTGTTGAAATACTGACTGATACAATATTGAAAATGTTGGCAAGAACCTACAAGCCTCACCAAAACATGATTATTCTATAAAACCCCTACTTAAGATACAATCTCAAAAATTACAAAAGGCAGCTGTTTTCTGAAGACCTGGCTTTCATTTATGGTGGGTTAATTACTCATTGTCTCTGAATCAGGTGAAAAAAGGTCTATTTTTCTCTCCGTGAGTAAAAATATTACCAATATGATGTAGCAAAACAGAAAGGATCTCTATACCTTGATAATTATTGAAGTTAAGATGCCCTGACCTGTGATGCTGTTTAAGAGTCGAGAACATTTGGAAGTACCAAGGATCCTCCTTGCTCTTTCTGACCCCTTTGCCTTCCTGACTCAGTGTAACATAGAGGATCATCTCTCTCCAGAAATCTGAGATTCAGTCACTGTTCTGCCACTAGTAATTCTGACTTTGGCTATTTTATCTAATCTCCCTAAGGCTTATTTCTATTATAGGCTGAGTGTTTGTATCCTCCCAAAATTCATGTGTTGAAGTTCTAACCCCCAATATGGTGGTATTTGGAGATGAGATTACTGGGAGGAAATCAGGATTCTGTGCGATCATGATGGTAGGGCCCCATGACAGGATTAGTGACCTTAAAAAAGAGATACTAGAGAGCTTGCTCCCCGTCCTTCATATAAAGATACAGTGAGAAGGTATCTGTCTGCAAGCCAGGAAAAGAGCCTTCACCAGAAACAACTCTCTATCAGAACTTGAAATTTCCAGCCTCAAGAACTGTAAGAAAATAAATTTCTGTTGTTTAAACCACATAATCTGTTTTTTTGTTGTTGTTGTTGTTGTTGTTGTTGTTGTTAAGGCAGCCTGAGATGACTGAGACAGTTCCTGTCCCTTTAAACTAGAGATGATCATCCTAGACTACCCATGTTGGAATTCTCCTCTCACATTTACTAGTTGCAGAGTCTTGATTAGTTTGGTTAACTGAAACTCGGTTTCCTTTCTTACAATTATTAGAATAGTAATAGTAATACTTTTAGGTTTGTTGGGAGGATTCAATAAAAACAATCTAAGAAAAGTACTTATCACAGTGTCTGGCACTTACTCAATCTCCATATTAATCATCATTATCACTGCTATGGAAACACAGAATGAATAACTACCAGAAATAGGGCAGAAGTAGCAAAGGCTTCTTAGAAAAAGTGAAGAAGAAAGGAAACAGGAGAATATCCTATAGTCAACCTTTATTACACTCCCCAAATATCTAAACCAGTTAGCTATATAACAAGAAGTGCTACCTGCTCTGATTGATGTATTAACATTTTAAAAAATAATCAAACTATAAATGCCTGAATTGACCAATGTAGAAGTTACATTATGAGCAACTGAAGAGTAACTGTGGAAGGTGAGCTGACTAGCAAGGAAGGAATTGAATAGGCACCTTATGATTTCACTGATTGCCCCTTTGACATGGGACAGGAGGCAGAGATAATGTGGGGAGCCACAGAGAGGATGAACTTAATCTTAAACCTCTGTATGACAGGGTAAACACCCTTACTAAATTCTGTGGATGTGAATTCCAAAATTTACCAGATTATACATTTTTTCAAGTCAAAAATCACACTTGATTTTACATTTGGCCCACACTAACTAGCAGCATCTCAGAGCAATGAGCACGTAGTAGATTTCTACACATATGCTGAATAGATCATTGTTGAGTAGACTGTGCCTCACACTGCCAGTTCATTGAAGAAGATTTCCTGGAAAATAAGAATCCGAGGAAACACCTGAATGACAAGAACAAGATGGTGAGTGGGTTCAGGCAAAGCAGTTTGTTACAAGGCAGGAAAAAAAAAGCCAAGAAAGGGTCAGGTTTATAACTAATTTCTCAAAGATTTTGGAACCCTGGTTTTCAAGTGTTGTTTTTAACAAAAAAAAAATTGTGAAGTTCAGAAGAAGAAAGGAAGGAATTGAATAGGCAAGAGAATGAGGAGAAAGAAACAAAAGAGGAGGGGAGGAGGAGGAGAAAAAGGAGAAAGGAAGGAGGGAGAAAGGAAGAGAAGAGGAAGAAGAATAGTGACCTAAAACCTGTGAAAGAAGCCCAGAGACAGACTGAAGTGAATACTCCACAAAGCTCAGGAGATCTCACTTCTCCTTCTGTAAGAAATGTGGAATATTAAAACCAGTTGTAGGACAAGGTGACTCCACAAACCAAGCCTGCTTAATATGAATAAGGAAGATCAAAAATTGCTCAATTATAGACCCTCATCCCACGTTTCTCTAGATTTGACAAAGTTCATTCAATCAATATCCATGGAGTTTTAGGGAAGCTCACCACTTTGCTAAGCCCAATTGCTGCAGAGTAATGGGAAATCACAAAAGGAACTACAATAGCTATCTAGTCTCAATAACTTTCCATGTTGAACAATAGAAAACACAGAAAAAGGACTATATAAAAAAAGAATATCACATGTGGGAGAGATTGACTCAAACGCCAAAAATTTTAAATCATTTTTAATTAAAAGTGATAAGAGAAGAAGAAAATGAGTAAAAGAAGATTTCTAATAGAAGATGAGTCTGAGAAATACCCTGAAAGAAATGGAGGATCTGGCTTGGCTGGAGTAGGTAAGAGCATTTCAAATTAGGCTTTAGGAATGATCTTAGGAAAATTTGGACAAAAATAGGCAAGATCTATTTATTACTTAGAAATTGTGTTCTATGCTTATACACTGTTGACTGGAGTGTAAATTAGTTCAATCAATGTGGAAGACAGTGTGGAGATTTCTCAAAGACCTAAAGACAGAAATACCATTTGACCCGGCAATCGCATAACTAGATATAGACCCAGAGGAATATCAATTGTTCTATTATAAAGATACATGCATATAATTGTTCTATTATACAGTTCATTGCAGCATTATTCACAATAGCAAAGACATGGAATCAACCTAAATGCTCCCCAATGACAGACTGGATAAAGAATATGGGGTATATCATGGAATATGATGCATCCATAGAAAAGATTGCGATTATCTTTCACAGGGACATGGATGGAGCTGGAGACCTTTATCCTTAGGAAACTAACATAGAAACAGAAAACCAAATACCACACAATGTCACTTGTAAATGGAAACTAAATGATGAGAACACATGGACACATAGAAGGGAACAACACACACTGGGGCCTAGCAGAAGGTGGCATGTGGGAGGAGAGAGAGGATCAGGAGAAATAACTAATAGGTACTAGGCTTGATACCTGGGTGGTGAAATAATCTGCACAAGCCCCCATGACACAAGTTTACTTATGTAACAAACCAGCATATCCTGCACATGTACCCTTGAACTTAAAATGAAAGATATTTTTTAAAAAGAGAAATTGTGTTTCAAACCCCCAAAAAGAGTATGTTGAGTATATTCAGGGTTAATTTTTCTCCAGTATAAAAGAAGTCCAAGGGTTGCTGAGCCAGGTCTGTTGTGGTACTCCTTGATGTCATTAGAGATTCAGGTTCTTTCTAGTTTTCTATTTCACCATACTTTGGGCATGACCCTCATGTTCTCAAGATAACTGCTGAAGCTCCACCCATCCTACACATGTTTCAGACAAAAGGAAAAAAGAAAAGCTAGGACAAATAGGCACATACTTCCCCTTTGAAGAAACCCCCCAACAACTTCCATTTATATCTCATTGGCAGGAATTCTGTCACACAGTTACCTACAACCTGCAAGGGAGGCTTAAGAATTTAGCTGTTTAGCTTG
This sequence comes from Aotus nancymaae, assembly GCF_030222135.1. Taxonomy (NCBI): domain Eukaryota; kingdom Metazoa; phylum Chordata; class Mammalia; order Primates; family Aotidae; genus Aotus; species Aotus nancymaae. The sequence goes on along the minus strand of NW_026988425.1, from coordinate 51,777,394 downwards.
GCATGTTGCTATAGCCAATAGAATCAAATATTTTAAAGTAAGGGATAATTCTAGAGTTCAGCAAGAAATAATAGGAAAAAGTTTTCACACGAAAATGAAGGGTACATGTAAGAAACTAACCCTGTAATTTGTGACCTATGTCAAAGACAGAAGAGGGAGTTCAAGCCAAAGTGAAAGTTGTTGCTCTTGCAAAACAGGCTGGTTTTCAAAAGATGCGTTAAAAGATTGTCATGGAGCTCTTGAAAACCTGCTTGCAGAGGAATTAAGAGCAGAATTTGTTCCACATGCAATGTCAATCAATGTGGAAATGTGCTCAGAACCAACCAAGCACACAATAGCACTTGGCACTCAGTATGACAGACGACTCTTTTAGGACCATGAACTTACAAATTTATCTTTTCCCCTCGCTGATATTTGGTGCATTTTCAAACTGTCTTTATGTGATTTTGATTTCCCATCAGTTGACTTTTAAATATAAATCAAGAAGCTTCCACATTAATTTTTGCCATTTTAGAAAAAGTAGGGTTTTTTAAGAATATAAATGCTCAAGCATACCTGTGAGATATTGTGGGTTCAGTGCCAGACTACCACAATAGCATGCATAGCACAGTAAAGTGGGTCACATGCATTTGCTGGTTTACCTGCACATATAAAAGTTATCTTTACACTTTACTGTAGTCTGCTGAATATGCAATAGCATTGTGTCTTTAAAAAGTACATACCTTAATTAAAAATATTTTATTGTTAAAAATGCTAAAGATCATCAGAGCCTTCAGCAAATTATAATCTTTTTGCTGGTGGAGGGTCTTGCTTCAATTTTGATGGTTGCTGACTGATCTAGGTGCTTGTTGCTCAAGTCTAGGGTGACTGTGGCAATTTCTTAAAATAAGACAACAATGAAGTTTGCCACATTGACTTGTCCATGAAAGATGTCTCTGTAGCATGTGATGCTGTTTGACAGCATTTTACTCATTAGAACTTCTTTCAAAATTTGTCAATCTTCTCAAACCCTGCTGCTGCTTTACAACTAAATTTATGCAAGATTCTAAATCTTTGTTGTCATCTCAACAACATTCACAGCATCTTCACCAGAAGTAGATTCCATCTCAAGAAACTACTTTCTTTGCCTCATCCATTAGATGCAACTTCTCACTGGTTCGAGTTTTATCATGAGATTATGGGAATTCAGTCACATCTTCAGGCTCCACTTCTAATTCTAGGTCTCTTGCTGTTTCCACCACATCTGCAGTTACTCCCTCCACTGAAGTGTTGAACCTATCTGTGAGAGTTGGAGTCAATTTCTTTCAAACTCCTGGTAATGTTGATATTTTGACCTCCTCTCATGAATCATGAATGCCATTAATGGCATTTAGACTGGTGAACCCTATCTAGAAGGTTTTTAATGTGCTCTGCCCAGATTGATCAGAGGAATCACATCTATGGCAGGCATAGCCATGTGAAATGTATTTCTTAATAATAAGACTTGAAAGTCAAAATGACTTCTTGATCCATCGGCTGCAGAGTGGATGTCGTGTTAGCAGGCATGAAAAAGAAAATGTATCTCTTTGTGCATCTCCATCACAGCTCTCGGGTGACTAGATGCATGGTCAATAAGCAGCAATATTTTGAAAGATATCTTTTTTCTAAGCAGTAGGCCTCAACAATAGGCTTAAAATATTCAGGAAACCACTCTGTAAATAGCTATGCTATCATCCAGAATTTCTTATTCCATTTCTAGAGCACAGGCAGAGTATATTTCACATAATTCTTAAGGACCTTAGGTTTTTCTGAATTGTAAATGAGCATTGGCTTCACCTTAAAGTCACTAGCTCCATTAGCCCCTAGGAGCGTCTGTGGTCCTTTGAAGCTTTGAGGCCAGGTATTGACTTTTCTCTATGAAAGTCCTAGATGGTAACTTCTTCCAATAGGAGGCTGTTTCATCTACATTGAAAATCTGTTGTTTAGTGTATTCACCTTCATCAATTATCTTAGCCAGATCTTTTGGATAACTTGCTGCAGCTTCTCCAATAGCACTTGCTATTTCATCTTGCAAGTAGATTATAAAAATGGCTTCTTACCTTGAAACTTATGAACCAATTTCTGCTACATTCAAACCTTTCTTCTTCAGCTTCCTCAATTCTCTCAGCCTTTAGAGAATTAGTGAATTAGGGCCTTGCTCTGAATCAGGCTTTGGCTTAAGAGAATATTGAGGCTGACTTGATTTTCTATCCAGACTACTAAAATTTTCCCCATGTCAACAATAAAGCTGTTTTGCTTGCTTATCATTGTTGTGTTCACTAGTGTAGCACATTTAATTTCCTTCAAGAAATTCTTCTTTGCATTCACAACTTGGCTGCTTTGTGCAAGAGGCCTAGCTTTCTGTCCATTTCAGCTTTCAAAATGCCTTCTTTACTACACTTAATCATTTCTAGCTTTTGACTTAAAATGAGAGGCATGCCACTCTTCTTTTCACTTGGACACTGAGAGGTCATTATAGGATCATTAATAGGTCTGTTTCAATATTGTTGTGATTCAGGAAATAGCGATGTCCAAGGAGAAGAAGAGAAACATGGGAATGACTGGTCAGTGGACTAGTCACAACACACACATTTATCAATTAAGTTCACCAACTTATATGGTGCAGTTCATGGTGTCCCAAAATAATTATGACATTAACATCAAAGATTACTGATCACAGATCACCATAATATATATAATAATGAAAAAGTCTAAAACATTTTGAGAATTACCAAAATGTGACACACAGACATGAAGTGAGCCCATGCTGTTGGAAATATGGTGCCAATAGACTTGCCTGACGCAGGGTTGCCACAAACCTTCAATTTGTAAAAAATATACTACCTGAAAAGCACAATAAAGTGAATGCAATGAAATGAGACATGTTTATAATTTCTTATAAACATTGTCAATATTAATTTAAGACCTAAGCATGTACTTTGAATCTATAAAATCCAAGAGGCATTCTACCAGGAAAAGGCTAGCCAAAGCCATGTTCTGCAGAGTAATCCTGCACTGCACAACGTGCATACTGAAAGCCCAGCAAGATGAAGGGTAGAAGAATGGTTACCAGAGGCTGGGAAGGGTAGCGGGGGGCATGGGGGAAGTGGGGATGGTTAATGGGTACATAAAAATAGAATGAATAAATAAGGCCTAGTATTTGCTAGCACAACAGGGTAACTATAATCAATAATAATTTAACTGTACATTTTAAAAATAATGAAAATAGTATAATTGGATTGTTTGTAACACAAAAGATGAATGCATATGGGAAGGGACACCCCATTTCCATAATGTGATTATTATGTACTGCATGCCTGTATCAAAACATATCATATACCCCATAAATACATACACCTATTATATACGCACAAAAACAAAAATAAATAAATAAATTATTTTTAACAAAAAAGATATAATCACATATGGCAACAGGGCCCTCGCATAGCTCAAAGCCAGTGAGGTCACCACTTGCCCCATAGTCTATGTGAATTGCACCCCTGGAGTACAACTCCATAGACCATCCATGCAGTGGCCCTGGTAACAAGTGTATGAGGAAGAGGATGCACTTCTATAATTACAGTGCAGCAATTATAGAAAATAATTTTAATACTTTATTCTCACCAATATTTTGCAATTTTAAAAATTTTACATGTAAACAAGTCTGGCTCAATATGTTTAACAGCAGAGGAAACATTTTCAGGACTGTTTAGTGACTTATGCAGGGTCACAGAAACCATGGCCAGTTGAGTACACCTGGACCTAAATAAGCAGGGTTGAGTCTCTCTTGAAGTTATTCAGATCATGCCATTGTCAACTTACATTTACCATTATGCATGGCGAATGCTGAAAGAATACACATCTCTTTCTCTTCCTTTGCATACACAAATAATAGAGGAGCCTTGATGCTATAAAATGTTAATTCACTTAATTATATGGTTTAATAATTTTTTAAAAATCTTCAGCCCCCTCATATCCAAAATTCACCCCTCACAAACAAAACAAAACAAAATTCTTAGTTTCAGTTTATGCTAAGGGCACTAGACTTGGAGTCAAGAGGTATAGGGTGTATTTCTAACTCTGTAACTAATAAGTGTCCTAATCTCTAGGGACCTCAATTTCTCCCTGTGTAAAAAAAATGAAAGATTTAGAGCCTCCATGGCTTTTCAGCTGTACAGTCCAGGATTCAGTGCTGGCCTGCTTAAAAACCCATTTAGTCTACTGAAAGGAGTTGGCTATTCCAAAAGTAAAACTCTCTGACAGTAAAGAATAACGCCAGACAACAATGCCAGCCCGTGTGACAAGATGGCACTATAAATAGTCAGCCCAGAATATCTGTTCATAAGACTAGTGGCCAGTAGCTCATCAGCTGCCTGGAGCTGCTATAGATTCAGAAGAAACTTCTTTGTTTGGCTCTCTCCCCTAGTTCTAAAATTCCAGTAGCTAATTTGAGATTTAGCACTAATAGATCAATGTTGTATGTGGCTTAACACACTGACAAGCTTGTGGAAATAGGTTTATTGCTTATACATGCTTGGTTCATGACTTCCAGAAGAAGATTTGGGAGACCATCCTGCTCTGTCTCCTCAGCTAACCATCCTCATAATAACCTGGGATTGTCTTTTAAAATAGGACAATAAACTGTAGCCATGCCAAACTACATAGAAGAACTCTGAAAAAGACGTGGTAAGGGAAGAAAAGATCACTAAACAATGCAAAGATACATTTTCAAATTTTACTTTTCCTAAAGTACAAGGCACCTGTTAGTTTATTCTAATAGAAAGATTATATTTAGGGAGAAAGATGCTTATACCCTCCCCACTACGAGCAACAGACATACACACATGCACTTGTTTCTCTCGAATTCTTCCTGTGTCCCTCCAGTTTCCAATTCTTTCTTAAAACCACCTATTCATTTTCTCTACTTGCATTGCATTTACCTTCTCCCACCTAAGTTTCTACACTTATTCCCACATTCTTTCTTTAAAAACTTCCTAAAATCTTATCTCCAAGAAATGCTCCCAGTTTTTCAAATTGTAGCCAAGAATTTTTTTTAATTATAAACTTGGAAATGGTTTTACTAAATGCTTTCTGAATTTTTTTATTTTAACATTGACAATTCACAGAAAACTTAATCATTTGAACATGTAATCAAATAGCATTTGATTACAATAGCATTTACATAATAATCATGGGTAAACCTGTCTTTAAAAAATAGTCATTGAGCATTGTAATTCTTTCCACCCCAATGCCAGCCCATATCTGTTCTATGGGGTGTGGCTAATTTTTTTCCCTGCCCCTGGATGAAATGTTAAAGAGCCCAAAAGACTTTTTCTGTTTGTTTCTGAATAATTAAAAATTCTATAGTCATTTCTACTTGCAAGAACTGTCTCATTTCACTAATTTAAAATGTTCAGGTTCTTGTAATAGTTAAAACTCCACAAGTGATTTTAAGTTGAATCTTTCTCCCTCCTCCATATTGGGCTTCCTTTGGAAATTTACAGTGGAAAAAAAAAGAAAGCAGACATCTTGTTTCTCTGTCAGCTTCTCTCTGCCTTACACCCAAATCCCCAAGGTTGCGTGGAGAGAGAAACAAAGAAAAAAACAGGAAAAGACCTACTTGATTAGCTCAGTGTTGGTGCTCTTGGTGGTGTGATGAATGACCAAAGCTGACTTTTTTCCTGAGCACACAATTGTGAATTCTTCAGAGGTCCCTGATATATCTTCTTTAGCTGACCAATTGCTACTCCTCCTCAGCTCCTGCCTCTGCAACAAACCCCACATTTCCACACTTTTAGGGACCCCTTGCCTTTGCAAAATTCATTCCAGAGGCTCCAGCTTGATTCCCTTTCATATCAGGCCCATGGGAAAGTCCCCCCTTCTTGGAAATTGTGAAAGTGTACAGCCTTAGCTCTTTCCCCACCTTCATACATGGCTTCAGCCAATCTCATTTCAAGTTTATCTTTCATAGTACACAGACAGTAAACTAGTGTGTCCCTCCAAATCCAGGAGCACATCAAGATTTCTGGTGGGTCACCATGTAGCCCTTTTCACTAGGTTGAAGTGATAGTGAAGCACTTAACACTTTTCTGGTGTTGAGAGGGAGGGCAGACTCCTAGCACACAGAAATTCTCTCTTTAAATATCAATCTTCCTTATGCTCAAAGTGCATATTGATCTAAAGGACATAAAATCAGCCCTTCTCTACCACATTTGAAAATCCCGCACAGGTGACCTGACAGTATGTGCTGGATGGGAAAGTACTCGCCCTCTGCTGCCTTCTCAGACAAATTGGGCACTGTCACATAGAAAAAAATGCTTTTTAATATTCTTTACTTGCATCTATAAATATTATTCTACACATCAAAACATTTCTATAAATATATCATTAATCACATATTGCCTTCCCATAAATATAAAAAACTAAATTTTCTAAATTTCAAGATAGCTGACTAGAGAGGTCACATGTCAGTTCTCCTCAGAAAGAAGAATTGAACGTAGAGATGAATAATCATGACTCACATAGAATATTAAGGACTGAGTGCTGGAACTATTGGTGAAGTCACAGGAAGAAGCTAGGATACAGAAAAAGAGAGAAGCAAAAGGCTGGCAGAGATCAAACCCTCTTGAGGGACTTGATAGTTCAGCAAAAGGGTAGGTGTTCTTGGCTCCCTTCACCCTTGCAGCAGACTGCTGGTTTCCAAACTTCAGAGGGCTCCTCTGCTTTTATGAGCCCAAGCACTAGTATGGGTGGTGATCTAGGGACTTCTTGAGGACATTATACCAGACTACCAGCTTGTACATGGTCACTTACCCTGTTCCTGGACCCAAGCTGTGGTGGCAGATGCCATATTTGTTGCACACTCATTGTGAGACATTTTTCTGCCCAGCAAACTTCAGCCCTTGTATTTCCATATTACCAGATCTCCCACAGACATTCCCCAGCACCAGCTGGGATTGTGGCAGCCACATAGGCCTGGCTGGACCTAGAGGAGCTGTAGAATGCCCGTGGCACAGGTCTCAGGGAGTGCTTCTCCTAAGGGAAAAGAGAGTGCAGCCCACCAAGAGAGCACATGCTTTCCTGTGCTTGAGAGCTTCCCGCTTGTGCGCTGAAGGTGACTGTACCTCTTCCAGTAGAGACAAAGATGCCATGTTCAGCTCTGTGTGAGAGGAATGTGGTTCCACCCCAGTGGCCATCTGGCCCCAGTGCCTCAGCATGGCTGTGGGGAGGGATACTTCTTTTCTCTCCCCTCTTGCCAACTACTGCAGAAGCAGCCATGGATGCACCCATCAGAGATTGGCATAGGCATGCTGGGGTCATTCTAGGACTATTAGGGGTGGCTGCATATCACTGGCAGTGTGCTCACCACACCCAGCCTTGCACAAAAGTCAGGGCCCCTCCCACTCTCTACATAGAGCAGGAGCATTCCTACAGCAGAGAAAAGGAGAGTCTCAAAGTTGTAAGTTTTGGGGCTGAGAAAAGAGGTTCCACACAATAACCATTTTGGTGGAGAGTCACAGAGCAGTCACCTTTCATGGCTCTCAGATTCACCACAGTTTAGAGATAGATAGTGAGGTCTGTCTGATCTGAGTGTCTGGAATGCCAGGACAGCAACATGACAGGAAAGTGGGTTGCATTCCTAGCTGGCCAGGCCACGGAGCTGGGGTAGTTCTCCCCACTGCAGAAACCTCAGCACACTTCACCAGAAGCTCTGTCAACCACCCCAGTCAGGTCTGGTGCTTGTGTTTACAATGGGGATATCTGAGGTCAAAGTCCAGCTTGACAGTCCAGCTCTCCACCCAGCATTGTGGGTGGTCCACAGAATAGCCCATTGGCTGAAGCAAAAGAGAGCTTCTCAATAAACAAAGATCAAGCATATACCCATCTGCTTCGGCAGATAGTCAGGTGTTACCTGAAAATGCCACCTAATGGCCTGGAGATTGAACTGCACAAAGTAATACAAAACCTCCTGACAAAAGTGCACAACACTGAGGAATGAGTTAAGATTCCTGAGACTTCCTCTAACCTGATACCCAAGGAGGCAGTGAGCCTGCTCACACACCCAGTATGTAGCTACAACCAGCATTTGAGAAAAAAAAAATCTATCTATAACCATAGAACTCACACAGAATCCTTGCCACTGAAAGTATCCAGAACCAAAGTAAAATAACCATACACAGCACACAGCATAGTCACATCCTCAAGGGGAAAAAAAATCCTGTACAAATGAAAGTAAATTCAAAAACAAAAAGAGAGAAGAAGAGATAGTTTATCCAGATAAGAAGGAATCAGAGGGAAAATTCTGGTAATATGCAAAAACAGAGCATTAAAACACCCCAGTGAATCATATTAACTAGTAATGGATTCTAATCAAAAGGAAATCTTTGAAATACCAGATAAAGAATTCAAAATCTTGGTTTTAAAAAAGCTCAATGAAATACAAAAGAAAGTTGAAAACCAACACAAAGAAATTGGAAAAATAATTCAAGACATGAATGAAAAAATTACTGAAGAGATAGACATTAAAAAACAAACACACATACTGAACACCTAGAAATGAAAAATTCACTGGAAGAATTACAAAATGTAGTTGAAAGCCTAATAATAGACTAGACCAAGCAGAAAAAAGGAATTTCAAAGACAGATCTTTTGAATTAGCCCAATCAGACAATAATAAAGAAAACAGAATTTTAAAAATGAACAAAGCCTTTGAGGAGTATGGGATGGTATAAGACAACCAAATGTATGAGTCATAGGTATTTCTGAAGGAATTACAAAGTATAGTTGAAAGCTTTAATAATAGACTAGACCAACTAGAAAAAAGAATTTCAAAGACAGACAGATCTTTTGAATTAGCCCAATCAGACAATAATAAAGAAAACAGAATTTTAAAAATGAACAAAGCCTTTGAGGAGTATGGAATGATGTAAAATGACCAAATGTATGAGTCATAGGTATTTCTGAGGGAGATGAAGAGAAAGTTAAAAGTTTGGAAAACTTATTTGAAGAAATAATTCAGGAAGATTTCCTTAGGCTTGGTAGAAATTTAGACACCCATGCTAGAGAGGTTGTGGAGAAAAAGGAGCACTTATACACTGTTAGTGGGAGTATAAATTAGTTCAACCATTGTAGAAGACAGTATGGTAATTTTTCAAAATCCTAAAGACAGAAATACCATTTGACCCAGCAATCCCATTACTGGGTATACACCCCAAGGACTTAAATCATTTTATTATAAAGACACATGCACACAAGCATTCTTTGAAACACTATTCACAATAGTAAAGACATGGAATCAACCTAAATGCCCACCAATGATAGACTAGATTTTTAAAATGTGGAGAAAAACCTGTCAGCCACAAATTTGAATTCTGCTTAATTAGGCTTCATAATGTACATATACACCATGGAATCCTATGCAACCATGAAAAAATCTGAAATCATGTTCTTTGCAGGGTTGTGGATGGAGCTGGAGGCCATTATCCTTAGCAACTAACATAGGAACAGAAAACTAAACACTACATGATCTCGCTTATAAGTGGGAGCTAAGTGATGAAAACGTATTGACAAATAGAGGGGAACAACACACACTGGGGCTTACTAGATGGTGAAGGGAGGGAGGAGGGAGAGGATCAGGAAAAATAACTAATGGGTACTAGGCTTAATACCTGGGAGATAAAATAATCTGTACAACAAACCTATGACAGAAGTTTACCTATGTAACAAGTCTGCACATGTACGCCTGAACTTAAAATAAAAGTCAAAAAAATACTTTTTATGCTTCTCTATGTAATGAAAATTAGAAAACTCAATGTTCATCAACTCCTTCTCATTTACGCCTCTTCAGGTTACTACCATTCATAAATATTTCTCATCATCAATTTTGAATGAAAGGTAAAGAGCCCGAAGTCTAAAAGAGAGATGGGGGAAGATTTAGACATCCAGATACAAGCGCAGAGAACTCTAGGAAAATGCATTGCAACATGGACTTCACCAAGGTATATAGTCATCAGGGCCTCTTAAGCCAATATGAAGGGAAAACTTCCAAAATCAGCAAGAAAAAATCATCTAATAACTTATAAAGGAAATCCCTTCAGAGTAACAGTAAACTTCTCAGCAAAAACCTTACAAGCCAGAATAGATTGGGGTCCTATTTTCAGTCTTCCTAAAGACAAAAACTGTCCACCACAAATTTTGTATCCTGCTAAATTTAAGCTTTATAAAAGAAAGGAAAATAAAGTCTTTCCCAGACAAGCAAATGCTAAACTAATTCGTCAACACTAGACCAGTCCTACAAGAAATATATTAAGGAGTTCAAAACTTGGAAACAAAAGGTCAATGCTCACTATTTTAAAAAACACATGAATGTACAAAATTCACAGGTCTTATAAAACAATTAGACAATTGACACTACAAAGCCACTAGGTAACAACGTTATAACAGGAACAAAACTTCACATATCAGCATTAACCTTGAATGTGAATGGACTAAATCAAGAGTGTCCAATAATTTGCCTTCCTTGGACAACATTGAAAGAAGAATAATTGTCTTGGGCCACACATAAAATACACTAACACTAATGATAGCTGATGAGCTAATTTTTTTTTTTTTTTCAAAAAAGATTCTTTGACTAACAGTTAAAAAAAGGAAAAGAAAGACAAAGCAGGTGATATAGTCTTGCTCTGTTTCCCACACAAATCTCATGCTGAGTTGTAATTTCCAAGGTTAGAAGAGGGACCTGATGGAAGGCGACTGGATTATTGGGGTGGATTTTCCCCTTGCTATTCTTTTTATAGTGAATGAGTTCTCACAATATCTGGTTGTTTCAAAGTGTGTAGCACTTCTCCCTTCTCTCTTTCGCTCTCTCTCCTGCTCCACCATGGTAAGATGTGCTTGCTTCTCATTCACCTTCCACCAAGATGATAAGTTTCCTGAGGCTTCTCAGCCATGCTTCCTATATAGCCTGTGAAACTTTGAGTCAATTAAACTGACATTCTTCATAAATTAACCAGTCTCAGGTAGTTCTTTATAGCAGTGTGAAAATGGAGTAATATATTTCACACAATATAAAGAACTACCTGAGACTGGTTAATTTATGAAGAAAATGGAGCAATACATTTCACACTGCTATAAAGAACTACCTGAGACTGGTAGTTCTTTATAGCAGTGTGAAATGGAGTAATACATAAATTAACCAATCTCAGGTAGTTCTTTATAGCAGTGTGAAATGGAGAAGGCCATTATATAGAGATACAAGGATCCATTCCATGAGAAAATGTAACAGTTCTAAATATATATGCACCCAATACCAGAGCACCCATATTCATAAAACAAATTACATTAGATCTAAGAAAGAAGATACACAGTAATATAATGATAGTGAAGGACTCCAACACCTCACTGACAGTACTAGACAGATCATAGAGGCAGAAAATAAACAAGGAAACTCTGGATGTAAATTGAAACTCTGGACATTCTGTCCAACAATCTCAGAATATATATATTATTCTCATCAGTACATGGAACATTTTTTCCAGAATAGACCATATGTTAGGTCACAAAACAAGTCTCAATAAATTAAACAAAAAACGAAATTATATCATTTATCTTCCTGGGCCATAGTGGAATGAAACTCAAAATCAATACCAAGAGGAACATTCAAAACTACACAAATACAATGAAATTAAACAACCTGCTCCTAAATGATTTTGGGTAAATGAAAAGATTAAGATAAAAATTTTAAAAATTTGCAAAACATACAAAAATGGAGCTATAACAGACTAAAACTTCTGGGATGTAGCAAATGCAGCACTAAGAGGAAAGTTTATAGCATTAAATGCCTATATCAGAAAAACAAAGATAGAAAAATTACAAATTAACAACTTAACATTTCACCTCAAAAAACTAGAAAAACAAGAACAAGCCAAATTCAAAACTAGCAGAGCAAAATAAATAGCAAAGATCAGAACAGAAATGAAATTTAGACCAAAAAAATCTATACAACAAATCAACAAAACAAAAGTTGGCTTTTTGAAAAGATAAATAAAATTGATAGACTACTAACTAGACCAACCAAGGAAAAAAAAGAGAGAAGATTCAAATAAGCACAATCTGAAATGAAAAAAGAGACATTACAACTGATATCACAAAAATACAAGAGATCATCAGAGACTACTATGAACAGCTCTATGCATGCAAACTAGAAAACCTAGAGGAAATGGACAGATTTCTAGAAACATACAATCTCCCAAAATTTAACCAGAAGGAAACAGAAATCCTGTACATATCATTAATCAGTAATGAGATTGAATTGGCAATTTTAATTCTCCCTCCTTCTCCAAAAAATAAGCCCATGCATAGATTCATAGCCAAATTCTACCAGATGTACAAAGAAGAATTGGCACCAATTCTACTGAAACTGTTCCAAAAAACTGAGACAGAAGGAATGCTCCCTAACTCATTCTATGAAGCTAGTGTCATCCTGATACCATATAAGGCAAGGACATAGCAAAAGAAGAAAACTACAAGCCAATATTCCTGATGAACATAAATGTAAAAATCCTCAACAAAATGCTAGCAAACTGAATCTAACAGTACATCTAAAAGATAATACACAGCAATCAAGTGGGTTTTATTTCAGGAATTCAAGGATTGTTCAACATATGCATAAATGTAAATTACTACATAAACAGAATTAAAAGCAAAAGCTAAGTAATCATCTCAATAGATGCAGAAAAAGTATTTGACAAAGTTCAATATACCTTCATGATGAAAACCCTCAACAAACTAGGCATACAAGGAACATACTGAAAAATAATAAAAAGCCATATACACCTTACCCACAGTCAACATTGTACTGCATAGAAAAAATTTGAAAGCATTTTCCCTGAGAACTGGATCAAGACAAGGATGCCCTCTTTCACCACTCCTATTCAACATAGTACTGGAAGTCTTGGCCAGAGAAATAAGGCAAGAGAAAGAAATATTACTAAAAGGCATTAAAATTGAAAAAGAAATCAAATTATCTGTTCACTGATGGTGTGATTTTATACCTAGAAAACCTTAAAGACTTCTCCAAAAGACTCCAACAGTTGATACATGACTTCAGTAAAGTTTCAGGATACAAAATCAATGCATAAAAATCAGTAGAATTTCTATACACCAATAATGATCAAGCTAAGAACCAGATCAAGAAGTTTATTTCATTTACAATATTAAAAAACAAAATACCCAGGAATACATTTAACCAAGGAGGTAAGAGATCTTTACAAAGAGAACTACAAAACACTGTTACAAGAAATTGTAGATGACATAAGCAAGTGGAAAATATCCTATGCTCATGGACTGGAAAAGGCAACATTATTAAAAAACAAACAAAACAAAACAAATCAAAAAACTATACTGCCCAAAGCAATCTACAGATTCATCATTATTTCTATTGAATTACCAATGTCATTTTAACAGAATTACTAAAAACAACCCTAAAATTCATACTGAATTAAAAAGAAGCCTTAAAAGCCAAACCAATTTTAAGCAAAAAGAACAAAGCTGGAGCCATGACATTAACTGACTTCTAATTATACTACAAGGCTATGGTAACCTGAACAGCCTGGTACTGGTGCAAAAATAGACACATAGGTTGATGGAACAGAATAGAGAACCCAGAAATAAAGTTACATACAACCAACTGATCTTTTACAAAGTTGACAAAAAATATACAATGCAGAAAGGATACTTTATTCAATAAATGGTTCTGGGAAATTTTGAAAGGCATATGCACAAGAAATAAACTGGACCCCTACTTATCACCATATACAAAAATTAACTCAGGATGGATTAATGACTTCAATGTAAGAACTGAAACCATACAAATCCTAGAAGAAAACCTAGGAAAAACTATGGACATTGACTTAGACAAATAATTTATGACTAAGACCTCAAAAGTAAGTACAACAAAACCAATAATAAACAATGAGATTTAATTGAACTAAAAAGCTTCTGCACAGCAAAAGAAATAATCAACAGAGTAAGCAGATAACCTACAGAAAGAAAGACAATGCTTACAAATGATGCATTCAACAAAGGACTAATATCCAGAATCAAAGAACTCAAACAGCTCAACAGGAAAAACAACAACAAAATTAAATATTGGGGAAAGGACACGAACAAACATTCTACAAAAAAAGACATACACATGACCAAAAAATATGTCAAAGAATGCTCAACACCACTAATCATCAAATAAATGCAAATTAAAACCACAGTGAGATACCCTCTTACACCACTCAAAATGGCCATTGTTAAAAAGTCAGCAAACAACAGATGTTGGTGAGATGTAGAGAAAAGGGAACACTTATATACTGTTGGTGGGAATATCATCAATGTACATGATGTAATTTACATTAATATAAATTAATACAACTTCTATGGGAAACGGTATGGAGATTTCTCAAAGAATTCAAAATAGAACTATCATTTGACCAAGCAATCCCATTACTGAGTATATATACAAAAGGAAAAGCATCATTCTACCAAAAACATAGATGGACTTGTATGTTTATCACAGCACTATTCACAGTAGCAAGGTCACTGAATCAACCTAAATGTCCACCCATGGATGATTAGATATAGAAAATGTTGTGTTACATGTACCATGAAATACTGCTCGTCCATAAAAAAGAATGAAATCAATAATGTGGATGGAACTGGAGGCCATTATCTTAAGTGAAATAACTCAGAAACAGAAAGTCAAATATCATGTGTTCTCACTTAGAAACAGAAGCTAAGTAATGTATACACATGGACATAGGGTGAAATAATTGACTTTGGAGACTTGGAAAAGTGGGAGAGTGGGAGAAGCACAAGGGAGGAGAAATTAACTGTTGGGTACAATTTACACTATTTGGGTGATCGTAACACTAAAAGCCCAGACTGCACCACTACACAGTATATCCATGTAGCAAAACTGCACTTGTACCTCCTAAATCTATAAAAATCAGAAAAAACTTTTAAAACTAGAAGTTCTTAGTTTCCTCTTTCTCATGGGTCTTTGTTGTGCAGTGTGTGTTCTCCTTTTAATCAATTACTTTCCCCACCTTTTTCATTGTTATTTGTTTCAGTACTTCTGTTCTTCCAGAGTGTTTATCCAAAGAAGTTAGGAAAATAAGGAAACGTTAAGAAGAATCTCAGAGTTTATTAAATCCCCTGGTTAGTCTAAAACCAGTAAAACCAAGGCCAAAAAGGAATCACCACAAATCACAAAACTAGTGAGCATCAAATTAAAGATGAAAAGACAAGTTTCCTGACTTCCAATATATTGCTACCTCCATTTCATCTTGCTTTTTATTGGTTCTACAATACATGGGTACACATTTAAGAGCTACATATTAGGTTGATGCAAAAGTAATTGCAGTTTTTGCTATTTAAATTTATGGTAAAAACTTCAGTTACTTTTACACCAACATAATACTTCCCAAACTCTCTCCTCTGCTCTCTTCTCCTTCCTCTTTCTCTTTTTAAATTCTGTCATTTCCTCCATTATACCCTGTCCTCTTGCTAAGTAGCCATAACTGATTTTGTGTTTTCTGCATCTGTTGTTTCAGAAGGTACATAAGTTTAGGTGACATATGCCATTGCAGGAAAATATTTTACCTTGATCTCTACACTTCCCCAAAAGGACCTAGGGGAGCTGGAGTGATAAACAGCCCTATGTTAAAGGGCTGGCCGTGTGCGGCATACTGGGGGAAGATAAATTTACTTCCAAAACCCTTTGGACCACTTCTCTTTACAGATAACTGCCTCAGTTACAACAGTTTCTGACACCATATTCCCATTCTCTCATCTCCTCTTGCTTTCCTCCAAAAATGACCTATCCAAATCCCAATCTCTGATGCATTGGCCCATAAAATGTCATGACTAATCAAATGGTTTGAACATACAGTTCATCTGGCACTGACTGGGAAGATTCCCATTCACCACTTTGCTTCAGGGTCATTCCTGCAAGGGAATGAGGTGCAGCAGCAGTCAATTTTCACTTGCACCCACACAGCAAGCCTACCCATTGTGAGCCAAAGTTAGCCTTTGTTGTTCCCAACAGCTTGTCAGCAGGGAGGATCCTGATTTGGGTTGATCTGAGGGCAAAGCAGTGAGGGCTGGCACAATTATGGTAAATGATAGAAGGGCCTGGGCCACCTGCTCCTGCAGCTCATTATGTCCATTCTTCCTGGTTATGCCTATCATGAAGGTACCAAGTCTATCTCACAGGGTGTTCTCTGGGCCTGCATGAACTTACAACATAGTCTGTCAGAACTCAGTTAATGATGGGCAGTCTGGGTCACATTTTCATTGGATGTCCCATGCTCCTTCTCTACAAGGGCCCCATGGCATGTCCAGAAGCTGCATTTCTAATAAGTGACTGCCTGCTACAGATGGCATGGTCTTGTTCTGAAACCATAGGATCTGTGTTGCACTTCTTCCATTGGAGCTTGCCCCAGACATCCCTATCACCAAAGACATCTCTAACACAAGAAGTTCTGCAGTGCATTAGGTCAATAAGGCAGTGCTGCTGGAGCTACATGCTGCACGTGCTGCAGAGCCCTGTTCTTCTATAAGTACTACTCAAGTCCACTCCCAAGCATAGAATAGATTGACTCCAGAACCCAAGAAAGCCTATCCGGTATTGTGCCTCCTTCTTAAAGACATGAAATGTGATTTTTAAATTATTATTATGGTTTTGAAGGAGAGATCTTGTCAGAAGACACCCATGGCCCCTCGAAAAGTAGAGTATCACAAAGAAGAAGGTAGGATAGAGGAAGCACAGCCAAAGCAATGCTTCCTGCCTGAAAGCATCTGGGCACCTATGCTTGTGATCAAATTATTCAAACACAGAAAAAATCAGCCTTAGAAGATCTCTAGTTTTTATCCCTACTACTCAGCATCTGCAAACACACTTTGAAACCAATCTGCAATCCATTAAAGGAAGCTGGCACACTATCTCTCCTCTACCCTATAATTCCATTATAGCCATGGAATTGCCCTGAAGTCTTACACAAGCTGAGTAGGACTGGGAAGTAGCAAGATGTGGGGCACCATATCCTGAAATACCAAACATTTAAAAAATCAAATTCTAGACTGCCTGCACCTCCCACCTCAATACATGAAACCCACCTCAATACACCACCCACATCATGAAACCAGAGTTGGGAGACAAAGGCTGAGGAAGGAAAGAAGGAATACTTTATGAGTTAGAACTGTATTTAATATTTTAACAATTTGTGGTTGCATGGGGTTGAAGGAAGAAAAAGAACTCTTAAGATGCTAGGTGTTTGGGACCTGACTGAGAATTCGACATTTGGTTTGTGTACTGCATTTTGGAAGCTACTTTAAAGAGAGGAATACAAGCTGGGATGTCACATGATATTTGGGGATATAATAATAATAATATATACCATCTATGAAGAAATCAGGGATGTGCCCCTATAATCAGTGGTTAAAGGAGGAGGAGAAGAAGGATGATTGAGAAGAGGAGTTCAGAGACATAATATTTCATTTCTTACCTCTTCTTTATGTATCTTGCTTAAGGTATATCCCAGTGTGACACCTAAAACCAGAAATAGCCTTTCCTTCACCACCGGTTAATGGTTGCCAAACTGCTGAGGAAATACATTCTCTTGCATATCATACAAATTTGGCAGTCCTCAAGCCCCTCTAGTCAAGTTAACATCAAATTTTTCTTCCCAATCATCCAGCTTTTCTTGATGAAAAGACTTGTAATTTGGAAGTGGTGGAAAGGGAACACCCCACTGACATCAGGCTACCCCCATGCTTCCCTCTCCAGGCACCAAGGCTCAACCCTTACCTCCCACTTACTACCTACTTCATTGTTGTCAAGTTAGATGAAAGAAAAAGGAAAGGAGAGTAAACCCCATTCTGACATCACCTTAAGATCTCTCTGCTTTTCTCATCCAAACGCAGAGAGGAAAGAAGGGAGGAAGGAAGGAGGCTCATAAAAGTTGGGGGCAGAGGAAAGAAGAGAAGAAAAACTTCACCTTTCACTTTATCCCCAAATTGGTTCCCCTCCCCCTCAGGCTTCTTCACAGCCAGTCTTGCTCCTTTCCTCATCACAAAGCTGTTATTCCAGCATTTCCTCCGTAAGTTCTGGAGGCCATGTATCTGCCCCTCTCTTCTCAGAGCCAGACTTTTCCTGAAGCATTTGCCCTTCTTAAAACCTGCAACCCTTTCTAACAGTAGATTTGAGCTGGAGAATTCCAGACTTCTTAGCTCTAATGAAGAGTAGAAAGAAGATCCTGCAAACGAAGAGGAGATACTACTTCAAATGCTGTTCTATATGGTAACCAAGTGTTATGGAAACGTGAGAACAAATTCTCAGCTATGTCATAGCTAAAATTATTTGTGGGGACGGCAATGGTGGTGGACTGTGAACCAGGCAATGATGGTAATCACCATGCATAATGTCCTTCTCTAGCCAAATGTGCTCTAAGCTCCAAACTAATATGTGCACCAAGTGTAAAATGCAATAGAACATAGTAATACCACAAGGATTATAAGAAAACCACTGTTCTCTTGCTCTATTCCTTTCTACTTTGACTCGCAAGCCCAGGAAGCAACCACTTGCAGCTCCTTTAACTTCTTTCTTTAGTATAATAATTACCTCCACATTAATAACGACTATGATGTTGCTGAATTTGTCACATTAGACATCTTTTGACCTCCCACTTTAGAAGATAAGGATTTGATAGTTTTCCTCTCCCCATCCTATCTGAAACACAGACATATACACATGCTGTCTGTGTATATTTTCAATATAATTTTATCACAGGCTTGTTATTATTGAATCCATCTTCAGTTTATGCATTATATACGATGCATATATTTATAGGTAATAATACCTAAATATTAATATATGAGCCCAGTAGTGTAGAATGACTATATTTCTTTTCTTGTACAATATTTTTTCTGAAGTTAATTGCCTCATATTTTCATTGTTATTGACTTGTTTTTCTATATATCTATCATTATAATACCTGCAAATTCTCTGCCAAAAATATGATTCTTTTCAATACATTCAGACATGTCAGAAATTCTCTGAGTTTCTTCTTTTACTTGGAAAGACATTTTTTTCGGGAAACTTCTATCCTGCTTCTTCAACCTGGAACAGTTGCTCTCTAGGCTTGCTGCACAGCTGCCGTTCAACACTTCCCTTCACCAACATCCTGGAGACTTTCTTACCCCCTTTATTGTAGTGCATAATCTTTTCTTGGATAAAAACTTTTTCTTTGTTTATTCAGCTGTTTTGGCGGAGTTTATACTCAAAGAGCTTTCTGAAAAAGGGTACATTGTAGGCACATTTCATAAGACTTTGCATATGTAAAAATGAATTTATGTTAACCTTTATACTTGATCAATAGATTGGCTAGATATAGTGTCCTATCTGGAATAATACTGGAAAACAGTTTCCCTCTAAATCTTGAAGGCATTGCTCCATTGGCATTTTGTTTCCAGCATTGCCATGAAGAGGTCAATATCGTTACTCATTATCCTTTGTGTGTGATCTACTCCCCCTTTCTATTTTATCAAAAATATTTTACTTCTCTTTTTCCCCATATAATGGCACAACATGAGCATTTAATTAGTTAATTAGATTAATTAGTTAAATTAATTTTTAATTAAAGTAAACATTTAATTTTCTATTAAATATTAAAATATATTTAATTTTCTGTAAACATCATTCTCAGCAAACTGACACAAGAACACAAAATCAAACACCACATGTTCTCACTCATAGGCGGGTGTTGAACAAGGAGAACACATGGACACAGGGAGGGGAGCACTATACACGGGGGTCTGTTGTGGGGGAGTGGGGGGGACAGCGGGGGGGTGGGGAGTTGGGGAGGGATAGCATGGGGAGAAATGCCAGATACGGGTGAAGGGGAGGAAGGCAGCAAATCACACTGCCACGTATGCACCTATGCAACAACCTTGCATGTTTTTCACATGTACCCCAAAACCTAAAATGCAATAAAAAAAAAATAATAATAATAATAAATTTGAAATTTCTGGGAAATTTTTTAAAACACACCCTCTTGAGTTTTCTGAATAAATGCATATATACACACACCACCCAGCACATTCACATTATCTTCAGAATGAAGCAAAACACAGTAGGAAAAAAATACTTGAGAGTTTACAGAAGCTATTTACAGTTGATTTAAATAAGTTCTCAATATGTACCCAAAACTTGTATGGGCTAATTCTAGGCATTTTAGAAAAAACGGCTGATCATCCTTAGCCCTGGCTTCAGAGATACCAACTGGAGGGTGTGGCTAAACAGATCAGAAAGAGCCACAAATAAATTTCAGATTTACGTTGGAAAAGGTGTAAAAATCAGCATGTTGGTTTAGTTCAGATTTATAGAACAGACTATAACCATCTAATAAACGGCTTCTACAGAGGTAGATGGGAAAGAAAATGCCTGTATTTCAAAGACAACTACTAAGCAGTGAAGACCAGGGAAGTAGAAGGTATGGTTTCTGATTTTTCTGGTGGGTCTGAGAGGGCCAAGGCTTCTGCTATGACCACTGGTGGCTACAGGATCCCTTATTATCCAACTCAAACTAGAACAACTCCTATAATCAGGGCTAAGCTATGCCCCTTTTGCTGTTGGGGATGTAAACCTTCTTGTACTGTGTTAGATACTAAAGTGTTGCTTCCAAAACAACCTGGTAAGAATGGTAGCAAACCTCCCTCAGCCTATCGTCTTCACCAAGCTTGTATCTTGAGTCTGGATGCATATCTGAGTCCTTCTGCCCATCTTATGTTCTCAGCCATTGACTACTGCCTGAGAGTAAAGCCTGGCATCCTGGGCCTATCTGGTCACCATAATGCCTCATTCCTTCTGCTGCCAGTCTGGACCAAATGATTATGATGAGACCCTTCTATATGCTCTGTTCTTGTATCCCATTTTGTCCCATGTTGCTGCTAAAATATTAGGGATTATCATGAATTTTAGTAAAGCCTTTTATCTTGAACAAGAAACAATTGTTTTCAAGGAATAGACACCATTCAAATTAGCTTAATTAAAAGTAGTAAGATCTTCTGGAAGGACATAAGTATTTCACGGTACTCAAAGCAGGTACGATAGGGCCTCAAGAAAGATTAGAATGAGTGAGAAGAAACAAAAGAAGCTTCACTCTCCAGGTTCATGGGCCCGAACGTCTTTTACTTTCTCTGCCAACTTTTCTTGTTTTGGTAAACTTTAGTGGACCCAGACCCATCTTCATATGGCTTCGCAACATGATGGTTCTTTGAAGCATGAATTTGAATTTGGTAATAGACTGATGACCATCTCCAATACATCTTGCACTTCAAGACCTGAAGGATGAGTCATTCTGGAAAATGATTTTTCATAGTGCTGGGATTTTATATAAACTCTAAATTATACTGTTGACATCATATTATTGCAAATCTGTTAAACATGCATTTTAAGCTTTCCTGCCTTTCTAAGCAGTGTGCTATAGACAACTAAACCTTTCTCTTATGACTCGTGCAGCCTTATAACCACCGTGTACTGTATAAAACATTTTACAACACAGAGAGAGCCTCCAATCTCTTTGAGACCTTTAGGGCTATTTTCACCCACAAAAAAAAAAAAAGACAGATTTTTATATTCTGGGGTTGTTTGAAAAGTTGACAGCAGAATGTAGAAGACATTCAGGCCCACGAACCTGGAACGTGAAGCTTTTGCTTCCTTTCACTCATTCTAATCTTTCTTGAAGCTGTTGTCAACAGCTTGCTGTACGTATTTCTAAAAGCCCTTCTCATGTTTAATTTAGTGCTGTTACAATCCTTGTGGCTCTGCAAATTAAATCACCCAGGCTATTTCTTACAGCCCATTAGTTTGCAAGGAACAGCCGTGCACTCAGGATCCTCAGTTAATGGAGGATATAAAATATTTTGTGATATAAAAATACACAAAATATTTAAGAAGGTTTAGCATTCACAAAGCCAGCCCCTAGGAGGAACTAAAACATTGTCCAGGGCACACAGACAGCTCTTCTGACCCACTTACCTTGTTCTCTATGCAAAAGGTGGAATGGGAGTTCATAGAGTGGATGGGATAAAACTGGACCCCTAGTGCAATCATCACCAGGTAAAAGAACTTGGAACATGTTCAGAGATAGCCTGTCATAGTTGAATAATATATTTTGTTGAATTTTAATGTGCACATAAATTATCTGGGGCTCTGACTAAAATACAGATTCTAATTCATTAAGTGTGGGTGAAGCCTGAGTGTCTGCATGGCCAATAAGCTCCCAGGGGATGCCTATGATCCCATCCTAGTAACAAGGCTGTTGAGTATGTTCAGTAGTCGCCTGTCAGAGTGATAACACTACCTGTGCCTCACACCCACTTTGAGGACTTAAAATTCAGCTTCACAGACTGGATCAGGCCTCTGTGGACTACGCAGATGCTGGATAGTCCCCCAGGACTGTCAAGATGATACGAGTGGCTTCTTCAGCTACTAAATATCCTTTTAGGCCCTCTCCCTAAAACTCAGAACTCATGCTTTTCAAGTGAAATAATGTGTCTGCCATGCCCATAGAAAGTAAGCTAGGGGAAGCACAAATACATGTGATCCAAGGAGAGAGCCAGTGCATCTACAGTCCAGCCTTCAGCAGTTGGCCTTTAAGTTAATCCAGACTCTTACAACCCTTCTGACTCTGTCCCTCTCTGTGTCTCTCACTTTCAAACTCTCCAACACAGAGAATTTGACTATGTGTGTTAATCACTACCCAGTTTGGGGCCATTCCATTTGAACATAGATACTGCACCAGGCCACCTCATAAGTCATTGCTTCTCTGTAGATAGCTGCCTTTGCCTCCAGTTCTGCTCTCTACATAACATATAACTACATGTGATTGGTGCCAAATAGCATCTTAGAAAGAGCTCAGGTTTGGAAGATTATAAGGCCTGATTTGAGAACCTGCTTATGTCGTTTATAATACTCTGAGCCTTTGGGCAAGTTACTGAACATTTCTGGGTTTCTATTTATTCACTTACAGAAGGAAATCAGAATAGTTATTATCACTGCAAGAAGTAAAAGAGAATATTCACCTGAAGCACTGATGGTTTTTTGATGCATCAACTGGTTAGAAATACAGTCTCCAGTTATTCATTCCAATACTAATTATGGAGATCATCCAGTGTAAGCCTGAACTAATTAGTCAAAAGGGAAATTATCCTGGGTGTATGGACTCAAATCAGTCGGAAGGCCTTCAGACAGAACTTAGGCTTTCTTCGGGGAGACAAAGAGAGAAACTCCTACCTGTGGACAAAAGCTTTGGCTCATGCCAGTGGATTCTAGCCTGCTTATGATTTTCCCTTCCTGACCACCTGCCCTGTAAACTTGGGGCTTGCTTAGCCAGCCCCCAGAATTATGTCAACCAATTCCTTGAAATAAATTTTTGTGTGTATATATGTGTGTGTGTTTGTCTGTGTGTAACATTTATATACCCTCCTACTGGTTCTGCTTGTCAGGTTGAGTGTTGACTGATGACACAAGCACTTAGAACAGAGCCTGGAGCATATAGTTATGTGCTTAAAGGACTTTGCTCGTTATTAACTGTGCATACGAAGACACTGGCAGCTGCTCCTCTGAAGCATTGGGTTGTGGGTATGGTGAGTTCTCAGGATGTCCAATCCTGAGCTATACACTCAACATCTAAAAGTGGTAGATTAAAAAATAAAAAAAGAAAATCAAGCCTCAGAAGGAGGACCAGAGGGCATATCTGTTAATAAAACCCATTATATTTGTGCCTCTTTACTTCTTGGTTATTGAGCTTGTTTGGGATAGAAAAGATTGCTAGACAATAGCGGTGGTGCTACTATATTTTAAAAGTTGATATTGACAATTATTTAACATATGTGGCAGTTATTTAAAGTAATTAAGATTGCTTTGAGTGAACAGTTGTTGAAGAACAAAATCAGAATCTTCTTTGTAGATCTCACTTGATTCCACTTGTGCCAGACATCTTTTGTTTCCTCCACACCAGCACTCCTAATCCCTTTCTTCTGGCATTAGTACGTGCTACAAGAGAATTCTCTCTCCCACATTTCATGCAGTGGGAGATGGCTGTGGACAATGAGGCTTCACATGCAGCCGAAAGGGTGAGCACAAGAGTGAACTCCAGCAGTCACTCTATGACATCTCCCTGGACAGAATGCACACATGGTGGATCGTGACTAAATGGAGTCAGATAAGAATACTCTCTTAAGAGGTCCTATGTGGACCCTGGGGAAAATAGAATCTCTCTCCTAAGTCACGAGCCATGAGGATGCAAGCTTACGATTACCTGTAGCCATCTCTCATGCCACACACAAAGAGCTAGCTCAAGGACAAAGAAATAAGTTGGGAAAACAGAGCTAAGAAAACAGCACATCATGGTTCATTGACTACAACATTTGAGTGCCAGGATCAGGCCATATCTGAAACTGGGTCCTCTTTTATCAGTTATCTACTACTGCATAACAAACCACCCAAAACTTTTATTTCTCACAGTTTCTGAAAGTCAGAAATCTGGGAGTGGCTTAGCTGGGTGGCTCCAGTGCAAGGTTTTTAATGCACTGTGGTCAACTTACAGGTTAAGGCTACAGTCATCTGAAGATGTCATCTGAAGATTGTCTGAGATTGGAGGATAAGGTCTCAGTTCATTGCCATGTGGGTCTTTTCACAGGGCTCTCTGAGTATCTTCATGACATGACTCCCCCACAGTGAGTGATCTGAGACCAAGAGCAAGCAAGGAGTCACAGAGCCATTTATGACCTAGTCTCCCAAGGTCACACACTGTACTTCCACTGTATCGTATTCACTGGAAGTGAGTCACCAAATCCAACCCACAGTCAAGGACAGGAGAATTAGTTTCAATGTAGGGATTTAAAACCACTACATGACCTTCTGGACTTCTAAATTATATGCCCCTACACTTTCCACTTTTTCTTAAATTAGACTGGATTTCTGCCACTTGCTGTTAACCCTCAGGGACTTGGCAGTATGACACTCTCTCCTCCAGCTTTGACCTTGATTCTGCATTCTAATACGTCGAGCTTCCTCCAAAGACTGAGATGCCACCTGATATTCCTATTCCCTTGTTTTCCTTTGCCAAAACCCCAATGCTGATAATGCCAGGGTCAGTTGCTCCTGAACTGAGTCCTCATAACTACACTCCAGATTCCCTGAATGACTACGACCTATCTGGAACTTCAAAGATCTGCTTGTTCAATGTTCCCAGCACCTCACTTTGGGGTTTCTTTGTGCTGCCTGCTTGCCCATTATCCATTTGTGTATTCTCACCTTCTACCTTTCTACCTATTTGGACACCTCACAGCAGCAAGGTCCATGATTGTGATTCCCTGCTGTCTTGCCAGCACCTGCCTTTCCCCAGTGATTATTTTCAGATCATAGTTCTAAAATTCTGGCTCATCTCTCTGCAGTTAACTCTTCCACACCTTTTTGATATATCACATATATTCTGTAACTCTCTTCATAAGAAATTTATGTAACTTTACATCATAGAACCTTGACTTAAGAAGAAAGTGACTAACCACCTTGAAATTATTAAGTCTCACTGCTAAAGAACTGCAATGCTAAAAGTAGATATCTAGTAGCAAAAACAATTACATGGCTACAAGATTTAAACTTAGAAGCCTTATGAGTAGCAACCAGAACACAATATAAAAAGGGACATGAATCAAAGGGTGTTACGGCTAAAGCATTAAGAATTATCAAGTCCAGTGGTTTTCAATCTCAGATCAATAAATGTCAAAACAGTGATCATGAGCTAATTTCAATATTTTTTAAAGAATGGAAATATTTACTTACAGCAAAGATAACAGACTAAAATGTCAGGATATTTGATTTGCATGAAATTTTATCAAATCTGTTTTATCACATACTATAATTGTAATACAATAATACAGTACTAGTTATCTATTAGTGATCAGAAGTTTTGACTAGTTATATGTGATAGCTGGTTTACACTTGTTAACATAATCATATGGCAGGAAATCTCAGAACCCAAACTGCATGTATCTGGTACATAAATAACCCTGAAATGAAAAAGAGAAAAAGAGCAGAAGTTAATTAACAGCAGCAATCAACAGTTCTAACCTATGTCTGCATTTAAACTTCACTTCTGGGATCCCTTATTATTATAGCCAATAAGCCATAATTAACAAGGCTTTAAAATCCCCAACATTAAAATGGAAAAACATTGATGGTACAGATGAAATTAATATATTGTTTTGTAATGAATACAGTAGGTTAAGATGATAAAAAATTTAAATGTGGGAGCAATGAGAGAAAATTAATAGAAGGAATTGTTGGTGATGAGTTGGTTGAAAAACCTTATCTAGTTTAATATATTTATTTCATTTGCAGAGGAACTGGTATTTTCATAAAGGAGTAGTAAATTGCTTAGATTTATGCAAGTAAGTGGCAGAGCTAGAAACCAGCTCTTACTCAAGGTGTCTACCTCTCAACCATGTTATATCTTCTTTGACAACTTAGAAATATGGTGTGTGCAGCCGCACTCTATTCTTTCTAACTCATATATATCCAACTGCCTACTTCATTTGAAATTCATACAGGATCTCAAATTTAATAGACTTGAAGCTTAACTTGGCCCCCAAGCTTACTTCTTGCCTATTTTTCTCAACTCATTATTCCCTAGATTCTCAAGACAGAAATTTGAGAGTTCAGAATGATTCATTCCTCTGCTTTAATACTAATATTCAATCACTGACAAGTCCTAACATTTCTTTCCCCAAAACATATTTTGATTCCATCTGCTTCTCTCCATCTTTGCTCCCACCAAATAACTCAGGTAGCTAACAGCTACTGTCTAGGACACCATCATAGCATCCCAGTGGTTTCCATTCTTCTCTGTTCCCACTCCTACCAGCCATCTATTTTCCTTACAGTAGAGTGATTTTAAAAATATGAACCTGGGGATACAACTTCCTTGCTTGACAATCTTTGGTAGCGCCTTTTCACACCATGGTTTCTTAATTTGTGCACTATTGACACTTTAGACTGGGTAATTCTTTGCTGTTGGGGGTGACTATTCTGTGCATTGGAAGATACTTGGCAGCATTCCTGGTTTCTCATCACCGGATGCCAGTAACATCCTCACATAAACAGTAGTGAAAATAAAAAATGTCTCAGGCCTGGACAAATGTCCCGTGGAGAGTAAAATCACCCCTGGTTGAGAACCACAAGTTTTCTCATATGACAAATCTAAACTTTCATATTTAAAATCCTTTTAACTGCTACTGACTACAAACCTCTAAGGAAGATCTCAAAAAGTATTACTTGATGTCCAGGCAAATGACTGAATTGGCCACTAAAGAGAAAACTGTCTATCTATAGACTAAGAAAAAGATGTCAACAAAAGTTATTGACAAATTCAACATAACTCAATCTCAAGCTGTGGTTAAGGACAACAGAGGTAAAAGTCGTCAATGCCACATTCACAAGGCAAGCAGAAGCACAGCTCTCAGTGGACATCTTATTAGAAAGAAACAGAGAGACCCTTCTCCGGATGACCTTCAGTCTTCTTGTGCTAGGTCCATCCTTTAAATGTTTCTCAAAGTTTCCTCAGATACCCTTCTCATTCTACTCATATCCTAGGTTACCTCATCTGCTTCAATACTCTCAATAGCTATCTAGTGCTGATTAATCTCAATTTCCTATTTTCAGCTCAGATCTCTTCCCTGAAATGAAAGTATATGCCTACACTTTCCAGCTGGGCACCCCATTTGTAGATATAGATGCCTCAAATATACATATCTAGGACAACACTCAAGCCAGAGACATTCTCAAATTTAAGTCATAATTGCTAAAAAAAAATATGGGGTGGAGCTGTACTAAGATCATAGTGGTAACCATGCAGGAGGAGATAAGTGAGATTGTACAAACCCACTGCCCATGAACATCAGAGTGTATCTGTGACCTGCCTTCATAAATCCATGGGTTCATAGTGCATGGGTGGTTGGCCTGACAGTAAAGACCAGACACGAAATGGACAAGAATCATGTTCAGAAAGGTTGAAGTTAGCCTTGAGTGAAAAGCTTTCCAATTCATTTATTTAAAGAAAAAAATCGTCAGGAAATGAACCTATAAAATTATACATAAAAACAAATGGTACATTTTGAAATATTTGTTATCAAACATATTATATTCCCACTTATGACTTCAGGAAGTTAATAACTTTGCATGCTGTGATGCCAAGTCTCACTCAAATCAGACCACCCATTCTCACCCAAAGACTGTGTAGCCTTAGACCCCTGATCTGACAACATGTATGTCTTGCCAAGTGGGCCCTGTATTCACATTTTACTACCTCTTGGCCTTGGCACCTGGATTGGTGGGAGATGTAATGAGAAGCAGTGTGTCCTGACATTAATATATCCTGAAGCAATCTGTCCAAATGAGGCAGCTCTGCAAGGCCCAGTGACCATCACAGAAAGTGTTGATGCAGGACTTTCTTTAAAATTGGCCCAAGTAGTAACATAAGTCATTCCCAGAAGATTTGGCTGTGTGGTTTGCATTGGCTTCCATAGCATTCCTGTGATACCCAGGGGCTATTTCATTAGCAGTGGAGCTGTGGTGGCAAAATTCTAACAGATTTTCTTCTGAACAAAGCCTCCATTTAACTGCTTAAGAGAAATGCTTTGAAAAATTACAATGCATTTTTCACCAATCTCTTTCAAGTTCTATATTTTCACAACTTAATACAAGTAATGCATAGCCAATATTTAATGCTTATGATGCCTTTTGTTGTGTTTCAGAACTCTACAGTGCTGTACTGTAAACAGTTTGGAAACTATTATTGCAACTACTGCCTTATGTTAGGCAGAGAAGTGAAATGACTTGACAAGTTTACCCAGCTAGTTAGTAGAAGAGCTAGAATTAGCAATCTGTCCTCTGCCTCCCAGTTCATCTGATATTTTTAGTAGACTTTGCATATGGAATGTTTAGTGTTGACAGAATGTCCAGGTAGAGATATCCAGGACTGGAATATGAAAAGGAGGTAGAGTTTAGAGTTACTCAATCAAGAATTATTTACATTGAGTGAAGAGTAGAATTCATGTTGATAGATCAGATTGCCAAAGAGGGAACGATCAGAGTTATGAGGAATAGAAATAACATCATAATTCCAAATAACAAATTATGATTGAGCCACTGAAAAAATTAATTCAGAAAACATGAGCTGAGGTAAAGCATTACAGCATTTTAGGATATAAAAGTGATTCTATCACTTTCATATTTACTCAGTTCATTCAATCACCATCGATGTGGTGTCTACTAACACAAAGTTATGTGCTAAGGATATACAGATGAAGAAAAACTTTTGATGTCAAGATAATCACCACCCACCGGGAAAGCAAATAAACAATAAATTATTAGGCCACAATTAAACTATATTTAAAGTGTTATAAGAGCACAGAAGATAGTACTCAACTCTGCCTAAGGTAAAGTTCTCATTAGCACAGAATTTGAAAATAGAACAAAGAAGGCAAAATTTTTAATGCAGCATGTAGCAGTAATTAGGTGAGCATCTCATCAAATGTTGTACAACAGATTAATTACTCCAAGTGGACTGGAATAATTCTCTTAAGGTGGCATAATAGTATTAATATCCTTTTTTTTCTCTTTTCACATTGTTTCACTGTGCCTCTGTACAGAAATGAATTATTAGGGTCACCATGCCTATGAAATATATCCTCTGCTCTCACTAATGCTACAGCTGTCACAATGGGGAACAGGAACTATCACTCCCATGTCTCATTCCTAAATATGATATTTTCCTTAAGACAGGAAAAAAAATTACATGTATTCCTAATCCATAGATTAAAATACTATCTAGCACAAAGCTATATCAAAAAAATAAAAACATGTTTGAAGTTTGATTTAATATTTAGTCAACTGGTTTTTGTGAAGAGTATCTGGTTATCACCCTTCCTTCTAGCTACACCAGACTTTGTGCTATTATTTCCTCTTGGCTCTTTACCCAGGAAGAATACAGAGACCAGAAACAATAGGGTTCGATAAGATCAGGAGTGTAAACTAAGGGTCCATAGTGCAATGTTTGGAAATGTACCCCTGCCTCCTGGAACTTTTACATGAACCCTATCTCCATTTCATTTGTGCTCCTAAGTGCCTTCCCATCCTTAATATGTCAGCTATCCTCAAACAACCCTGAGAAGTTGGTATTATTAGACTCAGTTGTAGATATATAAGCTAAGGTCTAATCTAATGTTAGATAGCCAATTAGTAACAAAACCAGGTCTGAAACTCGAGTTTTTTTCTAGCTCAGAAATCTAGCCTCTATATCAGCAGTTGACAAACTTTGGCTATAGGAAGCCAGGTGGAAAATATTTTAGGCTTTGTGGGCCAAACAGTCTCTGTCTAGGACTGACAGATTCAGCAAAGACAAATACAACACACCTAGTTATATTTGAACTTCAAATAAGTATCAAATAATTTTTTAAGTGAATGTCCCATGCAATATCTTTTGTTTATCCAAAATTCAAATTTAACTAGATTTCTTATATTTTATCTGGCAACCCTATCTGTCACAACCACTCAGCTCTGCCATTGTGCACAAAAGCAGCCACAGACAATACATAAATAGCAAGTTTGTACACCAATAAAATGTTATTGACAAAAACAGACAGCAGGCTTATTTGGCTGGGGGTGGGGGGTTCCATGGTTTGCCAACATCTACTCCACATCACTGACTTTGTCTTTATTAAGAGTTGGCATGCATAAGGGAAAAAAACCAAACTTATATTATCACTGTATTTGATTTATAGATCATTTAACAAGTTTAAACTTCCAGTGTCATATCTTTCACTGAGGGTACAACTCACTCAATTTATCATTATAATGGTAAAACACTTCAGAGTTCCTTGAGTGTCCTCATTTTGCACATTCTAGAATTGACACTCAGAGGAGTGAGAAGACTTACTCAAGGTCACATACAAGCTAGTGGTAAAAATAAGTCTACTGTTTGGAGATAGCAAATCATTTAAGTGTTAAAGAATATTATTGTCATTGGATACTGCTTAGGTGATGGGTGCACCAAAATCTCAGAAATCACCACTGAAGAACTTAGTCAATAACCAAACACCACCTAGTCCCAAAAAACCTATGGAAATTTAAAAAAGAAAGAAGAAAACAAACCGCTGAGATCTCTGTGACTATAATATGTTGCCTAGGCTTTAAAGAACCAGTACTCCCCATCCCATTAAATTTGAAGAATAAAACTAGGCATGTAGAAAAATTAGGAGGTAGGTTTTTCAGTTTTCTGCTCTCTGGAGTCACCTTCAGGTCTGCTGCCCTTCTGCTCAGTGTCCTCACGGCTTCTGCCCTCGCTGCCTCCACTGTGAACACCCACTCCCAGGGAGGACGCTTCACAGTGGGGCATGGGAGGTGTTGGAGTCCAAATATGGATAAACTGCCCAATCACAAAATATTTTTTCAGCTAAGATCATTATTAAGGAGTCATTCTTTTGAGCAATTAAATCAGAATTTAACCTGTTTCATCACTGTAAGAGCGCGCCAAGCACAAAAGGCTGATGGAAGAATAAAGAATCAGAACATAATCAGCATCAGATAGAGACAGTGTAATAAACAGCCATTATTCCACTATTTGGGGAAGCAAAAATAAAGACTGCTCATAGACAGACTTTTTGAAGAAGTTTGTAGAAATAGGTTCCAAGATTTCTGGAAATAGTAATAGTGCCCTGAAACAACAAAGTCGTTTCCCAGGACAAGTGTGTGTCAACAGCAGTGGGGGACACATGAAAGAAGACCAGAGGAATCAGGGGAAAGACAAATGAGAACCAGAATAAATGCAACTCTCACAGTTAAGACCAAGCTGTGAGTTTATTAACAAGGAGAAATTTGAGATTTTTATAGAGACGCTGTGGTCAACCACAGTTAGTGCTATATTTGCATACCTGAGTTCTCTCTAAAGTAATGCATATGTGCATTTGTTAATATATTCTCATTTAATACATGTTGAGTCATTCTCGACTAACCCTTTCGATGCCTTCATATGTCCCAAGTAAAAAGACCTCATCCAGGTACTGCGTTATGGAAAGGTGAACTGTGTGGATCCTACGGGACTCATTAGAGTCAAAATTATTGCTGCTCAGAAATGACAAAATCAGCAGTACCTTTACAAAATTTGCAAAAGTGATTTTTTATTAGATTAACACACAGGACTATATCTTTTCTTCAATGTATTTGATGTTATAAACAACATGGCACTATAAATATGCTTAACATATTTTATGGATTGGAAGCGTCATTTTGCATTTGATTTTATCTTTAATTTCCCCTTTTTCTTCCTATGCAATAGTCTCATGTCATTTTGTCGTCCCAGCATCTAAGCACTCTTCATATTCAGAGAGAATTCCAAGATGGATGGCAGGCACCTCCTACTGCAGATGCAAAAGGGGAAGTAATATTATCCCCCACCACCCTCTAAAGGGTGATTTCAGCCCACCCAAACAGATACTCCCAAGATTTTTAGTGTTAAGAATGAGATGCAAAAGTGCACGACTTAAGTCTTCCAATGGCTTCCACAGAGATGAGCCCAGTGCTGTGGAGCAAGTATGGGCAATAGACTCCAAACATGTGCTGAAGGGAGCCCAGCAACAGTGGCGTCAACCAAAAAGATCCTAATGTACAGTATTCTAGCTCAAGTTTTTGTCTTCTGAGGTTCAGGTCCAACTTGGAGTTTCCAAACTCCTATCGATTCTTTTAAGCCACCCTAAATTCTTCAATTAACATCTGAGCAACATAATAGCTTCAAGTAAAAAAAAAAAAAGCTTCAGATAATTAGTATACACACACACACACTTATGATGATTATTATTATTCAATATTTCACCATTATAGTTACTAACAGAATTGAGGTTAAAAATAGCAGTTAATGCCTGATTCAAGGGTAGAACTCATAGCAGGAATGACCACACTTTTAACAGGTAAATCCTCCCCTCAGATTTGCCATTTGCTATTGAAACTATAATCCTTCTAGCAATTAATAAGAATTTGTTGATGTTGAACACTGTGCTAGGTAATCTCTAAGATATGTACAACTGCAAAATAACTTGTAATCCAAACGGGAAAACAAGAAAAACACAAACCAAATAATGAGAAGTTGTAAAATAAGATGACCTAAGCTTAAGTTTTAATACAGACTATAGAATTCAAAGAGTTGTTTGAGAAGTCTTCATGGAGAAAGTAAGTCTAAACAAGGCTTTAAAGATATGTAGGCTTTAGGAAGGTGAAGGAAAAAAGCAGAGACTCGGTTAAGAATCTATGGCAAGATTAGAGGGGGATCAGTGTTAGAAGTAAATGCTTATTCTCCGGTGTTGCCAAGAAGAATTAGCACTTAGATGATAAATTTTCTTAGCAAGGCAATTTTACTTTCTGTAAAGTAAAATAACATATCCGTGTGCCCAATGCTTACATCTAATAAATATCAATATTTTGTGATAATTACTCTGTTCAATTTCATTCATTTCTTACAGTCTCAGCTGTATACTTTGAACTTTTTTTTTAATTTATAGTTTTAAATGTTCTATACTGAAAGAATTTCTTAGAAAGGGCACTACTTGTTAGCAGTCTTGCTATGAGAGTGCAATGAACAAAGGAAAAGTGGAAGTATTTATCTCTTACATAGCTGGGTCTTTATTGCTGTGTCTTGCACCTATTGGCTGGAGTTGGACTTCACAGTCTAAAGTAGACTTGATTGGCTAAAACTTTAAAACTTTCTTAAATAGGTAAGGGGCAGAAAAGAACAAAGAAAAGAGGAAGTTACTTAGAAAAGACTTGACTGACTTAAAAAGGAAAGGTATGAGTTACAAGTTAAGACATGCCTGGGCCTGCCTGTCTGCTAAGAAGTAAATGGAGTCAGGCTTTTTAATTGTAAAGAGCAGGGAGACAGAATATGCTTCATTTGAGGAAGAAATTTGCTGTATCTTTCAATTTCCTCCTCTTGTTTTTATTTTCATTCTCTTTCAACTGAACATCACTTTTGCCTCTTGTCCTGGCCCCTGCAAGTGAGAGATGGCCATATGAAACATGAGAAAGGAGGTAGCATGTTTTGCTGGCTCTCTCCTCCCCTTTCAATCTCATATCCTCCCCTGTCCACATGTCTTCATGCCAACTTCTACCCAAGTTTTTCCCTCTAGGGGAGTGCCATATCATCAGCTTTTCTTTTCCCTTTTGCTTTCCTGCCCCGCCAACAAAATCTGTATGAATATATTGTTAGTCAGTTGTCACATCAGACTTCAATGATCTGGCTCCTGCCTTTCTTTCCAAGCTTGAGAGAGTTCTGTGACAGACATAAATCCTAATTCCACTGAGCAGGTTTATATCTGGACCATTCATTTGTGATGATGTTGTCTAGGGAATCCTACCTTTATGTAAGGGTCTCTTATATAAGTTTCCACCTTTTATTGCTCCAATATTGGCTTTCTATGACTCTTATAACCTTTTATAATTCAAGCTCCAGGTTTTAAAAGCCTGGCTGATGGCCCAAGGTAAATGCCAGTTTTAGGTTTTGTCAACTATCTCTGTTGAAGTTCATTCATTTCTTACAGTCTCAGCTATATACTTTGAACTATTTTTTTTTAATTTATAGTTTTAAATGTTCTATACTGAAAGAATTTCTTAGTACATCTATAGCCATTTGGGCAGTGGGAAAGCATAACTAAATACTTTCCTTTTTATTCTTTTTAATGTGTTTTCACTTTGAAATATTTCAAATATAGAGAAAATATATACAGAAAATATAAAGATCTGTGTGCCCAATGCTTACATCTAATAAATATCAATATTTTGTGATAATTACTTCAGACTTTTCATACACACATGGAGACATACTTGGCTCTCTCCTTCCTTCAATTCCAGACGTAACCATCATCTTGGGGTTGGTCTAGATAATTCCCATGCTTGTTCTTGTGCCTTACCTAACATATATGCAATATATAATATTGTTGAGGTATAAAGTTTAAAACTTAAATAATATATTGTGAGCATGCAACTGACATTTGTAATCAATATATTTTCAAGATTCATCCAATGTAACACATGTAGACCTAGTACAGTCATTTAAATTGCTCTACTGCATTATATGACCAAATCATAATGTACGTATTTCTTTATGGATAGTTATGGAGGCCAATCATACCACTCCCTTTAACCTCACTATTATAAGTGGCATTGCAATGAACATCCTTGTTCAAGTTTTCCAGTGGGCATGTGTGAGCCAGGCTCAGAGACACCTATGTAGGAGGGGAATTTCCAGGTGTGATGTGGAATGTACATCTTGAACTTTATTAACATTGCCAGATTGCACTCCTGAGTAGTTCTTGATCATTACACTCCTGTCCACAATGTCTAAGAGTTCCTCTTTGCGGTACTTTTCACCAATACATAGAGTCATCAGATGTTCCTTTTTTCCAATTCAATAAGTGTAAAATGAATCTCATTGCTTTAATTTGCATTTATGTTTAGTAGTGAGGTCGCTCTTCAAATGTTAATTGGCTATTTCAATTTATTCCTCTGTGAACTGCCCGTTTTGGGGATTTTTCACTTGACTTGGAGGATTTTTCTACAACAGCTTTAAGGTTTCTTTTCACATTTAGAAAATCAACTCTTAGTTATATGCTCTGCACATGTATTCTCCCATCTGTGACTTGCATTTTTGTTTTGTGGTATCTACTGTTTACTTTGTGATGTCTACTCTCATTTAGAAGTTTATAAAAGCAGTCAAATTTATCAGTGTTTTCTTTTAGTTTCCTGTGACATCTTTTAAAAATCTATCCTTGTTCTGATATCATCCAGAGATGATTCAATATTTCTTCTAGTGTTTCACAGTTTGTCTTTCACACTTAGGTCTTTAAGCCACCTGAAATTTATTTTTGTGTGTGGTATGAGATAGAGACCTAATTGTACCCTTTTCCATCACTTTGGATAACTGTTCCAGCACTCTTGATTAAATAGTCCTTTTCTCCCCTGAAAATCAGCATCCTCCATTACATACCAAGTTTCCACATATACATGGGAATATTTCTGTACATGCTTCTGTGTTTTTGATTGGCTAGCCTGTTTGCTTATTAGATCCTTTTTCCTCTTTCTGCACTAATGCCACACAAGTTTCTTTAATGATGAAAGCACTATAAGAAGTCAATAAGGCCCCACTTACATTTTCTAATTTGTCCGTGCTATTGTCAGACTTTACACATTTCCTGTTTCCACAAATTTGCATGTGCTTTTCCTTCTGCTTAGAACTCCTTTTCTATCATTCTCCATAAATCCAAATTTGATTCATTCTCTCAGGACAAAGGCCAGCTTCTCCAAAAAGCCTTCCCTGATTGTCTTAAGCTGAAGCCAGTGTTCTCCTCTCTAAACTCCCTTGTAACTTAATTTATATTTTGCTTTGACTTTTTTTTCATTTCCAGTATACAGCTCTTGAAGAGCAAAATTCATGTTTGACTAATCATCAACTCCTTGAAATTGCTACAGTGCCTCTGTACAAAAGTTACTCTATATTTATTCTTCAATACTAAAAGCTTTCTGTCATTAAATTTTTATCATAGAGTAATGCAGTAATATCATCAGGGTACTTTAAAATCTGTACATCATTTTCTATTTGCATGCAGTGGGTATTTCTCCTAACTTACCTTTCATTTCCTCTTTCTCCTTTTTAACTATATTTGGTTCAAGTATGTAACTAACCCCTAATCAGCTTGTGATGCCAAGGAAGCTGGCTCTATTCTCAGCTTCAAAGGAGAGACCTCAAATATTCCAAACCAACCAATGCACAGCTTTCTCTGATAACTGCTACTGGTCTAGAAGTAGGTATAAGACCAAACTTACTCAATCAGAACAGAAAGACTGTAATTTCATAGAGGAAAATGGTTTATCATAGTTTCATTCTCTCTTCCTCTTTCTCCCCTACATACTACATGAACAATGAGACATAGCAATAGCAATAGTTATTGCTGCATAACAAATCAGCCCCAAACTCAGCAAGCTTAAAGCAGCAATTATTTATCACCTCTTATTGTATCTGAGTTAAGAATTTAGCAGAGCATAGCAGGGATGCCTTGCCTATTCTCTACAATATATGAGGCCTCAACTGGAAGACTCCAAGGCTGGGAGCTCAACTTAGTAGAAAGCTCATTCACTCTAGTCGTTGGTGCTGGCTATCAACTAAAACTTACTGAAGCTGTTGGTTTTAACACCTACATGTAGCCTCTCCATGCAGCGTGGGTTTCCTCATACCCCCCTGGTGCTTTCCCCCACCTATACGGTGGCTGGGTTCCAAAGGCAACCATCCCCCAAAAAAGTCATCTTACATCATTGATAAGAGACAGGCCAAAAACCAAGTGAACTCAGAAAAGCGGAACAGAATGATGGTGTTAACTTGGTCTTGATCACACAGCTAACTTATGAATCAACCAACACTAATGGCTATCTCTACTGCTGGACTTTCTATATAGGTCAATACATTTAAAATAATCTGAGTTGGACTTTCTATTACCTGTGTTCAAAACCATCTTAATTAATGCACTGCATTTTGACTATCAATAACAGGCTAATAGAAGAAACTTTTAGGAATGGGGGACCATAAATCATACCACCACATATGCTTCCACAAAAAAGCTACAGCTGCATGCTGCATTCAAATGTCTGCGGGCTATCAATTCTGTATATGCCATCTCATCTTTTTTCATCTTATTTTTAGTGATATATACCTATACAGTACAGTTGGACTTCCACTTCAACAAGCAAAGTGCTGGTTAGAAGTTCTTATGATGCTATCAGGAGCTTCATATCCAGAAACGATTGAGTCCTACTGTACCCTGAAGCCTGATAACTTTGGTGTTTTGTCAATGATATTCCATCTGGATATTGAATCTATGCATTATTCATTTAAACTGATTAGAGAAAGATCACTACATTGTCCCTATTTTTATTATCTATACTATTTTAATTTTTAATCCGGGTCATTATTAAACAGCTACAAACAGATTGTAATGCTGACAATTTGTATCATTATTTGCAGTGTCCATGTATTTTCAAGGATACAGAATTTGCAAAATTTGTTCAGTCTTGTTTTATCCTCAGATTATATGTACCTAGATTTAGAACTAAGTTAATAATTTGGCAGTGGGGTGGAGGGGGGGAAATGAGATGTTTTCTATAAGTTGAAATGAGTACAGAGCTAAAATATTAATATTTTTATGTTACATGATGCTCATATAAATTTGAAATGGCTTTTCTTTTTAAAGGGCAATTTTGTAGATGATTGGAACATTATATTCACAGATGATGCCATTTAATACTCTTTTTTTGTTTTTCAAATTGTTTTACTGAAGACCTGTGAATCAGCGTGCACTGTA
This sequence comes from Aotus nancymaae, assembly GCF_030222135.1. Classification (NCBI taxonomy): domain Eukaryota; kingdom Metazoa; phylum Chordata; class Mammalia; order Primates; family Aotidae; genus Aotus; species Aotus nancymaae. The sequence continues at coordinate 51,738,868 of NW_026988425.1, read as the reverse complement.
TTTCAGATGATTCAAATTCAAAAACCAAATCTCTAGAGTTTAAAGAAACAAATGACAAAGCAAGCTGAAAATTCTTAAAATGCCTCAAAGTGTCAGGATGAAAATATTTTGCCTTCTCTCCATTTTTTTATATCACAATAATTATTCAAATCATGTTGTATTTTGCCTTTTTAAAACAGAGAAAATGCACAATGCCAAAAAATCAGTCTTATCTCTAATGAGCAACCAAATACAAAAACATAAGAAGCCAAATCAATCCCCTGGAAGAAGACGGAGCAGGAAAGCTATCAAGAAACACCTTCAGTTTCTTAGGGCTAGATAAAGGTGAACTGTAGGTGAAATGCCATTGGAATGCTCTGAATAAACCTGCAAAGTGAACTATAAAACAAATCGCATCTTGGAAATATGAAACCTAGTGGTACCAGTCATCTAGACATTGGGGTATATGATTCAAAAATAAATTTAAAAATGAGTAGATAATAATCATCCATGAAATACAAAAGAATGGAGTTTCAACAGAAATGGTTACAGAAAAAAATGTTTTTTTGGCAGCATATTCTTCACAAAACAACCCAGAAAGAACAAAAGCTCCAATTATGCATTGAGGTTTGTTTTTTCTGCAGTAGCCTTTTTTCCCTCTTCAAAGCAGACCCTCCACCCGCACTCGGGCAGCTGTTGCTGAAGATGTTTTTATTGCATGGTGCAATAAACAGTTATATAATATGTTTATTTTTCCATTTTGATGACTTCTCTCCTTCTTTTTTCTTGAAAATGCCTTTAAGTCATTTTGCTCTCCTTCTTTCTTTCCCCTCTGGAAAGAAAAAATATAACCAGAAAAAAGAACATTTACATCCTGAATGCAGTGTTTAATGCCTGATAGAAATAAGACAGAACAAAACAAAATATGTGACTGAAAAGTTAGACAACCCGACTGAGGAAATGCTAGTCTACTGAGCAATGCTATGAAGGAAAATAAAAAAGCAGCAGCCTTTGTGTTGATTGTTAAGAAAAGAGCTCCCAAAATAATAACTATGAATTTCTGAATAGAGTTTTTAGAGTTGTCATCTGTTCTTTCTCTATTGATTGACATATCCATAAGTGAAATCTTTTGTTTTATTATTCTTTGCTTTCTCTCATATATTTTTCATCATAAGTGGTTAAATAACAAAAGAAAGGAGGAACAAACGGTCTGTCACTAACAAAATGGTATTTTATATTGTAAAATCATTTTGAATTAGATGTAAAAGAAAATCCTCAGCCTGACAAACTGTACTCATCTTAGGTACCTACCTTCCTCCCAGCCTGTCACAGCCAGGGCCCCTTTTCTCCCACACATATATTTTATCCTCTTGTCCATGTTGCCTGCAGGTCTTGGCTTATTCTATAGCCCAATCCAGAATGCTACTTCTCAAATCCCTGTTGAGATCTACCCTACAGTGTTCCTTCAAATCTCAAACCAAAGCTTCTCTGCCTTAAGCAGCCTTCTACTAACTCTACTTCATAATGTAGATTCCTCTTCTTCTAAATAATGTTATGTCTACGGCATATCAGACACAGTATCTGGACTCAGAAAAATAGCTTTTATTATTATAACTTTGAATTTCTTCAGATGTTACATTGGCAACATTACGATCCACCCTAGACTATCATAAAGGTCGCCTTCAAGTTAAATTCAAATTTCTCCTTATTTTTACAGTTCTTGTCACTCTCTTCAAAGTAATACTTAATGAACTGAGTTATATATTTATAGCTTCTCAAGAATTTATTAAACCAATTCTACCAAGAAGATAGCCAAATAGTCAATTTATGTCCCAGCTCTATACTATTATAGGATACATAACAATTAAAAAATGTGTCCAGTTGTGTTTACAGCTAAAGACTATATGGAAAATAAGAAAGAACTGAAATCAAATTTTTGGAGGATTTCTGCTTACCCTACATCTCTGCAGTTGAATCAGTTGAATGTTTATTACAGCTGCCTTCCTGTAGTGAATGATCTTTATAATTTGATTTTTCATCTAAATGAAAGATCTCTACCTTCCATTGATACAATTGTTTGCTTAAAGATCTAATGATTTCTGAAACAGATAACTTCCATTCCTTTAATTCTCTTTGAATCTCAAAACCTTAAATGAGTTTTCTAAACTTGATTCTATAGTAACAAGGTTATTTGGGGACAAATTAAGAAACATAGTCAGAGGCCCTTGTCTCCTTAAAATGGTTATAAACTATCTCCCTCCCAAACTCACTTTTCCTGGAGAAAGGTGAACAACCTCTTGACTGGCTTTCTATCATTTCGATGTTGATAAAGAAACCATACCTTCCCAAGCATAACAAAATAGGTCTGACAAATTTCCGGACTCATCAGCAAATGACAAGGATGATAAATGAGATTAGAGTTGCCTGTGAAACTGTTCTATCTTGGGTGTTTTGCTCAACGTTTGGAAATGGTATGGTTCGTTTATTAACAAAGTGATTACTAGAAGCCTGAAATATCAATCTACCCTGTTAGACCTTCACCTAGGGTAAGAATTGTGTCTTCTTATACATTCATTCCCATCCATCTGCTCTGCTCTCTCAGTTCGTATCTTGACAGATGGCTGTAACTTACATTACAGATAACTTTTCATCAGATACCATCTAAGCACCCATCTTAAGCTTAACATATTTTTAATCTAATGCTCTTCCGTTAGATAATCTACATAAATAAACTAGTGCTTTCTCTTCTCTTTCTCTTCTGTTCCCATATTCTCCACACATACATTCTGATTTATACAAATAACTTCCTACTTATTTATAGTTTCTATATTTATACCTATATCAAATATATTTACTCATAAAAAATTTCCACAGAATTCTAAGCTCGAATTATTACAAATAGCTATGGATAATCAGGAACAGACTCCAATAAATTGAGGCACGTCCCAAAATTTCTCTCTTTCAAATTCCTGAAAAATCTCTAAAGTAAAGCATAAATATAATCCTACAAAAGTAATCTGACAGCACATTTTAATATTCTACTTACCATTTACAACCCATACAGGAGAACACTGTAGTATTCTTCTCTGATGGTTTGATTTCATAGAATCACAGAATCTTAGCACTAAGGAGAGACCTTGAGTCTACTCCACCTTTCCCATCTAAGAATAAGACTGTAATTCAAGTGAAATAACTTCTCAGGGTCAAAGAGCTGGTTAGTAACAGATCTCGGACTAGAACTCAAATCACCTCAGCCTAATGCTGTTTCCACTATTTTAAGTTGACAATATTCCAATCAAAGAAGGAGTTAACTAAAACAAATTCAATTCTGCTTATGAATTCCTCTCAAACACAGCGTCATCGCTGGGGAAGAAAAAAAAATACGTGGATATAAATAAACCCTAGTTACAATTGCCAAAAATGCACATAATGTAAGACATTGCCAAGCCTATTCATCCATGTTGAAAATGTGCAAACATCCACACGCAATAGCAATCCCCCAAAATCAAGTGTCCCATCTTTAGAAAGAAGAGTGAGACAATTCTTGTGAAATTCCCAGGGCTCTGAAGTAGCTTGAGGTCATATATAACCCTGAAAACAAGGACTTGAACAAATGCCATGAGGTGATATCATCATAAATATCTTAAAAAGGAAAAATGGTTGACATTTAGTACCTGGAAAAAGGCAAGGAGAATACCTAAGAATGGCATGTGATCTGTTAAAACAACACTCTCTCAATGACTTACTCTTAAAACAGAGTCAAATTAAACCCATAGTGTCTCTGCCTTATCTTCTGTTCCCATGCTCATATCCCAAAATTTAGAAATTTGCTCTCCATGACGCTAGTAGGGAAGAAATTCTCTTCAGCTGTTCCTTTGAAAAGAACCAAAGCATCTTCTTCCTCATCAAGTGTTCAGGATCTTCCTGTAAAAACTTAGTCTCCTTATTTCTCTCATCAGAGAATCGGTCAAGTGGTCATATGGAAGAACTGATTTGTGCCATTTCCTCTCATATCTGACAGCATAAAACTAGAATCTAACAGAATCTAAGAGTGTCTGGCCTCATGTGATCTGGGGAAATATGAAATATCTTCAAGTCACTTTTGAAGAAAAAGGAGGCTAAACCAGCTCATCTTTGAAATCTAAAGCCAATCCTTCCTTTTCTCCTTTTTCCCTCCTTCCATCCTTTCCTCCAACCTTCCCTTCTTCCCTCCCCCACCTCCTCTTCCTACCCTCCTGTCTTGCTTCTCTTCCCTCCCCTTTCTTCCTTCTATTTTTATCCCCTTTTGATTGCAGGAAGCTCAATTCATAATTATGGATGGGCTACTTTATAAATATTCTCTTCAAAGGACAATATCGTTAACAGAGAATGATTAACTTGAACACCAGAAATATCAGGTTCAGAATGGAAAAATAAATGAGATTTTACACAAATGTAACTAGAGAGGATATTTTCTCATAGAAACTCATTCATAATGTCCCTATGACACCTCCTCTACCCTCTCTACCTTGCTCAGCTTCCCCTTCCAGCAGGGTCCCCCAGAGAAAAGTATTTTCTACTTTTGTGAACCAAACACCTCTTACACACAGCCATTAAGTGATACAGTTTAGTAGTTTAGTTTCTTCTAACTGGAGAGCAAAATGTAGACATGGGAGTACTAAGACAAGTGTTCCTCCCCTAAAAACAAAAACCTGTACTCAAATGAAGGAGGAAAGATGTACAAATAACAGTCTTATTGGTTGTGAAATCAGCATTGTAAAAGAAGGCCACACAAAGGCCTGCAGAAGCACAGAGGAAGGAGAGGGGCTTTTGTGTGAGAGATGGTGTGGGACAGTCTAGAAGACAAAGGAAGACATAAAACCAATGGACTAAAGTCTCTAATGACTTATTTTATTCACTTGCAGGTGACAGGGACATAATTTTCAATGTGTGTTTGGTGAAGAGGGGGAGTCTTTCAAAATCTCTCAAATTCTTCTACATTAACATTTAACCTCCATGCCTACCCAGAAGGCCAGCCTTAAATTCCACACCCAGACTGGAATGCAAGTAGGATGCATGGCCTGGCTCAGAGACACAGTTTTTAGCTTCAGACAGACAGATTTGAATGCCACCTTCTTCCATCACTGGTTGTATGGGTAGAGAAGTCGTTTAACATTTTGATCCTCAGCTTTCTAATTTGTAAAATGGGAGGGGACCAACTCATCTGGTTTATATATATTTAGAAAGAGTGTGTCAGAGATCTGAAGCATAACACGCATTTACCAAATTACAGCAGCATTCACTAGATACAGCAATTATTATGATAATTCATAAGAATATTTGTTTTACACAAAACCGAGGCATATCTGAAGTATAATAGTGAAGAAATAAAATCATTTTTCACATATGGCTGGTAGAAATTCTGTCAGTATTTTCCTATGGCCAGAAAATATCCAGGCCTCCAGTGGTCTCTCTCCCTCTTTCTCTCTCACATGTGCACACAATATATCTTTTGTGTTGAACGAGGTTCCCAACTCTCTATCTACAGAAGTTGTGGTAGCCAGGAGCATTATCAAATTGCAAGAAGAGTGTGTCTAAGGAGCCTGGCAGCTACCTTCTCTAGCATCAATGCCATTCTTAGAACATGATGCTCCTCAGACCGATTTATCAACCCCCATTAAAGCAACCCAACTTTCTGACACCAACTCCTTAGAGATCCAAAATTTAAACAAAAAATCTTCTTCCTCTCCTACCTCACTTAGAAGTCTCCCTCTGTGAATTAATCCCAGTATGAGAAGAGGGAAAAAAAGACACTAGTAGGAGACCCAAATAAAGTTTTTAGCTGGCATATTTTTCATACTATACAATATAAATGAGTATTTTTGCCCTGACATTTTATTTTGTGGAGTAAGCAACATCTGAAAAATCTTTACATATAAGAAAGACTCTTTTTCGTCTCCTGGAAAACCAAGTGAAGAATTTTAACCTATTCCATTTTATTTCAGTAGAAGCACTGAGGTAGAAAAGAAAAAGCCCTGGAGTGGAAACAAGAGCCCCTCCCACCATTCATAACTACGTGACCTTGAGATGTTCTCTGTGAGCCGCTATTAGATTTATGAGACCTGCCACCGTATCCCCTTCCTGAGAAAAACTGCCTACCCACAGCCTCTTAGAACTAAATGACTACATTTGTACCATGTGACCTAAGCCTTACACTAAGCCACAGTGACATGGATCAAGAATGTGTTCCTTTAAAAAATAAATATGGCAACCTATCTGTAGGCCAGACTTAGATCTTTGGCCTGATGGGAAAAGATAACCTGAGCCAATCAAATTCCATTCTTCAGAATTCAGCACTGGGAAACACAAAGTTAAGGCAGGATTTTAAAAGGACATCAAGATGGTCACGTGGAAGACAGAAGTCAGAGAGAACACAGAAAGGTAACAATAGCTGTGAGCCCAATTGTCAGCTGTCCTGGTGCTATGTCCCAGGTTTTCTGGGCCACTTGCCTTTCTAGGAAAAAGGTCAAAGGATGGCACTGAAAGATGAGGTTTCATTTAGAGTGATGGAAAGCATAGGAAGCAAGAGAGTCAAACCACCTGAGGAAGGAGCCCATGCAAACTTTATAGACTGAATACAATTTTAGCATTGCTATGATTACTCAGAACCATTTTCAGAGCTGAAATCATTTTTTCATGTATATGACACTATTGTAAGTGTCCTTACTAGCTCTTTCCTGGCTGAATTACTCTCACTGCTTCAATGTTCCCTCTCAAATCTGTTTCCAATTCTGATCATTGTTATTCTCCAAGTTCAACTCTAGACCTTGGAATCTGATAGAAGTCAGTCTAACATTTTGCTTCATGCTATGCTCTTCATGATAAATTGAGAGAATGGATAGAGAAATGTCAGGTCTCTAACATCTCTAATATCCCATAATACTACAACTTGAGATGTACTAATCAGCAAGGTGATAACTAGGAACAAAGAAAAGAGAATAAAGAATATCTACATATTTCATTTTGGGTGGTGCTAATGTAATAATATTGTATTTTTAATTTCAAGTTTCACTTGTTAGTTGCTGGTATATAGAAAAGTGATTAAATTTTATATTTGAATTTTGTGTCTGTTTTTGTCTCATATCGTTTGATATGCTGTTGTTAGGCACATACACATTAAGTATTGTTACATCTTCTTAAAGAATAATTCTGTTTACCATTATGTAATGTCTCTTTTTATTTCTAATGATTTCCCTGTTTTGAAGCATACTGTGCTCTGTCTGAAATTAATATAGCAACTCCTGCTTCTTCTGGCTAGTGTTAACGTATATTTTTCTTCACCATTTGCTTTTAATCTTTTCGTCTTTATATTTAAGTGGGTTTCGATTGGACAAAATATTGTTGTCTTGTTTCTTGTCTACTTTGACAATCTATCTCTTCATTGATACATTTAGAACATTCATGCTCAAAGTGACTATTGATAGAGTTGGATTTATATGTCGCATATTTCTTACTGTTTCCTATTGGTTGATCTTGTTCTTTATTTCTACTGTTTTTCATTCTATTTCTGCCTTATGTAGTTTTAATCGGGCACTTAATATGACTCCATTTTCTCTCCTTTCTTAGCATATCAATTATACCTCTTTTTTTTAGAGCAACCACTTAAAAAAGGTGTTAAAAAGTATACATTTACTCACTAATCAAAATTCACATTTATACAGCACTATACCACTTCACAGGTAGTAGGAGCACCTTATAATAACAAAGTAATTCTAACTCCTCCTTCCTGTTTTTGAATTGTTGCTCTCATTTTGCTTACATATAAACATATGTACACATATAGGAAGGTATACATTAAAATATAAAATTGAATACACTGTTGCTATTACTTTGATCTGTGAGATCACTTAAATTAGGGAAAATAATAAGGTAAGTTTTTATTTTACCTTCACTTATTCCTTCTTCAATGCTCTTTATGAAAATCTGTGTTTCTAACCTATATTATTTTTCTTCTCTCTAAAGAATTTCTTTTAACATTTCTGACAAGGCACGTTTACTGAAAACAAACTTCTTCAATCTTTGTCTGAGAAAGTATTGATTCTTTACTTTGAAGAATAATTTTATAGAGTATAGAATTCTAGATTGGTGGTTTTCTTTCTCACAACACTTTAAATGTTTCACTTCACTCTCTTGCTTGTATGGTTTCTGAGAAGTCAAACATAATCCTTATGTTTTCTCCTCTATAGGTAAGATATTTTCCCTTTAGCCTATTTTAGGTTTTTTAAAGAAAATCTTTGGTTTTCTGAAGTTTGAATATCATAGGCTTACATATGATTTGTTTTTATTTTTGTTTTCATTTGTCCTTCTTGGTCTTTTCTAACCTGTCTGGATTTCTGGTTTGGTGTCTTACATTAATTTGGAGAAATTACCCATCATGATTATTTCAAATATTTCTTCCCTTCTTTTCTCGCTCTGTTCTCCTTTTGGTATTCCCATTACACACATTTCCACCTTTTGTAGCTGTCCCATAGTCCATGGATGTGCTGGGTTTTGTTTTGTTGTGTTTTTTTCCTCAGTCTTTTTTTCTCTTTGTTTTTCAGTTTAGGGGGGTTCTACTGAGATATCCTCAAGCTTAGAGATCTTTTTCTTAGCTGTGTCCAGTTTACCAATAAGCCCATCAAAGGCATTCTTTATTTCTGTTATTGTGTTTTTGATCTCTAGCATTTATTTTTGGTTCTTTCTTAAGATTATCATGTCTCTGGTCACATTGCCCATTTGTCCTTGCACAGTGTCTACTTTATCCGTTAGAGCTCTTAGCATATTATTTATAGTTATCTTAAATTCCTGGTCTGATAATCCCAACATCCCTCCCATGACTGGTTCTTACTCTGTGTCTTATTTCTATTTTTTGCCTCTTAGTACCCTTTGTCATGTTTTTCTTGATAACTGGACATGATGTCATGGGTAAAAGAAACCGCCATAAATAGCCCTTTAGCGATGTGGTGGTAAGGTATAGTCTCATTAAGCCTCTTTCTCTAGATTGTTAACTTCACGAGTGCTTCTCAGTACCCACTTAGTCAGATAGGATGGCAAAATGGAGCCACAGTTGGGTATTTCCCTTCCCTTCAGGTCAGCTGGGCTCTGATAAAACCCCAGCAGGTTAGGTTCCGGTAGTTTCTTCCGAGAGCAGATCCTGTCAAGAACAGAGTGCCCCAATGTATTTCAAATTGGTTCCTCCCACCCACCCTTCACCTCCCCCCACCTCCCCAACCTTACTCTCCCTTGCCCCACCCCACTCACTGCTGCCATTTGAAGCATGAGGGGATTTTTATTTACTGTGAAAATCTGGTTGAGCTCCTGGAGCCAAAACTCACAAAAGTGTGAGAGGCCACCTATGACTGGGTCCCCTTGGAGTTTTTAACTCTGAGAGTTGTCCACACTGAGCCTCTAGCAATTTGTCAATTACGGTCAAGGTTTTCCTACCCTAGCACTGGCTCCCAATGTGATTTCCACTGATGACTCTGCTCAGACAAGCCATGAGCTCTGTATTCACCTGTCTGTCTCTTCAATCATGGGGCAGTGGTTTGCCCAGTGTTCTCATTTCTCTTACAGAAGAGTTGTTTTTTAGTCTTTTTGGATTTTTACTTGTTCTTAGGACAGAGTGGCAATTTCTACACTTCTTAACATACAGAACTGGAAACCAAAGTACAACGCTGAGAATTTTTAATTATCTTTCATGATATGTTAAGTATGGATAAAATAAATTATACTCATCCGTAAAATAGATGAAAAGAAGATCTTGATAATGGGGCTTTAAGGACCTAAAATATTACATTATTAACTCTAATATCTTATAAATATGATCTCTAAAATCTGCCTCCCACATGAATATTCAACACTCAACAATTCTGAGTGAGCTCAAAGATGAGAAAAGTAAGCACTTATTGTTGTGTATTTTATATTAGGAAACCAAATTTTCATAGTTAAACAGATCAGTTAGTCGTATAAAAATGCTATCTAATCAGGTAAGTCAAACTGATCAGACCCAATGAACATGTGCCCATGTTCAAATTTTCTCTGTCACAGGAATAAAATGGGCAAACATAAGAGAAAAAATCCAAAAATACTTGAAAGACCCATTTAAGGACTTCTTACTGATGTATATTTCCAGGTTGAGCTGTCCACTCAAATGTTGAGGAGCCTGAAATAAGAATGAGACTGTCTTTGTCCATTTGTGCTACTATACAAAGTACCACCAATTGGGTAATTTATAAAGAACAGAAATTTATTCTCTCCCAGTTCTGGAGGCCGGAAGTCCAAGATGAGTTGCCGGCACGTGTGGTTGCCTGGTGAGGGATGCTCTCTGCATCCAAGATGTCTTGTTGCAGCATCCTCCTGAGGGGTTGTGCTGTGTTACCGCACAGTAGAAGGTAGAAGAAAGCTGAACACTGTGAAGCCTCTTTTATAAGGGCTTCATCCCATTAAATGAAGGAGCCCACATAGCCTACTCACCTCTTAAAGGCCCACCTCTTTATGTACTCACACTGGCCATTAAGTTTCAACATCTGAATTTTCAAGGAGATGCATTCAAATTATAACAGGGCCTTCAGATAAATGACAGATATTTGCTTATTCTAGTCAGCTCAAGTATATGGAGAGAAATGATGTGTAAGTTGAGGGTAAGCATTCAGACTGCTGCATAATTGCTCCTGCACACCCTAAAGAAGCAGAACTCCTGTTTGTAGGTGGGTCCACAGAAAGATGAAAGTGCCTTCTTTTCAATGACAACCAAGCTAATATCTAACAATAGTGACTAGTTCTGACAATCCAAAACAGAGAATGTAAATAGTAGCTCAAAAGTATACAATTTGTAAGCTTATGGGGAAAAAATCTTTTTTTATTCTTGTTTTATTTTAAAGAGAAGTATGTCTCAACTCTACCTGTGTACTCAGGAATAGGCCAGACCACCTTTATGTGAAAATAGGAATTGGCAACACAGATGAGATGTATTTCAGAAACGTTCAGTATATAAATGTCAAATCAAATTAGGCTTGTACTTTCCCCTTCATTGAACCATAATTCAATGAGAGTTTTATTATGCAAATTCACTGGAAAACACAGATCTCTACATCTCTGCCAAATGCTCTGAGTACAACAATGGCAGTCACATTGATCTAGTAACAAACCCGCACGATCTGTACATGCACCCCAGAACTTAAAGTATAAGCTTAAAAAAAAAGCATTTTGCTGTATATATCTTGAGGACAGGAACTAAAGCCAATATAAAACTTTAATATGTTCATCTTGCTTAATATAATATCTTGAAAGAACACACACTAAATAATACCTGGAGGTTGGCCTGTTCTGTGCCAAGTTAACCAAAAGGAAAATGTGTTCTAAGCGTAGCTATAAAACATTCGTTTACTAAATAAGTCTCGGACTCTGCAGTTCTCAGTACATTTTGCTTATGCTTCTTTTGTTACCTTTAATGAAAGGGCATATTTTGTGTTTGTTTCTTTTTCTAAGTATTACCATATGTATAATTCTTCTAGATTAACTACCAGTCTCATTATAAGTAGTTTAATTTATTATTCACATTTGTCAGACTATCTCAATTCATGGGATACGGTGAGTCACTAAAGATTTTCTTGTTCACACACACACACACACACACACACACACACAAATGACTAAAGAAATTAATGCTGAAGCACCCTCATACAACCAATAAGTTAGCTGAGCAATTTCCCAGGAGCTTAGAGACATTTTGAAAAACTTAAATCCTCTAACTACCTACACAATGAACTCATTAACTTTATGAAATTGCAATAAAGCCCACTAATGTTCCTTAAACATAGGCATTTACTACAATCTCCACTTCTGGTAAATGCCGTTCAAGCAATTCCTCCACTGCAGAAGGGCTGAAAATCTTTATCTCTAGAAAATGTTAAAAGAGAATGTATAACTCCAAAACTAAAACATTTTATTTTCTTGTTAGACTAATATTGATTAAAGGGAACTTAAGTTTAGTTCAGTCTGTGTAACTCCTTCTCCCAAATTAGAAGGAAAAACCAAGTCCACATCTCTATTGCCAGTCTCCTGTGACACCCTGATCTGAGTCAAACAGCAATCAAGGATCCTGCTAGGGCCACACCCTGAGCTATGCCTAGAGCATCACAGAGTAAGAGCACCTCTGAGTGGTGAAGACTCAAATGTCAGCTAGTCTCACCATCCACCTTGCTGCTCAGTAGAGGATCATCTCAGTAGAGGATCATCCAGAATGTACTGAAGAATTCCAGTGATGACACACTCACTGGCCATTCACACTATCCCTGGGAAACTCCAACTTTGGGAAAGCTTCCTATGTGTTATTGCTATCTTACACCTAGTAAAAGACCTTTGCTATCTATGCATTACATTGCAGGGACAGGGCAAAGCCTTCTACCAGCCTATGGCACCCTGTATTTACCCACTCGTATGTACCTATTCTGGGTTAGAGGTCCATATCTTCCCTAGTTCTATGAGCACCACAGGTCCGCATACCCACTTCAGGCCCAGCTTGCTCTGATGACTATTTGACCCACTTCTCCCATACATCACTCAGCACGTGCTCAGTGACATAATTTGTTACCTGCTCCCTGTCTCCACATAGCTACAAAACTATAGGCAAGAGGATCCAATACCCCTTCATCCTGCCCTGACCATATCCCTCCAAGAATCCAGAATCATAGAGAACTAATATTAAACCCCCTCCCCAGAAACTGACTCACATCTCCCCCTTAGGCACTCTGAAGTCAAACAGAACAAGTAAAATATGGTTATAAGAAAACAGATCAGAGTTTACCAAGAGTAGAGAATTTGTGGGCTTCTGTGGGCAAGCAGAGTTATATGTCAGAGCCCACCTAATATCTGAAGACCAAAGCCCAGGAAGGAGAAAGGAAAAGGTTAGCACCTGAAGGCAAGACTGATTCTCAGTACAAGGCAAACTACCTTACTTTGGTCCTTAGTTCATCCAGCCTACTTTGGAATTTGCTCTCTCAGTAATTCTCTCTCCTGTATCTTAGCCTCTCTTTGAAGGTCATGTGTGACCCCTTTCTCCCTTAGACCCCTGTAGAACCACCATCCCCAGATGGGCCAACTTTATTTTCCAAGTGTGTTTGTGAATTCTCTCCTCTCCAACTCTGCCACCACTGGCTTGGTCCAGCCACACATGGCTTCACATTTCTCTTCTTGTCTCTGGTTTGTTAGCCTCAATACCATCCAGTTAAAGAGACTCTTTTAAAATGCAAAGTTGGTCATGGTTGTTCCCTCTCACCCTTTTCAGTGGTTCTCCATGGTCTTAAGCATAGAGTCAAAGCTCTTCCATAAGGCAGACAAAGACTCCCTCATCTGACCTTAGTGGACCTTACCCACTTCACATCTCACCATTTCCTTTCATTCTCTGCCCCGAATAAAGAATAGGTGTGTTTTATTTTCTGCACACTCCAAGCTTGGGACTTTGTCTCCAGGCCTTTGTCATTGCTATCCTCTCTGCCTAGAATGCTCTTTGCTCACTTCCCCACTCCTGACTTGAATATATCATCTTCATTCTCCGAAATTCAACCTAGACATGATCAAATCCAGGGAGTCTTTTCTAAATCCCTTAACACTAAAGAAGGCTGTGGGCGCTGTATACTCTTTGCTTCTCCCTAACATTATCATACCCATCATGCTTGTCTACTTAGGTGCCTGCATGCTTCTTGAGTGCAAGGCATGTCTTAATCCCTCTCTGAAACTTTGGTACCTGGGGCAGAGCCTGGCACACAGCAGCAATATTATAATGTTTGTGCAATGAATGCCAGGACAAATTTTTCAAAGGCAGAACATACCTTGACTGTGAAACAATTTCTACTGGTTTGTTAAATAGTATAATAGTATTTATATATAGTATAATAATAATAATAATATGTAGTATATAATAGTATAATCATATTTATATAGTAATAGCATTTGTTAAATGGTATAAATGGTTTCACAGTCAAGGGCAAATCAGAAAGCTTCTAGGTAAGTTCTATAATGATTGAATTGATGATGTGGAATAAGCATGAAATTCTTGTGGGAATGATTAGCAAAACCTGCAGCTAATAATTTAATGTCAGTTACAGAACAGAAGGTGACTTGTATTGAATGGAGGCTGTATTATGCTTAGGTCAGAGTACTTTAGGGAAGCCTTTATTCTAGGCATCTAGAGAGAGCTGGGATCCCTGTATCCTCCACTGCCTCAGCCCTCAGATTTCAACCCTGACCACACCTAAAGGTGGTTTAGATACTAAGAAGAGTACCATGACCTTGTTTCTGCATTCGCTATGCTTACAATCTACTTGGATGAGGTGAAAGATGCAGAAACAATGTAATTGGAGAACAGGATGACCAAATATGAAAATGAAATCTACAATTGAACAGTAATGAGTTATTAACAAATAGTAAGCTAAGTAAAACATGAATTCACCATCTTTCTCTTTTACTCTTCCTTTCTTTTTAACTTCTTTTTAAATATTGCTTTTTTATTGCTCTTCTACTTTTCTTCTCTTTCAAGATAAAGAGAGACAGAGAAGGAGTATGAAATTCTACGAATTTAGGAGTCTTTCATATATGTTGCCTAAATCTTAGAAACTTTCTCTAGCACATACATCCACACACACAAACTTGATGTTTCAATAATTTGTAACTTGTTAAAAGTGTTCCCAAAGCAGAATTCATGCCATAGACGCCTCAATAGCCATTTTCAAAACATCAATATGGACAATTATTTATATTTATGTTCTGTAGTAGCTTGAATGGTGACCTACCTATCCACCCCCTCAGAAAAAAAGCCCACCCAGAACCTGCAAATGTAACCTCATTTGGAAAAAATGTCTTTGTAGTTTGAGAGATAGCAAATATTCCTCCAGCCCTTTCAATCTGATATTTCAGGTTTTGATCAATAGGGCACTGTAGAAGTGACATTGTGCCAGCTCCAGGCTCTGGCAGCTTCTGCCTTAAAAGGACTGGCAGCTGGCACATTAGTAGCTTCTTCCTGAGCACTGAACTTCCACTGAAGCAGACATATAAGAAGTTCAACTCCAAGGAAGTCCAAGTTGAGCTTTGCCTAGGCTGGTCCCTTTTCTTTGTATCTGGCTCCTACAGTGTGTGGTGTGGAGTAGGTTTGCCTACGCCTCCTGCTACCTATTTCATCTCAGATTTTGGTTTCTTCTCAGCACTTAAACAAGATACATATTTGCCTCTGCACCCTTTCATTGGAACAAGCAACAACATACCTGCAAAGCAATATTTAAAAAACATACTTAGAAAAGAAGCATTTCTCCTTAGAAACAAAACCCCTAATTCCTCTATATGAAATAATTTCTATTACAAAATCACCTACAACACTTGCAATAGGATTACCAGTCTCTTCACAGTTTTCCCCAAGTGGACACCTGCTTTTGCATTTGTATTTAGCTAAAGGATCTATTTAGTTAGTTTTCTCTGAAAAAGAAAGAAGTGTACAGCAAAAGAGTAGTCACATTTCTATCTCTTTAAAAACTAAATCTTTCTGCAGCTTTATTTCAGATTTTGTTAGTTCCATCAAGGTTTTAAAAGCCTTGAAAATTATAGCTAAGGCACCATGTTACATTTACATACTACAAGCTTAAGTTTTATTCTGAGAAATGTTCAAAAAGATATGAGCTTCAACAACATTTCTATCAACTCCTGATTATCTCTAGAAAATATTAAAGCAAAGAGAAAGGAAAGAATAAGCAGAGACATGGGATAGGTATGAAAAGGGCTGTCTCAGAAAGGTTCATACCACTTCGAAAGTAGAAAAGCTGAAATGAAGATAGAGAATTTCATTTTTTTATTGCATTTTAGGTTTTGGGATACATGTGAAGAACATGCAAGATTGTTGCATAGGTACACACATGACAGTGTGATTTGCTGCCTTCCTCCCCATCACCTATATCTGGCATTTCTCCTCATGCTATCTCTCCCCAACTCCCCACCCACTGCTGTCCCTCCCCTATTTCCCCGACAGACCCCAGTGTGTGATGCTCCCTTCCCTGTGTCCATGTGTTCTCATTGTTCAACACCCACCTATGAGTGAGAACATGTGGTGTTTGATTTTCTGTTCTTTTGTCAGTTTGCTGAGAATGATGGTTTCCAGGTTCATCCATGTCCCTACAAAGGACACAAACTCATTGTTTTTGATGGCTGCATAGTATTCCATGGTGTATATGTGCCACATTTTCCCTGTCCAGTCTATCATCGATGGGCATTTGGGTTGGTTCCAGGTCTTTGCTATTGTAAACAGTGCTGCAATGAACATTCGTGTGCATGTGTCCTTATAGTAAAACAATTTATAATCCTTTGGATATATACCCAGTAATGGGATTGCTGGGTCAAATGGAATTTCTGTTTCTAGGTCCTTGAGGAATCGCCACATGGTTGGACTAATTTACACTCCCACCAACAGTGTAAAAGTGTTCCTATTTCTCCACATCCTCTCCAGCATCTGTTGTCTCCAGATTTTTTAATGATCGCCATTCTAACTGACGTGAGATGGTATCTCAATGTAGTTTTGATTTGCATTTCTCTAATGACCAGTGATGATGATCATTTTTTCATATGTTTGTTGGCTTCATGTATGTCTTCTTTTGTAAAGTGTCTGTTCATATCCTTTGCCCACTTTTGAATGGGCTTTTTTCTTGTAAATCTGTTTTAGTTCTTTGTAGAGTCTGGGTATCAGCCCTTTGTCAGATGAGTAGATTGCAAAAATGTTTTCCCATTCTGTTGGTTGCCAATTCACTCTAATGACTGCTTCTTTTGCTGTGCAGAAGCTGTGGAGTTTAATTAGGTCCCATTTGTCTATTTTGGCTTTTGTTGCCAATGCTTTTGGTGTTTTGGTCATGAAGTCCTTGCCTATGTCTATGTTGGGAAAACTTGCTAGTCATGTGCGGAAAGCAGAAACTGGACCCCTTCCTGACACCTTACACTAAAATTACTCCAGATAGATTAAAGACTTAAACATAAGACCTAACACCATAAAAACCCTAGAAGAAAATCTAGGCAAAACCATCCAGGACATAGAGAATTTCATTTCTAGTCCATTTTCTCCTCTGCCTCCTTCTCATCCTCTTTCTTTCCCTTCCCACCCTTCTCCTTTTCCTCCTCCTCATATTCCTCCTGGTAGCTACACATACTTCATAAACACAGCATCAGGATCCAGAACACAGCTAAGGAGCAATCTTACACTTAAGTGTTCCATATGACTTCTAGAATATTCTACTCTGAGAGCAAATCCAAACTTACTCTTTCAGGTATCAACCAAGAGATAACAGTCTCATTGTCAACTCTGTCATCAGCATAATTGACTATATCCCAAGTCCTTTAAGTAAGAGTTCAGTTATTGGTTAGGCTACAGAAATTAAAGTGCAGTGTATTCAAATTACACTTATATCATGAAGGAAATAACAATTATTGATGATTTAGCATAAACAACAAAGTTATTCTGAATTTTTTTTTTTTTTTTTTTTTGAGACTGAGTCTCACTCTGTCACCCAGGCTGAAGTGCAATGGTGCAATCTCGGGTCACTGCAACCTCCACCTCCCAGATTCAAGAGATTCTCCTGCCTCAGTCTCTTGAGTAGCTGGGATTACAGGTGTGTGCCACCATGCCCAGCTAATTTTTGTATTTTTAATTGAGATAATGTTTCATCATGTTGGCCAGACTGGTCTTGAACTCCTGACCTCAGGTGATCCGCCCACCTTGGCTTCCCAAAATGCTGGGATTAAGAGACATAAGCCACCATGCCTAGCCCTCTGAATTTCTTATTTTCAAATAACTTTTAAGATAAACACCAGCTTCCCTCCAATATAAAGTCTGTATATTATTGTTGATGCTTGATCAAAAATAAGCATTTGTTAAATAACAAAAGCTCAAAAAAAAACCCATCTGTTTCATAATCCAATGTATAAGTGTAGATAAAAACATCAAAATTCAATAATGTAGTTTAACTGCGGGCCTTCAAAATATCAAGCATGAACTTCTAAACTAGGCAATAGCAAATAAGAAAATCAATGTTCGTACAAGATAAAAGAGCCTTCAAAACCTACACACAGAAACATTTGATTTTAGGTTATAAATTTTGTTCTGTTTCTTATTTTTAAACTCAACACTGTATTTTTCAAATGTACTCAGTTGGCTATATTTGCATCTGGTTTATTCCTTCTACCTGCCTCATTGCAGGTGTGTGTGTGTCTATCACATCTCTCTCTCTTTCCTTCCCCCTACACCCTCCCACCTCGTGTCTAGAATGCTAATCCTTGTCTTCTCAGCCTGAAGGTCTGGTGACAAATCCACCCTATTTTTTAGCAATTTTCTTAGCCTCCTGCCCACTTAGCACCAGTATTCAATAAATGTCTTGAAGGGGAAGCTAGCAGTGTGTTGGGTTCAATTTTCCACCCTTCCCTTCTCAAAGGATTGTGACCCCTCAAGGCTCTAGGTTTTGCCTTTCAAGCCCCCTAGACTCTGCTCATTACTCCCCCTCTTAGTAACAGCTCTGGGCAAGAACTTCTTCCCAGATGTCAACCTCTTGCCCCACACCTAGAATTGCCAAATGCCCCAAGGATCAATGCTGCTGCAGAACACTGACAAATCTCCCCTTTTTCTGGGGTTTTTGTCCCCTTAAATATTGATTGCCTTGGAAGTTGCCTAATCCCTTTAAATATATTTCTTTTTTAATCTGGCTTTTCTAAACCCTTTACCCCTTGGTAGGAGCATTAGTCAGCTGTAGGCATTCAATCATATCTGAAAGTGGAAGAAGAAATCTGTTAGCTGAAAAAAAACAAAGAACAAATGTACAACCCCACAAACTATCAGAGAATTGAAAATAATACAATTTTCTCTTTTAATTTTTTTTTTAAATACCACATTCCATCAAATTAGAAAAAGTACTTAACGTCTAGCGGTAGAGAAGTTACATCAAGCCAGGAGCTCTTGTCCCCTGTTGGTAGGAGTATAAACTGCTACAGTCATACTGGAAAATGACCTGGCAGAGTCACAGTAAGGTTATGAATACCCTGTGATCCAGTGATCCCACTTCTTTTACTTGTCATGGAATTGTCTGTGGAGGAAGTTGGAGGCAACTTAGGTGACCATCACTAGGTCAATGGCCAAGCAGATATAATGTCTATACACTGTAAGGGTGCTATGAGGCAGGTGGAAGTAATGAACTAGATGCAGATATAGCCAACTGGATACATTTCAAAAATTCGGTGATGGGTGAAAAAAATAACAAAACATATAACCTAAATCAAGCCAAACACACAGACATATTTTAGAAGAATATATACGTACTAAAGAACACAAATGTATTAGAAACAGGTGCCTATGGAAGTGGCTATTAGGAAGGAAGGAGGAAATAACAGAAAAAGATGAGCAAATTGTTAGAGGTCTTTTGGGGTACCTGGAATGGTTTTAAGCATTTTCCATTGGCTTATTTAATTCTCTCAATGGTTCTGGGAGGAAAATACCATTATAATTCCTATTTTACTGTTGAGGAAACTGAGGCACAAAGTGATTAAGTAACGCCCAACATCACACAGCAAGAACATGGTAGGTCCAGGACTGAAACCTAGGAAATCTAAGTGGAGTCTGTGCTGTGCTGCCTCTCCCTGGAGGCTTCAGACCAATAGCAATCCTAGTGCTGAGAGGATGACTAATCCAGTGCTCTGCTCCTGAGGTTCCCAAATGAATAGACCAATTTACCTATGAATTATCAAACAAAAAAATCTGAGGAAAGCCAGTCTAAAGCTTCAATTTCTTCCCACCAGAAGCTCATATTTCATGAAAAATATTTTCCTCATTTCCCTTCAGCAAAGAGTCCGAACCCAAAATGTGTAGACAATGATAGTTGAACAATGGTAATAATCTCAGCACACAATTTTATACTGCATGCTTCTTTTATTTAAGAATCAGAGATATGATCTTTGGCTCTGCAGAGCCTTATATTTGAGCCTCACAATTGCCCCCAGAGAATGGGCCTCACGAGAACAAAAATAAAAGACACTTTGGAGTATCCAGGGAAATATCAGGGAATAGAAGGTAGAGAGGAATCCAGGTGGGTTCAATACTACATATTGATTTGGGTCCTAGGAGAAGTCTTGAAAATGATTCTTAGGACAGAAGATTAAAAAGAGATGCCAGCACAATAATTCTGAGGCCCCTGGTCTTGAGAACACTGCAAGGGATCAATGGACCAATAGGTAAGGTGAGCAAGAAGGAAGCAGCCAGTCACCACAACCACTGCTTATGAGAATGTGCCTGTTGACTCATAAAAATACCGTTTGTAAAAATGAATGCAAGAAAGGGTAAGGGAGTGGAAGAAACTATTGAGAAGGAAGGAAAGAGGAGAGAGAGAGAGCACAAAGAGGAAAGGTGGGAACAAAGGGAGGAGTGAGAAATAGAACAGAGAGGAAAGAAAGAGAGGAGGGAGGAAAGAGGAGAGGGAGGGAAAGGAAGACAAAGTGGAAGAGATGGAAGCAGAGGCAAGAAGGAGAAAAAGGAGTGGAAATTAGGATGACAGAGCAGAGGGAAGGAATTATCTATCCAATTTCATAAAAATAAATTTGCCCTTTCGAAGTGGCTGAAAATCTTTTCAAGCCTATTCCTTTAGAAAATCCTACCAAAGTGAAAATCAGTTGCTTCTGCCCCCATTTCTCCACTCTTGCCCCCAACACATACACAGAAGCCTTTTATTCTTCACTGTATTGACAGCCAGTGCTTATGGACAGACTGAAAGCAAAAGGTACCAGATGTCTGTCCCCTAGCCCATTTGCTTATTTGCTCTCGGATCTGTTGGCTGTGCATCCCCTCTTAGGGTTACATCACAGGGGCCTGCCACCTACGGCTTTCATACACCTTTGCCTGCTAGCTTCTGGTTAGTCTAGCCAGTTCATAGGAGGCACTGGCGGGAGCGGGGCAGAGGGAAAGAAGATGATGTCAGGATGTTTCTCCCTGACTTTTCTCACTGGAGGTAGCATCTGCAGTGATGGCTATACCTCTACAATGGTCTCAGCTCCTCTAAGCAATGCCTACTCCAGGTTTCCAGCTCTAGCCTGGTGGCCCATATCCCCTGCAGTAATCTCTGTGTTGCCTACTCACCTTCCCTCGTCTTCAGCTCCTGAAACAGCTCATAAGAGCAACAAGGTCTCCATATGTAATTCCCTCTTCTGAAATGCCTGGCACAGCCCAGTTCTGCCTGTCCCCTGTCTGATATGGTGTGGCACATGTTCCATTCCTCTTGTTCTTAATTCTTGTGTGTAGGAAGCAGAATAACGCTTGCCCTTACCCTACTTCAAAGTATCCACATTCTAATCCAGGTGTCTGTGAATATGGCATCTTACATGGCAAAAGGAACTTTACCAATGTGATTAAATTAAGAGATGAGATGGAGGATTGCCCTTGATTATCTAGTTGGGTCAAATGTAATCAGTCTTCTTAAAAGTAGGGAGGCAGGAAAGACAGAGTCTGAGGAGTTGTGATCATGGAGCAGAGGTTGGTCAAAGTGATGCGATTGCTGGAAGAGGGCCAAGGAATGTAGCCAGCCTTGAGAAACTGGCAAGGGCAAGGAATCAGGTTCTCCCCTGGAGCCTCCAAGACCTACCTGATAAACCTGGAGTTTAGCACAGTGAAACCCATTTTGGACTTCCTATCTACAGAATTGTAAGATAATAAATCTGCAATAAGTCACTGAGTTTGTTCTAATTTGTTACAGCAGATATAGGGAATTAATACATTCTGCAAAGGTCATCTAAGAAGATCACCCAGCCTAGGGAGTAGAGAACACTAATAAAAGAAACTGTAAATGTTCATGGAAAAATAAAAGGCATTGTAGGTTCACGGGGGAGCAAAAAGAGTTGGAAAAAAATTACCAGGGGCCAACCAGTCTCAACACCAAGTCGCCATGGGCACAGTTGTAGGAATTCTAATAGAGACTAGGAAATGACAATAATTTATTAGGAACATATACAGCAAGTAAAGAAGTATCTAATTTATCAATAACGAGATGTAAGAATGTTGTCAAAGTTGCCTTTTATCACAGGTGTCCTGTGTATGAGGACACAAGAGGAATTTTCTTTTATGAGTTTAGTATAAGACATTTAAATTAGCCAGACATGGTAGCTCGTGCCTGTAGTCTTAGTTACCCAGGAGGCCTAGTTGGAAGATCGTTTCAACACAGAATGTCCAGGCTGCAGTGAGCTGTGATTGAGCCACTGCATTACAGCTTGGGCAGCAGAGCAAGACCTTGTCTCTAAAGAGAGAGAGAAGAAAAAAAAAAGAAATAATTGTGTTTCTCTTATTTGGCTGGTTTCACTTTACTGAATGACTTGTGTGAAGCTTGTTCAGCTAATCCTTCCCCTTTTCAGTTGATTGCTAAAAGATATAAGGCCCAAATTGCAGCCCATGGCTGACCATAGTATAGGACTTTACAATATATCTTTTGTGGATTAGCCTCATCTTTGCCTTCATTGTATTTTCCTACTTTACTTTCCCTTTACTTGCATTTCTTAAATTTCTTTGCTCTTTATAATACACATCTGTAAAAACAAAATTAAGACTCTTTTGAAACAATAAAGAGTATAAATAAGTGAATGAGTCAATTATTAACAATGGATACTATCAGCAAGAGAAAATAGAAGAAAATGGCACGAATGACAAATGTCCAGAGGCCTAATGCAATCAGCAGTGGATTCAAGGGCACTGGGATAAACATACCTCCAGTTAGGTCAAGATGCCTTTTGCAGCATGCCTATCAAATCAATGGAAGTTGAAGGTGTGGGTACTCACAACAAGTAGACAAATGCACTCATGTGCTCTTGGCATTGACTATATTAGAGTCTAAGTATTTTTATTTCTTTCCAGAATAAGAAAAGAACACATACATGGCTTCAGTTCATGTTCAACACTGCCCATAAAATAAGTCCAGGAATGCTCTTTTGGACTCCTCCATATCACCTCCCATCTTAAAATGAGATATTGCAGGCTGGGTTTTACAGCTGGGTAAAAATAGCCAAGACCCAAGCAGCTGCTAAGCATAATGATTATTTGAAGATTTATAACATGCAGGATATAATCACTACCCAAATTAACACTATAGACTAAGGGTGTCAGGTATCTGATCTACAGACCAAAAAACATCCTGACAGCAGGGAACATTTGCTTATTTATATAAACGGTCTATGCACTCAGGCATGCAGTGTAAATAGCTCATGATAGCCACTTCCAAGACATTATTATCCATTAAGTAAATTAGACATGCTTTATAAGTCCTAATGATACAATCCCAAGACCAAATATCTCCAGAAACATTTATTCAATTCATCTCTCAGACAGGCCTGGCTATAAGACAGGGCATTTAGCTGAGACAGCTACCAAGTAGTTCTATTTTGAGAAAAAGCAAGAGCAGAATCTCCAGTTTCAGAGAGTTGATGCCTTCTTCATGCTGCTAAGCAATAAATGACTATATAGAACCAAATCCTACACTTAAAGTCACTATATTTAAACCACAACTTTTTTTAATAACCACCAACGCAGACTGTTCATTGTTTCTTCATTACATACAGTATAAACAATGATAATCTGAATGGCGTGAGTAGGTTTCATTATTCCTTCTTGCTACTATGAATTCTCAGGCCTTTTCCCAAACTAATCCACCCCTCATTGCCTCTTGCCTGTATTATTTTGGCTGTCTCTTACTGGTCTCCTTGCCTCTGGTCTCTCCTCTTCCTCTAATTATTTAATATTTGGCAGTAGATGAATCTACCTTCAGCAAAACTAGTAAGTACACTTTGCTTTGCCACATATCAACATAGATCAACACACATTACACATTTTTTTCATTATTGAAGTAATCTGGAAAAAAAGGAATCATTTCTCTAATTAAAATGGTTCTAAGAGTCTCTGTTGCCTTTAACCAAGGTGACCTTGAGTTTCAGTTTACCCAAGGCTGTTTCAATTTATATCCATTATTCAGGCGCAATTCTTTTTTTTCTCTTTAAGTTCTGGGATACATGTGCAGAATGTGCACGTTTGTTACATAGGTATACGTGTGCCATGGTGCTTTGCTGTAGCCATTAACCTGTCATCTACGTTTTAAGCCCAACATGTATTAGGTGTTTGGCCTAATGCTCTCCTTCCCATTACCCTCCACCC
This sequence comes from Aotus nancymaae, assembly GCF_030222135.1. Classification (NCBI taxonomy): domain Eukaryota; kingdom Metazoa; phylum Chordata; class Mammalia; order Primates; family Aotidae; genus Aotus; species Aotus nancymaae. Next base: position 51,714,681 of record NW_026988425.1, on the reverse strand, counting down.
GCTGACAGGCCCCAGTGTGTGATGTTCCCCTCCCTATGTAAAGGAATTCTCATTGTTCAACTCCCACTTATGAGTGAAATATGCTGTGTTTGGCTTTCTGTTTCAGGCACAATTGCTTTTAATTTTTTATTATTATTCTTGAAATTCTGGAATATATGTGCAGAATGTAAAGGTTTGTTACATACGGACACATGTGCCATGGTGGTTTGCTGCATCCATCACCCTGTCATCTACATTAGGTATTTCTCCTAATGTTATCCCCCTCCCCTAGTTCTCCAACCCCGAAAAGGCCCACATGTGTGATGTTCTCCTCCCTGTGCCCATGTGTTCTTACTGTTCAACTCCCACTTAGGAGTGAGAACATGTGTTATTTGGTTTTCTGTTCTTGTATTACTTTGCTGAGAATGATGGTTTCCAGCTTCATCCATGTCCCTGCAAAGGAAATGAACTCATTCTTTTTTATAGCTGCATAGTATTCCACGGTGTATATGTGCCACATTTTTTTTTAGCCAGTCTATCATTGATGGGTATTTGGGTTGGTTCCAAGTCTTGGCTCTTGTGAACAGTGCCTCAATAAATATATGTCTGCATGTGTCTTTATAATAAATGATTTATACTCTTTTGGTTATATACTCAGTAATGAGATTGCTGGGTCAAATGGTATTTCTAGTTCTAGATCCTTGAGGAATCACCACACTGTCTTCCACAATGGTTGAACTAATTTACACTTCCACCAACAGTGTAAAAGTGTTCCTATTTCTCCACATCCTCTCTAGCATCTGTTGTCTCTTGACTTTTTAATGATCGCCATTCTAACCGGCGTGAGATGGTATCTCAATGTGGTTTTGATTTGCATTTCTCTAATGACCAGTGATGATGATTTTTTTTTAATATATTTCCTGGCCACATAAATGTCTCCTTTTGAGAAGTGTCTGTTCACATCCTTCACCCACTTTTTGATGGGGTTGTTTTTTTCTTGTAGTTTTGTAGATTTTGGATATTAGCCATTTGTCGGATTGATAGATTGCAAAAATTTTCTCCCATTCTATAGATTATCTGTTGACTCTGATGCTAGTTTTGCTTGCTGTGCAGAAACTCTTAAGTTTAATTAGATCCCATTTGTCTATTTTGGCTTTCATTGCAATTGCTTTGTGTTTTTTGTCATGAAGTCTTTGCCCATGCCTATGTCCTGAATGGTATTGCCTAGGTTTTGTTCTAGGGTTTTTATGGTTTTAGGTCTTATGCTTAAGTCTTTAATCCATCTTGAGTTAACTTTTGTATAAGATATAAGGAACGGGCTCAGTTTCAGTTTTCTGCATATGGCTAGTCAATTTTTCCAACACCATTTATTAAATAAGGAATCCTTTCCCCATTGCTTGTTTTTGTCAGGTTTGTCAAAGATCAGATGGTTGTAGATGTGTGGCATTATTTCTGAGCCCTCTGTTCTGTTCCATTTGTCTATATATCTGTTTTGGTACCAGTATCATGCTGTTTTGGTTACCGTAGCCTTGTGGTATAGTTTGAAGTTGGTAGCGTGATGCCTCCAGCTTTGTTCTTTTTCCTTAGGATTGTCTTGAATATATGGGCTCTTTTTTGGTTCCATATGAAATTTAAAGTAGTTTTTTCTAATTCTGTGAAGAAAGTCAATGGTAGTCTAATAGGGATAGAATTCAATCTATATATTATTTTGGGCAAAATGGCCATTTTCACAATATTGATTCTTCCTATCCATGAACATGGCATGTTTTTCCATTTGTTTATGTCCTCTCTTATTTTCTTGAGCAGTGGTTTGTTGTTCTCCTGGAAGAGGTCCTTCACATCCCTTGTAAGTTGTAGTCCTAGGTATTTTATTCTCTTTGTAGCAATTGTGAATGGGAGTTCACTCATGATTTGGCTGTTTGTCTGTTATTGGTGTATAGGAATGCTTGTGATTTTTGCACATTGATTTTGTATCCTGAGACTTTGCTGAAGTTGCTTATCAGCTTAGAGATTTGGGGCTGAGATGATGGGGTTTTCTAAATATACATTCATGTCATCTGCAAACAGAGACAATTTGACTTCCTCTCTTCCTATTTGAATACTTTTTATTTCTTTCTCTTGCCTGATTGCTCTGGCCAGAATTTCCAATACTAAGTTGAATAGGAGTGGTGAGAGAGGGCATCCTTGTCTTGTACCAGTTTTCAAAGGGAATGCTTCCAGCTTTTGCCCATTTAGTGTGGGTTTGTCATAAATACCTCTTATTATTTTGAGATACATTCCATCAATACCTAGTTTATTGAGAGTTTTTAGCATGAAGGACTGTTGAATTTTATCAAAGGCCTTCTCTGCGTCTATTGAGATAATCATTTGGTTTTTGTCATTGGTTCTGTTTATATGATAGATTACATCTATTGATTTACATATGTTGAACCAGACTTGCATCCCAGGAATGAAGACGACTTGATCGTGGTGGATAAGCTTTTTAACGTGCTGCTGGATTCAGTTTGCTAGTATTTTATTGAGAATTTTCTCATTGATATTCATCAGGGATATTGGCCTGAAATTTTCCTTTTTTGTTGTGTCTCTGCCAGGTTTTGGTATCAGGATGATGCTGGCCTCATAAAATGAGTTAGGGCAAAGTCCTAGTTTTTCTATTGTTTGGAAGAGTTTCAGAAGGAATGGTACCAGCTCCTCTTTGTACCTCTCGTAGAATTCAGCTGTGAATCCATCTGGTCCTGAGCTTTTTTTTTTTTTTTTTTTTGGTTGGTAGGGTATTAATTACTTCCTCAATTTCAGAACTTGTATTGGTCTATTCAGGGATTTGACTTCTTCCTGGTTTAGTCTGGGAGTATGTATGTGTCCAGGAATTGATCCATTTGTTCTAGATTTTCTAGTGTATCTGCATAGAGCTGTTTATAATATTCTTTGATGGTAGTTTGTATTTCTGTGGGATCAGTGGTGATCTCCCCTTTATCATTTTTTATTGTATCTATTTGATTCTTCTCTCTTCTTCTTTATTAGTCTGACTTGCAGTCTATCTCTTTTGTTGATCTTTTCAAAATCCAGCTCCTGGATTCATTAATTTTTTGAAGAGTTTTTCATGTCCCTATCTCCTTCCATTCTGCTGTTATGTTAGTTATTTCTTGTCTTCTGCTAGCATTTGAACTTGTTTGCTCTTACTTCCCTTGTTCTTTTAATTGTGATATTAGGGTGTTGATGTTAGATCTTTCCTGCTTTCTCTTATGGGCATTTAGTGCTATAAATTTCCCTCTAAACACTGCTTTAGCTGTGTCCCAGAGATTCCGGTACACGGTGTTTTTGTTCTCATTGGTTTCAAATGAAACCATTTATTTATGGTTTATTTATTTAATTTATTTCTGCCTTAATTTTGTCATTTACCCAGTGGTCATTCAGGAGCAGTTTATTCACTTTCCATGGAGTCGTGCAGCTTTCAGTGAGTTTCTTAATCCTGAGTTCTAATTTGATTGCACTGTGGTCTGAGAGACTGTTATGATTTTCATTCTTTTGCATTTTCTGAGAAGTGTTTTGCTTCCAATCATGTGGTCAATTTTAGAATAAGTGCATTGTGGTTCTGAGAAGAACGTATATTCTGTTGATTTGGGGTGGAGAGTTTTGTAGATGTCTGTTAGGTCCACTTGGTCCAGAGCTGAGTTAAAGTCCTGAATATCCTTATTAATTTTCTGTCTCATTGATCTAATATTGACAGTGGGGTGTTAAAGTCTCCCACTATTATTGTGGGAGAGTCTAAGTCTTTGTAGGTCTCTAAGAACTTGCATTATGAATCTGCATACTTCTGTATAGAGTGTATATACATTTAGGATAGTTAGCTCTTCCTGTTACATTGATCCCTTTACCATTATGTAATGTTCTTCTTTGTCTTTTTTGAGCTTTGTTAAAGTCTGTTTTGTCAGAGACTATAATTGCAACCCCCCACCTTTTTTTATTTCCATTTGCTTGACAAATTTTCCTCCATCCCTTTATTTTGAGCCTATGTGTACCTTTGCATGTGAGATAGGTCTCCTGAATACAGCACACTGATGGGTCTTGATGCTTTATCCAATTTGCCCATCTGTGTCTTTTAATTAGGGGCATTTAGCCCATTTACATTTAAGGTTAATATTGTTATGTGTGAATTTGATCTTTTCATTACGATGCTAGCTGGTTATTTTCCCCATTAGTTGATGCGGTTTCTTCATAGTGTCGATGGTCTTTACAATTTGGTTTGTTTTTGCTGTGGCTGGTACTGGTTGTTCCTTTCCATGTTTAGTGTTTCCTTCAGGAGCTCTTGTAAGGCAGGCCTGGTGGTAACAAAATCTCTTAGTATTTGCTTGTCTGTAAAGGATTTCATTTCTCCTTCTCTTGTGAAGCTTAGTTTGACTGGTAATGAAATTCTGGGTTGAAAATTATTTAAGAATGTTGAATATTGGCCCCTACTCTCTTCTGGCTTGTAGGGTTTCTGTAGAGAGGTCTGCTGTTAGTCTGATTGGCTTCCCTTTGTGGGTAACCTGATCTTTCTCTCTGGCTACCCTTAACATTTTTTCCTTCATTTCAACCTTAGTGAATCTGATGATTATGTGTCTTTTCAAGGAGTATCTTTGTGGTGTTCTCTGTATTTCCTGAATTTGAATGCTGGCCTGCCTTGCTAGGTTGGGGAAGTTCTCCTGAATAAGATCCTGAAGAACATTTTCCAACTTGCTTCCATTCTCTCCGTCACTTTCAGGTACACCAAGCAAACATAGCTTTGGTCTTTTCACATAGTCTCATATTTCTTGGAGGTTTTGTTCATTCCTTCTCATTCTTTTTTCTCTAACAGTGGCTTCATGCTTTATTTTATTAAATTTATCTCAGTCTCTGATATCCTTTCTTCTGCTTGATCGATTTGGCTATTCATACTTGTATAAGCTTCACAAAGTTCTAATGCTATGCTTTTCAGCTCCATCAGGTCACTTATGTTTTCCTCTAGACTGGTTATTCTTGTTATTAAGTCCTCTAACCTTTTCTCAGGGTTCTTAGTTTTCTTACATTGGGTTAGAATATGCTCCTTTAGCTTGGAAGAGTTTGTTATTACCCACCCTCTGAAGCCTATTTCTGTTAATTTGTCAAGATCATTCTCCATATTGTTCCCTTGCTGGTGAGGAGTCGTGATCCTTTGGAGGAGAAGAGGCATTCTGGTTTTTGGAATTTTCATCCTTTTTGTGCTGGTTTCTCCCCATCTTCATGGAATTATCTACCTTTGGTCTTTGATGTTGGTGACCTTCAGATAGGGTTTCTGAGTGGACCTCCTTTTTGTTGATGTTGATGCTATTGGTTTCTGTGTGTTCGTTTTCCTTCTAACAGTCAGGCACTTTTTCTGCAGATTTGTTGGAGTTTGTTGGAGGTCTACTCCAGACCCTGTTTGCCTGGATATCACCAGCAGAGGCTGCAGAACAGCAAAGATTGCTGCCTGTTCCTTCCTCTAGAAGCTTTATCCCAGAGAGGCACCCTGCCAGATGCCAGCCAGAAGTCTACTGTATGAGGTATCTGTCGACCCCTGCTGGGAGGTGTCTCCCTGTCAGGAGGCATGAGGGTCAGGGACCCACTTGAGGAGGCAGTCTGTCCCTTAACAGAGCTCAAGCACTGTGCTGGGAGATCCACTGCTCTCTTCAGAGCCAGCAGGCAGGAACATTTAAGTCTGCTGAAGGTGTGCCCACAGCCGCCCCTTCCCCCAGGTACTCTCTCCCAGGGAGATGGGAGTTTTATCTGTAAGTCCCTAACTGGGGCTCCTGCCTTTCCTTCAGAGATGCCTCACCTAGAGAGGAGGAATCTAGAGAGGCAGTCTGGCTACAGCAGCTTTGTGGCACTGCAGTGGGCTCCACCCAGTCCAAACTTCCTGGTGACTCTGTTTACACTGTGAGGGGAAAACTGCCTACTCAAACCTCAGTAATGGTGGATGCCCCTCCCTCACCAAGCTCAAGCATCCCAGGTTGACTTCAGACTACTGTGCTGACAGAAAGAATTTCAAGTAAGTGGGTGTTAGCTTGCTGGGCTCTGTGACGGTGGGATCCGCTGAGCAAGATCACTTGTCTCCCTGGCTTCAGCCCACTTTCCAGGGGAGTGAACAGTTCTATTTCACTGGTGTTCCAGATGCCATTGGGGTATACAAAAACCTCCTGCGACTGGCTCAGTGTCTGCCCACACGGCTGCCCAGTTTTGTACTTGAAACTCAGGGCCCTTGTTGCACAGGCACTGGAGGGAATCTCCTGGTCTGCAAGTTACAAAGACTGTGGGAAAAGCATAGTATCTGGGCCTGAGTGCACCATTCCTCATGGCACAGTCCCTCATGGCTTCCCTTGGCTAGGGGAGGGAGTTCCCTGGTCCCTTGTACTTCCCAGGTGAGGTGACACCCCATCCTGCCTCAGCTGACCCTCTGTGGGCTGCACCCACTGTCTAACCAGTTCCAGTGAGATGAGCCAGGTACCTCAGTTGGAAATGCAGAAATCACCTGCCTTCTGCGTTGGTCTCACTAGGAGCTGCAGACCGAAGCTGTTCCTATTTGGCCATTTTGCCAGCCACTGCACAATTCTGAAGAGCATCCTCTTTCACTGTCAGATGTTTGTCAAGTTTGCATAATAATTTTATTGTTCAAATACAAGGTAAAGCTGAAACTTGTTGCTTAAATTTCATTCCAATCCTGAATAGAAGCTTCTCCAACCATAATTCTGTTAAACACAAGCCCAGGATCCCAGAAAATCTGAAGAGCCAACTCACCACCCTGCCACTCTCCACCTTAAGCACGTGTGGGGCAGAGACTATTGCTGTTAAGAATCATGGAACCAATAGGCCAGAAAAACACTTTCCAATTTAAGCAACTCCACTATTTTACCAGTGAAGAAACTGATGACAGAGCCAATCTCAGGCATTGGTGCCTCTGAACTCTTAGCCCGGGACACTTCTTTTTTCAGTTTTCATCATTCTGTTTTAAAATTGATACATATCAGTTGTGCATATTTTAGGGATATGTGTGATATTCTGATACCTGTATACAATGTGTAGCAATCAAATCAGGGTAGCTGGGCTATCCATCACCTCAAACATTTACCTTTTCTTTCTTTTGGGAACATTACAAATCTTCTCTTTTAGCTATTTTTAAATATACAATAAATTATTGTTAACTATTCTTTCCCTACTGTACTATCAAGTACTGGAATTTGTTCCTTCTGTCTGTCCTTTTGTGCCCCCAAGCAGCTTCTCTTCATCCTCCCTCCCCCAGGGAATTTTTCATTCTTCACAGACTGCACATAATCAGAAGGCTGTGAATATGAGAGAGATCTTTATTTTTTCAGTATTAGAAATAGATTTAGGATTGAGTTGTTTACATTCCTCCACACCCAAGAGCTGTGGCAGTTTTAAGAGGCCTCTGCAGGGTTAGGGTGCAAGCTGTTCTGGTGAAGCAATAAAGCTAAATGACTCCAAGAGAAATCACACTCACAAATTCAATTTCCTTAGCACCACCTGTGCACTAAGGCAGGAAGCCTAAGTGCATCTCAAATTAAAAGACACTAAGCCTCACACACAACTGCCCCAATGAGATTACAAATGAGTATCCATCTTCTTCCCTGACCTCATTTCTTCTCTCATCCACAGGCTCTGACTAGGAGCTTGGCTCTTTCTCCCTCATTTTCTTGTCTCTCTTTCTCCCCTTGCATCTCTCTATTAATGCCACAAATTGGAGGAAAAAAAAATGCCACACCTGAGTTTCCCTGTCATTCCTGGGTCACACAGGTTGGAGAATGGTAACAAACAAGAGGTCACCTTAGCCAGGTTCCCTCAGTGTATTTTGTCTTTCTGATGGGAATTTTTGCAGTCTAGCAATGGCAACTGACTTTTAGGAAGTGATTAAAAGTATTAAATGGATGTGATAGTTTTCTGTGTCCATTTGTTTGGGCTACAGTTCCCAGTTGCTCAATCTAACACTAATCTAGGTGTCGTTTTGAAGGTTATTTGGTAAATGTGATAAAAGTCCAGAATCAGCTAACTTTAAGTGAAGACAATTATCCTGGATAATCTGAGTGGCCTGTTTCAGTCTGTTGAAAGGCTGTAACAGCAGAGCTGAGGTTTCCCTGGAAGAGACATTCTGCCTATAGACAGTAGCACCAGCTCATGTCCAAGAGTTCCAACCTGCCCTTCCCGATGGCTGGCCCTATAGATTTCAAACTTACGTTACGAGCTCCCACAGTCATATAAGTCAGTTCCATGCAATAAATCTTTTAATATATAACTCCCATTTGTCTATTTCTTTGTTTAAGCCCTAATCTTGTAGTTATTGGTTGAGGGATGGGCAGAAGACACTTGACTTTTTCATTTCTTTGTAGAATTAGATAGCAAGAAATAATGAGAAAGGTTTCTAATTGACACATATTTCAGGCCTGGCCAGGTCCAAGCCTTCCAGCAGGTATTTAGACTCCAAAGGAAATAGCTCCTCACTGGGCTTCATTCCCTCCCTCTTTCACCCAAGCCTCCAGTCTTTGCCCATCACAGCTATAAAGGTGTAAGACTTCATAAATGGTGGCCTCCAGACTGACTCTCAATCCTAGCTTCCACTTTGGAATCTGCTGGTAAATTTTAATACTGAGACTTAGCCCCATACCAGAGTATATGAACCAGAATCCTGAGAATGAGGTCTGGGGATGATTTTTTATAAGCTTCTAGATGACTCTACTGTGAGCCAAGGTTGGAAGACACTGGATTTGACAGGACAGTTTTAATTGTAACCTTAGTGTCAGCTGAAATCACCCCACTCTAGATAATCTAGATAAGATTTTCTGAAAACCCATTCACAACTTGTGGAAAGTCCGATGCCCTTGCCAAGATCTCTGTAAATTTGCTAGGGCATTTGTGGTTCTCTGGGAGGGTTGCCAGATATAGCAAATAAAAATACAGAACATCTAGTTAAATTTGAAAAATAGTTCAGCGGAGGAATTTTGCAGTTTATTGGGAAAAGGCTGAATCTACAATGTTTAGGGCATCCTGACAAAGTCAATACACGCTTCAGTTCAAAATCATAAAATATAATGGCATGGGCTGTATACACAGGGTGCTGGCAATCATGTAATCCATGGATACCCTCAATCCAAGCTCTTTCTCTCACTGAATTGGTTTGATCTACTCTCAATCCTACATGGTTTGTCTTGTTCTGCATATATGAATTTAGGTGTATATCTTACTTCTTGTCCAAAAAAGCAATACAATGCCTTTGCAGATAAAGCTGACTTTGCTAAACCTCTCAGAAGAAAGTGTTAATATTGCAGTAATGCAAACAACTAAAGATGAAACATGAAGGACCCTGTTCAATACGGTTGTTGTCACTTCACTATATTGTTTAGTTTTTTCCTCTTCCTCTTCTCTCATCTCTTCTTTCCTCTTCCCCAAACTGAAATTCCCATTCTTTTCTAATAAAGAGTGGTTTTAGCAATCTCTCTAGCTTGTCACCTTCTCTCTGAAATGCCTTTACCAGCTTATGGCCCTGAACAAAGATAGCCCCTTCTTTATCAAGGATTCTACTGCCAAAGACATTTATTTTTCACCTCGTTTCATGATTATGTTAATATTTTCTATGTCAAGAAATACTAAGTTTGGGTTTCCTGAGTTTGAAGGACTGTTTCTGTACTTCCAGTTTTCAATAAGGGAGAGCCACTTCTGCCTTACCAGCAACACCAGCCTCCTTGAGTGGACTGATTTGAACTAGAAAAACTCAATTGCCTAAAACTTCACAGTCCATTAGCCTAACTTGGTAGCTGGAATTTACAATACCACTAAGTCAGCCATTGGGTTTAAAGCAGTTTTCCAACATATGCTAATTATTACAATTACCTGGGCCTGTTAATAATATAGTTTCCTATTCCCAGCCCAGGCTTAGAGAATCAGAACCATGATGGGAGTGATTTCAATGATTAGCCAAGTTTAGGAAACTCTGGTCTAAGCACTTGAAGGCCCAGTTAGAATGCAAATAAAGGCACTGTCAATATGGAAAAATTAACATAAACTGGTTCAATGGAGGAGTCCTGGCATGAAGATCCAGCATGGCAATTCACCTTAAATCTCCAAGTCTAATTCTCATCTGTTCAGTGGCTGGGCTAGAATAATCTCTAAAGTTTCTTTCAACTCTAGTATCCCATGATTCTGCACCTACTAGATCCTTATAATTAGGCTTCTAGACTACAGTCCATGGGACTAATGTGTGGGGAGAGAATAAAGCCAGAAAGAGACAAATTTTAAGAAGCCAAGGAATGAGAAGGGAAGTAAAGTCTTGGAAAAGATATTCGAAGCTGGGGGTACCCCAGAGATTTTAGAACTTAGCGTTCAGTGGGAACACAAAAACAGGCGCTTGGGGGAGGGAGCAGTGACTAAGAGGACAGAAGAGGATCTCCAGTGGAACTTGATTACTGAGCTTTAGGATAATCTTATGGAAGACCACCTCTTTTTCTCTTCATATGGAAATTAACAATCAGATGTCCTCAATATTCCTGACGGACAGGCCAGCTACTTCACTAAGAACTGTAGCACAGGTGTGAAAAAAAAAAAGCTGTGTGATCTTACTAAAATCCTCATGGAACAAGCTCTTTCCTTATCCAACATAACCCAACATTCTGCCCAGCACACATGTAATCAAAGTATGCTGACTCAAACAGACATTGATTAAATTTAACCAATGTGTACAAGCAGTTGACTCCACTCAAGTGCAACATTTAGAAAATGATCTGCATTTTGTTAGATGTACCATGGAAGAGAAGTGTCAGAGTCAGGATTAGGGATCCATGAAAGGCACAGAGAGAGAGAGTGCAGTTTAAATGACACTTATCCTTTTAAAAACAGCTGCTCATCACCCAGTTGGAAGCCCCTCTCCCATGCCCCCCGCCGTAGTTAATTCATTACTGGAGTAACTGATGTGACATCTGATCAAATTTTTAATTCAGCTATGAAAGCTTCAAATCATTCATGCAAAATAAAAAGATAGATAACACAATGCTCACTTATACTCATTGTTTACATAAAACTAGCATAGAAGAACATCTAAAATGGTGATAGGAGTTTCAAAGCAATAATAGCAACTATTCCAAAGAAGTGCAACCAAACAATTAAAAGACCTAAAATAATTAAGTAAGGCAACATTTTGGGGATGTTAATTTCACATAAATTATTTTATATAAGAGGATGTGAGTATAATGTGTTACAAAAGAGAATAATATGTGTTGGGAATGCTTTCTGTAAGTTTCCCAACAGAAGAAAGAAAAAATCAGACAGAGAAAAGAAGACAAGCTGTGCTCTTCTGTGAGGTTACTGGCTACCTCAAATCAAACCCCAGACCTGGCACATTAAGGTCCATGTCTCAGGAGCCCAGTTGGAAGATAGCCATAGTAAAGGCCAGAGGGAGCTAAGAATCACAAAGCCCAAGCTGCACCTTAGTGACTGTTGGCAAGAAAGTTGGTGGCTGGGCCTGCTTCTTCATTTACAAAATGAGTGTGTAACACCAAGCTTAATATGATCAAAGGATTAGAAATTCTCTATGAGAAGTTCACTGCATCTAGTAAATGCCTAATACATATCAGCTACTAACATATCCTGGAATCTTCATTATTTGCTTTTATTATTACTAGTATTTGCTGAAGGCCCTGTGGATACGTGCACATTATACATTGTCAGATGTAACTTACCTAAGAACAATTACATGTCTCTGGCAATATGTTATCAGGCCAGGCTTTGCTAATCAAAACCAACACACAAATGGCAGAATTTTGAAGACTGAGAAATGAAACTGACAAATTTTGACAACAGGATAGTGAAAAGGAAGAATGGGGACATCTTCGATAGACCTGGTAAGGTTGCCCAGACAATCAAAAGTCAGAATGGAAGTCTACGTCTTCCAGAGGAACCAACCCCAAAACCGACATAACAAAGCATTGAATACAAAGTTTGACTCTGATAAAGGTACCTCTGGAGAATACCTGGTACTTTACTCTTCTAGGGAGCATTGACTCTGGACTTAGTTGTTGGGGTTTGAAGTCTGACCCCACCACACACTCGCTATGTAACCTTGGACAAGTCATTTATCCACCCTGTGCTTTGCCTCAGACATAACATGGAGAGAATCCTTTAGCATGTGTCTCAGGGGTTTTGAGAGTTAAGTGTGCCTAGCACTAAGGAAACTCTATATAAAGGATCATCATTGTATTATCATCATACAATAATGATAAATTACTCAATAAAATCCCACAGAAGCCCTGAGTAAACCTTTTAACTACTCATTTGTATTAGTTGCTATTACTTTTTATCTTTAAATTAATTTAATACTCCAATTAAATCTTTCAAAGTCATAGGTTAATCAGTCACAATAATTTTTAGTATATATGTCTTCTTTTTTTAATCTGTTTTAAGAATTCATACATAATACAGTAAACTTCCATAACTATTGGTTGAAAAACCACATTAATTTGACGAATTTTCTTAAAGTAGTGTATTAGTCCATTATCATGCTGCTATGCAGAAATACACAGCACTGGATAATTTACAAAGGAAAGAGTTTTAATTGACTAACAGTGCAGCATGGGTGGGGAGTCCTCAGGAAACTTACAATCATGGCAGAAGGCAAAGAGGAGGCAAGGCACCTTCTTCACAGGGCAGCAGGAAGGAGAAAATTAGTGCAAGTGGGTGAAATACCAGATACTTATAAAACCATCAGATCTCATGAGACTCACTCATTATCATGAGAACAGCATAGGAGAAAGCACTCCCATGATTCAATTACCTCCATCTGGTCCCATCCTTGACTCATGGGGATTACAATTCAAGGTAAGATTTAGGTGGAGACACGGAGCCAAACCATATCAAGTAAAATTCCTATTTTTGTGAAAACAATACCTGCTAATTGTTTTTTTCTTTAATTCTACCAACTAAAAAATAAAACAATTCCAAAAGTCAGTTCAAATCCAGCACCTAAAATAACAATCACCAACATCACATTAATATAAATCCAGGCATTCTCCAAGGGGTCAGAGGTACAGACAGGTAAATAATTTTAGGAAAATTATTTATACATGGGAGAGTACTACAGGGAATTGGATTGGAAAAAGAGAAGAGAGAATAAGCAGTGACGCAGGCTGTAGGAATTTGATGAAACCTTTTCCAGAACTTTCTCCCATTTTGTTTGTAGGTCATGGCAGCCAAGAAGGAATCCAAGTCAATCCAGTAGGCAAGATGGAGAACGTTACCCCATTCTGTCACAAACACATGTGTTAAAACTCCTCTCTTGAAAGTTAGAATTGATATAACACAGAATGCTCTGCTCTCTACATCAGCCACAAAGACAGATCCTAACTTCAAAAGGAAGCAGCAAAAGGAGATATAACCTCAACAGTGACCGTCTTACCAAATCTAGTCAACAAAATTAAAATCACTTTATTTTCAGTTCAAAATAAATATGTTTTCAATCAAAGTTTGTTTTCATAGATGTTCACTAATGTTGACATTCTTGGCTTGGAAAGCACTTGGAGTTTTATCTCTAAGAAACACAGACCCATGAACACAGTTGCAGAAGTGGGTGGCCACTAAATTATATGAACTAAAATTTAATTATTTTTGACAATCACATATAAAAGAGAAGAAAGAGAATATGCTTAGGATATTTAGAATTAACTCTGTATATACAAACAGAATCTCTACCACCATTTCTGGTCTAGTATAGAAAAAATGTTTTCCATTGCATTGGTGTGCATTATTAACCCACAGTCAAAATGCATAAATATCACTTTAGCAATGTAATGTTCAAAACATTTTATAAGAAATTAAAGTCTTTTCAGAGCTATAGTTTCATGCATTTCCCTAAGCAGTTTATATTTTAGGAACTTCTAATGAGGCTATAAAAAGTTCTTTTTATAAACACTGGCAAATATATCTACCACAGGATGGCTTTACACATTTTAATGAACATATTAATAATTTACTCTTTTAAATTAGCACTGCGCTATTGCTAATCTAAAGATGTACCTTAGAGAGTTTATGTGCCAAAAAGATTATTTTAAACAATTCTCTCAAAAAGAGTTTAGAGGTTTTTAAAAAAAAAAAAAAAGATTTAAACCCTATAAAAGTTGATTTGAATTATATTTTGCATATTGCTCAAAATAAAACTTACAAAATAGTGATTCCTGACCATGGTCAATTGATCTCAATTTTTATGATCAGGTCCAGCAATGGAAATAGATCCCTCTAGAAGGAATTCCACAATAGTATGATAAGTGCTCTGAAAAGGGAAACCCAGGATGTTGCAGAGTACACAGGAGAAACACTGAATGTGGGCTTGGGTCAGGAAGGGCGTTGCAGAGTAGCAACTTCTCAACTGAGACATGAAGGATGGGTTCAAGCAGTGTTTTTCAAAGTATGACCCAAGAACATCTGAGATTCTGTTGGAAGGGTCCTGTGAAGTACTGCCTTTTCCACTGTTAAGGGTTGAAATATATCTCCCAAAAAGATATAATAGAGTCCTTACCCCCTCAGAATATGACCCTATTTGTAGAAAGGGTCTTTACAGAGAGGTAATCAAGTTAAAATGAGATAACTAGAATAGACCTTATTCAAACATGGCAAGTATCCTTATAAAAAGGAGAAATTTTTGACACAGAAACAGACATACACACAGAGAGAACTCTACGGAAACTGTTATGCTGACATAAGCCAAGAAACTACCAGGAGTTAGAAGAGAGGATGGATTCTTCCCCACTACCTTCAGAGGGAGCACAGCCATGCTGATCTCAGACTTCTAGTTTTCAGAATTGTGAGGAAATTAATTTATGTTAAGTCACTCAGTTTGTGGCACTTTGTTACGGTAGCCCTAATAAACTAATACTCCAACTGTATGCTACTTGAAGCTAGATATTTTTCACAGCCTTTTGACTAAAACAACGTATTACAGAGATTGAGTTCAGAAGCATATAGGAGACCAGTGTCTTTTATTGAGCCAAACACTAAAGATATTTGCAAAAATGTAAAACGATGCCACTCTTCTCACTAAATTGTTTTGTCTTGCCAAATATAGTTATTTCCATAAAATGTTATTTAGGTACTGTCATTATTTATATATTGTTATTTTACAGCCAATCAATGAAGAACTATTTTTAAGATTTCTTAGTTTAATTCTGAATACAGTCACAATTGATAGATACTGCCCCTACCCACAAGAACTTTTTGGGGTCCTCAATAATTTTTACAATTTTAAAGGAGTTCTGAGACCAAAAATTTTAGAACTGCTAGGATCAAATTGTCCAGGGAAAGAAGGTGGCAAAAAGACTGCTGAAGACAGAGGAACAGTACATGAAAAGGCCCAGGAGACAGAAAGGAACCTCAAGTTCAATGTAAATGGAACGTAGAGCAAAAAGCAGGCAGAAAGATGGGAGAGGAAGGTAGAAGCCAATCACAGGGAAGGCAACAACACACACTGGGGCCTGTGGCGGCAGTGAAGGAGAGCATAAGGATAAATAGTTGATGCATGCAGGGCTTAATACCCAGGGTTGATGGGTTGATAAATGCAGCAAGCCACCATGGCACATGTTTACATATGTAATAAACCTGCACGTTCTGCATACGTATCTGGAACTTAAAATAAAATTTTTTAAAAACAGTTTAATTGTAACCAAAGAAACAAGGGATTGACCAGCAATTTCTGTTTGAGAAAAGCTCCTCTCAGTGCAGTAAGGAGGCTGGAAAGAGGGATCAAGAGTGAGGGCAAGGAACTAGTCAGAGGTTAAGTAATTGAGAAAAGACAAAATGGTGGCAGTGGTAATGAGGGGACTATGTGACTCAATCAAGAGATCATATTAAGTTTAATCAGAAGGACTTGCTGATTATCACATAGGGGAGATGAGAGACAGAGAGGCATTTAATTTAGCATAACAACTCATTTCAGCCTGGTCAACTGAAGGGTTAGTGGTACCATTTAGTACAACAGAAAACAAAGGTACAGAGTCCAGTTTAGAGGAGGGAAATTAATGACCAGTTTTTAATGGTGACCCTTCAGATATCTAAAAGGGACTGATTAGTGAACAATGTATTATATGGGTTTGGTCAGGAGATAAATATGGGCTGAACATACATATTTGGGAAATATTTTTATGTAAATTACAGTTAAGTCATGAATGGATGAAAGTTTTGATGGTGAATAGATGGAGTACAAAAGACAGGAAGGTCAGAGATATAACCATTGGAGCATCACCTTTAAGGCAAGGGCAATAAAAGGGGAGCCCCAGGTTGGAGCAGTCTGAGAAACAGAAGAGCTAGGAGAAGCAAGTGTCATGGAAGCCAGGAGAAGAGAGACTTCCAGGAAGAAAATGGTGTTCAGCAAGGTCAATGGGAAGGTCAGATAAAAAAAAGAATTAGAAAGTGTCCATTGGGTTTTATTGTTTGCTCTGGTAAAATAAATTTGATTTGGATAACACCTTTCCCCTCAAGCAAATATATGTTTGCATTCATAAACAGCTCCTCCCACCTACTTAGCTCCATTTGCAACTAATTAAATTTATTGATTTAAATAAGAGCTGAGGAGTTTTCTGGGGGAAAACATTATCTCCAGCCATATTCACAGTTGGAGTTCAAACATATGGACACACATCTGAAAAACCAAAAGAAGAAAGCAGGTCTGGGATTAGAGGGAAAATAATAGAAATCAGAGTTCAAGAAAAGAGGAGAAAGCCACTTGGAGCAAATTGCCTCTGTGGGCAAAACTTTGGCAGAGTCTAGCCCTGTGCCGTCCAAAATGGCAGCAGCCACTAGGCACATGCGGCTACTGAGTACTTGAGATGTAGCTAGTCTAAATTGAGATTAAATGTGCATGGGATTTGGAAGACTTGCTTTGAAAAAGCTAGCATAAAATAGCTCATAAAAAGCTTTTATATCAATTGCATATTGAAACAATTTTTATATGTTGGAGTAAATAAAAGATATTATTAAAATTAGTTTTACCTGATTCTTTTTACTTTTTTAAGGCAGCTGCTAGAAGACTTAAAATTACACCTGTATTTTGGATTACATTTCTCTTGGACACTGGTCTAGCCAAACTTAGCTACAGAGCCTGAAGGTCAACAGGGAATTGTGTATCTGAATTTTATAAAAATGAAAGGACTAGCCTTTTTATCTCTTTAATACTTTGGAACTCGAGCATCCCTATTTTAGGATCACTCCTGCTACCTACAGACTGAGAATGTAACAGAGGGAGGAAGCATTCTCCTTCTAATTTCTTTTTTTAAAAAGCTGCTAAGCCTCAACCAAGGCCCTGTAGGAATAGGACAGTTAATAAAGAGAACAGCATTGAAATGCTGCCCAAGTTGATTCAAGAATTTCTAGAACTCCCAAAAATACTAGCTGGAGATTATGAAAAAAGCTGGGGTTCCCCAAGTTAAGAGGCCAAGCCTTGAAGCTAATGAGAACTTGTTCATAGCCTCGCACTGGTGATATTAGAGCCACAATAACTAACTGAAGCACAGGTATTAGGATGTTTTTAGCTGCAAGTAAGAAAACATACCTCAGAATAGCATAAACAGTTGAGGAATGACTTGTATAACAGGGAGTTCAGAGACAAGGTGGGTTCCAGAGTTTGTTGATCAGTGCAGTCCAGCACGTGATCAAGCATTAGCTTCTTTTTGTTGCTCCTTTCTTCCATGCACACTGACAGAGTCCTTGTAATGTGCAGAGGGTGTGTTGTTTCAGTTTGTTTCTGTTTTCTCATGGTTATATAATTGTCACTAGAGGAATCTGGAGTCACGTGCTTCTTTATTCCCATCCATAGAGGGAAAGAGAGTGACATTCGACATCTCTTAAAAGCAAATAAGAACAGTCTCCATGGCTACCCACAAACTCTCTTTATGTCTCAGTGGCCAGCAATGAAACACAAAGGGCTACATGCCCATTCTTGAACCAATCACCAGCCAGGGTGATGAGACTACACTCAGACCAATCAGGTTCCCTTTGCCAGTGCTGATGGTAGAAGCAGCATCCCTGGAAACACTTGTCTTAGATACCTGCACAAAATCAGGGATCTGTTCAGGAGAAGGGCAGGGAATTCTGCTGGGTAGCAACTTACAGTGCCCACAGAAACTCTCTTTACAAATAAAAAGGAGCCAACAGGGGAAAGCTTAAAAACACAAAAAGGAGAATAATACTCCTAGCCAATTATTCAGTCCTGAGCCAGCATCCCTCAGCCTCTCATGAGCCCCATATTCTTTGGTTTGGCTCAGGGAAAATCATCTAATTTTTAGTAGCCAAAGCAGTAGGTCATTGTGAAAGTCAAAGTATTATAAAAACAAAGACTTTATTTCAAAGCTGCAAGTCAGTGACTTTCTAAATATCTGTTGTTTGGTACTCTCTGGACCTCCAATGCCTCTGCTTATTTGTACAAGTGGTGAAGAAACCAATAATCCTCACTGAGTTCTCACTCCATTTCCAGCAGACATATTTAGCCATCTCTATGTTCCATCCCTTTAATTTTCCATACCCTGCCCCACACACTTTTCAGGCCACAGTAATGAAAGTGTGTTCTCTTATGACTACTTTCCAAGCCTCATGTGATACAGATTGACGATGATCTAAGAGGAAAGAGTAAGCTTGTCAGCTCAGGATTTGGGGTGTGACTGAGTAGGAGACAAAAGATGTCCTTTAGTGACCGTTGTTTATCACAAAAACAGCTTGCATTTTGAAACCCTTGGTATTAAATATTGTAATTACTCCACATGACTCCTTCTGTAGCAGCGCAAAGGTCAAGATACACAGACTGAATTGGAACCCCACAAAGTTGTCTCTTCATTGAGCACAATGAGACACAATGAGAGTACACAGTCAGGGCTAGTGATTAAATAAGACAAATCATGCTGACATGACTCCAATCGACCCATGGAATTTTCAAGTTAGAAGAGAACTTCAAGACAATCTAGCCTTCTGTAGTAGGCAAAATAATGCCCCACCACCATCAAAGATGCTCAAGTCTTAATCCTCAGGACCTATGAATATGTTACCTTACATGGCAAAAGAGAATTTACAGATGTTATTAAATTAAGGAACCTTATCTGGGAGATGTTACTGGATTATCTGGGTAGGCCAAATGTAATCACAAGAGTCCTTATAAGTGAAAGAGGGAGGCAGGAGGGTTAAAAATGGAGATGAATGGCTGCTAGAAGTAGAGAGCAGAGTGTTGTTGCAACTGCTGGCTGAAAAGGGGGCCATGAAAAAAGGGAAAAAAAGAAATGCAGAAAAGCTACAGAAGCTGGAAAAGATAAGTAAATTGATTCTTCCCTAGAGCAACTAGAAAGAACGCAGCTCTGCCGAAACCTTGATTTTAGAGTTCTGGTCTCCAGACTGTAAGAGAATAAACTTGTGTGGTGTTAAGGCACTAAGTTTGCAACAATTTGTTACAGCAACCACAAGACACTAATACACCCTATCGCTTCAGTTATAATGACTCCCCTCCCAACGCCTGCCATGCACTGAGATGCTTGTGCTTGCCTCCTTCCTTTACAGCACTTGCCACTACAGTGTCAGATATTTTTTGTTTGTTAACTAGCTTCCTAATGAGACTCTGAGGCACTCAAAATTAGACACTGTTTTTTCCTTTTTTTTCATCTCCAAGAATTCCTAACACAGACTATTGGCAAACAGAAATAACTTATTAAATATCTGTTAACTGGAAAAAATCCAGGAAATAAATGTATACATATAAAATTGGGGACCCATCTAAAAATCGCCTAAATGGCAAATGACATGAACAGATACTTCTCAAAAGAAGACATATAAGCATCCAACAAACACATGAAAAATTGTTTCAACATCATTAATCATCAGAGAGACGCAAACCAAAACCACAATGAGATACCATCTCACACCAATCAGAATGGCTTTATAAAAAGTCAGAAAATAACAGATGTTGGTGAGGTTGCAGAGAAAAAGAAACATACAATGTTGACACTATTGGTTGGAATGCAAATTAGTTCAGTCCCTGTGAAAAGCAGTTTGGAGATTTCTCAAAAAACTAAAAGTAGAACTACCATTTGACCCAGCAATCCCATTTATTCCTGAGTATATGCCCATAGGAAAACAAACAGTTCTACCAAACAGTCACATGCACTCACATGTTCATCGCACATTATTCACAATAGAAAAGACATGGAATCAACCCAGGTGTCCATTAATGGTAGGTTGGATCATGAGACTATGATACATACATACCATAGAATACCATGCTATGGTAAAAAGAACAAGACTATGTCCTTTGCGGTAAGATACATGCAGCTGGAGGCCATTATCCTAAGTGAATTGACGCAGACACAGAAAACCAAATAACACATATTCTCTAAGTGGGAACTTAACATTAGGTACACATGAACACAAAATGAGAATAACAGCAAACACTGGGGATTCCAAAGGAGGGGAGGAAGGGTTGGACAACTACCTACTGGGTACTATGTTCACTACTTGCACAACAGGATCACACCTCAGCCTTATAAAATATACCCATGTAACAAACCTACACATGCACCTCCTGAATCTAAAATAATAAATGCGAAAAAACACATAAACACACCTAGCACATAGTATGTACTTGGCACATAGTAACTATTATTGCTGGGTATCCTTGGTTCTACTAGTACCTTTCCATCTTTGGTTGGAATCTATTTTTTCAGAGAATAAGAATACGAAGGATACTAAAATACTTAAGTTAGAAAAATACAAATCCTATAGAGGGTCCTAAATCACAGGACACTAATGGCAGCACCCTCCAACTTCATAGTTATGTGTTTCCCTCATGCCAGAACTGGCAATGTTGGGCACATTTAAGAAAAATCAACAACAAGATCTCTTTCAATTAAGGGTTTGGGATGTGAATGAAGAGATTCTGCTTTGGCCTTTGAACTTCAGCATGGTAGCATCTGTACACCTGAGCAGGGGAGTTATAGCTGACACCTCATATGGCCTTCACAGAGAGCCTCCTCAGAAAAAAGTATGGAATTCAGTGCACCCATGCATAGATCCTTCCTGCTGAGTCCTTCCACAACAGAGCAAGGAATACCACTCAGTGACTGAGACCTTATACTCTGTTACTCAAGTTCAGATCTCCCTTGTCCTTACTTTCAGGATACTACCAGTGTCAATATGGTGACCCCCGGGCCAGAGCTAAGCCAGGAGGGTGCAAACCAACAGCACCTTGAGGGGATTCCAAACTAGACCCTAAAGAACCCTGAAGGCCAAAGCCCCAGAAGAAGGTACCTTTTGTTGTTGAGTCCAAAAGTCCAGTTCAGGGTGAGAATTTTGAGTAAACGTCGAAGGAGTCAGGAGGCAGGATGCTCTGGAATAGAAATGGGGTGTTAAAATTAGGTCAGAAAGACATGCGCCATGATCAGGTTAGAAAGGCCAAGGCTCACTGAGATTGAACCTCGTCCAAGGGAATGGATGGGTATCTGGTTTTAAAGGCTGGAACAAAGTTACCAAGGACTCACCTCTCTGAGGAAGGCAGGGCCAAGATACTGCAGGAGTAACAGAGGTGATACAAGGGAAACAATAGCAAGTCCCCAGCTTTCTCTGCAGAAATAGGTAACGTTTTCCAAACTAACCTGGCTTCCTGATGTTGCACCTTCACCTGGATACAAACCCTGTCCTTTTGAACACAGGTGGGCTGAGTGAATCACAGCCTCCCCAACTCGAGCCTCAGGGCTTCACATCAGGGTAAGATGCACAATCCTAGCCAGGCCAGGGTCCTTCCCCAATGATTTCTCAGTTTTGGGGAAGGGAACAATTTCTATCTTCCTTGATGCTAGCTGTAAGGACATGATGCATATTGCCAGCAGTCATATTCTCCTGCCTGTTACTGTTAACAAAAAGTCAGGCTAGTTCGTTGGGTATATATACAGCCAGCCAACAAAAAGTTATGTGAAGCCTCTCTAGGCTCCTGCTTAAGTCATACCATGTTCTCTAAACGGGAGCTTTCCCCTCCTATACCCATCACTTCACCTCTGCCACCATCCACCATCACTTTCAGGGCCTCTTGACTACAATGTGCAAGTGTTGCCAAGGCCAAGAATGTAGAGGAGAGCAGCCAGCGGAAGGAGGTAGAGGCACAAGTATTTCTTTAGATGTAAATACTTCCTTTAAGGACTGAGCATGACAAAATTTTCTCCTCTTCTCGGTCTTACCAGTATTTATTGTTGTTGTTCCAAAATACTGTACGGCAGACAGTATACGCAGGCCAAACATTCATGAGGAACTTCAAAGAGTGAGGAAGAGAAGGGAATTTCTTGAATAATACTCTTATTTGGTCAATAAATGAATTGCCCATTTTCGCTGGAGCAGAGTCATTAACAAAGTTTCCACTTCTGAGTGCTGCTTTCATTCTCTACAGCCTCTCCCACTGAAGTGTGAGGGAAAGCCCTCCAAATGAGCCACTGGCAACGCCCCCCTGGGCCTGATCTTATAATATGTTGAGCAAAAAAAGCAAATCAATCCATAAACATTTCCTGGGGACCCATCATGTGCAAGATGCAGTGCTAAGCTCTGAGGGTTCACAGCAATGTACAAGGTGTAGTCCCAGCTCTCAAGGAGCTGAGAATAATGAAGACAGCAATGAGAGCAGCTAACATTCACTGAGATCCTAGCCAGTGCTGAGTTCTGTATGGAGGATCTAATTTGAACAACAAAAAAGAACACAAGCGTTATCTCCATTTTATAATGGAGGAAACAGAGATCGTAAGAAAATCTATCTTGCTCAAGGTCCCATGGAAAATGAGTAACTGGGACTCAGATTCCTATCTGAATTTCAAGTCACTGCTTTTAACATTTTAGTTTAATAAATAAAAACTCTGTGTACAAGGGGAAATCAATAGAGATATAGATGATATAGATAAGTAAAAATGTACATACACATACAGTATGTACACAAATGTGATGAAATGTCAATACACAGAGAAGCTGGGTGAAGGGATGTGAGGGTTCTTTGTACTGTACTTGGTACTCTTATAAGTTTGAAATTATTTGTAAATGAATTATTTAATAAAAATTAGGCCCACCTTGGGGTACTCTCACTATTGTTTAATGTTAACTATTTTTTCATCTATGCCAATTTGATAAAATTGTTGAATTGACATTTCCTTGTTAACAAACATTCTTTGCTATTTGTATTTTTACTTTTACTCAATTATGTATTTGGGGCTTTTTTCACCTTTTGCAAGAGGTGGTATAGTGGATGCTGTGGTATCTTACCTAGATCTTCAGGACTTCGGCATTTATCTTGCAGCTGCTGAGAATACTAGCTGCTGCTGATGGTTCACAGCTGCATCCCTCACTGGGAATTTCCTCCCCTTTCAGGGAACTGTCCCACCATGGTTGCTCCTCCTCCAGGGGAGCAGCCTATACTAATGAGTGACTAAGTAGTAACATAAAGTCCCCCTGGGCTGAACGTTGGGGTGGGAAACTCTGAAATGGCATCCCAGCTCCCAGTAAACTTGGGTAAGACCTCAGGTGCAACCACTTTGTGTATCAGCACCTCTTTCTGCCCAGTCCTGTCGTCCTCGCTTCTTCACAGGTGTATCTCCAGAGATAGCTTTCAATAAACCATTCCCTCTCCAAGGCTGTGTATTATTCTGTTTTCATACTGCTATAAAGAACAACCTGGGTAATTTATAAAGAAAAGAGGTTTAATTGACTCACGGTTCCACAGGCTGTACAGGAAGGATGCCTGGGGAGGCCTCAGGAATCTCACAATCAGGGTGGAAGGTGAAGGGAAAGTTGAGACGTCCAACATGCCTGGAAGGAGGAAGAGAGAGAAGGGGGCTGGGCTATATATAACCAGATCTCGTGAGAACACTATCACGAGAACAGCAAAGGGAAAGTTCGCCCCTGTGATCCAATCACCTCCCACCAGGCCCCTCCTCCAACACCAGGAATTACAATTCAACGTGAGATTTTGGTGGAGACACAGAGCCAAATCGTACCAGCCTGTTTTCCAGGGAACCCACAGCAATTGATGCATCTTTTTTTACTTATTGATGTGTAATGCTAAGAGCTGCACTTATTATCGTTAAAAACTGAAAGTCTCAACAAAATTGTTTTAAGAAAATTCAAAATGTTCACTGTTAATCTAATCACTATTATCACGAGTATCTTTAATATGACTCATGTCTAATACTTATGGATAATATACACTGTGCTTTTTTTTTTTTGAAAGAAAGAAAAAAAGGAAGAAGAGGAAGAAGAAGGAAGAGAAAGAGAGAGAGAGAATGGGAGTATTGCTTTCTTGCCCAGGCTAGAATGCAGTTTAGTAATGGGTATTGAAAACCTCTTTTATACCAATAATTATACTTGATGTAGACAGGAAGGAATAAGGGAAGAAAATAACAAACAAGCAGCCAACCAATATTTCATTTAAACCTATGAAATGCTATGCGATTACTGAGGAGTGATTTACTTCCAATTATGTAGTCACTTTTGGAATAGGTGTGAGGTGGTAATGTATGTTTTGTGTATTTGAAGTGGAGAGTTCTATAAATGTTTATTAAGTTTACTTGTTCCAGGTCTGAGTTCAAGTCCTGAATGTCCTTGTTAATTTTCTGTCTCGTTGATCTATAAAATCGTTAGCTCTTCTTGTTACATTGATCCTTTTGCCATTATATAATGTCCTTCTTTGCCTCTTTTGCTCTTTGTTGCTTTAAAGTCTACTTTATCAGAGGTGAGAATTGCATCTCCTGCTTTTTGTTTATTTTTACTCTCTGATTTGTTGATAAATCTTCCTTTTTCTCTTTGTTTTGAATCTTTGTGTATCGTTGCATGTGAGATGGGTCTGGATGCAGCATACCGATGGGTTTTGGCTTTTTATCCAATTAGAATATATATAAGTTTAATACTGGCATTTGATGCTAGCTGGCTGTTTTGCCTATTAGTTAGTGTAAATTTTTCATTGTGTTAATGCTCTTTTCTTTTTGATATATTTTTGGAAAGGCTGATATTGGTTGTTCCTTTATATGTATAGTGCTTCTTTCAGAAGCTCTTGTAAAGCAGGCCTGGTGGTGGTGAAGTCTCTAAGTACTTGTTTGTTCGCAAAAGATTTAATTTTTCCTTCGATTATAAAGCTTAGTTTGGCTGGATATGAAATTCTGGGTTGAAAGTTCTTTTCTTATATGTTCAACACAAAACAATCCAGGACAAAACAAAAATATGTTAAGACTAAAATTTAGACAAATAGTCAAACAAAAGGGAAGAAAAAGAATAAGAAGTTTAAGTAAAAAAATATTTATCAAATATTGCAACAAGAGTTCTAACTACTTTATATAAAGGCCTATATCAATGGTAAAGAAAATGTTTAAAAGGTCTAATTATATTATACCATGATTTAGGTTTAATTGAGATATATAAACACCTATTGGTTATAAGCCCTCTGGTAACCAAATTAAACAGCAACAGTAATGCAACAAATTGAGTCAGTGCTTATTGTTAATCAAGCTCATCTGGCAGCAAATTTGAAGGCCAAATAAAATTTGGGCACAAGGTATGAGAATAGCATGGTTATTGGTCTGAGGGTGCCACAGAATATTACCAAGTGAAGGGCTGTGGAATTCATTCTTGGTCTAGTTTTGACTGAGAAAAGAAATCCACTGATCCTATATAATAGAGTTAGGCAAAGAGTTTGTTTTGTTTTGTTTTGTGTTGGGCATAGGAGCAAATATAGGTTGTTGTCATTCCTAGAGAATGGTTTATGTTGTCCATGGAGGCAAAGTGGGTTGTTATTAGTTTTTGAAATGTTTTCTGTTATTTACTGAAGTATGTTTGTTGTTGTTTACCACACAGGTGGAACCAGGTTAATGTTAGTTTTAGAAGCATGGCTTGTGATGAGTCTATTGGTGGGTTAGCTGATGTTCAAAGTGTAGGGCTGTCACTGATTGGCTGGTTTTTTGACGCAGGTTGACTGAAAAGGGTTGTCATTGATCAACAAAATATGATGAAAGCCACATTTCTCATTAATTTGTTAAAATGGCTACAGAGCAATCCCTTTTATTCTAGGAGTGTGGACTTTTAATTTTTATATGTTAGGGGTAATTTGTTCTTTGAAAGTTAAATAAAATAAAATAAAACTATTTCTGCCTGAAGTTTTATTTGGGGAAATGTTTCTGTTTTGCTACTATGTCAAGTCCTTAGGAGTAGCAGGACTTTTCAATCTTTTTGTTGCTTCTTGGTTCTGGTTTTCTAGTTTTGGTTAAGTTATAGTTTTCAAAATACTTGTCCATTTTGAGTAAATTTTCAAATGTATTTATTAAATCTATTTGTAAAATTTTCAAATTTAATATAGATTCTGGTTAAGTTATAGTTTTCAAAATATTTGTCCATTTTGAATAAATTCTCCAAATTGTTATCTAAAAAAAAAAAGAAAGTTCTTTTCTTTAAGGATGTTAAATATTGATCCCCACTCTTTTCTGGCTTGTAGGGTTTCTGCTGAGAGATCTGCTGTAAGTCTGATAGGTTTCCCTTTATGGGTAACCTGACCTTTCTCTCTGGCTGCCCTTAGTATTTTCTCCTTCATTTCAACCCTAATAAATCTGCCAATTATGTGCCTTGGGGTTGGTCTTCTTGAAGAATATCTTTGTGGTGTTCTCTGTATTACCTGGAGTTGAATATTACCCTGCCTTGCCAGGTTGGGAAAGTTTTCCTGAATGATATCCTGAAGAGTATTTTCCAACTTGGATTCATTCTCTTCATCACATTCAGGTACACCTATCAAACGTAAATTAGGTCTTTTCACATAGTCCCATATTTCCTGGAGACTTTGCTCATTCCTTTTCATCCTTTTTTCTCCAATCTTGTCTTCTCGTTTCATTTCACTGAGCTGGTTCTCAACTTCTGATATCCTTTCTTCTACTTGATCAATTTGACTGTTTAAACTTGTGCATGCTTCGCGAAGTTCTCGAATTGTGTTTTTCAGCTCCATCAATTCACTTATATTCTTCTCTAAATTGTCCATTCTCATTAACATTTCGTCAAACCTTTTTTCAAGGTTCTTAGTTTCTTTGCATTGGGTTAGAACAAGTTCTTTTAATTCACAGAAGTCTCTTATCACCCACGTTTTGAAACCTGCTTCTGTTATTGGAACACACTCGTAATCCATTAAGCCTTGTTCCGTTACTGATGAGGAATTGCGATCCTCTGTAGAGGGAGAGGCATTCTGATTTTGAGTATTCTCTGCCTTTTTATGCTGGTTTCTTCCCTTCATTATATATTTATCTGTCTGTCGTCTTTGTAATTACTGACTTTCTAACTAGGTCTCTGAGCAGACGTCCAACTTGTTGATTCCCAGCACCGAAATCTAAGCAATCCACTGCACTGGCCAAAACAGTGGTGTTAAGATTGATGGTGCTTTTCTGCCCGGGAATCTCCGGACTCTGCACCAAGAACTGGCGCACTAAGGCACCAGCAAAACCGCCGCACCGGCCAAAACAGTCGCCCTGGCGACCTGTGGGGCTCCTCTGCTGGGAGTTTCCTGGTCCGAGAGCAAGAAATATTCATCTGAAAGTGTGGCGTCCTCTCGTTCTCTGCGCTTTCACTGGGAACTACGAGCCCGAGTTGCTAGTGATCAGCCACCTTGGATCTGTACACTGTGCTTTTTAAAGGCTTTTATCTGTGATCCACTTGATCCTCATGATCTTAACCATGAAGGGCATGAGCTTTGGAGCCCAGAGCCTACCTGCATTCAGACTCAAATAATTGCTTACCAAATTACCTAACCTCTCTGGACTTCTGTTGTCTCATTTGTCAAGTGGAGATGATATTAGTCCCTAATCAGTAAATTAAATGATAGGGTGGTGATTAGTTAATTAATGTAAAGATGATTCCTCCTATATAATAAATACTTAGATCCTCACAACCATCTGATGAAATGGCCTGTGTTACTGCCCAAGGCCATTGTATGTGTGCAAGGCCACATTAACTCTTACTTAGGCTTCAGTTGACATGTACAACCTAAAAGATTAAAAAAATAGCTACCAGGAGTACAGACAGGGTTGTAGCTTTTGTTCATGTCATGATTCACAGTTATAACAGCAGTATATAATTTCACTCAAATCCCATTCAAACCAAATTTTCTGACTATTATCAAACAAACAATTGTGAATATAATAACTGAAGACATATTCATGTAAATGGGCTTGGAATTATCTTGAATTATGTTTCAAGGCACCTATGACCCTATACTTAAATTCCATCTATTATATTTTGGCTAATCACAGACCCTGAATATGTGGTAACATATTGATGCTTTAAGTCTTCTGTGTTTCTTCTAGAAAAGAGTCAAATGTAGTGAAATAGTTTGCATTTGCTATAATTCTGTGAAGTAGAAAACTAAGAATAAGGTTCTGCTACCAAACAGAATTACAGATAGAACAAACTAGGTATGAATAATGTATTATTTAAAATTTGTATATTAAAGTTTTTTGCAACTAGTGCCTCTTCTAGTGCTCCAAAAATAATGTGTACAGTCCATGCTCAGGTATTGCTTTATATCTGAAATTTATGGGAGCAGAAAGGCAAATGACAAAGTATCAATCTCACTAAATTTCAGCATTACAAATTTTTTTATTTGGAATTTAAAAAGAATGGTGTTTCCCACATTTGTTTACTGGGAAATATTCATTCATTTGGAATGCCTCATAGCCTGAGAAACTTTCACTCACTGAACCCCTCAAGCTAGATTTCATCTTAAAAATGCCTAGTTATTTCATTTCACCAACGAAGTGAAGCATTTCAAATGCTCATTTGAAATTAGTATTAATTCATTAAAAGAAAGGTAACTAAATACCACTCATTACTGTGCAAATTACTCAACCTTTTGAGCAAGTTACTTCCCCTCTCTGTGCACCATTTTTCTAATCTGTAATATGGAGATATTATTTTATACTTCATGGAGTTGTTGTGAGGATTAAATAACTTAATAAATGTAAAGCTCTCAGAACAGTGTCTGGAACATAGGAAACATTATATAAGTGTTAGCCACCATAACTTTATCATCATGACCATCATCATCATCACTATAATTAAATAGAGCTTCATTCCATGTACTTTAAAAGGTTAAATAATTTCATTTATTTACAATATATTATTATCCAGTCTTCTAATTCACACTGGTTTTTCTCCCCCAATTTACATGTTGAAAAGTAAAGTAAGTATTCTACCTACTTTTTACCCTATTACAACATGACAGCCACTCACTATGAGATTTTCAAGGTCAAACAAAGTCTCATAATTTTTTTTTGTACAAGAGTAAATAAAATATATAATTCTATTTTATTTCTAATTAGAAACATTTGTTCTATTCTTAACTGAAGAATTGTAAGGCATCAAAGCTGGAGTGATTTGAAAACAGAATTCATTATACATATTTCCAAATTCCTGGAGGGCAAATTCATGGCAAAATGCTAGGCATAATGAGACCAAATTTTAGGATAATTACCAGAGCTAATCATGGGTTATTAGTTTGAAAAAAAAAAAAAGCTTTTTCTAAATACAAAATGCATAGTTAAGTCTTTTAACTTAGTCCATGCAAAGGAAACAAATAAACATAAATGATGCGAAAGTCAACATAGCTTAAAAATTAATATTCTTCCTTTATTTGGCAATAGTTTAAATAGATTTAAACTTACCAATATATAAGAGCAAGGACTCAGATCCTCAAGCCCAAACTTGTAATTGACTGGTAAGAAAACATTCTAGAAAAAATTGGAGTGGAAAAAGAGGTAGACCATGACAATTAGAGGCAATTTACAACTATAGCAACCTGTGCCCTGGCACAAGGTGTAGGTTCAGACAGCCTCCAAAGCAGTGATTTGCTCTGTGAAGGTAGAAGGAGATCAAAGAACATAGTCTTGATAACTGAGACACAAAAGTTACCAGCCCTGCTTCTGTCTGCTGGAACGTGAAGCAAAAATGGACCAGATACAGTGTGAGACGAAACAGTGACGCCCACCAAAGACACTTTCAGCCTTCCCTTTCATATTCTTCTCAGCCTCAGTGGTATATTTACTATGTTCCTGTCAGTGGTCCAGCACAATTTTACTTCTAAAGCTCCTCTTCTTCACAAAATGAGGATGGACTCATGTCATCATTTGTACTTTGAAGTTCATTCACATCTCACTTATTTATATGTGGAATCTAAAAAGCCAAACTCATTGAAGCAGAGAGTAGAATGATGGCTACCAGGGCTGGGGGAGTCGAGGAAAACTGGGGAGAAGTTGGTCAAAGGAATATGAAATTTCGGTTAGACAGAAGGAATAAGTTCAGAAGATGTATTGCCCATCATGTTTCTTACTTAATAACCACCAATTGTATACTTGGCAATTGCTTAGAGAGTAGATTTTAAGTGTTCGCACCACAACTAACTAACTATATAAGGTAATGAATATTTTAATTATCTTGATCTAGCCATTGCACAATGTAGACATATTTCAAAACATGTTTAATTATTCATTAATTAATTAAAAATAACAGCCCATACAAAACCCCAAACAAGCTTCGCTCCATGCAACAAAGAGGATGTTTGATTGATTCATCCTGTTCTTTCTTCCTAGTTTTCAGATTTCATAAATCTTTTTGCCAAATAGTTATAAACCTTTGGGGTTCTTTCCAGTGGATTTAT
This sequence comes from Aotus nancymaae, assembly GCF_030222135.1. NCBI lineage: Eukaryota > Metazoa > Chordata > Mammalia > Primates > Aotidae > Aotus > Aotus nancymaae. The sequence continues at coordinate 51,684,011 of NW_026988425.1, read as the reverse complement.
CTTCATCTTTCATAGATGACAGCTTCACTCTGCTTCCATATTTTTAAAAAGAAACTCAAGACATAGCAGATGTTTCTCTTAAAAGTCATAAAAATTTCTGAGTCTTATTCTATCCTTTAATCTCATTTTGTTAAAGAAATCATAGAAATCTTTTTAAATTTACAGAGTGAACAGTTACTCAAAAATAATTTACCATTAATTTTATATGAACTTGAATCCATTTCAGGTTTATCAGGACTGAGTAACTAGATAACTTATTAGAGGAGCCCTATAGTAAATAGTATAAATATGGTGCTTTTTAAAAAGGATAATATTCCCAGAAAATGCAGGAAGCTATTTAAATAAAATATCTCCGTGACTTTAAAGATGAGATAATGGTTCTTTCTTATACAATTTCTTTGTGGAGCAAGATGTTATATTAGTTCCACATCTTTTAGGAGAAAAGCACTGTGTTGGAGCAAAAGAATACAAAGAGACTACTGAAATTAATACATCATGATCTCCTCTCTTAAAGGGCCTGGGATCTAGTAAGTGAGAAAATACTTGCATACCTTTTCAGGAATATCTCTACTATATAAAGCATGTCATTTCTGCATTATAAACAAACCACAAAATTGGTTCTATCATCTACATAATCATAACTAATATTAGTAACATATACTTCTAGTTACAAAGTACCTTTATACTCACTTTTTTTCTTATGACAAACTTATTAAGTGGAAATTATTATTTTAATTCTCATTTACACATGAGGAAATTGAAGGCCAGAGAATCAAATGCAGGGGGCTCATATTCTTTCTGTTTTCAACATATATGCTATTTATCATGCAACCACCACTGGAGGATTGGTCCTTCCATACAGAGCCTTCACTGGGGGCATTCTCTAGTCCTGATCAGAAAAGCTGGGCAGCATCTGCCCACCACCTGTCAGGACCTGGCTTCAGGTCAGCCAGCAGCTCAGGGAACACCCCACTGTGTGATGCTGCTCACTGCATTGGCCTGGCAACCACGTTTGTTTACCCACACTCCTTGGCAAGGCCACAGCTTTTGAAGCTGCCTCTCATTGTGTCTTTAACACCTCTGCTGTGACCACCCAGCCTCAGCAAAGCAACGCCCACATCTGCCCATGTCAATTTACTGTGTAACAGCTCAGAGAGGATCTCGCCTCCTCCCTCCTCTGCCTGCTTCCTAACCCAACACTTGATATCAAAGTCCAGGTGACCCTTTGTGAGAGCTTCACTGCTAGTGATTCCATGACCAAAATACTGGTAAAAGCATGCAAAACAGAGGTACTTGGGCATTCATCCCTCACAATTCCTGATGCCACCAAATCCCCGCTGCCTCCTCCCCATGCACACACATACAATCCTTTTGCTTCAACTGGAGACATGGTAACACCATCCATTCATTGATCCATTCTGAGTAGGCAATTTATAGCTCTGAAGTTCACAAGAATTGTTTTCCAAGACGTTTAACAAACAGTTATATGGCACCTACTGTTTGCCACTCAGTGTTCTAGGCACTGTACAAGCAATAACTTATTTCATCCTCATAACCACACATGGATTGCATTGTCTCCATTTCACAGGCAGAAAGACTGATGCAGAAAGTACTTTAGCTCTGAAGTTCACAAGAATTGTTTTCCAAGACGTTTAACAAACAGTTATATGGCACCTACTGTTTGCCACTCAGTGTTCTAGGCACTGTACAAGCAATAACTTATTTCATCCTCATAACCACACATGGATTGCATTGTCTCCATTTCACAGGCAGAAAGACTGATGCAGAAAGTACTTTACCTAAAATCACTTGCTAGGAAGTGGGGGGCCAGGTTTTGAACTCAGAGAGGTAATTCCAGTATCCATCTCTCAACCACTACACTCTGCAACCTTCTGGTTGGGTCACATAACAGGAGATTTCAAAAAACGACAGAGGAAAAATGGATGATGGTGTGGGATGAATGAAGAGACATATGCCACCAGATTGAGAACATAAAAAAGTGATCTTCATAGACTGATAAGGCACCAGGGCAGATTCTCTGCTAACAAATCAAATACTACTTGAGAATTTCAAGCCTCCCCATTTTCTCAAAATGCTTTTACCTCCTCCTTCCTCATACACCAAAAGAAACTAATTTGAAGCCATTTTCCTTCCAGCTCAGAAGGAAGTGCTTATGTATAACATTTTATGCCTCTAAATTGTCAACATGCTGAGATTTTACAGATTCACAAACAGAGACAATGCTTTTATAATTTATAAATAATTGCGTTTCAAGCTATAGCACACAGACACTTCCCATTAGCTGGAAAAAAAGAAAATCTCAGTAGTTTTACATCTCAAATGTCTATGAAACTATTATTTAGGTGAGGTTTCGGGAGGTTGGGTGGGGGGTTGTGATTTATTTTTGCTTAATTTGGTATTTAAATCATGTGGTTATGCATTGACAATTAGCTTGATCCACACTCATCTGTGGGCCTTTTGTGTAACAGCATTCCACACATCTCCCTGTTTTCCTAATTCTGGTTTATTTTATGATGACTTAGAAAAAAATGGCAAAGTTATAGCTGAGGAATTTATGTTATAATATTAGTCCTTTTCTGGCCTGAAAAAGACTAATTGTTCCCCATTCTGTGTTGCCACAGCTCCCTCCCTCACAAAGCTATTATTGAACTGTATTTAACTATCTGGGTGGGCTTCTGGTAATAATTAGATTGCCATCTCCATTAAATCACAGGGAGAACAGACAGTGAGGGTAGCAACAGTAGGGCTTGTAGTAACATTTCACCATCATAAAGAGGATGACTTGAAGGCCTCTTTTGTGTTCTTTCTCTGTTCTTCTGGCCTTAAAGCTATAAACATCTGATGATAAAGCATCCTTTAAAAATTCTGAATAATTTATTGGATGCTTGCTTACAGCAGGATTCTATTATTTTTTTGACACTTCATTTCTACAATTAGGCAGTGGCTTTGGAAACACATTAAAGACTCCACCAAATAACATTTGTAATCCAAGTCCCAATAAGGACCAGATTTTGAATATTGAGCCCTGAATCTCAGCTTTTGATAAAAAGAAGAGAAGAAAGAGAGAGGGTGGAGAGGAGGAGTAAGAAAGAGATTGTATGAAAGTAGCATGGATCATTGAAAAAAAGAACGTCTTGCATTCAGAAATGGATAGTAATTCTACCTCTCTAAGTGCTTTATTGGGAACCAAGAAAAATGAAAACATCCTTGGGCTCTTGTCACCTATATCCAAAACTCAGATTAAATGCATCAGTTAGAACTAGGTTGGCTGCATTATTTTTAAAAAGAGAGAGAGAGAATAACAACAGTGATTTAATAAATGGTAGAAACCTGAGGCTGGCAGTTGAGGGCTGAGATGATGAATCCACAGTCAGGGACACAAGCTTCCACTCTGTGGCCCTGCTCCATTCTTAGTTCGCCAACTCGTGGTGTAAGATGGCTCCTTGAGTGCCGGCCACCATGTCTACATTCCAAAAAAACAGAGAAGAGAAAGGAATAAAGAAGTAATGTGCTCTCTCCTTTGAAAGACGCTTTGGAAGTTGTAGCATACCTACTTCCAAATCATATTTCATTGTCCAAACTTGTCATATGGCCAAACCTTTGTCACATAAGAGAAGGTAGTCTTTTCCCAGGTAGCAAAGTGTCCAAAGAGAATGCATTTGGGAAAGCAATTGGAAATCTCTGCCCTAAAGAAATACAGGATTCCCTTCTGGGATATTTAAATGTGTTAATGAGGTTCTAATGTACTTTCTCCAAGCGTGGCATTCAGATAGCATCACATAGTAACGAACTGTTTTCTCCCTGCAATGTAGCCTTGCCCATCCTGTACCACTGTTGATATTGCCCAACAGCATTAAAAAATAATTTTAAACTGACCCCAAAATCTGACAATGTATTTTAGGTTTTCAGCAGGGCTCTCTACATTGTCTGCATTATTTAGAAGTGTGAAATTAGAAGACACAATATGAAAATGTAATAATAAATACTAGAAATAACTGGTAATGAAAACTAACAAGAGACAGAATTCACTTCTGAAACTGTTAGAGTGATGATTGGGGAGGGAATGGAGAATTGGAATCATTCTGGCAGGAGAGAGCTTTGAGGACAAAAAAAAAAAGTCAGCACTTAGAGGCTGAATAGACACCAGCACCATCAGCACTATGCTAACCCTTTCACAGACTGTCTCATTTAGTTATCACAAGACCCCTATGAGATAGATACCCTTTTTAAAATTCTTTTACAAATAAGGAAATTGAGGTTCAGAAAGATTTAGAGACTTGTTTGAGGTCAGACATGTAGTAAATGGCAGAAATAAAATGAAAAATGACTTAGGATCCCCCACAAAAAAATACTAAATGTTAAAAAATACTAAAAAAAACCACTAAATACTAATATATAGTAAAATGACCAAGAAGAAAAAGCTCTTGTACAGAGAGAGGACACCTTGTGAGAAGCAGGGACTTACCCTGAAGGGGCACAGCCAGGCTGAGATGACCTAGCAGGAGGGGAGCCAAGAATCACACCTTGGCTTGCCTTCTGTCCTTCTGCCAATCTCCTGCACATGCCCCCATTGGCTTAACCCAACCAGAAGTCCAAGAGCCAGAGTGTTCTTGATATAGTTAACATAGTCTACACAGGTCAGTATCCTAGAGAAACGGGAGGGTTGTTGGGGGTGGAAATTACAGAGCTCCTCCACATAGTTTCTTCCATAGTTTGAAGACAATCACAATCAAGAACTTTCTCCTTCTGTACAAATCATCTGTTCACATCAAAATCTTCTACTTAAGTCTCTTGATTCTCTTAAGCCAAAGAAAACAGTAAGCCAGTAACATTCTTTAAGAGACTGTCTTCTATTTTGAAAACATGATTCTACCATGCTCTTTCACCCTCAGTGAGAAGGTCGCTCATCCATCCTCTACAAGTGATGCGTTTCCCCTTTTTCTGCTTTTTGCGTGCTAACCATGGCCTTATTTTACCCTCCTTACATGCCTGCTCTTCTAGTCCTTCCTGGACTAACACTTACTTCCCACCTACTCACTGCTCCAAGAAAGCCAGCTGAGACTAATTCAGTCCCCAAGGGAGTTTTGGTTTACTTAAATTTCCAGAGCAACTATGCTCATCAGCAAAACACTGCAATCCTCAGTATCCATTAGTACCGGCTGAAATTGCCTTGAACTGTTTTGTAGAGAGTTAATACAGAGAGACTGGGCCCACTCTTTTTCATGAGTATGTTCTCTTTTGTGGCACGAATTATGATTATAAATCAGTCCCCTATTGGTGGGCACTTACATTCCTTCACGTTTTGTCATTGTAAACAATGCTATACCAAACATAATTATAAACATTTCTCAGTCTTCATCCAGGAGTATTCTGTAGAACAGATGTTCAGACGTAGATTTGATTAGTCAAAGGGTTTACACATTGTGATTTTAATAAATATTACAAAAATTTTTTAAGTCATTTGCCCTCCCACCCAGTGTATGAGAGTGTACATTCCTTCACACCCCTCCCAACCTGCACTGACACAATGGATACTACTAACAATTAAAAACGTTTTTCCAATGTGTTAGGCAAAAAAAGAAAAAAAAAGTCTAAATATTTTAATTTAGCTTTCTATGATTACCAGTAAAATTAAATATCTTTTCATGTTTTTAGAGCATTTGTTTTTCTCTAGTTTGCTACTCTTAGCCTTTTCCCATTTTCTTATTAGAATGCCTTTTTCTCATTGACTTGTAGATACTCTCTATACAATGTAAATTAAAGCCTTTATTTGTGGCATATATGACAAATATTTTCTTTTTTTATATACTTTAAGTTCTGGGGTACATGTGCAATCCTTGCAGGATTGTTACACAGGTACACACATGCCATGTGGTTTGCTGCCTCCATCCCCCATCACTTATATTAGGTATTTCTCCCAATGTTATCCCTCCCCAATCTCCCCACCCCCTGCTATCCCTCCCCAGCCCCCCACCCCCCAATTGACCCCAGTGTGTGATGTTCCCCTCCCCATGTTCATGTGTTCTCATTGTTCAACACCCACTTAGGAATGAGAATATACAGTGTTTGGTTTCTGTTCTTGTGTCAGTTTGCTGAGAATGATGGTTTCCAGATTCATCCATGTCCCAGCTAAGAACATGAACTCATCTTTTTTTATGGCTGCATTGTATTCCATGGTGTATATGTGCCACATTTTCTTTATCCGGTCTATCCTTGATGGGCATTTGGGTTGGTTCCAAGTCTTTGCTATTGTAAACAGTGGGAGTGTAAATTAGTTCAGCCATTGTAGAAGACAGTGTGGCAATTCCTCAAGGATCTAGAAATAGAAATTCCATTTGACCCAGCAATCCCATTACTGGCTATATACCCAAAGGATTACAAATCGTTCTATAGTTAAGACACATGCACACCTATGTTCATTGTGGCACTGTTTACAATAGCAAAGACCTGGAACAAATATTTTCTTCTAGTCCCGTGCTTGGCATTCAAGATTGGTTTCATTATGGATATAAATTTTTAATTTGTATGTGGTAAGGTATATAAATCTTATTTATTCTTTTCATGATTACAAAAATATGAAAACATATAAAAGCATTACATTCCCTCCCATTTTTCCCTCTCAGCTTCTAGGACTTCTCTTTGTCCATGCTGCTAGGAACTTTCTCACCCATTGTGTTGAACATTTGATATATTCTCTTAATGTTAAAGATCAGTTCTTCAGCTCTGGAAATTTTTCTTGAAGTATTTAAAAACATCCTGTTTTCTATTTTCTTTATAGTTACTTTCTGGAATATCTTGAACTCTTGAATTGGTTCTCTATATTTCTTTTATTTTCTCTTCAATCCTTTGGTCTTCTTGCTATATACTTGCAAGGAGAATTTCTCAATTTTGTCTTCTAAATCTACGGAGTTTGAAATTTGTTTTCATATTTTTAATTTCCAAAAGCTTTATTTTTGTCTTTTAACTTTTATTTTTATAGCTTCCTGTCTTTCATTTCATAAATAAAATACCTTATCTTTCCAAGGAAATTAATGAGTATAAGTGCATTCTGTTTAAGTTTCCATTTTCCTGCATAATCTCTATGTCTTTCAAGTTGCTTTTTTTTAGTTTGTTTGTTTGTCTGTTTTTTTCCAGTTTCTAGCGTTTGTGTTAGAGGCTTTCCTTAAATGTCTAGTGATTCTTCCTGTTCATTTATAATTAAGAGCGAGGGGCTCCAAGGCTGGGTGTTTTTTCTGTGAATGGAACTTCACCATGAGAGGAACTCTGGCTGTACATCCTGCTGGAGAAGCCCCAGTGTCAATCTGTTTTAGGTCTTCTTTAGGCTGGTCATGCTATGATAGGAGGGCTTAATTCTAACAAGGAATTGTGGCAGCCAAATGGGGGAATCTGTGAAGTTTGCTGGTCTTCACAGTCAGGGAGTAAACTTACACTTTAGCACTTACTTTAATGTGGTATCTGTAAGGTCTGTTCTCGCCAAGTTTAAAAGGAAAGAAACTGAGGCCAGCACGAAAAGATCTGACGCAAACGAATTTATTCAGGCTCCCGGGTGAGGTTCTGCGGTCCGACAGGAGGGGCCGGAGAAGTCGCCAGACTCCTCTTCGACATGGGTTTTTATAGGGAGTGAAACAGCTCGATTGGTTGTGGGAGAGCAGGACTGCTATTGGGTAAGTTACAAGCCTTTACCTAGGACTTGGCTTGTTGTTGGTTGGAATTACTCGGCTGCTATTAGTTGTTAAGACTCGGCTGTTATTGGTCAATAGGGCTTGACTGCTATTGGTTAACAAGAGGCTATGGTTACAGCACCTTGTTTGCATACTGGGCTCTTTACGGGAGGGTCAGGCTGTGCAAGCATGGGAGAAGGGAACAAACCTGAGCATGTCTGAGCTTGCCTGAGCTCGTCCGGGCTTGTCTGAGCTTTTGAAAAAGAAGCGGAGGGTGTATGTCCAAGCTCCTGGTAAGGCAACCGGCCTTACAGTATCCCACCCTCAAATGTGCTTGTGTGCCCCAGTTCAGGTCCTCAGTATATACACTTCAGACAATAAACTTTCAGCCACTGCCAGGAGGGGACGAGGCAGGCGACAACAGCTGCATGGATTGTGTTAGGATCTAAATGCCTACTGCTTAAAAATAGGGTTTCCACCCACCACGCTGGGCTTGGCCCTATCTCTACCTCCCACTTCCAGGAGTACTTCATGCTGCCAATTCCTGTGATGTGGAGATTCCATAGTGTATATCAGCTTGCTTCTTCACTTTCCCCAAGGCCAAATTAAAATTCAGCTCTCGGTGTTTTGCTAGGTCAGCAACCCTTCATTCTTCCACTTTCCAGTGCTGAGAACACTGTTGCTATTGTCTCCCTGCCACATCGATTTTCCTTGTGGATGTTAGCTTTAAAAAATATTTTTCCTGTAATTATAGTAAACTTTTGAAAGAGAGTGGATTCACTATGTCTGATTTGCTAACTTTAACTAGAAGATTCTCAGTATTAAAATTTAACATAGAGATTGAAATATGTACGTCTATCAATCAATCTCCAATGCTAATAAGTATCTATATCCCATCCTTACACACACCATTACATACACACATAAAGAAAAAGACAAGAATATTAGCACACTTTAAAATCCCTTCTGCACCTCCCTTTTTTTCCTACGTTAAAATTATCTGGAATCCAATTCTAGCTTTATCATTGTCTTAGTCTATCCGTGTTGCTATAAAGGAATATATGAGCCTGGGTAACTTACAAAGAAGAGAGGCTTACTTGGTTCACAGGTCTTCAGGCTGTACAAGAAGCACAGTCTCAGCATCTACTTTTGGTGAGAGCCTCAAGAAGATTCCACTCGCAGCAAAAGGCAAAGGTGAGCAGGCAACACATGGAGAAGAAAAGAGAAAAAAAGAACAAAAAAATGAGAAGAAAAAAGAGAGAGGAGGAGGTGTGGGCTATTTTTGCCAATCATATCTAGCAGGAGCAAACAGTACAAGAGTTCACTTTTTGCCACAAGGACAGCACCAAAATGTTCATGAGGGATCCATTCCCATGACCAAAACACTATCCCCTTGGATATTTGGAGGCACAAATATCCAAACTTTGTCAGTCATGATCTATTCATTTTCTTTTGTAGTGTTAATGGTTCTACTGTTCATCACTGTCTCTTTCATTCACTTAAAAAATGTCTGTATATTTCCTCTATTTCCAGAATTGTTCTAGGACCACGTGCCCTACCCTCCTGAAGCGCAAATGCTGGGAGAAATGGGCAATAAACAAGTAAGCTTCTAACTAAACATTGTTATTTAAAATAGCTGTATTTGCTTTATAAAATAAACCAAAGTAAGGAGTTATAAAGGAAGAAAGGTAACATTTTGGATAATGTGGACAGGGAAGGTCTTTTTACAGAAGTTATATCCGTGCAGAGACCTGTATCATGTAACAGAGCAAGCTGTGCATACTAACATTGCCTACTGTAATCAGCATTCATCCCACTCCTTTCTATGCTTTCCGTAGTATCACATTGTAGGCTGGAAATCTACATTTCTTAGACTTCCTTGCTGGCAAAGTTCTGGATACAGTTAGGTTCAGCCAATGTGATGAACTGTTGTGAGAGATGAAACATACAAGGGAGGAAATGGGCTTCTGCCACCTAGATCCACTGGTCTTATTATGTACCTTGTCACTCAGAAGAAGCTGGTGGTTTAGGATGATGGAACAGCCTATTGAAAACTCAATGATAGCACCAGTTGAGAAATAGCACCTTGCAAGCCTACAGTGCAGTCCTACAAGTTGTTGCATATGTTCCCAAAGAATACCAATGAACAGTGTTATTTTTCACAATACTATGACTAGACATGGTTACATGAAGTCTAGGAGCCCAAGATAGAAATAGGAGTCACTTGCCTTATTAGCACATCTTATGAACCACTCATGAAAGGTTCACTACCTTCCCTATGTCTTTGGAGTCTGATGGACAGAGGCATTACCTGCCAGGGGAAAAGCAGTCTCACCAGGAGACACAGCAAGTGTTCTAGTGAATGGAAAGTCACAACTGGACTACGGCCTCTCCTGCCAGTGAACCAACCATTATTAAACGGTATTACTCTCCTGCCTGAAATGATGGCTACTAATTGTCAAAGGACATTAGGACTGCTGGGGAACAAAGGGGAAGAAAGATGATGTCGGGAACCCAAGGAAATTCCCTGAAGCAACTTTTACTAAACTATGCCTTGTGATAAAAGTTTTAAAACAACCCAATATAAATAGTACCCCAAAGGACTCAGGTCCTAAAGAAGCTGAATATAATTAAGAGATCTCAGACTTTTAAGGAAAGACAGTGTGTTCACCACTCCAGGTAGAAGATATCCTGACAAAATGAGCTCCTGGATGAGGACAAAGAGAATATGGATGAAGATAGTTATAAATTCCAACTTTGGCCTCATGACCAGTTGAACAAAAAATAGTAACTATGCACATTTTCTTTCTTATTCTGAAGTGTATATATTTGTGAATTTTGACCAATTTTTTTCTCTCCCTTTCCCTTGACATAATTGAATTTTATATTATACTCACCTTTCTTTTACTGTAAAATGAGTACCTTGGTCAAAAGTCATGTTCAGTGGGATTTAATGAAATGTGGAAAAAGTCATTTTGAAATACAAAGATTAAAAAAAAGTTAAAAGATAGTAAAGAAGACAGAGAAGGCCAGCCAGTGAGGTAGAAGAAAAATAGGAATGTAGCACCCACAAAAAGAAGAAATGTAAGATGAGAAGGGTGCGTAGAATATAATGTTGCTGAAAGATTCTTGTAAGATCAGAGCATGGATTGTTGGACTTGAAGAGGTGATCATTATCCACCAAACTAAGAGTGGTTTTTAGAGAATATGTGATTTAAAAACCTGACTAAATTGAGTTGTATGAAGAATGAGAAGTAAAGAAGTAGAGACAGTGAGTATAGATACCTCTTCCAGGAATGTCCATATAAAAGGAAAGAAAGTGATGGTACTTTTTGCCTGGAACAAAGGGTAACTAAGGAGAAAGTAGTGACAACAGAAAATTTTTTCTTCAAGACTTAGAATATTACATTTTAGTAGATTAAAATAGCTGTTATAAATGGTGCTGCTATGAACATTCATCTACAAGTATTTGTTTGAGAACTTGTTTTTAATTCTTTTGGGTATATATCTAGGAGTGGAGTTGCTGGGTCTTATAGTATCTCTATGTTTAGCTATTTGAGGAGCCACCAAATTGCTTTCCATAGAGCTGAACCATTTTACAGCTCCAACAGGAACATACAAGTGTTGCGATTTCTCCGTATCTTCGGCAACACTGGTTATTTTTCTATCTTTAAAAATCATAGCCATCCTAATGGTTTTGAAGTGGTTTCTATTGCATTTCTCTAATGATTAATGATATTGAGTATCTTTTCAAGTGCTTATTTTCCATTCATGTATGTTTATTCAAGCCCTTTGCCCATTTTAAAATTGGGTTGTCTTTTTGTTGTTGAGTTGTAAGAGTTTTCTAAATATATTCTGGAGATTATTTTCTAATATTTTCTGCCATTCAGTTGTCTTTTCACCATTTTGATATTGTCCTTTGATGTGTGAATGTTTACATTTTGATGAAGTTGAATCGACTTTTTTCTTTTGTTGCTCAGGCTTTTGATGTTATATCTAAGAATCTATTTCCAAGTCTGAGTTCATGAAGATTGACTCTGTGTTTTCTTCTAAGAGTTCTGTGGTTTAACCTGTTACATCTAGGACACTGATCCATTTTGAGTTCATTTTAGTGTATGGTGTGAGGTTGGAACAGCTTTATGCTTTAGCTTATCAAAGCACAAAGAGGACCATCACAGGGAAATTAATTTAAAAACTGCATTTGAAAATTATTTTTCTTTCCTCCTCCCTCAGTTTAAACTGAGCTGCAGACAAAAGTAGAATTTTCTCCTGAGATATAACTCAGAGAATTTTCTTCAAACCAAAATAAACTATCTTATTGAGAAGCACTCCTAGCATTGGTGTTGGATGTTGATAGAGAAGAAAGGCAGACTGAAGCAATCAATGTAAGATCTTTACAAGGATAGTATAGGGAGGAGGAGGGAAGGAATGGAGCTCCTGACTTCAGTGTTCACTGCTAGAATAAACTCTGAGTATATCTCTTTAAAGTTGGAATTCTGACCCAGGATAATCACTTATTGGGTGGCAAGGCTTGAGAGACAGGGCTGTATTGTATGTTACAGACTATCTCCAAAAGGGTTGAATAATTTCCATACTCAAAACAAGCTACCCACATACTCTGTCCAACTTTACATAACCATAAAGGGCTAGCTGTTTTAACTAGGATGCTTATTTATTGACATAAAAACAAGAATTCTCATATACAGATGCAAGCAGTAAACCAAGAATCAGTAAACACTTGAGGAAAACCAACACTATGAATGAGAAAAAATTCAACGAGTAAAAGAACACATGAGAAATTGGACTTCAAAAAGCAAACAAAAGAAGACTTAAAAAGTTAAAATTCTCAGAAAGATTCCAGAAAATTTTACTAACATGCACTAATAATAGAATGGCATAAAATTATTGGTGTTTAAAACTGAAAGAATAATTTTAAAAAGTCAAACCTCAGATCGGATGCATGTTAGAGTGGCCACAGTTGAAGAAGCAATATGAGTTGGAATATGTAGTGGGGAAAATGCCCCAGAACTCAGCCGACACATGCAAAGAGAAAAATGTGTGAAAGAAAAGTTAAAATAAAATTGTTTGAAACTTAGAGTTTTTTTATCCAAAAATAATATATAAGTGTTTGAGAAAATAAAGACATTAGTTAAACAGTGAAGTACTCAATCATATTACTGTCTGTGGGCTTTCTCTGAAGGAATCCTTAGAGGACGTACTCAATCAAGACAAAAAGGAAGGAGGAAGACCTGGGATAAAAGAAGTTTGTTCTTTATTTCTTTACTGTTTTGCTTGTTTTATGTGAAACTTGGCTCTTTCTTGAGAGCATGTGTCTTCTGTGAAGCCCCTTGACACAAAAAAGCTTGAAGTTGGGGTGACTGTTTTTCTTATCCTTGGTTGCTATTCAAACACAATTTCCTTCTTCCCTAAGTATCCTAGTTATTTTGAAGTGCTTCAGCTGCACTCCACACAGGCTTTGCTTGTTGCAGAAATTCCTTCACCACTTAAGTACTCCTCCTCATTCATTGACGGTTTGCTCTCTTCCTCTGCATACTTAAATCATAATTTTTGGTAACCTCATCATCACTTAGTTCTGAGCCTTCTCATTTCCTATGATCATTTATTTTTTCACTCCCATGGTCATGCTCTAGACCTTGTCCTGGATAGCAACTACCAACACCAGAATCTCAATGTCAAGCTGAGTTCAACCTCCTGTCTCTCCAGCTCACTAATCCGGCAGCTTGATGGTAACAATATTTCAACTCTTTGGAGACCTTTAATCTTTTAACCCGCAAGTTTTCTCTGTGTTATAGCCTGATTCTCATCTCTCTTCACTTCTCTCCTTACTCAGCTTAGAGACCATGGTCCTTCATCGTGATCACACACTTATAAACACCCTATCCCTTTTCAACTCTTGCTTTTACCAAAAAAAAAAAAAAAGTTCCAATTAAATTTCCAACTTGTAAGCTCCCTCTCAGAACTCCTATTCAACGTAGTATTGGAAGCTCTGGCCAGGGCAATCAGGAAAGAGAAAGAAATAAAGGACGTTCAATTAAGAAAAGAGGAAGTCAAATTGTCTCTATTTGCAGACGACATGATTGTATATTTAAAAGACCCCATCATCTCAGCCCAAAATTTCCTTAAGCTGATAAGCAACTTCAGCAAAGTCTCAGGATACAAATTCAATGTGAAAAAAATCACAAGTATCCCTATACACCAATAACAGAGAGCCAAATTATAAGTGAACTCCCATTTACAATTGCTACAAAGAGAATTAAATACCTAGGAATACGATTTACAAGGGATGTGAGGGACTTCTTCAAGGAGAACTACAAACCACTGCTCAAAGAAATAAAAGAAGACACAAACAAATGGAAAAACATTCCATGTTCATGGTTAGAAAGAATCAATGTCGTGAAAATATTGATGAGCCATGTTACCCAAAGTAATTTATAGATTCAATGCTATCTGAATCAAGCTACCATTGATTTTCTTCACATAATTTTAAAAAAGCTACTTTAAATTTCATATGGAACCAAAAAAGAGCCCACATAGCCAAGGCAATCCTAAACAAAAAGAACAAAGTTGGAGGCATCACACTACCTGATTTCAAACTATGCTACAAGGCTACAGTAATCAAAACAGCATGGTCTATGGCCATACCACCCTGAATGCGCCTGATCTCGTCTGATCTCGGAAGCTAAGCAGGGTCAGGCCTGGTTAGTACTTGGATGGGAGACAACCTGGGAATACTGGGTGCTGTAGGCTTTTTAAAAATAATAATAATAAATAAAAATAATAATAATAAATAAAAAATGAAAAAACAAATAAACAAACAAACAAACAAAAACAGCATGGCACTGGTACCAAAACAGATATATAGACCAATGGAACAGAACAGAGGCCTCAGAAATAATGCCACACATATACAACTATCTGATCTTTGACAAACCTGATGAAAACAAGCAATGGGGAAAGGATTCCCTATTTAATAAATGGTGTCGGGGGAGATCCAAGATGGCCGCTTAGGAGGAACTCGGGAATGCAGCTCCGAGAGAAAGCACAGAGGGTGAGTGGACGCTGTATTTCCAGACTGATTTTTACTGCCCACAGACCAGGAGATTCACACGCTGAGAAGTCACACGGGTCGCCAGCGCCGCTGGCGCCGCTGGCTTGAAAGGCGCAGCCGCTGGGCCGGCACCCTGAGGCAATGGCTCACTGTACAAAGTGAGAGAGTCTGAGTCCCCTATAAGCCAGCAAGGGGAGCTGAAACGGGGAGCCAGGCCAGCGCCACGAATCTCAGAGCCGCGGCTTTAGCCAACGCAGCGGCTCCGGAGGCAGATCAGATGAGACGGTGTCCCCTCTTACCCAGCAAGAAGACCTGAAACACAACTGAAACCAGGACGGTCTAGCTCTGTGGAGGAGGGGCGTTCTCCATAGGCACCCTGCTGTTCTCTACCAAGGCAATCCGCCACTACAGAGACTCCGTCACTACAGGGGCGGGCCAACATATCGGAAGCAGTTCTAACTACACCCAGAAGTTCACACGGAAGCTGGGTGGAGCCCACAGCAGCTTAGCGAAGCCTCTGCAACCTGAGTGTGACTAGGCTGCCACCTTGTGGGCAGGGAAAACAGCAACCGCACAGGGGAACATCATAAAACCGTAACTCCCTGGGACAGAACACCTGGGGGGAAGAGCAGGGGGTTTATGAGTTCTGCCACAGCAGACTTAATATTACCAAAATCAGAAAGACAACAACTACAAAGTCAACAAGTGGATAAATCCACAAAGATGGGAAGAAACCAGCGCAAAAAGGATGAAAACACCCAAAACCAGAACACTTCTCCTCCTACAAGGGATCACAACTCCTCACCAGCAAGGGAACAAGACTGGATGGAGAATGAGTGTGATGAAATGACAGAATCAGCTTTCAGAAAGTGGATAATAAGAAACTTCCGTGAGCTAAAAGAACATGTTCTAACCCAATGCAAAGAAACTAAGAACCTTGAAAAAAGACTTGACGAAATGCTAACAAGAATGGACAACTTAGAGAGGAATATGAGCGAATTGATGGAGCTGAAAAACACAACACGAGAACTTCGTGAAGCATGCACAAGTTTCAACAGCCGAATTGACCAAGCAGAAGAAAGGATATCAGAGGTCGAAGATCAACTCAATGAAATAAAACGAGAAGGGAAGATTAGAGAAAACAGGGTAAAAAGGAATGAACAAAGTCAACAAGAAATATGGGACTATGTGAAAAGACCTAATCTACGTTTGATAGGTGTACCTGAATGTGACGAAGAGAATGCATCCAAGCTGGAAAATACTCTTCAGGATATTATCCAGGAAAACTTCCCCAACCTAACAAGGCAGGCTGAGATTCAAGTCCAGGAAATACAGAGAACACCACAAAGATACTCCTCTAGAAGAGCAACCCCAAGACACATAATCATCAGATTCACCAGGGTTGAAATGAAGGAGAAAATACTAAGGGCAGCCAGAGAGAAAGGTCGGGTTACCTACAAAGGGAAGCCCATCAGACTCACTGCAGATCTCTCAGCAGAAACCCTACAGGCCAGAAGAGAGTGGGGGCCGATATTCAACATCCTTAAGGAAAAGAACTTTCAACCCAGAATTTCGTATCCAGCCAAACTAAGCTTCATAAGTGAAGGAAAAATAAAATCCTTTGTGAACAAGCAAGAACTCAGAGAGTTCATCACCACCAGACCAGCTCTACAAGAGCTCCTGAAGGAGGCACTACACATAGAAAAGAACAACCAGTACCAGCCACTCCAAAAACACATGAAAAGGTAAAGAGCATCAACACAATGAAGAATCTGCATTAACCAAAGGGCAAAACAGCCACCTAGCACCAAAATGACAGGATTGAATTCACACATAACAATATTAACCCTAAATGTAAACGGACTAAATGCCCCAATCAAAAGACACAGACTGGCAAATTGGATAAAAAGCCAAAACCCATCAGTGTGCTGTATCCAGGAAACCCATCTCGCATGCAAGGATACACAAAGGCTCAAAATAAAGGGATGGAGGAAGATTTACCAAGCAAATGGAGAGCAAAAAAAAGCAGGAGTTGCAATTCTCATCTCTGATAAAATAGACTTTAAAGCAACAAAGATCAAAAGAGACAAAGAAGGACATTACATAATGGTAAAAGGATCAATGCAGCAAGAAGAGCTAACGATCCTAAATATATATGCACCTAATACAGGAGCACCCAGATACATAAGGCAAGTTCTTAAAGACTTGCAAAGAGACTTAGACTCCCACACAATAATAGTGGGAGACTTCAACACACCATTGTCAATATTAGACAGATCAACGAGACAGAAAATTAACAAGGATATCCAGGACTTGAACTCAGACCTGGAACAAGCAAACCTAATAGACATTTACAGAACTCTCCACCCCAAATCCACAGAATATACATTCTTCTCAGCACCACATCACACCTACTCTAAAATTGACCACATAATTGGAAGTAAATCACTCCTCAGCAAATGCAAAAGAACGGAAACCATAACAAACAGTCTCTCAGACCACAGTGCAATCAAGTTAGAACTCAGAATTCAGAAACCAACCCAGAACCGCACAGCCTCATGGAAAATGAACAACTTTCTCCTGAATGTTGACTGGATAAACAATGAAATGAAGGCAGAAATAAAGACGTTCTTCGAAACCAACGAGAATGAAGACACCACATACCAGAATCTCTGGGACACATTTAAAGCAGTCTCTAGAGGAAAATATATAGCAATAAGTGCCCACATGAGAAGAAAGGAGAGATCTAAAATTGACACCCTATCGTCAAAATTGAAAGAGCTAGAGGAGCAAGATCAAAAAAACTCAAAACCTAGCAGAAGACAAGAAATAACTAAGATCAAAGCAGAATTGAAGGAGATAGAGACACGAAAAACCCTTCAAAAAATCAATAAATCCAGGAGCTGGTTTTTTGAAAAGATCAACAAAATAGACAGACCACTAGCCAGACTAATAAAAAAGAAAAGAGAGAATAATCAAATAGATGCAATAAAAAATGACAAAGGGGATATCACCACAGATTCCACAGAAATTCAAACCATCATCAGAGATTATTACAAACAACTCTATGCACATAAATTAGAAAACCTGGAGGAAATGGATAAATTCCTGGACAGCTGCCTCCTGCCAAGCCTAAACCAGGAAGAAGTCGAAACCCTGAATAGACCAATAACAAGGTCTGAAGTCGAGGCAGCAATTAAGAGCCTACCACCCAAAAAAAGCCCAGGTCCAGATGGGTTCACAGCCGAATTCTACCAGACATACAAAGAGGAACTGATACCATTCATACTGAAACTATTCCAAATAATCCAAAAAGAGGGAATCCTTCCCAAATCATTTTATGAGACCAACATCATCCTAATACCAAAACCTGGCAGAGACTCAACAAGAAAAGAAAACTACAGGCCAATATCCATGATGAACATAGATGCAAAAATCTTCAATAAAATAATGGCAAGCCGATTACAACAGCACATCAAAAAGCTTATCCACCATGATCAAGTAGGATTCATCCCGGGGATGCAAGGCTGGTTCAATATACGCAAGTCTATAAATGTAATTCACCACATAAACAGAACCAAAGACAAAAACCA
The DNA here is from genome assembly GCF_030222135.1 of Aotus nancymaae. NCBI lineage: Eukaryota > Metazoa > Chordata > Mammalia > Primates > Aotidae > Aotus > Aotus nancymaae. The sequence goes on along the minus strand of NW_026988425.1, from coordinate 51,665,667 downwards.
CATGATTATCTCAATCGATGCAGAGAAGGCCTTCGACAAAATTCAACAGCCCTTTATGCTAAAAACCCTCAATAAACTAGGTATCGATGGAACGTATCTCAAAATAATAAAAGCTATTTACGACAAACCGACAGCCAATATCATACTGAACGGGCAAAAACTGGAAGCATTCCCTTTGAAATCTGGCACTAGACAAGGATGCCCTCTCTCACCACTCCTATTCAATATAGTACTGGAAGTTCTAGCCAGAGCAATCAGGCAAGAAAAAGAAATAAAGGGTATTCAATTAGGAAAGGAGGAAGTCAAATTGTCTCTATTTGCAGATGACATGATTGTATATCTAGAAGACCCCCTCATCTCAGCCCAAAATCTCCTGAAACTGATAAGCAACTTCAGCAAAGTCTCAGGATACAAAATCAATGTGCAAAAATCACAAGCGTTCCTATACACCAATAACAGACTTAAAGAGAGCCAAATCAAGAACGAACTGCCATTCACAATTGCTACAAAGAGAATAAAATACCTAGGAATACAACTAACAAGGAATGTAAAGGACCTCTTCAAGGAGAACTACAAATCACTGCTCAACGAAATAAGAGAGGACACAAACAGATGGAGAAACATTCCATGTTCATGGTTAGGAAGAATTAATATCGTGAAAATGGCCATACTGCCCAAAGTAATTTACAGATTCAATGCTATCCCCATCAAGCTACCAATGACCTTCTTCACAGAACTGGAAAAAACCACCTTAAACTTCATATGGAACCAAAAGAGAGCCCGCATAGCCAAGTCAATTCTAAGCAAAAAGAACAAAGCAGGAGGCATCACACTACCAGACATCAAACTCTACTACAAGGCTACAGTAATCAAAACAGCATGGTACTGGTACCAAAACAGAGATATAGACCAATGGAACAGAACAGAGGCGTCGGAGGTGACACAACATATCTACAACCACCTGATCTTTGACAAACCTGATAAAAACAAGCAATGGGGAAAGGATTCCCTGTTCAATAAGTGGTGTTGGGAAAACTGGCTAGCCATATGCAGAAAGCAGAAACTGGACCCCTTCCTGACACCTTACACTAAAATTGACTCCAGATGGATTAAAGACTTAAACATAAGACGTAACACCATAAAAACACTAGAAGGAAACCTAGGCAAAACCATTCAGGACATAGGCGTAGGCAAGGACTTCATGACCAAAACACCAAAAGCATTGGCAACAAAAGCCAAAATAGACAAATGGGACCTAATCAAACTCCACAGCTTCTGCACAGCAAAAGAAACAGTCAATAGAGTGAATCGGCAACCAACAGAATGGGAAAAAATTTTTGCAGCCTACCCATCTGACAAACGACTGATATCCAGAATTTACAATGAGCTAAAAAAGATTTACAAGAAAAAAACAAACAAGCCCATTCAAAAGTGGGCGAAGGACATGAACAGATACTTTACAAAAGAAGACATACATGAGGCCAACAAGCATATGAAAAAATGCTCATCATCACTGGCCATTAGAGAAATGCAAATCAAAACTACATTGAGATACCATCTCACACCAGTTAGAATGGCAATCATTAAAAAATCTGGAGACAACAGATGCTGGAGAGGATGTGGAGAAATAGGAACACTTTTACACTGTTGGTGGGAGTGTAAATTAGTTCAACCATTGTGGAAAACAGTGTGGCGATTCCTCAAGGACCTAGAAATAGAAATTCCATTTGACCCAGCAATCCCATTACTGGGCATATATCCAAAGGATTATAAATCGTTCTACTATAAGGACACATGCACACGAATGTTCATAGCAGCACAGTTTACAATAGCAAAGACCTGGAACCAACCCAAATGCCCATCGATGATAGACTGGACAGGAAAAATGTGGCACATATACACCATGGAATATTATGCAGCCATTAAAAACGAGGAGTTCGCGTCCTTTGTAGGGACATGGACGAACCTGGAAACCATCATTCTCAGCAAACTGACACAAGAACACAAAATCAAACACCACATGTTCTCACTCATAGGCGGGTGTTGAACAAGGAGAACACATGGACACAGGGAGGGGAGCACTATACATGGGGGTCTGTTGTGGGGGAGTGGGGGGGACAGCGGGGGGGTGGGGAATTGGGGAGGGATAGCATGGGGAGAAATGCCAGATATGGGTGAAGGGGAGGAAGGCAGCAAATCACACTGCCACGTATGCACCTAAGCAACAACCTTGCATGTTTTTCACATGTACCCCAAAATCTAAAATGCAATAAAAAAAAAAAAAAAAAATATTTTCATAGAAAATAAAAAAAATAAAAAAATAAAATAAATGGTGTCAGAAAAACTGGCTAGCCATATGCAGAAAGCTGAAACTGGATCCTTTCCTTATACCTTATACAAAAATTAACTCAAGATGGATTAAAGACTTAAACATAAGACTTGAATCCATAAAAACCCTAGAACAAAACCTAGGCAATACCATTCAGGACATAGGCATAGGCAAAGACTTCATGACTAAAACACCAAAAGCAATGGCAAAAAAAAGCCAAAATAGACAAAATGGATCTAATTAAACTAAAGAGCTTCTGCACAGCAAAAGAAACTATCATCAGAGTGAATAGGCAACCTACAGAATGGGAGAAAATTTTTGCAATCTCTCCATCTGACAAACAGCTAATATCCAAAATCTACAAAGAACTTAAACAAATTTACAAGATATAGACAAACAACCCCATCAAAAAGTGGGTGAAGGATATGAACAGACACTTCTAATAGAAGACATTTATGTGGCCAACAAATATATGAGAAAAAGCTCATCATCACTGGTCATTAGAGAAATGCAAATCAAAACCACAATGAGATGCCATCTCACACCAGTTAGAATGGTGATCATTAAAAAGTCAGGAGACAACAGATGCTGGAGAGGATGTGGAGAAATAGGAACATTTTTACATAGTTGGTGGGAGTGTAAATTAATTCAACCATTGTGGAAGACAATGTGCTGATTTCTCAAGTATCTAGAACTAGAAATACCATTTGACCCAGCAATCCCATTACTGGGTATATACCCAAAAGAGTATAATACATTCTATTATAAAGACATATATACATACATGTTTATTGAAGCCCTATTCACAATAGCAAAGACTTGGAACCAACCCAAATGTCCATCAATAATAGACTAGATAAAGAAAATGTGGCATATACACCATAGAATACTATGCAGCCATAAAAAAGGATGAGTTCATGTCCTTTGCAGGGACATGGATGAAGCCAGAAACCATCATTCTCAGCAAACTGACACAAGAACAGAAAACCAAATAACACATGTTCTCACTTATAAGTGGGAGTTGAACAATGAGAACATATGGACACAGGGAAAGGAATGTCACACACTGTTGCCTATCAGGGGGTGGGGGACTAGGGGAGGGATAGCATTAGAAGAAATACCTAATGTAGATTATGAGGTGATGGATGCAGCAAACCACCATGGCAAGCATATACCTATTAACAAACCTGCATGTTCTGCACATGTACCCCAGAACTACTTTACATACGTGTGTGTGTGTGTGTGTGTGTATATATATAGAGAGAGAGAGAGAGAGTTATGTGTGAATTTAATCCTGGCATTATGATGCTAGCTGGTTATTTTGTCCATTAGTTGATGCAGTTTCTTCATAGTGTTGGTAGTCTTTACATTTTCGCTTGTTTTTGTAGTGGCTGATACCAGTTTTCCTTTCCATATTTAGTGGTTCCTTCAGGAGTTCTTGTAAGGCAGGGCTGCTGGTGACAAAATCCATCAGCATTTGCTTTTCTGTAAAGGATTTTATTTCTCCTTCACATATGAAGCTTAGTTTGGCTGGATATAAAATTCTGAGTTGAAAATTCTTTTCTTTAAGAATGTTGGATATTGGCCCTCACTCTTTTCTGGCATGTAGTGTTTCTGCAGAGAGATCTGCTCTTAGTCTGATGGGCTTCCCTTTGTGGGTAACTTGACCTTTCTTTCTGGCTGCCCTTAACATTTTTTTCCTTCATTTTAACCTTAGTGAATCTGACAATTATGTGTCTTGGGGTTGCTCTTCTTGAGGAGTATCTTTGTAATGTTCTCTGTATTTCCTGAATTTGAATGTTGGCCGGTCTTGCTAGGTTGGGGAAGTTCTCATGGATAAAATCCTGAAGTGTGTTTTTCAACTTGGTTTCATTTTCCTCATCACTTTCAGGTACACCAATCAAACTTAGGTTTGGTCTTTCACATAGTCCCATATTTCTTAAGGGCTTTGTTCATTCTTTTTCATTCTTTTTTCTCTAATTTTGTCTTCATGCTTTATTTCATTAAGTTGATCTTCAATCTCTGATATCCTTTCTTTCACTTGATCGATTCAGTCACTGACACTTGTGTATGCTTCATGAAGTTTTCATGCTGTGTTTTTCAGCTCCATCAGGACATTTACGTTCTTCTCTAAAATAGTTATTCTAGTTAGCAATTCCTCTAGCCTCTTATCAAGGTTCTTAGCTTCCTTGCATTGGCTTAGAACATGCTCCTTTAGCTCAAAGGAGTTTATTACCCACCTTCTGAAGCCTACTTCTGTCAATTCGTCAAACTTACTCTGTCCAGTTTTGTTCCCTTTTTGGCAAGGAGTTGTGATCCTTTGGAGGAGAAGAGTTATGATTTGGGGAATTTTCAGCCTTTTTGTGCTGGTTTTTCCTCATCTTCGTGGATTTATTTAGCTTTGGTCTTTGCTGTTGGTGACCTTTGGATGGAGTTTTCATGGTCATCTTTTTGGTTGATGTTGATGCTATTCCTTTCTTTTTGTTAGTTTTCCTTCTAACGGTCAGGCCCTTTTTCTGCAGATCTTTTGGAGTTTGCTGCAGGTCCACGCCAGACCCTGTTTGCCTGGGTATCACTAGCAGAGGCTGTAGAACAGCAAAGATTGCTGCCTGCTCCTTCCTCTGGAATTTCATCCCAGAAGGGCACTGACCAGTTGCCTGCCAGAGTCTCCTGTATGAGGAGTCTGTCGACTGCTGCTGGGAAGTGTCTCCCAGTCAGGGGTCCCAGAGGCTGGGGACCCATTTGATGAGGTAGTGTGTCCCTAAGCAGAGTTTGAGCACTGTACTGGGAGATCCTCTGCTCTCTTTAGAGTCACCAGGCAGGAACATTTAAGTCTGCTGAAGCTGCACCCACAGCAGCCCCTTCCCCTAGGTGCTCTGTCCCAGGGATATGGGTGTTTTATATATAAGCCCCTTACTGGGGCTTCTACCTTTCTTTCAGAGATGAGCTGCCCAGAGAGGAGGAATCTAGAGAGGCAGTCTGGCTACAGCAGCTTTGTGGAGCTGTGGTGGGCTCTGCCCAGTTGGAACTTCCCGGCAGGCTTTGTTTACACTGTGAGGGGAAAACTGCCTACTCAAGCCTCAGTAATGGTGGACACCCCTCCCCTCACCAAGCTTGAGCATCCCAGATCAACTTCAGACTGCTGTGCTAGTAGTGAGAATTTCAAGCCAGTGGATCTTAGCTTGCTGGGCTCTGTGGGGTGGGATCCACTGAGCAAGATCACTTGGCTCCGTTTTCAGCCCCCTTTCCAGGGGAGTGAATGGTTCTATTTCTGTGGCATTCCAGGTGCCACTTGGGTACAAAAAAAATCCTGCAGCTAGCTTGGTGTCTGCCCACATGGCCACACAGTTTTGTGCTTGAAACCCAGGGCCCTTGTGGTGTAGGCACCCAAGGGAATCTCTTGGTCTGTGGGTTGTGAAGAGCATGGGAAAAGTGTAGTATCTGGGCTATAATATACCATTCCTCATGGCACAGTCCCTCATGGCTTCCCTTGGCTAGGGGAGGAAGTTTCCCAACATTTGTGCTTCCCAGGTAAGGTAGCACCCCGCCCTGCTTCTGCTCGCCCTCTGTGGGCTGCACCTACTGTCTAACCAGTCCCATTGAGATGAACCAGGTAGCTCAGTAGGAAATGCAGAAATCACCTGCCTTCTGCATTGGTCTTACTGGGAGCTGCAAACCAGACGTGTTCCTATTTGGCCATCTTGCCCTGGAATCCCCATGGATATTTTCTTAGGAAGCCACACAAGGAGAACATTGCCACCCACAAAATCAGATGCTTCTGTTGGACTTCATTAGAAGGGAGGGAGAGACAGTGCTCAGAATACTCAGAACATGCAAATATAGAGAAAGGGAGAAGCAGTTGTTTGTTAACTTTCTGTTACTAGGGGTTTTATTTTGTTTTCCCTGAAAAATATGTTTAAATATTCCAATTGCCTAGAGTAGACCCATTGTCTAATTGGGTCTTCACCTTCTCCAGGAATAGCTCATCTCTGTGTGTGGCTGACTTGTGATGAGTGGGAGCACCAGGGTGAGGCATGCTCCCTCTGGCCTTCTCAAGGGAAGGGTTTAAAGACCAGAAGCTCCTGCTGGTGTGCTTCCCACAGAAGCTGCAGCACATAAACACATAAACACATACACACACACACACACACACACACACACACACACAAATGGGATACAGACTAAAACACTGGAGCCTTTCTCCTGACAAGTGCTCAGCTTACATACAGGGTTCTCCTCATCTAGGGGTTGGCTCATCAATGTCTAGAGGCTCCTGGACTGAAACAAACCCTATCCCTTTCCTCTCCACTTTCTGCTTCCATCAGCAACTGCTGGGTTCAAAAATAATTCTACTAAATCGAAGTTTCCAAGAAGGTCTAGAATAACATTTCACTAAGCCTTCAGTGTAATACCTTGTAAATGGGCCAACTTGTTTTGCCTCCAAAACAGTGATCGAACAGATTTTGTATAAGAATTGGGCAGGTCAGTTGCAGTGATTCATACCTGTAACTCCAGCACCTTGGAAGGCCAAGGTGAGCAGATCACTTGAGGCCAGGATTCCAAGACCAGTCTGGGCAACATGGAAACCCCATCTCTACAAAATACAAAAAATTAGCCGGGTGTGGTAGAATGTGCCTGTGGTCCCAGCTACTCATGAGGCTGAGATGGGAGGATCACTTGAACATGGGAAGTTGAGGCTGCAGTAAGCTGTGATCACATCACTCCAGCCTGGGCAACAGAGTCACAAAAAAAAAAAAAAAGACTTGAGCTAATTGAAATGCCACAGAATTGTGTGCAAAGGAGTGTCTGGGAAGGATAGAGAAAAGGCCTATTTAGAGCTGGCAGGAGGCTTTGTCACTTGCTTCATGACCCCATGTCTGATACCTTCCCTTCTGTGGTAGGCAGAATAATGACCCTCCCACAAAATGTGTACATTCCCATTCCTGGCTCTTATGAAAATGTTACCTCACATGGCAAAAGGGACTTTGCAGATATGGTTAAAAATCGAATGGAGAGATTCTCCTGAATATTTTAGTGGGTCCAATGTAATCACAAGAGGGAGGTAAGAGGGTCAAAGTCAAAAACAAGGAGATGTATACATGAAACTAGAGTTTAAAGTGATGCATCTTGAAAATGCCTCCATTTTCAAGGGGCAGTGAGTCAAGAAATGCAGGCAGCCTCTAGAAGCTAGAATAGGCGAGAAAGCAGATTTTCCTTAGAAGCCTCTGGAAGAAATACAGCGTTGCCAACACCTTGATTATAGACTTCTGACCTCCAGAACTATAAAGGAATAACTCTGTGCTGATTTTAGCCCCCAAGTGTGTGATAATTTGTTACAGCAGCAAAAGGAAACTAATACTCCTCCCCTGCCTCAGTCATCTGGAGCTGACACCAGCAAACCACGTTTCCCACATCTCCTTGCCATTTGCTTTCAGTTCTGCTCAGCAATGCGTGTGGCTGACCTGTGATGAGTGGGAGCACCAGGGAGAGGCATGCTCCCTCCAGCCATCCCAAGGGAAGGGTTTGCTTAGATTATTTTACTTAGTTTGTTTTCTGCAGTTGAGATAAATAGGCAAGATTGTATTTAAGACATTGCTAAATGAGAACATGGTTTGAAACAATTCCATAGACTATTCCTTCTTCAGTTTTATTTGCCCAGGTCTGGGGAGCGGTGATCTTTGGAGTCACAGCATTGACCCATGTAAATAGAATCTCAAAGTCTAACTCCTATCCCAGTGTAGCAGCTTTCTCAGGCCGCCATAACACTGAAAAGACACTGGAGGCTGGGAGGAAGACAGAAGTGAGGGTATTACTTCCCCTCTCCTACTCTGGACAACGCCCCAGCAGCTACTTCATCTCTTCACCAGTCTCAGTTCCTGTCCTTATTACCCAAGATTGCAGGCTCTACCAACACCACCACCTCCCTTTCTCCCATCAACCCCATCTTTGACTAGTTGTAGCTCTTCATATAACACCTTTATTATGAATTTAGCATATTAAACTTCTACTATTAAAGTACCTGATAAGGGCTATGTTGTCTCAGCTGAGCCCTTTTAAGGCACAGGGTATGTCTAAGCTCAACTTCTTTTTATTACCTGTATGAGTGTTGCTTGTTCATGGTGGTTGAGATGGGTACTATATTTAAAATCTCCCACACCTTTAGATCCCCTGGCAGAGTAACATTAATGGCTTTGGGGGGATTGGCATCATTTTCCCTTCTTCATGCCCAGCTCTGTCAGCATAATGAATAGGATAACGCCTCACGATGGTAGTTAAGTTGCAATTTTATTCATTTATGCAAATTGGTATAAATCAGGTGTGGAGCAGTCAGACTTTTTTCATGATCTGGTGACCTAGAAAAATTAGAGTGACAATATCATGAGAAATTTTTTTTTTCAATCAGCCAAAATTTCACTGGTAAATCAGAAAACACATTTTTTGATATGTGAAATGAAAGCTCATTCTCAATTTTACTTAGTTTTCTTTCTGCAGTGGAGGTAAACAGGCAAAACTGTATTTTGGACATTGTTAAATGAGAACATCATTTGAAACAATTCCATAGACTAGGACTTCTTCAGTTTTATTTGCCCAGGTCTGGGGAGTGGTGGTCTTTGCTGTCATAGCACTGACCCCTGTAAGTAGAATCTCAAGGTTTAACTCCTTTTCTGGTGTATTAGTTTGCTCGGGCTGCCATAACAAAGTACACAAATCGGGTGATACTTTGGATACCACCACAAATTGGGTAGTTACAGAAAACTATTCTCTCACCCTTCTAGAGGCTAGAAATTCAAAATCAAGGTGTCACCAGGGTTGGTGTCGCCAGGGCTATGAGGAAGAATCTATTCCGTCTCTCCCCTATCTTCTCATTGTATGCTGGCCTTGGTGTTCCTTGGCTTATAGAGGCATCACTCCAATTTCTGTCTGCCTTGATCTTCATATGGTATCCTCCCTGTGTGCCTGCTTCCAAGGTTTCTCCAATCGTAAAGAGAATAGGCGTATTGGATTAAGACCCACACTAATTACTTCATTTTAACTTGATTACCTCAGTAAAGACCCTATCTCCAAATAAAGTCACATTCTGAGGTATTGGGGATAGGTCTTCAAAATATGAATTTGACAGAAGGGACACAATTCAATCCGTAGCATCTGATCTCCAAGGAAAGCCTTTTGGTATTTATGTCTTTAATTCAGGTAGATTGAGTTTATGTGCCTTCTACTTTTAATATATTCACAGGTTTCTCTTTTGTCAGTACCAAACACAAAATTCATTTAACCCAAAGGACTTTTCCTTTATTTTTAATGTTCTTTTCACTGGGAATTGGACGACTGACTTTAGGAAACTTTTCCCCTTAATCCTGAAAATTCTGAGACAGATTGAGGATACTCTCCTAGATTCCATTTATTGTTATTTGCAAATTAAGAATCACAATGAACAGGTATTTCTATTAGTGAAGTCCTTTGAAATCAGAACAAAGGTAAAACATTTTCAGGCCAGATGGCAGGAATAAGAAGAGGTGAAACACTGCAGACCCAGAAAGAGACGGCCAGTCATTACACACTGTTAATGCAGAACTAGAGCCACTCTGCTGGATGTTCCTCTTCTTTTCCCCAAAGCCCATGTTTAAACAAGCAATTAATCTATTAAGTTATTAAATAATATGTTTTCCTACTTCATATTTATTGTTTAGCTTCATTCATTCCTTCTAAACTTTCTGAGGGGAAATTGATTTTACAATATATAAAAAAGAAGGAAAAGTAGAGTGGACATACTTATATCATACAGATAATTACTGATAGGCCTGGGACCAGACATGGAGTATGAGGCCTGGAGGAATGTCTGTATATTCTATGATTATACATGATAGATATTGACATACAAAAGCCCACTCAGCAAACATATAGAACATATCCCTTTTCTCATTTATATAAAAATAAAACAAAAAATATGAAAGTGTTTTCTTATGAGATCAAAGTTGAAACTGCTTAGGTCACAGCTTCTAAAGAACACGATCTTAGGGTTAGGGCAATCTAAACAAAACCAAGGCCGCTCTTCTCATGTTCATAAGCAAAAAGAGATCAACCATACAAAAAGAAAAGGCAACCAGCAAACTGTGAGCCTCATTCATTAAAGACATCGTATGTCATTTCCCATCATCTTTACAGTTCCTACTCTTCCGAAAAGGTATATGCAGTGTATATAAAATAAATGTATTGAGGGGAGTGTGTGGTACTTGGATAAAGAGTGGTTATGCACATTAATTTGGGGAAATACAGGATATTTAACGCGGAGGAAAACATTGCAGAAGAATGAACAGAGGTTCAGCATATTATTCCTCTGTAGACACCTTTTTAGCTGGACACTCAAATGCCAAGTGACCAGCTGCATGGCTCAGGCATGTGGACCTCATAACCCAGCCTCGTTAAACAAAGCAACATGATCCACGTCCACAAGGATCCTCTCAGAGACTACCTGCCAGCTGACCACAGTCACCGAAGTGGTCATCTCCAGTCCTAGTCTATCAATCCTAAGCATCTTTAGAGCATCTTTTGTTTTTTTCTCTCATCCCTAAGTCATCACCACTAGACTCATTTATCATGTTAAATTATAGCAATCACTTTTCATATATAAAGCCCCTTTGTTAAGACTAAAAACTGTAGCATGAAAAAGGGTGTCAGCAAAAATCAGAGAAATAAATATTCTTTTGAGAAGCTTCGATCTTCTGTGAACAACACACTAAAAACTAGTTGATTATAACCTTCAGATGGAAAACATTTTTATACGCTGTGTCTGGGGGAGGAAAGCAACTACCTAGTGGTCTTGTGATGGCAGTCCATTCTTTGTTGGGTCTTCATTGCATATTTAGTCACTGCAAAGGATCAAATGTATCAAATAGTTTGGCAAGAAATCTTTCCTTCCTTTTCCAATTTCCCACATATTTTACAAACTTTGGCCTTTGAACACAAAAGCTGTACAAGCCTATTACTGTAAACTCATTCTGCCTGAAAATGAGTAGAAAGAAGCAACTTTATATTCTAATCATAGCCTAAAATTGCAGTTTTTGAGATTTGGAACCAAGCTGACAATTATAAGTCAGAACAAAAGGTATTTCAGTCCCTCACACCTGGAAGAAAATTAACATTAATACCTGTAGCCTCCAAATCCATATGGACTAAATAGAGGTAAAAGCATGTAACTTCAGGTGCTTTCTTTACTCTCTCATTCCCCCACCCCCTCATACCCATCTCACATTCATACTGTTTATATAAGCACATTTTCATTTTTAGAACCCTATCACATACTAACTTTGAAACTCAATAATGTATTTCGATTTGAGTGGTTTCTTTTTTGCTATTGAAAAAAAACAACCGTTATTGATATATATGAGAGTCATAATAATAATACAAGGCTTAAGAGACGGCTCCAGTGTCAAACTACCGAAATTCTAATCCCCATGTCATCACCACTTGCTATTAAGCTGAGTGTATACAATTGCCTTTTTTGTAAGTAGGACAAAAAATGATCTAATATTTACAACATCATATGGTTCCATTTAATTGAAGTCTCATCTATCAAAATAATAGGAATAATAATAGTCACTTTGAGTAATTAATGAGACAGTAAATGTAGAGGATTTTGGTTGCATAATTACCTGTAACAAAAATCACAAGTAAGAATTATGGCAAGGCAGAGCTTCTCAAATTTTAACGTGCCTAGGAATTACCTGGGGATCTTACTCAAATGCAAATGCCAATTCAGTGATTCTAGGATGGGGCCCAAGATTCTGCATGTCTACCAAGTGCCCAGATGCTGCTGATGCTGCTGGTCTGAGACTAATCTTGAGTAGCAAGGTTATAGGATGTTTCCCTTCTCTGACAAGAATCACCTGGAGGGGCAGGGCCAAGATGGTGGACTAAAAGGAGAAGCTATCAGAGGCTTCCATCGAAAACAATCATAAAACAGAGTGCAAATCTTGCACCCGCAACTGAGGTATCCAGGTTCTGTCTTCAGAACTGACTAGGCAGCTGGTGTGACCCACAGAGAGGAAGGAAGAGCAGTGTGGTGCAGCAGCCCACCTGAGAGTCACACAGGGCAGGGAAGCCCCCACCCCCCAACCAAGGGAGATGGTGAGTGAGCCTGCTACCCAGCCTGGGAAAACGTGCTTTCTCCCAGAACTGTGCAACCCACAGATCAAGATCCTAGGGTCTTCCATGAGCCCATGCTACCTGGGCATAGGGTCCCAACCATGGAGCCACATAGATCCTCAACAACCACTCAGCAAGAATCTGCTTAAGCCTGCTGAGATCCCGGTGGGGAGGGGCAGCAAGCACCACAGCTGCTGCCTGCTCTCTAAGCGTGCAGCTAACACTGGAACTGCCAGCTGCCTAACACACTAAACTCCTAGGGCTGGGGAAGGGTGGCAGCCATGTCTGTAGCTCCAGGCCATGCTTTTCCCCTGCTGGAGCCAGGGAGACTGGACACCTTGGTCACAAGAGGTGTCCCCCATAGCCCAACACACTGGCTGTGGCAGGCTGCAGCCAGAGTGTCTCTTTAACCCTGACCCTGACCCACCCCTCCTCACTGGGAGGGGCCACTTTGCAGGAACTCCAACAACTCCATCCAGGGGCTCAGGAACAAACTCATCTTCCTGGGCCTGAGCCCGTATGGGGAGGAGTGGCCACAGTCCCCACAGACCAGCAGACTTAGTCATTCCTCCTGCTGGTTCTGAGAAATCCAGGCAGCCCAGATGAGTGGGTTTCCCCCCAGCAAAGCACACCTTCTCCACCAAGGGACAGCCAAAGTTCTTCGTTAAATGGGTCCTGTTCCCTGTGCCACCGAACTTGAAGAGAACCTCCAACATGGGTTGTCAGACACCCTAAACAGGAGCGCTCCCACTGGCATCAGGTCAGTGCCCCTCAAGGTCAAAGATCCCAAAGAAAGGTGCGGGCATTCATCTTTGCTGTTCTCCAGCCTCCTTGAGTGACATCTCTAGGTACAGGAGCAAACCAAATGAACAGAGCCTGAAGTGAACCCCGAGCAAACTGCAGCGGCTCTACAGAAGCAGGACCTAACCACTGAAAACAAACAAACAAACTGAAAGCAACAGCAACAGCGTCAACAAAAAAAGTTTCCACAAAAACCTCATCCAGAGGTCAGCAGCCTCAAAGATCAAAACTAGACAAACTCATGAAGATGAGAAAGAATCAATTTAAAAAGTGCTGAAAACCCAAAAGGCCAGAGTGCATCTTCTCCTCCAAATGATTGCAATGCCTGCCTCTCCAGCAAGGGCACAGAACTGGACGAAGGATGAGATGGATGAATTGATAGAAGTAGGCTTCAGAAGATGAATAATAACAAACTCCACTGAGCTAAGGAGCGAGTTCTAACCCAAAACAAAGAAGCTAAGAACCTTGATAAAAGGTTACAGGAGCTGCTAACTAGAATAACCAGTTTAGAGAAGAACATAAATGACCTGATGGAGTTGAAAAACACAGCACAAGAACTTTGTGAACCATACACAAGTATCAACAGCCAAATCGACCAAGCAGAAGAAAGGATACAGAATTTGAAGGTGATCTTGCAGAAACAGGCATGCAGACAAGATTAGAGAAAAAAGAATGAAAAGGAACAAACAAAACCTCCAAGATATATGGGACTATGTAAAATGTCTGAACCTACTATTGATTGGAGTACCTGAAAGAGAGGGAGAATGGAACCAAGTTAGAAAACACACTTCAGGATATTACCCAGCGGAACTTCCCCAACCTAGAAAAACAGGCTAACATTCAAATTCAGGAAATACAGAGAACATTACTAAGATACTCCACGAGAAGATCAACCGCGAGACACAAAATTCTCAGATTCTCCAAGGTGAAAATGCAGAAAAAAAATGTTAAGTGCAGCCACAAAGAAGGACCAGGTCACCCACAGAGAGTAGATCTCTCTGCAGAAACGCTACAAGCCAGAAGAAAGTGGGGACCAATATTCAACATTCTTAAAGAAAAGAATTGTTAACCCAGAATTTCATATCCAGTCAAAGTGAGCTTTATAAGAAAAGGAAAAATAAAATCCTTTACAGACAAGCAAATGCTGAGGGATTTCATCACTACCAGACATGCCTTGCAAGAGCTCTGAAGGAAGCACTAAATATGGAAGGGAAAAACTAGTACCAGTCATTGTAAAAACACACAAAAATATAAAGCCAATGACACCCTTGGTTATTTTGCACACCAGTTGATACATAGTTTCTTCATAGTGTCATAATAATAGTGGGAAACTTTAACACTCTATTGTCAATATTAGACAGATCAATGAGACAGAAAATTAACAAGGATATTCAGGACTTGAACTCAGCTCTGGATCAAGTAGACCATCAAAAATTTCTTTGAAACCAATGAGAACAAAGAGACAACATACCAGAATTTCTGGGACACAGCTAAAGCAAGTGTTAAGAGGGAAATTTATAGCACTAAATCCCCACATCAGAAAGCTAGAAAGACCTCAAATTGACAACCTAATATCACAATTGAAAGAGGTAGAGAAGCAAAAGCAAGCAAATTCAAAAGCTAGCAGAAGGCAAAAAATAACTAAGGTCAGAGCAGCACTAAGGAGACAGAGACACAAAAAACCCTTCAAAAAAATCAATGAATCCAGGAGTTGGTTTTTCAGAAAAAAAAAAAAATAGAAAGACCACTAGCTAAACTAATAAAAAAGAAAAGAGAAGAATCAATAGACACATTTAAAAATGATAAAGGGGATATCACCACAGATCCCATAGAAATACAAACTACCATCAGGGAATACTATAAACACTTCTACTCAAATAAACTAGAAAATCTAGAACAAATGGATAAATTCCTGGACACATATACCCTCCCAAGACTAAACCAGGACGAAGTTGTATCCCTGAATAGACCAATAACAAGTTCTGAAATTGAGGCAGTAATCAATAGTCTACCAACCAACAAAAGCCCAGACCAAACAGATTCACAGCAGATTTCTGCCAGAGGTACAAAGAGGAGCTGGTATCATTCCTTCTGGAACTATTCCAAGCAATTGAAAAGGAGAGACTCCTCCCTGACCCAGTTTATAAGGCCAGCATCATCCTCATACCAAAACCTGGCATAGACACAACAAAAAAAGAAAAGTTGAGGCCAATATTCCTTATGACCATCAATGCAAAAATCCTCAATAAAATGCTAGTAAACCAAATCCAGTGGTACATCAAAAAGCTTCAGTTGGTTTCATCCCTTGGATGCAAGGCTGGTTCAACAAATATGCAAATCAACAAACATAGTCCATCACATAAACAGAACCAATGACAAGAACCACATGATTATCTCAATAGATGCAGAAAAAGGCCTTCAATAAAATTCAACATCTGTTTATGTTAAAAACTCCTAATAACTAGGTATTGATGGAACATATCTCAAAATAATGAGAGCCATTTAGGACAAACCCACAGCCAATATACTGAATAGGCAAAAGCTGGAGGCTTTCCCTTTGAAAACTGGCACAAGACAAGGATGCCCTCTCTCACCACTCCTATTCAACATATTATTGGAAGTTCTGGCCAGGGCAATCAGGAAAGAGGAAGAAATAAAAGGTATTTGAATTAGAAGAGAGCAAGCCAAATTGTCTCTGTTGGCAGATGACATAATTCTGTATTTAGAAAGCCTCACTGTCTCAGCCCAAAACCTCCTTAAATTGATAAGCAACTTCAGCAAAGTCTCAGGACACAAATTCAATGTGCAAAAATCACAAGCATTGCTATATACCAATAATAGACAAGCAGAGAGCCAAATCATGAGTAAACACCCATTCACAATTGCCACAAAAAGAATAAAATACCTAGGCATACAGCTAACAAGGGATGTGGATGACCTCTTCAGGGAGAACTGCAAACCACTGCTCAAGGAAATAAGATAGAGCACAAACAGAAAAACATTCCGTGCTCATCGATAGAAAGAATCAATATCGTGAAAATGGTCATACTGCCCAAAGTAATTTATAGATCTGATGCTATTCTTATCAAGCTACCACTGACATTCTTCACAAGTTAGAAAAAAAAAAAAACCTTAAATTTCATATGGAACCAAAAAGGAACCCGTATAGCCAAGACAACCCTAAGTAAAATGAACAAAGCTGGAGGCATCACGCTACCTGACTTCAAACTGTACTACAGGCTACGGCAACCAAAACAGCAAAGTACAGGCACCAAAACAGACACATAGACCAATGGAACAGAACAGAGGCCTCAGAATTAACAGCACACATCTACAACCATCTGTTCTTTGACAAACCTGACAAAAACAAGCAATGGGGAAAGGATTCTCTATTTAATAAGTGGTACTGGGAAAACTGACTAGCCATATGCAGAAAACTGAAACTGCACCCCTTCCTTATACCTTATACAAAAATTAACTCAAGATGGATTAAAGACTTAAATGTAAAACCCCAAACCATAAAAATCCTAGAAGAAAACCTAGGCGATACCATTCAGGACATAGGTATAGGCAAAGATTTCATGACAAAAACGTCAAAGGAAATTGCAACAAAAGCCAAAATTGACAAATGGAATCTAATTAAACTAAAGAGCTATTGCACAGCAAAAGAAACTATCATCAGAGTGGACAGGCAACCTACAGAATGGGAGAACATTTTTGCAATCTACCCATCTGACAAAGGTCTAATATCCAGAATCTACAAGGAACTTAAACAAATTTACAAGAAAAGATCAAAAACCCCATCAAAAAAATGGGCAAAGGATATAAACAGACACTTCTCAAAAGAAGACATTTATGTGGCCAACAAACATAAGGAAAAAAGCTCAGCATCACTGATCATTAGAGAAATGCAAATCAAAACCACATTGAGATACCATTGCACACCATTCAGAATGGAAATTATTAAAAAGTCAAGAAACAATAGATGCTGGCGAGGCTGTGGAAAAATAGGAATGCTTTTACACTGTTGGTGAGCGTGTAAATTAGTTCAACCATTGTGGAAGACAGTGTGGCAATTCCTCAAGGATCTAGAACTAGAAGTACCATTTGACCTCGCAATACCATTACTGAGCACATATCCAAAGGATTATAAATCATTCTACTATAAAGACACATGCACACATATGTTTATTGCAGCACTATTTACAATAACAAAGACCTGGAAGAAACCAAATGCCCATCAAAGATAGACTAGACAAAAAAAAAATGGTACATAAACTCCATGGAATACTATGCAGCCATAAAAAGGAATAAGTTCATGTCCTTTGCAGGGACATGGATGAAGCTAGAAGCCATCAACCTCAGCAAACTAATACAAGAACAGAAAACCAAATACCGCATGTCCTCACTCATAGTGGGAGTTGAACAACAAAAACACATGGACACAGGGAGGGAAATAACACACACCGGGGCCTGTTGGGGGATGGGGGATGAGGCAAGGAAACCTAGATGATGGGTTAATAGGTGCAGCAAACCACGTATACCTATGAAACAAACTTGCACAATTTGCACATGTATCCCAGAACTTAAAATAAAATAGCATCACCTGGAGCAGTTGTTAAAAATACTGCTTCCCAGGCCCCTTCTTTGGAGACTTTCAGTAGTTCTGGGACCAGGCCCAGGTTTTGTTGTTTTAAAACAAGTACCTGCAGGTGAGTATCATTATGAGGAAAGTATGAGAAGCAGTATTGTAAATAAGAGAGATAGAAACCAAATTCTATGTGAATTAAGAGGAGAAAGAAGTTATTTCCAGCAGAGAGGTCAGAGAAAGCTTCCCAAGAGATACAAACCTTGAAAGACGGGTAGGATTTGACACTAGAGAGACATGGAGAGGAGCATTTCAGAGTGAAATAGAATGAGTAAAAATGACAGAGGATATTGTGGCACAGTGGGAGCCAATGTAAGTCGTTCTGTTCATCTGGAGTATAGGATTCATGAAGGGGAAGATCTCAAATACCATATGAAGACATTTGGACTTTATTTTGAAAAAACTTGAAAGATGTTGTCTGTTACTGAGCAGAGAAGTGACATGATCAGAGCATCGTGACTGTCCATGGATTGAAGCTGGGCCCAAATTGGGCAAAGAAGAAGCTTCGTAGATTTGGAAGCAGCTCCTGTGGCTGGAGGAACTGAGGGCTTAATGTGACGAACTCAGGATTGAGCTTTTCTTTGTCTCAGCTTCATCAAGGGGAAAATATTCATTAAATATTGGGTGTACATGTGACAAGTGATTTTCTAAGGTAAAGTCCCCCCTCAGTATCCATGGGGGATTGGTTCTAGGCCCCACAGATACCAAAGCCTAGGGATGCCCAAGTCCCTGATATAAAATGACATGGTATTTGCACCTAACCTATGCACATCCTCTTGTACACTTTATATCATCACTAGCTACTTATAATGCCTAATACAATGTCAGTGCTATGAAACAGTTGTCATACTCAATTGTCTAGGGAATAATAACAAGAAAAAAGTCCGTACATGTTCAGTACAGGTGCAACTTTTTAAAATATTTTCAATCTGCAGTTGGTTGAATCTATGATTGTGGAAACCACAGATACCAAGAGCTGATGTATTTGTTTTATTAGTCATTTCAAAGAGAATCATCTGTGAACTGCTATGTGGAGCCCCACAGCAATGGAATGATGGGAGAGTCCTTTGCAAATCACAAGTAAGATTAGTCTTCATCATCTTAGAGACTGAAGAAATTCAGATGGGGGCCAGACACGGTGGCTCACACTTGTAATCCCAGCACTTTGGGAGGCTGAGGAGGGCAGATCACCTGAGGTCAGGAGTTCAAGACCTGCCTGGCCAACATAGAGGAACCCTGTCTCTACTAAAAATACAAAATTAGCCAGGCGTGGTGGCACACACTGTAATACCAGCTGCATGGAAGGCTGAGGCAGGAGAATCACTTGAATGAGGGAGGTAGAGGTTGCAGTGAGCTGAGATAGAGCCATTGCACTCCAGCCTGGGCAAAAAGAGTGAAACTACATCTCAAAAAAAGAAAAAGAAATTCAGATGGTGTCCCGAGAATTCCTTGCAGTTCACACAAATCTAATTTCTCTAAGATGTCTCATCTCTTCCTAAAACAGCATTTTTTGAAGTCCATCTGCTGAACACCAAAGTGATTGCTAACTGAATGAGCCTGTCTTCAGAAAGCCATAGCCTTTCAACTCAAGGACATCCATAAAACATCCTCTCTCTTTTTTTTTTTTAGAGCAATGTATTAATGCATCAAAGCATTTTACTCTTCTCCAAGGAGAGTAATTGGGTGGGTGGGTGGGTGGGCGGATGGATGGATGGATGGATGGGTAGGTGGATGGATGGATGGATGGATGGATAAGTACACAAATAAATACATGGATGGATGAATGAGATATTTACCCATCTCTCCAAGCTTATTGGCGAGCTAAGCTTTACTCTCAAAATTCAAGCTCCAATCTTTCTGTTATTCCTCCCACCACACTGGTGACCCTCCTAGCTAGCATTCTTGCTGCACTGGTACCCTTTCTCCAGAATTATTTCCACCTGAGGGACACTGGACTTTCCCAGGCTTCTGCTAGAAAACTGCCTCTCTGCCCACTGGGAGCTCCTGCTCTCTGAGGCATTTTCTCTGTAAGTGATCATGTTTGGCCCAACATGTCTCAGAGCCAGTGTTGTTCTGGTAACAATGAGTGTTTTATTTCCCCTCGTTCATGGGATTAGATACGCAGCCAAGGCAGACTTCTCAAACACTGAAGTCATATCATCTCACATGGCTTTAAACTTTTTTTTCCAATGGCAAATGAGATTCAAGAGCATTCTGAGAGGAGCCGGACTGGCCTGGATGATGCAAATTGATTTGTGTGTACCCTACAAGTCTGCTCAAGAAAATAAGAAAGGAAAAACCCTGTTTCATACTCCAGGAACCCAAGAGAATTATACAGTATGTAGGAATTTGCAATAAAAAAATGATGTGAGGAAGGTAACTGAAGGACAAACAAAGGTATTAATAATGACTTCTAAATCTGCAGTATTGAAGATGACCTCCAAAAGAAATACATATTTTTTTTTCAACGTAATTCATGTGCACTTAGACATGTTTGCCTCAGAAGTAGCAGGCACAAGCAGCCTCTGGAACCCCACGTGTTCCACTGTGTACAGTGTTTTGTTGCAGCTGACAAGCATAAATAGTCCTGAAATAGTACTCCGTGCTTTTATTCTCTTTAATGCAAGTAAACACAGTTCACTGCTACCAAGGATGCTTAAGGCATTCTCAGCACTACTGATAACTTATTGCAGGACATTTAACTTCTGTTTCTCTGTTAATCCCTCTGTAAAAAGGTAACAATACCAACTCATATAATAGAAAATAACAGCTGCTATTTGTTAAGTACCAACTCTGCATGGGGCCCTTGATACTGTACCAGTACCAGTATCCTTACATCAACCTGCCAGCATAGTTTTCTCATTGCACGCATTGTACAGATGAAAAAACTAAAACTCAGAGGCCAGATTGCACGTCCAAAGTCACACAGTGTATTAGGCCATTCTCATATCGCTATTAAATAAAATACCTGAAACTGGGTAATTTATAAGGAAAAGAGCTGTAATTGGCTCATGGTTCTGCAGGCTGTACAAGCATGGCACCAACATCACTGGGCTTCTGGGGAGGCCTCAGGGAGCTTTTACTCATGGCAGAAGGCAAAGCAGGAGCAGGCACATCACATGGCGAAAGCAGGAGAGAGAGAGAGCAAAAGAGAGAGGGAGGAGAGAGAGATGTGAGAGAGAGGGCTTGTGGGAGGGAGAGATCCTAGACAGAAACTCCCAGTAGGCTGGCAGAAAAGTACATGGGGTGACAGCCCACCACACACACTTCACTAATTACCCCTAATCAGTTATCTCCAACCTCACTCCTGCGATCTCACTCTTCTGAACTCACCGTAATAAACCACAACACCTTCTCTTAGCTTTCCGAACTTGTACAACACTTACGTAAGTGTTTTTTTTTTTTGTAGCCACCAGACATACTTTGAACTTCTAAGGGGAGTTTTGGTAGGTAGAACGTGGGGCTTGACCACTGCCTCCATCATGGCTGAATAAGAAAAGGGAAAGCACTCACCAGACAACAATAATGTAGAATTTGAGAAGAGTATTCACATCCTCCCAGAAACTGCTACCCTAAGCACTATCACGAAGCTAGTTTTATGATTTTTTCAGGCACCCTAGTCTACTCCACTAGGAAAAAATATATAGCAATTTCACTTAATCACTTTTAGACAGGTTTTATCCCACCAACTTAATAAAATCACAAGGCTTTGTTCGCAGGCACAATTTGCAGGAAAGATGCTAATATATTTAATTCTTGATCAAATGTTAACCCCAAAGTTTGGGGAAGCTGGCCTCAGGGCTGGATGGCAAGATGGATCACATTTGTTTAACTGTATGTTTGGGTTAACCAAAAGCCAGCTAATCAGAGCCACATGGTATTTAAGTGAACTTCTTTGTGTCTATGAAATAGATTCCTGTGAACTAAGTAAGACTTGTTTAACCAAATGTGCTATTCTCATTAGCTCACTGCTCTTAATGTTTCCTCATAAAAGCTGATTTTGGGCCGGGCGCAGTGGCTCATGCCTGTAATCCCAACACTTTGGGAGGCCGAGACGGGTGGATCACAAGGTCAGGAGTTCAAGACCAGCCTGGCCAAGATGGTGAAACACCACCTCTACTTAAAATACAAAAACTAGCTGGGCGTGGCGGTGGGTGACTGTAATCCCAGCTACTTGGGAGGCTGAGGCAGAGAATCACTTGAACCTGGGAGACGGAGATTGCTGTTAGCCAGAATCTTGCCACTGCACTCTGGCCTAGGTGACAGAACAAGTCTGTCTCAAAAAAAAAAAAAAAAAAGCTGATTTTGGTCACACCAGTGGTCATTTAGGGGAAGGTCCATATCATAACAAACCTCATAATGACCACATAGCAGACATATGAAAGAGACACTTCTGCATCAAGACCAGGGTCAAAACTTGAGTACTGGAGTCCTGTTGCTTTCCATGACACCTTTACCTAACCTCAGGAGCCGCACCAGTAAACTAAAGTTATGGTTTTTGCTAGGTTAGGAGTTAAGAAAGAAATAAAATACAACCTAATTGCATGATTTCTACCTGGGGTTAGAATCATCTTAGGAGCAAGAAAAAGAAATACAAGTGGAGTCAAATGGACAACTGCCTTTGATCTTTTTGTCTTCTTTGCCCATGGCATATCTCTTTTGCAGCTTTCTTCATGATGGAAGAATATCATTCCTCCTTTCTCTCCTTCTTTCCTTCCTTCCTTCCTTTCCTATCCACTATGTGTTCAAGAAGTTTTCTAACTATTGAAGGAAGAGGAAAGCAAGGTGAGGGAAGGAAATACAACCTTGAAATTAAGCTCTGGAAAACAAAATAAGCAGCCCACACATGACTCATGCAGAGAGTTCTGACTTCAGTTTGCATGTCTAGAGAGAGCTGTGGGTTTCAATCCCACCCAGAAGCCATAGATCAAGGAGAGGCTTTCTCTTTCCTCCAACCCTCCTACCTCATTCCTGAGCTAATTGAGACCATGCCCTCCCCTCAAGACACTAACTAGTTAGATGTGAACTCTCAAATGGTTATGATTCATCTATGATATAGTTACTAGCATTCCCACATTGCCCTTATTTTTCATGATAACCCCAATACAGAATAGTACTCATAGAAACTCAACCACTGCATGGAGAGCCCCAGTGGAGAGAAGGTTAGAAAGCCTGCAGAGCTGCAGCAACTGGGAGCTGCCCCACGTGAAAGGAAACATCACACTGCGCTCCCCAGGAGATGGTAGCTGATTACTACTCAAAGGCAGGGCAGACAATTTGGCTTTTGTTCCTGTGGGTTTATGCATGGTTCTGATGCAACTGGCAGCATTTTTATGAGTCAAAAAAAAAAAAGCCAGATGGTTGGAGATGAACTAGTCTTTGAGTCACAAAAAACTTCCTGATGTGTTTGTTCAACTGTGATTCTAAAACAGCTTTGTCTCATCCGAAATAGGGACTTAGCACCTTCAAACACTGCAGTTAAGAAGACTAAGATATTGAGATCTTAAACTGCCCACTAATTAGACCTCACTAACCCATGTGACTTGCCCTGGGAGCAATAATGGGAGTAGTAGCTGATGCACATAACAATATAGCCAGCACAGAAAAAAGCAATAGTGTTGCTTTCTCTCCTTTCACACTGACACCTTGTCACCTCACATCTGGTACCTCAAAACATGCAGCAGTTGACAAGTCAGCCTTAAGCACTGCTTCCACCATATCATCTCCCTGCTCAAGAACCTAAATTCCCACTTGCTGAAGTAAATCTAAACTCCATTATCAAGCTATTTAAGGCCCTCCCTAACTCGATTCTCCAATGTGCCTCCCCAGCCTTATTTCCTAGTAACTTCTAATATTAATTCACTGTGTGGTCCTCCTTAATCTCTCCCCTACTGTATATCACACGCATTTCTGTGCTCAGTTCTACCACTGGCACTCTCCTTCTACTGCTCTGTACATGAAGAATGACCTTCATCAAATCTATCCGTAGAAGTCCTACTCAGCATTAAAGTCCCACCAACCAAAAACTTCATCCCACACTGAAGACGCCTTCCTCTGAACTCCTACATAATTTATCATCTGTCCCAAGTAAGTAACAATTTATTTTGGCAGATACTATAAATTTTCTGACAGTTTCTATCATTCTCTTCCTTCTTTAAGTAATAGAATCTTTTTTTTGATTAGCTAAGCACATGGCTCCCAGCTAAGGACTGTATCTCCTAGCTTCTATATGAGAATGTAACCTAAATTTTGCCACGAATGTGAGCAGAGATTAATTATACAATTTCTTCACATTCTACAAAATCAAAGACAGTCTGTAAAAAATTTTGGAAATTTAATTCTAGTTAATTGATAGAACAAGTAGAGATAAAATCAATATAGACATTAGAACAGTTTTTTAAAAAGCTATAAGCCAATTTGACCTATTGGGATTTATAAAACATTAGACCCAATAGGAGCCAAAGACACATTCAATTTGTATGCTTATGACATATTTAGCAAGATAGAACACTTATAGTTTGGCTATAAAACAAGTTCTAACAAATTTAAAAGACTGACATATAGAATATATTCTCTGACCACAAGAGAATTAATGAAGATATCAATAAAAATATCTGGAAAAATCCTCAAGTATTTGGAAATTAACCAACATACATCAAAATAATTCATGAATAAATTAAAAGTCAATTGGTTGGATTGAAGGATGCAAAGTATTGTTCCTGGGTGTGTCTGTGAAGGTATTGCCAAAGGACATCAACATTTGAGTCAGTGGACTGGGAAAGGCAGACCCACCCTCAATCTGGGTGGGCACCATCTAATCAGCTGCCAGTGCGGCTAGAATATAAAGCAGGCAGAAGAACGTGGAAAGATTAGACTGGTTTGTCCAGCCTACATCTTTCACCCATAGTGGATGCTTCCTTCTCTCGAACATTGGACTCCAAGTTCTTCAGCTTTGGGATTCAGACTGGCTTCGTTGCTCCTTAGCTTGTAGACGGCCTATTGTGGGACCTCACCTTTTGATACATGAGTCAGAACTCCTTAATAAACTCCCCTTTATATATACATCTATCTATCCTATTAGTTCTGTCCCTCAGGAGAATCCTGACTAATACAGAGAGATTAGAAATTATATTGAACTAAATAAAATAAAATTCAATATATCAAAGTTTATAAGACACAGCTAAAGTGATGCTTAGAGGAAAATTTATACTTTTAAATGCATATATTAGAAAACTAGAAATTGTAAAAAAAACTATGGTCTGTCACTCTAAAAAGCTAGAAAAGGAAGAGCAGATAAACCCAAATTAAGCAAAAAGAAAGTATAATAAAAAGCAGAAATAAATGCATCATACAACATGCAAACAATGAATAAAATCAAAAGCTGGACTTTGGAAAATGTCAATAAATTTTATAAACTTTAGCTACAGTGATAAAAGATTTTAAAAGAGAAAGAGGAACATAAATTACCAATATTAGAAACGAGAGACACGACCACAGACACTACAAATACAAAAAGGGAATATTATGTGCAATTTTATAATAATAAATTTAACAACTTGGATGAAGTGGTTTAATTTCTCAAAAGAAATAACTACCAAAACAGTCACAAGAAGAAAAAGAATGTATAAACAGCCCTATTCTCTATTTTAAAATAAATTTATATTAAAACTTTTAATTCTCCATAAAGAAAATTTTAGGCTCAGATTGCTTCACTGATAAAATTTTATAAAATATTTAAGGAACAAATAACACTAGCTTTCAAAAATGCTTTAGGAAATGTGCCACAATTTACTTTATGAGGACAGCATAACCCTGATACCAAAAAGGCATTGCAAGAAAAGAAAACTATAGAAAAATATCCCATGAGCATATACACAAAAAATTGTTTATAAAAATGTCAGTAAATTGAATACCATAATATGTAAAATGGATACTATATCATGACTAGGGGCTGGGTTATATATCCCAGGAGTATAATATGGTTTAACATTTGAATATCAATCATTGTAACTCACAGCATTAACAGAATAAAAAACAAAATCCATATAATTATCTTAATAGTGGCTAAAAGGCATTTTAAAAATTCAACAACCATTTGTGATAAACACTCTCAGCAAACTAGGAGTTCTTCAACTTTATAAACTGAATCTATACAAGACCTACAGCTAACATCACACAAAGAATGAAAGACAATGCTTTCTTCTAGGATGGGAAGAAGCAAGGAGAATGCTTTTACCTCTTCTACCCAACATTTCACTGGAGGTTCTAACCATTGTAATAAAGCAAGAAAAATAAATAGAAGGCATATAGGTTCAAAAGGAAGAAGTAAACTGTCTTTATTCACAAATGACTTAATTACATATACAGAAAATTCTTAAAATGATATTTTAAGAGCTATTAGAATTAATTAAAAAATTTAGTAAGGTCACAAAATGCAAAGTACATATACAATTATCACCTTTCTATAGTTGAGCAAAAAAACATTGAAAACGTATATAACAATGCATTTAAAATAACAGTAAAACATGAAGTACATAGAGCAAAACTTAACAAAGATGTGTACATTGAAAACTGCAAAACATTGCTGAGGAAAATTGAAGATTTTAATAAGTACATGTTTGTGGAATAAAAGACATACAATTGTTAAGATGTCAGTTGTCTGCCAGTTGATCTGTATATTTAACCAAATCAAAATAAAAATTCTAACAGCATTTTTTTTGCGAAAATTGACAAACTGATACTAAAAATCATATGAGAATACAGAGGATCTAGAGGAATCAAAACAATTTTGATAAAGAACAAAATTTTAGACATATACTACTTGTTTCAAGAATGATTATAATGCTACAGTATTCAAGATAGTGTGGTACTGGCATGAAGAAGGGCATATAGACCATTGGAACAGACATGGACCAATGCATACATGGAAAATTTATTTTTAAAAGGAGCCAGGATAATTCAATAGGGGAAAAGACTGTCTTTTCAAAAATTGTTCCAGAACAATTGGATATCTACATAGGGGAAAAAATGCTCTTTAACCCTTATCTCTCAACATACATAAAAATTAACTCAAAATGGATCACAGACCTAAATATGAATGCCAAAATCATGATGTTTTTAGAAGAAAACATAAAAGAGTATCTTTTGACACTTTGAGTTTTGCAAAGATTTCTTAGGTCATATAAAGCCTGAATCAGAATATTTTAAAAAAATTCTTCTCAATAATAATAAGACAACCTACTTTTTCTAATAGGCAAAAAATTTTAACAAATATTTTACAAAAAAGCTACAATAGCTTATAATCACATGTAATGATGCTTAACATTATCGGTTATCTTTGTAATTAATGCAAATTAAAACTACAATGGATGGGAACTCAGGGGTATGGGGACAAAAAAAGAAACTGCAATGGTTATCACTACACTGTCACTAGAAGAGCTAGTTAAACACATTGATAATAACTAATGTTGGTAAGGCTGTAAAGCAACTAGAATTTTTATACATTGCTGATGAGACTATCAAGTGTTATATCCACTTTCAAAAATAGTTTGGTAGTCTCCTGAAGTTATCAAGACACACGTACCATACGATCTAGCAATTTCATTCCTAAGTATTCACCAAGAGAAATGAAAACAACTGTTCACTAAAATACTTGTACACATCTGTTTGTGCCAGCTGTGTTCAGAAAGGCCCAAAACTGGAAAGAATGTCCATCAGTAGATAAATGTATAGATAAATTGTAGTAAATTTGTAACATGGAATGATACACAGCAACAAAAAAGGATGAACCACTGATACACATAATAAGCAAATCTCAAAACCATACACAGGGCAAAAGAAACAAGATACAACAGAGCATGGCACAGGCTACAATGTAGAGTCAGCACTGGCATAAAACTTAGTGTGTCTGTTTAAATTTACAGCTTAGGCACCTGACTTGAATCACCCAGCCTGAAAGCGCTTGCCATATAATTCCATTTATGTGAAATTCTAGAACAGGCAAAAATAATCTGTAGTGATAGATATCAAATCAGTAGCCACCTTAGGCCAAGAATAGATGGCATTTACTGCAAAGGGCATGAGGGAATGTTTAGGGAGGATGGAAATGTCATTATCTTGATTGGGGTGGTGGTTCAATGAATGTAAGCAATCTGCCGAAACCCATTCACAGCGTTAACTTAAAATAGGCGTACACTTAAAATAGGTGTATTTTATTTTCTGTGAATTATATCATAGTAATACTGACTTAAAAAAAAAAAAAGAAAGAAAAGAAAAGGCTCATGCTCCACTTTTACCCCTCTTCTGCCTAGCTGTATGGGCTGAAATGTGAATGAGTTTGGGATAAGCCAGCTTCAACCATAACAGAGCAGCAGGGTAAAGGAACCTGGATCCCAGGAGCCTAGCTTCCCCCAAGTGTGGGACCGTTTATTTCTGGAGAGAAACAAGCTCCAATCTTGTTTGAGTCATCGCATTTTTAAGTCACTACATAACACAACTTAGCCTTATCCCCAACTAACATAATTACATGTAATTGAGTATCAGTTACTTTCATGTGTATAACCTTATCTATTCCAAATAAACTAAAAATTCTTCATAAGGCAAGCCTGGAGAAAAATAAGCCTTAGTCCCCAAATAACTTAGAAGATACAGGCTCATTAGTGTCAGCCATTCCCCACACTTCTCTCTGTCACCCAGATATCGCAAGTGACTGAAACCCTGCAGTGGTGGTCAGTGCATTTTGGCTGCCTGATTAGTGCCTTCTTTGTCCCAGCAATACACAACAATTAAGCAAACATACTGGATTCATTTCATGGTCTCCTGCAAAAAGAAAAAGAATTTAAAGAACTAACAGTATATATAGTCAAGAACACAATAAGAACATGATGAATTCTCAAAAAAAAAAAAAGGCTAATAACATAATATTGAAAAGGTAATGGAGTCCATATGACACCAAAATAATCAGTTCAAGAGTAAAATGCAACTGTTTAAATTATTAAAACACTACCAATTATCAAAACACTATCTCTCTCTCTCTCTCTCTCTCTCTCACACACACACACACACACACTGATTAAAGCTTTAAACTTTCAGTTTATTCTGTTGTTACTACATAAGCAATACACCCCTATGACATTCTTCCCACTAACCTCTTAGAACCTAAATTCACATCTACTTTAGAAGATTGGAAGAATAGAAGGATGACAGATGTTTTCCCAAGCAGCAGGTGTTAGCAGTAGTTTTAGTGTCCCTTACTCCTCTGAAAATGTACAGTGAAGTGAAAGAAGGGGAAAGGGTGCAAGTCAGTATCATAAACTGATGAATGGCTCTTTCTTTTTTCATTGAGCAACTACTGTGTGTGAAGCCTGATCCAAAATTCTAAACAAACGAAGATCAGTGGGCCAAAGCCTCTGTTTAGAAATACTAGCCCTGTGACCAACTTTTATAGGAGAAGAAGCTCTTTGTTAAGTTTGTTACTTTTTAAGAGATTGGCAAAATGGCATTCTAGGGCTCAGGCATGCATATTTTTCTCAGAAGATGCTGATCTAAATCTTTTTGTGGCATCTGCCATCACTTCAGGAGTTGGACATTTTTCCTTATAACTCACTAAATGAGTACAGGAAGAGAATGAGCTGAAGAGTCATGAAACCCAACAGGACATTTGGACTCAATACAGCAAAACTATTCAATGTTCTTTTATTAGAAACTTTTTCACTAGTGTATTCATTTAACAGAATTTACTATAGAATACAGAAAGTTTCCTTTTTTTACCTCATCACATTTTGTTTTAAAAAATTAAATTACTGACCAGGAGATATTTAAAATGTTTGACTTATTAAAAGTGAAAATAAAGCACAAATCCACTGATAGAATACACTCATTTCTATTCCTTCCTTGTATATAAATATCTATATTACCCATTACTAGCCAACTTTGAATGAACAAAACTGAAACATACAATCTTTCCATTCTTAAGAGTCTCTTGTCTCCAGTCTCATTTCTTTATCTTATCTCTGAGAACATAGAAAAAGAAAAAAAAAACTAAACGAAACACCTGCACCGTATTAAATCATGGATGTTGAGAAAAACCTTTGCTATCTTAGAAACATTCTGTTTACTTACAGGAGTAGTTTTTTGGAATGCAGTTCATTTATTTTTAAAAACACAAAATAATGAACGTAATTGCTAAGTAACCACTAGCAAGGTTTCACTTCTGTGTCACTTTAGGAAACAGAAGGACACATACATCTCCACCTTCTTTTTAGACTTTCTTCTCAGACTGGCTACAGTTACAGCACTGACCAGGTACAAAACTCCCGGCAAAGAGATTTCTTTGATGTCACAAATCAGTAACTCCTCTGGAGTCCCATAGAAAAGAGCCCCTTACCATCGGCACTGCTCCTTATCTATTCCCTCCTGTGCCACTTCAGGGTGGCACATATGCTCCTTCCTGAGCAGGAGCAGCTAAAGAGGGAACTTCTGCTCCCCCGGCCCCCTTTCATTCTCTGCTTACCCCTTCACATGCTACCCCTTGCCTCCAACTCCAGTGGAGCAGAAACTGTTCATTTAATCATCTGAGTGCAGCACTTAGGTCGGCTTGCTACAGGGAGTGATGGTGCCCTGAAAGCAGGAGCCCTGGCACATTCTGTCAGCTTCCATATAGCAAGGCCAGTCTCCAGGGCTCGCCTCCTTCCCTCACAGCCACAACCAAGTAGCTCACTCACTCACTCTAGCTCTCTCTTTCCGTCTCTCTCCACATCCATCACTTCTCTCTTCCATCTCCTCTGCCCATGACCACAAGGCTTTTAGATTCAAGAGCAATAAAATGGGAAGCCCAGTTCGCCCTGGAGCCTAAGTAATTTTCCAGTGCAACTTTTATACAATGAGATTTCTGAATGCTTATCAAATATTTAAAAAGTCGTATCTCATTTCCCATTTGGCTATTGTTTGCCACTGTGTGCTCCCTCCTCAGAGACAGAAAGGTGATTGTGAGGATTCCCAGACACTGCCCTGAACACCTGCGATCAGGACTAACTTCCCCTCCTTACAATCCTGCACTGAGCAAACTACAATGTGATCCTCAAAACAATCCCATATCTTTATTTTCACAATACTCTATAACTCTCAGTTTTCACACGTACTATCTCATTGAAGCCTCCTGCAACTTGTGAGGTTGGTACAGCAAAGAATACCAACTATAATAACAATACTAAGGCTAAGAAGAATCAATTGGCTCACACTGTGAGTCTACAGAGAGCAGGACCTAAAGCTGAGATCTAACTCGTAGGTCAGGACATTTCCCTCCAGGTACAACCACAGGCTCTCAGGGTTCACTTGCTTCTAAGAGAGAAGTGGAACTGTACTCAGAAAGCATGTACTAGTGGGGATTTTGTGAACATTTGGACATAGGAGACATGTGTGAGCATGGATCTGTGTGGACACTAATG
The DNA here is from genome assembly GCF_030222135.1 of Aotus nancymaae. Taxonomy (NCBI): domain Eukaryota; kingdom Metazoa; phylum Chordata; class Mammalia; order Primates; family Aotidae; genus Aotus; species Aotus nancymaae. Next base: position 51,634,301 of record NW_026988425.1, on the reverse strand, counting down.
TTGGCAAAGGACAGAAACAAAAGAGATTCATACCATTATTTGATCTAGCATCATTTTAGTAGGTCTTACTATTTTTACAAATTACATTCAGGAATAAACTTACCTATTTTTCTGCTTCTTGGAAATTTGCACAATAGCAAGAGTCCTCATAACCTCATTCTCTTGACCATTCTTAGTTTAACACAGGGAATCCTAACAGGTTTCCCCACCTAGAGGAAATAATCATAAATACTATACTATCATATATAGTCAGATGATTTCACATCCTTCTTTACTTCCATAGAAGAAGCAGCATGCTTCTAAAACAAAGAAGTTTCATTACTAACAGTATCAAAGTTTACTTGGTGCTTTTATTCTTCTCTAGCACTTTTAATCTACCAAATATCTCTTTTAAACTAAAACCGCACAATTGAAAGTAGAACACACCCCAAACCAGTAAAAAAGTAGAAGACAAAAGAGAGGTCACCAGATCTCTTCATCAGTGTCAATAGAAAAGCCAGCCCTGGATGGATGGCCTACAGATCTTTCCTCACATTTCAGGACAAAAGCAAATACCTACTGGCAGGAGGATCGCGAGGTCAGAAGATCGAGACCACACTGGCTAACACAGTGAAACCCCATCTTTACTAAAAATACAAAAAATTAGCCAGGCATCGTGGTGCACGCCTATAGTCCCAGCTACTCGGGAGGCTGAGGCAGGAGAATCACTTGAGCCCAGGAGGTGGAGATTGCAGTGAGCCAAGATTATGCCACTGCACTCCAGATTGGGCAACAAAGCGAGACTCCATCTCAAAAAAAAAAAAAAAAAAAGACTTAGTAGATAATGAAGCTTCAACCAGCTGGGATGAAATCAAATCAGTCTTCCAGTTTACTTCCACAGAGAGACTTTGTTTGCCAAGTTCTGGGTTACAGATGGGGCTGAGGGTCTCTAAAATGAGCAGACCAAGGTAAGTATTGACGGACTCTTTTGTCCTGGAACAACCATCAGACACTGCTCGAATGCAGAGGGTTTGTGTTCCATTGGTTCGTGGCTGTCATTTGACTAAGGCATCAAATCAAATTTGCATATCCTGGAGTCTTAAGAAGTGTTTTCATCAAACATCTGGAATTGGTGTTTAGTTTACAGTCAGAGTTGTAACACGAATTCCACTGTGTTTTCATTAATTGTATGTATTAAGGCATCTTTTCATCAGTTGCAAAGTTTAGTTGCTTACAGGATGAAAAGGAGACTAAATCCTGAGATCTTTGCCAAGTAGCATAAGCTCAAGGTAAACTGATTCCTCCATCTGTTAAATGGTGGGGGACATTACCCTGCTTTGTTTGGGTTCTGAGGCTTAACCAATTCATTTGTTGATTTTTCTCCATGAAATCCTCATGGAGTATCAACTCCATGCTAGCCACTATTGAAGGAAATGGAGGGGTGGAACCGGGGTATGATATAGCAGTGAACAGACAGACAAATATTCCCACCTTATGGACTTATTCAGGTGGGGGAGGTGGCGAGAGGGGAGAAGATCCAACAATGAGCAAACAAGCAAGTATGTCAAAATGTAAAAGGTGCTGTGGAAAAACTAATGTCTGGAAGGAAGATCAGGAGTGTGCGGGTGATAGTAGGTTTCTGTTTTAAATGGAGAGATTAGGGGAGGCCTCAATGAAAAGATGGCAAAAAAAAAAGTTGAAAATACTGTATTGTTTGTATCTTCCCAAAGTCTGGCAAATACTCAAGTGAAGAAAGTACATTTTAGGAGGAACGAGGCAGTCCCCTCTTCATTCTCATCCCCCTGTTCTAATCCTCTTCTAAAATGAAGTCATAAGGTACTATCTGAATGCCCATAAGTGGGTACTACATATTATGCAGCATTAATCTAAATGTTATTCTAGGAGCTCATTAGTTTTCATTAGGGGAGTAGTGAGAGGCATCATCATTTGAAGAAAGATCACAGAACTGGAATTCGGGACTTTGAGTGTCTAGTCTCAATTCTGCCGTAAATATTGGTGTCCTTAAGGCCAACCATTGTTTTGTTTGTTTGGTGGTCTGGTTGGTTGGTTTTAATGGATCTCTAAACATTTGGGAAATAATGTATATGATATAAACACCACAAACTAAATTAGAAAGGAAAAGGAAACTTTTCAGTACTACTTCTAATGAAAAAAAAGTAAAAGAAACTCTTAAAAGATATTTGGAGAACGAGAGTGATACAATTTGTCAAATGAGAGATGAGAGGCAAATCAAAACATTCAGAAAGAGGGCACGCTGGGTCAGAGGATGAGGAATGGGTAAAGATGAAAAAGAAAAGTCATTTCCTTGACTGGAACCAAAATACTGAAGAGGTTAATAGCAGACAATGAAAGAAAGAATGTAAACCAGAGCCCACTGAAGGATCAACTTGAAGATGTGAGAACTTCATGGCTGATCTAAAACTTCAAGAGAAAAGGAGACTCTGTTCCTCCAATTATGTAAGAAAAATAATGCCATTTAAACAACAATCAAGAAAGGGAATTTGAAAAGTAAATTCAGAGAGTGAAAGCAAAGACTTTCAGAGTCAAAGATAACACCAAGAAGACAAAAAGATAACATCAAAGTAAATTCTAAGAATGGTATTATGATATTCTGTATTTTCCAACATTTCTAGAATTGGTGTTTAGTATTTTTTTATTCAGAAAGGGAATGTAATTCAATGTGAAGATAGTCTTAATGAAAGACTAAGATGCCAGAAAGCAAACAGAAAGCTAACACTAAGAATTCGAATTAAATCATTGCCCCAGATTTGTTGTTTGATAACAGTCTATTACAGACTTTTTACATAAAGTAAAACTGTGGCTTTAGAAAACATTTTAGAAAACATCCAGCTTCCCCTTCAGTTATTAGAGAAGTTTCTGAAGTGCAGAGAACTTGTGCCATCACAAGGGGCAGCTGGCAATAGAGAGGGCAACACAAGAGGAAAATCAGGACCAGTATCAGAACTAGAAGCAAAAGAGGGCTCTTACCCTAACCATTCTAGCAAGAAGGATTTCATGAATGTTCTAGTTAGAAGAGATTGGTGATTTATACCAAAATGACCTTTTACATCAGTAGTTTTTAAAATTTGAGCTAGAGAGCTCTTCCAATCAAACCTCATTTACAGACCCAGTTAAAAAAAGGCAAAAGAGGATCTGATCTAATCTACTATGGAAAAGAGCCATGAAGTACACCTTTTCAGGTCCCCCTTAGCCCATAAAGCCCCTCAGCTGGACACCTTTGTGGAATCCTAGGCTCAGTGGAACATGGTGGTACCTGGTGTGAAAACCATTGGCTTTAAATCATACCCATACATGAGGATTTAAATTTGCTGTACAGAGAGATTAAATGTACATATAAAAATACATTTACTGTATTTACATAAATACATGTATAAATATATTGTATTAGTCCATTTTGCATTGCTGTAAAGGAATACCTAAGACTAGGTAATTTATAAAGAAAAGAGGTTTACTTGGCTAACTGTTCTGCAGGCTATACAGAAAACATAGTGCCAGCATCTGCTTCTCATGAGGCCTCAGGAAGTATCCACTCATGTAAGGTGAAGGAGAAGCAGGTGTGTCACATGGTAAGAGAGGGAGCAAGAGTGGAGAGGAGAGGAGGTTCCAGGCTCTTTTGAGACAACCAGCTCTTGTGTGAACTAATAAAACAAGAACTTAGTTATTACCACAGGGAAGTCACCAAGCTTTTCATGAGTGATCTGCCCTCGTGACCCAAACACCTCCCACATGACCACACCTCCAACATGGGGATCATATTTCAACATGAAATTTGTAGGGAACAAATATCCAAATCATATTATATATTTCTTTAATGCATAAAATGAATTTACATTAACTTTTCAATAAAGCTGGTGTCTCTCTGAGGTCCAGAGTTTATTGAGGACTATCTGAATCTGGGCCAAAGCCTCTACCTTTGGAGTCACTGTCCTGATGGGTATACCAGGCTTAGGGTCACACAAAGCTGCTGCCTAACACAGCCCAGCTCCATACGTGTCAATGACATAATACCCGTCTTCTATTTAAAGACATTCCTTGGAAAGCATATTCAGGAATAGTCTATAAAATCCAATGACCAGGTTATCTGAAAGTCTGAGTACAGCTTTGGTAAAGTAAATAGCTTCGGTAAAAGAAGCAGAAGTAGGACTAAAAAAGGCCAAAGTAATTCTAAAACTAGAGCACGGTCTTTTGACTAAGTACAATGTACATTAATCCTTTATGGTTCTCTGGATTGTTTGTTTTTGTTTTCTTTCATCTATCTGATTTGCTCTTGCTTTTTTTTTCTGCCAAGATATTTGCCATTTAGACATCTTTATCAAACTGTCCACAATGACATCTACATATGTGGTTTTTTCTGGGTCGCTGGAGTACACAGCCCACTGACACGTACAGTACAGAGATCCATTGAGATTACTATGAGGTTGGGAGCAGAGAGTGAGATATAAGCTGCAATAGACTCTAAAATAAATAAGCTCCAAGGTTCTACCTTAACTCAACAGTAATAAATGCATAATGGAAATGAAATCATAGCTATGTATCCATTTTATTTGACATTTTGTATGGGCTAAGGAAAATAAGAAGAGCAGACTTAGATCAGTACTTTCCAGGCAGACAAGTCAGGAAAAAAATGAGCTAGTTAGTGGTGCTTTATGAATCAATTTTTAGAACAAATGGAAAGGTTCACTCCACACATTCATCCATTTAGACTTATAAATAAAAATGGAGTGAGAAGCAGTCACTCTTCAAAAGGCTTTGGTTGAGAACTCAGGGATGTGCCTTTCAAGCTCCTTAACCCTCCCATCCTCTTCAACAATAAACCAGCCTGTCTTTTACCACCAAGATTCCAAAACCCAGAAACAAAGACACAACAAAGCCAGAGTTCTTTGAATTTTAAGGAACTGGAAACTGAACAGGGTGAGGATTGAAAGGAGGAGTTGTTCTTTCTCTTTCTAATGAAATCCCTCAGAGAGAAATCCCCTTTCCATTTGAATTAAAACCAGAAATGGCAGAGATTACATTAAAATTTTTTTAAAAACAACATTGTCTTCAGTTGCTGTGAAATGAGAGATCATTTTCAAATTTCCTAGGAATAAGTTTCACCAGCTGGGTAAACCTTTGTAGTTCAGAGGTTTCGCGAGCAATTGCTGGCTCCTATCCAAGCACAGAAATGACAAAAACCCACTTTGAACACAGACTGCCGTGATGATATCCTCTGGAGAACGAAAGAGAAAGAATAAAACGGTATCTGCGGGATTCCCCTGAGCAGAGAGGTTTGGCTGCAACAATACATTTCAAAGAGTTTTATGATTTCCGCTACAAAGGCAGCATGGGAAGGAGCTGCTCGCTGTGTTCTGACTGAGCACCAATAACACACCTAGCTGGGGGTTTAGGGCAAGGGGTCCCACGCAGTAGAGTGTGCAGATAAGAAAATCGGACTGCCCATTTAGCTGAACAAACTGTTGGTGCGCCGGTTACATTTAACCTCTCGTGGGCCTCTTGAATAAATCTCAGGAAGAGACAAAAGGAAAAAGACCACATCTTTGTTTATCCAGAAGAAAGGTATCTGATTTCTTCCTTTAAATCAAGTCTCTGAGTGATAAAAGGAAAAAATGAAATGTTAACAATCTCAGTAAAGTTTCCTCTAATGTCTCTTGTGGTACCTTGAATCTTTGTAGTTAAGTTTAGACTTAATAGTCTCATTTTTCCAAGGATTTCTCCAGAGGGTTTGTTCAAAGCAGCAGCACAAGGTCATCCAGGGAAAAGGAGGCAGGAGAAAATGTCTCCCCTTCGTCCAGAAAAATCCTTTTCATCTCGTCTCACAAATGCTACATCAATTAAAGAAACTCCCCTAGCCAGCTTACCTCCATGGTCAGATTCTGCAAGCCCTATGTGGAATGCAATGAAAAGGAATGGGAACAGGAAAACTCATAAGAACTATCTTGAGACAAAGGAGTCTTCCAGAGCCTGATGAGATGCTCCCCTTAACCACATCTAGTCAGGCTTTGTCGACTAGGCCCCATCCTTGGGCACATTCTCAAGAGCCCAGTTTTATCAAGAATCTTTTAAATTTGTTTAGAGAGAATCTCCACCTTCTATATATGATTAGCCACAACACCTACCAAATTCTTCATACTCCCCACTTGGTATCTGATCACCCTGACCTGCCTTCAGCAAGAATCCTGTCGAGCACATTTAGCCAAAATCCTTGAGGCTTCCTCTTAGTACTTTTCCATCCACTGACACCCACCCTGCTCTTTGGCTATGCATTCTGAATTGCACACTCTATATTTGGAATTGGGCCCAGTTCCATACTGAGGCCTCTTTTCTCCTATTACAATAGTCCTGAGTCAAATATCCTTCTTCTGCTATAACTACTCTCCAGCTCAGGTTTTTCTTTGGCAAGCTTACCCCTTTCACAAGACTCATACATAGGAACCTTGACTACTTGATATGTGGACAAGGCCATTTGTTTTTTAACAGAATGAAAGGAATCTTGCTTAAAGTGGATGGTTTACAGAGATCTGGGATGCAAAAAAAAAGGTTTTTAGATACTGAGACTGTTTCTTCCATGAAATCAGTGACTTGTTTCAGCTCAGTTTTAAGAAGAAATCACAGGATTCCTGACACTAAATTTAGCATAGATGCTGAGGGATGAGAGCACATTGAGATTTGCTTAATATGAGAAGTCTGCTAGGTTCTCTGATCAAGCCTTGATATTTTTCCTGCTTCAAACCTTGATATTTTTCTCCCTAGGAAAATCTAGAATTAGCACCCTTGAAGCTAAACCTTTCTCCATATCTAGACCTTAGAGTGGAATGCCAATCTATCTGCAGAATCACTGCATACTAAAATGTCCCCACTGGAAGAGACCCTAGAGATCATCTGTCAGTGTCCTCATTTTATCAACGTGGGAATTGACACTCCCAAACTTTTAACAGTGCTCCTTGCCACCAGGTTATGTCTCCAGAGGAGTGATGCCTTCCAACTGCAAACGAGCCAAGTTTAGAAGAGAAAAAAACAAAAGGGATGAGTTTCATTCCCAAATATATTCAAGTTCTAGGCCATTCAATTGAAAGAAAATAGATTGATAATTGTTCTGTATCATAGAAGCCAAAAGAAGACCAAATTATTTGAATAAAATCTACGCACCTTTAACTGATTTAACTCCACAGTCAAAATTCTCTCTTCTTTATCAAATGAACAGTCTTCAAACTCTAAAGAAGAGAATAATCATGCTTAATAGGGAAGTGGAGAGATGACAGATTGAGGAATAGTTAAAAAAACAGGACATCAGGCGCACCCAAATAACATTCTAGGGCAATGAAATAGTTAAATCTACTGAGTGTCCACTACATGAGAGGCACTATTCTAAGTCCTTTGCCCAGATTAACTCACTAAATCTTCACAACATATTTGATAGGCATTATTATTAGCCACATTCCACAGCAGGAATTCAGAAGGGTAAATATCAGCTGCTCTAAGTTTCACAGCAAGGATTTCTGCCCAGGAAGGTTAACTAACCTTTCATTACTATACTATGCTGTACTATGCTGAGTTGCAAACGAACCTACAAATACAGTAACAAAGACACTGGCACTAATCTCTGCAGGAGAAAGTGCCTAAGACTGGGATTAAGGTCAATAGACTTGAAAAGGTCAAGGTTCTTATCTTCAAAAACAGATAAAAGGAGATTATGAAAATGATATCCTCATGAGTCTGACATCAAACCACAGCAAGTACATGTCTAAACAGAGTTTATGAACTTAATAAAGAAAGTGTTAAGTATTGAGGACCAGCCCAGGCTCCTTATGGACAAATTGTGCCTTCCAATAAGGTCACTAAAATGACAGATCAGAGAAATTCTGGAGACACAGGCCATCTGAATTCAACCACACACTGGAAATGGCTGTCTTAATATTCTTAAATTCATGATGGATAAATGTGGTTAATTGAAAACATGTTCCCCAAAAAAGGTGCCTGGTAGATATCTGTCAAATAAGAAGGGCTGGAGTGACATGAAGCTCTCAAGTAGTCCTGTTCTGTTTCTATCAGTGATTATGGTAAAATATATTTTTCAAAGACAAAGATATCACAAAGTTTAAAGGTGTAATCACAAATAAAAAGACTAAGAGAATCAACATTTTAGAATAATTTTTGATAGGCTGTAATAATGTATCCAAACTCACAAGATGAAATTTAATGGAGCAAATGAAAAGTATTCCTAAGATTAAAAAAAAAAAACAAGCTAGAAATATAAACAGTAAAGAAGTGCCTTAAAAACAGTTCATGTGAAAAGACCTCAGGGCTTGAGTGGATTGCAAGCTCAAAATAAGCCACAGCATGAGCCTGCTGCCAAAGGGCTAATGGAGGCTTAGGCTGAATTAAAAGAACTGTAGCTGTCATTCTTCTGAGCTTTGATCACACCCAGGACTGGATTAACTGTGATCCATAACACATTTGAGATGTGCATTGAAGTGTCTCCAGAGGAGAACAACCGGTATCAAAAGGGTCTTGAAATCATATGAGAAAGCGTAGGACACGTAATTCAACATGTCCAAAATTTAACTTACTATTCTCCCCTTACTTCATCGGTTTCTCTTCCAATATGTACTGTGCCATATTCATTACTGACACTATCTATCATCCCTCCACCCCAGGTTAGAAACCTAGATATCACTCTTCACCACCACCCTTCCCACTATTGATAATTGATCTCATTCCTATCAATTTCTGTTTTTGTTTTGTTTTTTTTTGTTTTTTTTTTAATTTTTTTTCTTTTAGAGACAGAGTCTTGCTACCTTGGCCAGGTTGGTTTTGAACTCTTGGCTTCAAGCAATCCTTCCACCTCAGCCTCCCAAAGTGCTAGGATTACAGGTATGACCCACCATGCCCAGCCTCAATCCTATCAATTTCTATGGCAAGTCCATTATTTTCTCTCCATCCACCCTGACTTATTTGGCTTTCAGTATCCATTGCTTGGACAATTGCAAAAGCTTCCCAAGTGGTCTTTGTTTCAGTATTGTATCACTTCAATCCACCTTCCTCACTATAAGCAAAGTAATTTTGAAAGTCACGTTTATAACATTATTGTTCTTCTTTAAACCCCATTGTCTGTAAGATCAAATCCAAACTCCCTAGCATAAACTCTTATGCCCTCCACTCTCTGAACCTTTTTTTCATGACCAGCCTCACTTCTTATTGCTCCACTCTGTACTCTACATTCCAAACATACCTAATTCTTTGCACTTCCCGTGGATAAATCAATTCTACCATCATAGAAGTGAGTCTGGAGGGCAAAGTAAAGGCCAAATGGATAAGACCTGAACCAATGCCGTAGGAGTTATCCTCCTCTGCAGCCATGAAAGTATACCATTCAGACCTCCTTCTGCAGGGGTATAGAATTCACCACTTTCTTTATGTGAGGCCATAATCTCTGACTGCTACCAGCCCAAACAAGGTGAGGATACTGAGGCAGACTCATTCCAAAGGGAGGCAGGATTCATTTAAGGGCTATTTTGGTTTGAAGTCTTTCCATTAACCTGGCTGAAACTTTCTCAGAACTGTGCTGCAGAATGGGATTCTTCCTGGTCAATGTGCCTTCCTTCTCCTCTTTCATAGGTAGAAGAGCTGCACCACGGTCTGAAGGATCCCCCTGCCTCCTGCTTCCTCCTCATGTGATTTCTTGCACATCTAATCACATCTTGACATCTGTTTCTTGTCACACAGAACTAATACACCTCCTAGTTTTACTTTTTCTCTACATGCCGACTAGTTTTACTTTTTTCTCTGATTTTCTTAATACCTCTTCATCAAAGCCTTATTACCATCACATTAACATATAAATTGTTGAAGCATTACTCTTTGAAGAATGACCTCAAGAGAAAAAAGAACTGTTCTTCCTCATGTATGGTTTTGAACAGCATGCTGTGTTACCCTCCATGCTCTTATTGCTACCTAAAGTGCCCTTCACCTATTCCCCCCACAATAGACTCCTACTCATCCTTCAACACCCAGTGCCAGCATCAACTCCTCTGTGAAGATTTATTTGATCCACCTAAGAATATGTGATTTCCCTCTGTTGGGTCTCCACAATTCCTGTTTTATCCTTATTATCACACTATCTTTCTGAGCCAACACTCGGCCTTAACCTATGGCTTAGTACACAGTAGGCACTCAGAACTGCTAGCTGAAATAAGAGTTATTTAAAAAATAAGGCTTAATGCAAAAGATAAGGCTTAACGAGGACATAACAACCTTCAAATATCTGAAGGATTTTCACCAATCATAGCAGGTGTTATGTCAAAGATACTCTAAATGAGCACTTTTGGAGGGTAAGAAGGAAAAGACTAGCAGGAAAGCCTTCATTTTAAAAAGTAGGACAGATTACTTCCCTTGCCCACCTTGTGAAATTACTGCAGTCTGAAAGTATTTTTATTCAGTAAGGCGTAGCAACAGTGTAGGTCTGCTTTGATCTAGCAATCCTTTTTAAACCATTATCCCGGGTTGTAGAAGGACGCAGATAAATAACAAAGCTCTTTTTCACTGGGTACCTATAGCAATGATGGATGAAGGTAGGATTTTCATTTCTTGAGGCAATCTTAGAAAAATGGCTTAAAAGTATCATTTCTCTCCCTGATAGCATTCCTCCTAAGGCACAAATTCCAATTCACTTTGATGCTAATCCTAAGCCCAGCATGGACCATTCCTTAAACTTAAATCCATCACATATAAAGCAACAGAAACTAACATCATCCTCTGCTCAAAGTTTCTAAGAAAATACAATAACTTGTTCCATCAAAATATGTTCCCAGGGGAAATATTTCCTTGTTTGGAGGAGTTGTGCTCACCCCTGCTTGATTTCTGTTTAGATAGGGCTCTTATAAGAATTTCTTTCACCAGTAACAACCCTGTTTCTACATACCAATGTGAGTTTCCTACTCCCAGATAAATTTAAGCACAATTATGAAGAATTTCTGCCACATCCCGGGAGGAAGGGGACAAATATCATAATATCTACCCAAATGTAAGAACATCCCCATTACATACAAAACATTATGTTGGAATATAAACACCGACTCTGCATGCTCAAAGCTGTCTGTAGTTATCTTTCATAGCCTTACGTTTGCATGATTGTTTTATTATGCTTCTCTCCAATATGCCCCCTAAGCTTAGATAGGGTTTCTGTCTGTTTTGCTAAATTCCTAGCACTATAATAGGCTCTCAATAAATGTTTATAGAGTGACCAAAGATTCTAGAGTAGAAAACAATTGTAACTCTCCAAATTGAGAAAGAAAATAAAGTAGGAGAGTCTATGAAATCAGATGTGAATCATGTTCCCTCCTATTTCTTCTGCAGCAGTATCAACATCATCATTTTCAAGGGATGGGAACGTAGAGCAAGGATAAAACTAAAATAAAGTTAGACAATGTGGCAGGGTAAATAATGGCCCCCCCAAAGATATCCAAGTCCTAATCCCTGGAACCTGTGACTGTTACCTTATATGACAAAATGAAATTTGCAGATGCGATTAAATTAAGGACATTGAGATGGGAACATTATCCTGGATATCAGGTGGGCCCTAACTGTAATCACAAGGGTCTTCATAAGAAGGAGACGGAGATTTGACACGGAGACAGAAGAGAAGAGAATGTGATCACAAAGCAAAGAGAATTTGAAGATGCTATCCTGATGGCTCTGAAGATAGAAGGATGATCCATGAGCCAAATAATGCTGGGAATGAAGCTCAAGAAGCTGGAAAAGTCACGGGCCTCATCCAATCAGTTGAAGGCCTGAATTAAACAAAGAAGCAGAGTAAAAAACATTTCCCGATGGGTAAGGGGGAATTGCTCCTACCTGAATGCTTAGCTGAAGCATTTTTTTTTTCCTGCCCTTCAGACTCAGACTAAAACATCAGCTCTTTTTGGGTCTTGAGCCTGTCAGCTTTCAGACTAGAACTTATCAATCAGCTCTCCTGGGTCTCCAGCTTGCAACTGCAGATTTTGGAACTTCTCAGCTTCCACAGTGGTGTCAGCCAATTTCTTACAATGAATATCTACACACACACACAGACACACACATGCACACGCACACACACATACACACACACATACACGTGCGCGCGCACACACATACACACACATATACACACACGCACACACATGCGCGCGCGCACACACACACACACACACACACACACACCCTATTGGTTCTGTTTCTCTGGAGAGCCAGGACTAAATACACAGGTCTATAAGAATTACCATGCAACATATTTTGTTGAATAAAAAAAACTTTAAAGTCAAGAGCATTCATACACATAAAAAAGAAGAAAAGAAACCAAAGACAACAAGGATAAAAGCCAGGTCTTTATCCATATAGTTTTGCTTGCATATGGAATATCCCTAGAAAATAGAATAAGAAAAAGGTAACAGTGATGAGCTCTGGAAGAGGAAACTGGGTTCTGAGCAACAGAATGGTTGAAATACACACTTCTCACATTGTGCCTTTTTGTAGCCTTTTATTACTTTTCTATGAACATGTATTTCCTCTCAAAGAAATGCATTTGGAATAAAAACTAATATGCCTTGACTAAAAACTCCACCAAAAACGTAAGAACAGACATGTTAAGAGAGACCCTTCAGCTTGTGGGCTTGGACAGGCAGTAGCTGGCCATAATCTTGTGGCATAAAGTGATATTTTGTGCCTTATACAGTGGGCTTAAGGCTGACTCCAGGCCTGAAATCAGCAAAGACTGACCCTTAAGACTAAAGACTCCTTCCCAGACCACCCTCTAACCAGACTGACCCTCCCCTTCTCTACAGGAAGGTGAATTAAGGGAAGGGGGGCTGGCAAACCCCAGAGCTGAACTGCAGACAGCATCATGAGCCCTTCACCCTTCTCCGGGGCAAACATGATGTGAATCCCCAGCAGGGTCCTCTCAGAGCCCCAGACACAAGAGTCCTCTCCTCCTCTATAAGGTTCTCTGACAGCTAATGCAGGCAACCAACTAAGCACCCCGTAAGGCTGGTTGGTATCCAGTTGGGAGCACAAATTACTGAAGGATGAGGAACCAGCCTGGACAAGTTGTTTTGACCATTTGAATTAGGCACTAACTCTTGTACCAAAAACTTTTCCACACTGGATATAGTTTTCAAAATGAATAAGTCTCCAGAAGACTCTAGCTCAGATCGTAGGTCACAGTTGTACAAACTGTACCTTCACACACCAGTTTATCTCCTGATAAAATCAGTTTTCTCCACCCCATAGACAGGGAATGACAGTTTTGACATCTGTGTCCTTAATTTATGAACATCCATTTTAAATTGTTCAGAGAGACTTGCTACTATGCCACAGACATTTCTCATCAGCTACTATGATCAGCAGAAATTCAGGACCTGCAATCACAAGGGTGGAGGTCAGGAAGACATGCTAAGCAATCACCCAGCTCCTCTAATATTTCAAGAGAAAAATAAAACTATTTTTCTCGGAGGGAGGAGAGCAAAACATTGTTTTTTTGTTTGTTTGTTTGTTTTTTTGAGACAGAGTCTCACTTTATGCATGGGCATAAAGAGGGGCGGGGGGGTAGTTTTCCAATCCTTGTATAATTTTTAGCATAAAAAGACCAGTTAGCTAGACTACAGCTAGATCACATTTAATTATTTAAATGCTGCTTGTCCTTTCTTTCAAAGCCATGCTAGATCTCCAAGCCAGGTCTCCAAGTCCAGAAAACATTGCAGCAAAAAGAGCCTCAATAACAGCCAACACCCAGGTAGTGGTCAAGCACTTCATGTGTTTTCACTCTAATCTTAATTCTCTCAACAACTCTACGGAAGGAACTATTATTTTCTCCCATTTTACTGATGGGAATGTTGAAGCACAACACGGTTAATCTGCCCCAGGTCACAGAGCTCACATGGGGAACCTAGGATTATCCAAAACCATGTGCTTGATCATTGGGTTAAACTGTCCTCCAGAGACCCAAAGCCCTGCCAACCTTCCGGCAGAAACAGGAGGCAGTCAGTGTTTGAGGTTAGGAAGGAAACACTTGCCTTTATCCCTTTTCTCAACCCTGCTTTTAATGTAAGGCTATCTTTTAATTCCACTTCTGTCTGATTCTCTAATCTCTGTGCTCTATTCTCCCTGAATCCTTGATCCTTTAACTTTCATGAGGGTTTTGTTTTTAGATATTTGACGTGGGTATCCTTTTCCCAGCTTTTCTCTCCACTTCCGTCTCTCAACCCTTGCCTTTCCCGACTCACTGTTCCTCACTCACCTTCTAAGCTCTTTTCTGCTAATCCTGCTCTAATTCAGTTGGTGTATTGACTCTCCCCCGTTATACCTCTGGGTTCTGGACCTTCCTAACTTCGTCTCTGCAGACCCTCTGCCTGAAATACCCTTTCTCCTCCCTTCACCACTCAAAGCCTAGATGCCCTTGAAAATGTCAATGGATTCTACTTCCGCATGAAGATTTGCTCTCCTGATTGCTTCATCAGGGAGAGGTGGCGCTCCACTGTATTTCTATTGTCTGCATCCCTCATGGTACACTTTTGCAAAGACTCATTAAGTGGAGTCAATATTGTAAAATGTCCCATCTCACCTGACACAATGCAGTAGAACTCTGATAAGCTGTGGCCAAATATTAGCCACACCAATATGATGTTCTAATCAAGCATGCCGGCTATATCAGCTATATCTACTCTATCTCCCTTGCATCAATTTAAAGCCCACTGTAAAATGCACATTTATAAAACCCATGTCTTCACATGATCATTCCTGTCATCAGCAAAAGCAATACTACTACACTATGCATGCAGTTAGGGAAGAGAGGTATTCCTCACACAGAGACAGAGGAGGCAGGAGGAGGAGGAGGAGGAGGAGGAATGGGAGGAGAAGGAGGAAAGGAAGGAGGAGGGATTCTGCAATAGGGGAAATGTTGAAAAGCTAAATTTGGGTCAATCTTAAAACAAATCACCCCTAGCCCAAGGCCTATTCATAAAAGAAGAGAGGTTAAAAACAAATTCTGAACACATACTAAAAATGTATTTCAGTTCATTTAATATCATTTAAATTCCTGCTGCATGTTGTGATAATTAAAGAATCGCACACATTTTTCATTTGTTTTTATTTACTTTCTGATTTACAAATATACATTTGTACAACTCTAGCAAAATAAAAGCCAGGGTTTTGTTTTTCTGTCTTATTTTTGCTAATCATATTTAGCTAAGAGGAGTTTTCGTTTTTGATTAAAAATAAATCAAGACAATTAAACATGAAGTCCACTGCTGCTTTCCAAATTCACCAGACCATTGCTAACTCACCAAAGTCAGGAAGCAATAATAATTCTTGTTCTTAATAAAATGTCTTTCCAGCTCCCCAGAAAACTTCAAAGCTCTCTGCTGATGCTTGGGGTCTGCAGCTGCCAGGAAAGAAATGTGGCTCCACTTACCTCAAAGCGGGTATCACAGCACATGAGGGACTGCCTGGACCCACAGCAGACGTTCCCCGACCCCCTGCAGCCACCACTGACTCCATCAGATCAGAGACCAGCACCCCGGTTCCCTCCCCACAGTCACCACTGACTCTACCAGATCAGAGACCAGCACCCTGGTTCAGAGCAAGAAAACAGAAGAGGTGGCAATAGAACCAAGCAACCCACATCCCCCACACACCCATACAAACATCATAAGGTCAGGAACGATAGACACAATGGTGTGGCTCAGCAACCACGTCAGCTGTCAGAATGGAGAATGGTAACAGGCAGCCATGCAGTGCTTCAACGACAGAAAAAAGTTCTTGGGCTAATCCTATCACGGTTCCTACAAGAACACAGTTCTTGTATAAGCAAAAAAAAAAAAAAAAAAAGAAACAAAACCAAACAATACAAAAAAAACTATGAATTCTGCCACCTCCTAGCATGCATATCCTCTCATACTCAACCCTGTCCCTTTAGATAAAACAAACACATAATATGTGTGAAGCATTTCAGTTCTATTGTTGTAAACTTTCACAGCTATCCTCAGAGGGAGGTATTATTATCCGCATTTCATAAGTGATGACAGTAATGTTCAAATGATCTGTTTAAAAAAAAAATCAATGCTAGATACCTAAGAATGAAATGTTTCTAAAAGGTCTGCAACCATCAGTTTGTCCTGAGAAAAATAACTTCACAGCTGCTGAACGTGGTGAAGCCAGCAGGGACCTCTCTACCTTACAGACTCAAGACAACCTGACTTAAACTCAAGTGTCAACAATGTATCTTTTTTCACCTTCATGGATCCTATGGCCATCCAGTTCTTAGGGTACAAATGAATGGATACAAGCAGAATATCACCCAGACTACATTTCTGGTTTTGCCCTCAACTAAGGTGGAAGAAAATAAGGCAAATTCAAGAATATAAACCAGCCCTCAGCTGAAAAGCCAGCTGCATTCAGTAACATTGATGCAGGGCAGGCGAGCCCCAAAATTGCAGGTCAGGTGAGCCCCAAAAGAAGGCTCTTGGCTTCAACCAGGAAAGAATTCAAGGGTGAGCCAGTGGCGTTAGATAGCAACTTTTATCATAACGTCAGTGTGCAGCCGCAGCAAAGGTACTGCTCCTTGCATAACAGGGCTACCCCATAGCCAGTGTGCCCAGAGTAGCAGCTCAGAGACAGGTCTGTAGTCATATTTATATCTACTTTTAATTATATGCAAAGTGAGGGGTGTACTATGCAGAAATTTCTAGAAAAAGTGTGGTAACTTCTGGGTTGTTGGGTCATTGCCATGAAAAGGGGAGGCAGCTTCAAGGTGTTGCCACAGCAACGGGAAACTGACAGAGCTCACTGGTAGGCATGTTTACGGGAAGCTGCTTCCACCCTGTCCCTGTTTCTGCTAGTCCTCAGTTTAGTTCGGTGTCCAAGCCTCACCTCTGGAGTCAAGTCCCACCTCCTACCTCAACATGAATGAACCCAGGCAAAACCAAGCAGAAGCCAAACTTGCCACCATTTAACAGATGAGGAGATTGAGACATGGAAATCGACCCTCTTACCCAAGAACACACAGCTGGTTGCTGTGTCAGGAGTTGGGCTTGCTTGAACTTGGAGCTCTCTGCTCCCTTTGGGCATGCTCTTTGCATGACGACCCACTGTATCAGCATTTGTTATGGCTCTCCTAGGCTTGGCCAGCCTGTGACAACAGGCACTGAGCAGGACTCCACACTCTCCAGTGGCCTCATAACTAAGCTTTAATTTTAGCATTAGCCACTAAGTTTACTGAGTACCAGAGTTATTGCTTTACATATAAGCAGGAATTATCTCTGATGACACAGTCCTTTTGCTGGGAAAAGAATGAAATTCTTTATCCTAGAGGATCTTAGGTCTCACAGATTCTTCAGTTTGATGAGGTGCTAACCATCAGCATCACCCAGAGCCATCACCCTAGATAGGGGGCAGAAGGGCTCAGAGGTGTCCTTTGTTTGTGCTACTTCATATCACTGATGGTGCTGAATATATTTTCTTGAAACTAATGATCCAGGCCTATAAGTTTTATTTCTGTCATTACTGGTCCTAAGATGACCCACGAAGAGTCCTGTCTGTCATCAGTATAAATGTTAGAAGAATAGAAAGCCACAGAGGAATTGTGGTCAGTGTGGTCTTTCTGTCAAACTTTGCATAGCTTTATTCTTTAGATTAAATGGTTATCCATTGTTCTGAGGATTGAGAGTTTCTTCAGTGTTGGGCTTTAAAGAAAGAATATATATATATAGGAATGCAGCTAGCTTCCGAGGATGGATACATAAGTCTCAAAGAGAGTAAAGATGATTTCCAGTGGGTGGATGAAGAAATGGAAGATATAGGCCAAGATGTAGAGATGGGAATGCACAAAGTGCATGACTTAAAAATATGCATGCGTAGCCTGTGCTGGCTGGGAGACAGAGGAATGGTGGCAGCCAGCATGAACGTGATCAGTTCCTGTATCTGTTGAGAAAACCTATTTTTTTCCTTTGGAAATAGATGACAAAAAGCTGTCCCAATCCCCTCAGTTCTTTGAAAGACCAGTAATTTTGGAATGTCACACACTGATTCTCACTTAAATTTCCCTACACAATGAACACTAATGCTTATGTTTTATGAAAACTCTTTGAAGCACAGAGCAGCCTCTTTCTGATTATTTTTGGATAGTTTCCATGTTACAACCAACTTCCACGTGAGGGTCTCAATGACCGTAACTTCAGAGCCAAGAGCCAAGGCACGTGAGGCAAGAGGCTTCCCCGCCTTCCTCTCCACTCACAATCGTGATGGCTTACTGGAGAAATTAACAGTTTTCAAGACAGGAGCAAAGTCAAAAATTATGAGAAACAGGCAAGTTTGGAAATCAAGTCAGGAGGCCTGGTTCTGGTCCTGGCTGGGCTAATCTATTTTTGGGACTTTGGGTGTGATGAGGGAGGGCAACCAGCATGATGTGAATTCCTAGGCCACATCAGGCATGAGCTATGTGCTCTATATACACTACCTTATTTGACCCTTCCCACAAGCATGTAAGCGCTAGCTAGCTATCTTCATCTTCTGGGTTAGAAAACTGAGAGTCCACAAACTCACAGAAAATCAAACAGTAAGTTGTGGAGCTAGAATTTACACGCAAGTTTTCTAACTTTGAAACCAGTCTTCTTTTTATTACATCAAATTGCTTTTCTGTTTTAAGACTCCTTTGTCTTTCAACCCTGTTAGCTCAAAAGTCCTATGACAATCCTGACTCTGGATAGAGTTATGACAGTTGAATTCTAATAGGAAAAATAATTACTCATATGCCCTATGAATTCTTACCAAAGATCAAAATAAATGAAAGCATAGTCAATTTATTAAGTATTGCAATAAAGTTCTAATAAAAATTTATACTTTCTTCCTAAAGCCTTTGACATTTCAAGAAATATGAGGTACAAGGTGCTCCAAGAACATGAGAATATCTGAATTATTCTGCACCAATTAATACAAAGTCAACCCACAAATCAGTAAGTTTTTTTAAAAGCCTGCAAAAATACATATTTAAAGGGCTGTATAATCAAGTTTTCTAATAATATTACTCAATTTCTGTATGTATGTTTATGTGCATGTATATATATTATATAATATATAATAGATGATTGATAAAGAGAGATAATTGATAGATAGATTGATCTTGATCTATGTGGCCAAATCTAGTGATCAATCTCTACCACCATCTTGCTTTTCCCCTCAACAGCATTTGACAGTATTGATAACCCCTTCACTCTTGATATACCATCTCTACTTGTATGCTAGGTCTCTGCTTTTTGAACACTGACATTCAATAACTGAACCTTCTGCAATGCCTTATTGCCCTTGTGAATATGGCCTTTATCTCTGGTACCTGCTTACAAACTTGCCTAAAATTCATTTGGTTTATAGTTCTTATCTACTGAATTTTTATCCCTCCAATACTAGCTATGCACTTCACTAATTAAGGTTAGAATCACTTATCTATTTTCTATATGCTGCTTCTCTGCCTTTTTATCTAAACAGACTATTTTCTGAATATTCTATATAAATTCATGTACCCACAGTGAAAAGACTATTTTAGTTATATTCCTCTGAAGAGAAGTTTAATCTGATTATGCTCTTAGAAAGAAGCTTCTCATCTCTGCCTTCTCCCAGCCCCTATCTCAGCCCTGGACATGCCCAAATTACAAGACAGTAGCTCTGGTGTCAGGTCACTTTCTGCATGTGCCTTGCATCACTCCATGCCTCTCACTGTGTAAGTAACATAATCACAGATGAAACAGGATGAGCAAAGCTGATATGATTTCTCCCCTTGTCTGAGGCTGAAGCAAAAGGCTCCAGAGACTGTCACAGCACGAATAAGAGTGTGTGTCTGTGTTTCGTTGGGGCTACTATGCAGAAATAGAATGATTTCTTCTATAGTCAGGTTGGCTCCAGTCCGGAAATAGCCAATGAGCAATGCTCATAGACTTTTATTAAAATCATTAAAGACCATTCCAGACTATCTTAAAAATAAACAAAGCTTTCAAAGAGGTATATTAGAAATCATTTTTAAAAGATGGCTACAAACTTTTTTAATGTATTCTAAAATACATTACAAAATTGAAAGAACAATTCAGTGTTACTAGAGTGAGAGACTATCATGGGAAGATTTTCAAAAATAGCTGACAGTAACATTATTTTCTTGTACTTCACATAATTGCACAAAGTGATTCAGAATTGATCTCACATGTGAAAACAGGGAACACATGACATTAAGATGTCATGGTGAAGGAAAATGCATTATGGAAATCACTGCAAAAGCTAAGAGGTCCATATTTTTCAGAGTCCATGGAATTTGTAATCATTTATTTGCTGCTACATTAATTTCTTTTGAAGAATGTGACCCAGACTTTTGTGAGGACTACTATACATGGACGCCAATTTTTCTATGTACTTATGCTTGACTAAGGAGGAAAAAAGGTGCTTCCATAATCTTTGTAGTCCTCACAGTCGAATCTTTTGTAATCATATTCTGTTTCCATTCTCATCTGTTCTAAATGTAAATCTGCAGTTGTCCTCAGACAGTCCACTCCAGACGGGTGCAAAGATTTCCCCTTGTTGACCTAGAATTCATATGGAGCCTCACAATTCTCAAACCACTTTATTGAACGAATGTTGGATACAAATAGAATTTTAATTTGTATAGAGTCAAGATAGGAACCTGGATTATTGGAGAAAGGATAAGCATCGGTGAAAGAGTGTTTCCTATATCAAATATACAGTTAACATTAAAACAAAGAAACCTATTGTTTTCTAAATGAACATACAGCCTTCTCCAAAAGTAGTCAGTTTCCTAAGCAATATAAATGTATGAAAATTTTTCTGACAACTGCTACATTTTCCTCCAGAGGAATTACACACACGACCTTTGAGCTTTCCATAGAAAAAAGTGATCATTCCCAGGCAATCCTTAGCACATCCCTACTATGTATTAGGCATTTGTCTTGAGCTCTAAAAGCAGAATGGTCTTTCCTGCATAAGTAAGGAAAGGACATACAGCAGCTTTGTGATTCACAAAGTAATCCATTCACTGTCTAAAATGTACAGTTTCTATTGCAAGGCAATGCACACTAGGCGAGGCGCAAAGCTTTGACTCATCCAAACAACACAATCATCACTTGTCCAGGCAGATAACTTTCACTGGCCTCACCTACACACTCTCAGCAGTCACATGACCATGGGTGTGACAAAGATGCTACCCTTCAGCTCATGCCTGTAGTCTGGCCTGCTCCTGACAGCACTCCAACTACTGCTGTCCCTACCCCAGGAGAAAAGCTCAAAGAAAGGGCAGGGCAGAATTTTCCATACGTACCTGAAAGACTTCTGTGGGACCATCTGCTCACCTGGAGGCTGCGGACGTGAGAGCCCTCATCTCCCTCCTGCTAACCTAGACTCCTCTGCCCCACCCCATCCACCAGCAGAATCAATAGAAGTCCACACCTGCTAAAGCCCTCCTCATTTGTATACCTGCTCCCTTGGAAGGTCTGTGCTCTCTTTGCTTATATTTTACCTGGCTAGAAGGAGAGAGACTGAAGGAGCTGTAAGGATTTTTTTAAAAAAGAGGGTAGTCCTTTAGAGTCCTCTTAGAATCTTGATAAACATGAAGTGTTCTGAAACACTCTAATCTAGTGCTTTCAATGTTTTCCCCTGTCTAAACCAAAACTATTGGTTGAGTCTACAGAAAACTGCCAATATTCAACTATTCGTGACATACAAAAATGTCAGTTTCATATGGTTCAGCCTAATAACAGAGGGTGACTTGAGCTTTTGGCTCTATTAGTTCTAAAGTTCAGCTTTTCAAAGACTCAGTAGATTATTGTGACCCGAAACTTGCCTTTGTAACTTTGTTATTCTGGGAATTGAGTTATATATCCCTAACAACTGACCACAAACAATTTTTGGAACATAACCCATTCATAAGTTGAGGTCTGCCTACAAAGAATGTTCTTTCCTGTGCAAGGCAGGTTGATGAATTGCATTTATTAGAATTACAGGATAAAGAAACCACAAAAGGCTAACTTCGGGTCTTCAGATAGTCCTCTCAGCCTTCTGGCTCCAAAACATAATCATAATTTAAGCTTGTCTGGTGGTGAGCCAGGCTGTCCCAGGAAAAATCAGTGCAATCAGACTCGTGAGGCTAAGTGAAGGTCACATGAGTCTCAACATGGAAACAAAAAAAAAGCTGACTAATCAAAGAGAAAACTTCAGAAATGAAGGAGAGATAAAGAAAACAAACAAACAAAAAAGAGTACACAAATGTGGGGATGCGATTCTAAACAGTGTTCTTAACCATGCCTGCCTCTTGAAATAACTTGTGAAGGTTTAAAGATACAGGTGCCTGTGCCTCCCATACATTCCAATTTCAGTGGACAGGAGTGTATCTGGGCACCCAGTTCTACAAAGCTCCCTAGGCAATTCTAATAAGCATTCATTTTTGAGAATCATGCTTCTAAAGATTAATCCAAAACCAGGAAATAGATTCATGGAGTAAAAGATAGGAAATATGAATAGGATTTATAGGTCTAAAATGAGCCCTTGATCCAGGCAGTCACTCTAACAGGTGAGGCCAGTGTCAGAATTCCCTGTGGTAGTTTCCTGGAGGCATAAAGGCTTCCAGGGAGTCAGAAAGACATGTGGCATCAGGAGGACATAGCAAATGGTCATAGGGTCCCAGTCATGGGTTCAGGTAGAACCTGAAGGAGAAGGGAAAATAAGGGGTAAAAAAACGACACAAATTCCGCCACTAAGAGAACTCTGAAGATAGGGCAGGAACCAAAACAACGAGGGTCTGTGCTTAGATGGACACAAGGTAACACCGTGAAGCTGAAAGATGAGATTCAGTGAATACTGAGTCCTCAGGTCCTTCTTTTCCTTCTCCTTACAGCCAGGATTGCTCCTACAGCCTAGAGGAAGCGGTATTATCCAGGCTGTAGGGGTAAAGAATTTAGGGGCAAAACCCCAGCAAGCCTCTGTAGTTTTTCCCTTAGAATAAGCAACTTGCTTCCTTCTGTGTGCCATACCCAGAAAGGAGGGTCTTTTTGTTTAAGTTCTGCTCAAGACCTAATTTTTTAGGAAAACTTCCACTCTAATGGCATAATGTATTGCCCACTCTCTCCCTCAATGTATAGTCATATACAGTTGCACTGTTTGTACACTGCACAAAGGCACATGAAAGAGAGTTAGGGACTGAAGTCATGTGGCCTGGTATTGAGCTGTTTCTGCCCAGAGAACCCCCTTTCTCTATTTCGCACAAAGCCTCAGTGGGGGTTAGGAGTAGTTCTGACAGTAGTGAATGATTTGCATCTATTCAAATCTTTGTTGATAAATGATTAATCTATTGACTCTAACCCTACCAAAATCGATGGATAAATGCTGTGTTTTAAATATTTCACAGGGCAATCTGCATTTACTCTGCACACTGACATTTTCTCTTTAAAAATGTTCATTTTTTAAAAAAGAAACTCCATCAAGTGTAGCAAGAAAAAGCTCATACTCTTGCCCAGTCAACTTCACCCACTGACGACAGCAGGGAAACATAAGAGCCCCTTGTTTTGCTATCTTTGTTTCCGATGTACTGAGCAAAATTGCACTGAAATTATGAACAGTTAGCAAACGGTATATAAATGACCAAAAACCAAATGACAGCTCTATGAACAGTCAGGCTGGCCCTGGCAAAGCCAGGCTGCTTGGGTTCTGGAACAAGAATTAAGGAATCAAGTTCCATTCCTGGCACTATCCCCAGTTTGCTGTTAACCTTTTTTGTTGTCACCTCTTTGGCATCCACAGGGCATTGTGACATGCACTGCAGTGCAAAGGAGACACTATTTGACAAGATCTGAGCATCTTGGACAGAGGCCACAGAGCCAAGTCAATGCAGGAGAGCTCCTCACATGTGTCTCTCCCTAGGGCTCAGCTCTCTCAGGGATCTCTCTCCCCGGGGCTCAGCTCTCTAAGGGATCTCTCTCCCCGGGGCTCAGCTCTCTAAGGGATCTCTCTCCCTGGGGCTCAGCTCTCTAAGGGATCACTCTCTCTCTCTCTGGGGCTGTTGAGCTGCTTGTTGAGTTGTCAGTCCTTAATTCAATGGGAATCATTAGGGGGAAAAAACGAATTGTAGAAAATATCTCATTTCCCAATGAGACAGAGATTCTTGACAGAGGTTAACCCAGCAGTGTAGAAAAATTCAAGAGAAATGCAATAGTGTCCTCAAAGAACAGACACATCTTGTGCATCTGAGCTGGGCTTTCTTTCCATCCTTTCATGACTGTCACTCCTCCAGGCTCACTTAGTATTAAACCCTTTCATACCATGTGGCTTCTCTTGAGACTCCACCATAACTGTTTAGGTTCAGATGAAGACAGCTCAAACCATTCTATTTCGACCTCAGTTTCTGCCCTCTGTCTTTCCTCACCAGAAAAAAGCATTCCTTCTATTTTGGAAGTCATATCTATTCTAAAGTTGGGAACATGGTACCTTCATAGCTGATGGTCCCTTCATAGACCATCATGGTCCCTTCACCACAGATGTTCTGTGCGTACATCTCCAAGACTGACTTGGTTTCCTGAAATTACCTCCTTTCTCTAAAACTTCCCAAAGAAGGAAGAATCAATGAACTCACCCAGCAAATTTGTTCAGATCTGGGTCTGGTCTCACATCTGTTTCCTTTTCCACCCATGGGAATGCTCTCTGAGTGTGGGGGTTTTTTGGAACAAATCGGAAGAAAGTTCCTATTTAATAGAAGGTGAAGTGTTGGTTATTAAACCTGGGCCCCATCACCAGCTCGGGTGCATCTAATTCCTCAGGAGTCCTGTTCTGATAGCATCCTCCAGGCCTGGTGCTCTCTTATTCTCAGAATTTACAATGGAAGATTGGGTGGAGAGGGGACTGGCTTTGGTTTTGTTTGTTTTGCTGAAAACCAGATCTCTCTCTTTGCTTTTAAATTGCCTTCGCCTTGCTCACCAAGGAGAGGCAGTCGAGCTGAGCACCTGTGATGATACTGCCCCAGCTCCCACTCAGTTTATACCCTGACTACTGTACCCCAGATTTAAGGCTCACAAGTTGGACCAATGACCTCCACAATCCTTCTATAATTCTTTAAGCCTTTTTCATCGACTAAAACAATTTTCAAGTATAACCCCCTTTTGCTTTTCTCCTTCTCATCATTCATATTCAGCCAAGCTAGTTAAAATCAAAAGGAATGAAAAGTAACAAAACCCTATGTGTGTGTCTATTAAATAGGAAGCTATAATTTGAAAACCTCAGTCTTCTTATTTGGAGGTAAGATCTGCAACATCTTTACATGTAGTTTTAATTGTCTTTTCAGCTTCATTTATTTCTCCTCCAGAAAAAAAAAATCCCCCAAGCAAACAAACAAAAAAGTAGAATATATTTAAATTATAAGTAGAGAAGCCAAGGTGGGCAGATCACTTGAGGTCAGGAGTTTGAGGTCAGCCTGGCCAACATGGTAAAACCCCATCTCTACTAAAAAATACAAAAATTAGCTGGGTGTGGTGTTGGGCACCTGTAATCCCAGCTACTCAGGAGGCTGAGGTAGGAGAATTGCTTGAACCCAGGAGGTGGAGGTTGTAGTGAGCCGAGATCGTGCCACTGCACTCCAGCTTGAGTGACAGAGCAGGACTCTACCTCAAAAAAAAAGAAAAAAGAAAAAAAGTATAAGTAAATGTGCTTTAATTTAACCATCCCTACGAAATGAAATGATGCCAATCTCTGGAGATAAGTAAAACAACCTAATTTAGTGTTTCTCAACCAGGGCTGATTTTGCACCCCAGGAAATATTTGGCAATATCTGGAGACCTTTTTGGTTGTCATGACTGAGGCGGGGAGGGGAGAAGTACCACTAGAATCTAAAAGCCAGGGATGCTGCTAAACATCCGTCAATGCACAGCCCCCTACCACAAAGAATTATGCAGCCCGAAATGTCAATCATGCCAATTCTGAGAAACCCTGGTCTAGAGATACCAACAGTCCTGTATATACAAAACCATTATTTTTCCATACAACAGAGAAAGCCACTTATTCTCATTAATAAATAGTAGACTCACAAAGCTAGGCAGTCACACAAATAGCACAGTAAAGGTACTATGTCAATTTGAGAGCGAAGACTAAGCAGGCGGGACTTGCACGTTCTCCAGAGGTTTGCTGAGCAACAGAGCAATTTACCAGTTAGGCACTAAAGAATGTTGCTGCCATCTAGGGGACAAAAAGAGAATCCCAAAAGCACCGGTTCCTAGCTCCAAGAGCACAAAGTGCGAGCCCTGCAGGCACACTATGCACTTATTTTCCACCTTCCCACACTGAAAAGAAAGCAATACTTTGGGTTTTGTAGCAGGCAGTTGTTTAAAATTAAATACATAGATATGTGGCTCTGAGTCTACAGTGCCTTCAATTAATTTGTTTTCTCCATTTCATGTGTGTGGCATGAAACCGAAAGTCCAGGTTCCTGATGAAGATAACAGATGTTTGGTGGCTGCTTTTATCCTCATATTTAGGGTAGAAAGAGGAGGGTCCATCAGTGGCCAGTGGCCCCAGAACTCTCTGATAGGACCTATCTTTCCACACACCCTTTCCTTTGGGTCATAGCAAGACAACAATAAGTTCTAGGCAAATTATAAATCAAGATAATTCCTTGCCTTCTTAAAAAATAGGAAACTTCAAAAATGAAATCAACTCTAATTAAATGAAAATCAAGAAGAGTCAGGGTTCAGAAGACAGGTGTTCCTCCAGCCAAACATGTTGTTATTTCCACAGGCACACACACAGAGAACCCATGAAGATAACAGAGCTGAAAGGACTTCCCTAACAGCTTTGAGAAGAGTGTAGAGAGGGATTTTACACTTCCTTCCTGCAGTTTTTGGAGAAGCTGGCTCTCAGGCTGCAGGAGTGTAATGCATTAGAGTTCTAGGCCTCCTTTCCATTCTTAGTGGTGGTCTTTCTCAAGCTTCATGGCTGCATGGGCTGAACTTTGATTATTTTTCATGCACCAGAGGTAGAAAGCTTCCAACTCCTTTAACACAAGGGTTCCAAAACATCTTAAAATGATGCAAAAGTGTATTTTGATCTTCACAACATGCCTTTGAAATAGGTGTGAATTCTATTTCTGTGTTTTAGGCAAAGAAGCTGTTATTTAAAAGGACTAGGACATTTTATTCTGACTGGCCCATCCAGTCCTCCAGATCCCAGACCAGTTCATGATTCACTTTGTAGTTGCATAAAATCAGATGGTTCTTCCTCCTCACTGTTTTAATGGAAAAGCCCCCACCTCCCACTTCTAACCTTGCTGGGGTCCTGCAAATACCACTATCCAGACTTAATTCAAAGGGAAAAGGCTAAGAAAACTACCATCAGAGCAAGAGAAGAGAAACCCACGTTATAACTAAGACATGATCCCACAATTGGCCAAAAAGAAGAATTACCTGATAATCCATATGACCTCTTTTATAGCTGTGAGACTATAAGTTAATGGATGGATGGATGGATGGATGGACAGATGGATGGGTGGGTGGGTGGGAGGGTGGGTGGATGGAGAGAAATAGGCAAGGCATGAAATTTCCATCAGCATTCCAGCATTTCCATGAATTTTCTATAGCCCAAGTCTCCTAAACAAAAAATCTCATGCAATATTACATGAGAAAGCACTATCTTGAACAAATCCAAGGTGTTAAGATAGACAATGTTAGTAACATTTACATTATATTAAATATTAATGAGTTTGGGATGCAAAAAAAGTCTATTTACCTACTTTATGAAGTTATTGTCATGACATAAGGCAAGAGAAAGCTCTTAAAAGTTCATAAGCACTCTGCACATGTAACATATCAGTGTTACTGTAAAATAAATTGTCATAAAGTCATTTTCCTGAAGGTGATGTCATGTCTCAATAGACATGGATGCTTATTTCGTCAAGGATCACATATTCTGAACATCTGCCCAACAAAAGCAAGCATGATTTGATAAGTGAACAGGATAATTTTAAATTGGCACTATCCTCCACCTAGTTTCAGAATATTGTATCTGGTTCAAATCGTTACATTTTATCTTATAGAAGGAAAGGACTTATAAAAGATATCTACCATAAGCTCCTCTCTATCAATTCATTTCTTGCTTATGTTTTATATAATTTAGGAAAAATGTTCATGATATGGATGTGTGAGAAAGCAAGATACAAAACTGAATATACATAAATGTCTCAACTATGTAAAAAAAAAAATGTGAAGATAAGAGTAGTGATGATCTCTGGATGGTAAGATTACCAAAAGATTTGCTCCGCTTCAATGAGGGTCTAATGCTTTCTAACCTTTCTTAAAATTTGTATCAAAGTTATATGTGTACTTTGAAAAATTATTTTGTTGCAAAAGGCTCATACTCAAAAGCAGGATTCTCCTGCCCCAGGCTTTTCTATCCCCAGTGTCCTCTCCTCAGAGACAATTAATATCAATATGTTTAGATGTTCATTTTGGTTTTTGTCTCCTTATTTTTAAATGGCATATTTATTCAGCTATGTCTTCATGTTTTGGATTTAAATATTATATATATCTTTCTATTATGGCAGAGTAAGAATGACACTCTTGTGTGTATGTGATGGAGTCTCACTCTGTCACCCAGGCTGTAGTGCAGTGGTGCGATCTCGGCTCATTGCAACCTCTGCCTCCCGGGTTCAAGTGATTCTCCTGCCTAGCCTCCTGAGTAGCTGGGATTACAGGCACTCACCACCATGCCTAGCTAATTTTGTAATTTTAATAGAGACGGGATTTTACCATGTTGACCAGGCTAGTCTCGAACTCCTGATCTTGTGATCCACCCGCCTCAGCCTCCCAAAGTCCTGGGATTAAAGGCATGAGCCACTGTGCCTGGCAAAGAATGACACTCTTAATGTTCCCACACACTCATGAATTTCCCTGTTCCCTGTCCCTGAATATTATTGTATCATTAATTATTATTATATCACTATTCAATACTTACAGTACTGTACCATCTCAATACCATCCACATTTCCACTTATGCACATTTTTTTTGTTTTCTATAGAGTTAATAAAAGTCTATTTTCTTAATCCAATATTAATGAATATTTATTCCTAGACTTCTAGGAATAAATAATTTCTCACTGCTTTCAAGCAATTGGATATTCTGTAATCCTTCATCCTTCCCTTTGTAACATTTTTCTGGAGCCTCTGTGCCCCACTTCTCGTGGGATTTGCTACTCTTCAAGCTTGTTTCATAGCTATTGCACCTGCATCTCCCTCCCCATTGCCCTGGAGATTTCTTTGGCAAACCTTCTGAGATGAGGTTTTTGTTTTCTGGGTCTCGTGTTTTTTCTTTCTTGATGTATCTTCTGGTTTTCTTGGAGCACATGGGCTGATATCAACTAAGAAGAGGTTGGTGGGAGATAAAATGTTGAATCTTTATGTATCTGAAAAGGTTTTAATTATTCCCTCATATTGAGATTCGCTGGGTATAAAACTCTAGTTTGGATATTATCTTCCCTCTGAATTCCCCATTTTGCTATTGAGAAGACTAATGACACCTGGATTTTCATTTTTATGGTTGTGATTATTGGGAGGTTTTTTCCACTTAAAACTTTTCAGACCTTCTCTCTCACACAATGATGTAGGGTGTGATGTGCGTCCTCCCACCTATTTGTGAGTTAACGGTTCAAGCTAGAGATTTGCCTCTCAGTTCTAGACAATTCTCTTAATTCATTTATTTTGTAATATTCTTCCCTCTGCTTTTTTTTTTCTTTCTGTAATTTCTATTAGTTAGATATTGCACCTGCTGGACTAATCCCTTAGTTTTTAAAAAATCCTATTTTTCTGTCTGTCATTTTGGTATACTTTATCTTCCAACAATTCTGTTAAAATTTTCATTTGTACCATCTTCTTTTTAAGTTCTAGAAGCTCTTTTTTGTTCCTTGGATATTTCTTCTTTATAACATTCTGTTCTTATTTTATGTATGCAATATCATCTTTTATACTCAGAGGATATTATTTATAGTTTTACATTTTTTGGCTTTTTCTTTGTTTCTGTCCTTTACATTGTCCCTACCACTTTCTGTTCCTTTTGTTCCCATTGTTTCTGTTTATTGTGTCTTTCAAATTAGAAGCTTTTATCAAATAGCTGATATCCCTGGCCATCCCTTATACTTGAAACGCAAGGCAATAAAAAGTTGACTGGAAGTTCTGTGCTCTTGAGGAGATAGACTGCTCTGTGGGATGATTTGGCTGGGCTTTTGATTGAGGGATCCCTAAAGTTGGTATCTGTATACCTTTCCAATTAGGCTCATCCACCCTCTTGCCTATGTGATAGAAGCCTGACAGCTGGCATGTTCTTGAAAGCAAGTTGGGAAAAGAGGCTGGGGACCTCTCTACGCACTATAAAGACTTATCCTTAATTCCTCAGTGGAGTCTATTTTACAACAGATGTGGTTTTATAATACAAATTAGCTCCTATGCAGTTGGAAAATAGAAAAATTATGTCAGTATAATGCAGAATTAATTTATTTATATGCAATACTTCCTCAGATCAAGAGAACAGAAGGTGAATCAGAAGCACAACCTTCAGTAGAAAAGGAAAAAGGTTTCAATGGTTGCTGCTCTGGCAACAGAAACCGTTTGCCTGTGGTTTGAAAATAAAAACAAGTACTTAAACCTGGGCTTTACTCCCAAAGAGGCTACACCCCAGACCTGTGGGACTCTTGACTCCTGGCAGGTGGTATTGTCTCTGTGGCACCTTCAGGGCAGCCACGCTGACTGAGGTCACTTCTACTGCATTGTCGGAGTTCCTACCAGCTCTGCTCTTGTGTGTATGTTACTAACATTCTCACTCAATTATTCCTCTGACCTCATAACAGTTGTAACAGGCCCCAGCCACAAGCAGCCTGCCTCAACAGTATAAGTTAATTTCCTGAGTATCAATTATTGTCTTTACTAATGCTTTGCGTAAGTTTTGAATTTTCTACCTCAATCTTTTTTTTGCAAATGGCCTTATCTTTAGTGCATAAGTTTGAAAACTGTGAACTTTTTCAGGAATCTCCTCCTTATTGTGCCTTATGGTTGTTTCCAAAACCAGCCACAACTCTTTCTTTCTTTGTAGCCACGCTCCTTTGCAATGTGACTTTGCAGCACTGTCCATCAAGAGATAGACCCTATCCCTCCCCAGCTCTTGAATGTGAGCTACACTTGTGACTTGCTTTGCTCAACTGAATGCATAGAAGAGACACTGTGTCAATTCCAAGCCTAGGCCTCAAGAGTCTTTGCATGCCTTGACTTGCCCTCTTAGAACCCTGCCTGAACATGATGTGAGAACCTGGGCTTTCCCAGCAGGAGAGCAGACCACATTCACCAGAAGTGAGTCAGCCCAGCTTTCCCAGCTGAAGCTCCAGAGATATGCGGCAGGGTTGGGGAGGAGTTCTCTGATGAATTTGCTTTTTATCCGTATCTTTAGCCTATTTCCCTGTTTCTGAACCTAATGTGTTCCCGCTTTTAGAAGGCCCTGGGTTTCTATTACTGAGTCTTTCTGGGACTCTAGTAAGAACATTTTTGCTTCTGGGCCTCCCCTACTTTCGCTGAGGCTCCGTTTTCTCAGGGCAGCTGAGTTACCACTGGTTCACCTCTCTCTTGCTTTCAAAATGTTATTGCTGTTATTGCTATTGTCCTTTCCTGCTCTCTTTATCGTTGTCTTTCATGTCTTTTATTTCCTTACTGCAAAGTTTGGAGGTGTTTGGAGAGAACATGTAGATAAACACAAGTGTTTAATCTGCCAAACTTAACAAGAAATCTCCTCACTTCATTTTACAGATGAGGAAACAGAAGTCTATTGAAGCTAAGTGGCTTGCCCAAAGCCACCTGAGTGATTAGTGGAAAATGTGAAACCATCTAGAGCCCCGGGACCAGTGCAGTGTTCTTTCATCTTTTCCATGCTATCTTTGCGATTATGTCAGGAAGCCCATCTAATGGAACTAAATCCTCCCCTCGTCGAATGTTTGTAGATTTCTTCTGTACAGCATGTAAGATTCTGCAGTGCCATTGTCTGTTCCAGCCTTAACAAATACTGTGAGAAGCCAATTCAATCAGCAGTCTAAAAAATACAATAAAAGCATATTACTGTTCTCTGCTGATGTTTAAACCATCATCCACATAAAATTGCAAATTTTTGTATGCTCCCAGATTATGTGTAAACTCTCGGGCACAAATTAAAAACTATTCAATCAGTGTTTAAAATTCTAACTAGATAAACAAATGCCTGTGATCTAAACTGAAACAAATTGCAAGCTATACAAAGTAGTCTTGCTGGACAGGGCAATGACTTTCAAGCCAGTAAAAAATGGCCACAACAGGTGCACTAGAATATGCTAATAACCTTTTCTGACATCTAACGGCCCACAGATACCTAGTTACAGGCATCTAGTTTCTGCCAATAAGCATCACTGATTATGTAGAAGAGCTTGTTTCAGATGTCAGGGTCACTTACGTGAAGCCTGCGTGGGCTGCCATATTGTCTCCCAGCCCATTCCAGGGATGTGCTCAGCTCCTCCACTCAACTCCAGTGGGCATCAAGCCAATGTGGGGCACCACAGGAGCACACAGAACATCCCATACCTACAAACCCCAGAAGTAAAAAGCACTACACCTAAATAGATAAGAGACATCTCCTGTCTTGTTTCTTCACATCTACATACTGATCAATGAATCCCAAAAAACAATTTAGCTTCCATCTCTACTCAGAATGTTGCCACTCCTGACACAATAGAATGAGCCTCTGCCTGGCTTAGAGAACTCAAACCACTCAAGCCAAACACAAGGTATTTGCTTCAGGGTCTTTCACCAATTGTCTACCTCCCTTTAGCCACCCCAAGCTGTCTTCTCTTGTGCTAATCATAGACTTCTACCCAATACATAGGGTTTGCTCAGTACCCATTAGGATACCTGCCAGCAATGTATGTGCTCACTATTCTTGATTCTCCTTCACAGTGAAGAGGCTCCACTAACCAGAGCTGAGTAGGTATCCTGGAGAGTCACAGGAAATGCAACAAGTGTTGCTAATATTTTGTTCAATTTTTGCTCTTACCATGCAAGCTGCTAAACACTTCATAGGCATCATCTCATGTCAATTCTAAGACAACATTATGAGGTAGATACAATTATTATCTTCCATTTACGAGGAAAGAAACAGACTTGGGAAGTTCTGAAACATCCCACTTTACAAACCTAGCAAGTGTGGGAACAAATCTAGCTTTGCCAGATTCTAGAGTTGTATTCTTAACCACTATGTTTCCATAGTTACTGCAGGACCAGCACAAGGCAGAAAAGTTTAGTCTTTATGTGGCAGCAAATTTGGAGCCCAGGAGATTTTAATATTCATGACTTAACAGTTTTATGACTGTGGTCTCTAGAAAGTTTTGGTGTTAGAAGAGTTATTCAGCAAAGTACTCCGGAAATTAGCTAACTATGAAGGAACTGAAGCACCTGAACAAACGCAAAGCAAATAGGGGCAGAAAGCAGCAAAGGTTATAGGAAATATCCCAAAGAATGTTCAATAGAATTTGATGTCATACTATACTTTATTTTTCTAAAGTGAATTAAATGAAGCCATGCACAGTGGCTCATGCCTATAATATCAGCACTTTGGGAGGCCAAGGTGGGCAAATTACTTGAGGCCAGGAGTTCAAGACCAGGCTGGCCAACATGATGAAATTCCATCTCTACTAAAAATTCAAAAAATTAGCCAGGCATGATGGTGCATACCTGTAATCCTCCTGAGGCACAAGAATTGCTTGAGCCTGAGAGGTAGAGGTTGCAGTGAGCTGAGATTGTGTCACTGCACTCCAGCCTGGGCGCAGAGTGAGACTCTGTCTCAAAAAATAAATAAATAAAATAAAAATAAAAGTGAATTAAATGGTTGAGTCAAATATAATTCCCAAATTAGAAAACAAAGTGATTTTCAAAATGTTGAGAACATTTATATAAGCAGAGCACTTGGGAGAAACTAATAAATTTGGTTTAGCTATGTTAAGCCAGAAAATAAATCTATAACATGTTGAAATGTTAACATAACCCAATCAATTATCAGTTTAAAAATAAACATTGGAAGTATAGTCAACGAGTAAACAACTAGAGTTGGAAGTCCCTGTTCTAGACACCATTAGAAATAAAATGTGAAGATGATATAGAGAGTACAGTGAAGGAGACAACCACATACATAAATAATATAAAACAAAAACAGAAAAGAACTACAATAGAGATATTAGCTATGGGACTTTAGAGATCCAACAGATTCATTCCTCCTGGGGAAACTGGTGAGCATCTAAGATGGGATTTCAAAGATGGAGGAAATGTCAAAGGATAGAGAAGGTGGGAAGAACATTTCCAGTGAAGTAAGCAATGTCAGCAATTCTGAGTGACAGGCTGTCTAGGAATAGCAATTAGTTCAGAAGACTGGAGCACAAGGGTTCACAAGTTGGGGAGGAGAAAAGATACTAAAATATCAGGCTGGAAAAGTAGGTCGGAGCCAGATAATAGAGGGCCTTAAAGTCTATACCAAGAAGTTTAGACTTTGTTCTACAGCTAATGGAAAGTCATCAAAAGCTTTCAAATGGGAGTGGCATGTTCTTATATGATTCATGCTCTAATCTTTTATATCCATAAATGAATATATGAATTTCATCAAATAAATGAAACTGCCTCATATCTCTCCTCATTCACTCTGCTTTTTATGGCAATCTTGCCCTTGGGTAAATATTCCTAAATTATTTTGCATGTTTTTATGTTCCATACAGTATTTCCAATTAACCTTTTATCAAACCTGAAACTTTTTTTCCTTTCTAGTTGGAACTGAAAATATCATTAATGTCAACCAGGGATATCAACAAAAGAATTATTCCTTTTTGAGTTTAGTCCTAAAGTCTATTTATGATACTCTACTAGTTTGACCCAGATCCCGTTTATAGCTGGATGTGAAAAGAAGGAGGACTTGCCCTGAATGCTTCGAGCAAGGCTTTCCTTTGGCAAATTCTTACATTATGGCATCTTTGGGTGCCTTGCTTCAAAGAGCCCAGTTTCAGAGGAAAGGGATCTGAAGAAGTCAAAATGCTTCTATTTCTTTCATAAAAATAACCCTCCTACTAAAAAAAAAAAAAAAAAAAAAATCCCCAGAAGTGATAACATCATTTAAAAACCTGTTCCAGTTTCTTTCAGCCCATCCAACCAGAAACAGAAACAAATCTCCTCTCAGAGGAGCCAGATTTTCTTTCCAAAGTGGCAACAAAACAACTAACCAGAAAAGAGAGATTTTATTATATTCTCAGCAATTTTATTCTAATTTTTAGCTAAATGTTTTCCTTTGTCACATAAATCCATTCCACCATATCCCATCCTCAGTAAAACAAAGAGGAACATAACCTCCCTTCCTGCCCTGCAATCTTTTGAATTGTATTCCTTTTTAATTCCCAAAGACTGCAAGCCAAAAATAAAATTCTGAAGACTATCCACCAAAAATAAAATTCTAAGCCCCCAAACCATTTTAATGGATCACTCCTCTCAGCAAAGGGCATCCCAAAGCTAACCTGAAAAACTAGTTCAGGCCATGATAGGAAAGGGAGTCAAACATGCCTCATTCTACCCTCCTTTCTTTTGGAATTACTGAGAACAGACTCTTAAAGTCTAATCAGAAACATTTACAATCTATTCTCTCATCTGCATGAAAAAACCCTTGGTGTCCACAACCCCTTCTCTTAACCCAGACGTTCCTAAGTCTTTGACCATAACTTAACTCTTTCAACCAAATGCCAATCAGAAAATCTTTGAATCTACCTATGACCTGGAAGCCCCTACTTCCAGTTTTCCTGCCTTTCCAGACTCAGCAAATATACATCTTACATTTATTTGAATGATGTCTCATGTCTCCCTAATATGTATAAAACCAAGCTGTACCCTGATCACCTTGGGCACATGTTCTCGGGATCTCCTGAGGGCTGTGTCAAGGGCCATTGGTCACTCATATTTGGCTTAGAGTAAATATCTTCAAATATTTTACACAATCTGACTCTTTCCATCAATAAAACTATGTGTTACATTTGGGCATTTTTCATATAATTAAACAGATTCAGCCACATAGTATTTTACATTCTGTTCTTGTAGATACCAATCCAACCCCAAAACAAAAAAGGATCATTAGAACACCGGCTTCCCACTTGTCTTTTGCTCCACATGAAATGCATGCTCCACCCTCAAATGCACGCTTAGCACACATGAAATCCACTTGCCTCCATTCATGGTCCTTGTTGGCTGGGAGCCATGCTACAGGGACATGGAGGCCAAGGGGAAATGGAGAATCTGCACCTCCTTTAAGGGGAATAGCTGCTGTTCAGCATAGTTTAAGGTCTTGGTGTTTTTTGATCTTTCTATTTTTTTTTTCCAAGAGAAGTGAGAATTCAAAAATCTACTTATTTTACAAATATTAAAAACTAAAAATTCAAAAATGTTTGTAGAACATTGTGTGGACCAACATAGTCATGCTGAGGACCCCAGTCTGCATGCTCTGCACTAAGCCGTGATCTTGCCTGAATGGGCAATCTGTAAAAATTGCCTTTCTTTCTCAGTCCAGGCATCATCAACTCAGCGCATACCTTTTTCTTCATCTTAAGAGTGGGATATCCTGATATGAATATTAATAACATGGAAGAACCTGCTGTGGTTCTCTAGGAGTTTATTTGTTTTATTTCTTTTGACTTTAAGATTCAGCCTGGCTTCCACTCTGAAATGACATTTAGATATCTTAAGACCAAATATTATACTAGTATTGTCTTTTCTGCAGTTTCTTTGGTGCTATTTTTCCTGGACTTGGTGGCATGGCAACTAAAGAAAGGGAACCCATCATTAAGCAGGTTTGAAGTCCTAATATTACATTGTCCTTGCTTTCATCTGAGTTTCTGATTTTTTTAATAAATTCTGTTCCCCTCCTCCCCTGAACTGCACCTCACAAGGCCTTTCTGCCCCTTCGTTCTTTCTCTGACAACAGATAAAGTGTTGCCTTAATGTTAGCAAAAGTAGAATTAAAAAAAAAAAAAACCTCAGGAAGCCTTACTAATTTGAGATACCCGAAATAATTTCTTACCTATGTCTCCTAAGATCCTCAGAGAGCCTGCTTCCCTTGGCAAAAAAAAAAAAAAAAAAAAAGAAAGAAAGAAAGAAAGAAAAAGAAATAAAACCTACACTGAGTCATGTCCTACCCATCAAAAAGTTTGCTTCTGGAAGTGAATTAGGCAGCTTCCAAAAGTGAGTTAGCCTTTTCATCCTGCATCATCCACCTTCAATGGACTTTTCCCAGGGCAGCACATTTCCATAGCAGCAGACACTCTGTAGAAGAAGAGACACTGGGTGTGTTCTGCTGCTTGACAATCCACAATCTCATTTCGTGAATTCTAAGCAGACATGGGCCTTTAGATGATCTTCATGAAAATGTGCAAGAAATCAGGCATGATAACTAAGTTGTCACAAAGCCAGGTTCACCAGAATGAAGAATAAACACTGACCATAACTTAGTAAGTACAAAGCATTTTTTGTTCTTTGTGCTTTTATGACAGACTGGATTGATTTAAATTAACCTTTAAGGACCTGTGTTCTCTGGCCCTAGTCTGTATCAGGTCACAGCTGCATTGAGTCATTTCCTCTACAGCTCTCTGTGAGATCTTCCCTTCAAAGCCTTGCACGTCCTGGGTCGCTGACACTATGTGAATTATCTCAGCTCCCAAATGAATTATTCCTGACTCCAAGACATACTCTTTAAGGTTGTCTGACCATCGGGGCCTTTCTTTTGACCTGATTTTCTGTTTCTCCACCTTTGCTCCCTTCACCTCTATAATTTGGTGGTTCCTTTCCATCTGGACTGGCTTCTCCTCTTGGCCTGCTTTAGAGACTTCGGATTTGCTCAATTACCCCAGGCTCGCCCCACTTCCTAAAACAAAGCCCCCTTCTCCACTTTCTACTATCCACACCTGGCATGTCATGGTCAAATCTGGTTGTGTGAAGACAATGCCATTTGGGGTCTGAAAGCTGACACCTGGAAGGTCCCACTTCTCCCTTGGCTGCAATCCAAAGGATGCATCTGTCTTCTTGATCTGTTTTTGCTTTTTAATGGTCCCTTGTCTATCCTACTATCCCCTCCTGAGCTCACGCTCATATTATTTTCTTATTTTACATAATAGCAGATTTGCCTCTTTACTTACAAATGTCTTTCTTACTCAGTTCAGGCATTAACTCGTCATTTTGTTTTCTCCATTTTGAGAGTAAGATATCCTGATATTAATAACATGGAAGAACCTGCTACGATTCTCTAGAATTTTATTCGACTTTCTTCTCTTAACTCCAATATTCAGCTTGATTTTTACTCTGAGATGGCATTTGGACACCTTCAGATGCTGTTTTCCAACAGGGAATACAAAGACTTCACAGGGACAGTACTTGTTGGCTGCCACTCTCACTAGGGGCCAGTCAGGTACCCCATGCCCTTTCTTTTAGCTCATCGTTGGGCAGAGATTGGGCTCAGGGCTTGGTCTGCTTGGGTTCTAAATCCTGACACAACCATGGTGGCTCCGTATAGCCTTGGTCAGTTTACTCTTCAAGCTTCGGTTTACTCCTTCTAAAATGAGAATGATAATTGGAGGTACCTCATAAGGACTGTCGTGAAGACTAAAGAAATGATGTGTGTAAGGGATTTAGCATAGAGGCTGGCACACACTACATGATCCATAATCACTATTTTCATTGTTATCCCCTTCATCTTTCAGGATCAGAACACAACTTGGAGCTTATCTGTGTTGGGTGATACATGGTTCCCATCAGTAACTGCCGAACTGTGAATACTGATGTTTCCAATTATACAACCTTCCTTCCTCTGTTTTTTCTCCCCTTTCCTTAGAATCAAGACATTTCCAAAGGTTCATCCACCACACACAGGAATCTGTTCTTTCTCTTACCAACTTTGTTTACAGGTCAATTGAAATAGCCCAAAGCTGATCTACGGCATATTTTTAAAGTTAGTTAGAAAGAACTGCCATAAAATCTATTTTAGGCCCTTTATCCATCATGGGGGAGCCCTGTTGCCCTGTGGAGTGAAAGCTGGTCTTGTTCACAGACAGCGGGGCTGGCACCAGGTGGGGGCTGGGAGCTGTGGTCAACTGCACCACTAAAAAGATTCTTATCCCCAGATTTTCCTTCCAAGTGTATCCTGGAACTGGTCAAGATGTACCTCACCAAAGCCACTTTTTCCTCCTTTCTGCCCATGCCTGCCTCAGGAAAGGTGAGTCTGGTTTTATTTGAGGAAGAGTTTGTTGTACTTCCGATTTTTCATACCACTTTTTACATAGTTCTATGTATTAAAACCCACAGAAAATAATTATAAATTCTATCAGTAATTATTATTGGTGGATTTACTATTTGTAAGAATTATTAAAGCCATATGTTGAAACTTCTCCAGAGAGAAGTAATGGTAATTATCTCTACCATTTTATCTCTCTCTTTCAGAGATATGAAATGGCTTAAACATGGTATCATAAGAGATATAAACCTTAGGCAGCATTTAACCACAAAATAAATAAGCTTTTTACCTTTTAAGATGTGGTCAGCTATATCTAGCTATGAATGAACAAATGAGTATATAATGAAAAACAAATCACTCTACTTACCTATTCATAGATCTATTTCTCAAACACATTACAAATCTCCACTAAGAGCACAGAGTACAGTTGAAGGCGATTCTCAGAGCATCACCACACTAGAGAGGTAGACATGTGTGCAAAATCAATGAAGGATGGAAGGAAAGGGGGTGTGGTGCCCAAGGAACGAACCCAGTGAGGACAGAGAGGAAGGCAGCTGACATCCATGTACTAAATTGTATCCCTAGGGTGGGGACTGAAAGAGGCCTCATTCAAATGCTCAATTTCAGCAGTTTAGTTAAACAGATGAGAGTCTAGACAGGAGATGATCACTAAGACAGGGCCTTGATGACCCACAGGCAAGAGCCTCTTCTCAGATCTCACATATCCCTGAGAGAAAGCAACACCCAATTCTGGAGTTCCTCTCCCTTCCTCATGCCTGTGAAGATTCAAACTCAGTGTAAGCCTCTAAACTCTTGCTGATACTGTGTAGAGACCTAGTTCCGAATACTAGTTGATTCTCTGATTTCATCCAAGTTGGTGCCGCTGCTGTAATACTGCCTCCGCTGGCTGCTGGCAGCCTCCTGCCCATCTCAGTTCCAAACACATACTTGATTCTCTGGTTTCATCCAAGCTGTGGTGCTTATATCTGCTATATTGCCTCCACTAGCCAATGACAGCCTCCTGTCCATCCTCTGAGACTCAGCCCAGGGATCATCTCCTTTAGTCTCTCCTTCTCTTTGTACTGACCTCAGGTTCAGGGGCCCCTCATTCCACC
Source organism: Aotus nancymaae (assembly GCF_030222135.1). Taxonomy (NCBI): domain Eukaryota; kingdom Metazoa; phylum Chordata; class Mammalia; order Primates; family Aotidae; genus Aotus; species Aotus nancymaae. The sequence continues at coordinate 51,593,817 of NW_026988425.1, read as the reverse complement.
TCCATGTCTCCCTGTGTGCCTTCTCTCATCTCCTGCATTGTGTGCCTGTTATCTGTGTATTGGGAGTGACATTCAAGATATTTAACAACTGGGATAGTGCTGGCAGAGCCCTATCAGAACATAAGCCGGCTGTTTCATACCAGTGCCAAATGGCCACCTGTTGGCCTGGGGTAAGGTGACTTTCACCCACAAGACAGTAAACTCTTTAAAAACAGGGGCTGTGTTTTATTCATTAATATATCACCAGTGCCCAGAACATAGGAGATGTTTAATAAATGTTTGTGGATTGCTTGAAAAGTCTAAGGTTGACAAGGCGAGATGAGGATACACAGTAGCTTCGGCTGGTTGTCTTCACATATAATGCCCATACTTACACCTCACTCTAGTTTTGTGTATCTACATGATCGTCAAACTAGGCAAAATGTTAAACAAAACAATATTCTGGGGTTCCATGAGTTAACCTTAAAGGCCCCTAAAGGTTTAGATAATTAATTAAACATTTGTAAATTCTGGTCAGTTATAAAGTCTAATACCTCCAAGAACAGTACCCCCTACTCCCAGCCTCCAGAGCCCAGTATTTATAAACGCATCTTCCTATGTTTTACTCAACACAAATTCTTACTACTTTTTAAAAATTTAACCAACTCAACAGACGACATTTTTTAATGGCTGTTGAATTATGATAAGCCCTCTTGCACTGCATTATTGAAAGTTAATTAAAAGAGCATATGCTTATTTTAAGAATATATAATTGATGAAATTTTCTCTTGGGACACCAGAATTAAAACAGGCTAGACAGTCTTCTAGCAAAATCATACATCAGCCACACTCTCAAGGCATCAGTTATGCTGTGTGGACTCAGTGCCAAATATCCCTTAGTTCAAGGTGATTCTAAGTATGGCACTCTAGTAAGTCTAGGATCTAAGGCTGCACTTGGTACTACGTGGGCTTCTCCACTGACATTTCCACCAACTTGGTTTTGTTTTATATTCCAGACTGGAGCATTCACAAATGGGGACTTGTGCTAAATACAATGTGTATTTTATTTTTTCCATTTTGTAAGATGTGCATAGTCTGTTACGGGATTTTTAAAAGTTCCCAGAAGCACCATCCTATAGCAATAAAATACTGTTTTAATCAGAAGCTTGGTTGTACTACATGACAAGGAAGTTCATAAAACCATTCAGTGTGAAGGTTTTTAACACTGTTGAAGAAGGAATTTTGCAGTTACAGAAAAGATTAAAGGAAAGGACTGTTCTGGGGAGGCCTAAAGCAAAACCATGGATCTTGTGATAAAACATTCATTCTGCCATGACTGATGGTCACCAGAAAGGTTTTGAAGGCACATTATAGCACTGGATAAACCCAGAGAAAAATAAATCTATATCAAGCTATAGACAAAGAAGAGGGCTTTCTATACAAATTGGCTTGTAAAAATAAAAAATAAAAATAAATAAAAAAAAGAGCATTAGATGGCCATGACTCTCCAAGAGGCTAACTGGGCAAAGACTTAGGCTAGTTCTCCTGGCCTTGAGCTGGAGGGTGTTTTTCTGTCCAGTAAACAGTGGCTGTGCTACCTCTTCCAAAATGAGCTTTACTGGATAAGTGAATGAATGAGGAACCCAAATAAAGGTGATTTTGGAGAACTCAGCTGTAGACATGGAAAATATCTTTGCTTTACAAGACCTGACAGAGACAATTACATTCTATTTACCTAACACATATGGGAGCAGAAGTAATGAGATTTCTTAAATGTTGTTTCTCTGTAACACATTGCTAATGTCCTACATTTTACCATGATACACATCTTTCCAGGTAGTCTGTATTTCTTTCTTTTTTGTTTTTTTTTTTTTTAAGATGGAGTTTCACTCTTCTTGCCTAGGCTGGAGTGCAATGGCGTAATCTCAGTTCACCGCAACCTCTGCCTCCTGGGTTCCAGCGATTCTCCTGCCTCAGCCTCCCAAATAGCTGGGATTAGAGGCATGCACCTCTACGCCTGGCTAATTTTGTATTTTTAGTAGAGACAGGGTTTCTCCATGTGGGTCACGATGGTCTTGAACTCCTGACCTCAGGTGATCCGCCTACCTTGACCTCCCAAAGTGCTGGGATTACAGGTGTGAGCCACCACACCTGGCCCCAGGTATTCTGTATTTCTATATGAAACATGGAATCCAAACAAATGGTTGCTATAAAGTGATTAGGATGTAATATATCTTGAAATGGAAGGAAAGCTAATGTAATTCCAACTGTATAGATTTTAATAACTACAAAGAGGTTTAATGTTATAGTAGATGTATTTTGAAGATCAAAATGTTTTAAGGATTAGTTCAAATATATAATTTTTCAAATTTGTCATCACTTCATTTTGTTGATTGTTGTAGAACTCCAGAGTTGATGCAAATAAGTAAGTTTTTATAACCTGCATCTTAATTAATAAATCAGGCAAAATAGTTGACATTCAGTCATTATACAATTAACATGGACCCAATGAACCTGGTTCTATGAACAATGTCTAGACACAGTAAACGTTTAATGAAATTTGGTTACTAGAAATTTATATCAGAAAAAAATATCTGTAGGGGTTAACTTTAGTGATCATTCTATTTCTTTCACTTGATCTATGATGGATCTATAATAGAAGTCTATTAAATATCTCTACATTTTGCTTGACATAAGTGCATTATAATTACAGCCATCAGGCCATCCTCAGCCGTCTATTACTTTCATTTACTAAAACCATCTCTATGATGATGACATCCTGTGGGATTAGGAATCTAATGGAAGTAAAAATCTTGAAAAAGTGAAGTTTGCAGAGTAGGATCCCTCATCAGAACAATATTTTAAGACCAGGAGATCCCTACTGGGCTGAAAAGTGCCATAAGTTACCAGCACAGATCTGAGTGGCAGCTCCAGCCAGCCCCATGGTTGTCAGCACAGATCTCAGAAGATGTTTTGGACCAGTGCCTAGAGCACCTGCGGGACAGAGTTTCCTGCTCCCCAGAAAGAGGGGGAGCTGAAAGCAGGGGAGCTGAAAGCAGGGAGACAGGTGGTATGGCTTGGCGGGTCTCACCTCCACAAAGACCAGCAAACTGAAGCCCTCTCACTTGAGAGTTTCACAGCCAGCACATCAGTTAAATCTCGACCCCAGATGATCAAGCTTGGTTGGGGGAAGGGCATCCGCCATTGCTGAGGCAATTCTAATCTTGCCTGTGTAAACAAAAGCCTGAGGAAGTTTACACAGCAGCTGGACTGAGCCCATGGTAGCCCGCGCAGGCAGACAAGGGACAGACTGCCTCCTCAAGTGGCTCCCTGACACCTGTATAACCAAAAAGATGCCTCATACAGGAGAGCTCTGGCTAACATCTGGTGGGTACCCTTCTGGGACGAAGCTACCAGAGGTAAGATCAGGCAGCAATCCTTGCTGTTCTGCAGCCCCACAGGTGATTCCCAGGCAAGCAAGATCTGGAGTGGACCTCCAGCAGTCCTGTAGCAGAGGGGCCTGACTGTTAGAAGGAAAACTAAAGAACAAAAAGAAATAGCTTCAACATCAACAGAAAGGATGTTCAATCAGAGAACCCATCCAAAATCAGCAACTTAAAAGATCAAAGGTAGATAAATCCATGAAGATGGGAAGAAACCAGCACTAAAAGGATGAAAGCATCAAAGACCAGAGCACCTCTCCTCCTCTAAGGAATCACAACTCCTCACCAGCAAGGGAACAAAACAGGATGGAGAATGAGTTTGATGAATTGACAGAAGCAGGCTTCAGAAGGTGGGTAATAACAAACTTCTCTGAGTCAAAGAAACATGTTCTAACCCAATGCAAAGAAACTAAAGACCTTGAAAAAAGGTTAGACGAAATGCTAACTAGAATAATCAGCTTGGAGAATAACATAAACAAATTGATGGAGCTGAAAAACACAGCATGAGAACGAAGCATACACAAGTTTCAATAGCCAAATCAATCAAGCAGAAGAAAGGATATTAAAGATTATAAGATTTACTCAATGAAATAAAACAAGAAGGCAAGATTAGAGAAAAAAGAGTGAAAGAAATGAACAAAGCCTCCAAGAAATATGGGATTATGTGAAAATACCTAATTTGCTTTTGACTGGTGTACCTGAACGTGAGAGGGAGAATGAATCCAAGCTGGAAAACACTCTTCAGGATATTATCCAGAACTTCCCCAACCTAGCAAGGCCGGCCAACATTCAAATCCAGGAAATACAGAGAACACCACAAAGATATTCCTCAAGAAGAGCAACCCCAAGGCACATAATCATCAGATTCACCATGGTTGAAATGAAGGAAAAAATGCTAAGGGCAGCCAGAGAGAAAGATTGGGTCACTCACAAAGGGAAGCCCATCAGACTCACAGCAGATCTCTCGGCAGGAGCCCTACAAGCCAGAAGAGACTGGGGGCCAATATTCAACATCCTTAAAGAAAAGAACTTTCAACCCAGAATTTCATATCCAGTCAAACTAAGTTTCATAAATGAAGGAGAAATAAAATCCTTTACAGACAAGCAATTGCTGAGAGATTTCATCAACACCAGACCTACCTTACAAGAGCTCCTGAAGGAAGCACTAAACATGGAAAGAAACAACCAGTACCAGCTACTGCAAAAACGTACCAAATGATAAGGACCAATGAAACAATGAAGAAATTGTGTCACCTAATGGGCAAAACAACCAGCAGTAACAAAATGGCAGGATCAAATTGACACATAACAATATTAATGTTAAATGTAAATGGCCTAAATGCCCCAATCAAAAGACACAGACTGGCAAACTGGATACCAAGTTAAGACCATTTGGTGTACTGTATTCAGGAGACCCATCTCACATGCAAAGAAACACATAGATTCAAAACAAAGGGATGGAGGAAGATTTACCAAGCAAACAGAGAGCAAAAAAAAAAAAAAAAAGCAGGGGTTGCAATCCCAGTCTCTAATAAAATGGACTTTAAACCAACAAAGATCAAAAGAGACAAAGAAGGACATTACATAATGGTAAACGGATCAATGCAATAAGAAGAGCTAACTATCCTAAATATATATGCACCCAATACAGGAGCACCCAGATACATAAAGCAAGTTCTTAACAAGCTACAAAAAGACTTAGACTCCCACACAATAATAGTAGGAGACTTTAACACTCCACTGTCAATATTAGGCAGATCAACGAGACAGAAAATCAACAAGGATATCCAGGAGTTGAATGCAGATCTGGACCAGTTGGACTTAATAGACATCCATAGAACTCTCCACCCCAAATCCACAGAATATACACTCTTCTTAGCACCACATCACACTTAGTCTAAAATAGACCACATAATTGGAAGTAAATCACTCCTCAGCAAATGCAAAATAACTGAAATCATAACAAACAGTCTCTCAGACTGCAGTGCAATCAAATTAGAACTCAGGATTGAGAAACTCACTCAAAACCACACAACTACATGGAAACTGAACAACTTGCTCCTGAGTGATGACTGGATAAACAATGAAATGAAGGCAGAAATAAAGATGTTCTTCAAAACCAATGAGAATGAAGACACAACATACCAGAATCACTGGAGCATTTAAAGCAGTGTCTAGAGGGAAATTTATAGCAAAAATGCTCACATGAGAAGTGAGAAAAGATCTAAAATTGACCCCTTATCATCAAAATTGAAAGAGCTAGATGAGCAAGATCAAAAAAATTCAAAAGCTAGCAGGAGACGAGAAATAACTAAGATCAAAGCAGAACTGAAGGAGATAGAGACACAAAAAACCATTTGAAAAATCAATAAATTCAGGAGCTGGTTTTTTGAAAAGATCAATAAAATAGGCAGAACTCTAGCCAGACTAATAAAAAAGAAAAGAGAGAAGAATCAAATAGATGCAATAAAAAATGATAAAGGGGATATCACCACCGATTCCACAGAAATACAAACTACCATCAGAGATTACTACAAACTCTATGCACATAAACCGTCAAACCTAGAAAAAAATGAATAAATTCCTGGACACTTGCACCCTACCAAAACTAAACCAGGAAGAAGTTGAAACCCTGAATAGACCACTAACAAGGGCTGAAGTTGAGGCAGCAATTAATAGCCTACCAACCAAAAAAAGTCCAGGTCCAGACAGGTTTACAGCCAAATTCTACCAGACATAGAAAGAGGAGCTGGTACCATTCCTTCTGAAACTATTCCAAACCATACAAAAAGAGGAAATCCTCCCTAACTCATTTTATGAGACCAACATCATCCTGATACCAAAACCTGGCAGAGACACAACTAAAAAGAAAACTACAGGCCAATATCCATGAACATAGATGGAAAAATCTTCAATAAAATACTGGCAAACCGATTGCAACAGCACATCAAAAAGCTTCTCCATCATGATCAAGTAGGCTTCATCCCGGGGATGCAAGGCTGGTTCAACATAAACAAGTCTATAAACATAATCCATCACATAAACAGAACCAAAGACAAAAACCACATGGTCATCTCAGTCGATGCAGAGAAGGCCTTTGACAAAATTCAACAGCCCTTTATGCTAAAAACTCTCAATAAACTAGGTATCAATGGAACATTTCTCAACATAATAAAAACTATTTATGACAAACCCACAGCCCATATCATACTGAATGGGCAAAAACTGGAAGCATTTCCTTTGAAACCTGGCACTAGACAAGGATGCCCTCTCTCACCACTCTTATTCAGTATAGTATTGGAAGTTCTAACCAGAGCAATCAGGCAAGAAAAAGAAATAAAGAGTATTCAATTAGGAAAAGAGGAAGTCAAATTGTCTCTATTTGCAGATGACATGGTGGTATATTTAGAAGACCCCATCATCTCAGCCCAAAATCTCTTTAAGATAATAAGCAACTTCAGCAAAGTCTCAGTATACAAAATCAATGTACAGAAATCACAGGCATTCCTATATACCAATAACAAACAGAGAGTCGAATCATGAGCAAACTCCCATTCACAATTGCTACAAAGAGAATAAAATACCTAAGAATACAACTAACAAAGGATGTGAAAGACCTTTTAAAGGAGAACTACAAACCACTTCTCAAGGAAATAAGAGAGGACACAAACTGATGGAAAAACATTCCATGCTCATGGTTAGGAAGAATTAATACCATGAAAATGGCCATACTGCCCAAAGTAATTTATAGAATCAGTGCTATCCCCATCAAGCTACCATTAATCTTCTTCACAGAACTGTAAAAAAAAAAAAAAACACTTTAAACTTCATATGGAACCAAAAGAGAACCTGTATAGCCAAGACAATCCTAAGCAAAAAGAACAAAGCTGGAGGCATCATGCTACCTGACTTCAAATTATACTACAAGGCTACAGTAATCAAAGCAGCATGGTACTGGTACCAAAACAGAGATATAGACCAATGGAACAGAACAGAGGCCTTGGAAGTAATGTCACACATCTACAACCATCTGATCTTTGACAAACCTGACAAAAACAAGCAATGGGGAAAGGATTCTCTGCTTAATAAATGGTGTTGGGAAAACTGGCTAGCCATGTGCAGAAAGCTGAAACTGGACTCCTTCCTTACACCTTACATTAGATCAATTCCAGATGGATCAAAGATTTAAACATAAGACCTAACACCATAAAAACCCTAGAAGAGAACCTAGGCAATACCATTCAGGACACAGGCATGGGCAAGGAACTTCATGACTAAAACACCAAAAGCAATGGCAACAAAAGCCAAAATAGACAAATGGGATCTAATTAAACTAAAGAGTTTCTGCATAGCAAAAGAAACAATCATTAGAGTGAACCAGCCAACAACAGAATGGGAAAAAATTTTTGCAATCTTCCCATCTGACAAAGGGCTAATATCCAAAATCTATAAAGAACTAAAGCAGATATATAAGAAAAAAAGAAACAAACCCATTCAAAAGTGGGCAAAGGATATGAACAGACACTTTTCAAAAGAAGGCATTTATGAGGCCAACAAACATATGAAAAAATGCTAATCATCACTGGTCATTAGAGAAATGCAAGTCAAAACACGTTGAGATACCATCTCACATCAGTTAGAATGGCATTCATTAAAAAATCTGGAGACAACAGATGCTGGAGAGGATGTGAAGAAATAGCAATACTTTCACACTGTTGGTGAGAGGGTAAATTAGTTCAACCATTGTGGAAGACAGTGTGGCGATTCCTCAAAGATCTAGAAATAGAAATTCCATTTGATCCAGCAATCCCATTACTGGGTATATACCCAAAGGATTGTATACATTGTTCTATTATAAAGGCACATGTACACATATGTTCATTGCGGCACTGCTTACAATAGCAAAGACCTGGAACCAACCCAAATGCCTATTGACAAAAGACTGGACAAAGAAAATGTGGCACATGTACACCATGGAATACTATGCAGCCATAAAAACGATGAGTTTGTGTCCTTTGTAGGGACATGGATGAATCTGGAAACCATCATTCTCAGCAAACTGACACAAGAACAGAAAACCAAACACCACATGTTCTCACTCATAGGCGGGTGTAGAACAATGAAAACACATGGACACAGGGAGGGGAACATCACACACTGGGGTCTGTTGGGGGGTGGGGACTAGGGGAGGGACGGTGGGGGGTGGGTAGGTTGGGGAGGGATAACATTGGGAGAAATGCCAGATGTAGGTGACAGGGGGATGGAGACAGCAAATCACCATGGCATGTGTGTACCTATGCAACAATCCTGCAAGATCTGCACATGTACCCCAGAACTTAAAGTACAATTAAAAAACAAACAAACAAAAATAGCTCTCAGGCTTCCATCCAAGACCTCCTAATCAATATATACCACAGAATCTACATTTGAATACAAACACCACCAAATAAGTTGTACTTGTCTTTGTCAAACTACTCTATAAAATACATTTCTTTTGGAAAGCTTCACAAACAAGAAATATGAAAGATAAAGCTAGTGTAGGGAAAGTGAACCCTGAAGGATGCTAAGAAGGGAAACTTCCTCCCAGCAGTGTTGCCAAACCTAGCACCAGCTTTCTTTCATCTTGCTTTTATGTCCCCCACTGCATCATCATAGTTATCTGGAGACCTCACCAGGCAGGCTGACAGTCGTGTGTGGGTTGCCTAATTACAGGAACTGGGGATTTGACCACTTGGCAGCCAATTTTCTCTTTATGAAGAAAGGTCTAATGACTTATATAATCACCATCATCATCAAGACCTCAAAGGTGACCTCACCCAGAAATGCTGGAAACTGGTGGAGTAGGATATGGGTGGAGCCAGTGTGTTCCTTTAAATACCTGTGGTCCCAGTGCAGGCTCCCCTGTCTGAAGGCATTTCTGGAGTGTTTTAGGCCTGTCCACTTCTCTTATTTACTGTCTATTTGACTCCTGTTGACTCGTCTGGAAGATCCTGGCCAGCACCATGACTGACGATGAGCTATCTGCCTTGGTAGTGGATAACGGGTCAGGGATGTGCAAGGCAGGCTTTGGTGGTGATGATGCCCCCCGAGCTGTGTTTCCCTCCATGATAGGGCGTCCTCGACACCAGGGTGTCATGGTAGGCATGGGCCAGAAGGACTGCTACGTGGGAGATGAGGCTCAGAGCAAGAGGGGCATCCTGACTCTGAAATATCCTATTGAGCATGGAGTGGTCACCAACTGGGACGATATGGAGAAGATCTGGTACCACACATTCTACAATGAGCTCCGTGTGGCACCAGATGAGCATCCCATCCTCCTCACTGAGGCACCCCTGAACCCCAAGATCAACCGGGAAAAGATGACTCAGATCATGTTTGAGGCTTTCAACACACCAGCCATGTATGTGGCCATCCAGGCTGTGCTGTCCCTCTACGCCTCAGGACGGACCACAGGCATCGTGATGGATTCTGGGGATGGGGTCACTCACACTGTGCCCATCTATGAAGGTTACGCCCTGCCTCATGCCATTCTACGCCTGGATCTGGCAGGCAGAGACCTGACTGATTACCTCATGAAGATACTGACAGAGCGAGGCTATAACTTCACCACCACTGCTGAGCGGGAGATTGTGCGAGATGTCAAAGAGAAGCTGTGCTACGTGGCCCTGGACTTTGAGCAGGAGATGGTCAGTTCAGTTGCATCCTCCTTACTGGAACGGAGCTATGAGCTTCCTGATGGGCAGGTGATCACCATTGGGAATGAACGCTTCCGATGCCCTGAAGCCATTTTCCAGCCTTCCTTTCTGGGCATTGAGTCCAGTGGGATCCATGAGACAACCTTCAACTCCATCATGAAGTGCGATGTGGATATTCGCAAGGATCTCTATGCCAACACCGTGTTATCTGGAGGCAGCACCATGTACCCAGGCATTGCTGACCGGATGCAGAAGGAAATCATAACCCTGGCACCCAGCAACATGAAAATCAAGATCATAGCTCCCCCAGAGCGGAAGTATTCTGTTTGGATTGGGGGCTCTATCCTGGCCAGCCTGTCCACGTTCCAGCAGATGTGGATCAGTAAGCAGGAATATGATGAGGCTGGTCCTCCTATCGTTCACAGAAAATGTTTCTGAATGGGCTTCCGTGTTAGTTGCTTTACATTTTCCCTTTTCCTAGGTCATAGTGATGGTACTGCTTTTATCCATTTTCAATAGAATCAAGGTAAATATTTCACTCTTCCTAGGGTATAAACCAGCAAACCTATCTCTCCATCCAAGTATCCTGGGCTTTTACCCAGATAACTTCCAGATCTCTGTCAAGTGAAGGTGAATTCTAATACCATATTCTATTTTCTTCACCTATACTGTTCAAAGATATGTAGGCCAGCTTAAATACAAGTGACAAGGAGTAAAATCATGAGAAATGTCATTTCAGAATGGATAACTATAATTTTCAAGCTTTAAAACCTAGTTCTTGCTAAAATATTTAACGAGAACAGGCTGTATAAACTTGTTTAAAAAAAGGTGTATATGCATTTAGCAACCATGTCTTAGTAGTTAAATATCTTTGTTTAGTTTACTTCTTTGTATGGGGATAATGAATTATAAAGTTCAATAATATCCATATATACATAAGCACCAGGGAAATAAAATATATTGTGAAATATACTGATGAATCTAACTATCTGAACAGCTAATGTGAATTTCTTTACTCCCAAAAGTCACCATTTTAATAGGTACATATTTTAATTATTTCCCTTACTAAATAAGCATAATGAGACAGCCACCATTCCATTAATGTTTATAAACCATCTAAATTTTCAGCTCATAGTGGAGTTGTGCTGGTCAAACCGTATTTTAATATCTTTCTTATTGAACCTCCTCATTCCAAAATGTCTAATTCTTAAATACAGACAATGTCTAATTCTTAAAATAGAGATGGATATTATATTATCGAATTAATGTCATTATGGTACAGTTTGACAAGGCAGTTTTATTTCTAATTCTTAGCATAATAGCATATCTTGAATAATTTCTGTAGACAATGATTATAGATATTTCTCTTATGCAAGGATTTCACTGTGGGAAAACATAGCTGCAGCATCTTTATTAATTGTACATTTTACTATCAGTATAGTAATACCATTTTATCCTTGGAAAGATTTTAGAATAATTCTATTTTATTATAACCAGTAACTAGCAATAATTCTTTATGCAAAGTGTCTCTGACATACCAACATCTTTAAAAATATCAATGTATCTTCCTATAATATCTAAAATATTTTAGTTACTACGATGGTGATTTATCAACCAATTTTAAGTACCAGTATATTTACTCCAATCTATGCTGCGATTTCTGATTTGGATATCAGGATTATTTGTATTTTTCATGGTAATTTCTGAAAATTTAAAACATTTACTTGGATTTCATATTCAGGTATTATTGGGTTCTCTGGAGGGAGGAATCACTGTTCCTCTTGGTTGGGAAACTTGTACTTATGTTATAAATCGTTTAAATGGAATCAGTAAGAATTTTTTGTTTAAGATAATACTTTTCAAATAATTTGATTATTCCTTATTGCCTTTATCTGACAACATAATTTTTAAAATGCATGTAACCAAAATTAATCTCTAAAAATACTTTATTTTATATAACTTGGTTTCAGTACATTAAAACTGCTTCATACTTGTATACTTGAATTTCCTGTTATTTCTCCTCGATGATTCTCTTAGAATTAGAGAATGATCCCAGTAGGATCTCTTTTCATATGTGTGACCTATTCATCTGTATGTTACAATTTTGTGCCTCATACATTTAGTCATGTAAACATTAACAGATAAATTTTTTAAAGGATAGCTAGCCATTTAATATTATATAGATTTCTCATAATCTCAATTTTAAAGCTGAGATTTAGTGGATGAACTGGTCTTCAGGTAATTAATAGGCAGAGGCAATGTCAACAATAACTATCATAATATCTTGGATTTATATGCTGCAATGAATTTCATTTGCAGAGTAAGTAGTTATCACAAACATTCTGACCCGCATTCCGAATTTCCAAAAAAAATACATCTTCCCACCCACAGAATACATATGGGACAGGTAATGTGAACTTCCAAGAATGAGCTATAGAACCCCACAAGATTGGGTGAAAATAGGAACCCCATAATGCAAATTATGCATTATAAATTTTGCATTACTGTGGTAATTGAAGAGCTCATTTTATATAAAATCTACAATTTTTAGATAATAAGTTGGTAAAATGTCAGAAACTTAAACCTAGAGTTTTGGGATATTCTCCTCGTTATCAATATTGACTGATGTATGGGTGAGTTTAATGAGGAAACAGCCCATTTCACAACTTTATATTTTAGAATCAAAGAATGCCATCTACACAGGTAATACAATTAACATGCTATTCATGTGTCACTAGCCCGGCTCATCAACCAAGTCATTTAGAGAACTTTATATAAATATAGGGTTCCTGGCCCTGGGCTCAGAAGGTCTGGTTTAGTGGGTCTAGAATGAGTATGAAAAATCCAAATGCACAGCCAACTAGAGGAACCACAGCTCTATGGAATTCAAAATCCCAGCACATTATAGGCTCCATGGACAGAAAAGGACTCCAGCCACTTGCTTCATCCATCTTCCTCTGAAGATGACATGACACTGAAGCAGGTTTCTCGGGTGAATTGCATACCTTTGTAAATGATTTTCACCCTCCCTCAGTGACACCTTCTGAGCAGCAATCTAAGGCCGGGACTGTATCGCAATCCCCTGCACACTGTTATTTCCCAATCACAGATAATATTTTTTCTGAAAGTATGCCTGATCCAATGCCAGTTCCTACACTTTTGTACTCTTCTTTCATAACATACAAATGTGCTTATTTTTCAATAGCGAGCTACAGTAATCCTAGGATACAGTTTGGACTATATCCTACCTAGATATGCAATTAACAATTCTGTAATACAGAGGACCTATGAATATTACATTATCCAGGCAATCAAAGGATAATCCTTTGAAAGACAAGGACTTTACCACATCTATTCACTCATTACATAATTGCTAATCCAATGCTCTATGCCAGAATGTTCTTCAAGCATATACGAGTTATACTAAACACAAAAATTTTCTTATGTGTCTCAGGCAGCATTATGATCACTAATTATTGGGGTTGGTATGGTGATTAATTCTTATTTTGAATACTTCTATTTCACTATACCAGAAACTGGTTTTAAAAATGTAAAACAAAAAAAAAAGTTAACAATTTTAAAGGCTCATTTCAAAAAGATCCTCTAAAAGTCTAGAAAACAATCCCCTTTTCCAAGGAAAACTGGCAACTCCTCCCTTGAATCCCTACTGTATTGTTTACACGCATACAGCATCATAAACACATTGCAAATGTGTCCATCATTCCCACCCCCAACATTGTCACTATGCACCTGGGGGACAGAGACAGGGAAAGTATTTATTCTCCCTTTGAATCCTCCAGCTTTTTCCTAGTGCCGGGCACATCGTATTGATACGTAGTTTGCATTAGCAAGTTAATGAGTTCATGGATTCTGTCGTACCTTGGGAACCCAGTTCTGCATTGCCTATATCTTACCAACCTAGCCTCAGCTCCCGATCTGTCATCATCTGTCTGTTTTGTTGGTAATATGTTTCCTCTGAAGCATATTTTCCCTTTTTTCTTTCTTCCCCTTTTCTTTCCTTTTTCATCCACTTATTCTATGCTTCTCAACATGTAAAGCTGGATTTTATTTTTTCCCCATCATACTGTATTGAAAATTGTCACTAACATCATTTTTTCAACAAGACATGAGGGCTTACATAGAGGAGAGAGAGTCCAGCAGCAGTGGGCTAAACAGGAGAACTGCCTTACATACAGAAACGGTCCAGTGGTGGCAGGCTCGAGAAGATACCCACCTTACATACAGTCTAGTGGTGGCAGGCTGGACAACATAACCACACAGCCCAGACTAACACTATTTTAATACCACTCATTTATCTTGAATAACCCTGAGCATTTCATATTGTTTCTTTCTTCTAACTTTTATGTTAGAGTCAGAGGGTATATCCCTCTGACACAGGTTTGTTACCTAAGTACATTGCATGATGTTGAGATTTGGGGTACAAATGAGCCAATCACCCAGATACTGAGCATAGTACTCAATAATTTTTCAACCTTTGCATCCCTTCTCCCCGCTTTACCTTTATGTCCATGAGGACCCAATGTTTAGCTTCCACTTACAAGTGAGAACATGAAGTATTTGGTTTTCTGTTTCTACGTTAATTTGTTTAGGATAATGGCCTCCAGTAGAGCTAGATTTTAGTAGTCTTTTTTTATTTTTTTATTTTTTTTATTTTAGTAGTCTTTTATTTGTCCATAAAAGTTTGTTATTCTTCTGATTGGTCAAAGATCATCAACCACATCTTTTGGAACATATGCCATCTATGTGGCTTCTGAAATTTAGAAGAAAGAAAGAGAAAGCTTGAGAGAGAGGGACAGAAACTAAAGAAAAAGGGAGAAAAAGAAAGAAAGTCTTTCCCAGAGTACAATAGTAGATTCAGCTCTTTTAATCTATCTGCATTCTTGCTGATATTTTTCTCTTTTTGCTAAGCTCCAATTGCTCTAGAGTTGACAGTTTCAGATATCTGACTCCAACAACTCAGACATTATAATATATTAAAAAGTGTGCCTTTCTGGTAACTACTCACAGCCTCCTTCCAGAGTTTATAAAAGATTCCTTTCAAAAAATGTTTGAAGTTAGGAACTAAGCATGTGGTTTGCCCAATACTGCTTCCAGATGTTGATAAGTACAGTTGGAATGTCTTTAAAGATATATATGTATATATCAGTAGACAGACTACTCATTAAAATTAATTTATACTTTAAGACTTCCTTTTTAAATTTAAAAGGAACTGTTCGAGCTATAACTGTCATTTAAAAAAAAAAAAAAACTAATGCCATAAGTAACAAAGACTCTAGAGCCTCCTCAAGTTTGCCTGCCTTGTTTTTAATCCTATTCCAAATCTGATGTCCTAACCACCTTATAATTTTAAGTTCAGTTAAATCTATTCAACAGATGTTCCAGTACAATATGATGACAGTTTTATCTAGACAACACCCTAACACTGCTTTAAAAAGTGAAAAAACCTTATTTAATTGGCTACTTGACAATATATGTTAAAGCCACGTTATTCTCTTCAGAATTGGGAATGAGGCATCTGTAACCATACATACACTAAGTGACACTGCCTGGTTCAAAAGAAGCAGATACACAGACCCTACCCAGTAAGAAGGATGAAAGTTTCTGCTCATGTCCCCTTTATGGGTTTACTGCAGTAAGAAAAGCTTTTCTTAGCCATTTTACAGGTTGAGAGGGAACAGGCATAGCCAGACACCAATATGATATTTTAACATGGCTCCTTCTCTCACATTGCATATTCTCTGTGACCCACTCAAATGTCCCTGAATGTCAGCCCTTCTTATAGTAGAGAAATATTAGGTTAGGTTGGTACAAAAGTAATTGCAATTTTTACCATTAAAAATACTGCAGCTACTTGACATTGTTCATTTTTTTCCATACTTGGTTGTCAAAGGAAAAGCTGGCCTCACCAGTAAAGACAAAGTCATGTTCTTCAGTGGAAATGCTGGGATCTTCTAAGGCAGCCCACCATGTTCATTATGAAAGTTTTTCACAGAAATATAAACTTTTTATAAATCTTGAATTACTCTGGCAATTTAAGAGCTTATTACATGTGAAATCTATAATTTCTAGATAATGAGTTGGTAAAATGCCAGAAGAGTTATAGAACACATGCTGATTTTTTATAAAAATGGCATTTGTTCAATGATGGGAATCAAAACATTATATCTTTGGCTAAATTAGTTAATTTTATCAAAACAGAAGAAATTACAGTCAGTAAAATAAAGACAAAATGTACAATCTTAAAATTTTGACAGAGAAACAAATGTAGAGAAAAGAAATTAGGCCGGGCGCGGTGGCTCAAGCCTGTAATCCCAGCACTTTGGGAGGCCGAGGCGGGTGGATCACGAGGTCAAGAGATCGAGACCATCCTGGTCAACATGGTGAAACCCCGTCTCTACTAATACAAAAAATTAGCTGGGCACGGTGGCGCGTGCCTGTAATCCCAGCTACTCAGGAGGCTGAGGCAGGAGAATTGCCTGAACCCAGGAGGCGGAGGTTGCGGTGAGCCGAGATAGCGCCATTGCGCTCCAGCCTGGGTATCAAGAGCGAAACTCCGTCTCAAAAAAAAAAAGAAATTATATCAATGAAAAAGGTGGTAAAATGCCAATTAAAAAGAAAATTCTTGTGCTACCAAACTCCAGATGTTATTCCTTCTATCTAACTGTATTTTGTACTCATTAACCATCCCCTCTTTATCTGTACTCCTTCCTACTACCCTTCCCAGCTGCTGGTAACTGTCACTCTACTATCTTCATGAGTTTAGAAGATTGTTTCTTCTAGTTTCCACACATGAGTGAGCACATGCAATATAGTAACAGTAATTTATTGTATATCCCAAAGTAACTAAAACAGTGGAATTGGAATGTTCCTGACACAAAGAAATGATAACTGCTTAAGTTGATAGATATCCCAATTACTCTGATTTGATTATTATACATTATATGCTTGTATCAAAATATCACATGTACCCCATAAATATGTATAACTATTATATATCCGTGATCATTAAAAGTGCTTTTTCAATTCTATAGTTTTTCCTGATCTCAGTACCACTTACTCATTACTTTCATATTTGAGTCAGTGTAGCCAAAATCTATAGCCAGTCTGCTTGACTGCTCCTCAAACCTTGGCCCCACAAAGGGATTCTTCCCATTCATAGGATCAAGTATGTAGGATGAATATAGGAGATACTGACTGATTCATTTTGGTTTTTGTCTTGATTTTTAGCTAACCAGCAACTTAATGCTCTTTTTATCAAACAAGAATTTTCTTTAATTCCTTTTTGTATGAAATTTGATGGGAGGCAAGCCCTAAGTTGCACTTGTTCATTATCAGCTAGAACTTAGGCTCAGCCGATCAGATGCTAGATGCTCAATTCTGAGATTTTC
The DNA here is from genome assembly GCF_030222135.1 of Aotus nancymaae. Classification (NCBI taxonomy): domain Eukaryota; kingdom Metazoa; phylum Chordata; class Mammalia; order Primates; family Aotidae; genus Aotus; species Aotus nancymaae. Next base: position 51,576,291 of record NW_026988425.1, on the reverse strand, counting down.
GGTACTTAGAATCTGAGAAAGCGATGCAAATTTGCAAGAACTGTTGAGAAATTACTCAAGGGCCTTGTGACACAGGAACTCATCAGCAACGATGGCATGGTTCCGTGGTAGAGTGCTAACCAGACTATTGCTTTGGCGCAACTTAAGCTAATTTTCTTTTTGGTTTCTGTCCATTTCCCAAGAATGAAATCTGTGAGCCATTCATTATTCCTTCAAAAATATTTTTTCCTACTTAAGCTATCTAAAGGCAATTTCTGCTGCATGCAATTAAGTATGTTGACTGGAACATATTTTGGGCCAGGGAATGGAATTGCAGATAACAGACCCTTAAAGAATTGGGCAATTCTAGGATTGGTCTTCTGGCTCAATTCAGTCTAAAGGCAGTTAAAAAAAAAAAAAAAAAAAAAACACTAGCATTTTGTAAGGGGAATCTTACAGCTCATGGCAAGCAGGAGTGAAATTGCTCATTAAAATATCTCCTGGATCACTTAAAACAATAACACTTTTTGGAGAAAAGGCTGCGGGGGGGATGAAGCTTTCACTGTCATTGAACAGTATAAAGGATATGAGTAATTTCATGCTGAAGGATGGATGGCTGCCTTCATTGACTCCAGCCAGCTTAAAAGAGAGTTAACAAAGTTAAATTCCTACGCATAACTCAAAGCACACACTGAGCTAAAAGAATCTTTCATCTCTTAGAGACATAGGGCTGAGTACCTTAAAAATAAGCTTCATTGATTGAATTCAAAGATTCACTAGGACTTTTATTTTTTTATTTATGACAAAGAAGGAAAAGAATGAGACCCCAAAAACCAGAGTGGCTATTTAGGAGAATTTGAGGACGTGGAGATCCCAAACATCCAGCCCTGTCCCTTTGAAGCCAAAGCAGCCTCTTTTTCCTCATTTGATGAGAGCTTTATCATTTGGTTGCACACCTAAAACAGCCTTACCCAATGGAAGGACCTGAAAAGGAAAAGCTAATTTTAACAGTTGAGTCCTTGTAAGTAAAATAGAGAATACTCAGAGGGTTTTAACTGAAGAAAATTTAATTAAAGACTATTTACAGAGGTCTAGACAGGATTAAGGAATTAATAAGACATGATGAGACACCCAGGGCTAACAACAGCAGGAATCCATTATCATCACTAAGCTTGAAGGATTAAGAAAAAGGATAGGTGTGATCATAGCCCAGTAAGAATGTCAGGGAAGAGGTGGCATGGCCATAAAGGAGTAAGTCCCAGCCAGGACCCTGGCAAAGAAACACAAGAGAAAATCAGGGGTTCTGTCTGTAGGCTTTGGAAACCCCCTCCCTCTGTCTCTGTACAGGGGAGCCTCTCCTTTTTCCTTTCTTCCCCCTTCTTTCTTGCCTATTAAACTCCCTGCTCCTTAAAACTACTCCAGGTGTGTCCATGTCATTTTTTCTAATTCAACTTGAGATGAGGAAACTGGTGTTCTCCACTCCTCAGAGCTGTATCACTACAACTGTTTTTTTCCATCATCTATTTCCCAGAATATTTCCTGTAAAATATTCCATGGAAAATGTTCTTGATTCTGTCTATTTTAGATCTCCACTCTAAACCAAAAATAAAATTCTAAGCCCTCAACCGACTGAAAAAAAAAAAGAGAAAATCAAATCCCTGACCTCTCCCCTCCTTCACTCCCCAACAACTTCACGGGTATCTCCCATTGGTCTAAATCAGTAAGAAGCCAGAGATCAAGGGAAGCCAGGTGATGTAGTTCTTAGAGGTCAGCATACAAAAGAACACAACAAAACAGGACCTTTATTTGCAGTCATGCAAACAATGAATAGATCTGGAAAAATAAAAGAGGGATCTTGTAAGCTAAGTCTGGTAGTAATTCAAAATGCGACTATTATTCTAGACATAGATTTTATCTACTACTTACTGGAACAAATAAGTAAATTTCCTATAGCTATTAACACAGTTAATAGTTTCTCTCCGGAATAAAAAATCACTTTTTGGAAATTTGCTTTTACCTGGTATGGACATAGATAACTTTAACATCTTGCTGCAATTTTAATCACCCAGTTCTGTAGAACAATTCAGTGTTCAATGACTGTCTCATAATGCCAGAGGATATCATAGTGGCCTACATCATACTTTGGAATCTATAGAGCAAATCCTACCACGAGTGCAAGGGATAAAGCTCACAAAAATACAAAACGGGTTTTACTTCAGTAGACTATTTTTTGAGGGAGGATGATGGAGATTCGGATATATTTTTAGACTACATGTTCCAAATAACAAAATGCTATCACCTTTGAGTGATCCTTTCTCCCATGGATTCATGCTACATTGAAAGCCATTCTGCCACTTGACTCTTATGATCCAGCAAACACAAAATTTCTCAACAATTCTGTGGTAGGTAGAGTTACTCAGTAGAGTTGGGAAGCATCCCCTTCAGCAAGGGCCCCCCAAACCCCGGGCCACAGTACTAGTCTGTGGCCTGTTAGGAACCAGGCTGCACAGCAGGAGGCGAGCGGTGGGCTAGCAAAGCTTCATCTGTGTTTACGACTGCTCCCCATCGCTCATATTTTCGCCTTAGCTCCACCTCTTGTCAGATCTGCGGGCGGCATCAGATTCTCCTAGGAGCGCAAACTCAATTGTGAACTGCACCTGTAAGGGATCTAGGTTGCACATTCCTTAGCTCCTTTGAGAATCTAGTTCCTGATGATCTGTCACTGACTCGCATCACCCCCAGATGGGACCATCTAGTTGCAGGAAATGAGCTCAGGGTTCCCACTGATTTTACATTATGGTGAGTTGCATAATCATTTCATTATATATTACAATGTAATAATAAGAGAAATAAAGTGCACAATAAATGTAACGTGCTTGGGTCATCCCAAAACCACCCCCCTATCCTGTCCGTGGAAAACTTGTCTTCCACAAAATCATGGTGCCAGAAAGGTTGAAGACTACTGCCCTACAGTTTTAAAGCAACACATGACCCTTTTCAACAAACAGCTGTACATCTCTAAGAACAAGTTCTTGAATTGCAATTGAGTATAGGTAGAGACTGAGAATGTCATCTTAACATGTAAACTTGCAACCTGAACTACTTATTATAAACTGGTTCACCTAGCCATAAAACCTACCATGCCAGCAGAACTCCATAATCAGGCAGTAGTATACTCAGGCTGAGACTGAATAGATTCAGAAGGTATAAATAAGTTGCACAAACAGATTGCTCACATCCAACCCACATAAGCCCCCATTTCTTGCTGGTAGGTCACAGTGGTAGTGTATGTTTCCAGGAGTTAATGTTAACTTAGAACCACTATGCAACAATCTCTGAAACGTATGCCTGTAGTTCAAACCCTGCCACAGGAATGGGCCAGGAGAGCAGAGAAGGGGGTCCTCGTAGCAGGCAGATCTGCAATCAGTGCATGCTTTTTTTCACTTTAACTTTGAGGTAAGAATTTCATTAATTTCAGGGCAGTGGTTAACAAGTAAAAGAAATAAAACTGAGGATGATTGACAAAGAAACGTAAGGGGGAGAACTCAGAAAGGGAGAGTACTTGTATCTCATGTGAATGCATTTTCAACAGCCCCTACTGTGGAAGAGACTTAATAATCACATTGACCTACTGCTGGCTTGTCATTCTTTTTTCTCAGATGTTCAAGTGCCTAAGCAGTGAGTGCATAAAAAAAAAAAAAAAAAAAAAAAAACATGACAGAAGAGTGCAGAACATGCAGAGGACTGACACCACAGGCTTACACTGCCCAAGGCTACTCTGGCTGCTTCCACAGCTGAGTGCCTGCTTTGCTAACATAAGCAACCAGCCCTAAGCCCTGAAAAAGTGACATACCCCAGAGGGGCCAGCCAGAGCCATGATGGCCTGTTGATTACATTGCACCTTTTCCATTATGGATGAAGCACTGGAATTAAAGGCAGATTTGGATTTGTCTTCTCTGCCAATATTGCTTGCTACTATTGCTTCTTAGCAAGAACTCACATTGTAGTGAAAATTGGAGGTCAGTGGGTAGGACGTTAAAGGGCTTCAGTGTCTAGTTTGGTACCACATCATCCAGAAGTAACTGGCCTTATAGAAGAGTGGAATGATGTACTGAAGAATCAGCCACAATGCCAGTTAGGAGACAACCCTTGAAAGGTTGGGGTGCTGTCCCCCAGGATGCAGTGCATGCGCTGATCCAGTGAGCAAGAAATGGTGTTTTCTCATGACTAGAATACATGGACCTTGCAATAGAAAAATAGAAGTTGGGGTACTACCCTTCATTATTACAGCTAATGACTCCCTTGCAATTACAGTTATCATCCCTATAGCTCTGCACTCTGATAGTTTAAAGCAGAGGTTGGCAACATTTTTCTGCAAAGACCTGGATAGTAACTATTTTAGGCATCGCAGGACATGCAGTCTCTGTCACAATCGTTCTGCCACTATAACTTGGAAACAGCCATAGGCAATATGTAAATAAGGGACTATGTATGTTCCAATAAAACATTTATTTACAAAAACAGGTGGCAGGCCTCTGGGTCATCATTTTCTAAATCTTGGTTTAGAGGAGGAATACTTCTACAAGTGAACATGAATATTATTTCATTTCATTGAAAACTAAAACTATCCGCTGGCCATTTTTTAGCTCCTCTTACCACTGGACAAACTGGCATAAAAGGAAATTACTACTGGCACAAATAACTGATCCTGACAATAAAGAAATAAGTTTGCTGCTTCATTATGGAGACAAGAATGAATATGGATAAGGCCTAGAAAATCTCCTGGAGTACCACTTATACAACTATATTCAGAGATAAAATTAACCAAAGACACTATAATTTCACATAGACAGAGCATGAAGGCTCAAGTTCTTTGGTGGTGAAGGATTATCCCATTAGGTAAAGTAAGACCAACAGCTGAGTTTCCCCCTGAAGGTTTCATTTGGGGAAAAAAAGTAATGAGTTCCAAATTGAAAATATTGTTTCAGGGTCCAGAAAGACATTGGTTGGAATACACCTTGCACAGCAAGAAGGTAGAGATAGAGGCTATAGTCCTCTTTTCTGCAACTCAAAAAGACATCTAGACAGAGTTGCCTACTGTGTAAGACAGCTGGGACTGGCAGACCAGAGGCAGAGAAGAAGACACCCCAAGTCAGCCAGAAAGTAAACCTAGCACTTGTGTGGTGGAGTAAATCAGCACATTCAAAATCATAGCATAAAGGTGCTGAGGTGGGGAGGGAAGCAGTATGTTTATTTTGATGATCATAGTTTCACTAATTGTGATTAATATGCTCTATGCTAAGAAGATTAACAGTACTAAAGAACAGTAAGCAATGTGTTTGTTCTCACCAGATTGCTCTGGATGAAAATACAAGACATAAGTACCTAAAAATATAAATTAAAATGAAGATAAATGTACAAGTGATATTAGGAAGTACATAAAATTTCTAGTGATAAATTCCATGATTCAATGACCTCTGAGAAAGAATAACCAATGTGTAGCTTTGCTGATGACTGCTGGAACAGGGGCTGGGGCTCTTGTGTACACATGCTTTATTTTCATAAAACCACTCAGGGTCTCATGAAGGTGATCTAATCAAGTTGGTTCTTTTTCTTAGAGATGGGTTATATTGACCAGGCTGGTCTCCAATGCCTGGGCTCAAGTGACTTATCTCAGCCTCCCAAAGTGCTGGGAATACAGGCAAGAGCCACTGCACCCAGCCTAATTAAGGTGGTTCTAACAGCTCCTGGAACACTAATGTGTGGTTATTTTTAGAGGACAGAGCAGCTATTCCAAACAATTTTGCAGGGGTGTTTAGGGCTGTGATAAGTTGTAATGGACCCAAGAGAGGCAAGAATGATGACTTCTGGACAGTAGTATCATAGAAGACTTCTAGGCAGAGGTGAGTTACACTTTGAAGGGAGTGTTTTAGTCCTCTTTGTTCTGTGTATAGCAGCTACATTTTAAAAAATGGTAAAAACAAGGCATTATCCAGATAAGAACCAGGGGTGATTTAGGATCAGTAGACCATGTGGGAGCAGCAAGGTGTAAAGGGTAGGGATTGCTGATGAAGCTGGACCAGGGAAGACCAAAATTGAAATTCAAGATCCTTTTTGTTCAGACCCTAAATGTCTGCGGGGAGCAGATAATGCTAGGCTAAGACAAAGAAATTCTCACCAGCAAAAAGAAAGAGAAAGCAGCAGCCCAAGAATTAATGTGATCCACAGCAGGGTAGCCTTGTACTTACTGGCATGCTCAAGAGAGAGATTGGGCTATGTATGGGCAGCGTGGCGCCAACTGCATATTATCTTTCAGGTAACTTGAGCATTAAGGAGTGGCAGGAGGTCTTGCTCATTGCATTAAGAACCTACAGCATCATCAAACAATTAATGCTAGGTATGGTGTTCAATGGGGCGCATTTCCCAGGCTTTTAGATCGAGGACCTGTACCTGGAGAAGAATGACTGTGGCATGAGAGTCATAGGCTTCATGTGGATTTCCCCAGGCATGAGGAATAGAATTTCAGTTGAAAGTGAACATTTGCTTGGAACTTTTAAAGTTTCAACCACTCACATTGGTAGAATCTGTTCTCTTTGAAAATGTGAGAAATGTTTGCCATTTGAAATTTTTATTTCCAGACCCAGAAATATTAAGATTTACAGCTTTAGAAAAGAAACACATGCTTTAAAATGTGATGAAATATCAAGCCATTCCAGGGAATATGCTTAAGTAACTTTAGATGAATCCAACAAGACTTAAGTGTATAGATAACTTGGAGAACTCATCCTCTTCCAAAGGAATCTGCAGGATTTCCACCAATTATTTTAATGTTAGCCCATTACACATTGCCATAATATAAAAAAATAACATATGTAGATATATTTGATTTTTTTCAGGAAATAAGGAAAAATGGTATAAAGAAGCACTCTGTACAACATTTCTAGAGAGATGAGCAGAACTACCCATTTAAAAATCCAAATCTAATAAAACTAAGAAATAATGAACTCTTCATTGCTAGGCTTCAATTTAAAGACAAAACAGACTGAGCATTTCAAATTGAGAAGAAAAACTAATTCCATGGAAATTACATAAAGTAAACTGACACTACGTAAAACTCTTTTAGATAAAAATGCTCAAGTCAGGTCAACATTATCTTTTTTAATTCTTCAAGTACAGACAATTCCAGAAAAAATGATTTAGTCTTTGCTCCTGGATTTATGATGGAACTGTCCCTTCTTATATTTGCCAAATGATTTGAATAATCTCATCACAATACTTTCTTGGAAATTACAGACAGGGACACATTGTGTCTCTCAGTCAATATATATGAGTCAGTAGATACATCAGTCTAATCTAACAAGACATTCCATGTCCTTGGCTGGAATAATAAAATGACAACTAGACAAGAGAATAATGAAATTGACTTCTAGTGGTTCCTCTAGTCCCCCATATGGGGTGTGCATACAACTATGATGCCCTGCAAAGAGTCTGGGATGAATTAGACCACAGGATTGATGGGTGCTGTGGCATGAGGAGCATGCCTTGAGCATCTGTGAGGTTATAGACTTAACTCTGTTTCTTCACATATTAGGTTTTATTACTTGTTTATATAAAAGCTACTCCCAGAGTAAAACTTTCTTTTATTTTTTCACTCTTTTGAATAATCTTGCATTTTTCAACCAGCTAATGTGGTAAGTGGTTATGGGAGAGGAAATGTTTAAAGAATGAACAGAGCTGTTACTTCTTCTTTCTAAACCGTCCCCAGGATATCAGGACTTCCACAACCTGGGTCCCAGGGACAGCACTGTCCACCAAAGGACTTGTCACTTCTTGACCTCTTTCCTCATCTCTGTTTCCTCTTGTCAGACACCCCCTCCCACCTCAGATATCACCTTCGGTCGGTCACTGTATTTTTCACAATCACCATCAGTTCGAAAGCAATCATCCACTCCCATCAACTCAACCTTCATTTACTATCTTTTCCAACTCCTCCTCTTTAAAAAGAAAATTATTTGGAGCTGCTAAAAATTCCAGTTTTTTATGTTAAAATATTTAACTGACAAAGATTGTATATATTCAATGATTTGAATACATACATCATGATTTGATATACCTCCATTTGAAGTCGAAGCAGTAGGTAATTGGTTTATTACAGAGTCCTGACTACTGGACTACCCACAGAAACCTGTTTGGTTTTAGCTTAAAAGTTTGAATTTCAAAATATTACTTAAATAACCAAAATGTTTTCCAAGCTTACATCAGCTTTGTGATTGCTTTGAAAAACTGGTCCTGCTTTGTGCTTATAGATGAAGCTGCCGAGACTTGAGTGTGTAGCATGTAATCTGCAGATCTGGTTTAATCTCAGTAGTCATTACCAATTATTTTTATCTTAAAAGAGGCCAATTGTCACATTATGGAGAAGGTCATGGTATTTGAAGAGAAGTATAAGCTCATTATAAGAAATGCAGCTTGTAAAATTGCTTCTTTTTTATGGCAGTCAAATGGGTTATGCATATTCTAATGCATACAGATATTTAGCAGCTATTGAACACCTAATAATAACAGAGAGACATAGCAAACAACACACGTGCAATTCAACTGCTACAGTACCTTATGAGAGAGGTAAGTGGGTCCTTAGCAGGGTAAAGTGGGAGCAATGACCCACTTGTTAGAGAGCTGACTGCACAGACACTGCTTTTGTTTGTCTCTGGGGTTGACAGCCCTCAGTTTCATCAAGCTCGTGAGTTTCTGAATTCTTTTATTGCAAATCCCCAAATCCTAGGGTTGAAGTGACAATTGCCACAGTGAAGTGTATTCATCTCGTAAAGGAATTTCATTTTGAAATCCTTATGACCAAGCCATGCTTCTTGCAAGAAAAGTATCTTGGACTCTCTCTGCAGGTGAGCATCCCCTGGGAAAGCTAATACGAAAGTCTGTAGCACAGCTGCAACACCTGAAATGCTTTATGGAGACTTGACTCAAGGCTCAGCATGGCATGAAGCGATTCAAGACAGAGAGTTGTGTGCAGTCAGCTAATCGGTTTTCCCAGTTAAGGCAAGTCCCTCAGAAGCCACCAGCCTGGCCTATCACCTGGGCCTCTTGCACAGATGCCTGTGTGCCTGGCTTACTGGCACCTCCCCAGGACAGAGGCTCCCTTCTCCACTAAAATATTGGGGAGCACATTGGGACTTCTCAAAATCTAAGTCCAAAAACTGATTCTACAGAGTGTGTTACTGGGAATTGGGAAATGATTTGAGCTCAGCAGAAAGATAAAGAAAAGCATCCCAAGGGAGGTGAGTATGAGTTCTTTTTGTTTCTTTTTTTTAAAATTAATAATTTCTAAAATATATTTTGTCTGTACACTAAGGCTGTATTTTTTTAACTTTCATTTTAGATTCAGGGCTACACGTGCAGGTTATACAGGTAAACTCATGTCACAGGGATTTGGTGTACAGATTATTTCGTCACCCAGCTACTTAGTTACTTTTCCTGATGCTCTCCCTCCCCCTACCATCCTCTCTCAAGCAGGCCCCAGTGTCTGTTGTTCCCCTCTTTGTGCCCCAATGGGGCACATTCTCATCATTTAGCTCCCACTTATAAGTGAGAACATGCATATTTGGTTTTCTATTCCTGCGTTAGTTTGCCAAGTAGGCAAGAGTAAGTGATTAAGATGAATCGCAAAGAGACCCCATGAGTTTCCTATTGCTCTTGCAACTAATTACCACAAATTAGTGACTTTAAGCAACAAGTATAGTAGCTTACAGTTTTGGAAGTCGGGAATCTGAAAAGCGTTCTACTGAGCAAAAAATCCAGGTATCCACAGCGCTGCTTCTTCAGGAGGCTCTGGATGAATCTGTTTCCTTGCCTTCTCTGCCTTCTAGAAGCCATCTGCATCCCTGGGTTTGTGACTCTCTTCTCCCTTCAAAGCCAGCAGTTACATCACTCCAACCTTTGCTTCAGCCCTCACACCTCCTCCTCTGACTCTCCTGCTTCCTCTCTCACTTGTAGGAAACTTGTGATTATATTGAACTCACCTGAATAATCCCATTTCAACACCCTTAACTTAATCACACCTGAAAACTCTGTTTTGCCATGCAAAGTAATATATTCACAGGTGTGGATAACTGAAATGTGGCCATCTTTTCTCGGGGAGTAGCATTATTCTGCCTTTCATGGGATTGTTGTTTATTTAATTTGGAATCTCATGAATAAGCCTCAGATACTGTGAGAACCACATACAGACAGAAACAGAGCCTGAATAGGAGACATTACTGGTCACACCTAGGTGAGACAAGGTGTTCTCTTGGCTCATATTACCTAGATTTAATCCCCCACCCCAGCTCCTACTCATTGCGTAAATTTGCCTCCTCAGACTCAGTTTTCTTATATGCAAATTAAATCTAATAACAGAACCTATTTTATAGGATTGCTGGGCTGATTCAATGAAATAATGTGTATGTAGTACTACACATAGCAAGCATTAAATATTATTTATAATAGAATAGAATATGTATTATATATTAATGATGGTTATAGTAAGCATTATATAAATATTAATTATAATAAAATAATATGTATATATGTATACATATAAATAAATGCATAATACCTATAAATTAATAATATACATTATTTATTAATGATGGTCATAAATATGCCCAGAGTAAACAAAAATCAGAAAAAATAAAATACGCATCCATAGTATTTTTTTTGCAGCTGCCACAGGTGATTGCTTTATATTTTAGGCAGATCTAGAAGCCTCGGCATGATTGGGAGGAGGTGGAGGGAGGATAGAAGTGCTCTGGCTCAGAGGCTGTCTCGGGGTTTCTGACCACCATGAAAGACCAAAACCAAAGCAGCCAATACCCCTCTCACAACCAGGCCAAAAGGCCTCTGGGCAGGAACTTGTGTTTTAGAAGAACACTCAACTACAAACACCAAAACACAAAGATCTTCTTTTTTCTTCTTTTTAGTCTCATAAGAAAGTTTTTTGAAAGTGTGATCACGATTGAATGAAGGAAAACTAAAGAAACAGGAACAGGCCAGTGAGCACCCCCAGGCCCGATGGAGCTAGGGACTGTGAGCTCCGTGGCATGGCTGTGCCGGATGGAAGGAAAGGAGGAATGAGAACCATGGCCTTGGCCCTTGCATTTGCCTAACACGGAAAAACAACAAATCATCTAGAATATGTGTCTGGACAGACTGATCTCCCCAGATACCTGCATACCCTTTCTCTGTTTTATCTTCTGCTCCAGTGGTACCATCATGGGAAGTGCTTAGAATTACTTGAAATCCCAGATTTTTTTTTAATGAGGTATTTTGAAAGGAAATGCACCCTTCCCACTCTCAGGAGACTTGACCTGGTCTGTGGTTCCCTTTCTGAGTTTGGACAGCTCCAGAGGCCAACCAGGAGTTTTGGGCACTGATCGTCTTCCCCTGCCCCAGCAGAGCCGGACTACTGCTCAGCTCATCCAAGCAGGCTGGGGCCCAGTGAAACACTCTCCTTTAGCTTCCAGAGCACCAGCAGCTCGACCTGGGAAACAGACTATAGGAATCTTAAGCAGGAAGCTGGCTAGGCTTTGGACACAGTTTCGTTTATAGTTTTAAATATTGAGACATACAGTTTGTGTACCTCCAGTTGTACTCTCGCCTTGGGAGCTGTAAATGTTAGGGACAGATCTATAAGCAGTATTTCCTCCTGCCATTATTAAAGGGATGTTTGAGAACCAGATAGGCGGAATGTATTAGTCTTCCTCCAAGCTCACAGAGACATAGGCCTGCCCACAGAGACTTAAAGAACAGCGGAAGTGGGCAGAGAGGGCCCTGCTAGAGAAGAAACATCATCCAAGTAAAGTAAGGTGTCTTCAGGCCTAGAAGTATAAAATATAGTTTCTCTGCAAATCAGTTCCATGAATTCTACCTGAAGGTGAACGAGGACAGATTCAGAGTTGCAACCACATCTCCTATGGTAAAGGAAATTGGAATTACATTAAGAGAGAGAATGTCCTTAAAAAAAAAAAAAACTCTTCAAATGGAGTCCTCTTCTATGTCATATGGTCTTTATTATAAAAAGGATATAGGGGTCTAGGTCATTTCAGAAGGTATTTCAAGACAAGTATGTCTGATAGAGCCCTGGGATAACCAGCAGCCAGACTTCCTTGGGAATTCTCATCTGCTGCTCTCTCAAATCCCTGCCAATTCTGTGCCTTGAGATCCAACCTTCCGCAGGGAGGCTGACCACCCACGGCTCATAGTCCCGAACAATCATCTCCAACATTTCTAGTATAAGAGTTCATTTAAGAAAAGCTGCTGCACTGATACAATACAATGTCTCTCTAAGGAAATACCCTTAGAAGGGAAAACAAGCGAGGGAAGCAAAGCTGAGCTGAACGAACCGTGTCAGTAGGAAAATCCCAAATGCTCAGCCAGGATAATGAATGAACACGTGTGATAGAAGAGAGTTGGGAGGGAAGCCAATGCAGAGAATACCCTAAGTAGGTCAGCATTCAGATTATAGCCATCTGTCTGGCAGCTGCAAGCCAGGGAACAGTACAGCATCTGAACACCCCTCCTCAACCATGCTGGGGGCCCAGAGACACACCTCTCTCTCCTTCTCTTTCTCTTTCTCTCCTTTCTCCTAATGCTCAATTCCATCTCCTCCTTCTTTCTCCATTCCCACCTTTATTCCCAAACTTCATAAGCAAACATTCCAACATCTCTGCTATCGCCAAATGTCTAATGATGCATACGGCATATCACAGAAAAAAAAAATAGATTACAGGAACAAGGAAATAAAAAGAAAGCCAAAGTCCAAAGCTTTAACAACAACAACAACAAAATATATCTGTGCACACAGGAACTGGTTTTAGAGCAAGCAATGCACAACATTCCACACTTTGTCCTCAAAGCCCCTGGGCTCATCTGAAAGGTCAGGGAGAAAATGGGGTAGCATAAAGTCCTTTTTTTTCCCTAAACAATGTAATCTTTGTAAACCTCATGTTAGGTTTTCTAAAATGCTCTGTAAAACCCTGTGTCTCCAAGTTCTCAATTTTGAGAGTGCAATAAAGCTCCTGTGTGCAAATTTGCTTTTTTTCACCCATGGGCATGTGTTTAGAATGAAAGGGATGGTCTCATCCATCACTCAGGCTCTTCTTCAACAGGACATGAATGGGGCCGCAGAGGGGAGGGAGGTAGGAGGTCATTTGCTACCAACAACTAGCCTTCACCAGTGTCTTATCTTTCTTCTCCGAGGCCTCCCTGAGGCTACAGGGCCTTCCTCTCTCCGTCAAACTCCTGCCTCTACTATCCTGAATTGTAATTTCAAAGTTTCACCGTTTTCTCAGAACAGTTTCCATTTCCCTGGCTAGACTGAAAGCTTGTTCAGGATTTACATTTCATCTCAGTCTCACCCCATCCCTACTCCCATAGATACCCTAAGTGCAGAGCTGGTTCCTGTTCCCGTCGATTCTGAGTTGGCGTTCACCGCCGGATGCGGTGCTGAGAGCTTGCTCCCTGCTGGGAAGTGATGGATTTTCCAGTACGGAGGTATGAGTAGAGGGGAATGCTAGGAAGCAGCCCCATGTACTGAAAAAGCACAGACTTCAGAGAAGGACCAACCAGGATCCAAATCCTAACCCTGCCACTCCTTGTAACTTAAGAAGTTACCTTTCTTCATCTGCTTCTCTATCTGGAAGGTAGGAAAATAATACCAACCTCTCAGCATAGATACATGAGGAGTACAGTAGATAATATATTTATTGGCAAAATAATTGGATGGCAGAAAAAAAAAACCATTCACCAGTGCCCTCCTGGAGAGATTTCAGTATTTTTAAAGGAATAATATATTAAGAAAATCAGGAGTTGGAGTGAGCTCAAAAAGCATGCTCAAGCCATAAAAAGTATTTGGTATATAGGCTTCAAAGGAGAGCGAATGTTTGAAATCTGAGAAGCAGAGGCTTTTTATTTATTTATTTTGGAGGAGAAGGAGGAGGAAGAGGTTTAGGTTACACCAATTTGGAGCAGCACCAAGACAAAGTTGAACCGAGCAACTGAGCTTCATGTTACATCCCAGAATTTCTTCATGAAAATCAAAATGGATCTTACAGTTGACATGTTTATGTAACATATAGCAAGTCATTTTGTAATGGTTTTTCCCAAAAATATTGTTCCAAATAAATGCCATCTTATAACTAAGAGTATCCAATAATTAAACACTTTGTGATACAGCGACAGCGTAGGGTCTTAGAAGTGACATTTTTCTTCCTTCTTTTCTCCCGTTTCCCCTGTAGGTTTAGAAGGAGATATGAGCAGTATCATCCCCCTAGGCATAGAGGAGCTGCAGAAGGAAAGGAAGATTTGGAGCCAAAAATAGCCCCAATTTTTTGAATTCATGACTAGAGCTAAAATATCCCCCTTCCCAGGTATGAACTATTAATTCAATCACTGCTTAGCTTCAACACCACATTCCTATTATTCAGCCCGCTGTTCTTCCATTCAAGTCCACAAACATTGTTTAGTACCTCTTCTAACCTAGTTGCCATAGGAACCCCCAAAATGAAGAAAACATTTTCTCGCCCTAAAGGAAATCACTAGTCAGATGAACATGACATGTACAAAAATAACAGGGGGCCGGGAGCAATGGCTCAGGCCTGTAATCACAGCACTTTGGGAGGGCAAGGCAGGTGGATTGCTTGAGGTCAGGAGTTCAAGACCAGCCTGGCCAATGTGGTGAAACCCGATCTCTACTAAAAATACTAAATATTAGCTGGACATAGTGGTGCACACCTGTAGTCCTAGCTACTCAGGAGGCTGAGGCAGGAGAATCGATTGAACCCGGGAGGTGGAGGTTGCAGTGAGCTGAGATTGTGCCACTGCAGTCCAGCCTGGGTGAGAGAGTGAGACTCCATCTCAAAAATAAGTAAATAAATATTAAAAAAAAAAAAAAAAACGGAAAAATCAACGAATATGCTAAGTCCCTGAAAAAAGCGCAAAGGAGCAATACGTATTCAGAGAACGTATACAAGGCACCAAATTGATGGAATCTAGAAGGGCTCTGTGGAGGAGGTAGCATTCAAGATGGTCATTGAGGCATTGAGGCTGGGTACAACTGTGATACGTAGATTTGGGAGTAGAGAAGACACTCTCACACATCATGATGTGATTTTACAACCCACCCTTACAGCAACCGCTGCCATACCCTCTGCCAGCCAGGGTCTGGGCATGGCCTCAGTGTTTTCTTGGATTCTAATACATCTCCCACTCAGAAGCTTCAGCTCTGGCTCTGTCTTTATCACATGCAGATCAGAAGCTATAATATAAGCCACACACCTCAAAACACCCATGACACTGCCAGGTTCCAGCACTTCTTTGGGATCACTCAGCTTTCCCGTCTGTAATTTTCCTTGCCTCCCTTCCTTTTCTCCCTACCAGTATGTCCCATTCTTGTCTCTAAACTTGCACTTTCAAAGTAAAATGCCACATAGGATAGCGAGAACAGGAACTCTGGAGACAGAAAGGCCCAGGTTAGAACCCTGATCTGCCACATATCAGCTATGTAATATTTAACACAACATTTAACCTCCCAGAGCTTCCAGTTTCTCATTCATAAAATGGGCCTAATAATTTTACTATAGAGGTCTGGTGCCCTATAATTAGGATTAAATAAAACAGCACATCTGAGAGTGCCTATAATGTGCTGTCTCATAGAAGACATCATGCTGTTGGCAACTTCCTTCTTCACATCTATTAAAAGTAATGGCAAAAGCCACAATTACTTTTCCACCAACCTAATACAATGCTTGTTCCACCAATAACATGTATTCAAATTTGCCCCTGACCCTCCAGAAAATTTACCACCTACCAGGAGAGAATGGGTGGCTTTGCCCATGGAGACTGACTCTAACCAAAGCAACTCCTTTCTCTTTCAGGATTTTGCAGGATAATTTATTCCTCTCACTGAAAGAACATTTTGTTCCTAATCAGTTTGCTTATGCTCTATATCTGTTTATATTTGTACAACCACTGATGTGTTTCTTTTTTCTATTTATAGATTCACTTCAGTGAATCTAGCTGAAGAGACTACCACATGTGCCTAGAGGGCTGAAACCAGCACTGTTTCACTTAGTTTGCACAGCATTTGAGCCAGGGCAATGAAGAGAAAAGAACTCATTCAATACTGTCCAATGTTGGTGGACTTATGGTAAACTTTAATACTTTTCAAAAGCTTTTATTCTTCACAATTTCTAGCCCTGGCAGATCTTCACAAAGTGTATCAGAATTATTTTCCCCTAATCAAACTGGGAAACCAGGCACAAAGAGATGAGAAGACTCGCCCAAAGCTGCATGGTCTGAAGGTAAAAGACCCTAGCAGCTGGAGCGTCTGCCTGCTGGCCCATAAAGCAAAGCAGCAGGGCAGCACCGTGAGTGACACGGAGAAACGCCAAACCTGGTGCAATCTGGTCTCCACTTTTTAAAACTGTTATGAACATGGACAAGTGGGTCAACCTCTCCAAGCCTCTGTTGTATCATCTTTAGATTTATATTTGATACCTACATTTGGTAGGGGCATGCTTGGAATTAAAGGAGATAACAAACTAATGTGTCTAGAAGAATTCTTGCTAAATAGGATGCTCTCTGCTAGAACAAATACTAGTTCTCTTTCTGGTTCTCTTTCTTTCTCTTTCCTTCTTGACCTTGTGGGAAATTCTAGAGACCAAGCAAGAGACATACCACTTAGAAGGAAAGAGATCAAAATTTGAAGGTGGTCATATTTGGAAACCCCTCGTAGCCCACAACCAGAACAGAAGCTGTGACACGCTTATAGAAAACCTAGGGCTATGAATTGTAGCCAAAATGATTGTTCCTTTTCCTGGGCTTTGATCACTGCTCATGATTTACCCTTAAAATCACTTTTCTTCCTGTTTCTGGGCCCCTCATCAATGACAGGCATGGAAAGAACAGCAGACCCCAGCAAAACGAGAAAAAATTGGAGGGCCAATACTTCCTCAGTAGGAAAAATCACTTAAAGACTGGTCCTGTCTGTGCATTTTTTCCCCTTCAGCTGCCTCCAACATTCTCATGCTGTGAAATCTGTGAGCATCAGGCCAGCCCTGGCCAAGCTGGGAGAGACTCATCCAGTCAACTCTTGCCATTCCACATAATCATAAGTGCGCCCCATCTCTGCAATAAGGGACAACTGACACAGTGAACTCAGCCTCTAAATGGACAACACTCACAAGCATACCACACCAATTATTGCAGTTGGCGCATCTTGAGGCTCTACAATTTCATTTGACAGGAAACTGCCAAATGCAAAGTTATTACAGCTGTCCCATGCCTGAGACAGCAGCCAGCAGCATGCTGCAGCCTAGCTCCTTCAATAGAAGTATATCATTTCCCACCTTTCTCCACCAGTGACCACTAACAAAAGAGCAGTAGGCTTCATAGGTAACCCATTGCATGAAAAGCATCTGTGCCCAAATTAGGTGCTTCCAAGCACTGTGTTCTCAGCTTATGCCCCAGTGCTGGTTTTCTCTGGCAGAGCTAGTGAAGTAAATAAACATAGAGGCATTTCTCAGGCTCGAGAATGGATATCAGCAACACGTTACCTTTTGCAAGCATTAATGTCCTTGTGAAGCAGGCTTGCCGCCTCTGAAAACGACATAAAGAGTGTTAACTAGTCACAGGAAAAAGATAATGGAGTTCAGATCACAGAATGAGAGGTCTTTGGGTAACGTGTCTTGGAGAACTGCCAATTCTGACTCAAAGTTTTGCTTATTTTGACCAGGAATGAGGGTTAGCAATTGTCAGGTCATCCATTGTACCCTACATGGAATTCAAAGAAAATAAAGCAAAAATTCAGGAGAACACATTTTTTTAATCTGGTTTTTTGTGAAAAATAAATAACAGAGTATCTCAATAGGAATGAGTGCTTCTAGAAATTTTGATTATTTTGACTCCATGGTCCGAAGTTTTTGCATTCCACAGGAAAACTCCTGCAGCCTGTGAAATGTTCTAATTTGGTGTGACAGAACCTCATATGGGAAGACCTATCAAGGACTATTATCTGGCTTTTTGGCTTACTTCAAATATGTAGATCATTCTTTTCTTCCTCCAGTTCTCCTCATTCCTTGGGTTAATCTCTCCTGACTGCCTCAAAATCATCCTGCAGTTTACCAGAACCTCTCCAGAACAGATTTGTCTTAGCTGGGCTCCCTCAAATCTCTAACAGCGCTGGGTGCTTTAACGATTTTTACCTCCACACTGTTCACAGATTAAATAAAATATAGGTCCCTTCCCCTCAGATGCATGCCCAGCCCTAGGAAAAATGATGCTTCAAACATTCCTCCTCCTGGGCCAGCCCACTGCCATCACCCAAGTTCAAGACCTCTTCATTTCTCACCTACTCTCCTAAAGTAGCTTTCCATTTGGAATCTCCACATTTCATTTCTCCTAACCAATATATCCTCTATTTACTTTTTATTAAACTTCTTAAATTCAGCTCTGACTATATCATTGAATTGCATAGACCCCTTCCTGGACTCAGTCCCTACTGAACTGAAGTATGCATTCCCAACCTTCCGCACCCACCAACTGACCCAGAACACAGCCAATGGGTTGTCAGCACCACCATGTCATAATGAGTACAGTAACTCTGGAGAACAGTATGGAGGTATTCAAAAAACTAAAAATAGAACTACCAAATGATTCAGCAATCCACTGCTGGGTTTATATACAAAAGAAAATAAATCAGTATATGTAAGAGATATCTGCACCTCCATGTTTACTGCACCACTATCCACAATGGCCAAGATATGGAATCAACCTAAGTGTCCATTGACAGATGAATGGATTTTTTTAAATGTGGTATATATACACACAATGGAGTATTAGTCATTCATAAAAAGAATGAACTGACGTCATTTGCAACAACATAAATGGAACTGAAAGTCATTATCTTATGAAATAACCCAGGCACAAAAAGACAAATATTAGTCATTCTCACTCATATGTGGGAGCTAAAAAAGATTGAATGGGAATAGAGAGTAGGATGATGGTTACAAAAGGCTGCAAAGGGTAGTAGGGAGAGGGAGGAAAGAGAGGTTAGTTGATGGGTACAAAACTAAAATTAAATAGAAGGAATAAGGTCTAGTGTCCAGTAGCACAGTAGGATGGCTATAGCTAACATAAATTTATAGTAAATGTCAAAATAACTAAGAAAGTGGAATTGGAATGTTTCTAACACAAAGAAATGATAAATATTTGAGGCAATGAAGACCCCAAATTACCCTGACTTGATAATTAAACGTTTGTATGCTTGAATCAAAATTTCACGTGTACCCCATAGATATACACAACTGTTATGTATTCATAATTAGAATTTCTTTAAAAAAATAAAGAAACAGACATGGATTATCTGAATTCTGGATCAGAGTAAAGTGAGATGGGGCCCAACATTCACATAGTGTGTGCACTTTATACGCCCTTCACATTCACTCTTGTACTTGGTCTTAATGCTCTGAGGAGGTGATACCTCTCTCTTTGTAATAGATGAAAAACTAAGACTTGAAGAGTTAAGTGGCCTGTTTGATGGTGCCAGTAAAATGGAAGAGCCAGGATGAATTCAGGGCTTTCATTTCTAGTCCAGTGCTAGTTCTCCCCAGCCACCCGCAGAGAGAACAGGAGGCCCTGGGAAGGGAAGCTTCGTGGAAGCCCTGAGAACTGAAGCTGCCCTTAGGCTTGAATAGTCCTTTAGAGGCTCAGAGAGAATGGCGGCCTCTTCAGAGAGAAAAACTGTAAACCAATCCTTTCCTCCTCCAAGAACAATAAGCGTGCCTGTCTCTCCAGGACAAGCAGGCATTCAAGGGGAAAGACACAGAAGAAACCCAGCCAAAGAAAACCTGCTGTGCCTGGGGAAGGAATGAAGAGAGAAGTTTTTACCTCTTTGTAGGAAATCAGAGTTGGTGGGTACCTACCTCTTCCAAAGAATAGACTAGACAAGCCAGAAGGAATCTAAAACCCAACTGAGGAAACATTTTTTTTAAAGAACAGCAATAAAAATTGAGAAGGGGAGCTTTATCAGTTAAAAAAACTTAATTAGCTCTTCATTCAGGCTAAACATTTCTTTTCCATGTTCACTAAAACAGAATATGGCAAAGATAATAAATATAAAGAATAAAATATTTATCTGGAGTCCACAGGCTTCCTCCAAACAAAACTCAGTGTGGTGAGGTATAAAGGGCTCTTTATATAAACGCTTGTGGTTCAAGCTTTTTCAAGAAAATTATTTCCCAAATAACTTGGGCTGCAGCCTGGTTGATACTCTCTGCTCTTGCCATCGCAAAGAAAAGACAGGTCCCAGAAGTGTCAGAGGGAGGAAGGGAAGAAAAATGGCTTTTCAACCTCAGGGTGGGATCAACAGTTTAGGGCAACTTAGTTTCTTACATGGCAATTCCCCTCTGGAAAGGCCAAGAACAGGTGAATTCCACACATTTCTGGACAAAATTTGCGATTCAAGACAAGAGCAGGCAACTGCACGGCTTCTATCGTGTCTGTGGGATTATCACACCCAGAAAACCCCACACTAGAATCTCTCCTCCTGACCCAGGCAACCCAGTTGCCTGAAGAAATGGGTTCTAGAGCGGAAGTTCCATGAGAGTTTTGTTCACTGCTCAGTGCTCAGTGTTTAGTGCTTAGAAAAGTTCCCGGCAGGCTGTGCATGCACACAAATAAATACTGAATGAATGGTAAATAAGGATATCAATAAACTCACTGCATGCCCCTAATAATCCCTTCCCATTTCTCAATAATCCAAGTACTAGGTCGAGCCAATTTAGAATCCCATACACATAATGGTCGAGAGGAATTTCAAAAGTTGATTTAATTCATAAAATGTAGCCTGCCTGAAATTTTTGAGGCTACCAACTCAACCTGGAAGAATCTAATGTCAACCACTGTTGAACCAAACTACCTTGTCAGTGAGTATTTCCACTGTCCTAAGGGTATCATCTGATTTTTAATATAGCAAAGCTGATAGAACCTGCTTCCATCAAAGCATTCTAGGGTTGATTGTTCACACTCCTACAGCAGCCCAGGAATGGAATTGATGTTTTTAAAAAAAATCTCCTCTTTGAATGCACCTGTTTCTGTCTTCATTCTCCCAGTCACTGATGCTTAGAATCTTGATATCCTCATTCATCCCTGCTTATCCTTTTCACAAATACAATCAACTCAGGCTGGCAGGTCTTTCCTATGTGTCACCGTCATCCATCCTCACTTCCCAAAGAGCCGTCATTTCAGCAGTCACCTGGAGTTCCAGTATTCCATCCTGGACTATGGGATACTCACGAGATCTGACAGCTTTCCAGACTCTCCCCTTTCACCCATCTAACACTTTCCTGATAGATTTATTCAAAAAAATAAAACTTGAGCCCTACTATTTCTCAAGCTGATCTCCTGCCTAGTCCCACCCAGGGAAGATGGTATTAGTGCTCTCAATTTATGGATAAGGAAGCAGAGGCTCAAAGAAAGAGCCTAAGCTACTCTTCCTGACTAGAATGTCCCCTCACTCCCTCCCTGCTCCTTCCTCCAAGTCATGTTTATGTGGCTAGAATGGAAAAAGCTTAGGGCTTGAAGTTATAGACAAGCTGTATAGTCTTGGAAAAGCTACTTAGCTGTGCTGAACATCATTTTCCTTTGCTGTAAAATTGGAATAGTAAAAATAATGACAATAATAAAAGTAATACATCACAGGATGGTTGTGGGAATTAAATGAAGCCTTGTAAATTCCCATTATAATGCATGGCATGTGGTAGAACACTCAAGTTGTCCATCCTCTTCTCTTTCATTCAGCCTCTGGTTTCTTATCCATAAAATGAGAGCACTGATAACATCTTCCCCGAAGGACTTTTGTGATGATGAAGCAGATGCAATTGCTTTGAGACTGGTAACACTTCCGTGGTTGTCATCACCTTTTCCTCCCAGCTTGACTCACAGGAGCCAATGGGAAGTCTTCCCCAAACACCTCAGCGTGCAGCGACGCTCTCTCACCTTGACATTGACTGTTGGACCACTCAGGAATGTAGCATGGAGTATGTTGAGATGTTTGGTGGCTGTTACGCTGAGGTTTGTTTTGGCTTTCTCATGCATTCTCTTCTTTCTCATGTGTCCACTCAAATTGATTGCAAGCCCCTGAGGATGGGAACTGCATCTCATGCAGCAGCTTCCTATCCATAGAGCATCGCACACAGCAGGGAGTCAACCATCACTTGCAGTGGCGGCTGCTGCCGGGGGTGGGACTGGTGAAGGGGGCGAGAGCTCCATGGGTGCCAGCTCCAGCTAAGAGGGCTCCTATCTGAGAGGCCCCACGACCCGGTTGAGGCTGCTGCTGCTTCTCACAGATGACCTGGGACCCACATGCCAGATACTGCTGAGAAATGAAATCATCAGTCATTTCAGCAGGAATAAAGGAAGGACCGACTGCTGCCCTGCTCCCCTTCGGCACATTCCAATTGTGCACAACACATTGTTTCTTCTTCCCTGGAGAGAAACGGTGCAGGAGGAGAGGAAGGGACCGCACTGCAGAGCTGCTGCTGCTTCCTGAGGAACACATCTATCTCCCTGGGGGTCTCTCCGGGCTCAAAGCTAAATGAGGCCTCTCACAACCCCACTTAGGGTTCCTGTGAGCTAAAATAGTCACTCCGGGTGATAACTGTGCAGTTCCCGAAGAGCTGTCATTTCAGTACTAACACGGAGGTGAACTACCTCCCTCGCACTGTTTTTATGTCTAGACAGTACAATTTTTTGCTTCCACTCAACAGGCCAGGATTTTCCTGTCTGACAGCAGTGGCCTCTTAATCAAACACCCTGTGATTTAAATTGAGCAGCACTCCCCACCTCCCGTTTCTTCATAACTAGCTCTTCCCTGACATTGATGAGAACCAGTGAGGGTCAGAGCAGTAAACTCTCATGTCCGCGGCTGTCTCTGCCCATCGTTCATCTCCACTCCCCCTTGCAGAGCCAAGCCACACAGGGAAATCAGAGCTTCTGGATGGCAGAATTACTCCAAAAGCATAAACTCCAACATGTGTACACTGTAAGCCAATTATTAAGTCATTCTCAGCATTTTCTCCTGTCTCCAATAAATAAGGATTAGAGAAGTCCTGCCAACAAGGGTTCCTGTATGGAGAAGTTTTATCTCCTAATGAGCCAGAACTACAAAGCATATAGCAGAAGCTCCAGAAGACAAGAAACCCAAGGCCCATTCTCATAAACAAATGTAAAGGGGTAATCTCGGGCCAGGCTCAGCTGCCTCTTTCTCCTCATCTTTATCATCTGAACTCATTTGTTGAAAGCAGATAGCAACATCTTTTTTGCCTGACAAAATGGGGCCAGGACAGGTGATCTCTCTAGATGCCCTCCAGTTCTGGGGTCTGAGATGCCATGGGCGTGGGGATGCTGGGAGTCAGGATGCAGCGCAGAAGCTCTAGAGCAGTGGTTTTCAGCTGAAGGCTGCTGGTGGTGGGGTTAGGGTAGTACCAGCATGTAGTGGGTAGAGGCCAGTGATGCTACTAAACATCCTATAATGTCCAGGACGCCCCCCTCAATAAAGAGTCGTCCAGTCCAAAATGTCAATAGGGCTAAGTTTGAGAAGTTCTGGTCTAAATTAATCCAACAAGGATTTGAGGGGGAAGATAAAGTGAGTGCAGAAACCCCAACACTCCTGCATCCTGAAATGAGCTGAATTTATTTCTAAAGAATATCAATTTGGAGGTTAAAAAAAAAAAAAAAAAAAGAGGGCCAAGGGCCAAGCGTGGTGGCTTACACCTGTAATTCCAGCACTTTGGGAGACCGAGACGGGCAGATCACCTGAGGTCAGGAGTTTGAGACCAACCTGGCCAACATGGTGAAACCCCATCTCTACTAAAAATACAAAAATTAGCCAGGCATGGTGGTACGCACCTGCAATCCAGCTACTCGGGAGGCTGAAGCAGGAGAATCTCTTAAACCCGGGAGGCAGAGGTTGCAGTGAGCCAACATCGCACCACTGCACTCCAGCCTGGGTGACAGAGCGAGATTGTCTCAAAACAAAAAAAAAGGAGAGAGAGAGAGAAAGATAAAAACTTGTAGATCAAATCAGAGAAAGGCATCATTTATATACTTAAAAGTTAAGGGATTTCTGCTAAAGGGCCAATGGATCCAGACTGAAAGAAAAGGCTGACTGCTGAATCACAACTCTCCTTCCATAGGAAATGATACAAGCCCACTTCTTGTAAGCAAAGGAAAACCTGTCAGAATACCTTACCATCCCTAATGTGGAGGGCTGGGAGCCAGAGATGAGGGCAGGCTGAGAGGCAGCCAGCACAACCCCATTCAGTGTTCATCTGGCACCAGCTATGGGCAGCTTCCCGAATTCAGCTGAATTACAAGGCCCAAGAGCCTGCAGGTGGGAATCCTAAGGAGTCCCTGGATGAGGATCCTTCTCAGTGCAGTGGGACTCAGCCCCTCTACTCTCCCTTTGCTGGGATCTTCTTTCACACACACCAGACTGTTGCTCTAGGACAGAGGTGAGTTTCAGCCAGCCATGCCCCTCAGTGACCTCAGGTTCTGGACATCTAGCAACTGGCATAACAACTGAAATATTCTTCACTGTGACTCCTGAGAATGCTGGGTTCCTCCCCAGGATCTCCCAGCCCGCCAGACCGCTCAGAACATCATCTAAAAGCACAGCCCCTGAGCCTGACATTTGGGAGGAAGAATCTAACTGCCAACAGGTGGACACACGAGTAGGACTCAAACAAACATGTTTGTACTTCTTTTAGTTGTTAACACAGAGAATAACACATTTCTCTTCTTATTCAAGAGTGAATATACAGAAAACAAAATTTAAGAATTAGGGACTGTGAAAGTGTCCTGCAGCGTGGAAGAAAGAGGTAGATAAAAAACAAAAGAAGTAGAAAAGAGACCATTTAAAAAAAAAGATTTACTATCACCAAAAAAAACCTAAACATTTACTATCTTTCTTAACAAAATAAATACAAGCCTTGATTTTAAGAAATAAAAGAATGAAGGGTTAAACATAAGAATAAGTTAAAAACAAAATAGCCTGTAGTGTTCAGGAAATTATGTAATAAAAAATGTTATAGCAGAATGTAAATCAATCTTTAAAAAAACAGAATTGAGAATCTGGAAAATTAAGCCATGTAGAGGATAAATACAAAAATTTCTCCCAGAATCACAGGAAAATGACAAACAGAAAAAAAAATGCATTAAAAAGAAAAATTATTTGTATCAATGACAAAAGTGGCCCGAAGCATGCATGATTAGCGCTTTTTTGTAAGAGATAAGAACAAATGGATCCAGAGTAATATTATAAGCATAACATCAAAGAAGAAAATTTCCAGAAACTGAATGAGGACCACCTTGACCAATAGATTACGGTGGTAAGTGACGTCCAAGCCTGGCTCATAAGAATGTCGTGTGCTTCTGCCTTGTTCTGTTGGGATGCTGTCTTAGAACCTGGCCACCGTGCTGTAAGAAAGCCAGGGAGTCACATGGAGAGGCCACATGGAGGTGTTCTGGCTGAGCTCTAAGTAACTTCCCGAGCAGCAGCCACACATGTGAATGAGTGATCCTGCAGATGACTCTGGATAACTCGACCTTTAGGTGTCCTCAAGTGAAACTTTATGGAGCTGCCCCTCCCAAGCCCTGGCCAAATTGCGAGTTCATGAGCAAACTAAACCATTATTGTTATTTTAAGCCACTATGTTTGGGGGTTTTATTATGCAACAGTAGATAACTTGAACACCAACCAAAAATCTTCTCAACTAAAAGGAAGTAAAGCAGATTAAGCAGCAGCTCCAGCACAGTGATTTGCTATGCTGCCTTGGAGTGGAGATACGAGTAACGTGGGGTTGGGGGCAGTGGAGGGTTCACATTTTTAGTCTTCCCTGTAGCATCATGGAAGAGGCAGCCACTGAGCTGTTCTGGCGTTCTGGGCCCTGAAAACACTAAATTCCCAGAGCATTTTTCCAAAATGCCCACTGTGGTTTCCTAAGAGATTCCCTGGCAATTGCCTAGGATTTGAAATATCTTTTGGACAAGTTTTCTACATACACACACACACATGCATAACAGAAAAGTTATTTATGAGACCAACAGGTCATCTTTTAATGTTTATAGCTTAACTTGGAGGGTTCTTTTCCAATGGATTCAGGAGGCACTTAGATGGGATAAACAAGGAGAGCTGTCCTGCAATATTTTTAAACCAACTTGAGCTGCAGCAGACTACAATTCCCAAAGGTGTTGCGGAAGGGGAAAGTCAATGCCTAGTGCTTAGGGAACTACCTTATCTTGTGGCTGATGCTCTATTCTTTGTGGCTCTCAAAGTCCTGTTTCAGTTGTTTCCCCGTAGACAGTTGACACCACCTGCCTAGGGCCACCTCTACTCTTAGAACCTGAGGCAGCCTCCCGGGAACTGATAAGAAACACTTCTAGGCAGCTCCATCATCCACCCCATTGGGGCTGACTCATCCGTAACTTACTCCTTTGGGAAATTGAGAACATCTGTTTAAGACACACAACACTAGCCACGTGACAGACTGGATGGGATGGGGGGTGAAGTAGATAAAAGGAAACCACTGAACCTTTTAAAAACAAAAACAAAGGGCTTAATATGCAATGACCAAGTATACTAAATTTATTCCTGCTCATTAAGCAGCTGAGGTGAGCCCACTGAAAACACAGGTGTCCCCTTTATCTCAGGCAATAAGCTCAGTGGAACTTAAAAATGAAGTAGAAGAAACACAAGGACCAGCCCAGTGTGGCCTCTCCTACAAAGCAGGCCAAGATGGAGGAAACCATCGCAAGCCTTTCTGAGTGCACACCCAGGATCATGCCTCCACCTGGCCCTGCTTCCGTTCTGGCAAACCCCAGGACGATGCCCTCTCCCTGTCACTACCACTCCCCACATTCACCCTCACCTGCCTGACTGGGGCAGTCTTCCTCGCCTTGCCTCCTTGATTGACAGTAAGGACAAATGCAGAACCCGTTTTAATATAAGAATTTTACAACAAATTCTGTGAGGAAACTGACAACGGACCTCAAAAATAGGCAACATAGGGAAGTGACAGATGTCCAGAAGTCTTACAGAGTTCTAACACCTTGGGGTAAGGCAGCACCTCAGGCAGGGGCAGGGTAGGAAGAGGTTGGCCAGGTCCTTGCCATGGGCTCACAGAGGAACAAGCACAAAGATGATTTTCCTCTCACCATCCTCTCTTCCCTCCTTGGTCATGCTGAACTTGCAGAATGCATCTTCTGAAGTCCTCATGGTGGTCTTCATCCTCGTGAAACATACATACATTTTCAAAAAAAAAAAAAAAAACTATGTAAAAAGTTACATTTTTAGAGACTGTTCCCACAGAAAAAATTTGCTCCCTTAATCCCTGTCCCCACCCCCGTGCAATGAAAACATGCATGTCAGGTTGGGATACTGTGAGAACCCCAAGGGCTTAAAGTCTGTAAGATCCAGAACTCATCAGGCTTGAGAATTTCTCTGCCCTTTTTAAATTGTATTTCCTTCCCTTCTAGCCTTCCCTTATGTGTTTTTTTCTTCTTCTTCTTTGCTGGCCCTAGTCTAGAAAATTATATTTTTCTTTCTAAGATATCAACATGTCTTTTCAAGCCTCCATTCTATACTTAACTTTTAGTCTCTCATGTCCCAGTATTCTTCACCCAGATTCCTATCAGCCATCTGCTCCCATTTTCTGCACAAAAAAGACAGTATCCCCACCACCGGGGATTCCTGGGCTCCCCCATCCATCGGTGGTGCCATTACAGGGAGCCTCCACTTATAATCAAGTGATCACAGGAGGGTCTCAGGATTAGCTAAGGACTCTGAATTAGCTAAGAACACTCATGCCCCATAACACTGATGTAAATCTGAAACCTCAGAAATATGGTAAACCCTTTCAAGATTAGCTATGGTTTTAGAGGTTTTGTGTCCAATGAGTAGATTTGTCTGCCTGGTGTAGAAAAAGGAATAGTAATAGCTAACACTTAATTCTTCCTTATGCCATGTACTGTTCTAAGCATTTTAGATACATTGACTCATTTAATGATGATACCAACTCTATGAGATGTTACTATCTCAATTTTATAGAGGAGGAAATTGGGACCCAAAGAGGTCAAGCAATTTGCACATAAATCTCTCAATAGTAAATGGTAGAATCAGGATTCAAAGCTGGGCAGTCTTTGGTTTGGACTCCTAACCATCATGCCATACTGGCTGCAAGACCTAAGGTAGAAGATTCTTGGGAAAACTCAACAGATTACCCTTTATGGTAGAAACAGCAATGATAATAAACTTAAAAATCAGCAGTAACCCAGAATAGCTGAGTGATGTGGAGCAAAATACTTAACTCTCTTCACTTCAGGTTTTTTATCTATAAAATAGGGAGAACTAAACTAACCCACAGGATAAATTTGAGGATTAAATAAGAGCATATAGATATAAGAGAAAGGCATATTAGGAATTATATTCTATTGCTTAATAACAGATGCTAGAAATAAGAGATGTTTCAGCAAGATAAAAATTTCTTTAGCTCATACATTTCTAAAAGCTGTACAGAGTTAGGCAGTCCTAGGCAGCTAAGGCTCTGAAGTGTCATTAAGGAGTCCAGATACCTATCTTTCTCTACAGTTCTGATTAATAGCACATAGCTCTACCCTCAAAGTTGCCTTATGATCCAAAATGTCTGCTGCAACTCCAACCATTATGTCTGCTTTCCAGGAGAAATAGGGGGAAGGAGTTAAGGAATAGAAAAAGTCTGCATTAGCTGATAGTCTCCCCTTTAAAACACTTACCCAGGATCTTACCCAACAACTTTATACATTTCACTGGTTAGAACTATGTCACATGACCACATCTAGCAGCAAAGGAAGCTGGGAAATATGGCCTCATTACTGAGCACACAGCCATCAGAATGAAATCAAGGTCTGGCACTAAATAAAAAGGGGATATGGATATTGGTTAGGCAACAAGCAGTCTCCAGCCATAGAAGGAAACTAAATTTTATTAAGTATCAACTCCCCGCCAGACACTTCAGATAGATTTTCTCATTTGACTCTCATAACAAACCAGAAAGATTTAAATGTTATTATTACATTGATAGAGAAAGAAATGGGATTGAAGAGAATAAGCAACACTGTTCCTCATACAGGGAAACAGATTTAAACCGGATCTAACTTCAAAACTTGAGCTCTATCCACAACATCATTCAGCCTCCAAAGTTCCCTCTAAGGAAAAGTATTTTGTCAAAGTTCAAACACTGTGTACCATGTATACCTTTAAGACTTCTGTTATATTAATACTTAAAATTAAGTCTCAGTTACTTCCCTGGAGAAAGCAAGGGACTCACTTCAATTATTTTGTAAAAAATCGCAGAAATAAAACCGCATATCATTTCAGTTGGTAGAAGAGGAACAGCTACTGAACATATATATATATATTCTGGTTACTGCTGTGTCCATGTTTTGAAAGCATTTCCTGGCCTTTCTCTCCAACAGTCAGGGTAAACAGTCAGCAAAGGTCATTCTGCAGAAAGCAGACTGTCACTCTGAGTAATATCTATCCCTCGTGTTTCAGCCCCTTTTCCTGCAGCCACAGATTGTTTATATTAAAAAGATAAGCTTTATGCTTTCTCTCTTCTTGATTCATTTTGAAAGGAGGTAGGGCAGAAAACAGAGAGAAATCACATCCAAATCCTACAGCTACATTTGCATCCTGGGTCCATTCCAGAAATCTGAGTGTTAAGAGAGTGAGGAGGTGCAAAGCAAGGAAGGAAACAGAAATGCCTGAACCCCCGTAAACAGGCTCTTCAACACTGTGCTCGTCCTCCTTCCTGCAATTCATTTTCCTGCCCTAAGGAGAAGACAATCCTGATTTGCACAAACTAGGAACAAATTGTTGTTGTTGCACTTTTTTTCTACAGTGTGACCCTCAGTGCATATAGTCACACACCTGGAAGAAAAGGTCTTGCTTTGCAGGACCCTTTTTATGGCAGACACAGAGGCTGAGCATTCAGGCACCCAGAATACGATGACTTCTATGGCCTTTGCAAGTGACCCAGAATATTTGCTCCCCCCAGCCCCACCAGCAGCATTTCTTTTGAAAGACCAAGTCATTTATTCCACTTCCAAGATACCACAAATTACCTATGAGTATTGTTTCCTGAGAGCTGGTTTTGATTTGGTAGAAAAGAGAAAATGGAGACAACACAATGGGAACAACACAAGGTGGAAAAAGACAGCCTCGTGGCTTCAGGATGAACTTTCGTCCCTTACAAGTTTTTCTCATGGATTAATGCAGTGAAAAATTTTTGAGACATTTCAACAAGCTTCTCTGAAAAGAAGAGACTTTTGATGGCTTAAGAAAATGGCACAAAAAAAGTGGGGAAGGTGAGGTATTTTCAAAGTATAGAATGCATGAGAGTGGTAGGGGTAAAGGTGACAGATGAGACATGAGAGAATAGGCATCTGATGATTGAGAAGAAGAAACGTCTAAGAGGCCTTGACTCATTTAATGATGATACCAACTCTATGAGGTGTTACTATCTTGATTTTATAAAGGAGGAAATTGAGGCTCAAAGAGGTTAAGCAATTTGCACATAAGTCTCTCAGCAGTAAATGGTAGAACTGAAAGGAAGAACAGAAAGGAAGCCTAAGGTTCTCCATCCGCCCAATACACAGCATATCCTAGACCTGGCACTGAATCACAGCTTTTCCAAAGGGGGAATTTGTACCAGGGCTACCTGGACTCCTGGCAGTGAGACGAGGGCAAAATTTAACACAAGGAAATACGGGAGGGAGTCATTTCAGGTCAGTAACATAGAGGAAATAGATTGATTGGACTCATTCCACCTACATTGGAGGCTCATCAGTGGGGTTTGTGTGCTTTCTACAGCAGGTGAGAGCCAGCCCTGAAAGATAATGGGAAGTCAGAGTGGAAAGACCTCAGAACAGTGTTCGACACATGTTTCAGAGACACAGTATTCTCAATGTACCTTTTATATATTTCAGTGCTGTCGTAAGACCCAAGTAAAAGGGGTCCTGCCTTAGATACCGATCTGTGCCTATGACCAGTTTCTGTTGGAGAAGGACTCTTCACAGCCAAGGTGAACTCACAGCCCCCTTCTACACCACTCTCTGGGTCCTGAAGACCCTAGTGTTTCTTGCCCAAACATCTCAAGCCCTGCTTCCAAGTCCTATGTGGGCTTCCCCATGTCTGACCTCCTAAGAATAAACTGTACAGCCTGTATGTGCCACTTAAGCCCAAGAAGCAGCTGTTTGGAGGAGTAGATAGAATTGGAATGTGGGCACACAAAGCCCCTTCAGGTGCTGATTGGAGTTGATTCTGGGAAGAGAAATGAATGGGTCAGGTCGGAGACCCATTCTCCCACACTACACCATTGCAGTACTCTATGGAGATTTTGAGAAGTCACAATTTAAATCTGACTTTCCAGTTTATTACTAAGATATGTTTATAGTTTATTTAACAGCTTGCAGCTTGACTTATAACTTTCAATATTTAGACATAGGGTACATAGGCTTCCATTTGAACTCTCCTCCTAGACCCCTCAAGTTTGAGGATGGGTCCACTGTGTTTCACTGAAATTTCTCCACTCCAGGAAGAGGAGAGAATTAGACCCAAAGGCAGGATATAGCGGGTTCTGTCTAGATTCTGTTACTAGCAATCAGTGTGCCTGGGGGCTAGCCTTGTGAACTCCCTAACTTCAGAGTCCCAAGGCTGTTGGACCAGAAGTTTCAGTAAGTTCCTCAGTGAACAAGGAAATTGAGGGCTTAATTCACCAACAGGAAGATGGAGCAAGCAAGGGTTTTGCCAACTTTAAGCTACGACCAGAATTAATGCAGAAAGAATTCCAATATCCTGCTTTTGTGTTGTACCTTTTCCATTGAGAGAACTGTTTTGAACAGAGGTCTGAATAATAAGAAGGAAATACCCCCACAGACCTATAGCTATGGAAATTCTTGCACTCCTGGACCCACAGGATCACATTTTTCTATGATTAGTACAAGGTTTCTCAGATAGGTGTTGTTTGCATTATACAAATGGTTCCAAAATCAATAAGAAGTGTTATACCTTATCTCTCTCCAGATGGGAAAAACAATAAAGAATGTTGTAAGCCATGCCTGGGAGGCTGAGAAGTGCATACATTCATGCCAAATACAAAGTGACCACAGCCCAGGACACAGCATTCATCAGACCCCGCTTTAGAAGCCAGTTCTTCCAGAGGAACCAGCCCAGAGAAACCTCATTGCAGCAAGATAAGACTAAGAAATGATTTTGTTTTCCTTGCCACCTGCTTCCACCCCAAATAGGAAAGAACACTGGGAAGCTAACATTCCATTTAAATTTATGGGAGTCCATGGTTTCCATGGGAGAACAAGCTTGATTTTATTTGAGTTATACTATAAATCTCTCATCGTTAAACTGGAAGAAGTTCATAGAACAAAATATGGCAGAGAAGGCACAGCCCAAAGCATAGGGATAAATTATACCAAATGAGGATAAAAGACAACTATTCAGGTGACAACAACATGTAGGTGGTATAATAGTAGAAATCAAGGACACATACTCATTGCAATAGGCGTGGTCCAAACTACAATGATGGCATTAGGAATAGAAGGATGAAATGTAATGTGAGAGGGAAAAAATCAATGTTGTATTTGGGAAAAAAAAAAGAATGAACTCAGAATAATTATAAACACTGACCTTCAGTGAGAAGAAGAATGATGCCATGAACTGAAATAAAGAAGTCTAAGAGGCACCAGGAGAAATCCAAGTTTAGACAAAAGTTTAAGGTGGCAACGGCATCAAATTGGAGCTGTCTAGTAGACATCTGCTGATTTGAGGCTGAAGCTGAGAAAAGAGGATATAGTTTGAGCTGTGTATTGGAAGTCATTCAAAATTGATGTCAGAGATGAAGCCACAAAGCAACTATATGCTAAGAGGAAAAAATGAATAGGGCCTAAAGAACTATGGGTTAAGAACACTGTTATGGAGTGGAAAAAGAAAATGGAGCCAGAGGAAAAAAAAAAAAGAGAGAGCGAGAGAGAAAATGGTACCCGGAGGGCTAGAAAGAGACCAGATCAGGACAGTTAGGGAGAAGAAAATTTCAAGAACAAACGTGCAGCCAGATTTAGGTTAAGGAGAAAGAAACCTGACAAAGTATATGGGGATCTTAATATTAGCAGTAACATTTAGAGAGAGCAATTTAGAGGCAAGGTCAGGGCTAATGCCAGGATGACACATTGAGGATAAGAGCAGAGAAATTACAAATAACAAGTAGGCACTACTCTTTTGAGAAGTTTGGCACAAAAGGGATAATAGCAAGGGATGAGCAGCAGGGGATACATGAGCATGATCTTAAGGAGAAAGGAATGCCAACTGAGTCCCAGCATACAGAGGTGGTGGGTCACTAAGGCCATTCTCGCTCCAGGAATGTCAGTATTAGTAGGTTACAACACAGTCGCTGGGCAAGTGCCAAATGACCCCCGTTGTAGTCCAATCCTGCTTCCCTGCTATCAGAGCTGATTAGACTTGAGTGTCTGGAATGTGCCTGGATTTTCTCAGAGAAAGGAGCAATAGAAACACAAGACATTGTGATAAGCCACACATGCATATGAAACAAAAGTTGGCCAGAGCAATTCCAAAGGTGAAGGTTGATCTTTATGGGAAATGACTCAAACGTCCCCATGGACCTATTGAAATAGGGATTTCACAAACTTGAGCACAATAGGCTATCAATATGGATTTGAGACGCAGGAAATTTAATTATGACCATAGCTCTGCCATTTTCTTTGGGTGATGTGACCCAGGACAAGCTCCTCAACTTCTGAGCTTTAATTTTCTTAACAGAAAAAAGAACTAATATCTCCCTGACCTGTCATACAGTGTGGTGGGAGCTGAGGATACTTTATGTATTACAGAGGGCGCCACAAATGGGTATTTTGCTTCTTTTGTGGTACTATTGAGACAAATAAAATTGTACCCTTAATGGTTTCATAACCTTGAAGCATAAGTTTTAAGCCTTCTGTATCATCAAAAAATTGCATCAAAGTTGCGTTAAAGTCTAGCATCTGAAACATTTAAAGTGGGGTTGGGGAAAACATTTACCCAGAAGCAAGCTGATGGGTTGTTAGTCGCTCTACTTTTAAGACTGGTGATGCAAACAGTCTTTTTGTAAGTATTTCTCTCAAAGTCTTACTTTCAGGGACTTAAGTGAAAGTAAAGGAAATCAGAGTTGTTCTCACTGATTGGGGACTTTAAAATTTTTAAAGTTTTGTTTCCAACTGTTGAAAAAAATGACGTTTCATTTCATATTTTTTATGGGTAGCAAATTGACTATCAAAGGACTAATTCAATTAAGCTCTTGTATTTCATGAGTTCATCTGAATTTCCCAACTGAATTATAGCTTCTTACCTCAGTTTTTCCCATTTAAATGTTGTTGTTATAAAACATTTCCATAGAAAAAAATCTGGTCTCTTCATGGGAGCATTTGGTGGACACAAATAGAAAAATAAATAACTTTTTCAGTTAAAAGAATTGGCAGTTTTTGTTTCTACAAAAGAGAGAGAAAGAGAAAGATGGAGAAATTAAATAGGGTTTGGGTAGAATTAAATACCTAGATGTGAAGACTAAAAGTATTAATTGATTCTTAAAATTTTAAGTAGAGAATAATTAAGATTGAAAAGAAATAATGAGTTTTCTTTAAATATAAGAAGGATCTCATTTCTAATGGAATATCGGTGATATTTTTATTCAGTTAAGAGCCAAGTATATGTCTCAGTGCTTTGGCGGTGTCGAGAACAGAGAAGGTTTTCAATGACTATATGTCAAATGAGAGCATTTTTTAAGTGCCCTAAATTACACCATAAGGAACTGGAGTTATATATGAAGAATAATTCCCTGAATGGAATGGCAAAGCTACCCCAGGGTGGAGTGAATTTCCTGGACATACTGTGATGTCCAGGCACCTTACTGGGAAGTTAAATATTAGTCTGAATTCTTAACCCCTTAATGTGGTTTGCTTGCAGTTCTTCCCAAAGATAATACATTTCTAGACAACCTTCCCAGACCATTCATTTATGGGATTCCATAAAGTATCCAAAATGGAAGGTGAAGCAGATTAGGAAAAGTATAGCAATTGGCCCAGAAAGACCTTCTTCTTCCCACAGAGGATGCTTTGGTTCATAAACCTGCCTTTTTAGGTGAGTTGGAATGCTTTGAACAAATTTTTTTTTTAAGTGCCTTCAAAATTCAAAAATCAGTGGCATTGTCAGCCTTGGTATAAAGCCGTATTTGCTTCACTGGACAGAGAAAGGACAATAAATTGTCTGTATTTAACCTTCTTCTCTATGATGTACCTCAGCTAGCTATCAGATGCATTTATTGAGTCTCTACTATGTGTGAACTACTTTCAGATTATTCTCAAAATAACTGCAAAATTCATAAATGTAGATAGTTTACTCCAGAACATCTAGGTATCAACTAGCAGAATCTGGATCTATATCCAAATATGCCTGGTTCAGGGTTGTTCATCTTAAGCACCTCTTCATTCGTGTGGCTATTTCTATATAACAAGAAAATCACAAGATGGTTTGCTGTCACCTCCTCCTGCTCCTTCCATGCGAAAGGAGAAAACTGTACTTCATGTGATTCCCTGGGTCTGTGGGCAATGCAGTCAGTCCTCTGCGAGCTGGACTGTGATCTCAATGGCCAGTATTGCAAAACCCCACACACCACTGGCACAAAGAGTTGAAGAGGGCCTCCTCCCTCGGGCAACAACAGTCCAGACCAATCCCAAAGAAAGGGTCATCACCTCCTAATCTGGCCATTTTGCTCCACAGAGTGTTTGCTTCTGGCTCCATGGATAGGCAATGTTTCTACTGGGGCCTTAATCGGATGACCTCACAGTTGTGTTTGCTGAGTCTGGATATATTTGTTGCCTGATATTCCACGTTTGTCCATATGCCTGGAGGCCTCAGCAGTAGGAGGTATTTACAAATCTAATGCATGTTATATGCAATATATACTGAGGCCCACTCCTATTACGTCAGGTCCCATTAAAATCTAGAGGGGAAAAGTGCTGATTCTTTTCCCAGAGCACTGTACCACTGTATTGGATGCTGTAACATGTATCACATGCTATAAAGTATTGCCTTATTAGGCAAAACAGACAAATGGATTTGGGCTTTTCTAAAGGTCTTTTCCCCTGACTCAAATGAAGCCCTCCTGATATAAAAACTCTTTGAAGGTTTCTTTACCACTTGTTGGTTATGAGTGCCTCTCTTGTTGTAGTTTTGAGCCAAGGCTAATGATGCTGAAATACCAAAGGTAATGATGCTGAAATACCAAAGGAAAATCCTTTTTAATGGAGTACATCATCTTTCCAATTACAATTGGGAAACTCACATTTGAACATTTGCTTTTGAGACTTTTCTGCCTGATTTCACAAGGTGAGGTTCCATGCTTGCCCCTAGATTGGCTTCTGTTTCCAGATTGACTTTTATTCCATTCAAAATATCCCTGCTATGCTCCTCCTTTTGTCTGTTTTCATAATGAGAAGCAGCTTAAGAAAATGTGAAAACAAATTATTGTCTAATAATATTTTGTACAGTGCTTTATGAAGTTTACAGAGCATTTTCACAAACATTACCTCATTTAATTTTTGAGTTATCCTTGCAAAAACCTCAGTGAGGTAATTAACATTACAATGATTTTCCAGATAAGAAAACCGAGGCTCAAAGAATTCTAATTCTGTGCCCAAGATCACACACCACTGTCAAGAGTCAAATCTAGTTATTGATAGAAACTGCCAATTGTCCTCTCATATATCCTCTCCCTTTCTTCTTTTAGTAATAGAACACTCACCGTTTAGCTGGGCACATGACCACCCAGGAAAAAATACTACATTTCCCAGCCCCTGTTATGGTAGGTGTGACTATATCATTGAGTTTTATCCAATAATATTCTAAAGAAAGAAGCATATGCAGCCCTCAGGAAAGGCCTGTGGGGGGTACCATGCCCTTCTTTACCACTTTCTTCTTACGACTAGCTAGAATGTGGACATGATGGCAGGAGCAGGAGCAGCTGTCTTGGACCACAAGGTGACCAGAGAGGTCCTGCATGGCAGAACAACAAGGTAGAAGGAGCTTGGGACTTGCAATGATACAAAGTAACCCCACCACCTGGACTGCCTACATGCTGACATTAAAGTGAGAAAGAAATACAAGAGAGAAATTAAAAAGAAAATACCCACCTTGTTTAAGCTACTATTATTTTAATTTCACTAATGTCAACAATTGAACCTAACTTTAACTGATAGTAAGTCTCAACTGATAAATGATTTAAATCCTTCTCTACAAGATGATGGAAATAAATGACTGAAGAGAGAAATGATCTGACTAGACTATATGGCTTTTCTGCAAATGACCTAGGACCCCAGCTGCTATGGGAAGACCAGGTGACTTCTGAGGGGGTTGACACAACCACTTGACCAATTAATTTATATGGAAACTCCTTTTTCTATCTTTGCCTTCTTGGGTGGAAGAGCAACTATATTAACATCCAACCTCTTAAATGTCAACCTTCACCAAGTAGCAGTGCCAGTGGAAAGAAATCGTGGAGTTGGCTGGGCACCATGGCTCATGCCTGTAAGCCCAGCACTTTGGGAGGTCAAAGCAGGAAGATTACTTGAGCCCAAAAGGTGGAGGCCAGCCTGGGCAACATGGTGAGACCTTGTTTCTGTAAAAAAATAAAAATTAAAAAATAAAATAAAGAAAACATGGAGGTGAGAGTTTCACTCCGATGTGATCATCCGCCTTGGAGGATTTGCTGTCTTCAAACACCAAAAGCCTAGTTCTGATACTAAATCATACATGAAAGGCCACATGTGAAACCCAAGACATGGATAGTGTGGTCCTGCCATGCCTCGCTGCAGCCCAGTGAGGGGCTTCCATTGCCTTCTGTCCCTAGTCTGGACTGGGGGTCTGCCTGCCAAATCCCAGCAGGCACTGATGGAAACCAGGAGAGTAAGACCACCTCAACAGGCCTGAACTAGAGAACATGCCACCAAAAAGCCAAATTCCAAGGCAGAGCCTGCTCTGAGACCAGGGCTCTGTGCCAAAGAGCTGGAGGAAATTTGGCAAAGAATTGAGAACTCCAGATGGGAAGCATGAGAGGGGAACAGACACTTCTCCACACTTGTCAAAACCCTCTAAATCACACGCCATAGCACTGTGCATAACCACCTACCCGCAAAGGCTGAAGCACGCTCCTAAGGTGGGCGCCTAGACAGGGCCATAAGCTCTGATCACTAGCCAGCTACCCAAAGTTCCTCTTTGCTCAGGTGGGGAGCCGAGGGCTTACAGAGGGTGAAGGACTTGCTTGCAGTCATGCAGATTGTTAAGGAAGTGCTGGGACCACAGGGCTCAGCCCTATGCCCGCTCCACCTCTCCCCAACCTAGCCCTCCATCTCACACTCCACTCCTCAGCTTCAGAGTGGTAAAGCTTTTGAAGCAGCTGCCTAAACTCACTCCTCATCACTTCACCCAATATAATTCAAATAAAAGAAAGGTTACATGCACACGTATGTTCATTGCAGCACTATTCACAATAGCAAAGACATGGAATCAACCCAAATGCCCATCAATGACAGAGTGGATAAAGAAATGTGGTACATATACACCATGGAAAACTATGCAGCCAAAAGAAAGAATGAGATTATGTTCTTTGCAGGGACATGGATAGAGCTGGAAGTCATTATCCTCAGCAAACTAACACAGGAACAGAAAACCAACCACCAGATGCTCTCCCTTAGAAGTGAGAGCCAAACAATGAGAACACATGGGCACAGGGAGGGGAACAACATACACTGGGGCCTGTCAGTGGGGGCAGGAGGAGAGAGAGCATCAGAATAAATAGTTAATGCATGTGGGGCTTAATACCTAGGTGATGGGTTGATAGGTACAGCAAACCACCATGGAACACGTTTACCTGTATAACAAACCTGTGTGTCCTGTACATGTATCCCAGAACTTAAAATTAAATTAAATTAAACATTATAAAAAAGAAAAAAGGTGAGTGAGCACTCTTCTTGTGCCTGGCATTCCTCCCTCCATGCAGCCCCTCCTGTCTGGGAGTTTACTCATCTTCTCTCTCCGGAAGCCATTCTGATTTCTCAGAGTGTGCTAAATGCATCTTCTCTGTGCCCTCAAAGATGTTGTGCCTGTCACCATCTTCAGTTTGATCCTGTTATCTTAAGATAATCTGTTTCCTTAAGTATCTTCCCCATTAAGACTTAAACTCTATGAGGGCAAAAACTCTTACTTATTCATCTCTGACCCCAACAGTCTGTTCTATCTATGTATTTCACACATATCATCTAATTCAATTCTCATAACACCCTTATTGTCCCAATTCCACAAATGAGAAGACTGAGGCACAAAGAGGCTCCAGACCTTGCCTGAATTACACAACTGAACTACCCAAGCAGCAGAGATGGCGTTTAAACCCAAGCAGTGGAACTCCTGAGAGCCTCTAATCACTTTGCTGTACTGTTTCTTCTACATCAGATTAAGTGTTTCATGCTCATATTTCAATTAAAAGCCCATGGAGACATTGTGGAGGGACTTCATAAATGGAAAAAAAAGAGTTGTTTTGTCACAGCATTTCCAGACCTAAAATGCAAGGCTGCTGGAACAGATGTTGTCCATGTCACGCCCACATCCCTGGGATCATTGACTGTGCTCAAATCACTCCTCAATGCCAGTATCTGTATCTCCTGCTCCAGGGATTTATTTTTTCTGGAAGCCCGCTCTGCCCTGTGCAGTAGGCCAGAGTACCAGGGAGTTAGCACCTTCTGAGAGCATCCCTCAACCGATGGCTTCAGGGCATCGGTGTGTGGATGGCCTGGCTCCTCACTCCTCTGCTGGGATCATCCTGAGGTGTGGGTTTGTGCTGCTCCCCACACCCAGGACGAGCTCCAGTTGCCTGCTGTGGTGGCTGGCTTGGTAGCACGCCTACCTTAGCTGCCTTCCCTCCCTGCATCGTTCTCTACATCCCTGGTGGTATTTCCATCTTTCCCAAATTTGCTGGTTTTTTTTTTTTTTTTTTTTTTGGTGATCAATTACTATTTGCTAAATGTTTATGGGTGATGTGATGTAAACTGAGAAATGTGAGTTATCAGAAACTAAAGGGCTGAAACTGACAGTTTCACCACCCACTTTACAGGTTTTTATGAGGATTAACTAACGAAAATATAGCCTGACTACACAGCACTTGTGGGGATTTTGAAGCATGGTTTGTGCCATCTGAACTGTCAATTTCAGCCCTCCAGTTTCAGATAACTCACATTTCTCAGTTTACATCACATCACCTATATACATTCAGCAGATAGTGATTGATCACTGTTCTCACACTGCTATAAGGATATACCCAAGACTGGGTAATTTATATGAAGGAAAGAAGTTTAATTGACTCATAGTTCCACATGGCTGGGGAGCCCTCACAATCATGGTGGAAGCTGAATGAGGAGCAAAGTCAAGTCTTACATGGAGGAGCAGGCAAGAGAGTGTGCGCAGGGAAACTCCCCTTTATAAAACCATCAGATCTATGAGACTTATTCACTATCAGGTAAACAGCACCAGAAAGATCCGCCCACCCCCATGATTCAATTACCCCCCACCAGCTCCCTCCCACAACATGTGGGAATTATGGAAGCTATAATTCAAGATGAGATTTGGCTGGGGGCCATATCAATCACCAAGATGTATGGGCTGGGATAGCACAGCACAGGGAGGTATTAGGCAGCCTTATACTTTCACAGATACAAGAGCCTTTCTAGATATCTGCAGGCAAAGGGCTAACCATTTTTATTTCTACTTGAGAATCTGAAATAAAATTCTCAAGTAGAATATTGATATTCTACTTGAAATTTTGAAATTTCGAAATTTCAAAATTTCAAAATATTTTGAAATGTTGTTAACTCCCAGTTAACTTTCTCCATCTGTCCCTTAACTAACCTGATAAAAAATGATGTCAACTCTGTTGTCTGGCCATTACTGATGATAATAATGACTCTTTATTGGCAACTTGCATCTGGACTGGGCAGAACTATAAATGAACCATTAACACCTGATGGGAATTGTTATAAAAGGTATTGGCTATTGTGGGACATGAGTCTTCTAAATCAGGGCCACAGAGAGCGGCTCCTGAACAATTGTGTGGATGGTGGTAAAGACTGCTGCAAGAACTCCCACAGCAGAGAAGCACCTGACACTGTTCCTGTCACTCTGTAGTTCTTGTCCTACAGTATTTCAAGTAGACTGGGGCCAAGGGAGCCTGTGGCCATGATGTGAATCTAAATATTTCATTGAACCTAAGAAGAAGGTGCCCTGGTAGGCACCACAGTGTCCATGCACAAAGTCTTCATCTAACTCACAAAACACTAATTCTTATAAAGGCTATTTGTATGTTTCCAAAATTTAGGAAAGATAAATAACCATATACTTTCTCCTGTACTTCTCCCTTCACCACAACACCTATGCTAAAAAATAAATAAATAAATAAATAATAAAAACAACCACTAGTCATTATTAATGATGAATCATTTTTTACCTTATACTAAGGCCCTTCCTACCTGTGCAGTCTACCCTCTCTCCCTTCATTAGCATATGTTACCTACTAGATATCATCAGTCACACTGCTTTTCACACCTTTTGTCCCTCTGGTCCACTTTAAATTCAACCAAAGTTGGCTTTCTTCCTAGCCAGTTACTATGATGATTTCTCACACCTTATTTCTAACTCTTCCTTTGTTCCCCCATCAAAATCTAGACTCTTTATGACCATGTTCCTAACTCTTTGGTTCTCTTTCCACTCATTTTCTTTTTTGGGGGAAAAAATTGAAAATTTATTTACCAACAGACAGTATCAGCAGGTACAACTACAGGGGTTTCTCCACAGATCATACGTTCACAAGGCATTAGCTCAACAGTGAGAAAGCCACTGGTGTGTTTTCTGTAACGATACCCACTTCACAGTGTAAACAGGTACTATTGTTATGTTCACTCACAATTCCAGAG
The DNA here is from genome assembly GCF_030222135.1 of Aotus nancymaae. Classification (NCBI taxonomy): domain Eukaryota; kingdom Metazoa; phylum Chordata; class Mammalia; order Primates; family Aotidae; genus Aotus; species Aotus nancymaae. The sequence continues at coordinate 51,534,150 of NW_026988425.1, read as the reverse complement.
GAAAGGCACAACTTACCGGAAAAAAAAAAAAAAGTGGGGGGTTGGAGGGAATCCTAAAGTCAGGTGCAGCAACGAAAAGTCAATACTTTGCCCAATAGTCTTGGACCCACATTTCAGTCAGGGCCTTCCACATAAAGGGAAAGAGTTTTCTCCCAGAAGTTAGAGTCTTCCTTTCTTTCTCCTTTCTTGTTAAACCAAGAGCAATGTTTCATTTGTTCAATATTACATGTAAAAAAGATTACAAAAAAAAAGCCATCACAAAACCATCTTGAACATTCAGCTCTTCCCATCAATACATCAACTCTTAGGTTTTAGACAGGGCCTGGGAATATTTTCGTGGTCTTAAAATAGAAAAACACATTTTGGGAGGCTGAGGTAGGCAGATCACCTGAGGTCAGGAGTTCAAGACCAGCCTGGCCAATATGGTGAAACCCTGTCTCTACTAAAATACAAAAATTAGCCAGGCGTGATGGTGGGTGCCTGTAATCCCAGCTACTCGAGAAGCTGAGATGGGAGAATCGCTTGAACCCGGGAGACAGTGGTTGCAATGAGCCGAGATCACATCCCTGCACTCCAGCCTGGGCCGGTGAGAGAGACTTCGTCTAAAAAAAAGAAAAAAAATAGAAAAACAGACCCTATGGCTACAAAAAACAAAAAAAAATGAGGCAGATAATTAAAGCTTTCACACCCAGGACTTGCCTGTTTTAACTTCATAACCTTCATGAAATATTCAGCAAGAAAACAAAAAAATCTTCATAATTATTAGGTATAAGTCATAGAAGGAAACTCATCAACAACAACAAAAAAATGAGTATATGAACCTGTGATAGGAAACATGCCCCCTTCCATGAGTTTCTTCTCAAGAATGAAAACACAGATCTTTAATAGAGTAGGCATTGGTACTAAATTAAGTCATCTGAGAGTCCCTGCTCAGGTGCCTCCTCTTCTGGAGTTCAGGAAGAAGAAGGCATCTAAGAAGTATGAAGAGGACATTGACACTCTTGAGGCTCCAACTGAATTTTATGTATTTAACACACATATTGACTCCCTAAGGACTAATGTAAGTCCACTTGAGGCCATCCTACTTAAGGTTCTAAGGTTGAAACAATTTTACAATGTTAGTTTTTTTTTTTAAATTACATTCAAAAAAACAAACAATAAGATGGGGACAGGGTTGGGGCATATAAAACAGGTCCCTAAACACATGACAGACCTTGTCTTTACACCTGAATACAGTTACCATAGAAGTCTCATTACCCCCTCCCCTCAATTAAGCTATATAGTTGTCTTTTCCACTGTTGTTCAATAAGTTCCAATGGTTCTACCTTGAAAGAGGTAATGGTCTTTGGAAAAAGTCATTCTAGGTTGTAAAAAGGTTCTGTGTATACAGTTTGTCACAGTAACAAAGCTTTCAAAATTAAAAAAAAAAAAAGTCTGTGTTTTGGTATAATTTTTTTTTATTTTTCAGTTTTTTGTAAAGCAACATACAGCAACAATTGTGATTACAGAACTTGCCTGAGGTTGTGATCACAACCAGCGTAAACATTATTTGCACATCAGTAAGGAAAACAAAACAGGAGATGAGTTCTTATAAGAAAGCAAATTCTAGAGATGTCACTCTGTCTGCATTTCTCCTTCCATGCAACTTCTCCTTTACTCAAGGCTGACAGTAACACCTGGTTTTTCCACATCTGCACTGATACCTGACTGGGAGCCATCCATCTTGGAGTAGGCGAATATGCTACAGCAGCATCACGGCACTGGCGAACTTCTTCTGGCAGATGGGGCACAAATGCTGCCTCTTAATGGATGTGTTGGTTCGGTGAACCCCGGGGTATGTCTTCAGGTTACCTTAGGTAGAAATGGCTTGGCCACAGATCTCACACTGGAATGATCTCTCCCTGTTGTGGGTGCAGTAATGCATTCTGAGGGAGCTCTGGCAGCTTAAGACTCGGTGGCAAATCAGAGATTCATTGGAGTCCATGGTCCCACTCCCTTGGAAGCCACCAGTCCTTGGGGAATTATGGTTTGGTCCCACCCCAGGATGTGTGGATCCACCCTCATTTTCTGGAGAAGGTCCAGGCTGCAGGTTGCTTGGCAAGGGGGCCACCCATGAGGTCCTTAGTCTCCAAAGAGGGATTCTCAGGTAGCCCTACAGAGGGGCTTGCAAATACAGGGTTGCTGTCTAGAGAGATTCAATTCATCTATGGGGACCGTACAGAGAGTGCATGGGGGATGCCATTGCCTGCCGCCACTTTGTCCTGGAACTTCGCCAACAGCTGGGGGTTTGCCTTCACCTGGGGGTGTCGGCGAAAGTGAACCTTTAATGTCGTTTTTGGTGGGAAAGTGATGACCACACACAGAGCACACGGAGGGTCTCTCTCCAGTGCGGGAGCAGAGGTGGATCTGCAAGGAGCTATCAGCCCCGAAAACCTTGCTACAGCACTGACACTTGAACTTGCAGAGGACTGCCTCATCATTGGGTTTGACATCTACCACAGAGGTGTTCGGTGGCTTCTCCTTCCCTTGGATGGGCCTAGCGCCACAGTGGAGAAAGGGCTCTGGAAGCGACTGAGCCCGGGCCTGAGGATGCAAAGCACTGGGGAGGTGGTGGCAGAAGGGATGTTGGCGTGAGGTAGCTTGGCTTGTTTCAAGGCATCCAGAGATAGATCTTGGCTTCCAGCTTTCTGGCTGAGCAAAGCCACAGCTGTATAAACCTGCTGGGACATGTGGCAGCCCAAGATCTTCAGGGTGTCGGATCCACCCCCCTGGAGTGCAGGCGTGAGAGGCCCACGTGTTCACCTGGATGCGGATCTGCTCCGGGAGCTGGGCCTGCTGTAGCTGCTTCTGCGGCTGCAGACACAGGATCTGCTGGGGGACGCAGGGGATGCTGTTGGTGCCAGGCACAGGGGCAGGCAGGGCATGTGCACTCTGCTGATTCACCGCCACCTTGGTGCCCCGTAGTGCCCTCAAGGTCACGTAGTGTTGGCCACTTTGCCTTTGGGTAAATAGCTTATGTCCTGGGGCGTGGGTGGCAAGGCCGTCTCCATCTTTAGATACATCACAGACTCCGCACCATCTCCTTCATGTCCCCTGAGCTGCCACCACTCTCCCTGTGACCATCCTCACCACTTGGACTGTGACTGGTGGCTCAGTACAGCTCCCGAGAAGTCTTCTGAAGGCACTGGACCCTCGCCGTCATTCACGATGAAGACAGGTGGGTTCTTAGTGCAATTTTTCTTATGTTCCAAGGACTCAGAGATGCTAAAGACTTCACACATGATGTCTTACAGACTTGTGTCTTCTCCTGACGAAGCCAATTTGCTGTGGCTTGGTTCTCATTAGCCTCATCGTCATTTCCTGGATGGCTGACTGGAGCACCAGGCTCCCACACCACAGGAGCTGCATCTACAAACTCCGGGGTCAGCTGCTTGCCCTGGTCCTCCTCGGAGGTGATGTCCTGGGGTTTCACCTGCTGGAGCCTCAACGTGATGCGAGGAACCAGGCGCCAGGAGAGCAGCTCTCCCAGCCACAAAATTCCAGGGTTGGGAAATTTACCCACCTTCCCTGCTCATTTCCATTCTGACTTATCTGGATACTCCCTCTGTCCCCAGGAGAATACATTTCTGCACTGCCAAGAACATGTTGCGATTTGAGAATCTTTCTTTAACAAAATTCACATCTTTATTAAAGGTTTTCCATTATTGCACAAATCTTCCTGACTGCCACCTTCTCCCGATCCCCCCTGCCCTGCCCCCTCCGCGCCTGGCAAATCAAAAGTATAAATATCAGAAAAGTAAACCTATAAATATAACAAAGATGTAAAATGGCCAGTTTTGTCATAGGCCAGTTCTTAACATTGAAAATCCTTCTGCCAATGTCCTTTATTTTCTGCTAATGTATTAGTTTTTCAAGAGGACACAGCAGAATACAGAAGAAAACTCAGATCCAAAAGACTCTTCAACCAACAGTGGTCTTGGGACACTATTTAGTTTTCTCTACAGCTGGAAAAGGAGAGCTCATGTGGGTTTTCACAGCTTCCTTTAAAATGCAGGACTATGACTCCAAGCTCTCAAAATATCTGGAGGGAGAGCTGTGAGCATACTGGAGAATTCACTGAGAAATCTGGCCTCCAAGGAGAACAAATTATGATTCCCTAAAAAGAATAGGAGTGGGCACCTGGGAACTGGTAGCTTTCTTTCTATGAAAGAAACTGTTCTGCTTTTTGAGTAAGACAACACAGAACCATAGGTGAAACTCTATACATACTACTAAGAACGAATTAAACATTTATATCAGATATTCTCTATAGTATTTTATCTCTATAAATATATCTATTGATTATCCTAAATCACATTATTCTAAACAGTCAGGGGTTTTAGCTAACAAAAATACGCTTTCAAAATCTACATAGAATAAAAGAATTCCTTCTTAGGTAGTATCCTATTTCCACATGCCTTAAAATTGGATCTTGGAAACCATGACTCTCTTACCACCCCTTTGCTGGTGCTGGAAATGATTTCAAGTGCAGCTACTGAAAGAAAAATTTTAACTGTGAAGCATTGAAGTTGCCTGGAGCTTCGCAGCTTTGAAGCAGAATCTATTGTTGTTATGTTTTCGCTCTGTTTTTCTGTTTGACAACATTTAGACAAAGTTTAAGAAGACAAAAAGTAGACAAAAGACAAAGATGAAGTCCAGAAAGACCATTCAGAACAAAGACTCTAGTTCCAAGTCCTTTCTATTTCTATATAAACCCGAGGCACTCACTCACTAGTCTTTAATACTTCTGTCTTCTTGACTTGAATTAAAATGTGTCATGCTAAGAATCCAATTACTTGACCAGAGACAAAATTTCATTAGTCACCAAAGAGCAGTAAAATACTGCTGTGTTCAAGGAGATTCAAACATGCTGTCTTCACTGCTGAACTTAGAAACAGTCTAGACTATGTAACCACTTGTTATCAGAAACCAGTCAGAGAAACTCCTGGAAGGAATAAATTCCTCATATGGCTTCAGTCCCACCTCAGCTCTCAACACCCTCACTCTCTCCACTCCAATCATTAGTTTTATTTCAGTTCTTCAAATGCTACAAGACTTTTCTTATGTTCAGGTCTTTGAATAGGCAGTTGCTTCTGAATAGAGTATTCGTCTACTCCTCACTTTATTCATTCCTCTTTCAGATCTCATATCAGTATCACTTTCCTCAGGGAGGCTCTCCTGCGTCCCTCTCACAGTGCATCACCCAGCAGAACATATCACATTAATAATTCGTCATTTAATGTATATAGGCCTTGCTAGACTCTACATTTCATGGAAGAAGGTGCTGTCTCTATTACCACTCTATCCCTGAAACATAGTACAATTCCTGACACTCAGGGACACTCATAAAGATTCATTGAATAAATAAATAGACGGAACACTTAGATGTGCAACTAAGACATAATCTAATTTAACATTGAATTAATATATGACAATTCTATATGGGTTGAGAGAGTCAAGAGTCAACTAGCCACAGCAAGCACAAAGACAGTTAAATATCCACAAGTCTGAAAGCAAGGAAACCCTTTAGCCCATGACATCAAAAACCGAATATCCATTTGGAAAATTGTGCCACTAAATCAACCAAGAAATGAGGTTGTTTAAAAAAATGCAAAAAAGGACCAGACGTGTAATCCCAGCACTTTGGGAGGCCAAGATGGGCAGATACCTGAGGTCGGGAGTTCGAGACTAACCTGACCAACATGGAGAAACCCCATCTCCATCTCTACTAAACATACCAAATTAGCCAGGTGTGGTGGCGCATGCCTGTAATCCCAGCTACTAGAGAAGCTGAGGCCGGAGAATTGCTTCAACCTGGGAGGCAGAGGTTGCGATGAGCCAAGATCATGCCATTGCACTCCAGCCTGGGCAACAAGAGCAAAACTGTCTCAAAAAAAAAAAAATGCAAAAGATGATCAGCTATAATTCAATTTAAGGAAAGTCCAAGAAGTTGTGTGTAAAGTATTTTGGTTTGTTCTTGGTTCATTTTCAAAATATCGTGTGGGAGTCTTGGCATATTGAAGCAAAAATGATAGATTAAAAGTAGAAAATGTGCATAAATATTAGATCAGAAAATAAAGGCAAGCAAGTTAAGCCTGTGGAAAAGCAATTTTCAGAAGGACTAAAAAGAACTCTCAGTATTCACAAGTGACCTAAAAGTGACCTGGAACAGGAATAAAATAAAATAAATGCAGCCTACTTTAGTGAGCATACAGCACTTGCTTTTCAAGGTGATAAACAGTTTGTAAGCATTGCATCTTTAGTCCTCAGAACCCCCTTGTAATAAGGTAGGCACCATTCTACCCCCATTCTATAAGCGAGGTAACTGAGGTTCTAAACAGTTAAGTAATTTTCCTAAGCTTATATAGATAATGTGAAAACCCATATTCAAATCCAGATTCCTGGAGCTCAAATTCTTAACCTCATTGCACTACAAATTACCCAAATCTAAAACTTCTGCATCCCATTTCTTCTAAATCCAAATCAACACTTGCCCCCTCGGTGACACTTATAACCACCTGCATTGCTTTCCCAAGCATTCTGGTGAAAACACTAGGGAAGAGTCATTCTCTCCAGAGCAGCCACAGAGCATTCCACAAAGAAAGGCAAGGAAGAGCTCCAAAAATTGGTGTGCCAGCTCTGTGGGCACAGCCTCCTGTTGCAATATTTTACTAATGCATTCTCATTCTCACAGGCTCAGAATGAGAATGCATTAGTAAAATATTTAGGTTTTTTTTTAATTCTGCACACATGTTATTGTGTGTGTGCTTCTATGTGTTTGTGTACATATATATGAGCCTAAGTGTGCTAGAAGAATTCACACCAAACTCTAACAGTGGTGATTAATGGGAATGGGTATGGAATGAGAAGCAGGAATGAAGAGGAAATGTTTCTTTTTAGGCTTCATGCTTCTATCATATTCATAATTTTTACTAGGCAATTAAGTTATATTTTAATTTTCTTAGAAGGCATCTAGCCTATGTTTCTCCTGGATCAGAGAATGATCTTACATTAATAGCAGCTATGACAGATAGCACTCTCCTCTTACCCACCTGCAGTGCTACACAGCCTCCTGATATTTTCCAGAGGATGCTGTCTTCCTTACTTCTGCTGCAGCAATTTCACCCCATTGCTTTTTTTCCTTTCTTCATGTACTAACTTCCTCGATCATAGCCACCAAGACCCCATTTAATTTGACTGTAATAAACATATTCTTAACTGCTCTCAGAATACTTCGGGGCACTATTGATCTCTTTGGCCACAAAAATTTGACTCTAACTAGGGCTCAAGGATATTCTGCCTTCAAATAAGTGTCCCATACCAGTGATAGCAATGAGTTCTATCTAGTCCATTAAATTTCATGTCAACCCACCTGTAGGATTAAACCTGAAATTATCTTTAAGTTGTCTGTCTTTCTCGTTTCCCAAATATCCAGATTCTGTTTCCCCACTCTATCATTTTATTAAATATACAATTAACACATGAATATGCTCTTTATAAAAGAGGAAGACCACACAGAAGTATATCAAAAAAGTAAGACTCTCCCTCGACTTTTTCTCTAATTGCGATGTTATTGTCTGGTGGAGGACCTTTGGGCACCCCCCCTCCCAGCCACATGGAAAGTGCCTAACTTCCGGATGAGGAAAGCCCCTCCTCCCTCACAAGGAGGGTCCCTTATCTCACTCTGTCTACCGCCTTGGCTCGGCCGGATTCCAGCAGCCTTCCGGCCGGGCAACCAACTGAACCAATCACCATCCGCCCCATCAGCTCTCCAGTAACTTCTGGCCCGACAAGCTCCCCGCCCGGCAGACATCCCCCCCCCTCCCCGACAGCCAGCCTGACCTATTGCCACCTGCCAAATCAGCTCTCCCACTCCCCCAATCCTTCTACCCCTATAAAAACCGCCGAACAAAGAAAGCCGGTGTGAGACTGCTGACTCTTCCCGGCACGAGTCCAGTCCACCCGGAGACTCTCCAATAAAGCCTGAACTCCTGAACTCCTCTTTTGTCTGATCTAATTCGGTCGCGCCTTGGGGTCCAAGTTACAAGAGTCCGGGCAGGTCGGACAGTTATCACTAAAAATTGTTTGTGTGCATTCTTCCAAATTTTTTCCAATGTGTTTGTAACGTTAAGTACCCAATATTGTTTTGTGACTTGCTTTTTCCATTCCTTTATTCCCAATATATTTCAGGTCTTTTCAAGTGAGCAGATTTGACTCTGCTTAATTTCTTTTAACAGTTCCCTGGTATTAGTGGTGTGACCATATCCTAATTAACTTAAGCACTACTGTATTGATGGAAACCTGAAATATTTCTACATTTAAACTCTCACAAACAAGGTTGCAATGAACATCCTAATACTCTGTATCTATATACACATTTTTAGTTTTCCTCCAGGATAGTTCTTAAAAATAAAATTCTTATTTATCATCAATTTTGACAAATATACCAAATTGCCATCTAAAAACGTGCCAATATTGTTTCATTCTCTAGCTTCGTGGATTTTTTTAATATCTAAAATAAGACGATGAGCCAAAATACTCCCCACATTCCTGGTGGAGTATTCCTCCTTTTCAAAATTACCTTAGCGCAATTCTCATTCAGTCAATTTTACAATGAGGCTTTCAAGTTCCACTAAATTTTTTTTGCAAAACAAGAAAAGAATGAAGAACTGAAGTTCTTGGTTCCTTGAGTTTTCACCCACTCTGTGTTCCACCTGTAAGAGAAGCAGCCAGCACCCTGGAACAGCAGACCCCTGACCTCACAGGCACCAAGGTCGGGAAGCCCTTATCCTCTTCACTTAATGTCACACTCAGGGCAGCCTGCACAAAGGGCTCTCTGGATCCTGCCTTGCCTGTGGACTTCAGGTGAGAGTGGCAACAAGGGCGTCAAAGAGCAAGACAGAGTGGGCTATGCCATCAGCCTGTCCCTGTCATCCATGAGAGCCTAGGGAAGTCACAGGCCCCTCCCTCATTGGTTGGTAATATGGGTTTTGCTACCATAACTTCAGAGCCTTGCTATAAGGACTAGAGATAGTGTCTGAAGGGTTTAGCTGAAGCAGGTTAAGTATACAGTGGTTTGAAAAAGACAGGGGGACTTGTTTTCACTTATTTTCCATCAACTCCTTCGGGAACCTAGAGTCTGGTGATTTCTCCTCTCCACTCCTCACTCCTCCCTACAATTCCTCTGTGAGAGCAAAGTTCACCCTGACAACAGTCACTACTTGGTGTGCATGTATGAGGGGCTAGGAGCTGTGAAGTATGTGTCTCAAGAATGATCCAGGAGGTTTTCAAGATGGCCGATTAGGAGGAAGTCGGGATCGCAGCTCCGAAAGAAGGCGCAGAGGGTGAGTGGACGCCGCATTTCCAGACAGATTTTTACTGACCACAGACCAGGGGATTAACAGGAGGAGGAGCCGCAGGGGTCACCAGCGCCGCTGGTTTGAGCGGAGCGGCGCGCCGCTCGGCCTACGCCCTGAGGTGGGGGGCGGCGGATCCACGTACAGAGCAAGAGAGACTGAATCACCTCTGAGCCAGCAAGGGGAGCTGAAGCAGGGATTCAAGCCAGGACATTCCCGGGCAAGGGCACGCCACGAATCTCAGAGCCGCTGCTTTGGCTGATGCAGCGGCTCACAGGGCAGCGGATTTTTACTGCCCACAGACCAGGAGATTCACCGGTGGTGAAGCTCCACGGGTTGCCAGCGCCGCTGGTTGGACTGGCGCGGCTGCTCTGCCTGCACCCAAGGCAGGGAGCAGCGGCCCCTTGTGCAGAGTGAGCGAGACCGGATCCCCTCTGGGCCAGCAAGGGGAGCTGAGGCAGGGACTCAACCCAGGAGTTTCCTGGGCAAAGAGGACACCTCCGGAAACACGGCTGAACACGGGACGGTCCAGCTCTGTGGAGGGGCGTCACCCACCGGGAAACACCCTGCAGTTCCCAGGACAATTTGCCCACAGCAGCTCAACGAAGCCTCTGCAGGCTGAGTGTGACTAGGCTGCCACCTTGTGGGCAGGGAAAACCATTGCAACAGTGGAAAATCATAACGCCCTAATTCCCTGGGACAGACCACCTAGGGGGAAGAAAAGGGGGTTTATGAGTTCAGCTACTACAGACTTAAAATTACCAAAATCAGAAGGACAGCAACTACAAAGTCGATAGGTGGATAAATCCACAAAGATGGGAAGAAACCAGCGCAAAAAGGATGAAAACACCCAAAACCAGAACACCTCTCCTCCTACAAGGGAGCACAACTTCTCACCAGCAAGGGAACAAGACTGGATGGAGAATGAGCGTGATGAAATGACAGAATCAGCTTTCAGAAAGTGGATAATAAGAAACTTCCGTGAGCTAAAAGAACATGTTCTAACCCAATGCAAAGAAACTAAGAACCTTGAAAAAAGACTTGACAAAATGTTAACGAGAATGGACAACTTAGAGAGGAATATGAGCGAATTGATGGAGCTGAAAAACACAACACGAGAACTTCGCGAAGGATGCACAAGTTTCAACAGCCGAATTGACCAAGCAGAAGAAAGGATATCAGAGGTCGAAGATCAACTCAATGAAATAAAACGAGAAGGCAAGATTAGAGAAAACAGGGTAAAAAGGAATGAACAGAGTAAACAAGAAATATGGGACTATGTGAAAAGACCTAATCTACGTTTGATAGGTGTACCTGAATGTGACGAAGAGAATGCATCCAAGCTGGAAAATACTCTTCAGGATATTATCCAGGAAAACTTCCCCAACCTAGCAAGGCAGGCCAATATGCAAGTCCAGGAAATACAGAGAACACCACAAAGATATTCCTCTAGAAGAGCAACCCCAAGGCACATAATCTTCAGATTCGCCAGGGTTGAAATGAAGGAGAAAATACTAAGGGCAGCCAGAGAGAAAGGTCGGGTTACCCACAAAGGGAAGCCCATCAGACTTACAGCAGGTCTCTCAGCAGAAACCCTACAGGCCAGAAGGGAGTGGGGGCCGATATTCAACATCCTTAAAGAAAAGAACTTTCAACCCAGAATTTCATATCCAGCCAAACTAAGCTTCATAAGTGAAGGAAAAATAAAATCCTTTGAGAACAAGCAAGCACTCAGAGATTTCATCACCACCAGACCAGCTTTACAAGAGCTCCTGAAGGAGGCACTACACATAGAAAAAAACAACCAGTATCAGCCATTCCAAAAATGCACGAAATGGTAAAGAGCATCAACACAATGAAGAATCTGCATCAACCAATGGGAAAAACAGCCAGCTAGCATCAAAATGACAGGATCAAATTCACACATAACAATATTAACCCTAAATGTAAACGGACTAAATGCCCCAATCAAAAGACACAGATTGGCAAATTGGATAAAAAGCCAAAACCCATCAGTGTGCTGTATCCAGGAAACCCATCTCACAAGCAAGCATACACAAAGGCTCAAAATAAAGGGATGGAGGAAGATTTACCAAGCAAACAGAGAACAAAAAAAAGCAGGAGTTGCAATTCTCATCTCTGATAAAATAGACTTTAAAGCAACAAAGATCAAAAGAGACAAAGAAGGACATTACATAATGGTAAAAGGATCAATGCAACAAGAAGAGCTAACGATCCTAAATATATATGCACCTAATACAGGAGCACCCAGATACATAAGGCAAGTTCTTAAAGACTTACAAAGAGACCTAGACTCCCACACAATAGTGGGAGACTTCAACACCCCATTGTCAATATTAGACAGATCAACGAGACAGAAAATTAACAAGGATATCCAGGACTTGAACTCAGACCTGGACCAAGCAAACCTAATAGACATTTGCAGAACTCTCTACCCCAAATCCACAGAATATACATTCTTCTCAGCACCACATCACACCTACTCTAAAATTGACCACATAATTGGAAGTAAATCACTCCTCAGCAAATGCAAAAGAACGGAAACCATAACAAACAGTCTCTCAGACCACAGTGCAATCAAGTTAGAACTCACAATTCAGAAGCCAACCCAGAACCGCACAGCCTCATGGAAATTGAACAACTTTCTCCTGAATGTTGACTGGATAAACACTGAAATGAAGGCAGAAATAAAGATGTTCTTCGAAACCAATGAGAACGAAGACACCACATACCAGAATCTCTGGGACACATTTAAAGCAGTCTCTAGAGGAAAATATATAGCAATAGGTGCCCACATGAGAAGAAAGGAGAGATCTAAAATTGACACTCTATCGTCAAAATTGAAAGAGCTAGAGGAGCAAGATCAAAAAAACTCAAAACCTAGCAGAAGACAAGAAATAACTAAGATCAAAACAGAATTGAAGGAGATAGAGACACGAAAAGCCCTTCAAAAAATCAATAAATCCAGGAGCTGGTTTTTTGAAAAGATCAACAAAATAGACAGAGCACTAGCCAGACTAATGAAAAAGAAAAGAGAGAATAACCAAATAGATGCAGTAAAAAATGATAAAGGGGATATCATCACAGATGCCAGAGAAATTCAAACCATCATCAGAGATTATTACAAACAACTCTATGCACATAAACTAGAAAACCTGGAAGAAATGGATAAATTCCTGGACAGTTGCCTCCTCCCAAGCCTAAACCAGGAAGAAGTCGAAACCCTGAATAGACCAATAACAAGGTCTGAAGTCGAGGCAGCAATTAAGAGCCTACCACCCAAAAAAAGCCCAGGTCCAGATAGGTTCACAGCCAAATTCTACCAGACATACAAAGAGGAACTGGTACCATTCCTACTGAAACTATTTCAAATAATCCAAAAAGAAGGAATCCTTCCCAAATCATTTTATGAGACCAACATCATCCTAATACCAAAACCCGGCAGAGACTCAACAAGAAAAGAAAATTACAGGCCAATATCCATGATGAACATAGATGCAAAAATCTTCAATAAAATACTGGCAAGCCGATTGCAACAGCACATCAAAAAGCTTATCCACCATGATCAAGTAGGATTCATCCCGGGGATGCAAGGCTGGTTCAATATACGCAAGTCTATAAATGTAATTCACCACATAAACAGAACCAAAGACAAAAACCACATGATTATCTCAATAGATGCAGAGAAGGCCTTCGACAAAATTCAACAGCCCTTTATGCTAAAAACTCTCAATAAACTAGGTATCAACGGAACGTACCTCAAAATAATAAAAGCTATTTATGACAAACCAACAGCCAATATCATACTGAATGGGCAAAAACTGGAAGCATTCCCTTTGAAATCGGGCACCAGACAAGGATGCCCTCTCTCACCACTCCTATTCAATATAGTACTGGAAGTTCTAGCCAGAGCAATCAGACAAGAAAAAGAAATAAAGGGTATTCAATTAGGAAAGGAGGAAGTCAAATTGTCTCTGTTTGCAGACGACATGATTGTATATCTAGAAGACCCTATCATCTCAGCCCAAAATCTCCTGAAACTGATAAGCAACTTCAGCAAGGTCTCAGGATACAAAATCAATGTGCAAAAATCACAAGCATTCCTATACACCAATAATAGACATAAAGAGAGCCAAATCAAGAACGAACTGCCATTCACAATTGCTACAAAGAGAATAAAATACCTAGGAATACAACTAACAAGGAACGTAAAGGCCCTCTTCAAGGAGAACTACAAACCACTGCTCAACGAAATAAGAGAGGACACAAACAGACGGAGAAACATTCCATGTTCATGGTTAGGAAGAATTAATATCGTGAAAATGGCCATACTGCCCAAAGTAATTTACAGATTCAACGCTATCCCCATCAAGCTACCAATGACCTTCTTCACAGAACTGGAAAAAACCACCTTAAACTTCATATGGAACCAAAAGAGAGCCCGCATAGCCAAGTCAATTCTAAGCAAAAAGAACAAAGCAGGAGGCATGACACTACCGGACTTCAAACTCTACTACAAGGCTACGGTAATCAAAACAGCATGGTACTGGTACCAAAACAGAGATATAGACCAATGGAACAGAACAGAGGCGTCGGAGGCGACACAACATATCTACAACCACCCGATCTTTGACAAACCTGATAAAAACAAGCAATGGGGAAAGGATTCCCTGTTCAATAAGTGGTGTTGGGAAAACTGGCTAACCATATGCAGAAAGCAGAAACTCGACCCCTTCCTGACACCTTACACTAAAATTGACTCCAGATGGATTAAAGACTTAAACATAAGGCCTAACACCATAAAAACACTAGAAGGAAACCTAGGCAAAACCATTCAGGACATAGGCGTAGGCAAGGACTTTATGACCAAAACACCAAAAGCATTGGCAACAAAAGCCAAAATAGACAAATGGGACCTAATCAAACTCCACAGCTTTTGCACAGCAAAAGAAACAGTCAATAGAGTGAATCGGCAACCAACAGAATGGGAAAAATTTTTGCAGCCTACCCATCTGACAAAGGGCTGATATCCAGAATTTACAACGAGCTAAAAAAGATTTACAAGAAAAAAACAAACAAGCCCATTCAAAAATGGGCGAAGGATATGAACAGATACTTTACAAAAGAAGACATACAAGAGGCTAACAAACATATGAAAAAATGCTCATCATCACTGGTCATTAGAGAAATGCAAATCAAAACTACATTGAGATACCATCTCACGCCAGTTAGAATGGCGATCATTAAAAAATCTGGAGAAAATAGATGCTGGAGAGGATGTGGAGAAATAGGAACACTTTTACACTGTTGGTGGGAGTGTAAATTAGTTCAACCATTGTGGAAAACAGTGTGGCGATTCCTCAAGGACCTAGAAATAGAAATTCCATTTGACCCAGCAATCCCATTACTGGGCATATATCCAAAGGATTATAAATCATTCTACTATAAGGACACATGCACACGAATGTTCATTGCAGCACAGTTTACAATAGCAAAGACCTGGAACCAACCCAAATGCCCGTCGATGATAGACTGGACAGGAAAAATGTGGCACATATACACCATGGAACATTATGCAGCCATTAAAAATGAGGAGTTCGCGTCCTTTGTAGGGACATGGATGAACCTGGAAACCATCATTCTCAGCAAACTGACACAAGAACACAAAACCAAACACCACATGTTCTCACTCATAGGAGGGTGTTGAACAAGGAGAACACATGGACACAGGGAGGGGAGCACTATACACGGGGGTCTGTTGCAGGGGAGTCGGGGGGACAGCGGGGGGCGGGAGTTGGGGAGGGATAGCATGGGGAGAAATGCCAGATATGGGTGAGGGGGAGGGAGGCAGCAAATCACACTGCCATGAATGCACCTATGCAACAACTTTGCATGTTTTTCACATGTACCCCAAAACCTAAAATGCAATAAAAAAATAAAAATAAAAAAAATAAATAAATAAATAAAAAAAAGCAAGGAGGAAAAAAAAAAAAAAAAAAAAAAGAATGATCCAGACCAGGGAACCTGAGCTCTCATCGTCTTCTCCCAGCCATAGCCTCAGGCCTTGAATTCTTCACTGTCTTAAACTGTTCTCCTATGGGACTGTTTTCTCCGTCTTCCTATCACTCATTCATTCATTCAGCAAACTCTTAAAGAGGATTTGCCCTGTGCCAGGTACCATGCATAGCTTGGGGGATGCAGTGGAGGCCCAATATCCACCCTGCCTTCAGGCAAAGGCATGCGTTCCCCTCTCCATTCTTTTGCACAAGCACATTTACGTGGCTGTGGTCCAGGATCTCTTTTCAACATGTTTCTCTCTGCAGTCTACCGCCACCCTTAGCCAGGCTTCCCCCACCTCCCCTGCATTTCCTGCCTCCTTCACATACAGTTGTCATGCTGTGAAACTGTTAAAGGGCTTCTGCTAGCAAGCATCAAGGACACAGCCTTAACAATCGTGTTCTTTAAATCAAATCAGCATCAAGGACATCGAATTCAAGAACCTTATGCCTTAAAATCACCCACCTCGAGAAACGTTGCTGTTTGAAATTATATCAGGACCTGCAAAGCCAAAACAAACCAGCTTTAACCTAAGACAGATGGAATGCTGAGTGTGTTAAAGCAGCTCTGTCTTGGTCTAGGAGTCCATCAGTTTCCTTGTCACCACTTCTGTTAATCAGAACCATCTGTGCTTTCCTAGTAACATATATTAGCTCTGCTCAAGCAGAGCTGGGGGGAACTGTTCCCAAACGCAGGGCTCACTTGCCTGGCAAGTTTAACAAATTAATGTTTGTTTTTCAGAACTCGGATCTGTTATCTCATCAACAGTGCTTAATCTCAGTGTTTCCATGGACTGGAGTCCCTCAGGTCCTTCATGGTTGGTTGACCAAGATGAAATAACTAGACGTTCCACTGAGAGCTTTTTTAGATGAGGGAAGGTAGACCCAGACTAAAAGACGAAAGGAGATTAGTAAAGATTGTCCGTGCCAGAGTTGAACACGATACAATTCTGTTTCCAGTAAATGCGACAACAATCCTGTCAAGCTCTGATCTCCTATGGGATGAGAAGCTCCTGAAATGATATCCTAGACTACCTCATAATTTTTCAGTCACACACTGTCATGAGGATAGATTTATTTCGATTATTTAAGACTCAATCCATTTCATTTTAAAATGTCAGCCTTGGCTAGAGATAGTGTCTGCAGTGCCTCATGCCTATAATCCCAGTACTTTGGGAGGCCAAGGTAGGTGGATCACTTGAGGTCAGGAGTTCAAGACCAGCCTGTCCAACATGGTGAAACCTTGTCTCTACTAAAAATACAAAAATTAGCTGGGCATGGTGGTGGGCACCTGTAATCCCAGCTACTCAGGAGGCTGAGGCAGGAGAATCACTTAACCTGGAAGTTGGAGGCTGCGGTGAGCTGAGATCACAGCACTGCACTCCAGCCTGGGTGACAAAGTAAAACTCCATCTCAAAATAAATAAATAACTTCAGCCTTGTCTTTGAGTCAAAGCTATGAGGGTATATAATGGAGGAAGTATCTCTCCTGAAGGGAGACATGGCATGTCCTTATCCCTCAATTGACTCAAGATCATGGCTTCATGCTCTCCCTCCTACTTCTATGGTCAAGAAAAAACTAATGCCCAAATAGTTAAATTCAAGATCCTTGTCCTTTACCTGGCATGAGTGCTTCCGGAATATATGCATGCTGTGAGAGGAGGGGGGAAAGAGAGAGAAAGATTTCATGCACATTTCATTTGTATATGTCTACTTTAAGGTGAACGTGGTCTCAAGAAAAACTCATGATTCACTGTTTGTAGATGTCTAAGAATTAACATTTCTAGGTAAAAGTAATGCCACTGGTGATTATTTATGGGGATTTGCCAAAAGTCTGTTAGGCAAACCTCTGACACATCAGACTCATTCTCTTAGTAAATCTATTTGATTCAACAAGGAAACTGTGTCCACATATGCTGAGCATGCAATTGTTCATATCATCGTCTGCTTGTGACATTAAAAGCACACAGCAAACCAGGAGTTCAACCTTACATATTATGTAAATAAGATTGGATTTATTCAGTATGACTGAGGGTACTAAAAATAGCATGGCATTTGCCACTGAAAATGCAGGCAGGCAGCTCAGAGTGCTCACTTGCAAGTAAAGACACAACAATGAGACACGCCACTAGTACCAACCCAAATCAGAAGTGTTCACTCATGGGAAATATTTTCATAATGAAAGAAAAGAAAAAGCAGCTAAGATCTGCTTAACAAGCAATCCAAAAAGCCCCGCTCGAAAGATATTTAATAGTGGGATCTTTTTTATTCTGGTGGCATGATTCAATTCTGGGCTAAAAGTACACCTCGAATGATTCACAGACAACTATGAAGAACATGAATCCAGATTGACATAGAGATAAATGGGGCAGACAGAGTATGCAGAGATATAGAAACACATATGCACACACTGGGATGTTGGGAAACAGGCTGGGGGAGGCCAGAAGACAGGGAAGATAGCACCAGACTGATTGCTTTTGAAGAATTATGGGGAAAAGGGGTACTGTGGAGTAAAAGGAAAAACCCCTGTGACAGAGGCTACATTTGACCTTGGCTGTTGGTTCCCTTCACCCAAAGGCCAGATCATTGTGGAGCTTGCTAAAAACATCAGGCTGCTGAGTGATCTCTTGCTTTAAGGCTTCTGTTACCATAGGAACAGTCATCCTTTATTTTCTGAAAAGTGGTTAATACCTGGATTTGAAAGTAATGAGATTCTGTCCTAAACTTGAATTGAGTTCACTTCTGTCTCTGATACTGCCACCCTGGGTGTTATTACTGAAAATTCAGAATATCTTGGGAATTAACATCCAGAAAATAACACTAGGTCTATTCCAAGAATTGATTCAGATTCCTTTGCGTGAGTCTATGAGCTATGACTACAAAATCATGATGCATGTGTTTGAGTGTGAGGGCCTATTTCAGCAAACTAACGAGAACTTGCATAAAGAAAAGCACCCTGTGTCTTTCAAAGCAAAAGAGGTATATGTGCTTAGCCCAACACTGCTATCATTGTTGGAAACTTTTCTAGAAATTTTTGATACTACTTTCAGAGTGCCTTTAAAAACCCCTCTGGGAAATCCATTTCCTAACCTTGTAAACATGTCTTATGCAGTGAATACAAAATTTTATGCCAGTGCCAATGGCCACTGTGATTCCAGAGTGAGAAAGAGTGAACTATTTTTATTTAAACAAGGAGTAGAAGTCACAAACCATCCTTAAAACTTACATCTACGGCCAGGTGTGGTGGCTCATGCCTGTAATCCCAGCAATTTAAGAGGCCAAGGCAGGTAGATCACAAGGTCAGAAGATCGAGACCATCCTAGCCAACACAGTGAAACCTTGTCTTTACTAAAATACAAAAAATTAGCCAGGTGTGGTGGCACATACCTCTAGTCCCTGCTATTCGAGCGGCTGAAGCAGGGGAATCGCTTAAACTCAGGAGGCAGAGGTTGCAATGAGCTGAGATCGCACCATTACACTCCAGCCTGGTGACAGAGTAAGACTCCATCTAAAAAAAAAAAAAATTACATCTACACACACCTATTGGGATAGCTAATACTCAAAAAGTAGAAAATAACAAGTGCTGGGGAGGATGTGGGAAAATTGGAACACTTGTGCATTGTTGATGACAACCGAAATGGGACAGCCACTGCGGAAAAAGTGTGGAGGTTCCTAAAACAACTAAACATAGAATCACCAAATAATCCAGCAATTCCACTTCTAGATATATATTCAAAAAATTGAAAGCAGAGACTTAAACAAATATTTGGCCACCAACGTTTATAGCAGCATTTTTCACAATAGTTAAAATGTGGAAACGACTCAAATGACCATTGACAGATGAATGGATGAACAAAATGCGTTATGTGTATATATTGAAATATTACTCAGCCTCAAAAAGGAATGGAATCCTAATACAATTATACAACATGGATGAACCTTGAAGACATTATGCTAAGTGAATTAAGCCAAACACAAAAGGACAAATATTGTATGATTCCACTAATATGAAGTATCTGAACTAGTCAAATAATTCATAGAGAAAGTAGAATGGTGATTGCCAGATACTAGGGTGAGTAGGGAATGGGAGTTATTATTTAACTGGTACAGACCTTCAGCTTTGGAAAGTGAAACCGTTCTGGGGATGGATAGGGATGCTGGCTGCACAACAATGTGAATGTACTTAGTGCCACTGAATTGTACACTTTAAAGAGGTTAAAATGGTAAATTTTATGTTATGTATATTTTACCACAAAAAAGCTATAAAATCAAAGCCAGGAGTATCTTAATCATCTTCAAACCTGCCAATTCTCAGTCAATTCCTCACCTTCACAGCTGATGTACACAGAAGTTCTCCAGGACCAACCCAAACATTTGAAGTTAAATAGTTTTCCTGGCACTTTGGCCAGATCCTGGTTTGCACTAATAAAAGAGAAAAGCAACCTTATGGTAATAAGACTCAGTCCTATGTGGCATCACCAGATTTAGCAAATAAAAATATACAGTACCCACTGAAATTTGAAATTTAGATAAACAACAAATACTTTTTTAGCATATGTATGTTCTAAATGTTGCATGAGACATGGTTACACTAAAAATTTTTGTTGTTTAGCTGAAGTTCACATTTAAGTGGGCATGTTGTATTTCATCTGACAACACTAATCCTAAATGAAATTGCTTCTGGCCAACAGCATCATCTCCTGCCTTTAAACACTAACCCAAAGTCTGACGCTGCCTGAGTCAGCTGCACTCAGGCGTAAACCACACTGTTATCAGACCTTCTAGTGCAGAGAGCAGAAAATAAAGCACAGATCTGGTCACAGCTGTTTTCTTCCATTATGCAATAGTCAATATATGTCCAAAATCCACCACTTCAGCCCTTGTCCTCAGCCTTCGGTTTAAGTCATATTCCATCCTGCCCCTTAGCTCAGCTCTCCATGAGGTCTGGAGCCTGGTGGATTGTATCAGTCCTCCCTAATTTCTCATTAGATTTAGAAATAACACATTGAAAAGCTTTTTATCTTATCATTGCAAACTCTTTCATATAAAATATGTCCATGATGATTTCCAGTGACAGAAAGGCCATTTTAAAACTATCACAGCCAAGTTTTTCTGTAAATGCACCTCCTGTGTTATTAAACAATTAGTGTAATCGTCAAGTAAACGTCATGAAAAGGACATTAGAGTCTTCATTTTGTACCTAAAGAAACAGAACAGTCACTGGCTTTCTCAGTCAATAGTTCACTCTAAATCCATCACTTGCTTCTCTCCACCTGCCTTTCCAACCCCCAGGATGCTTCTTTCTTAAAATCTGGTGTCGTAATTGGGCATGTGTGTGTTTCCCACCTTGACACCACTTGTTTGTTTCCTTGGGCCTGATAATCCCTATCATTACATCTGCAAAAAGGAAATATTTAAAAGCATACGAATAACACTAATATGGAATTGGTCATGAGGACTGTTTGTCCTTCACTGTGTCACTCCTGGGCCAGCTCAAGGGACACACATAACCCTTTCTACAAAGCCTACTGCATTGTTAGTTCCTCAGAGCAGAAATATGCAACTCAATCCAACAAGTACTCATGAGGCTCCCATTATGCAGAAGCCACCACTAACTGAAGCCAAGGAGCCAAATTATTAAGACATTGTCACTGCCCACAAAGTACTTATAAACTCAGGATGTTTGCCCACAAGCTTCTGACCACACCTTTTATATTTTCCCCGACTGCCTTCTATTCTTTCACCTAGTCCTTTAAATCCAGGCATTTTGCTGGGATCTAAGCTCGGTCTGTCTCCCTTTTGTCCTCCATTCTCTTCCATGGTTCAACTTTTACGTTTATGTTGTGTCTGCCAAACTCTCTTACTCTGCCCTAGACCCAGATTTTCCAAATTCCCACTGGACATCTCTATCTGAATATTTATTCCAAGCTCAACACACTTCAAACCCCCAACACATATTCTTCCTCCCCAATTCTTGCTCCTATACTCCTTATGTAAATGATACCACTAAATTCCAAACAGAAGAAACTGAAACTCTCCCTCCTCACCCCTCCACACAACCAATTACAATACCCAGCCAGCTCCACTCCCACAGGGGCCCTCATCTCTGCCTCTGCCCCATCCTATCCACTCCCACAGGGGCCCTTGTCTCTGCTTCTGCCCCATCCTACTAGCCATGACTTGGTTTTTCCTTGTCCTTGCACCTGCGTGCCACTGTTGTTGTGGAACTGTCCCCGTAACCTCCAAACTCTCCCTTCTCGAATCCATCCTTCAGGTGGCTACCAGACTTGCCCTACAATCACAGTTAAATCACATTACCCTCCAACTCAAAAACCTGCAGTGTCTCCACATTGCTAGGAGAAAAAAAATCCTTGGAATAATATTCAGGGCTCTGCCATCTGGCCTCAACCTCATTTCTAACTCTTTCTCCCACTTCATTGCCCCAAATATCCTATATCCAAGTCACACAAAACCTTGCATTTTCTCCAAACTTGCTCATCTGGCTCTTTGCTGAAGGTGTCTCCTTCTTGCAGACTGCCCCTCTCTCCTAGAAGGAGCCCAGTTGCTTGAATCAACACATCTTAATTCAAATGCACCTGTGTCATATTGCTCAAATTACCTTTACCTGAGTTTCCTTACCTTTAAGATAGGGACAACAATTACATGTACCATGGAGTTTTTAGAAGGTGTAAGAGATAGTACATTTAAACAAGCTTAGTACAATGCCTAATGTACAAATTTTAGGTCCTGTCGTTATTGTTTGCAATTTACCTATATTTATCAACTACTTATTCATTCTTTCAGGCCCCAATAAAATGCCACCTCCTCACAGAAACTTCCTCAACTGCCTTAGTCAAGAACCATCATTAGCTCCTCCTTCCACCTTTCATCAATAAGTATATCACTCACATTGGCACGTTTTTCACACTACTTTTCACTCTAATTCGGTCTTTATAGGTACATCCTCCCAACTCTTCCCCCACCTCTACCCCCACCCCACTCTCAAGCTCATGAGTGGCAGCCTCCTGTTAATGTCAGGCCTTTTGAGGCTCCAGCTAAACGTTTTCAATTTAGTACCAGAGGATCAAAAGAAAGTACTCCATTTCCACACCTAAGCCCCTGCTGACAACACTTCTCTCAATTGTACTTGAGGCTACAGAAAAACTTTTCGTTTTCTATTTTTACTCCAGTTGCTGTAGTAAATGGCTAGTTCTACCTCGTTTTTCTACTCTTGGAATTGGTCCTTAATTACACTAAGCTCTTACCTAACAATTGCTTTTTAAAAAAAAGTTTGGCCGGGCACGGTGGCTCATGCCTGTAATCTCAGCACTTTAGGAGGCCGAGGCGGGTGGATCACGAGGTCAAGAGATCGAGACCATCCTGGACAACATGATGAAACCCCGTCTCTACTAAAAATACAAAAAATTAGCTGGGCATGGTGGCGTGTGCCCGTAATCCCAGCTACTCAGGAGGCTGAGGCAGGAGAATTGCTTGAACCCAGGAGGCTGAGGTTGCAGTGAGCCGAGATCGTGCCATTGCACTCCAGCCTGGGTAACGAGAGCGAAACTCCCTAAGTTTAACAATTATTCTTTAATTCACTGAAAATCACAGTTTTCTCTTCAACTTTTGATTAAAATCTATGAGAACCGTTCCGTGGTGACCAAAAAAAAAAAAAGATTTGAAAAGTTTTGGAATAATATCAATAAACAAAAGATAACCAACTACAAATTATACATTTGAGTCTGTAAGAGCTCCCAAATTTATCATCAAGTACACCTCTTCGAAGAAATAAAATTTTTCCAAAGAAGTTCATGGCCTAAAGGTAAAATATTTTCAATGTCAAAAATTGCAAATTGTGTTCATCCTTCATTGAGATATAATGGTCTGCCAAATTAATGAAGTTTGGATGGACTTGCTCAAAATTTCACATTCCAATTACAGAGTAGGCCAAAGCTCATGGAAATTTCACTCAACCAAAAACTCTTATAGTTTCACATCCAGACCCTGCACTTCATGTTCTTGACTTCGCAAAGGAAATCCTAAGGAAGATGAGTACAAATTAAGCCTCACAGTTTTGCCTAGAGGCTTATTTTCCTTCTCAAGCATTTTCAAATTCAAAATAACCTTAATTTACAGGAAGTGGAAAATCATTTTGTTTATTCTTCATGTGTGGGGGACATGTATACAAATATTTACTGGACATAGAATTTCAATGTCTTACTGCAAACCATCCGACTTCAGAAAACTGAATACATACAGCGGTAATTAACAACAGATGAAAATTTTACATTCTTAGAGTTCCACATTTTGAACTTGGGCATATCCTTCAGGGTAGGTGCTCATTAGAGCAGCAGAGCTTTTGAGAAGCATGTTTTCATTGCTAAATTCTGTTTCTAGAGCACCACTCAGACACAGAGGAAAATATTATTCTCTGAAATGAAGTGTGGTTAAAAATAGAAAACAAATTAATAGCCAACCTTTGAGATTTCCTGAGTTGAACTTTAACCCTGTCCAAGAAGTAGTTATTGTGAAATCTTTCTTTTTTTGCTACAACAAATGAATAGCTAAATGAAATTCACCAATAGAAGCACCACAGCAAGGCACATACACTGCCTAGGAAAAGAAGTTTGAATTCGAGTTTCAATTTTATATGGTGGTCTTTCTCAGATTTCACATTTTAAGCCATCTAGATAATCCATGTCTACCAATGATTCACAGAATCACAGAATTCTGGAATGCAACCATTTCATTTTATAGATGAAGAAAAGTAGCAATGTGCCCACAGTAAAATTTCTAATTATTTATAATGTTGGGATATGAATTCAGACTACCTGATCTTCTACCTCAGTATTTCTTTTATTCCAAAACTAGGCATGCAACAGCCCTTCTGCCAAAATCATAAAACTGTGGGTTGCAGGGCCCTGGAGGACAAGAAAATAAAGAAACCAGAGTATGCACAGCAAGTTGCCCACACCCCTTTGCTGAGCAGACCCTGAAATCACCAAGAAAGAGACCACATCCCTCCTACATCCACTCTGAGCATGTGTCCTCACCTCAAATATTCATGACAGGTGTCTGGAGTGGGAATGTCCAGAACCCACTATTAGGAGCCCAGAGTAGATGTGGGCAGTCACTAGAATTCTTTCTAGGGTCCTGCTAGCTGAGAAAATCCCAGCTGCCACCAGATGAAGGAAGAATAGTTGCTGCAGGCTGGAGCTACCAGCTTCTCCTGGCCAAGATTCCAGCTTTCCTTGTGGAAACAAAGCCTCCTCTATTAGTCCACTAGGGCTGCCATAACAAAGTACCATATACTGGGTGGCTTAAAAAACAGACATTTATTTTCTCACAATTCCGGAGGCCGAGTGTCCAAGATCAAAGAGATTATTTCTTCTGAGGCCTCTGTCCTGGGCTTATAGGTGACCATCTTCTCCCTGTGTCTTCAAATGGTCTCTATATATCTCTGTGTCTTAATTTCCTCTTCTTAAAAGGATACAAGTGGTGTTGGATTAAGACCCACCTGAATGACTTTATTTTAACATAATTACCTCTTTAAAGACCCTATCTCCAAATAAAGTCACATTCACAGGGACCAGGAGTTAGAGCTGCAATATATGACTTGGGGGATAAAATTGTTCAGTCCCTAACACTTCCTGAACATATCCAAGAACCAACCAAAAAAAATCCACTGGCTTTCTTCCTTCCTACAGCTATTGCTTCTACTAACTGCACCAGATGCAGACTCATGCTGGTGCTGACCACCCAGCCAGGCCTTAAAATTACACCATCTGCCAGACCTGGCTTCCCCAGTTTGGGCATATTCCTCTCTCTCTCTCTTTTTCTCTCTCTCTCTCTCTCTGTCTCTGTCACACACACACACATGCACACACACACACACACACACACACACACACAGAGTATTTTCTCCACTCTCTTGTGGATCTATGTAGATCAGACTCTTAAATTCTATTAACATAATCATTGAGAATGTCCTAAATTCTGAAAGAACCATGAGAACTCCTAAAAAGCCCTATTGAGATCCTCTGGGGAAGAAGCTTTAGCAATCCCATTTAACCCACTGTGATAGGCAGAATTTTTAAAATGTTCCCCCAAGATTTTTATCTCTGATTATTCAATTGAATACAAATCTAAGTGCTACTGTTAAGGAGTGTTGCAGACAGAATTAAGGTAACCAGTGAGCTGACTTTAAAATAGAGAGATTATTCTGGATGACCTAGGTAGGCACGATTATGATCACATAAGCCCTTAGAAGCAGAAGAGGAAGGCAAAAGAGTCTTCAGAGAGGTGCTGCAGGACAGAGGAGACCTAAGAAGAGGTCGGAGGGATGCAGAGTGTGAGAGGGACTCCACCCACCATTGCTGGCTTTGAAGATGGAGGAAGAGGCCGTGAGCCAAGGAATCCAGGTGGCCTCTAGAAGCTGATAAAGATGTCTAGCCAAAATCCAGCAAGAAAGTGAGGACCTCAGTCCTGCAAACACATAAAACTGAATTTGGCCAACAACCTGAATAAGCTTGGAAGTGAACTCTTCCCTAGAGCCCCCAGGAAAGAATGTACCCTGGCCAACACGTTGATTTAGGGTTTGTGAGCTCTGGAGCAGAGGAATCAGCCAAGCCAACCTACAATTCTGACTTACAGAAGTATGAGATGATAAATGTGTGTTGTTTTAAGCTCTTGAGTTTGTGATGATTTGTTACAGTAGTATTAAAGACTATTATACCCATCCTGTTATTAAATGTAAATTCCCTCCATTTTTCTCTTTTAGGAGTGAACTTTTTCTCATATCACCTAAGCATTCTGAGTGGTAGGTATTATTATTTACCACTAATTAGGGGTCCACATTAAACTAAAAGTTATGCAGCTTCTACAAATGACCCCTCAGAATAAGTAGTTTACAGCCTCAAACAGGACACTACACATATCTCTTAATATATCCACAGCTGTATTCTCTGCCTGGATTCTCCCCATGACTGCTAGGAGTTGACTGTACCCTTTGGACATCACAGATTCCTCCAGAGACCTCTGTCCTATAGGTAAATCTTGAATCTGATCCCAGAAAGAACTGCTCTAATCTGCTTCGTTGATATTTGTAATGTTCATTCTTGTGACCTCACAGAGTACTCGGAAATAATAATGGCATAGATTGTTTTTTAAAGCACTGGCTTGAAATAAATGAAGTGAAATTTCAGAAAAACCCATACCATCAAGTGGATAAAAATAGCAATGAGAAAAAGGAATAATCCAAGCTCTAGGCAAGAATCTCCTAAGAGAACAAGAGAAAAATACAACTCTGTTTTGGCACAAGAGTCCCAGGAGGGATATTGTTCCAACCCACCTCTAGGGCACGGCCACGCCTTGAGCTCTTCCCAGCACAGAACCCATGTTTGTAACTACAAGCTAGGATTTCTTTGGCCAGCACAAAGAGGCCTTAAAATATGTAACAAACTCTCGTGATTCTAACCACAATCTCTCCCAAATGTTATCTCCAAGTCTCAGATCCCTGTTAGTGGTTGCCTGCTAGACATTTCTTTCCAAGTCTCTCATGAGCACCTCAGACACCACTAGAACATGATAACTCATAATCTTCCTCTCCAAAGCACACCTTTCTCAACTTTTTCTTTTGAGCTACCATTTATTGGACATCTGCCTTGCACCTGGCACTGCACTCATATGTTACATACGACATTTATTTAAACTCACAAAGTTTTTACAAATGTAGAAAGTGCATTGCAGAGAGCTTAAAATGTTCTTAAGATTAGGGCTAATTTTGCTAAGAATCATCCCTGTCCCCTCTAAAAAGAAGCAGCTTTCTTGCCCTTGGGGGTGCTAAAGCTCTGATCTCCTAGTCCTGGACTGCTGCTGGCCATCTTGCCTGCTATGTGCAGAAGAAACAAAACACTGAGAGAAATGAATTAAAACATGAGGGAAGGAGAAATGATGGAGAACAGTGTGTGGAAGACGGAACCCAATCGGCCAACATTGTTTGAGTGTTTGGTTCAGGTACCTGTAGCCAGTTCTGTTCTGTGTTTTCTAGTGCTGGTACAAGCAAATTCCCTTTTTGTGCTCAGCCCTCATTGAGTTAGGCTTTGTCACTTGCAACCCAGAGTTTTGACTAATATGTCTCTCTGTTCAAGAAAATCATTGTTACCTTTTATTCTCTTTTCCTCTTCATTTTGGTGTTTATGAAACTATGATTAATGAAGTAATGCAACTACATTGTGGTTTTAGTTTGTAATTAAATATATTTGACATATTAAATCACTTACATGGTGTTTCCAGGAGTTTTATAAGTTTCTTGGTTTGGTTGTCTTTTTGTTGTTTTGTGTGTTAAGTTGCCCAAGATTTTATTGGCTACTAAAAAATATCAATTTATCTGATGGAATAAATAATATAGTTCATTCAAAAAATTAAAATTCACATTGGAATTTACTCCAATCTGTGATGTATCTGAAGTTTTTCACAAGATGGTATTTTTCCTCAACAATTTTAATTCTGTAACAAAGTCACATTTCAATATCTAAATAAGATCTAGAGATTTTAAACAAATGTTGAATAATATTTTTAATTTTTTACTATTTTTCAAGCTATTTTTTAAATAGAAAAAAATTCTTTTTTGAAAAAATAATAACGGTCACTAGATATAGGAGTAGTTTTCTAGTTTATGAAAACATAAAATTCCATTTAGTTAGAAATATTCCTCCCAAGTGAAAATCAGTATAACCCTTTTCAAGGTCACTTTGGCAGTACCTACAAGCAGGTCACATGCATTCCCTCAGCATTTCTTCTCTAGGAATCTGCCCCTCAGATACTAGAACAGTCACTGCACATAAGAGGAAAAACTGGCCACATGTAAATGTCCTTTAACAAGATTAAAGACATTTATATACACAACAAAATACTATACAGTTATTAAAAGGAGGTACTAAATTGGAAAGATATCCACTATATATTAGTTCAACAAGAACAAATTAAACAGCGATATATACAGCATATTAGACTATAAAACATACGAATATTACAAAGCAACTTTAACACCTTGTTGATCTTGACCCTTATCATCCACTCTGGCATCCTCCAGTCCCTCCTGATCTTTTCAAAGATCATTTGTTCATCTTCTCCCCTCCCTACCTACCCTAGGCCATCTCATATGAAACTCTCCAATGTCTGTTTCCAATGCTCTAAAGATATAGACCTAAGTCCAACCCATGGTCACCACTGATCCTCTCCCATTCTGGATTTCACACAATCCTCCTTCACCACCTTGCCTTTGTACATGTATTTCCATCTACCCTCCTCCTCACACTCCTAGAACTCTGTCCCTACCTCTTTCCCTCGTCAATTTTTACACATCTCTGTTGGATATTTTTTATTTCCTCCACAGATCTGCTCTCCACCCTTCCCCATTCTACTCTCTACCCCAAGAAGTAAACCTGTTGGGGCCTATCTTCCTTGCCCACCAGCTTCCCATTGGGTCCAGCCAATAGAAGCCCAGCAGGAGCTAGGAGGGACAGAAGTGTTTATTTCCTCAGCTCCTTTCACTGCTAGATCACTTCAGGATTTCTGGTCCTTCAACCAAAGATCCCAGCTCCTCTCCATAGGGCTCTCTCCTGGGTTCTGAAGTGGCTCCCTCATCCTTTGAGCCCAAGGAATGTGATGATATCAGTGCTACTATCTTCAGGTGCTTCACTATCCCACATGACTCTCCTACACCCACCACATCTCTGTAAAGGGTTCCTGAATTAAACTCTCTTCAACTATTATCATCTGTGTGAGCTAGCACTGGGGCATCATCTCAGCTTAACTGTCACTTGCTCAACGATAGGATCCACAGACTAGATTGCCCTGTATAACATGGCACCCTGACTATGGATTTAGAGCAGCTATTGGAGTTTGCAATTACATTGATTTCTGTAATTAATATTTTTCTCTCTTTCTCACCCTCATTCTTGTTTTCTTTCTCCTTTCTCGACCACTAGACTATAAACTCCTTGAAGGCAAAAACAATGTCTTCTTATTCTCCCTTGTAGCTATAGTAATTAGCTCAGTGTTTCCCACATTATAATGAATAGTACTTGCTATTGGACCTAGAATTAAACTCTGTATTGTTCTATTATTGCATATATCCTTGTACTGTCCTTTTCCCTCAGAAAGAATCAAAGCACTGATTGTATCTCTCTCATCTGTTCCACTTCCCTGCATGCAGAGATGATTAACAAATGCTTGTTGCACTAAATTGAAGGCCTACAGGGAGCCATGTATGCCATTTAAGCGGATGGTCTTTGACAATATTCACTTTGGCTCTGACTTTGGAAAAATATCAAAGATCAAATACATTCTAAGAATAGTGAATAAACTGTTTGGGCAAAAAAATACACTATTCTTAGAGTTACATTTATTTTCTTTTATGATATGAAATTCTTTTTATCTTTTGTCAAAACATATGGACTAAATTAAATTGAAAAGATTATATTCCCTTACTATGCAGTTTCATAATGTCTTTCTTCAAAATTGAAACCTTTCAGTTGCTTTAAATGTTATTTTGCTAAGGATTTCTTCCCTTAAACTGAGTAAAGAAAATGGAAGTGAAATAACGTGGACATAATTATACCCTGAAAGAAATTGTAGCAACCAATGTGGAAAGATGAAAATGCCAAAGGCAAGGGCTGCGATGAATGACAGGTGGAATTTTTTAAAGCCTATGATCTTTCTACTGTTCTGCTCTCTAGTATAATGCCTTCAAAGAGCATAGCAAAGCAGATCATTATAAAGGAAAGTAGTATAAGGTAGATAATTTTAAAGGGCATCTTTACAAAGCAGCTTACATGTTCCCACTAGAACCACATTATAATTTAAGATTGAGTCCTCTACTGTAAAACATGGCACACACATAGTGGAAATAATTATGTAAGTGATCCCAATGGATGAGAATGCCAATCAGCAAAAAAATAGTAAAACTTGTAGAATCATTAATTTGGTCCA
This sequence comes from Aotus nancymaae, assembly GCF_030222135.1. Lineage (NCBI taxonomy): Eukaryota > Metazoa > Chordata > Mammalia > Primates > Aotidae > Aotus > Aotus nancymaae. The sequence goes on along the minus strand of NW_026988425.1, from coordinate 51,503,685 downwards.
AACAAATATTTAGTTGAAATTATAAATAGTAATGAAACATTTATTTACCATCATTTTGTTTATCTTTCTCTTTAGAATTTAGAAGAGCTCATGCATGATTTGTACAGTTCATGTATCCAAAAAACAAAAAACTTAAGAGATGTAAATACAAATGCCTGTTCCTCATTTGTGTGTTTGCAGGCAGAGATTAAAATTTTATTCATTGACATCGTAACTCTATTCAAAGTGGCAACCATTCTTTTCACAATAACCATTGCAAAATCTAAATATTTGTAGTCACATTAAGAACCTTAGTTGTGGGCCAGGTGTGGTGGCTCATGCCTGTAATCCCAACATTTTGGGAGGCCAAAGCAGGTAGATTGCTCAAGTCCAGGAGTTCAAGACCAACCTGGGCAACATGGCAAGACCCTTTCTCTTCAAAAAATACAAAAAAAGTAGCCAGACATGGTGGTGCATGCTTGTGGTCCCAGCTACCTGGGAGCCTGAGGTGGAAGAATCACTTAAGCCCGGGAGGCAGAGGTTGCAGTGGGCTGAGATCACACCACTGCACTCCAACCAGGACAATAAAGTAAAACCCTGTCTCAAAAGAAAAAAGATAAAGAAACTTAATTGATACTACCCAAGGCAATCTACATATTCAATGCAATTCCTATCAAAATATCAATGACATTCTTCACATACATTTTTGTAAAAGTTTTAACTTGCATGGAACCAATAAAAGACCCTGAAAATTTAAAGCAATCCTAAGCAAAAGAAAAAAACTGGAATCATCACGCTGCCTGACTCCAAGATACCCTACAAAGCTGGAGTAACAAAAACAGCATGGTACTGGCATTAAAAACAGAACACAGACCAATGAAACAGAATGGAGAACCCAGAAATTAATCGCATATTTACAGCCAACTGACCGTTTTTAAAGGTGCCAAGAACACTCATTGGGGAATGAACAGTCTCTTCAATAAATAATGCTGAAAAAATTAAATATCCATATGCAGAAGAATGAAACTAGACCCACACCTCTCACTCTATATAAAAATAAAATCAAAGTCAAACAAAGACCTAAGTGTAAAACCTGAAACTTTAAAACTACTAGAAGGGCCAGCCACAGTGGCTCATGCCCATAATCCAAGCACTTTGGGAGGCCGAAGTGGGTGCAGCACTTGAGGTCAGGAGTTTGAGACCAGCCTGACCAACATAATAAAACCCATCTCTACTAAAAATACAAAAATTAGCCAGGCATGGTGGCAACACCTGTAATTTCAGCTACTTGGGAGGCAGGAGAATCACTTGAACATGGGAGGCAGAGGTTACAGTGAGCCCAGATCGTGCTAATGCACTCCAGCTTGGGCAACAAGGGCAAAACTCTGTATTAAAAACATAAAAAAAATTAAAACTACCAGAAGGAAACAGAGGAAACACTTTAGGACATTGGTGTGAAAAAAGATTTTAAGTCCAAGACCTCAAAGCACAGGCAACAAAAGCAAAAATAAACAAACGCAAGTATTTGTTGTGCTTCTGCAGAACAATCAACAGAATAAAAAGCAACAAACAGGATGGAAGAAAGTATTTGCAAACTACTCATCTAATAAGGGATTCATATCCAGAATATACAAGAAATTCAAACATCTCAACAGCAAAAACAACCCAATTATAAGATGGGCAAAGGATCTGAACAGACATTTCTCAAAAATATAAAAATGGCCAAAAATATATGAAAAAATGCTCAGTATTGCCAATTATCAGAGAGAAATGAAAATCAAAACTATAATGAGGTATCATCCCACTCCAGTTAGGATGGCTGTGATCAAAAAAAGAAAAAAGAAATGCTGGTGAGGATGCAGAGAAAAGGGAACTCTCATACACTGTTAATGGGAGTGTAAACTAGTAAGGTCAGTATGGAGGTGCCTCAAAAAAAAAAACTACAAATAGGATTACCATATGATCCAGCAATCCCACTACTGGGCATTTATCCAAAGGAAAGAGATCAATGTATAAAAGAGACATCTGCACCTATATTTATTGCAGCACCATAGCCAAGATATGGAATCAATGTATGTATATTACAACAGATGAGAAGATTTTAAAATGTGATACACAATGGAATACTATTCAGCCATAAAAAAAATCATGAAATCCTGTCATTCACAGCAACATGGATGGAACTGGAGGACATTATGTTAAGTGAAATAAGCCAGGAACAGAAAGTTGAACTTCTCATGTTCTCATTCATATGTGGGAGCTAAAAAAAATAATAATAATCTCATAGAAGTAAAAAGTAGAACAGAGAATCCTAGAGGTTAAGAAGAGTGGGGGGGGAGATATAGGAAGAGATTTGTTAAGGGATAGAAAATAATAGCTGGATAAGAGAAATAGATACTAATGTTCTATACCACGGTTAAATGACTATAATTAACAACAAAATACTATGCAGTTTCAAACAGCTAGAAGGAGGATATTGAACATTCCCAAAACAAAGAAATGATCAATGTTGGAGACGATGGATATGCTAATTACCCTAATCTGATCATTATACATTACATGTATCAAAAAATCACTATGTTACCCCATGAATATGTACAATTATTATAGGGCAATTAAAAAATAAAAGAAAGAAACTTTACTTTTGTAAGTAGATTCATGGAACTTGTATTCATTTATTCTTTTACTTCTCTAATATAGTAAACTCTCAGGAGTAAAAAGAAAAGGAGCAAGACAGTTAACTGCCCAAAAGACTGGAAGTGGAAGCAAGAAAAAAGATTTAGGAGTCAGTTCCTTGTCAAATGTTGCACTTTTTTCTGCGTCATCTGATTTGGATCACAGAGCTGACAAAGGGCAGGCCTGCGGTGGAGAAGCTGGCTCATCTGTGCACTGGCCATACAACCCTTATGTTCTTAGTTAGAGGTTTTGTCACCAACCATACATGTTTGTCAGCATTTCTCTCATCAGAAAAAAATGAAGTATCAATTGAGGGTATAGATGGATGTGTATTTTTAAAGAAAATGTCATTATAGTAGATGTTGTGTCCTAGATTTTCTACTACTATAAGTTCTCGAAAAACTTGAAATTTTTGTGAATTAACATGAAAGAAGCATGTTCTCTTCTGCATCAATTTCCCAGAAAATGCCCCTGATTAGGACTCAGGGTGGAACTACAGAAACGGAGTTGGAAAATCCTGCCTTCAAACATGCTGGCTAATTCAGGTCTTCCCCCATAGTCACAAGACACCTGAAGTGACGGGACCCACTCCTCAGAGGATTCCATGTTACCTTTGCTCTGAGACCTGGGGGTCTCTGCCCCACATCACCATTACTAAACTAAATGCCAGGTCACGACAATAAATTTCCTAATGGGAAAATAGAGACTTAGCAGGCACTAGAAAAGAACCAAGGACATAGGAGCTGTCTTTAAAAAGAGCAAATTGACTAATGGCTTAATAAATAGGTTTTCTCTACTGAGTGAGGCAAGAATAAGTTGAATGACAATCTTACATTAAAAAGAGATTGTAATAGAACTAATTCTTGACCCATAATTACAGCAGGTTAAATCAGGAGATGGCTTTCATGAGCAGGAGACTGCAGAATTAATGACTCTGAAATGATTTCTGGCTTAGCATTTTCATAGCATGCTCAAAACCATCTGTGTTATAAACCAGGACTTGTGTCCCTGAGCGAGACATTCAATCTCTCTGAGCCTCTGTTCCTTACCTGTAAAATAAAATGAACTTCAGTGCACATAAGAACAGTTTGAGGGGCCAGACACAATGGCTCACACCTTTAATCCCAGCATTTTGGAAGGTTGAGGCTGGCAGATCACTTGAGCCCAGGAGCTCGAGACCAGCCTGGGAAACAAAGTGAGGCCCTTTCTCTACAAAAAAATCAACAAGTTAGCAAGTCGTGGTGGCATGCACCTGTGGTCGCAGCTGCACAGGAGGCTGAGATAGGAGAATCGCTTGAGCCTAGGAGGTCAAGGTTGCAGTGAGCCATAATCACATGACTGCATTCCAGCCTGGGTGATGGAGCAAGACCTTGTTTTAAAAAAAAGAATAACTTTAGGAGTTTGTTTAAAATATAAGTTACCAGGTGTCATTCTAAGAGATTTCGATCAGTAGGTCTTAAGCAGGAATCTTATTTTCTAGACATATATTTTCCAAATGTCATTCCACAACATAAGATGTAAATGATGTTTTGTTTGTTTTTTAAAACTGTTTGATTTTTGTGTGTACATAGTAGGGGTATATATTTATGGAGTCCATGGGGAGGTTTTGTTTTTAATTTTTAAAATTCTACCTCTATAATTCTTCCTTAATTTTTAAATATTATGGACTGTAGAATAAATATTTTCTATTAACAAAGTATATAAAAGTTAGCTGTAGATTTGGGCAACATACATAAAAAGAGAAAAAATATAAATATCTTTTAATTTAATATGGAAGTAGTCCCTGCTTATCTGCAGGGGAGGTACCCCAAGACCTTCAGTGGATTCCTGAAACCACGGGTAGTACTGAACCTTATATATACTGTGTTTCTTCATACACATACATACCTATGATTAAAGTTTAATTTATAAGTTAGACATAGTAAGAAATAATTAGCAATAAAACAATTATAACAATATCCTATAATAAAAGTTGTGTGAACGTCATCTCTCTCTCAAAATATCTTAATGTACTGTACTTACCTATTTTCAGACTGCAGTTGACTGAGGGCAATTAAAACTTCGAAAAGAAAACCTCTAATAAGGGGGGACTACTGTAATTTTAAGTCAAATAATTTATTCAAAGAAAATAATCCTAAGAACACACAGATTTTGTACAAAGATGCTCAAAGATGAGCAAATTATTTTAGTGGTTAAAAAAAAACCTCAAAGTGACAAAAACAGAGCAACAGTTAAGTAAGTGATGGTACATTCATAAATTACAATATCATAAAGTAGTTAAAATTGTTAATATGGACAAGTTGCAATAATGTATTATTTTTACATATTTAAGTTCCATGAAAGTTAAGTTCCATGAAAAAAACAGTGTAAACATATATACACACATACACATTGCCAAACCCACACATCTTACCCCCTATAATCCTACAAAACAGCACAGGAGAGGAAAGCCACAGGCTGCCCACAGTCAGAGCGATCCTTTCTTTTCTTTTCTTTTCTTTTTTTTTTTAATTGCATTTTAGGTTTTGGGGTACATGTGAAGAACATGCAAGATTGTTGCATAGGTGCATACATGGCAGTGTGATTTGCTGCCTTCCTCCCCTTCACCTATATGTGGCATTTCTCCCCATGCTCTTTCTTTTCTTTTTTGCCACACTTGACCTGAAACTTGTAAAGTTGTTTTTCCCAAGAAGTGGTGCAGTGAAAGGGTCCACCCATCTGTTTTAATAGGTTTCTAATTATTTAAGTGTGGTAAGGCCAAGAGATCAGGAAACAACGTCATTGAAAAGACGGAGGTCACATCAGGAATCAGGACCCCCTCAAGAGGCAGATGGAGGGTAATCTGTGGAGGAAAACCTTTATTGTAGCTTACAGGGAAGGAACCCACCAGGCAAGGTCAGCGGACATAGGATGGGCTAGTTGGAATAATTTCAGCGGCCTCTGGGGCACAGGGGCTGTCCCTGTTTGTCTGGTACTGGCCCTGGGGTGATCAGGGTGGGTGGACAGTGGCCCAGAGTGACAGCCCAATTAGGGAGGTAGTCAAAGTGTGGACCACTTGCCTGTCTAGGAAGGGAAACTGACTGGCCTCTAGACAGGGCCTCAAAACCGGGTCAAGGCAGCATTTAGAAGACAGTATTATAACACCTGAAAGAGATTGCAAAATAAAGGCCATTACTTGAAATTCTCTAACACTATGGGTGGGGAGGGACACATCCAGAGACTATAACTGTGACACCAATTTATATATATGTTTTCATCCATGGTTTCTGGCTCATAACTCCCATAGCCCTTGTGACAGTGCTTTGTTGTAATGTTGGAGCACTTTAGATCCCAGAAGCAGACCTGAGAAAATGCAATCTCTCTCTGACCGTCTCCTGCCCTCCTTTCATCTGCCCCCTTTTTTTCCCAAGGCAGGTCTTAGAAACTAAAAGTGCACTCTAATGGTTCCCTACCTTTCTGTTTTGAACTGTCTGATTGTAGGTCATAACACCCCCATTTCAGAAGGGGTCCTGTCCCATTCCCAGGAGGAAGGGATACTTGTCACAGAAGCCAAAAAGAATCTGAACAGTCGGGCCTTGCTGGGTTTAGAGCATACCCTTCTTAGCCAATCACATTTTGACACAGTTGTCCCTGCTTCAATTATGGATAATCAATGCAGTCTCAAAAAAGGCCCAAAGGACAGGGTTAGAGAGCTTCTGTGACGCCAAACACATGGAGACTGGCAGAGGGTAAAGAAGAAATTCACGTGCTAGGAGTGTGGGGGTGTATCGCAACTCCACGAGGACAGCAGCTCCTGCACTCAGGACCATTCCAGACCTCACCCTATGCATGTTTTCATCTGACTATTTATTTGCACCCTTTCTGATATCCATCATAATAAACTGGTAAGCATAAGTAAGTATTTCCCTGACTTCTGTAAGTCACTCCAGCAAATTAAACTCAAAGAGAGGGTCATGGGAACCCCAACTTGAAGCCAGTCAGAAGCTCAGAAGGCCCAGACTTGTGACTGGTAAGAAGGAAGGGGTGATCTTGTGGGACTGAGCTCTCATCCTGTGAGATCTGACGGTATCTCCCAGTAGACGGTGTCAGAATTGAATTGGAGGACACTCAGCGGGTGCCTGCTGCAGAAGCGATTGATTGATTGGTGTACACGGGAACCCCCACCACCACATTTGGTCACAAAAGTCTTCTGTGTTAATTGGGGTGTGAGAGAAGAGAAAAAACAGTTTACTCAAACTCAACAGCGATATTTAAAATCTTCCCATTTATCTCCTTACCCACTTCTCTCACCTACCAGATCTGCTGTTCTCAAAATAGCCTGAGAAACATCTCCAAACCTCTAGTTAGTTTCTTCTCTCCAGTTGCTTCCTTCATTTGTCCCTGGAAAAGCTGAGAACAAGTCTGGGAGAGTAAGCCCCTCCTGAACATGGAAAATGAAGGAAGGGACTGACCCCTGTCCAGCCAGGGACCAGAAAAAGGCTGGGATCACCTTTAAAAGCTAAATAAACTCTGGCAATTGTACCAACACCAACGTCTGAGTTTTGATAATGTTTTATAGTCACACAAAGTGTTACCATTAGAGGAAACTGGGTGAAGGGTTTGGTAATTTTCTGTGAAACTATAATTATTTCAAAATAAAAATGCAAAACTGAAACATAATCATAAATAAAATTTAAAGAGAAAAGTTTTTTAAAATCTTAACCCATCCCAGACTTTTTTTTTAAAATCAACTCACCCATTTAAGGAAGATAATTCTCTAACAAAAAGTGTATTCAGTGTTCCAGGGGTCTTTCAGAAGCTGTTGAGGTCATTCTCCTGGAAGATATGAAAACTAGAGTGTTCTCTTGCATTTGGGGTATGACTGAGGTATTATTATCCTTGCTAAGCAGAGAAGAGGACTAATTCGTCCCTCAGAATGTCCTTTCTCCTGAGGACATGAACAATGTTCATATCAAGGGAAACTAAACAAATCTTTACTGAGAACAGAAGGAACTTCAATGGTATTGCTAGTTTAAAGGGACTTTTCCTTTCCCCACCTCAATCCATCCATACACATGCTGAGTACTGAACAAATTGAGAAAGAAAATTTAAAAATACGTTGGGGCAATTAAAATGTAAACTTATCACTGCTAAGGCCGATACTGGAAGATGTTGCCTATATTGCAATCCAATGGGCCTACTAATACTGATCCTCTGCAGGCCTCCCCACATAGATAGCATGCTATCTGGGGACAGCTTGCATCCAAGCGAAGAAAAGAAAGGAAAAGGCTGACTTACAAGTGTCCAGTTTATCCTTCCCAAGACAATAAGCAGATTTAAATCATTATTCCTCCCCTGAGTAAGTGAGTGAGTGAGTGAGTGAGGGGCCAGGTGTGTTACAGTGGAATGTCAATCAGATGACAGCAACTGAAAGTGAAGAAAAGTCCCCCACCACTACTGTATTCATTTCCTAGGGCTGCCATAACAAATTACCACAAACTGAGTGGCTTAAAGAATGGAAGTCCAAAATGAAGGTACCAGCAGAGCCATGCTCCCTCTGGAAGTTCTAGGGTAGGAGTCTTCCTTGACTTTTCCTAGCTTCTGGAGGCTGCTGGCAATCATTGGTGTTCCATGGCTTGTAGATTCATCACTCCAGTCGCTGCCTCCACTATCACATGGCCTCCTCCCTTCTGTGTGTGTCTATGTGATCACACGACCTATAAGGGCACCAGTCACTGGATTAGGGTGCACCCTAATCCAGTATGAATTCATCTTAACTAATTCATCTGTAAATATCCTATTTCCAAATATGGACACATCCTGTAATTCTCAGTGGACATGAATTCCAAGGGAGCACTATTCAAGTCAGTTACCAGCCACCAACAAGAACAAGTAGGTTTATTGTTTTTTAGAAACATGCTTTTTCCAAAAGATACAGTACACAAAAGGCTGTTGTCATAGTTCTTTACTCTCTTGAGGCATCTTTATATGGGAACTCTAATTTAAAAGAACATGACCAAGGTACTTAACACTACCCATGAAGCAGTATTGTGTTCTTTGAAAGTAGGCTTGGATTCATTGTAAATGTATATTTCAAACTCTGGCAAATACTAAAAAAAATATAAAAATGAAAGGAAAAAAAGAAAGTAGAATAACCAATATGCTGAGAAAGGAAGAAACATGAAATCATGTAAGATGCTCAATTAAAACCACAAAAGGCTGAAAAAGAGTGAAAGACAAAACTAGGAACAAAGAAAAGGACAATAAATAGAAAACAGAAACAAATATGGGAGATTTTGACCCAACTAGACCTATAATCACTTTAAATATCAATAGTCTAAATTAACCAGTTAAAAGACAGAGATTACCAGAATGGATCAAAAAAAACAAGATCAAACCACATGTTATTTACAAGAAATTCCTTTAAATATAAATATGCATATAGATTAAAAGTAAATAGATTAATGTTCTTGTACATAATAACTATTGTAAAAAAAAAGAAGAAAAAGTAAGGGGATAGAGAAAGATATATCATGCTAACACTAGTCAAAAGAAAGTGGAAATAGCTACAGTAATTGCAGACAGAGCAGAGCAAGGAAGTCATCAGGGCTAAAAAGGAGCATTGCCTAATAATAACAAGGTCAATTCTTCAATAAGACATAACAGTCCCTAATATGTATGGTGTATGTGCCTAACAACAAAGCATCAAACTATGTGAGGCAATGACTCACAGAATTGTAAGGAAAAAACAGATAAATCCAGTATTACAGACTTTTGCACTCCTCTATCAGAAATGGACAGATCCAGAAGGCAAAAAATTAGTTAGTAAGGACATAGTCAAATTCAACGACATCATGAATCAACTAGAATCATGGACATTTATAAATTAATTTATCTAACAACGGCAGAATACACATTCTTCTTAAGCTCACACGGAACATTCATCAAGATAGATAACATTATGGCCATAAAACAAACCATGACAAGTTTAAAAGAATAGAAATCATATAAACTCTGCTCTCAGACCACAATGAAATAAAACTAGAAATAAGTAACAAAATGATAACAGGAAAATCTTAAAACCCATGGAAATTAGACAACACACTTCTAAACAAATATAGGTCAGAGAAGAAATCCTCTCAAAAATTGTTAAATATTTTGAAGTAAATAAAAATAAACACACAATTTATTAAAATTTGTAGAACACAGCAAAAGCAGTGATTATAGGGAAATTTATAGCATTGAAGGTATATAATAGAAAGGAAATGTTTCTGATTTAAATTAACAACCTAAGCTTTCACCTTAAGAAACTAGAAAAAGTAGATCAAACTAAATCCAAAGTAAGCAGGAAAAAAGAAATAACAAAAATGAGAACATAATCAATGAAATAAAAAACAAAAAAATTAATCTAGAAAAATAAATGAAACCAAAAGCTGATTTTTTGAAAAGACAAATAAAATTGATAATCCTCTAGCAAATTCAAATTCAAAAGAGAATACAAATTATTAACATTAGAAATGAAAGAGACAACATTACTACAGGCATTTTGGACATTAAGAGGATAATAAAGGAATTCTATGAACAACATCCTGCTCCCAAATTTGATAACCTTGATTAAATGAACCAATTCCTTGAAAGACACAATCTACCAAAACTCATGCAAGAAGAAATGGATAGTCTGAAAAGGTCATTCTATTAAAGAAGTTGAATTAATAATTAATGACATTCCAAAACAGAAAGCAACAAGCCTAGATGGGTTCGTTGGTGAGTGTTACCAGATACTTAAGGAAACTTATACTAATTCTCTACAATCTCTTTAAGAAGATATAAGCAGAGGAACTACTTCTTAACTCATTCTATCAAGCCAGTATCACCCTAATGCCAACATCAGAGACAGTACAAGAAAACTAAAAACCAATATTTCCCATGAGCATAGATGCAAAATTCTCCACAAAATATTAGCAACTTGAATCCCACAATGTGTAAAGAGGATTATATCTTAGAACCAAGTGGAGTTTATCCTAAGCACGCAAGGATAGCGTAAAAATCAACCAAGTGGGATTTGTCCCAAGTATGCAAAGATAGCACAAAAATCAATCAATGTAATCAATCACATCAGCAGGCTAAAGAATAAAGAACAAACAATCATATTTTAAAAATGGAGAAAAAGTATTTCGGGAGGCCAAGGTGGGGGATCACTTGAGGCCAGAAATTTAAAATCAGCCTGAGCAATATAACAAGACCCCATCTCCATAAAAATTTTTAAAACTAGAAAGCATACAAAAATAAATTAATGGAGAAAAAGCATTTTACAAAAACCAATACTCATCTTGATAAAAGCTCTCAGCAAACTGGGAATAGAGGGGAACTTCCTCAACTTGATTTTAAAAAATAGCTGCACAAAATCTACTACTATCAACATCATACTTAATGTTGAGACACTGGAAGCTTTCCCACTAAGATCAAAAACAAGGCAAGGATGTCCACTCTCATCACTCCTTTTCAACATGGTACTGGAAGTCCTAGCTGATGCAATCAGACAGAAAAGGAAAAAAATTATATTGATTGAGAGGGAAAAAATAAAATTGTTTCTGCTCACAGATGACATTATTGTCTATGTAGAAAATCTGAAAGAGTCAACAAAAAAACTCCTGGAACTAATTCCTGATTACAGTAAGATTTCAGGATACAAGATTAAAATACAAAAGTGAATCACTTTCATATATACCAGCAATGAACAAGTGGAATTTGAATTTAAAACACAATACTATTTACGTTAGCATCCCCAAAAATGAAATACTTGGGTAGAAATCTAAAGAAAATGTATAATATCTATATAAAGGAAACTACAAAATGCTGATGAAAGAAAAGAACTAAATAAATGGAGAACTATCCCATGTTCGTTGAAAGGAAGATTCAGTGTTGTCAAGATGTCAGTTCCCCCAGCTTGATCTTTGGATCAATGCAATTTCAATCGAAATACCAACAAGTTATTTCATAGATATTAACAAACTGATTCTAAAGTTTATATGGAGAAGTAAAAGACCCAGAACAGCCAACACAATATTGAAGAAGAAAAACAAAGTTAGAGGATGAATATTACCCGACTTAAAGACTTACTATAAGGCTATAGTAATGAAGACAGTGTGGTATTGGTGAAATAATAGACAAATAGATCAATGGAATATAATAGAAAGTCCAGAAACAGCCCCACATAAATATAGTCAACTGATCTTAGACAAAGAAACAAAGGCAATACAATAGAGAAAAAGTCTTTTCAACTAATGTTGCTGGAACAACTGGACATCTAAACATGCAAAAAAATCTAGACATAGACCTTACACTTGTCACAAAATTTAACCCAAAGTTAATCATAAAAGTAAAACGTGACTAACTGTAAAATGTAAAACTCTAGAAAATAACAAGAGAAATTCTAGATGATATGGGTTCAATAATGACTTTTTAGATACAACATCTGCATGAAGAAAAGATATCAATAAGCAGGACATTATTAAAATGAAAATTTTCTGCTCTGCAAAAGACACTGTCAAGAGAATGAAAAGACAAGCCACTGACTGGGAGAAAATATTTGCAAAAGATGCATCTGATAAAGGACATACAAAGAACTCTTGAAACTCAATAATAAGAAAACAAACCACTTGATTAAAAAAACACACCAAAGACCTTAGCAAACATCTCACTAGAGAAGATATACAGACAGGAAATAAGCATATGAAAGATGCTGCACACCATATATCATCAGGGAAACACAAATGCAAACAAGATGCCTCTACACGTGTATTTAGAATAGCCAACAACCAGAACATTGACAGTATCAAATGCTGGTGAGAATGTGAAGCAACAGAAATAGGAACTCTCATTGCTGGTAGAAATCAAAATGATACAGCAACTTAGAAGATACTTAGGCAATTTTTTACTAAATATACTCTTACTGTATGATCCAGGAACTTGCATTCCTTGGTATCCACCCAATGGAGTTGAAAACTTATGTGACAGAAAAACCTGCGCACAGATGCTCATTGTAGCCTTATTTATTATTTCCAAGATGTCCTTCTGTAGGTGAATAGATAAATGAACTGTGATGTGGCCAGACAATGGACTATTATTCAATACAAACAAGATATGAGCTATCAGGCCATGAAAAGACATGGAAAAACCTCAAACACATATTACTAGATGAAAAAAGTCAATTTTAAAAGGCCAAATACTGTATGATTCTAACCATGTGATATTCTGGAAAAGGTAAAACTGTGGAGACAGTGAAAAGCCCAGGATGAGTGAGGAGGGAAGGATGGAATAGGCAGGACATAGAGGATTTTTTAGGGCAGGGAAAATACTCCGTATGATACTATATTTGTCCACACAAGTCATTATACATTTGTTTAAACCAATATAATGTAAGACCCCAAGAGTGAATCCTAATGTAACAATGGACTTTGGGTTAATAATGACAGAGCAACATAGGCTCATCAATTGTAACAAATGTACCACTCTGATGGGAGATGTTGATATGGGGGAGGCTATTCCTGTGGAGCTTAGAGTAGATGGGACATCTCTGCACATTTCTCTCAATTTTGCTATCAAACTAAAACTGCTCTAAAAAAAAAGGGTGTTTTTAATGACCAATAAAACCGAGGCCATAAACACTTTTAAAAATGTAGTCACATAACTGTAGCAAAGCAGAGAATGCTGTTGACATGAGCCAGGCCTAGTCCCATCCAGGCTGCCTCAGTTATGGTTAGGAAGGACTTTATAGGCTCTGGTGTAGAAAGAGTAGGTGCAAGAGTTTCACGTGGTGATTATGTATTGCTTAGTCTGACTATTGCTAACATGGAAAAGCCCAAATTATCATTTTATCAACCCCCACCTTGTTTTGTTGTTAGAGGCAGGACTGTTACGCTTAACCAGACAGTTCTTTTCCTATGCATTGGGTCTTACAAGTATAGCATGTATCATATTCACAGAAAAACGAAGGCAGAAATTCATACCTGATTTTGCCCAGCAGGGTCATGATAATCTTAACTCTTAGAGTTATTTTAGGACCTATCCAGTCCCAGTACCTACCTGCTGATCGATTTACACACATCTATCCATGAGCATGGGTCTACTCAACCACCCAGCAGATCCCAATAAAAAAGGATAAATTCCTTAACTCGTGGATTTTATGTAGATATCTAAAGGAATTCTGATACCAACTTTTAATTCTTCTTCACTAAAAAATTGGTAACAGGCTGGGTGCAGTGGCTCACTCCTGTAATCCCAGCACTTTGGGAGGCCGAGGCAGTTGGATCACCTGAGGTCAGAAGTTCAAGACCAGCCTAATCAACATGGCAAAACCCCGTCTCTCCTAAAAATACAAAAATTAGCCAGGCTTGGTGGCGCATACCTGTAATCTCAGCTACTGGGGAGGCTGAGGCAGGAGAATTGCTTGAACCTGGGAAGTGGAGGTTGTAGTGAGTGAGATCATGACATTGCACTCCAGCCCGGGTGACAAGAGCAAAACTAAACTACATCTAAAAAAGTAATAATAATAAGGTGACAATAAATATTGTGGGTAATGGGACATTCTCCATCCTGTCTAGGCCTTTTCACCTGTTTTAGATTTCCCTTGTTCCACATTTTCTGTGCTGAGCTAGCCACTTTTTATACCAGGTCCCTTCTTATTAATTTGCCACAGATTTTTTTCTTTTATGTATATGTCCAAGTATGAACTTTTAGTACAAAATTTTCTATCAATGGATATTTATATGTCTTGTTTTTTCTCAAAATCCAAATTGCTGGATTCCAGATTTTATTTTTTTTAATGAAAACAGCTTGTTATACTGTTTTCTGAAAGAAGTTCTCTGTGTCTCTTTTACCTGTCCTCTCTAGGTCTGCCACTGGAGTCTTTCAAGTACCTGTGAACATGACGCTATCAACAGTACCTTGGAGAGTTCCTGGATAGCACCAAGATTGTAAACTGGTGACCCACCAGCCACATGTGTCTTCAGCTGTGCTTGGTTTGGTCATACAGCATTTTTAAAACTTAGACTTCATTGCCAACTTTTTTTGTGTGTGAGAGACGGAGTCTTGCTCTGTCACCCAGGCTGGAGTGCAGTGGCATGATCTCGGCTTACCACAGACTCCACTTCCCGGGTTCCAGTGATTCTCCTGCCTCAGCCTTGTGGGTAGCTGGGATTACAGACATGTGCCACCACACCCAGCTAATTTTATTTTTTGTGTGTATATTTTTAGTAGAGACAGGGTTTCACCATGTTGGCCAGGCTAGTCTGAAACTCCTGTCCTCAGGTGATCAGCCCGCCTCAGCCTCCCAAAGTACTGGGATTACAGGCGTGATCCACCGTGCCTGGCTCATTGCCAACTTTTAAAATTAGAAGAATTCACACAAAAATCAGTATTTTCTTCAGGTTCTCTTGAAAATTTAAGTTTTTAAGGTCTGACAGCAGTGGGCTAGAGGTTAGTAATAATTGCTCCCTTTAATTGAGGCATTTGTATTTCAATCATTTACAGAAATCACCTGGTCATTTAAGACAATTGGGTCCAATCTCTGGATTAGCCACATTATTTCCAACATTATGTAGACTCACACACAAATAAACTAGGACATGGCGACACTAATTCTGTGGCTGGTATATAAGACCAGCCGGTAGCCCTTCTCCCAGGCCAACACACTCCAAATATTATACATTTTGTGTCTACAGGTGAGGAGCCTTGCTACATTGTTGCCAAAATTCATCCCTCATATGTGGTCTTAGGCACCAAGGACTCTCTGCTCCCTGGCCTTGGCCTGCCCAGACTCCCTGACATCTTCAGCAGCTGGTCTCATTTAATCTGAAATAGACAGAATGGTAAATGTGTTTGAGAGTTATGAAGACCTGCTTTATTTCCTTTACAAACCTATCTTCTCCTCAGTTTCCTCTGGTTTTTTTGCTCCATCACATTTTGCCAGTAAGAAAGTCACTTCTAGGACCCCTTAGAAGCTTTTGACAAGCAGTCCAAAGCCCCATTCTGCTTGGTACAGCGTATTCGTGCACCTCTGGTGTCGCATTTGTTATAAAAGTGTTATAATATGGGTAGTGCCTTGAAACAGGTGGGCTAGGGGATAGCACCATTGGTTGGCCCCCTCTTACTTCTTATCCCCAACACTGCCTCCTGTTCCTGCATCAGAGGCAGTCCCACATTTTGCAGAGCTTAGAAGACTAGTCAATAGGCTGGGTGTTGTGGCTCACACCTGTAATAAATCAGGGAGCTGGTGAAGTGTAAAGCAGGAAAGAAGGAAATTGAGGAAGAATAAGGTTTTATTTAGGCACTAGACAACGTCTGCCACAGAATGTAGAACTGGGAGAGACCCGTGTAGCTATGTCTGGGTGGAGAGGCTGAATGTGAGCATTCAGGTGCCGTTGGCAGTGGCAGAGCACAAAGAGGGGTGCATCGCTGACACCTTGGTGTCCCAGCCTCCTCCCCGCCCCTGCTAGACACATACATATACACACGCACCTATATGTATACACACATTCATGGCTGGTGGAGAAAGGACCAAGAAGCACATGGTCAATGAGAGAAGGGTGACCCCTCACTCTCCAAGTGACCCATGTGCAAAATCTCCTGGCAGGGTCCCTTACGGCTCTACCCTCTGCTGGGCAGGGCCGTTTCCCGTGCAAAGGCCAGCAGTCCCTCTTAATCTCTGGGCAAGAACTTCATGTTTGCTAACCCATACTCACTTCTCTTGGCCAGAAGACATTCTTTTTAAGACAGGGTCTCACTCTGTCAGCCAAGCTGGAGTGCAGTGGCACAATAATAGATAACTATAAACTTGAACTCCTGGGCTCAAGGGATCCTCAACCTCCCAAGAAGCTTCCTCAGCCTCCCAAGAAGCTAGGATTACAAAGGTGCACCATCATGCCTGGCTAATTTAGTATTTTTTGTAGAGGCAGGGTTTTGCTATGCTGCCCAGGCCGGCCTCCAACTTTTGGCCTCAAGTGTTCCTCCAGCAACAGCCACCCAAACCACCAGAATGACACACCTTGTCTGGCTGTTTTGTTGTTACACTGCAGTGTGTTGAAAAAAGTGAAGCCTGCTCCAGGCTTCATAGGGGAATTCATCTTACTAATCTCACCTATTTTATTTTTTTCATTTTATTTTATTTTGTTCTGGGATACATGTGCAGGACATACAGTTTTGTTATATACGTAAATGAGTGCCATGGTGGTTTGCTGCACCTATCAACCCATCACCCAGGTATTAAGCCCCACGTGCATTAGCTATTTATCCTGATGCTCCCCGACCCCACCCTCCGACAGGCCCCAGTGTGTGTTGTTCCCCTCCCTGTGTCCACGTGTTCTCTTTGTTCAACTTTCGCTTATAAGTGAGGACATGTGGTGTTTGGTTTTCTGTGCCTGTAATCACACCTATTTTAATATAAAAGGTTATATTTAGATGATTATAAATTAGTAACCATACAACTAGTAGAAATCACTGCTCTCTTTTCTAAAATTCTCAGGATTACAAAGATCCTTGACAGCTAACAGAGGCAAAGACAGTCCCTAAGTCCATTTTCAGTGTTTGAGCTTCCTGTACACTCCATCCAGAACGATCATCCAGCCCTTAACAGGTCAGCACTCTTTCCCATCAGATCCTGCCTTGGATGCAGCTCTGCAGCACTGTGTTCACAGGAATCTCAAGAAATCCTGAGACCTTTGCAAAAACCATACAATGGTTCTTTAAAATGAAAAAAAAGTGCATCAACACCATTTCACATTATCTGCGTTTATGCGTGTCATGTAGGTTGGAAGTGAGTCATCATTTAGAAATTATTTTGGTATAAAAGCCAAACATAAAGACTCCACCAAATAAACAGTTTTTATAAAAAGGTTTTATGTGACAACAGTGCTTTCTCGGGTATCAACTCCCGGAAATGATGAAATATGACTCATTACCATGAAACAACTCGTATGCCAGAGACTGCAATTACTGCTGGGGGAACTCGTTCCCCAGAGCAATGTTCTTATCTCTCCGCCTGCTGGCCAAGAGGCCAGCCTGGGTGATGATGCAGCATGCTTTGCTGTCTTGCTCTTATCTGATCAGCTTTTGCTTCAAAATTGAGCTGGATCATTTCCGCTCTGCAAAGGTAATATCCCAGCATGACTCCCGTTCCTTTGATGAAAGTCACAGAAATCCCTCAGCCTACAGCAAGTTTCCTTCCAGGAGATCAAAGCACTAGTTTAGCCTGTTTATTGCCCACTATTATCCACTGTCTTAATAGTTAATGTCCTAGATAGTTATCTCTCCCTATAATTGGGACCGCCCTAATTCCAAATTCTAGTGTAACAAGACTCTTCACCAGGAGAATTTCTTTGTTGGTTTATGTTAATTATGCAAAATGGAAATTACATGTGTTGAACACTAGGAAAAGGGGGGAAGCATAAAGAAGTGGTGAAGCGAATGGTAGAGAAAGGATGGGGGGTTCATAAGGATCCTAGCAGTTAACTAGTAATTCTGTGCTTACTGCGCGCCACATACTGTGCGCCACATACTGTGCTAAGCAGCTTGCGTGTCTTAACATTGAATCTTTACCATAACCCCATGAGACACGGACTTCTCAGCAAACCCATTTATACAGATGCGAATCTGGAGGGCTAGAAAGCACTGCAGAGCCACCAACCATCTCCTCTTCCGCGTTCACAGCAAACTAGGCTTTTGTAGTAGATTGGATTATTGGCCCCATTTCTTTCCCTCCCTGTGTATTCACACCTGTTACCCTGTGACTTTACAGCTCATCACACTAGAGACAGGAGATAATTACCCGTTGGTGTGACTTGGTTTTGCCCATGAAATCTGAGCAGACACGATGTGTGTGCCTGTTTGGGTTTGCCCTCCTGTAGGGAAAATTTCTGACCCGCTTTTGGCAAAGTAGACACACTTTGTCTACTTTGTTTAGGAGAAATAATACCTCCCAAATATTTGTCTCCACCTGGAGCCTTAGAATATGACCCTATTTGAATGCAGGGTCTTTGTGGATGTAATTATATTGGAAAATGGAAATTACATGTGTTGAACACTAGGAAAAGGGGGGAAAGCATAAAGAACAGAGAGTGGTGAAGCGGATGGTAGAGAAAGGATGTGATTACATTGTGGTATTATATGGTATTATATGGTAATGCTGCTTACTCCAATCTCTACGGAGAACCTGAGCCACCCAAAACTGGAAGAGACAAGAAAGGACATTCCCTAGAACTTTTGAGGGGATCATGGCCCTGCCTACACATTGATTTTTAACTTCTAGCCCCCAAGACTATAGAAGAATAAATTTATGTTGTTTTAAGGCACCAAGTTTGTAGTATTTTGTTATGATACCTCTGGAAAACGAATACCTCTCCTATGCTTCTGCCATTACTTTGATGAGAGCTTTCTTCAGGTAGCCACTGCCCTTTGACCCTGGACTCTAGCATGATCATATGGACGTTGACATGAGTCCAACTCACAGACAAGAGTCAAGCCTAGCCAGATTTGCAGCTGAAGCAGTGCCACCCAGTCAAACCCAGCCAACTCAACTGGGCTGCAGCCAACCTGCGAAGCCATGAGGGTGACAATGAATGCTTAGCATTACTCTGCTTTATTAGACTTCTTCCATAATGGGAACAAGGCAGGATAAACACCCTCATTCCCTGTGGGATGAAACAACGTTTAGAAAGATGGAGACACTGGACAAAAAAAAAAGGATACGTAGAAGTCACTGTAAACATGTTCACCTGCTTCATGATTTTGTCCAGAGCCTGCCTGGCCAAGGTGATGCTTCTTTAGCTTTCTATACAGTCAATCCTGTATTTATCCTTCAAGAGCATGCCCAGTGGACCTGTTCACAGTGAGGATTAGAGCTTGCTCTGGGCAATGGATGGACAGGTCTCTATGGCCCAGCTGCTATCCCTCAGTTGGTCACCATTGTCAGGTACAGAGCCACATTCACCTTGCTGGGAGGTTGTCCCCTCCCAAACAGTTTGTGGATCTTTAAGAAAGAAGGACTGGGTTTATGTGTGTCCACTTAGCCAAAAGTAGGTCAGAAATTTCCTCTATGCTCCATTTTTGCATCAACAGTCACTGCTGAGTATTGCTTCTTTCAAACTCAGTTGGCAACTGGGCCAATGACTAGAAGATCTAACAGCCAAGGAGCTATAGAGAAATGGATAAAATTTCTCCATCCATCTATCCAGCCAACCATCTTTCCATCTATCTATATGCTCATCTGTCTATTTATCTATTCTTTCATTCATGTGTCCAATCTACCACCTTACCTGTTTCATTAATGTGTATTGAGAACTTGCTCATGTTCACAACCCTGGTTAAATGCTGTGGAGGATATGGCAGTAAGTTAGTTATGGTCCCCACCATCAAGGAACATCTCCGTTAATGGAGGAGATAAAATATATGTACATTAAATTTGAATAATCAGTGAACATTTATTTACAATCCATTGCACCTGGATTATAATTGCAACATATTATGCATATGTTAAAAAGTTGAGGAAGACACAGTCTCTTTCTGCCTTCAGCAAGCTTACAGCGTGTGGCTGGATTAGTCAAACACTAAAATAATAATGATAAAAGGCACACTATGATGCATGATGTGAAAATGACACAAAGAAAGTGCCTTGGGAATAAGAGGGAAGGTCATATATTTATTTGAATGGATTGAGAGAGAGAGGAAAGTAAAACTCATGAAGAAAGTGGATTCCAGTATGGTCATGAAAGATAAACTAGATTAGAGGAGATGGAGATAATGGAGAAGCAAAGAAATAGAAGCAGGACACTAGGCCATGTTTAAGAAAGAATGCTATGTCCAGTTTAATGATGGATAAGATAATGTGCAGAGGGGCATAATCGGAGAGTGGAAAGTTTGGAATCAATGTGGAGCCACTGAAGGTTGTTAAGTGGGTGAGTAACATGACAGGATATGTGACCTGGGAAGACTGATGTGATCTGGGAAGATTAGAAGTCACTGCAAACATGTTCACCTGCTTCATACTTCTACTTAGAAAGATTCTCCATCTTTCTAAACCTCATTTCATCCCACAGAGAATGAGGGTGTTTATCCTGCCTTGTTCCCATTATGGAAGAAGTCTAATAAAGCAGATAAAAACTACTTCCTAATAACATGCTGGTGCCTTCTCAAGGGAACTATATTTTAAAACAGAATCACTGAGAAGGGACAATGATGCAAATTATAATGGGTCTTAGATTTTAGTTAAAGATGAACATCAGACCATCTATGAAAATCATAGGAAGGACAAGGTTTATTTTTAAACACTATATAGAAAAGTCTTTTTCTGTTCATCCCAAAGTTAACTGATTATCCTAGTATCCCATATCTACTGGGGTAATTGGTGTGGCAATTTAGAATTATAAGACATGCCAAACCCCAACATGCCTTCAGAATAATCCAAAAATATTAAATGTTCAGTGAAATTTTTCTATTAATGTATTTAATTGTGTTCAAATTTTTGGAAAATTTCAAGCCTATGTGCATACATTATGCTATAAATGACTATTTCCTATAGCCAATTTATTTATTAATTAGAAAGTTAAGTAACATTTATAAAGTTAATTTGCTTTTTCTTTTAAATGTCCTACCATTTTAATCACAAAAAAGAAATCATTTCATAATCACATGGTAAGGATTTTCACCAAGCTGCTTAAAAGCCAGAGTACAGACTGATTGACAGATAAATAAAAGTATACAAAGTCCCAGCAAGTAGCTGCCTTAGATGAACCAAAGGAAAAAAAATTAAGTATAAAGTGTAGTTTGATTCTTATAAACTTCAATACTGCAATATGGAACGTTGTTTTCCCTATCAAATTCACAGATTTCAGCAAATTTTACTTTTAACTTAATTCATGCCTCAGAATTAGTTATTTGACGTCACCATAAAATACAGAAAAATAATGTTATGCTTTGGCCTTATCAGTAAGGACAAAACAAATTAATTTTATTTAAGCTTTGTATCATTAATATGTATGTGCTCGGCCACCCCGTCCTGGTGCGCGTCCGCGTCGGCGCCCTCTTCGCTCGCCCTCATCACTTCTCACCGCACCCTCCAGCCTGACCCGCACAAGTACCCCCACCGCCGCGCACCTGCCTTCACGCCCGCATCGGTGAGTGTCCCGGAGCCCCCGCTGCGGGGTGTCAGCTCCTGGGTCTCGCTGTCTCCGGGCCGGCCTTGGTCCCGGGCCTCCTCGGGCAGCTCCCGGGCCGACGCGTCGGTTCACTGCCAGACGACGTGGGTGGGAGAAGCAGGAGAAGATCCAAGATGGCCACTTAGGAGGAAGTCGGGATTGCAGCTCCGAGAGAAGGTGCAGAGGGTGAGTGGACGCCGCATTTCCAGACGGATTTTTACTGCCCACAGACCAGGAGATTCACAGGAGGAGAAGCCCCATGGGTCGCCAGCGCCACTGGTTTGAGTGGCGTGGCCGCTCAGCCTACGCCCTGGGGCGGGGGGCAGTGGCTTCTTATGCAGAGCGAGAGAGACAGAGTTCCCTCTGAGCCAGCAAGGGGAGCTGAAGCAGGGAGTCAAGCCAGGAGACCCCCAGGCAAGGACGCGCCACGAATCTCAGAGCCGCTGCTTCGGCTGACGCAGTGGCACACAGCGCAGCGGATTTTAACTGCCCACAGACCAGGAGATTCACAGGCGGAGAAGCTCCACGGGTTCCCAGCGCCGCTGGTTGGACCAGAGCAGCCGCTCGGCCTGCACCAGGGGCAGGGAGCAGCGGCTCCTTGAGCAAAGTGAAAGAGACTGTGTCCCCTCTGGGCCAGCAAGGGGAGCTGAGGCAAGGAGGCAAGCCAAGAGATTCCCGGGCAAAGAGGGCCCCACTGGAAACACAGCTGAACCCGGGACGGTCCAGCTCTGTGGGGGAGGGGCGTCCTCCATCGGGAAACACCCTGCAGTTCCCAGGGCAATTTGCTGTAACCAAGACAACCCACCACTACAGAGACTACATCACTACAGGGGCAGGTCAGCATAGCGGAAGCAGTTCTAACTACACCCATATAAACAGGACTGCAGGGAAGCTCACATGGAAGCTGGGCGGAGCCCACAGCAGCTCAGCGAAGCCTCTGCAGGCTGAGTGTGACTAGACTGCCACCTTGTGGGCAGGGAAAACGGTAGCAACACAGCTGAAAATCATAAAGCCCTAACCCCCTGGGCCAGAACACCTGGGGGGAAGAAAAGGGGGTTTATGAGTTCAGCTGCTACAGACTTAAAATTACCAAAATCAGAAAGACAGCAACTACAAAGTCAATAGGCGGATAAATCCACAAAGATGGGAAGAAACCAGCACAAAAAGGATGAAAACGCCCAAAACCAGAACACCTCTCCTCCTACAAGGCAGCATAACTCCTCACCAGCACAGGAACAAGACTGGACGGAGAATGAGTGTGATGAAATGACAGAATCAGCTTTCAGAAAATGGATAATAAGAAACTTCTGTGAGCTAAAAGAACATGTTCTAAGCCAATGCAAAGAAACTAAGAACCTTGAAAAAAGACTTGATGAAATGCTAACGAGAATGGACAACTTAGAGAGGAATATGAGTGAATTGATGGAGCTGAAAAACACAACACGAGAACTTCACGAAGCATGCACAAGTTTCAACAGCAGAATTGACCAAGCAGAAGAAAGGATATCAGAAGTCAAAGATCAACTCAATGAAATAAAACGAGAAGGGAAGATTAGAGAAACAGGGTAAAAAGGAATGAACAGAGTCAACAAGAAATATGGGACTACGTGAAAAGACCTAATCTACGTTTGATAGGTGTACCTGAATGTGACGAAGAGAATGCATCCAAGCTGGAAAATACTCTTCAGGATATTATCCAGGAAAACTTCCCCAACCTAGCAAGGCAGGCCAATATTCAAGTCCAGGAAATACAGAGAACACCACAAAGATATTCCTCTAGAAGAGCAACCCCAAGGCACATAATCATCAGATTCACCATCCGATATTCAACATCCTTAAAGAAAAGAACTTTCAACCCAGAATTTCATATCCAGCCAAACTAAGCTTCATAAGTGAAGGAAAAATAAAATCCTTTGTGAACAAGCAAGTACTCACAGATTTCATCACCACCAGACCAGCTTTACAAGAGCTCCTGAAGGAGACACTACACATAGAAAAAAACAACCAGCACCAGCCACTCCAAAAACATACCAAATGGTAAAGAGCAGCAACACAATGAAGAATCTGCATCAACCAATGGGCAAAACAACCAGCTAGCATCAAAATGACAGGATCAAACTCACACATAACAATATTAACCCTAAATGTAAATGGACTAAATGCCCCAATCAAAAGACACAGACTGGCAAATTGGATAAAAAGCCAAAACCCATCAGTGTGCTGTATCCAGGAAACCCACCTCACATGCAAGGATATACAAAGGCTCAAAATAAAGGGATGGAGGAAGATTTACCAAGCAAATGGAGAGCAAAAAAAAGCAGGAGTTGCAATTCTCATCTCTGATAAAATAGACTTTAAAGCAACAAAGATCAAAAGAGATAAAGAAGGACATTACATAATGGTAAAAGGATCAATGCAACAAGAAGAGCTAACGATCCTAAATATATATGCACCTAATACAGGAGCACCCAGATACATAAGGCAAGTTCTTAAAGACTTGCAAAGAGACTTAGACTCCCACACATTAATAGTGGGAGACTTCAACACACCATTGTCAATATTAGACAGATCAACGAGAAAGAAAATTAATAAGGATATCCAGGACTTGAACTCAGACCTGGAACAAGCAAACCTAATAGACATTTACAGAACTCTCCAGCACAAATCCACAGAATATACATTCTTCTCAGCACCACATCACACCTACTCTAAAATTGACCACATAATTGGAAGTAAATCACTCCTCAGCAAATGCAAAAGAATGGAAACCATAACAAACAGTCTCTCAGACCACAGTGCAATCAAGTTAGAACTCAGAATTCAGAAGCCAACCCAGAACCGCACACCCTCATGGAAACTGAACAACTTTCTCCTGAATGTTGACTGGATAAACACTGAAATGAAGGCAGAAATAAAGATGTTCTTCGAAACCAAAGAGAACGAAGACACCACATACCAGAATCTCTGGGACACATTTAAAGCAGTCTCTAGAGGAAAATATATAGCAATAAGTGCCCACATGAGAAGAAAGGAGAGAACTAAAATTGACACCCTATCACCAAAATTGAAAGAGCTAGAGGAGCAAGATCAAAAAAACTCAAAACCTAGCAGAAGACAAGAAATAACTAAGACCAAAGCAGAATTGAAGGAGATAGAGACACGAAAAACCCTACAAAAAATCAATAAATCCAGGAGCTGGTTTTTTGAAAAGATCAACAAAATAGACCACTAGCCAGACTAATAAAAAAGAAAAGAGAGAATAACCAAATAGATGCAATAAAAAATGATAAAGGGGATATCACCACAGATGCCACAGAAATTCAAACCATCATCAGAGATTATTACAAACAACTCTATGCACATAAATTAGAAAACCTGGAAGAAATGGATAAATTCCTGGACAGTAGCCTCCTCCCATGCCAAAACCAGGTAGAAGTCGAAACCCTGAATAGACCAATAACAAGGTCTGAAGTCGAGGCAGCAATTAAGAGCCTACCACCCAAAAAAAGCCCAGGCCCAGATGGGTTCACAGCCGAATTCTACCAGACATACAAAGAGGAACTGGTACCATTCCTACTGAAACTATTTCAAATAATCCAAAAAGAGGGAATCCTTCCCAAATCATTTTATGAGACCAACATCATCCTAATACCAAAACCCGGCAGAGACTCAACAAGAAAAGAAAACTACAGGCCAATATCCATGATGAACATAGATGCAAAAATCTTCAATAAGATACTGGCAAGCCAATTACAACAGCACATCGAAAAGCTTATCCACCATGATCAAGTAGGATTCATCCCGGGGATGCAAGGCTGGTTCAATATACGCAAGTCTATAAATGTAATTCACCACATAAACAGAACCAAAAACAAAAACCACATGATTATCTCAATTGATACACAGAAGGCCTTCGACAAAATTCAACAGCCCTTTATGCTAAAAACTCTCAATAAACTAGGTATCGATGGAACGTATCTCAAAATAATAAAAGCTATTTATGACAAACCGACAGCCAATATCATACTGAATGGGCAAAAACTAGAAGCATTCCCTTTGAAATCTGGCACTAGACAAGGATGCCCTCTCTCACCACTCCTATTCAATATAGTACTGGAAGTTCTAGCCAGAGCAATCAGGCAAGAAAAAGAAATAAAGGGTATTCGATTAGGAAAGGAGGAAGTCAAATTGTCTCTATTTGCGGACGACATGATTGCATATCTAGAAGACCCTATCACCTCAGCCCAAAATCTCCTGAAACTGATAAGCAACTTCAGCAAAGTCTCAGGATACAAAATCAATGTGCAAAAATCACAAGCATTCCTATACACCAATAACAGACATAAAGAGAGCCAAATCAAGAACGAACTGCCATTCACAATTGCTACAAAGAGAATAAAATACCTAGGAATACAACTAACAAGGAACGTAAAGGACCTCTTCAAGGAGAACTACAAATCACTGCTCAACGAAATAAGAGAGGACACAAACAGATGGAGAAACATTCCATGTTCATGGTTAGGAAGAATTAATATCGTGAAAATGGCCATACTGCCCAAAGTAATTTACAGATTCAACGCTATCCCCATCAAGCTACCAATGACCTTCCTCACAGAACTAGAAAAAACCACCTTAAACTTCATATGGAACCAAAAGAGAGCCCGCATAGCCAAGTCAATTCTAAGCAAAAAGAACAAAGCGGGAGGCATCACACTACCGGACATCAAACTCTACTACAAGGCTACAGTAATCAAAACAGCATGGTACTGGTACCAAAACAGAGACATAGACCAATGGAACAGAACAGAGGCGTCGGAGGCAACACAACATATCTACAACCACCCGATCTTTGACAAACCTGAAAAAAACAAGCAATGGGGAAAGGATTCCCTGTTCAATAAGTGGTGTTGGGAAAACTGGCTAGCCATATGCAGAAAGCAGAAACTCGACCCCTTCCTGACACCTTACACTAAAATTGACTCCAGATGGATTAAAGACTTAAACATAAGACGTAACACCATAAAAACACTAGAAGGAAACCTAGGCAAAACCATTCAGGACATAGGCATAGGCAAGGACTTTATGACCAAAACACCAAAAGCATTGGCAACAAAAGCCAAAATAGACAAATGGGACCTAATCAAACTCCATAACTTCTGCACGGCAAAAGAAACAGTCAATAGAGTGAATCGGCAACCAACAGAATGGGAAAAAATTTTTGCTGCCTACCTGTCTGACAAAGGGCTGGTATCCAGAATTTACAATGAGCTAAAAAAGATTTACAAGAAAAAAACAAACAAGCCCATTCAAAAATGGGCGAAGGATATGAACAGATACTTTACAAAAGAAGACATACATGAGGCCAACAAACATATGAAAAAATGCTCATCATCACTGGTCATTAGAGAAATGCAAATCAAAACTACATTGAGATACCATCTCACGCCAGTTAGAATGGCGATCATTAAAAAATCTGGAGAAGAAGATGGCCGCTTAGGAGGAACTCGGGAATGCAGCTCCGAGAGATAGCACAGAGGGTGAGTGGACGCCGTATTTCCAGACTGATTTTTACTGCCCACAGACCAGGAGATTCACACGCAGAGAAGCCACACGGGTCGCCAGCGCCGCTGGCGCCGCTGGCTTGAACGGCGCAGCCGCTGGGCCGGCACCCTGAGGCAACGGCTCACTGTATAAAGTGAGAGAGTCTGAGTCCCCTATAAGCCAGCAAGGGGAGCTGAAACGGGGAGCCAGGCCAGCGCCACGAATCTCAGAGCCGCGGCTTTAGCCAACGCAGCGGCTCCGGAGGCAGATCAGATGAGACGGTGTCCCCTCTTACCCAGCAAGAAGACCTGAAACACAACTGAAACCGGGACGGTCCAGCTCTGTGGAGGAGGGGCGTTCTCCATAGGCACCCTGCTGTTCTCTACCAAGGCAATCCGCCACTACAGAGACTCCGTCACTACAGGGGCGGGCCAACATAGCGGAAGCAGTTCTAACTACACCCAGAAGTTCACACGGAAGCTGGGTGGAGCCCACAGCAGCTTAGCGAAGCCTCTGCAACCTGAGTGTGACTAGGCTGCCACCTTGTGGGCAGGGAAAACAGCAACCGCACAGGGGAACATCATAAAACAGTAACTCCCTGGGACAGAACACCTCGGGGGAAGAGCAGGGGGTTTATGAGTTCTGCCACAGCAGACTTAAAATTACCAAAAGCAGAAAGACAACAACTACAAAGTCAGCAGGTGGAAAAATCCACAAAGATGGGAAGAAACCAGCGCAAAAAGGATGAAAACACCCAAAACCAGAACACTTCTCCTCCTACAAGGGATCACAACTCCCCACCAGCAAGGGAACAAGACTGGACGGAGAATGAGTGTGATGAAATGACAGAATCAGCTTTCAGAAAGTGGATAATAAGAAACTTCCGTGAGCTAAAAGAACATGTTCTAACCCAATGCAAAGAAACTAAGAACCTTGAAAAAAGACTTGACGAAATGCTAACAAGAATGGACAACTTAGAGAGGAATATGAGCGAATTGATGGAGCTGAAAAACACAACACGAGAACTTCGTGAAGCATGCACAAGTTTCAACAGCCGAATTGACCAAGCAGAAGAAAGGATATCAGAGGTCGAAGATCAACTCAATGAAATAAAACGAGAAGGCAAGATTAGAGAAAACAGGGTAAAAAGGAATGAACAAAGTCAACAAGAAATATGGGACTATGTGAAAAGACCTAATCTACGTTTGATAGGTGTACCTGAATGTGACGAAGAGAATGCATCCAAGCTGGAAAATACTCTTCAGGATATTATCCAAGAAAACTTCCCCAACCTAACAAGGCAGGCTGAGATTCAAGTCCAGGAAATACAGAGAACACCACAAAGATACTCCTCTAGAAGAGCAACCCCAAGACACATAATCATCAGATTCACCAGGGTTGAAATGAAGGAGAAAATACTAAGGGCAGCCAGAGAGAAAGGTCGGGTTACCCACAAAGGGAAGCCCATCAGACTCACTGCAGATCTCTCAGCAGAAACCCTACAGGCCAGAAGAGAGTGGGGGCCGATATTCAACATCCTTAAGGAAAAGAACTTTCAACCCAGAATTTCGTATCCAGCCAAACTAAGCTTCATAAGTGAAGGAAAAATAAAATCCTTTGTGAACAAGCAAGAACTCAGAGAGTTCATCACCACCAGACCAGCTCTACAAGAGCTCCTGAAGGAGGCACTACACATAGAAAAGAACAACCAGTACCAGCCACTCCAAAAACACACGAAAAGGTAAAGAGCATCAACACAATGAAGAATCTGCATCAACCAAAGGGCAAAACAGCCACCTAGCACCAAAATGACAGGATTGAATTCACACATAACAATATTAACCCTAAATGTAAACGGACTAAATGCCCCAATCAAAAGACACAGACTGGCAAATTGGATAAAAAGCCAAAACCCATCAGTGTGCTGTATCCAGGAAACCCATCTCGCATGCAAGGATACACAAAGGCTCAAAATAAAGGGATGGAAGAAGATTTACCAAGCAAATGGAGAGCAAAAAAAAGCAGGAGTTGCAATTCTCATCTCTGATAAAATAGACTTTAAAGCAACAAAGATCAAAAGAGACAAAGAAGGACATTACATAATGGTAAAAGGATCAATGCAGCAAGAAGAGCTAACGATCCTAAATATATATGCACCTAATACAGGAGCACCCAGATACATAAGGCAAGTTCTTAAAGACTTACAAAGAGACTTAGACTCCCACACAATAATAGTGGGAGACTTCAACACACCACTGTCAATATTAGACAGATCAACGAGACAGAAAATTAACAAGGATATCCAGGACTTGAACTCAGACCTGGAACAAGCAAACCTAATAGACATTTACAGAACTCTCCACCCCAAATCCACAGAATATACATTCTTCTCAGCACCACATCACACCTACTCTAAAATTGACCACATAATTGGAAGTAAATCACTCCTCAGCAAATGCAAAAGAACGGAAACCATAACAAACAGTCTCTCAGACCACAGTGCAATCAAGTTAGAACTCAGAATTCAGAAACCAACCCAGAACCGCACAGCCTCATGGAAAATGAACAACTTTCTCCTGAATGTTGACTGGATAAACAATGAAATGAAGGCAGAAATAAAGACGTTCTTCGAAACCAACGAGAATGAAGACACCACATACCAGAATCTCTGGGACACATTTAAAGCAGTCTCTAGAGGAAAATATATAGCAATAAGTGCCCACATGAGAAGAAAGGAGAGATCTAAAATTGACACCCTATCGTCAAACTTGAAAGAGCTAGAGGAGCAAGATCAAAAAAACTCAAAACCTAGCAGAAGACAAGAAATAACTAAGATCAAAGCAGAATTGAAGGAGATAGAGACACGAAAAACCCTACAAAAAATCAATAAATCCAGGAGCTGGTTTTTTGAAAAGATCAACAAAATAGACAGACCACTAGCCAGACTAATAAAAAAGAAAAGAGAGAATAACCAAATAGATGCAATAAAAAATGACAAAGGGGATATCACCACAGATTCTACAGAAATTCAAACCATCATCAGAGATTATTACAAACAACTCTATGCACATAAATTAGAAAACCTGGAGGAAATGGATAAATTCCTGGACAGCTGCCTCCTGCCAAGCCTAAACCAGGAAGAAGTCGAAACCCTGAATAGACCAATAACAAGGTCTGAAGTCGAGGCAGCAATTAAGAGCCTACCACCCAAAAAAAGCCCAGGCCCAGATGGGTTCACAGCCGAATTCTACCAGACATACAAAGAGGAACTGATACCATTCCTACTGAAACTATTCCAAATAATCCAAAAAGAGGGAATCCTTCCCAAATCATTTTATGAGACCAACATCATCCTAATACCAAAACCTGGCAGAGACTCAACAAGAAAAGAAAACTACAGGCCAATATCCATGATGAACATAGATGCAAAAATCTTCAATAAAATAATGGCAAGCCGATTACAACAGCACATCAAAAAGCTTATCCACCATGATCAAGTAGGATTCATCCCGGGGATGCAAGGCTGGTTCAATATACGCAAGTCTATAAATGTAATTCACCACATAAACAGAACCAAAGACAAAAACCACATGATTATCTCAATAGATGCAGAGAAGGCCTTCGACAAAATTCAACAGCCCTTTATGCTAAAAACCCTCAATAAACTAGGTATCGATGGAACGTATCTCAAAATAATAAAAGCTATTTACGACAAACCGACAGCCAATATCATACTGAACGGGCAAAAACTGGAAGCATTCCCTTTGAAATCTGGCACTAGACAAGGATGCCCTCTCTCACCACTCCTATTCAATATAGTACTGGAAGTTCTAGCCAGAGCAATCAGGCAAGAAAAAGAAATAAAGGGTATTCAATTAGGAAAGGAGGAAGTCAAATTGTCTCTATTTGCAGACGACATGATTGTATATCTAGAAGACCCCCTCATCTCAGCCCAAAAGCTCCTGAAACTGATAAGCAACTTCAGCAAAGTCTCAGGATACAAAATCAATGTGCAAAAATCACAAGCGTTCCTATACACCAATAACAGACTTAAAGAGAGCCAAATCAAGAACGAACTGCCATTCACAATCGCTACAAAGAGAATAAAATACCTAGGAATACAACTAACAAGGAATGTAAAGGACCTCTTCAAGGAGAACTACAAATCACTGCTCAACGAAATAAGAGAGGACACAAACAGATGGAGAAACATTCCATGTTCATGGTTAGGAAGAATTAATATCGTGAAAATGGCCATACTGCCCAAAGTAATATACAGATTCAATGCTATCCCCATCAAGCTACCAATGACCTTCTTCACAGAACTGGAAAAAACCACCTTAAACTTCATATGGAACCAAAAGAGAGCCCGCATAGCCAAGTCAATTCTAAGCAAAAAGAACAAAGCAGGAGGCATCACACTACCAGACATCAAACTCTACTACAAGGCTACAGTAATCAAAACAGCATGGTACTGGTACCAAAACAGAGATATAGACCAATGGAACAGAACAGAGGCATCGGAGGCAACACAACATATCTACAACCACCTGATCTTTGACAAACCTGATAAAAACAAGCAATGGGGAAAGGAATCCCTGTTCAATAAGTGGTGTTGGGAAAACTGGCTAGCCATATGCAGAAAGCAGAAAATGGACCCCTTCCTGACACCTTACACTAAAATTGACTCCAGATGGATTAAAGACTTAAATGTAAGACCTAACACCATAAAAACACTAGAAGGAAACCTAGGCAAAACCATTCAGGACATAGGAGTAGGCAAGGACTTCATGACCAAAACACCAAAAGCATTGGCAACAAAAGCCAAAATAGACAAATGGGACCTAATCAAACTCCACAGCTTCTGCACAGCAAAAGAAACAGTCAATAGAGTGAATCGGCAACCAACAGAATGGGAAAAAATTTTTGCAGCCTACCCATCTGACAAAGGGCTGATATCCAGAATTTACAACGAGCTAAAAAAGATTTACAAGAAAAAAACAAACAAGCCCATTCAAAAGTGGGCGAAGGACATGAACAGATACTTTACAAAAGAAGACATACATGAGGCCAACAAGCATATGAAAAAATGCTCATCATCACTGGCCATTAGAGAAATGCAAATCAAAACTACATTGAGATACCATCTCACACCAGTTAGAATGGCAATCATTAAAAAATCTGGAGACAACAGATGCTGGAGAGGATGTGGAGAAATAGGAACACTTTTACACTGTTGGTGGGAATGTAAATTAGTTCAACCATTGTGGAAAACAGTGTGGCGATTCCTCAAGGACCTAGAAATAGAAATTCCATTTGACCCAGCAATCCCATTACTGGGCATATATCCAAAGGATTATAAATCGTTCTACTATAAGGACACATGCACACGAATGTTCATTGCAGCACAGTTTACAATAGCAAAGACCTGGAACCAACCCAAATGCCCATCGATGATAGACTGGACAGGAAAAATGTGGCACATATACACCATGGAATATTATGCAGCCATTAAAAACGAGGAGTTCGCGTCCTTTGTAGGGACATGGATGAACCTGGAAACCATCATTCTCAGCAAACTGACACAAGAACACAAAATCAAACACCACATGTTCTCACTCATAGGCGGGTGTTGAACAAGGAGAACACATGGACACAGGGAGGGGAGCACTATACATGGGGGTCTGTTGTGGGGGAGTGGGGGGGACAGCGGGGGGGGTGGGGAATTGGGGAGGGATAGCATGGGGAGAAATGCCAGATATGGGTGAAGGGGAGGAAGGCAGCAAATCACACTGCCACGTATGCACCTAAGCAACAACCTTGCATGTTTTTCACATGTACCCCAAAACCTAAAATGCAATAAAAAAAAAAAAAAAAAAAAAAAAAAAAAAATCTGGAGAAAACAGATGCTGGAGAGGATGTGGAGAAATAGGAACACTTTTACACTGTTGGTGGGAGTGTAAATTAGTTCAACCACTGTGGAAAACAGTGTGGCGATTCCTCAAGGACCTAGAAATAGAAATTTCATTTGACCCAGCAATCCCATTACTGGGCATATATCCAAAGGATTATAAATCGTTCTACTATAAGGACACATGCACACGAATGTTCATTGCAGCACAGTTTACAATAGCAAAGACCTGGAACCAGCCCAAATGCCCATCGATGATAGACTGGACAGGAAAAATGTGGCACATATACACCATGGAATACTATGCAGCCATCAAAAACAATGAGTTTGTGTCCTTTGTAGGGACATGGATGAACCTGGAAAAGATCATTCTCAGCAAACTGACACAAGAACACAAAATCAAACACCACATGTTCTCACTCATAGGTGGGTGTTGAACAAGGAGAACACTTGGACACAGGGAGGGGAGCACTATACACAGGGGTCTGTTGCGGGGGAGGGGGGACAGTGGGGGTGTGGGGAGTTGGGGAGGGATAGCATGGGGAGAAATGCCAGATATAGGTGAAGGGGAGGGAGGCAGCAAATCATACTGCCACGTATGCACCTATGCAACAACTTTGCATGTTTTTCATCCCATGTACCCCAAAACCTAAAATGCAATTAATATATATATATATATATATATATATATATGTATGTGCTCTTGTGACCTGTGTGGTCATTTCCTTCATTATACTAAATCTTATTGCATTATACTATTACATCCTCTACCTCATTTGAGATTATGCATTAATTCAAAACAATGTTGCATGCTTCAAGTAGGAAACCTAAGGTTCTGATTACTGCTACACACTAATTTATAAATTTGGGACCCTCTAGTGCTTGCAAATAAAATGAAGCTGGCACCACATCACAATAAAATGCATTAATCTAATATTCTGGAGTTCATTTTTTATTAATAAAATTGCTTTTAGATATGTCATCTCATGTCCTCAAAACAACCCTGTAAGTTGAAGATTATTGTTTTGTTTTATTACCGCCATTACTATTTTATAGGTTTAAAAACTATACTAATCAACTTCCCTGAAGTCATAGCAGCTAGTAAATGAAAGATTCCAGGGTCTTTTAATTTAATATTTCACATTCTTTTCACTCCATTATAATTATTTCACAAAATCTTTCAGCATTTTCCCATTTTCTGCTAGATTAGTGGTTCTGTAGACTCCTACATATAAGTCTTCTAAACAGGACTATTACTTTCAATAGTCCCCACACAGCCATATATTAAACAGTACACTCTGCCTAGCTCTGGGGCCCTCAGTAAATGCTTATAACCCCAATAAATGTTCTCCGAATAAGTGAATTCATCTGCATCTAGACTAAATATGCTCATTCATAAGAACTCAGTCATTTTCTAGGAAGGAGGAACATTTCAGAGTACAAATACACACATATATGCATGTGTGTTTCTGTGTGTGGGGGATGTGTGAGCATACACGTGCATGCGTGTGTGCACATACCAGATCACCTCTCTCAATAAATTACCACCAAAACCTTCCAGGGATTAATCAGGACCAAATTTGTATGAAGTGTCAAACTATAATTTAGGGATCTCTGATGTTCATGAACCCCACAATTACTTTTAGTGACTAAACTGGAGGTGCTGACAACCACATAAAATCTCTTGTTTTATCAACATCGCTATAAAATACAGTGGAAAGTGCACCTGCAACTTGAATTCCTTAATCTGTGTTTGGTTTGTTCTTTCTCTCTCTCTCTCTCTCTCTCTCTCTCTCTCTCTCTCTCTCTCTCTCTCTCTCTCTCTCTCTCTCTCCCCCCCAATACAGCTTCATGTATTGCTTTTTGAAAAGCTCTAATAAATGTCAATGATGTGATGGGCAGAGATTATAGGCTTCTTTCTTCTCATAGAAAAATACTATTGTACTGGCTGAAGACCAGCAGCATGTCATTAAGTAGGATTGTTAAGCCACGGCACTGCTTGCTTCCTCAAACATAGGTGTTTATGAGGAAGAAACTAAGCCTCTGTGTGTTCTTGGAAATCCATTCAGTCTCGCAAAAACTCACTCACAAATAGCACAAACAGGTCACTCATAAATCAGAATCTGCATATACAATTGTATGGAAATGCAGTTGTATTATCCAGGGTTATCTGAGTTGCCCATGTCTTCTGGTAAATGAGTCTATGAAATTAACCTGTTGTCTCAATTACTAGAAATCTGATAGAGGGAGGTAAGTATTGGGGTAGATATTCTAGAACACAGCTGTCCAAAAGAAATACAATGCGGGTCACTAGGTAATTTTTAAATTTCTACTAGCCACATTAAAAAGGACAAAAGAAAGAAGTAAAACTAATTTTAACAGTATATCATACGTAACCCAATATATCCAAAAGAGTATCATTTTAACATATAATCAATATAAAAATTACTGACATGCTTTACTTTTTTTTATACTAAGTTTTTGAAACAGTGTGTACTTTATAACTTCATCTTAATTTGGACTAATCACATTTCAAGCACTCAAAAGTTACATGTGCCTGGTGACTGTCATATAGAGCCCTGGATAAGGAAAAGAAGATGGAATGGAAATGCAGTTATGTCAGCCAGGATTCTTTGGGTTGCCCATCTCAGAAATGTAATTTAAATTAGCCTGAGCAATTGCAGGTGTCAATATCACTATCAGTCTTGCTTTGGCTATTTGGGCTCTTTTTTGATTCCATATGAAATTTAGGACTGTGTTTTCTCATTTTGTGAAGGATGATGGTGGTATTTTGTTGGCAATTGCATGGAATTTGTAGATTGCTTTTGGCAGTATGGTCATTTTCACAATATTGGTTCTACCCATCTATGAGCATGGGATGTGTTTTCATTTGTTTATGTAATCTATGATTTCTTTCACCAGTGTTTTGCAGTTTTCCTTGTAGAGTTCTTTCACCTTCTTGGTAAGGTATATTCCTAAATTTTTGTTGTTGTTGTTGTTTTGTATTGTTTTGTTTTGTTTTGTTTTGTTTTGTTTTGTTTTGTTTTCAGCTATGTAATAGGGGTTGAGTTCTTGATTTGATTTTTAGTTTGGTCACTGTTGGTGTATAGCAGAGCTACTGATTTAGGTACATTCATTTTGTATCCAAAAACTTTGCTGAATTCATTTATCAGTTCTAGGAGCTTTTTTGAGGAGTCTTTAGGGTTTTCTAGGTATATGATCATATTGTCAGCAAACAACAACAGTTTGACTTCCTTTTTTTTTTTTTAACAAAAATAAAGAGGTTTAATTGGACTTAAAGTTCCACATGGCTGGGCAAGCCTCACAATCATGGTGGAAGGTAAGGAGGAGCAAGTCACACATTACATGGATGGCAGCAGGCAAAGAGAGAAAATGTGTGCAGACTTCCTCTTTACTGATTTGGATGTCCTTTATTTCTTTCTCTTTTGTATGATTGCGCCAGCTAGGACTTCCAGTACTATGTTGAATAGAAGTGGTGAGAGTGGTCATCCTTGTCTTGTTCCAGTCTCAGGGGGGAAATGCTTTCAACTTTTCCTCATTCAGTACTACGTTGGCTGTGGGTTTGTCATAGATGGCTTTTATTACATTAAGGTATGTCCCATCTATGCCAATTTTGCTGAGAGTTGTAATCATAAAGCGATGTTGGATTTTGTTAAATGCTTTTTCTGCATCTATTGAGACGATCATGTGATTTTTGCTTTTAATTCTGTTTCAGTAGTGTAACACATTTATTGACTTTCGTATGTTGAACGATCCCTGCATCCCTAGTATGAAACCCATTTGAACATGGTGGATTATCTTTTTGATATGCTGTTGGATTTGATTCAGTTAGCTAGTATTTTGTTAAGGATTTTTCTATCTGTTTTCATCAGGGATATTGGTCTGTAGTTTTCTTTTTTTGTTATGATCTTTCCTGGTTTTGATATTAGGGTGATGCAGAGCTTAACTCAGAAGTCACAGACTGTAGGTTTCATTTAATGGGATGAGTTAATAAAGATGACTTGGTGCACTCAATAAGTTTACTATTGCTCTTGAGTTTACGTTTTCATTTTGATGTCATAATTTCATTGTTAAACAGTTTAGAGTGACTTTTGCGTCAATTTTTTTGCTTTATTTCTAGCAGAAAAGTTTAAAAATGCCAAGCTTTTTAAAAAAATAATAAATTATAGTAGCTATAAAATCTAAAATCAGAGTAAGCAAAAAGAACAAATCTGAAGGCATCACATTACCTTACTTCAAACAATTCTATAAGACCAAAGTCACCAAAACAACATGGTACTTGTATAAAAATAGACACATAGACCAAAGAAACATAATAGAAAACCCAGAAATGAAGCCAAATACTTACAGCCAACTGATCTCTGACAAAGCAAACAAAAACATAACATGGGAAACTGACACCTTATTAACAAATGGTCCTGGGATAATTGGCAAGCCACGTGTAGACGAGTGAAGCTGGATCCTCATGTCTTACCTTATACAAAAATCAACTCAAGATGAATCAAGCACTTAAATCTAAGACATGAAATCGTAGAAATTCTAGAAGATAACATCAGAAACACCCTCCTAGACATTGGCATAGGCAAAGAACCCAAAAGCAAATGCAACAAAAACAATGATAAATAGGTAGGACTCAATTAAACTATTAAGTTTCTCCATAGCAAAAGATACAAGCAGCAGAGTAAATACACAACCCACAGAATGGGAGAAAATCTTTGTAATCTATACTTAACAAAGGACTAATATCCAGAATCTACAACAAACTCAAACAAATTAGCAAGAAAAAAGCAAAAAACAGTTTACAATAGCAAAGACCTGGAACCAGCCCAAATGCCCATCGATGATAGACTGGACAGGAAAAATGTGGCACATATACACCATGGAATATTATGCAGCCATTAAAAACGAGGAGTTCACATCCTTTGTAGGGACATGGATGAACCTGGAAAACATCATTCTCAGCAAACTGACACAAGAACACAAAATCAAACACCACATGTTCTCACTCATAGGCGGGTGTTGAACAAGGAAAACACATGGACACAGGGAGGGGAGCAATATACACGGGGGTCTGTTGGTGGGGGGATAGCGGGGGGGTGGGGAGTTGGGGAGGGATAGCATGGGGAGAAATGCCAGATATAGGTGAAGGGGAGGGAGGCAGCAAATCATACTGCCACGTATGCACCTATGCAACAACCTTGCATGTTTTTCACATGTACCCCAAAACCTAAAATGCAATAAAAAAAAAAAAAAAAAAAGCAAAAAACAGACAATCTCATCAAAAAAGTGGGCTAAGGACATAAATAGACAATTCTCAAAAAATATATATACAAATGGCCAATAAACATATGAAAAAAATGCTTGAAATCACCAATGATCAGGGAAATGCGAATCAAAACCACAATGCGGTACCACCTTACTCCTGCAGGAATGGCCACAATCAAAAAATCAAAAAATAATAGATGTTGGCGTGGATGCGGTGAAAATGAAACATTTACACCACTGGTGGGAATGTAAACTAGTACAACCACAATGTAAAACGATGTGGAGATTCCTTAAAGAACTAAAAGTAGAACTACCATTTGATCCAGCAATCCCACTTCTGGGTATCCATCCAGAGGAAAAGAAGTCATTATATAAAAAAGATACTTGCATATGCATGTTTATAGCAGCACAATTTGCAATTGCAAAAATATAGAACCAGCCCAAATGCATATCAATCAATGAGTAGATAAAGAAATTGTGGTATATAATATATGACAGAATACTGCTCAGCCATAAAAAGGAATAAAATAATGGCATTCGCAGCAACCTGGATGGAATTGGAGCCCATTATTCTAAGTGAAGTAACTCAGGAATGGAAAACCAAACATCACATGTTCTCACTCATAAGTGAAACCTAAGCTATGAGGATGCAAAGGCATAAGAATGATACATTGGACTTTGGGAACTTGGGAGAAAGGGCAGTAGGGGGGTAAGCAATAAAAGATTACACATTGGGTGCAGTGTATACTGCTTGGGTGATGAGTGCACCAAAATCTCACAAATCACCACTAAAGAACTTACTCATGCAATCAACCACCACCCGTTCCCTAAAAACGTATTTAAAAAAACTAATATCACTATCAGATATCAATATCTCTTTCATTTCTGCTTCATCCCTTTACCAGGTTTGTTACTGCACTCAAACTTTCCTCACAAGCTAGAACTACAATTGCCAGAAGGTTCTGGACTCATATTATCCCAAATCACCCCCAGAAAGTTTTTCTCCATCAACTTCAATGTAAAAAGCTCCCAAGGAAGCACTCTGATTTGCTCAGACTGGCTGTCACGTTCACTTTTGTGGCTAGGAGGGCAGGGTACTATTTGGAATCCTGCACTGTGCTATGCATTATATACTGTGTTCCTGAGAATCCACATGAGAATCTCATGGCTAGAGTGAAGAGGAGACTCATTTAAAAAAAAAAAAAAGTCATGTATTTCTCATAAAAGGAGGAGATGCATTCACATTAGGCCAAGAACACTGTACCACTGTTTCTTAGAGATCAGTGGGGAGGGATTCTCCCTAAAAGATTGGCTCCCACTCAAGCAGCCCTTCCCACACACCAATCAGGAAGTGCAGCACCATAAAAAACCCACTATTCCTGTTCACCCAGATATAATAGCTGGAAGAAGATAAAACTTAGATTCAGGTTTTCAAGCTGATAATGCAGCCTTCTCTTCAATACATAGGTGATTTTCAATGGAAGTGGTGTCACACTTTAAAAGGTGTTCTTGATTGTCACAATGACTGGGGATGCTACTGGAATTTAATGAGCAGGAATCAGGGATGCTAAACCCTGAAAACTAAGAAACCTTCTGGGTCACTATGACTGTTGAATTAAAATGAAAAAAAAAAACCTGCTTCTAATTATCTGAGCGTAGAATGTAACACTATTTTATATAAATATTTTTGCAATGTTTTCATATACATTGAGTTTTCCAGGAATACAACTACCATGTAAATCCAGGGAAGACTGTGCTATGCCAAAAATTATTCATTTCAGAAAATTACGTCACAAATAGCAACACCTTTTATAGTATTCGAATCACCAAAATAATACACCTGCATGACTCTGCATTTGTAGGGCTCACTCCACTATTAATCTAAGTGCTTGTGTGTACATGTGTACATGCATGTGTGGG
The DNA here is from genome assembly GCF_030222135.1 of Aotus nancymaae. NCBI lineage: Eukaryota > Metazoa > Chordata > Mammalia > Primates > Aotidae > Aotus > Aotus nancymaae. The sequence goes on along the minus strand of NW_026988425.1, from coordinate 51,463,206 downwards.
AACAGGGCATACCAGGACAGCCAGTAACTTATGCAGATGCTTTGTGACCATTTTAAGAAAGTTCCAGGAGACAAAGTCCCAGGGGCCCACAGCTTTAAAGGAAAAGCAACAGCTACATCGACCACTGGTCCCCTGCCAGGTGCCCTGGTGCAGCACAAACCGCTTATCGGCACACAAATGCCTGGATAGGAAGGCGCCGTGTTTCTCTAGACCTTATTACACACTGTCACATATACTTTTAAGTATCAACATATCCAGTTGAATGTTGTCTGCTTCTCTGACAAGCATATTCATTATGTGTGAACATCTGTTTCCTTCAATATGATTTCTAATACGGCTGTGCCTGAGCATTTACATCATTTTATTTCACAGTGGTTTCCTTTTGTTTCTTCTTTATATTACAACTAGACTATTAGAATAATTTTTAAATTATATGTATTGAGCATCTATGTCCTATAAATTTCATTTCAAGATGAAGAGGGCATTACAAAATATGTTTTAAAGGCATTGACAGGGTTGAGAATCTCTGAACTACAGCAAGCTCAGGGGAGGTCCCTGGAGAGAGAGGCAGAAGAAGGAACAAAAGAGAGGATAAGCAGTGATGGATGCAGCGAAGGACTGTATATGGGCAGAATGAGAAAGTCAAAGAAGAAAGAGTCACGGCAAGGCTGGGAGGGGAAGCCATCTTCCCCAGCCTTCCATCTCTCCCCCTTCTCTCCCACTCTACAGCTCTGTTCCTCTTGCTCCTTTATCATTCCCAGCCTGAGGGGGGCATGAGACACCCAATGACAGTGTATCCCTGGCAAGAACATCTACAAGCAATTATCTTCAAGACCCTAAAAAAGCTGACTCACTGACTCTCCCTCTAGGCTGCAAAATGATAACCATCTGGAGATAACTAGAAGTCAGTGCCAGATGACAGAAATGAGAAGAAACTCCTACTGGAATATTATAGAGCAATTTTAAAAGGTAATCATGAAGACAAAGTAGGAATACTGACATATATTAGACATGCCTGAGTCATGAAGCATGAATGAAGTCATGAAGCAGAAAATGATGCAGAATATTTCATTTTATGTCTCCCATGTTGCAACAATGTTCTGACGAATGCATGATTATGGATTTAAAACTTGGTAAGGCAAGGACAGGGTATTTTCAAAAAGCAAAAATAATTACTGTCAGCCAGATGTGGTGGCGAGCGCCTATAGTCTCAGCTACTTGGGAGGCTGAGATGGGAGGATCGCTTGAGCACAGGAGTTCGAGACTGCAATGAGTGATGACTGCACCACTCCACTCCAGCCTGGGTAAGAGAGCAAAACACCATCTCTTTTTCAAAATTTCAAAAAATGATAATAATTGCTATGATACTATGGTAGGATTTGTATCATTTTATCTCTAATTTTTTCTATTGCAATTTAATATTTTCCAAAATATCTGCTCATTTTGCTTTTCTTCTACTTCTCTTATCAATCATTCCTTTTTCCTACTGATTTATTACTGGACTTCCTAAAACTTCCAAATAAATTGGGTCCTTCTTCCATCTGATGATCCTTTTCAATTTTCCTACAAATAAATTCTTAAGAGCTTGACTGGGATGTTAGCAATTAATATCAGTTGCATCAGTGTTTCAACCTTAAAATTTTTTCCCACAAATTTCTCTCAGAATGTTAACATCCAACTCCTCTGCCTAATGTCAAAATAAGGCACTCAATTTTAATAAAAGGCTGCAGTAACTCTTCAACATAATAAAATCCTATAGAACACGTACACCAGTTATATGCATCTCAAGGGAGGGAAAAATCAAAGCTGAGTTTAATTTTTAACATATATTTGGGTTACAGTTAAATGTTTTAATCACATGAATAGGAATCATAGGACACTGTATTCGAGTTTGTGCAGGAGAGCTGGCAATGGCTGACTCCTAGTATCTGCTCCCACTTAATCCACGAAGAAGCTAATATGTGGTTCTACTTTACTGACCATGGAAAATTAGACACATATAACCTGATTCTCCTTAATTTCTCCATATCCATGAAAACTGTTATTAACAAATGGTCCTGGGATAATTGGCAAGCCACGTGTAGAAGAGTGAAGACGTTCTCTTTTTTTTTAATATCCTTTCTTCCTTTGATTTTCACAAAACTGTACTGTCACAGTTTGCTTCAGGCTACTTCTTGTAGGCAAGGACAACTTCACTGTTCAGAAGGAGGAAGCAGTGAGGGAACTATGTCTGTAATTGGAATTCTGATCAGTAAGAAATTGGGCGGGTAAAGTTGAACCTCTGATTGGGCATCATAACAACCTAGGAAGAAATTGCCAGGCAGGGTCAGACGTTTACCTCTGACTGAAAGAAATTACATGTCGCAGAATTCAGAGAAAAGGGAACTTGTTCCCTTGGTCAAAGACTCTGAAGAAATTTTTTTAAACTCACTTCTGGTGAGGTTTACACTCCATGGACCCCTGCAGGGGATCTTCCGCACAGTTGGTACACCACAGTTGGGTGCCTCTAGTACCCCCAATTCTTCATGCATTCTCCAACCTCCCTCTTGTCTTCCAGCCTGGAAATCACCTTCCCATACCTCCCCCATGCACGAATCCTATCTTTCTTCAAAGCCCAACTCGAGGTCTTTTTCCATGAAGTTTTACCGCCCACCACAGCCTGGGTGATGGCTCCTCCTCTGAACTTCCTATCCGTATTTTTTTATTTGGCACCTAGCATCGGGTAGGTTCACGCACTTCTCGGTTTTGCAGATGAGACAAAACTCCCAAACTGAACAGAAGCTCCTATGGCAGAAACTCTGCCTCTTCACTGTGTAGAATCCTCATAGTCAGAAATGATGGCCAATTGATATCATAACGATAACAATGGTGCTTACCGTCATTTCTCGATATCCCATTCTATGCCAGGTTAATTTTGAGTGAGATTTGGAACCTGGGGTCTGTATTTGTTCATTCCCCAGCCTCCCTTTCAGTCACAGAGTCAAACTTGCCAGAATTTCGTTTCCTAATCTTTAAGTGAGCCACAGATACAACATAGGTGTGGCTCACAGCTCAATGAGTTAGTCTTCATGAATACTTTGAGTGCTTCTGATGAAAGATGCCACGTATTAATGTCATTCCTCAGTGGATGTTGTCTTGCTCCTGGAATGTTTTGTGGAAAAGCAAACAGACTAGCTGGGTTCTCCACCTATCTCACTGATCCTGCTAGAGTTCTCCTTGGACTTCACCCTCTTGACCAGCTATGCAAATAGGACCTAAACTCATTCCTAGATGTAGCTGCTTCCCCTTTCTCCTCTTCCTGCTCAAGACAGTTATCAGGCTCGAACAGAAAGAATCAATCCAAAAGGGAGAGTGGGCCCATATTCCAGGACTATTTGATTAACCCCCGCTCAAAAAAAATCACACAAAGGCAGTTTCTAATTGTAAGGAACATTTTAACTGTGACTCATGGCCCAGAGTATCTTACCCTGCTAATGACACCAGATGCAGATGCTCCAGGACACTCCAAGGGCCATAAGTGCCTGGGGGTCCATCACATTAGAACAGACTGGAACTTTTTAATCAAATTAAGAAAAGTCATGTAAAACCTGAAACTGTAATTTGTCACCCTGAAAATTTTCTCGGATAAATTTGTGAATCACCCTGAGCTTCAGGTCTTTGTTCTTTAAAAAAGGAAGTATCTAACCTCTTGTAAAAAGAGTGGCCAAAAATGCATTTTAAAATGTCTTCTTTTGGTGAGCATTTTCCTCCCATCCACAGCTATCCTGTTGGATTGGGGATCATAGAAGCAATTCATCAGAGATGAGAATGATTCTCCCAGATTTGTTTAACAGATTCTCAATTAAACTAATACAAATTGTAAAACTTTCAGACATTTAGAAAATCCGGATAGAGATTTTCACTTGAGGAGAGTGTTTTGAGCCCTAATTTGTTGTTCTTGTTCTGTGCTAGCCACTCTTTGAGGGAGACATATATTTTCCCGGTGTTGTATTCTGTGTCTTATTTTGGCTCCTCATTCATGACAATGCAGGGCTACTGTGTCGCCGGATGCTCTCTGGTTCCAGTGTTTAGGAGAGTTAACAGCTCATAAGCCGGGATTGGTGGCATACACCAGTAATTGCAGCTACTCTGGAGGCTGAGGTGAAAGGATCACTTGAACACAGGAGTTTGAGGCTAACCTTGGCAGCATAGTGAGACCCTATATCTAAATATAAACAAATAAGCTCATAGACACTAAATAAATGTTAAAAAACTGTCACAAATTATTTGAAAATGAGAGCATCTTTTAACTGAGTTCATATTTAGTAAACATAATATTCATATCTTAAAGAATGTTAATTTTTATCCATTCATGCAGCAAAAATTATTGAATAGCTTGATATCCTAGATATAGGATTGGGTGCTATTGCCCCCTTCAAGGAACTTACAGTCTAGTGAGAAGGACAACCAGTAAGCCAGCTTTGCACTGTAGTGAAAAAAGTTATAAATGGCATAAGCAATGAATGCTAAAAAGAAAAAAAAAAGTGCTTATAAGACACATCACGTAAGAGATTTGGGAAGATGATCTGTCTCAATGACTCAATGGGGGACAGAGAAAAGTCAGGGAAGACTTCCATAGTTCAGTGACTCATGAATTGAGCCTTTAAAATAAATCATAGCAATAATAATAATCGTTACAATAGACCAACTATGGACAAAGCATTTTCACATGCATCACCTCATTTGTCATGGTAACAATTCAGATAAGAGCTCCATGTTACAGATGAGGAAACTAAGTCTTTAAAAAGACAAGACACTTGACAAGGATCACATGGTGAGTGTGTGGTTGTTCTAAATGAAATCAATGAAGTAGCCAGAGAAACATAAACTGGGAGTGCATCCAAATTTTCCCTAACTCATCCACCAAGGCCAATTGAATCGAGCTCTTATTACTAGACACATTTAAAAAAGAAAGAGTTCAAAGGAGTAAAAGGGAAGGAAATGTATTAAATGTTTCATCTTACCACTTGTCTACACCTCACCCCACTCAAAACATCCTACCAGGACCCCAAGACAGATTCTGCGAGGTAGGTGAGATTTTATTTATTAGAAACAAAACACTCAAATCCAAATCATATTCAATATCTCAACCTAAACTTTCATTTCATTTCAAATCATTTCCCAATAATTTTTACCCTACTTTTTCCAAAGGAAAATCATATATATATATATATATATATATATATATATATATATTTTTTTTTTTTTTTTTTTTTTTTTTTTTTTTTTTTAGAATTCCCCTGCAGTGGTAAAATTAGGATTTGAATCTAGGTCTGCTTGAATTCAGAGTCTTATAATAATCAATTACAGACTTCTGCCTGCCCTCTGACCCACTGCCCAGCTCCTGTGCATTTCACACCCACTGACAATGCCTGAGGCGAGTCTCTGTCCATCGGAAAATGTTTGCAGCCACACTCCTGGCCACATGCACAAGAGGCTGAAGTGGTAAACAGGTACCACCCACCAGATCTGAATACCTGAAATTCCACCAGAGCCCAGAGAATTCAAAATGTAGTTTTGGGGACTGAAAGAGCAAGAACAAAACCTCAAATTTCTCAGCAGTAGAAACTTAAATAAAACTATGCCTTGAATCTATGAAGAATAAGCCTTAAGTGTGTACTTTTTTTAATTTATTGAGTCAAACTACTTGTCCTTAAGCACCTAGTCCAATGCTAACTGCAAGACGGGAGCTTTGTAAATAATATCTGATACATTGAAATTTTATCATAGTTTGATCACTGTTTCTTGGAAACTGCCAAAGTGCATATCATCAGCTTCTTGAGTGTGATTCAGAAGATCTGTAGTCTTGAATATTATGTAAGATAGAGTATTTGCAAGGATACCATATGAGTTGACTTGATTTAATACAGACCAAGAATAAAATTATTTTAAAACTAAAAAAAACCATTATAAAAGCACATTATGTGTAGATACACACACACACACACACACACACATTTCTTGCCAACCACCTTTTCGTTTGCGTATATATCAGTCCAATACCTTCATTGTTTTCTCCCAGATTCTATTTTCTGAGACTTCAGTCAACTAAGTATCTGCTTCTGGCCCACTTTATGGAGGTCATAGCCCTTGATGTGCACATCCCAGAATGATCAACAAACACCATCTGACAAATATTATATTGAGGGGTGTAAAAGAAAATTACAGAGAATAGATTTTGTTGAATAAAACTTTTTAAATGCAAAACTAAATATACTGTTTACAGATGATTATATATATGTGGGAAAATATAAAGAAAATCAATGTAATGATAAATACAGAATGGAGGATAGTGGTTTCCTGGGGAGATGTGTGGAATGGAAAAGAAATGAGACTGGGGTGAAAGATTGGCATGGAAGGAGTTAATTCTTATCAGTAACGTTCTAGTTTTATGCTGAATATTGAATATATGAGTGCTATCTTGCTAGTCTTTATATTATCAATATTTGCTTATATGTACAAAAATTCATAGTTTTTAAAACAAGCCACTAAGTTGTTCACTGCAAGAAAAGTATCAATATTTACCCATACACAGAAGCTTACATGTTACCATCTTGAAATCACTTCTACCCAGATGGTCATCAGGTTAAATCTCCCCAAAAGAAGCTACTGTGGCTTTGAGCAGACAAAACCCAGTAAAAGCTCCTGGTTGTCCATTATCACAAAATGGCTACTTTGATGACTGCTAATACCAATATTGAGTACTACTGAAACACTGGCTGGTTATTCATTCTAGCTCCAAAGCATTAAAAAGGAAATATGAAATTTTAGAAGCTACTATCAACAGAAAAGCCAAATGAACTGAAACACTGGCTGGTAATTCATTTTATCTCCAAAGCATTAAAAAGGAAATATGAAATTTTTAGAGGCTACTTTCAACAGACAAGTCAAATGATACCCTTGATTTTTGTTTTGTTTTATTTTGTTTACTAGACTCACTTAGCCATCTGTGGAAAATTGTTCTGGGAACACAGCCATTATTTTATTTAGTTTTTTTTGTTCTTTGGCTTTAATAAATTAATGAAGTGCTAACCAAATTCACACATGATAGACCACAACAAATTCACAAGGTCTGAGAATCTGGACCACCCTGCAGACAATTATAACCATCCAGGTGCATCTTCTCCCCCTCCTATAATGTTTTGATGTGCCAAACTACTAAAGTGTATCATGCATACAAATCCTAAAAGAAATCTACTCTATGTCTTACAGACTAAGGGTGTCTCATTAGGGACGTCAATAATTTTATCACCTGCACATAATAAGCATACTAGCTTTGCAACAAGTTTCAAGGAAGAATGATAGAAAGGGGAAATATTAAATAAGTGAAAAATTGAGTTCTGAACAAGGATCTTACATAAGAGGAAAGGTGAATTTGTTTTACTTATTCCATCCAGATTCAGAAAGCGGTGAACTTTCCTAAACAACCACAGAGGGGGATAAAACAGATTCTTTTTTGGCTAAGGCAATGCAATCTGGCCCTAGTGGAAGAGAGGCCCTCAAATCAGAGCAATCAATTTCTAATTGGTTCTACTGAACTCTCCCACCTTCATAAAGATTGTTTCTCTCATTACCCTGCAGCCATCCCAAGGGATATACTTTTTTTTTTTTTGGCGACAGGGTCTCACTCTGTCACCCAGGCTGGAGCACAGTTTTGGCTCACTGCAGCCTCTGCCTCCTGATCTCAGGCAATCCTCCCACCTCAGCTTCCTGAATAGCTGAGACTACCAGCATGCACCACCACACCTGGCTAATTTTGCTTCTTTTTCGTAGAGATGAGATCTCACTGTGTTGCCAGGCTGGTCTCAAACTCCTGGCTCAAGCTATCTGCCTGCCTCGGCCTCCCAAACTGCTGGGATTACAGGCGTAAGCCCCAATGCCCCATCAACTCTTTCTGGACATTTGAAAATAACTTTCCTACCAAATATTCCTTCAATAACACAGAGATCATTAGTTTTCTTATTGTTTGTTCATTTAATACATACCTACTAACATTTAGACATGCTCTTTTGAGCCACACGATGTGAGTTTTATTGATCAACTTGCAGAGCAGAATTATCCATCATAATCATGGTTAACGTCAATTACTCATTTTTGAACACTGTGTGATTTTCAAAATAATATTATGAGGATGAGAAAGTATCTGGATTCAAAACTAAGTTTTCATCCAAATCACAACTGCTCTTTAAAAAGCTATGATCACAAAGTAGACATCAGTCCAATGAATCAGCCACAAGAGATGTGTTAACACATGTTCATGGAGACCCTGTAAATAGAATGCAGTAAACATGAAGATAATATGTAGATGTCTCTCTGAGTTTCACCAGCAGGTGACCTTGAAGGAGGAAAATCCATTTCCTGTTCAATCCAAAGTGGCACAACTTGAGAGCAGATACTCGATCTCAAAACACAAGACTGAATCCTTGGCTTTGCCACACGAGGCAACATACTTGCCCATTGTGAGTCCCTTTCTCCATCTGAAAAGCTAAGAGGTTTAACCCATAGGTTGTTGAGAATTAAATGAGATGGTTTATGTAGGGTCCTGGCAGAAAGTAGATGTTCAAATGTGCTGATTATCCTCTATGGGGTTTATTTTGCTTACTCACCCAAGCTTCCATCTGCAGACTGATTTCAAATTACACTCAAATTACATTCAAACTCTCTCTCTATTGAAGGTTCACCTAGCCAACCGTGAAAAAATGCCTCACTTCTAGTTAACCTCCCTCCAGTTTCCCCATGCCAACAACTTCCAATCAGGGCATACCTGAAGCCTCCTCCTTTTTCCACTGTAAAGCTTTCTCAGTCCTCTGCCTTCCTTTGAGTCTCTGACAAACACAAATAATGGTAGCTGACTCCTTTGCAAGCACTGAACAAATAGCCTTTGCTTGCTCTCATTTGAGTGGTCTTTATTTCCACAGCTTGAAAACCATGGAAGGGGCCGGGCACACGCCTGTAATCCCAGCACTTTGGGAGGCCAAGGTGGGCAGATCATGAGGCCCGGAGATTGAGACCATCCTGGCTAACATGGTGAAACCTCATCTCTACTAAAAATACAAAGAAAATTAGCCCAGCATGGTGGCACGTGCGTGCAATCCCATCTACTGGGGAGGCTGAGGTAGGAGAATCGCTGGAACCCAGGAGGCAGACGTTGCAGTGAGCTGAGATCATGCCACTGCACTCCAGCCTGGGCAACAGAGTGAGACTCCATCTCAAAAAAAAAAAAAAAAAGAAAAGAAAATCATGGAAGGATAAAGCTAGGGCTCCACTGAATCCAGCAGTTCAAGTGAGGCACCCAAAACTCTCTCTCTCCATTGCTTGCCTTAGCCACCCTGAGTATCAGCACTATTCTTCCCTTCTAGAGTCTGCCGTCTTCCGAGTAGGCTGGCAAAGTACCAGACTTACATCTTACAACTTAAGAACCAGATCAGAAAAAGAACTCTCCTCTGCCAATTTCTCTCATTGGTAATATCCTTAACCACTGCTGTCACCACCAGCACCTGCCCCCTCCTCCAGCCTTAACTCTGCTGTCAACATATCAGAGAGGAGCACAGAGCTCCTGCTCCTGGTGAGATCGTTCCTTCCCCTGCCTCAACACTAGCCGCCTCACCCCTACAAACTGCCTCAGAGAAGCCTCTGGCCAACGTCACCAATGACCTCCACCTTTCCAAATCCAGTGGTCTATTTACACTCCTCATGTTATCCAAACTGACTGCCTACCTTGCCCTAGGAAACCACCACAGCTAATCCCACAGCCAATGATCTTATTTCTTATTTCGCTAAGAAACTAAAAGCAAGTAATACGAAGTGGCCTCATTTTCTTATCAGCAACTTTACCAACCTGACAGACTTCAACTGTACTGCATACTGTGACACATCCCGACGACAAAAATAAACAGTACTTAATCCTACCTAAGCCCAAACCCTCCACTTGGTACTGATCCCATCCTCTCTTTGCTGTAACAGTTATTCCCTCTCTGCCCTACATCTTCAATTTCCCTCTGTCTATGGGATCATTCCCTCCAGCATATACGCATGCTGTAATACCTCCTTATTAAAAAGCAAAACAAAACAAAAACTATCCCTTATGCCCATTCCTCTTCCAATTACTGCTCCATTTCTCTGCTCCCCTTTGGAGCAAAACTCCTCAAAGAATTACTATGCTTCCTGTCTCCTCTTCAACCCACTCTCTCCCTCTCTCAACCCACTCTAAGGAGGCTTTTAATTTCCACCTCTCCACTAAAATTACTCTTATCAAAGGCAATGACTTCCACCTTGCCAAATCCAATCATTAGTGCAGTCCTCAATTCACTTGACCTCCAGCATCATTTTCACAGCTGATTGCTCTGCCAGGCTGGCGTACAGAGGTGTGGCACAATCTGCTCCCTGTAACTTCCAGCTTCTGGGAGGATGCTCCCATCTCAGCCTCCTGAGTAGCTAGGATCCCAGGCATGTGCCACCATATCAAGCAAATTTCTTTACTTTTTTATTTTTTGTAGAGATGGAGGTCTTGCTATATTACCCAGGCTGGTCTCAAACTCCTGGCTTTAAGCAATCCTCTCCCCTAGACCTCTCTCTGCTTTCTTCACATGCCTTCAATAAAATCCATATTCTCCAGTCTATTTGGTTTGTTTTTCACTGAGATGGAGTTACACTGTCACCCAAGCTGGAGTACAGTGATGCTATCCAGCTAACTGCAGCTTCAATCTGCCAGGCAGAAGCAAACCTCACACCTCAGCCTCCAGAGTAGCTGTGTACCCAGGACTACAGGCGTGCACCACTGTGCCCTGCTAACTTTTTGTTTGCTTCTTGTAGAGACGAGTTTTTATTTTGTTATCCAGGCTGGTCTCTAACTACTGGGCTCAAGCAAGCCTACCACCTTGACCTATCAAAGTGTTGGGATTGCAGGTAGAAGCCACCACACCCAGCCTACCCTCCAGGCTTGTTCCTAACTCGGACCATTTTTCTCCTCTTCCTAATCTTTTAGTGCTGAATGATGTACCAGGACTTCTTTTTTCCTTGATTTTAAATTTACTTTATGTATTAGAGACAGCATCTTGCTTTGTTACCCAAGCTGGAGTGCAGTGGTGCAATCACAGCTCATTGCAGCCTTGAACTCCCCAGGGCTTCTTGTTTGGCCCTCTCTCCAACTAACAGAGATGAATCATAAATGATCTCATCCAGTTCTAGGTCATGCTGTTTACTCAGATGACGGCTAAACTCTCCCCTGAGCTCTGAACTTACATATCCAACTGCCTACTTAACATTTCCTTCTGGATATGTAATAGACATCTTAAATCCAGTAGGACCCAAACTGACTTTCTGATTCTATTCACTTACTCTTATACGAGGCTTCCCCCATTCCGTAAATGACCCAGTTTGGGTCACATGCCAAATCCTGGGATCCACAGGGGAGAGCTCCCCAAATGAAAGAGGATGTTGTCACCAGAAGAGAGATGGGAAAGCCTGCTGGGCAAACCAAAAGCAAGAGCTGTCAAGCCCATTACTAACCCAGCTTCAACTATCCTTGCCCACTCAGCAGATCACTTTTGCCTCCTGACTCACTGAGAAAATTAAGAATATTTTACCTACACCTGCACCAATTTTAATCTCCTTTCCTCCAACTTGAAGCCAGCTCTCCATCTGAGCACTAGCTCTTAATCCTTCATTTTTCCTCATTGCTACTGCTCTGTTGGTAATCTCCTTTTCCTGCATTTTCATCTTTTCCTCCCAACCAATGCTTTTCTGCTAGCCCACAAACATGTCAAATCTGTACCATCCTAAAAAGTTCCAAGCCTCTAGCTCTTGTGCGTATTTCCCTTCCTCTTCTCAGTCGGGCTTCTTTGAGGTACGATCCTTACCCTCTGCACTTGCTTCTCATTGTACCCACAATGTCGCAGCAAACTGGCTTCTGTACCCATTGCCCTCCCCCTTCCAGGGACTTGAACCATTCAAAGCGCTTCCCCACTCCCAACCCACCTTCTTTTACCTACACCACTTTGGCATTACCACTTTCTCTTCTCTCCACCAAGTCTGGACCTTTAGTATCCAGCACATAAAGTCATTCAAAACAAATAGAATGATTGAGTTCTCAAAATAATAGGCCAATCTGCCTAACAGGTCAGCCTTGGAATAGCTGAGAAGTATTGCTACAGTGTCCTTATGGATTAGCTGAGAAAAATATACATATAAACTCTTATTTTATATTAAATTTATAATAAATATTACCAGTAGAAATAGTAAGCTCAACATAACTCGACAATCTAAAAATGTACATGGAGAATTTTTAACAGATTTATGTTTAAGCTTGATCGAAGAATCACATTTTCTCAATAACTAAAAATTGACATTGGGAAATATTCATCAAAAGAATATGAAACTAGCCACAGCTAAAACTTCATATGGTAAAAAGCTGACAAGTCCTTCTTGACTAAATTTGGACCTGTAACATCTTAACTGGGCAAATTGGGCTTGGTTGTCATAATAATCACAAACTGAAACAATATGACAACAACTATAAACTGATATATTGTCCCTGTGAATTTCCCATGAAAAAGAATACCTTTAAAGGAAAATAATGTTAGTAAAATCATAATGAAAATGGAAAATAGGCCAGGCAAGGTGGCACACGCCTGTAATCCCAGCACTTTGGGAGGCCGAGGTGGGTGAATCACAAGCTCAAGAGATCAAGATCATCCTGGCCAACATGATGAAACCCTGACTCTACTAAAACTACAAAAATTAGCTGGGTGTGGTGGTGGGCGCCTGTAATCCCAGCTACCTGGGAGTCTGAGGCAAAATAATTGCTTGAACCCAGGAGGTGGAGGTTTCAGTGAGCTGAGATTGTGCCACTGCACTCAAGCCTGGGTGACAGAGTGAGACTCCATTTCAAAAAAAAGAAAGAAAGAAAAGAAAATGAAAAATAATGGATAATTTTAACTGTCCAGAAGATAAAACTGATTAAGGCACTGAGCTAGCTTTACTGAATTCGCTCCACAAAATACGAATTCAGCTTTACTGAATTCACTCCACAAAATGTTATCAAAATTGACGTAGTGCTGTTTAAAAGTTTACATTCACAAATACAGAAAAGGAACATCTATGGAGTTCAATTAGCAGGATAAAAACATCTATTTGAAACCGTGGAATTGAAATACGCTTCCCTTCCAGGTAGAGTTTCTTGATCTCTCAGACTGGCCTACTGTTTGGCTAACCTTTTTTTTTTAAAAAAAAAAGCAATTATCACCTTGTACTGAAATTGCCACCAGTATGTAAGCCCCCGGAGAGCAAAGTGGTTTTGTTCATCTTTGCATCCACAATGCCTAATACAGTGCCTAGCCCTTAGTAAATGCTCAATGATTGCCCAACAAAAAATGAACTTGGTAAGCCAATACCTGATTAAGACTTCTCAAGTTGCAATGTGCATCAGGATCACCTAGGGAACTTCTTTCACATACAGATTCAAAGACCCCACTCCCAGGGATTTCTGAATCACTGGCTGGAGCCCAAAGCGATTTTAAGGCAGGTGTTCTAAAAAACACATTTTGAGAAGCACAGAACTAGGATAAAAAGAATGGTAACTCTGGAGTATCTACCATACATATCAATTAAGAAGGCTTTCTGCTGTAAGTAACAGAAAGCCTGACCTACTGAAGCAAGGAGTCTGTAATATTTAGGTTTGGGCACAAGTTCAGCAGTTCATAGCTATTAGGATTGGCATCTCTAAGATTATCATGGCTTCTTGTTTGCTACTCATCTCATGGTTGATAAATGCCTGCCATAGTTCCAGACATCACATCACGTTCAAGGCAAGAAGAGGAGCAAGCAGTGCAGCTTGCAACTGTCCCTTTTATAAGGAGAGGTTCACTCATGTTTCATCAGCTGACTGTGCAAATAGCCATCACCTGCTGCAAGGGCAAACAAATGAACAAATGTTAGCTTGTCTTGCCTCTGTGGTGAAAAGCTTGAGGAAAAAAAAGGATGGAGAATGACTGCTAGTTTAGCCAAAGAACCTCTGCCATATTGTACTCCCCAGCAATTCTTCATCCACCCAGTTCACCAATGAATAATCCTCCTGACTGGATAGATAGAGTCTATTACTATTCCTAACTTACAGAAGAAGAAACAGGCACAGATAAGGTAAGTAACTTTCCCAAAGTCACTCAGCTGGTAGGTGACAAAGTCAAATTTGGGCAGTTTAGTTTCAGAATCCATGCTCTAAGCCCCGCCTTCCTCGAATTTAGAACTAAACTCATGGTGATTGAGTCTCTAAGAAGCTGTGTCCAGCGCAGCTGTTGTCAACTTTTATTGCGCTCTAACAACATCTCCTAGTAAAACAGACCTTCAAATACCTACATTTATCTTTATACCTCTCTTTGAAATGCAGCCCCAGGATAAGGCAACATTTTTAATATGCATTAAAATTCAAAACTTGCCCTACTGCCTAGTATGTTTTAGGTCTGGTTATCTTTGGTGCATGAGCCCTGTCCAAACTGCGAGCATGCTAGGCAAGTGTTGCACACGAGGTCCCAAGACGATGGTAGGCATGGCCTTATTACAGGCCTGTCTTCCAAACTGGAGGACATATTCAAATTTCAGTAACACTTGGCCCCTGAGGTCCCTCTAGCAATGAAACCTATTTATTCTAACTAGGCTGTGCTCAGGAAGTTCAAACGTCCAAAAAAGATAACTTTTCCCTGGAGCTGTGCATATGGCAATGAAAATAAAACAAGGCAAAATGATAAAAATAAGATTTACCTCCTTTAGAGAGCTTGAAAAGTTTTCTCTTCCCTAATCATAGCTAAATGATATTAACTCCAAATTATTTCCATGTTATGGAAATTTTAACATTAAGAATCAGGAGCTGGGCTCAATGGCTCACGCCTGTAATCTCAGCACTTTGGGAGGCCAAGGCAGATGGATCACAAGGTCAGGAGCTCAAGACCAGCATGGCCAACATGGTGAAACCCCATCTCCACTAAAAATACAAAAATTAGCTCCCTGTAATCCTAGCTACTCAGGAGGCTGAGGCAGGAGAATTGCCTGAACCCGGGAGGCGGAGGTTGCAGTGAGCCAAGATCACGCCACTGCACTCCAGCCTGGGCGACAGAGCAAGACTCCATCTCAAAAACAAAAAAAAGTATCAGGAATGGGGCCAAGCACAGTGGCTCGCACCTGTTATCCCAGCACTTTGGGAGACCAAAGCAGGTGGATCACCTGAGGTCAGGAGTTCGAGACCAGCCCGGCCAACATGGCAATACCCCATCTCTACTAAAAATATAAAAATTAGCCTAACTTGGTGGCACATGCCTGTAGTCCCAGCTACTCAGGAGGCGGAAGCAGGAGGACCACTTGAACTCAGGAGGTAAAGGTTGCAGTGAACCAAGATCACACCACTGCACTCCAGCCAAGCGAGATTCCATCTCAAAAAAATGACGAATCAAGAAAGCATGCCATCGTTTTCCATTGTAGAAAAGTAAGAGTTGCGACACATTTTTTAACTAAAAATAATGTTCTGTACAGATTGTTTCATCACCTGCCCCGAGTCACGAGTTTACCCACACAACAAACCTGCACATGTACCTCTGAATCTAAATTAAAAGTAAAAACATTTTTAAATAAATAATGTGTCCCACAAAACTTCATGTGTTGGAAGCTTGATCTCCAATGTGGCAAGGCTGAGAGATGGAACACTTGGGAGGTGATTGCATTATGTGGGATCTGCCTTCATGACTTGATTGATCCATTCATGGGTTAATTAATGGATTAATGGGTTTATATGTTAATGGTTATCACAGGAGTGGGCTGGTTATCACAAGAGTGAGTCTGCTGTAAAGTCAGTGTGACTGTCTCTCAGAAGTCCCCTCACCATGCGACGCACTGCGTCATCTCAGGACTCCAGAAGGTCCCCACCAGCAGAAGACCCTCCAGATGCAGCACCCTGACCCTGGAATTTCTAGCCTCCAAAACTACAAAAAATAAATTTCTTTCCTTTTTTTAATTTATTTATTTTACTTTAGGTGTATACTATATCTGGCATTTCTCCCCATGTTACCCCTCCCCTTCCTCCCCACCCCTGCTCTCTCCCCTACCCCCTCCAACTGCCCCCAGTGTGTGATGCTCCTCTCCCTGAGTCCACGTGTTCTCATTGTTCAACACCCACCTATGAGTGAGAACATGCAGTGTTTGGCTTTCTGTTCTTGTGTCAGTTTTTTGTTAAAACAAAAGTAATGTATATGTATTGTAGAAAAATTAACGCAAAAGAGTAAAAGAGAATAAATGCTTTTAAACCCACAATCACCACTGCAAATGCCTGCTCATTTGCCCTCTGTTTGTTCTGAGAAAAAGGTAGGGCAAATGCAGATGGTGTTCATTCTGAACAACAAGAAAAGGCTAGGACTGGGGTAGAGACCATTTGATGTCGGCCAGTGGATCACAGCATCCAGATCATCATGACTGAGCCAAACAAGGTGAACATGTGGTTGTTTTGTGGCATATGCTAATCATTAGGAGTACAATGGACATTACATTATCATCTACCGTGCTGCCTACGGTCCTTATGTCAGGCTAACTTGCCAAATTGTCATTTCATGCACACAGTATCAATACTCATCAGCCAGTGTCAGGGTGAAAGCCTGATGAGCCAAGTATACTGGAACCAGTGAGAGAAACTCCCTTCCTCCAGCAATGCCCCTCCAGGGCTCTCTATTAACAAAATTCAGTGTCATCATGTTTGCTGCAGAGGAGAAATGCTAAAAAGAGTCCAGGTTCATTATCTCAGAGCAGGTAATGAAGGGCTCAATGGAATTGAGAGGCAATAAGTTGATAGCTGACACAAACAGCCTTGAGAGATTTGTAGAATTTGAGTCTCTTTTTCAAGTTTCTGCTGCTATTCTTGTTTTAATGAAAACCCTTTTATGTCTACAAAGATTTTCATGGCCAAATGTTTCTTCCAGGCTCATTTTGCAATCCCCAAAGCTGTAGGGTCATCTCTAGCCCTTGAAATGTGAGTGTATTTTATCTTAAAGTATGTGGATTCCAACTACCTCCTCCCACTTCCACCACTCCCGCCCTGGTCCAAGCCCTCATTGTCTCTCACCTAAACTGTTGCAATAGCCATCTGACTCATCTACCCTCTTCTACTCTTGCCAGTTTGTCCCCTAGAAATTAAATCAGTTTTTTATGTTCATCATCCACTCAAAGCCCTTCAATGGTTCCCAGTTTTACTCAGAGTAAAACCCAAAGTCTTACAATGGCCTAGTGAGGCCTGTAATGATCTTCCCTCACCCCACTAGAATATAATCTCTGAGAAAGCAGAGATTTTTGTCAGTTTTATCTCTTGCCATGTTTCTAGCACCTAAAACAATGCCTGGCTCATAGTAGATATATTTGTTTAATAAGCAAATGGCCCATGCCTAGACCTGCCTCACCTCTGAACTTCTCATTTGTGAAGTCATACCTGTCTTTATCAAAGCACTCAACTCGAATAAAGATATTGTGTTACTTGCAGCCCACTGTATTTTAATTGGTAAAATTAACATCAAATATACTATATAATCCCAGGAAATCACCCAAGTAGAATTTACTAGATGCTATAAAAACAAATAGAAAAAGAACGAAAAGAAAAAATTAGCTTGACCCAAAAGGTTTTCTAGTATTTGGCAATTGGATATTTGATTTTCCAAAAGGTCGTGTTTTCTATAGCCTAGAGCTATTGCTGAAGAATTCAGTGTCTCAACGCAAGGTAAGCAGAGAACTAATGGAATAGAATTGTAAGTATTCAGACAACAAATCTTTTTTTCCTCTTCCTCTCATTCAAACACTCACTTCTACTTTACCTAAAACATTTCTCTTATATGAAATGAAAGTTATATGATACTTTCATTATAAATAAAGTCACTAGATATTTATTCTATTGTCTTTGGTTGATCTCCATATGTAAATACTCTTCATAGTTCTGCTCGTATACCCATCCTACAGCCACTGTGGAACATGCACTACACCCAACCTCACAATTCATCACATTTAAGCAATATTAATCACAATGAATGCCTGAGAGTCATAATTTTACCTTTTGCAATTACTAATGTAAGCCAGTTATCAAAAGTCCAGGAATATATCTGCAATCAGTTACTATTACTTTCTAGAGAAGCAGTAGGAAAATAATGTTGGCCTATTCAAAATCATTTGCTCATCTAACTAGTACTTATTGAACACATAATATACGCTCTAATAAATAAAACAGACATATCCCCTGCCCTCTAGAAAAGAGTCAGAATAATTTTTCTATAAAGAGCCAGATAGTAAATATTTAAGCTTTGCTGTCCATGATGTCACATACTCTGCCACAGTAACGTGAAAGCATCCATAGACAATACATAGATGAATGAGCCTGGATATATTTGCAGATCATACGAAGTAGATGGGATGCCCAGTATGACCTATGGCCACAGTTTGTCAATCTCTGGTCTACCAGAACAGAGATATTAATTAAATAATCCATGAAACAGATATAAAATTGCACACTGGGATGAGTGCTACAAAAAAAATTACAGCATTGAAAAAACTGCAGGTGTGCTGGCAGAGTAAGCAGCATGTGCAAAGGCCCTGAAGCAGGGGAGGCCTAACCTATTCAAGAAAGGTCAAGTTGGTTTTTGCTCAATGCTCAAGCATGAGCAAAGGAGAGGAGCTAAAGCTAGAGAGATTATATGAGCCAGTGTGTCCAGGGCCTCATGGGTTGTGCTACAGATTTGCTCCTTATCCTGAGACCAGTGGGAAAGCATGGACAGGGAGTAAGACCTTTCATGGAACAAATGCTCATTGCATGCCTGCTAGCACCAGGCACTCATCTACAATGAATAAAACAAGGTTCCTGGCCTCATGGAGCCTGTATTCCAATGGGAAAGCCAGGCCATAAACAAAAAATATGCACTATAATGTCAAGTAATGTATTTGTCAAGCCTGTCAAGCAAAATAAATATCAAAAAGAATATGCTAGAATAAATGACTAGAGAGGGGTGGATAGTGCTATAATTATATTTGTGTTTTAATTATTCTGTATGACACAGGATATACTAGTGAGATCAGAAAACTGAAAACTAGTTAAGAGAGTATTGAGGTGGCCCAGTTTAAAAAAAATGTGTGTGTGTGTGTGTGTGTGTGTGTAAAAGATATATATTTTTAAGTATATATGTTTTTAAAAGATGTGTGTGTGTGTGTGCGTGTGTGTGTGTGTATATATATACACACACACACATGTATATACCACATAATTACTTCAATCAGAGCAGTGGCAGTGGACATGAGAGAAATAGATGAGTTGGAGAAAAATTTATAAAGATTAGTTGACTGGCCTTGGTGATAGATTGCAAAGTGGTGTCAAGGATGAATTTCAGATTTTTTGTTTGTTGCAGCCATGGAAACCATGGTACTCTTCACCAAGAAAGGAAAGCTGGCAGAGGACAGCTTGGGAAAGGAAGATGCCAAGCTTAACGTTAGACATTTGAGTTTGAGCATCCTTTAGGAGCTCCAGACAAAAGATGTTGAGTAGCCAGTTGAATAATCAGTGGACTTGTGTGTCCATGAACAGTGTTCTGACCAAGCCAGGCAATGTCCATGTGGCAAGAACTGCTCTGCCCTTGGATTGGGCTGAGAGGTCTCCACCTGAACTGAGGCTCAAGCTCAAAGATGGAATCCTGTATCTAGGGATGTTGGCGTATGCTGTGGTTTCATATTTAATATTAATATCATAACAGCTGAAATGTACTGAGTGTTCATTATATGTCAGATACATGGATTATCTCATTAAATCTTAACGCAAACTTATTAGGTAAAAACTATTTTCTCTTTTTAGAAATAAGGAAGCTAAGCCTCCGAATTTAACCAGCAAAAGTCACTTGGCAAGCAAGAGAGCCAGAATCTACCCCAAGCCTGTCATACCGCCAAATATGAGCTATTCCATGCTGCCAGAAACCCACCTAGTGATGCACTCACAAGAAAGTTCTGGTAGCCTGGGCTAGGGGAAAAGCTGCACCTTGCAGGTGAGGAAGCAGACATTGAGGGAAGCCAGAGCTGGGAGCCATCAGCAACAATGACAGCTTCAGAGGAGACACAGGACATTTGGGAAGATGAGGCCTCTTCATTGCTGCTAGTGTTATTTTGACAAAAATTTCTCCATTTTAGCACCCTTGGGATGATGGAGTCTGGAGAAACACCTGGAAGTATGTAGGCAGATGCTAAGGATTAAGTTAAAATGAAGACCCCTAAACTAGTGGTTATTAAACTGTAGCATGCTTAAGACTCCACAGGGACGTCGTTAAAATTTTAAATTCTACAATCCCACCTCTAGAGATTCTGACTCCGTGGCTCTGGTATCTGCATTTTTTACAACCACCAAGTCATCTGGACTGGACAATACTCAGTACCTTGAGAACTTTCTCTTCTTGGCCTTTCATCAAAAGCAGTTTCAGTCTCCTTGTTAATTCTGATGAGGTTTTCAACTTATCCCTATGTATTGATGGAGAAGAAGGAAATTTGCAACAATGTGCAGCAACATTCACAGTAGTAGGGAGTTGGGTCTCAGAATCTTTTGCATAGCCTAAGTGGTTCAAGCTTACAATAAAGTATCACAAGGACTTTCTTCCCCACAGAGCAAAAAATAATAGTCTCTGGTATCTATGGATCAGTTAATGATGTTCAGAAATGATCAGCAGTATTTCTGGAAATTCTTTCACTGACCCAAGAGAAGAAATTTCAGTTGTGGATGTCACTTTTTTAATGGAATAACCTAGAGACTAAGTAGCCAGGAACTAGATTCCAGATTGTCAACAAAATGGCAGGTTTTCTTCCTGGTAGTTGGCAACAGGGTGACTTGGGATGAATGCAAGTACTCAGCAGGTTGAGTGGGCCACAGCTCTCAGGTGAACAAGGACTGGGTGTCTCTCTTTAGTGCGTAGACTTCTCCTTTGCTATGTGTCTATTTGTTCTTCCCATCTGCCACATATGAATTTTTTTCCAGCATGGCAGCACATAAGAGTGAAAACTGTGTGCTCCAACACACAGGCAACTTAATTTCATCTCTGTAGCAGAATTTCTTGTTCTGGTAAATTGAGATACAAGTTATGTCCGCCAGTCCATCCCAGAAGAAGAAGTTGTATCCTGGACATAACTTGTATCTCATAAGCAAAAATATACAATATAATTTATAAACAAAAAATATACATAAATATACAAAATATATACAATATAATGTATGTTTATACACAAGTAAAATGAATGAAGAAAAGTAAAATGAGTCAGGCACAGTGGTTCATGACTGTAATCCCTGTGCTTTTGGAGGTCTAGTCAGGAGGATCACTTGAGCCCAGAAGTTCAAGACCAGCCTGGGCAACATAGTAAGACCCTGTCTCTACAAAACAAAAAATAAAATAAAATAATTTGTCGGGCACAGTGGTGGTGCTCACCTGAAGTCCCAGCTAATTGAAAGTCTGAGGTGGGGGAATCAGTTGAGCCCAGGTGTTGAGGAGTGAGCTGTATTCACATCATTACACTGCAGCCTAGGAAACAGAGTGAGACCCCATCTCAAAAAAGAAAAAAGGAAAGAAAAAAACAGTAAGAAGAGGGATAATAAGCATCACCTTATTTCTTTATCCTGTTAATGAAATAAGATGAAAGCACCAGCTTTATTCTCCTAATTAAGCAGCCGGTGCCAGCAGTCATTCACTCGGCTAAACAGTTCCCAGCATTTTGTACACAGGGCTACCTAAAGTGTGGTTCTCACACCACTACCAGTCCCCACTGTTGATTCGAAAAATTTCAGTGCTTAGAAATGACTACAGCAACTAGGCCATGGCACCATACCCAAGTACAAGATCCAGTAGTTCATCTCGTTGAAAAAGGTGTGGGCCAGTTCAGATGTGGAGCTTTCTTGGTGAGTTCCAGGTAGAGTGAACTGAGTATTAGCATTGGTGTGTGATGGATTGGGAAAAACCAACCTCGTCCTATAGCACAGACATAAATAACACACCTTATCAGAAGAGCTGAGGCACTGTAATATTGTGGAATAGCGAGGCACTATCAGAGGAGCTAATTTAAAGACTAAGAATGTGGCCGGGCGCGGTGGCTCACGCCTGTAATCCCAGCACTTTGGGAGGCTGAGGCGGGTGGATCACAAGTTCAGGAGATCCAGACCATCCTGGCAAATATGGTGAAACCCCATCTCTACTAAAAATACAAAAAAAAAAAAAAAATTAGCTGGGCATGGTGCCGCGGGAGACTGAGGCAGGAGAATCATTTGAACCACGGAGGCAGAAGTTGCAGTGAGCCGAGATCGTGCCACTGCACTCCAGCCTGGCAACAGAGCCAGACTCTGTCTCAAAAAAAAGACTAGGCATGTAGGGAATCCCATTTCTCTTATACTTGGTGGTTTTCTCCAACTTCCAATTCTCCAGTGCTATCTTGATTTCGTGTTCCAGAAAACAATATCCAATGCTCACAGGAGAGAAAGCTCTTACGACCCTGGTTTAGGAATTATGGAGGAAGATGGGAAATAACCTTAAGCACCAGAAAGCAAATTCCTGATCCTCAAGCATAATGCTGGGCAGAAGACAAAGACCTAGGGGCTGGGCCTGATGGCTCAACACCCATAATCCCAGCAATTTTGGGAGGCCAAGGCAGGCAGTTGACTTGATGCCAGGAGTTGGACACCAGCCTGGCCAACATGGCGAAAACCCATCTCTACGAAAAATATATAAATTATCCAGGCATGGTGGTGCATGCCTATAATCCCATTTACTACTTCGGAGGGTGAGACGTGAAAATTGTTTGAACCTGAGAGGCAGAGGTTGCAGTGAACCAAGATAGCACCACTGCTCTCCAGCCTGAGTGACAGAGCAAGACTCTGTCTCAAAAAAAAAAAAAAAGAAGAAGAGAAAAAGCAGATCATGATTAAGGGACAACTTTAACACCAGAAGTGAACCAAAAATGAAAGGGCGAGCTATCCAAAATCCCTGCTTCCTTGATGATGTCATTCCCAGGATCGATTTAACCTGCATGAATTTTTTTTGCGACATTGATACAAGGGTTAAGAATGTGGCTCTTGGGGTAAGGCTGCCTTGCTTCAAATCCGAGCTTGGACATGTGTTCCATGTGCACTTGTGGGTAAATGACTGAACCCTTCTGATACTTAGTTTTCTCAGTTGTAAAAAATGGATAATAATAATACCTCTATCATAGTTTAATTGTGAGAATTAATCAAAATATTACACAGAAAGTACTTAGAATGGTAACTGGCATTTAGGAAATTTCTTAATAACTATTATCTATTACTATTATTGGGGAAAAACCCTCAGTAAGAACTTTTTTAAGCACCTGCGTTACTTTTAAGATCTAAAGTGCAAAGAGATTGCCTTTTATATTTAAAAAGCTAAAATATACCATTTAGACTCCCAAAAGCAAAGCCACAAAGATTAAGTATATTTCTCACAAAACCCCAAGTGGAATCACTTACCAACTTCTCCAGGCCCACTTTTCTAGAGTATTTCCACTGTCTTATTTTTTCAAGTCCATCAGGGAAGGGGAAAAAATACATTTATGCTTAAAAATGCCCAGAATATCACCAAAGAACACACGAGAAACAGGGAATGATGGTCATATCCACAGGGGTTAATACATTCTTATGAGAGTGGGAAAGAAGGAAGAGGGCTTAATTTTGACTATATATCGTTTCATACTTTTTAAATTTGAAACCATAAACACACATTACATATTCATTAAAAATTTTGTTTAAATTTTTTAAAAGAATGTTCATGCTTAATGACACTTGGCTATGAAAAGAAAAAAAATTTTTTTTAAAGAATGTTAATGCTCAAGATGATGCAGCGTAAAGTGAAAAATGCTGGACCTAACACCCAGGAGACCTGGACTCTATTACTTACATGTTATGAGATCATGGCGAGACACTTAATATCTTCTTGGATTTCATAGCTGTAAAATAAAGGAATGAAAGCCTCCCAAGCCACCTCTCTGGGTTTATGTGAGGGTCAAATGAGATTATAGAGCTGCTTTCCAAAAAACGAAGCATTATACAAATATAAGATATCGTTATTTTTACTGGAACCAGGTCCTCCTTGGTTGTTTTGGCTCCTGGAATCACAAAAGATTGAAACATTTGGCTTCGAGAATCAGGAGTCACCTAATGGAGGGAGTAGATTATAACCCTTTTCAAGTTAAAGCCCACGTTATAACATCTTTCACTTCCACTCCCTAATCCCATCACCACAGAAAAAAATGTCTAGGCTGGGTGCGGTGGCTCAAACCTGGAATCCCAGCTCTTTGGGAGGCCAGGGTTGGAGCCTTGCTTGAGCCCAGGAGCTCAAGACCAGCCTTAGCAATATGATGAGACCTCATCTCTACAAACAGTTTTTTAAAAATTAGCTGGCCATGGTGGTGTGCACTAGTAGTCCCAGACAAAGTATGACTCTGTCTAAGAAAACAAAAACAAACAAACAAAAAAAACTCTGGTATAAACCCTCCCTCCAACATATTCAACACCAATAGATGCAATGTTGCAATGTGCTATGTACCAGTTAGGATAGAGGTGGAAGATCCCAGCTTTATCTGATTTCTCTAATCAGAAAAGGAGACTGTGCAAACATTCAAAGGCAAAGAAGAATGCCTCTTTGCCAGTTGGCCCTGTCGATAAATAGGGAAACTCAAGATGTCAGAGAAAAGGGCAAAAGCCAGGAATAGTTGTGAACCCTCTAGGGATCAGACCTCTGTCCCTGCAGCTGAATGTCATGTGCAGTTAGCCTCAAGCCCAGCTAACCAACTCTCTCAAGCCTCCCAAACAGTTTTTGTTGCATTAAAAAAATCTGTAGTAAACTGGTGCCAGAGGCTCACCTATTAATCCTTTCTGAAAATGTCACTTTAATAGGTTTTGCCTTGTCAGAGTAAACCAATATTTACTCAGCATTTATTGTGTGTAAGGCTCTTTCAAATATGTAATCTTGTTTATTCATCAAAACCTATAAGAAAGTTACTATTCACCCTGTTTTACAGTTAAGAAGCCTGAGATTCTGAGAGTCCCAACGAAACTGCTTCACGATTGCTCTGCCAAGGCTTGAATCCAGGTACCCAGCACTAGATCCAGTGCTTTTTCTCTTCATCTTTGTGCTCTCAAAATTAAATTTGCCATAGGATATCCTCAAGCATGGAAACATCGTATGCGAAATACTTAGCTGCAATATACAAAGAGCTACAGTAAAAGCAAAATTTACACCATGAATCAAATATTTGAGGTTAAAGCTTAAGCTTAAAATGCAGATGACCAAAAGCAGTGTGGGCAATGGTTAAACTCCCCCTTGTTCTGCCCATCAGTGCTGGAGGTGACTGTGACCCTCCTAGGGTCACTGCACACAGTTGTGCAGGTTGCATGCCAATTCATAGTATATATGAATGGTGGTGCCCCCTACAGGTATCAGTGCACATCCTCAACAACTGTCCCCAGCAGTCCGACTTCCCTTTAGGTATCACTTGGAATTGTGAGTACGAAACATCAAAGTCTAATTCTGTTTGGAAAGATAAACTCGCCAAACTCTATGTTCAGCAAGTTTGCACTGTTATTCAAGGCCTGTTGAGGGGAGACCAAAAAAACAGGTTTTTTTTTTTTTTTTTTGAGGCGGAGTTTGCCCTTGTAGCCCAGGCTGAAGTGCAGTGGAGTAATCTCAGCTCGCTGCAACCTCTGACTCTGGGTTCAAGTAATTCTCCTGTTTCAGCCTCCTAAGTAGCTGGGATTACAGGCATACGTCACCACCTCCAGCTAATTTTTTGTATTTTTAGTAGAGATGGGGTTTCATAATGTTGGCCAGGCTGGTCCCAAACTCCTGATCTCAGGTGATCCACCTACCTCAGCCTCCCAAAGTGCAGGTATTACAGGTGTGATCCACCACACCTGTCCCCAAAATCAATGCTCTAACTCATCCAAATCTCTGACACCCAGAAGAAGCCAGGGAATTAGGTCATCATTGTCAGGGCTTTGCATTTACCTCCTGAAATTCAGGGCTAAAGGAACTGAACCAGGGTAATTCCAATCTCTCAGGCCTTATAGCAGATAACATCTTCCATGAAAATGGGAGTATCTGGCACCCCAGCATCAGGGTTCCACTGAGAAGCAGATGGCACACTTGAAATAACATACTCTGAGGAGGATATACTTACAAAGCTGTAGGCGTAGAAGAGCCACAGAGACAGTGCTGCAACCTGCAGTTTAATAGTTGGTAGAACTGTGACTGACTAGGCCTAAAGAGAAGAGGAGAAGTTACCAAAGAAGAGACTATGCAGAGACCACAGCTTGAGAAGAGCTGTGACCTTCCATAGATGCACACAGCAGCTCCAGGCAACCTAGCAGACAAGAAGCCAGGGGAGTAAATATTTGACCTCATTCATCCCTTCCCTCTCATCTCCTGCTGGGATTCCTTCTTCACTCGACAAACACAGAAGATGGAGACATGGAAACCTTTTGTGAGTCCATATAGGTCAGTTTTTCTGAGTAGAAAGACAGATGCAGAAAGGGGGAGAATGGGGGAGGGGAGATGGAGGGACCAGGGACGAAAGGAGGCTGGCGCAGCAGTTGAACTATCTTTAGAACGGAATCTGTCCCTCATGAATTTCTTCATCTGTCTCTGAATCTCTTTCCCACCTCTATGTATATGACCCGTTAGCAGACTTTTAGAATTAAGTACTAAGTTTATTCTGCTTTTTTTATTTTTTCAGTTTTGAGTACAGAGTTCTAAAGGCATCTCACAAATTCAGTCCACACTCAAGTCGTTTCTCCATCAGCACATGGCCCTTGGGAAAACCATATTTGAAAAGGGGTATTTACAAAAGGGGGATTTCAAATACTTTCGAAATGCATACTCAAAAAGATCGTATTTCTTTCCATTTGGGGAAATAGGTGTGTGTAAGTACCTTCAACACTTCCTAAATAAAGTGCTTTGAAAATGCAGTCTGGATCCGAGGGGCAGCCTCGTTGGTAATTCCCTCCCCAGCTTACCCAGCAGGGCCATGAGACATAGGTGGTCTCACATTGGAAGCTTGGAAGAAAACAGCAGTGACGCCCTGGGTTGAATGGTCCTGCTTCACTGAATTTTACTTGATCGTCCACTAATTTCTTTCCAGAATCATCTTTTAAGGTCTTTTCTGTTATTCCATCAAGACCATGAGATAAAATGTTCAATAACCTCAGCTAAGGAGAACATTCCTGGGACAGCAGTCTTCTCTCTACACCAGCACATTCAGCGAGCCTTTGGCCTCTGAGAAGGTCTAGACCTCCCTAGAGGTTCAGTAACTCATCAAGCTTCGAATTTCAAACTCAGAGTTTGTGGGATCAGGGGCTGGAAGAAGGAGACTCAAGTATCCTCCCCAGCCTGGAGATGAATGCTATGCCTATGTTTCTCTGTAAATTTGCCAGAGAGGTAAGACTGGAGTCAATAAATGGGCTAGAGATCAGAAAATACCATTCTAGGAAATACCATAGTTCATCAAATCTAAGATGTCAACAATTTGTAAGGAGCACCATTATTTTATGTGCCTCTAAGAAAGAAAAAAAAAAAAACACTGCAAATCGACACCAACTCCTTGCTTCTTTGAAATTTCTTTGATTTATTCCAAAGGATTTGGGAATTCCTACTTCCTTTAGTCACATTGCTTGTCCTATTGTAGGCAATCCTTTTGCACACATCTCAGTAACACATATAACACAGCTCCAACTACTTATGAGAATCTTCCTTTTTTAAGTCTCATAAAGCCCTTTAAAAATATGGAATTTCCTCCATTCTGCCAAGATGGTTATTTGCTTCACTGACATCAAAATTATGCTTTACTGCTCTGTTTCATGCCTCTGTGTACACCATGACTTCATTCCAGAGCTGAATCATAATGTAAACCTACTGAAATATTTTAAACACCAGTGAGTAGTACCAACAACAAACATACCTCCATTAAAATGAGGACTCCATGACCAGCAATGAATAACCAAGTTCGCACATGCACAGGAAAACACCAACAGATGCCAAACCAGTAGCAAGAGTAAAACGTCACCATTTGCAAGTCTCATTCTGATTTCAGAGGTGCTAACATATGTGTGTAGGTACATCTTAGAAACATTAAAATATGATGAATATAAAATATACCTTCCTTTAGCTGGCTAGTGCCCCAATAACCAGGGTATGTTTTTAAAACATTTGATTTTAGAGAGTATATGGGTAGGGTTCTAGTCGGAAATAGATGGCACACACAAAAAGGTGTGATTTAAAATAATTTCAATGAAGACACTATTTAACAAGGTGTGGGTAGGATCAAGGGAAACCAACAAGCACCTCTGGGCTAGAGATAACAGAAAATTGCTACAATCCCTGGCCTAAAGATGTAGAGGAAAGAGAGATCATCTGAAACCAGAGAAACCAGCAACATAGAGGAGGCCACCTCAGCAGGCGCTGTGGCCTTTGGTAGAGGAAGGTGGCTGGACAAGGAGGAAGCAGAAGGAACACCTATCCTAACCTCTCAGTCTGTCTGTCCTCCAGTTTCCTGCATTTGATCACATCATCCAGCAGTCAGAAGGGATGTGGTCTGTGGAGATCAGCCCCCAGCACAGACAGCAGGGTAGAGAACTGAAAGGAGGCAGAACAGAATGTCCAACATTGATAGTTTCAGCTTAAAGTTTAATATTCTACAGTGGCCTTGCAATAATTCTATGACCAAAGTAGAGAGATATTTCATAGTCCCTGGATGAAAATGGTAACAACAGCAAGGACCTAGGAACTTGGAACTTGACTGCCCATTTGTCTGACTCTTGGATTAGATCCAAATTTGTGTTCTGAGAAAAATCTTAACCCTCCCTCTGGCTACTCCAGTTATATATAAAGATGACTGAGGTAGTGGTAGGCAGGCAGGTAAGGTAAAGAGACATAGACACACAAACACAATCTGACTTCACCTTGTAAGGCAGCTCCAAGTGGCTAGGGTGAGAACAGCCAAAGTTACAATAAGGTGGGCTCGATGGCTTTGAAGTCAGCTTTCATGTAGATGAATAACAATAATAGGTAAGGTGCCCTGAACTTGCTGTGTGCTAGACACTGGGCCAAGTGCATTATATTTAGTGCTCATTTAACCCACACACAACCCACTGAAGTAGGTACTGTGACTACTCCCAGTATACAGAGGTTCACGAATAACAGCAAGCATGAATGTCTTTTGAAATAAACTGGATTAGGCCGGGTGCAGCGGCTCGTGTCTGTAATCCCAGCACTTTGGGAAGCCAAGGCAGGTGGATCATCTGAGGTCAGGAGATCAAGACCAACCTGTCCAACATGGTGAAACCCCATCTCTACTAAAAATACAAAAATTAGTTGGGTGTGGTGGCACATGCCTGTGATTCAAGGTACTCGAGGCAGGAGAATCGCTTGAACCCGGGAGGCGGAGATTGCAGTGAACCGAGTTGCCCCACTGCACTCCAGCCTATGCAACAGAGCAAGATTCCATCTCAAAAGTAAACAAATAAATAAATATAAAAAATAATAAACTGGATTATATCACTTTCCTGCCTAAAATGGCTTCTTTCACACTTAGAGGAGCCTACATAACTTGATGTGATGGGACTCCGACCTGACTCCTGGCTTCAGCTCCTGCCCAGACATCCTGTTTCACAGACTCCAGCTGCACTGAGCCTCCTTCACATCGTTGGCTGCTTCCTGCTCATTCTCTCCTCAGTCCCTTTGCATAGGCTGTCCTTGGTTCCCAGATTGAATGCTCTGCTCCTGTCATTGAAGGGAAGCCTTCTCATCTTCTGTCAGCTCAATGGTCGCCTCCTCAGAGGCCTCCCCTGACCAACCCACCTAACGTAGATTTATCCACCTGCATCCCCTGGCTTTTTCCTCTCTTAGGCCCTTGTTTGTTTTCTTTGCAGCGTTCCACCATGTGTGCAGGTGTGTATGTATATGTGTGTCTCACTCCCACTAGGACACAGGTCCCCTGAATGTAAGAAGTATATCTGACTCAGTCCTCTTCCCAGCCTACCCCAGCATCACTCTTTCAACCCCTCCGTGCCCTTTGAAATATTTATTAAAATGTGCCATTTCTCTTTTCTTGCTACCTATTCCTAGACTGTCTTCCTGCAAGAACCAATGTTCCTTTGTTCACCACTCTGTCCTCAGCACTGGAAATTCTCCTTGACAAGTGGATAGTGGAATTTGCCCAAGGATCTGGGATCACTGAATGAGCAGGATCTGCATCCAGGCTCTCCTTCTCCAGAGCCCCTCCCCTGCTTCAGCTCACAAGACTATGTTCATGAGACTTCCTCACCCTGCAGGAATCAGGATACAAATGTCAGGTAGTCCGGCCATGTGGCCTGCCCCTATAGATGAGGAACAGTGGTCACACATCTGCCGTGTCCCCCAGCCAAGTTGGTGGAACTGACTAAAAAGATACTGAGCCAAGCTCGAGAAGCTGATCGGGAAGATCCAAGATGGCCGGTTAGGAGCAGCTCAGGATTGCAGCTCCCAGTGAAAGCGCAGAGGGTGAGTGGACGCCGCATTTCCAGACGGATTTTTATTGCCCACAGACCAGGAGATTCCCAGGCGGAGGAGCCCCATGGGTTGCCAGCACAGCTGTTTTGGCCGGCACTGCTGTTTTGCCGGCACCCTAACATGGCGGTTCCCAGTGCAGAGTAAACGGGACTGTGTCCCCATTTAGCCAGCAAGGGGAGCTGAAACAGGGAGCCAGGCCAGGAGATTCCCGGGCAAAAAAGCGCCACAAATCTCAGAGCCGCAGTTTCAGCTGGCACAGTGGGTTGCCGCACGGGAAATCACACAGATCCCAGCACCTTGTCAACAGGCAACCAGGACACCTGGGAGAGAGCCGACCGTTCAACTGAAAAACAAAAGGCTCTGAGGCAGGGAGCCAGGTGATCAGGCCCGGCTGGCCCCACTCCCACAAAAACAAAAGCAAAAACAAAAAAATAGCAATTGGAAATGCTCTGGGTTGAGAGTTTCACAGCAAGCACAGCTGAACCCAGGATGGTCCAGCTCTGTGGGGGAGGGGTGTCCGCCATTACCAAGGCACTCCACCATTAAGGAGGCAGTCCGCCATTCCTGAGGCAGCCTGCCATTGCCGAGGCAACCCGCCATTACAGAGAGAGTCCATCATTACAGAGGCGGGCCACCATTGCTGAGGCAGTTCTAACTACACCCATATAAACAGGACTGCAGGGAAGTTCACATGGCAGCTGGGCAGAGCCCACAGCAGCTCAGCAAAGCATCTGCAGGCAGAGAGTGACTAGGCTGCATCCTTGTGGGCAGGGCAGCCCTGAAGGGAAAAAAAAAAAAGGCAACAGCACAGCGGAAACTCATAAAGCCCTAACTCCCTGGGACAGAACACCTGGGGAAAAAAAGGGGTTTATGAGTTCTGCTGCTGCAGACTTAAACTTACTGGCCCGGCAGCTCTGAATGAACAACGGAGCTCACAGCTCAGCACCTGAGCTACTATAAAGGACAGACTGTTTCCTCAAGCAGCTCCCTGACCCCTATATATCCAAAGAGTCACCTCATAAAGGAGAGCTCAGACTGACATTTGGTGGGTATCCTTCTGGGACAAAGCAGAAGAAGAAACTGGAAGCAACCTTTACTGTTCGGCAGCTGCTGCAAGTGATCCCCAGGCAAGCAGGGCCTGGAGTGGACCTCAGCAGTCCTACAGCAGAGAGGCCAGACAGTTAAAAGGAAAACTAAGAAACAGAAATAACTTCATCATCAACAAACAGGACGTCCACTCAGAGACCCAATCAGAAAGTCAGCAACAACAAAGTCGACAGGTGGATAAATCCACAAAGATGGGAAGAAACCAGTGCAAAAAGGATGAAAACACCCAAAACCAGAACACCTCTCCTCCTACAAGGGATCACCACTCCTCACCAGCAAGGAAACAAGACTGGATGGAGAATGAGTGTGATGAAATGACAGAATCAGGCTTCAGAAGGTGGGTAATAGGAAACTTCCGTGAGCTAAAAGAACATGTTCTAACCCAATGCAAAGAAACTAAGAACCTTGAAATAAGACTTGATGAAATGCTAACGAGAATGGACAACTTAGAGAGGAATATAAGTGGATTGATGGAGCTGAAAAACACAACACGAGAACTTCACGAAGCATACACAAGTTTCAACAGCCAAATTGACCAAGCAGAAGTAAGGATATCAGAGGTCGAAGATCAACTCAATGAAATAAAACGAGAAGGCAAGATTAGAGAAAACAGGGTAAAAAGGAATGAACAAAGTCAACAAGAAATATGGGACTATGTGAAAAGACCTAATCTACGTTTGATAGGTGTACCTGAATGTGACGGAGAGAATGAATCCAAGCTGGAAAATACTCTTCAGGATATTATCCAGGAAAACTTCCCCAACCTAGCAAAGCAGGCTAATGTTCAAGTCCAGGAAATACAGAGAACACCACAAATATATTCCTCAAGAAGAGCAACCCCAAGGCACATAATCATCAGATTCACCAGGGTTGAAATGAAGGAGAAAATGCTAAGGGCAGCCAGAGAGAAAGGTCAGGTTACCCACAAAGGGAAGCCCATCAGACTCACAACAGATCTCTCAGCAGAAACCCTACAAGCCAGAAGAGAGTGGGGGCCAATATTCAACATCCTTAAAGAAAAGAACTTTCAACCCAGAATTTTATATCCAGCCAAACTAAGCTTCATAAGTGAAGGAAAAATAAAATCCTTTGTGAACAAGCAAGTACTCAGAGATTTCATCACCAGACCGGCTTTGCAAGAGCTCCTGAAAGAGGCACTACACATAGAAAGGAACAACCAGTACCAGCCACTCCAAAAACATACCAAATGGTAAAGAGCATCAACACAATGAAGAATCTGCATCAACTAACGGGCAAAACAGCCGGCTAGCATCAAAATGACAGGATCAAATTCACACATAACAATATTAACCCTAATCATAAATGGACTAAATGCCCCAATCAAAAGACACAGACTGGCAAATTGGATAAAAAGCCAAAACCCATCAGTGTGCTGTATCCAGGAAACCCATCTCACATGCAAGGATACACAAAGGCTCAAAATAAAGGGATGGAGGAACATTTACCAAGCAAACGGAGAGCAAAAAAAAGCAGGAGTTGCAATTCTCATCTCTGATAAAATAGACTTTAAAGCAACAAAGATCAAAAGAGACAAAGAAGGACATTACATAATGGTAAAAGGATCAATGCAACAAGAAGCGCTAATGATCCTAAATATATATGCACCTAATACAGGAGCACCCAGATACATAAGGCAAGTTCTTAATGACTTACAAAGAGACTTAGACTCCCACACAATAATAGTGGGAGACTTCAACACACCATTGTTAATATTAGACAGATCAATGAGACAGAAAATTAACAAGGATATCCAGGACTTGAACTCAGACCTGGAACAAGCAAACCTAATAGACATTTACAGAACTCTCCAGCCCAAATCCACAGAATATACATTCTTCTCAGCACCACATCACACCTACTCTAAAATTGACCACATAATTGGAAGAAAAATCACTCCTCAGCAAATGCAAAAGAACGGAAAGCATAACAAACAGTCTCTCAGACCACAGTGCAATCAAGTTAGAACTCAGAATTCAGAAACCAATCCAGAACCGCACAGCTTCATGGAAACTGAACAACTTTCTCTTGAATGCTGACTGGATAAACAATGAAATGAAGGCAGAAATAAAGATGTTCTTCGAAACCAACGAGAACGAAGACACCACATACCAGAATCTCTGGGACACATTTAAAACAGTCTCTAGAGGAAAATATATAGCAATAAGTGCTCACATGAGAAGCAAGGAGAGATCTAAAATTGACACCCTATCATCAAAATTGAAAGAGCTAGAGGAGCAAGTTCAAAAAAAAAGGCACTGAGCCAAAAAAAGAAAACCCTGTACCTTCTCTTCAACCCCAGCTGTTCTAGGCTGCATGGAACCTGGTTCTGTTTCTCCATTAGGCAGGAGGGGTGGCTCCTGTCAACATTAAAAAGGCACAGACAGAGGCAGCATCATTACCCCAAGGCAGCAGGCTCTGGTCTTCCTTCAGCTTTCCCTCCCTCCCCACATCATCCATTTCTTTCAGTTTAATCACAAGAAGAAACAGGATGTATGGAGCCCCAAACAGCATCGTCTCCTTCTCCTGGGGAATATGTCACCATTTCATTTGTTTGATATACGGAAGCTTTCACGTGCATCCTTCCTCTGGTGCTGCCTTCTGCTTTCTCTGCTTTTCTAACTCCTCCACTACTTTCTTTCTGCCCGGGAATTTGTTCAGTGTAAGAATACGCACATGTGTCTTTTAAAGCACAACTCTGGCTGCATTCCTGGCAAAGGAGGAAGAAGCCTTTGTGGCCCAACTAAATCAACAGGATTCAATTACTCCTGGAATATTTATTAAATGGGAAGAAAGCAATGATCCAACCATTTATTATTAATCCCATGCTGTTACCACAGAAGCCACTTTATCCTGCAGGAGCGGTTAATAACCAAAACTTGGAAACTATTTTACAAAGGAGTCATAGACACACATCACTTAAGTTTCACGATACAGATAGAAAATAGATTTTGTGGAGGGGGAAGATGACAAGCAGAGAAGTGGCACCAGGCACATAGTCCACCAAGCCCTCATTATCTCTTTTTTTTTTTCTGCACAATAATTCCCATGGAAGCCCTCATTATCTCAAAAGCTTTGGCCAGGCATATGTAAGTCCCAAGCCCATAGTCAACTGTTTTGCATTCTTTTATGAAATGTTCAGCCAGGTGCCAGCCACAAGTGGAGACAGAGGAGAGGCTCCGGAAAACAAAGCGTATTACACTCACAGGTCCTAGAGACAGGAGCTACAGCAGGCCTTTCAGAGCCACAAGGAAAGACACAGGAAGTCAGGAAGCAGAAGACAGAAGCAAGTAAATGGTTTCTGCCAGCGTCTTTATTGAAGTTTCCATAGGAGAGGTAAACTAGGATTGGCTAGTTTGAATAATTTCGGCAGGCTCTAAGCTATACGGTATCCCTAGTTGCTTGATACTTGGTCCTGGGATGATTAAGGCAAAGGAATATTGCTTCCTGGGGTGCATGGGCCAGGCAGAGGAGATATGGCCCTGGATTGGGCTGTTGGCATACCTAGGGCATGCTCCCATCTGAGCTCTTTGTTGTCTTTCAGAATTGACCAGTTGTGGGAGGCCAGTTCTCCTGGGATGGAAAAAAGTTTTTTGTTTTTTGTTTTTTTTCGATATGGAGTCTTGCTCTGTCACCCAAGTTGGAGTGCAGTGGTGTGATCTTGGCTCACTGCAACCTCCGCCTCCTGGGTTCAAGCAATTCTCCTGCCTAAGTCTCTTGAGTATCTGAGATTACAGGTGTGTGCCACCACTCCTGGCTAATTTTTGTATTTTTAGTAGAGATGGAGTTTCACCATGTTGGCCAGGCTGGTTTTGAACTCCTGACCTCATGATCCACCTGCCTTAGCCTCCCAAAGTGCTGGGATTACAGGTGTGAGCCATCGTGCCCAGCAGAAAATGTTTTTTAAGATGCCAAAACATCTTAATATACAGAAATTTTAAACATATATACAATACATGTGATGATTAATTTTATGTGTCAACATGCCTGGACCACAGAATGCCCAGATTGCTGATTAAAGATTTTTTTTTTTTTTTTTTGAGATGAAGTCTCACTCTGTAGCCCAGCCTGGAATGCAGTGGCATAATCTGGGTTCACTGCAACCTCCACCTACCAGGTTCAAGTGATTCTTCTGTCTCAGTCTCTCAAGTAGCTGGAATTACAGGCACACTTCACCAGACCTGGCTAATTTTTGTATTTTTAGTAGAGACAGGGTTTTGCGATGTTGGACAACCTGGTTTCAAACTCCTGACCTCAAATGATCCACCCACCTCAGCCTCCCATAGTGTTAGAATTACAAGCATGAGCCATCACACCCAGCCTGGTTAAACATTATTTCTAAGTGTATCTGTGAGGGTGTTTCTGGAAGAGATGAGCATTTGAATCGGTGGAATGAGGAAACCAGATGGCACTCCCCAATGTGGGTGGGCATGATGCCATCTTTAGAGGGACCGAATAGAAGAAAAAGGCAGAGGTAGGTCACATTCACTCTCTGTCTGACTGCTGGCACTGGGATATTGATCTTCTCTGCCCTGGGCACTCTTTGTTCTCAGGTCTTCAGACCCAGACTGGAATCTACACCATGAGCTCTTCAGCTCTCAGGCACTAGGACTTCAC
Organism: Aotus nancymaae; assembly: GCF_030222135.1. Classification (NCBI taxonomy): domain Eukaryota; kingdom Metazoa; phylum Chordata; class Mammalia; order Primates; family Aotidae; genus Aotus; species Aotus nancymaae. The sequence continues at coordinate 51,426,850 of NW_026988425.1, read as the reverse complement.
CAACAGCTTTCCTGGGTCTTTAGTTTGCAGTCACATGGCAGATCATGGGACTTCGCAGCCTTCATAATTATATGAGCCAAGACCGTATAATAAATTTCTTCCTAGATATATATGTAGATATATGGGATATAGATACATATCCTATTGGTTCTGTTTCTCTTGAAGAACCTTGATCAGTGCAATACATCAGTGTTCTGGTAGAATAGAGCTCACCAACATCAACCTCCAAACATTTTTAGGTACAAGGACAGGAAATATCTATATATCTATAATACTGGATACTCTCTTGTTAAGGAAGTGTTAGTATTGGAAATGGAGCCTCTGGAGCCCAGGGCTGGAATCAGCCTGTTCTTTAATCAAGCTAATGCAGAACCACTGAGCCAGCTGTCTGCTAATTTACTGAAAGGTCAAAAGAAATGAACTCCTAGGGCCATCACATTTTTCTCTCCTCAGAGGTGGAATGGTAATCTCCTAGGAAACAGGACCTGAAGCTATTGAGTGCCCTGGAGAAGCAACCAAATGAGAATGAATCATTAACCAGCTCTTCAGTCTCGGAAGAACATAGTCACTGCTTGGTTTGGGATTACCAGCATTTGGGGTTTGGCCTGAATCCCCAGGCTGATTGCAGAAATGTGGGAAACTTAATCCATGTGATTGAAGGGTTAAATCTAGGGAAGGGGCTATATTATAATCTGGGACTCCTGAAAAGGGTGACAGAGAAATCTACCCAGGACTTGAACTGGGATTCTTACCCTTATAAGTATAGACGATTCAAAGACTGAACTGGAGATGCAGAGCTGGGAATGGGAAGGAGGCAGGAGGAAGGGGAGAAGGAGGCAGGAGGAAGGGAGGAAGGAACACCTTTCAGGCAGTGCCCATGGTATGAAGATGAAGAGGCAAAAAAGAGTTGTGGTACTCTGTCATCAGAAAAGCCATTTCTTTCCTCCAACACTTTTGTAGATTAAATATTTAATATGTGCAAACAGAATATTAAAACAAATGTCTGTGGTAAAACGAAACAGTCCCCACTACCTCTACCACATTAAATAAAGTAACATGTCTACAATGGCCAGTGCCATGACTGCATGAAGCAATGCCCACTAGAGGTCAGCATCTGCCCCGCCCCTTCTCCTTCTCTTCCCTGATTGTCCCCTGCCCTCACATCCACCTCTATCCACACCAAACCTCTTGTTACTTGGCCAGCACCATTCTTAGTGATGCAGAATCCTGTGTTATGGATTGAATGTTTGTGTTCCCAAAGAAGTCATATATTGAAGCCCTAACACTTAGTGTGATGGTATTTCACATGGAGCCTTTGGGAGGTCATTTGGTTTAAATGAGGTTATGAGGATGAAATTCCCATGATGGGATTAATGTCCTTTAAGATGAGGAAGAGATGGGAGCTCACTCCCTCTCTGCCATGTGAGAAGATAGCAAGCAGGTGGCTATAGAAGGAGGCTGTCTGCAAGCCAGGGAGCGAGTCCTTGCGAAAACCCAACCATGCTGGCACCCTGATCTCAGATTTCCACCCATCAGAGCTGTGAGAAATACATGCCTATTATCTAAGCCACCACATTTACAGCCTTTTGTTATGGCAGCTGAGCTGAGTAAGACACCTCCAAACTTCCTGCAAGAACAAAACCCTTAACTCCAAAATGGAGGAAAATGTACCTTTGATGAAATTTTCCTGGGCCATGAAGATATGCAATATGTGTCTCCTTCAACAAATTAAACCAGACTGTTTAAAACCCATGTATCACAGAACACCGGAATCTCTGTAGACTTATGATCTGAAAGGTCCAGACCCTCACCCACGCAGACTGCCTAGGCACAGGGTACCAATATATCTCAAAATGCCTCTTCTTTACCACCTTTATCAGAAATTACTCAGAGTACCTGTTACAAAAATCAGACACATGTTACTGTATACCTGTATACCTGTATACTGTTATACCTGTATACTGCATACCTGCTACATTGAAAGTGATTGTCAGGATCCTAGAAGTCTGTATCTTACCAAGCTCCCAGGGCATTCTTATGAATAGTAGTATATGAAAACCACTGACAAATATACGGTCACTACCACCCCCATTGAAACCACCTTTGCAAAATTATGATGGTTAAGAGAAATCTGACCTAGCTGACTTCATCTTGCTTCTAACCTCCAGGCTATCCTTGTTCATTCCTGAGCATAGGCCAAGCTAACTTTGGAAGGAATTTAGTTCATGGTTTAACCTTAAAGCAAGTATGACAGCCATTCCCAAAACTATCCCTTTCTTTTTGAAAACAGAAACTGCCTGTGTAAAACGAATGGAAGGCCACAAGGTTAGAATTATGGGAGGGGACCTGAACTCTGCTAAAATGTGGGCATAGTGAAACAATAACCAGCCATTGTTCCAGAGATCACAATATTTGTAACTTCCCTAATTGCCCCTATAGATAATATCACTATAGTATTATCTAAGATTGGTCTTTTGATTTGTTTTTTCAGACTTTTGCATTCTGATAACCAACTGACTTTACCTGGACTTGTGATTCATGACTCAACTGGTCCTGAGGCCTCCACCCAGAAGCTGACTCAGTGCAAGAGGACCATTTTCCACACCCCTATGATTTCATCCCAGCATTTCCCATTCCCTACCACTTTTCCTGCCACTCTATCTTTGAAAAACCGTAGCCTCTGAGATTTTAGGATAGCTGATCTGAGTAATAGATTCCCATCCTTCTGGCTTGGCTAGCTCTGCATTTATTAAGCTCTTTCTCTACTGCAACAGCACTGTCTCAGTGAATTGGCTCTATCTGTGCAGCAGGCAAGAAGAACTCATCGGAAAATTATGGTATCCCTTCCTGAATATCCTACTACAAACTGGGACTCAGAGAGCCATAGAGAACTTTCTCTAAACTCTTGCACTGAAAACACGGCCTGTGCAGTGCAGCACTGCATCACTAGGGAGCTTGTTAGAAATGTAGAATTTCAGGCCCTAGCCCAAACCTACTGCCTCACAGTGCATTTTTTCATTACAGTTTGAAAGAAGTGCTCTTCTCCTGGGAACCTAGGCTGCCTCCAAGAGTCTAATGAACACCTTCAGTATCTGCTAAGAAGTTCCTACTGTCAGGATTTCAAAATCAAGATAAAACTGAAAGAAAAACCAAGGTGAGTGTAGAGCAATTCCCTTTGGTGCCTACTCTCAAATGAGAAGCTAACAATAAACACTAAGAAAGGAAAGTAGTGTTTTCATGGCCAGGGTCACAAGCCTTGTCATTAAACCCCTCAGATGCCCGTTTTACCTTCATGGTAGAGACTGCAAGTTGTCCCCTTCTAACCAAACTCCTCTGCTTTCTTCATAATAAAATCCCTTGTATTTCACTAGTACTTAATGTCCAAAATAGAGACTGCATTACTAGCCTTCCCTGAAAGTAGAATGTCTACATGTAAGTTTTAGCTAATACTATACAAGCAAAGGTGTTTCTTACAACTTCTAAGAAGTGTCCTTGTAAGAAGAGAATATGGCTGGGTATGGTGGCTCACACCTATAATCCCAGCACTTCAGGAGGCCAAGGCAGGCAGATTGCTTGTGCTCAGGAGCTTGAGACTAGCCTAGACAACATGTTGAAACCCTGTCTCTACTAATAGCTGGTCATGGTGGCACACGCCTGCAGTCCCAGCTACTTGGGAGGCTGAGGCAAGAGAATTCCTTGAACCAAGGAGGCAGAGGTTGCAGCAGTGAGCCAAGATTGCACCACTGCACTCCAGCCTGGTGACAGAGCAAGACAAAAGAAAGAACGAACGAACGAACGAAAGAAAGAAAAAAAGAAAGAAAGAAAGAAAGAGAAAGAAAGGAGAAAGAAGAAAGAAAGAAAGAGAGAGAGAAGGAGGGAGGGAGGAAAGGAGGAAGGAAGGAAGGAAGGAAGGAAGGAAGGAAGGAAGGAAGGAAGGAAGGAAGGAAGGAAAAAGAATGAAATGTACCTTTCTTCATCCTTTCTTTTCTCCTCGCTAAAATGTAGACATGATGGCTGGAGCTCAAGCAACCATCTTGGAATATAAGGTAGAGAAGTCACAGGATGAAAAAGGTGGCTCCTGACAATGTCATGAACAGGATTCTTTCCTCTGGACTCCTTTGATTTCTATTTTGTTTATGCCATTTTATTTGGGGTTCGCCTTGATTCTCAGCTAAACCAATCCCTAACTGATATGTATCCATTTTATACCATAACATGGTTCAGGCAACATAAGCTGCATGATGCTTGTGTCCTCAAAAAGGCTGAGCATCTTGACCATAAGAAAGAGTTCCATCATTCTGGGAGATTAAGTACAATTCTAGGTGGCTGTGTCTCCCACCAAGTAGTAAATGAAAAGGTATGCAGGAGGGAAGTAAGGAGCAGATTTTAAAGATCTACTCCACTCTTCTACACAGGACTATGTTTGGCCTTTATGTTGCCATAGATAGTCCAGAAAGAACTTCATTAACCCTCTTGAAGCTCTTACCAAGATTTCTTTCTGCTTGCAGCTGGGAATTCTAACCTATTTTCTCTTATTGCAATTCAGACAAGTCTCTCTTCATCATCTTCAAGTGGAAAAAGAGGTACAGGAATTGTCTGCTACAAACAACATTTCAACATAGAATCCTCTGTTCATCCATTACACAAACTCTTATTTCAGGTCATATTATGTACAAGTCACTGTAGTAAGCTTGGCGTAGAGTGACATCTTTCTGAAAACTGTTTTTGGTTATTGTTTTTGTCTCTAAAAGCTGAAGCCCTGACTCTAGGCAACAGGCCAATTATTCCAAAGCCAGGGTTTGGACCTTGACCTTAAAAACATTACTCGGGATTAGACCCTTCTGTAAATCAGAAAAATGTGATTGTTAGGTTTAGGGTTTTGGATACATAATTACCTCTCTTCTATTTCCCCTGAAACTCCTAAATGACTTCATGACACTCATATAAATTACCCTACTTCAATAATTCAGGATAAATTCTCCAAATTAATCTATTCATAGTCTCCCTCTCCCTCTCTCTCTCTTTCTCCCTCTCTCTCTCCTCCCAAGATAGGGATACATAATAAAGAACATAGTGCATTTCCTGGCTCATTGTAGATCTTCAATAAATTTTACCCTAATCGACTTCCTTCAGTTTTATGCTTTATGTTCTGTATTCTCTCTTGCACCTTACCATTTAATAATTATTTTTAATAGTAGGAATTATTACTGTTTTGTTACTTTTTGTAATTTTTTGTTACTTTTTCTTCTTATTTTCCTAATATTACTGCAAATTACCAATTATTCAGATTGATCTTCAGGAGGTTTGTCCAGAAAACACCATAATTCAAAATACGAGGCAATCCTTATATGATGAATATTTATCATTGCCATATGGTCCTATGGTTACATTTGAATGCAGAAATATTGAAACTGTTGCAAGAAATCGCTTCAACTAAGTCAGACCATGAAGCCATGAATATCTGCTCCAGAAGCAACTGGAAGGCTGGCCAGCTTCCCCAGGGCTGTGGTTTCACTTAAAAGGGAGAAATCCAACCGACACCCTGTTAATGGGGTGTGAAACTGGGATATTTGTGCTAACCAGGAGTCAACCTCCTTCCTAGACCCAAGCAAATGGAGCTGCCTTTTACACAGCTTGCCTCACCAATTCCCTGGCAGCTAATGAAATATTTTTATTTAAAAGGGCTTTTACAGAGCCCATACATGTGGTTGCTTTAAAGCATCCACAGGATAATAGGAAATAGCAGTAACTAAGTGGATTGTTGAGGGAATCCAAAATTATTCCCCAGGGCCAGGCCCACCTCCTGCTTTCTGGGTAGACTGGCTTGGAGTAGACCAACTCTTACACCTTAAACTTGACCCCCTACTTTACAGCCTGGGGCAGCTAGGCACATAAGCTACTAACACAAGAAGTCTCCATTAAAATCCTGAAGGTAGAATTTCAGTGCATGTCCCTATAACGAAAAGGAACAAACTGTGGTGATTTTCTGAAGGCTACCCTTTGTATAAACAATTTGGACACACTTAGCATGTTCACTTATGAGAAATTCTCTTACTTGTCTCCTTTTTACAGTTCTGAAGTTACATGCATAAAAAGAAACAGCTTTTTCCATTCATCTGGCTTAATGTATTAGTTTTTTCTTATTCATTTCACAACATCCTGTTGAGCCTACGCTGCTAAGAAAGTCTCTTACATATTTGGGGTTTGTTGGTGGAGGGGCGCAGGACACTGGAAAGGGAGGATGTAGAGAAGCTTGTGATGAATTTTAACAGGAAATGTCTTTAACAAATGAAGCCTCTCTTCCCTTGCCTAGTTCTGAAATGCCTCTGGCTTGAAAACTCCCCATATGCTCGTTATTTATGTACACCACGCAAAGTCTAAACAAAGAGCTCCATTCTTGATCCCCCCACGCAGCCTGGAGCAGCTAGGAAATTTTCCACCGGAGAGATATAGGGGGATCCGGAGCAGAACCACACCAAGGGTCACTGTACTGGCAAAAACCAAATATAATGTTGTAGAGACAATGTGGAGTAGATCCACCTGCCTCCCAGAGAAAAGGTTGTTTATTTCCAGTAAGTCCAAATCTTCAAGTTGTGCCTGTATTAGTTTGCTATGGCTGCTGTAACAGAGTACCACAAAGGGGTGGGTTAAAACAGCAGGCATTCCTTGTTTTACGGTTCTGGAGTTCTGGAGGTTAGAAGGCAGTGAGGAAGAACTTGTTCTCTCTCCTAGTTTCTGGTGGCGTGTTGGCAATCCCTGGGTATCTCTTGGCTTGTAGAAGCACTGCCCTGATCTCTGTCTTCATCTACACGTGGCTCTCCCTGTGTGTGTGTGTGTCTGCATCCAAATTCCCATTTTTATAAGGATACCAGTCACGATAGATGAGGGCCCACCTTAAAGACTTCATCTTAAATAACATCTGCCAAAATCCTATTTCCAAATAGAGTTATATTCACTGCTACTAGAGGTTAGGACTTGAACACATAAATTGTAGGGGACACAACACACCTATAACAGTGTCCAATATAAAACATCCTGGCAACAAAGCTGACAACCCTGCCCAGGGGCAGCTAGTGGGAGGATCACAGATTAGCCTTTCAAAAAAAAATGGCCAAGCACAGTGGCTCATGCCTGTAATCCCAGTGCTTTGGGAGGCCAAGGCAGGCAGATCACCTGAGGTTCAGAAGTTCAAGGCCAACCTGGCCAACATGGTGAAACCCTGTCTCTACTAAAAATACAAAAATTATCCAGGCGTGATGATGCATGCCTGTAGTTCCAGCTGCTCAGAAGGCTGAGGCAGGAGAATCACTTGAAACCAGGAGGCAGAAGTTGCAATGAGCTGAGATGGTGCCACTGCACTCCAGCCTGCTGGGCAACAGAGCTAGACTCCATCTAAAAAAAAAAAAAAAAAAAAAGTGGCCATCCTGGGCTTCAAAGGGCAAGTTTCTGAGCTGCAGAAATTCTCAAGGAAGAGCTAACCCCTGAAAGATTCTCCTTGAGAATGAGGAAGGACACCATTCAAGACAGAGTGGATGTGCCTGAGCCCTCTGGTTCTTCATTTTCTTGCATTTCTTTCAGCAAACAGCTGGGCAAAAATCTCACTGAATCTATGAAAGCAGCGGGACTGCTCTGCCCTACTCAGAACTGACCATTTCCATTGCTTCCCCTTAGACATTAATGGAAGGAGAGAAGTCAGAGATGGGGCATTAATCACCAGCCTTCAACCCACAGTCTTAATTCAGCTCTGTTCCCCCTTGAAATATTTCCTTCTTGTTTCTCTTCTCCCTCTCCCTCTTCCACCCCAAAAACCAAGAATACAGTCCATGGGAAATTTTTAAGGAAAGCAATAAAGTGAAAAAGTGAAACTTCTGCAGTCAGCAACATGTTTGACGTCCCCAAGTCCTCTCTCGCTCAGATTCCAAAGCCCGTTAGCCCCAGCCTGTGGTGGCCAGTACTGGCGTTCTTTAATTCTGGTTTTGATTGAACTTTCTCAGGCCTCAAGGGAGTCGGCAAGAATTGCTGTGTAGAATTGTTTTCCAATCATCTGTTTGTGTGTTGGTTGTGTATTATTTGTTCCCTTCAAAGTATCTGTGCCATCCCTCTGCTACACAGTGGAGGGGAGGCTCCAGGGAGAGCAGGTAGATAAGCCCCTGCCAGGGCTGAGACAGAGGTGATGTTCTCCTCCCATGGCCATGCCCAAGTCAGCTTTTACCATTGAATGGAGCTGTTGGTTTGCTCTCTCCCATCACTACTGCCCTTAAGGACTGTCCTGGCCTGCAGCTTATAGCAGCTCCCAGTTCTGCTCCTTTCGTGCCATTTTAACCACACCCTTGGTCCAGACTGTTGCCCCCTGACTGAATTGCTGTTACCACCTGCATGTCAGAGGGAGCGCAGGGTTTGTTCTCTGACATCCCAGCCCTCTGCTCCGGTAAAACTTCTATTTTAACCAACTTGCAGTCAGCACCTACCCAACGGGTAAGAAGGTAGAGATGATCAGTCAGTGCCGACCTTACGAAAACCATCTACCACTTTTTTCAGGATATCATACACCCTCAGCATGTGCAGGTCCCAAGAGGGTGGAATCCTTTGCAGTAGCAGTTAAAAATCAGCCCTGGGGACATTAAGGGCTATTTGGTAAATGCATGTTCATTTTTAGGTTACCTGCTTCCTGTTATGATTTAGCTCCAGACTATCTGTTTAGTTGGAGTCTAATGTGTGAATTTAGAGACTCCAGTTTAAGATGACAGCTGATATTTTTATTTATTTAGCAAATATAGTATTCACCATTCACCTAAACTGTTTATGTGCTTTACAAATATTAAATCACTTAAGTCAGCACAACTGTACGAGGTAGGTGCAAGCATTGCCATTCTTATTTTAAAGGTGAGGAACAAGACACACAAAAAGGTCTAGTAACTTGCTAAAGGCACTTAGCTAGTAACCAGCAGAGCTGGGATTCAAACTTTCCTAGTCTAATTGAGAGTCTGAACTCTTAACCACTGCACTGAGAAACAACTATAACTCTACTACGTCAATGGAGCCAAAAAACGGGAGGAAATAAAGTCGCAGCTGAAAAGAGAACACCCTGGATGAAAACTCACTTGTTTCTCTGTGAGGCATTTACTGCACTTAAACACAACCTTTCTCTAGCTCAACTGGGCTTGCCAAAGATTAGACAAAACAGGAAATTTTGGCATTGAGGGATAGTTATAGTTGTCCAAAAGGGATGCATCCATTCAATTAGGATACTACCAGATCTCTGAGTGCTGCTGGGCTAGACTACTTTCCTCTTACTACTAAGAGCCTTCACTCTTTCCCTGGTCTTCTGTAGATGGGAATTCTAATGTGGTAAACACACAAAAAAACTTGTACAATTTTTATTAAAGGGTATTATTTTAAACTATGGGAAAAAAATAATATCCAAATTTTCCACATTTTATTCTTTTAATTTTTAATCATTTTTATTGCATATATTTATGGAGTACAATGTGATGTTTTGATCTATGTATACGTTATAGAAAGATTCAATCAAGCTAGTTAATATATGCATTGCCTCACAAATGTATCATTTTTTGTGATGAGAACAATTAAAACTCTATTTTAGCAATTTGAAATAGGCAATACATTATCGACCACGCATGGTGGCTCACATCTGTAATCCCAGCACTTTGGGAGATCAACACGGGAGGATCACTTGAGTCCAGGAGTTCAAGACCAGCCTGGACAATATAGTGTGACCCCAACTTTACCAAAAAAAAAAGATTAAAGAATAAAATAAAATAAATACGATGAGCTAACTCTATACACATGAGCTGTGGCATGACAGCCCACCACTCCAGGCCACTCAAGCAGCAGAATAAAGCTCATAAAGGTGGGTGGCTTTGGGGTCGGGGATCTGCACAGCAGGATGGCAAGGGCCGTCTAGCACTGAAAACCCTAAGCAAGAAGATGAGAAAAGAAATCAGCAGAGTGAACCAGAGGCATCCCACCAGCCAGCTCCAAAAGCAGAAGAAGGAGGCGGTTCCGGCAGAGAAGAGACAGCTGGGTAGCAGGGATGGCCCTCCTCATCACACTAGCTGTCCAGGGAGTATCTGGCCTCCCACTGAAGAAACAAATAGACGCCAGAAGCTAAGTAAAGCAGTGGAGAAGCACTTTCCGGATGCACTCTAACTCCTCTCGTTAGACACTCAACAGGAGGCAATGCTGCTTAGGCAGTTGGCTAACCAGAAGCAACGGCATCTTGCTTTTCAAGATCGGCAGGCCTACCTACTTGCTCATGCTGCTGATTTTGCTCCTAGTGAAGAGAATAACTTAGTGGGCACCTTGAAAATTGCAGGCTATGTTCGTGGGCAGATTCTGAATGTCAATAGATTGCTGCATATCATTGGACGTGGTGATTTCCAGATGAAACAGATAGATGTCTCCATGGACCCTTTCCCTTTAAATCCTAGAGTAATTAAATACCAAAGTCGATTTGTGCTATGGATACTGTCGATGATATGGAAGAAGACCTTAAGGTCCTAATGAAGGCAGACTCTGATAGACAGGAATTCTGACAAACAGAGGTTATCCGAGATCCAGTGGAGGGAGCGCAAACCTGGCCCAATGAGGAGGAGTTGATTGAGACAAAGGATTTCTTGAAGGAAAGTTCTAAGGTGGCAAAGAATATGATGATATAGAACATGAGGATTTTATGAAGGAGGAGTCTCAGGATGAAAGTGTGAAAATGAAGAAGAGGAGGAATGTGAAACTGTGACTTCAGGGGAGTCTGTGCACGATGATCTCTACGATGAGAAAGTGGATAAAGAACAAAATCAGCAGCATGGGCAAATAGGCCTGCCGATCTTGGAAATGCAAAAATGATGGAGAAATGTAAACAAGACTGGAAGAGATGTTTCCAGATGAAGTGGACACCCCCCGTGATGTGGCTGTTAGAATTCAATTTTAGAAATACAGAGGTCTCACGAGCTTCCAGACATCTCCATGGGATCCTAAGGAAAAATCTTCCTCAAGATTATGCTTGAATATTTCGGTTTCAGAACTTTTACTAATACTAGGAAAAGCATCTTTAAAGAGATTGAAGAAAAAAGTTGAAGGAGCTGTTGTTGGCTGGTATGTCACACTTCATGTCTCTGAAGTCCCTGTCTCAGTGGTTGAGTGCTTCAGGCAAGGAGCACCCTTGATTGCATTTTCTTCACTACCTCATCAACAGAAGACGTCAGTATTTAAAATGGTGGTGAGGCATGACCCTGGCAACCCTGAATCTGTGAAAGCCAAGGAGGAGCTCATATTCCACTGTGGATTCAGGTGCTTCCAAGCCTCACTTTTATTCTCTCAGCATGCTGCAGCAGACAAACATAAATTTCAGAGATTCCCCATTGCTGACATAGCCCTGGCAGTGACAGCATATGAGCCAATTCATCTTTGCTGCTTTTCAAGCAGAAAAGCAATGGAATGCACAATCTCATTGCTACGTGCCATTTTTTGTTGGTGGATCTCGACAGAATGGTCATCCAGAGAGTTGTGCTGAGTGGTCATCCTTTCAAAATTTTTACTAAGATGGCAGTGGTACATTACATGTTCTTCAATAGAGAAGATGTGCAGTGGTTTAAACGGGTGGAGCTGAGAACAAAGTAGGGCTGCAGAGGACACATCCAGGAGCCTTTAGGAACCCATGGCCACATGAAGTGCAGCTTTGATGGGAAGCTAAAATCTTAGGACACAGAGCTGATGAACCTCTATAAACGAGTTTTCCCCAAATGGACTTACGATCCATGTGTACCAGAACCAGTGCCTTGGGTAAAAAGTGAGATTATTTCAACAGTGCCTCAGGTGGGCATGGAGTAATGGATTTAAGGAGATCCTGTCTTACTGACGGCAGTCAGCACTCCAGGGATGGGAGTCACAAATTGTGTTTGGGCAAAGTTTATTTTCTATGTCAGCCTGTCAGTCTAGTGCACCATTTTGCAAGACTTTTTTGGCCTTGACAAAATGTCTCAGTTAAGCATGGAAGTTTTTCTACTACTTAATCCAAAAAGCTATTAAATCTTACTCAAATAAAAATATATGCATAAGTAAAATGCATTATTGTTAACTGTGATCACCATGCTGTACAATAGACCACTAAAGCATATTCCTCCAGTGTAACTGAGACTTTGTATCCTTTGACCACATTCCCTTTTCAACTTAGTCACTGACTTGCTGATGTTCCGCTTTCACAGAGACAGCAGTTAGGCTTGCTTCTTTCGCCTTTAAGTCGATTCTTTCCTCTGAGGGAGGGAGCCTGTCATCCTTGACGTTCATCATCGCTGGGATAGCACTCCAAAGTCACCCTCCCCATGTGGCAAATCCGGTGTCTGTCAGATGTGCCCACACGTTTGTGGCTTCTCCACAAATGGAAGAACTATGGTGATTACTGCTTAAACTTAACGACATAGTTTATTCCAGCAGGTTCCTGGTAAACAACACTGCAGCTGAGAAGGCTTATCCTGTTTATGTTAACATGAAATATCCCGGGTTGAGGCCCCCAGAGCAGGGCAGAGGCTGCACTCCCTGAATGTCAGCTGTTTGAAGGGCCGTCTGTTTTGACAAATGGTGTTTAGATAAGAAAGCCACTGTTGATGTGATCTTTTGTATCAACTTTGAGCTTTTGACGTAGATGTAGGTTCTTCTATTTCAGTATATGCCAGGCCTTCTCAAAGAGGAGACTCGTCACTCTGTGTAATGACTGGAAGTCCCCCATTGGCTAACCCTCCACACGCGGCGTGACCTTCTCAAGTTGCTGTCTCTGCATCAGGTTTCTGAAGCTCAGCACTATTATCACAGGACTGAGTCATGCTTTGTTGTGGGCCGTGCAGTGCATTGTAGCGTGTTTAGCAGCAACCTGGCCTCTGCCCACTAAATGCCAGTGCACCCTCCCACAAGTCCTGACAAGCAAAACTGTCTACAGACATTGCCACATGTCCTCTGGGGAGGGGACAAAACCACCCCCACCCACCTGCATTGAGAACCACTACTCAAAGTTCAAAAGAACATACTTTTCATAAAGGCCAGGAAGGGACAGCACCATCTGTAGAACATTCAGGAACTCTCAAATCATCCTCAGAGGGTCTCTTCTCTCATCCATGTCCACAGGGTGTCTGACTGGTCCAGCTAATTGAAACTGGAAATCACAAATATTTAAAAGACATTACCAGAAAAATTAAAACCATCCAATGAGTACTCAATAAGTATTCTTTATGTGCCTTCAACATGGTCTGCTCTCTAGATTCTTTAAAAGCGTTCTGTCTCATCAGCCTTAAAAAGGAGGGAGGGCAGGCACAGTGGCTCACATCTGTAATCCCAACACTTTGGGAAGCCCAGACGGGAGGCTCACTTGAGCCTAGGAGTTTGAGACTGACCTGGGCAATATAGAGAGACCTTGTCCCTACAAAAAATTTAAAAATTAGTTGAATGTGGTGGTGAGTTTGAGACTGACCTGGGCAATACAGAGAGACCTTGTCCCTACAAAAAATTTAAAAATTAGTTGAGTGTGGTGGTGCACACCTGTAGTCCCAGCTACTCGGGAGGTTGAGTTGGGAGGATGGCTTGAGCATGGGAGGTGGAGGTTGTATGAGCCATGATCATGCCACCACACACCAGCCTGGAAAAAAAGCAAGGCCCTGTCTGGGGAAAAAAAAAAAAGGAAGGAAATCGTGTTGCATGCTACAATATGGATGAAACTTGAGAACATTATGCTAAGTAAAATAAGCCAGGCAGAAAAAGACAAATACTGTATGATTCCACTTACATAAGGACCCTAGAGTGCTCGAGTTCAGAGAGACAAGAATAGAATGGTGGTTCCCGGGAGCTGAGGAGAAAGGGACTCAGGGAATTGTTGTTTAATGGGTACAGAGTTCCAGTTTTGCAAGATAAAAAGAGTTCTAGAGATTGGTTGCATGACAATATGAATGTAACTAACACTACTGAACTATACATTCAGAAATGGTTAAGATGGTAAATTTTAACTTAGGTGTTTTTATCACAATAAAAACTGATAATAATCAAGAAAAATAGCACCAGCCTGGTGCCCTGATGACAGGGCAGTGGTTTACGACAGGACATGGAGTGTTCAGAAAGTAGAATTAAGAATTCTGATGATAGTTCAGAAAGTAGAATTAAGAATTAAGTACAGTTTTGAAAAGGTGTCATCATTCAGAAAAGAGATTCTCCTATTATAACTTTGGTCAAATGTGGATCCTTTGAGCTGATCCTATTCCCAGAAGTCCAGAAGCTACTGTGAAGTGCATAGATCATTTCTTGAGACTTTTAGCGTTATATATCACCCTCTTCAGTGCCAGGACCTTAGAGAGGGGGTGTGTGTGTGTGTGTATGTGTGTGTGTGTGTGTGTGTGTGAGAGAGAGAGAGAGAGAGAGAGAAGTAGTTATAGTGCAGTAGCATCAACTTATAATTTCTCACAACCACTTTATAAGGAAAGGAAGCCAGGGTTGGAGGGAGAGGCCTGAAGCTCAATGAGGATAAATGAGATGGTTTCCAACAGCAGCCCCCACCAAACTCTAAAAGCCACACAGAGGCCATGCTGAGGACATGAGGAGAGGGCAGCCCCCTAGGCCACCACCTCCAGCCCAATCAGAGCAACACCACGCCCTACGCACTCCACTTGAGCTTCCACCTAAGATTCCACTTGAGGCAAGGATTCTGTGTCTAAACTTTGAAAACCACTAGATTAGGAACAACTCTAGTTTCCTTCACCACTTAAACACTCTGTAATCCCAGTGGAGCAGGCTTATGATTCATTTGATCATTGTGGCAGCCAATCACCCCCCAAAAAAGTGGGGTGCCCAGACATAATCCAGGTATGGCACTAAGACATAACAACAACAACAAAAAAAAAAACATTATGCAGCCCCTATTCTATGAAACTCATGGGGTAGTGGGATTCAACAGCATGTAAACCAAAATAACTGCTGCCCAGTATTCTAAGAGAGGGAATAATAAGGTGAGATGGAAGGAAAAAAAAGCTTTTATCACAAGAAGAAATTCTAACTAAGTCAAGCAGAAATGAAATGCAGTGAATTTTATAGCTGGGAGGAATCCTGGAGTGGTTCACAAGATGGAGGTGAGAACTGCCGGAACTGGGACCTGGGAATGAGACCCAGAGACGGAATCAAGATGCTTCCAAGGCACAGTCACTGCAGGCAGGCCCTCTCCACTTCAGAAAAACATATGCATGGCTGCCTGCAGTCCCAGCTTAGCAGTATCAGTGTCTTTCCCTCCCAGTGCCTCTCCATCCATTCCAGGAAGAACCATTTGGGTTCTGTTTGAGTTCCACGCCACTGCTGGTGGGGGGATGCACCATATCCATTAGCCAAGCCAGGGTGCTGAGCACCCTGCCTATCCCCACACTCATCATTACAGGGGCTGACACCAAGAAGAAGGGGGATGGAAAAGCTACTGAGCAGAATGGTCACCACTGCAGGAGGCTCTGAACTACCAGGCAGACGGATCTGCATGTGTGAATGTGGCTGTCCACCCTCCTGTCCAGCCCTGTTGTTATCTGCTCATATTATACTAGTCCTCTCTTATCTGCAGAGGACACATTCTAAGAACCCCAGTGGATGCCTGAAACCACAAATCATACCAAGCCCTATAGATGCTATGTTTTATTCTATACAGTACATATATAATATACCTATGATAAAGTTCAATTTATGTATTAGGCAGAGTAAGAGCTAATGAGAACAATAATAACATAGAACAATTATAACAATATGCCATATATCCATAATGTGCTCTGGAGTCATTATGAAGTAAAATAAGGGTGACTTGAACATAAGCACTATGAAACCGTGGCAGCCGATCTGATAACCAAGATGGCTCCTAGGTGGCTAACCGACAGGGAACATAGGCAGTGCTCACACACTGCACAGAGGTATGATTCACGTCCTGGGCAGAGCTCCGCGGGAACAGTGCCAGACCTGAGCACATTACTCAGAATGGTACTAAAATTAAAACTTATTTGAATTGCTTATTTTTGGAATTATTCCCTCTAATATTTTTAGACTGCTGTTGACCATAGACTAATTTAAACTGTGGAAAGTGAAACTGCAGATACGCAGGGACTGCTGTGCACCACCCGGGTCACCTGGAACCATTTCTGTGAATGAGGCATCCGGAGGAGGGAACCACAAGCCCAGACTTCATTAGCCATTAGATTCCTAGGACTGCAGTAACAAAGGACCACAAGCTGAGTGGCTTTAAACAAAGATATGTATTGTCTCACAGTTCTGGGAGCTAGAAGTCTCAGAGGAAGTTGTTACTAGGGCCATACTCTTTCTGAAACCTAGAGGGAAATCCTTGCTTGTCTCTTCCTAGCTTCTGGTTGTTGCCAGCAGTCTTCGGCATTACTCGGCTTCCAGATGCACCATCTCCCATCTTCATGGCGTTCCCCTCTGTGTGTCTGTATCTTCACATAAGCAGCTTCATGTAAGGACATGTAACCATCTTCATGTAAGGACACCATATATTCATACCGGATAAGGAGCCTGGTCCACTCCATTATTACGTCTTAACTAATTATATCTTCAATCAACCTGTTTCCAAATAAGGTCACATTCTGAGGTTCTGAGGGTTAAGTCTTCAACATGTCCTTTTCAAGGACGCAATTCAACCCATAATAGCCAAACACAGGCTTTTGTGCAAAACCTCTGAACAGAAAACCTTAAGCCTTTTCCATTTTGCTTGCACCCAGAAACATTAACAAGGTCAAAGACAATAGTAGACTAAGATATAACCCAACAAAGAAAACAAATGGCGTTAAATCCTTATAAGAGCAAAAGATGTTAAAATAAAGAATGCAAAATTTTGTATTAACTTGAAACTCCAAGTTAGAAGTTATCTGTGCCTCTGAAACCCACAGATTTGACTGCTTCATAAACATCAGTATTCTGCAATTTGCCTCATTATTCAAGACCACGCAGTACTTTATGGAAACATAAAATTGGCAACTCAGTCCTTAAACCATATGTTTTAATAAGTAGCAGCTAATCAGGCAAAGCGTTTGCATGTCTGCTATTTTGGGACTGTTTCAACATCTCCCAGGGATTGTAAATGTCCTTATTTGCAGCAAACTGTACCCAAGGTAGTATCAAAATATAAACCACAGCTATGCAATTATGCTACTGTGAGAATATGTTCTCAGCAGGTGAGAAAATAAATGCTTGCAAGATAATTAGTAATGAAGGAAAAAGCCTATGAGCCTGTAAAATCAAAAGCAAGCTAGTAATGAAGGAAAAGCTTGAGGCAGAGACCAGGTGAGGAAATACGGACTCCACGGAGATATCATTGAGCTCTAATGCAAAGACTAATTTTGTCTAAATATTGAGAGCTGTCTTACAATGAGATTAGTTGTCTCCAACCTGGGACTGACCATGTTACAACCTTGGCCCAAAGATCAGCTTTACTGACTTTGTGTACTAAGAGAGAGAGACATAGAGAGAGAGAATGTTAGAGAGGCATGACAGGGTTGAGGAGGGATGAGTGGGAGAAACACAGCTCCTTTTCAGGGGTCTTGCTTTA
Source organism: Aotus nancymaae (assembly GCF_030222135.1). Lineage (NCBI taxonomy): Eukaryota > Metazoa > Chordata > Mammalia > Primates > Aotidae > Aotus > Aotus nancymaae. The sequence goes on along the minus strand of NW_026988425.1, from coordinate 51,409,272 downwards.
AAATGCAAACGTTCAGGCTCAAGACTCAACTCAAGCACAATCTCCAGTAAGTAGTGTTTTACAATTCTGCTCTAAGCCCCCACCCACCACCTACTGGCTAGGCTGAGCTGTACTAAATAGCCCCTTCTCATTACTCTCACAAACCCTGAAAAGATAGAGTGCCGCTGCATCCTCCTTTCCATTGATCCACTATAATATTTTAGCATTCTCTTTCACTTTCTAAAATTTCCCAATTTCGTTTAAACAGTTCATGGTCAACTTACTTGTTCATTCTTGTCCTCTGCCTGCCCCTGCCATGGGGCCTTGCATCTCCCATTCAACGAAAAGGACAGAAACTGTGTTGCATTTCTTTTTTTGCTTCCAGTGGCTAGAGATGCCTGGCATGCAGCAATTAACCAATAATTTGTTAAACTTAGCTAAATTAAATAGAAGTGTTCTTCAGCCATTAACACCATACTGTCCAGTCACTTACCAGCTTACCACACAGGAGGGACCCCTAATATCAGAACACTGGGGCAATAGAGAAGGGAGGAGCACACAAAAAAGACCAGCAAGTGTCAAAGAAAGGCTTTACCTGTTTTACCCCCATCTTAGCCTATTTTCTGCTGCTATAACAGAATATCTGAGATTAGGTAATTTTTTTTTTTGAGACTGGGTCTCACTCTGTGGCTGAGGCTGGAGTGCAGTGGCATGATCACTGCAGCCTCAACCTCCCAGTCTCAATCAATCCTCTCTCCTCAGCCTCCCAAGTAACAGAAATCACAGATGTGCAACACCAACCTGACTAATTTTTTTTATTTTTTTGCAGAGACATAGTCTTACTATGTTGCCCAGGCTGGTCTCAAACTCCTGGGCTCAAGTAATCCTCCTACCTCAGCCTCCCAAAGTGTTGGGATTACAGGCATGAGCCACTGTACCCAGCCTGGGTAAGTTATTTAAAAAATAAAGGTATCCCTTATAGTTCTGGAGGCTGGGAAGTCCAAGATTGGAGGCTGCATCTGTTCAGCTTATTGTGAGGGCCTCGTGCTGTGTCATAACATGGCAGAAGGCATCACGTGGTGGGAGCACATGCAAGAGCAGCCAGCGGGGCAGGCACAGGAGCGGAGACAAAGGAGGAGGCCAACCTGTTTCATTACAACCAACTCTTCATGACAATGAAACCATCTGCATGAAAACTAATCCAATCTTGCAAAAAAGACATTAATCCCTCTTACTGACCCAACTACCTTTTAAGGTCCCACCCCCCAATACCGTTACATTGGCAATTACATTTCAGCCTGAGTTTAGCAGGGACAAATCACACCCAAACCATAGCATCACTTCTACCCAACTAGGCAGTCCTTTTCCACCCACCAGCCAGGAGGGTAGTAAGCACCAAGGCCTGCCTATAAGGATCTTTATCTCAGACACACTCAGGCAGCACCCAGGGGTCATATGTGGCCACCTGCTCAGGCTCTGAAGATTCTTTCTTTATCTCTTTCTTAGACTATATATCTTCCCACATATTTTGCTTTTCTTCCCGGCTCCACACGCTTTTGTCTCTGTAATCAGATCAAATTCAACTACCCCTGATTTTTAGCAGTCATACGAGCCACAACTAGCATTTGTTCATTTAAAAAAAAAGAGTATGCACATTTCTCAAAGCAAAGTGAAGAATTGTCCTCAATGGGAAAGCTCCTCAGCAACAGCTATTGATCCTGAAGCTGCCTCTCTCCACAACTGGAGTGGGGAAAACCTACAGGTCAAGGGTCTTGTGATTCTTACTACAGACAGCAGGGCTACCATGAAGCTTCTAGTACACCTTAGGAAATTCCATAGAAAAACAACAACAACCCAAAGGAAACCCCTGAACTATTCAGTCAATGATTATGTATTAGTCCGTTTTCATGCTGCTGATAAAGATATAACCAAAACTGGGAATGAAAAGGGTTTTACTTGGACTTAACAGCCTCAGAATCATGGCGGGAGCAAAAGGCGCTTTCTTACATGTCAGCGGCAAGAGAAAATGAGGAAGATGCAAAAGCGGAAACCCCTGATAAAACATCAGATCTTGTGAGACCTATTCACTACCATGAGAACAGTATGGGGGAACTGCCCCCATGATTCAAATTATCTCCCACTGGGTCCCAGGGTGAGGGAATTATGGGAGTACAATTCAAGATGAGATTTAGACGGGGACACAGAGCGAAACCATGTCATTCCACCCCGGCCCCTCCCAACCTCATGTCCTCACATTTCAAAACTAATCATGCCTTCCCAGCAGTCCCCCAAAGTCTTACCTCATTTCAGCATTAATCCCAAAGTCCAAAGTTTCATCTGAGGCAAGGCAAGTCCCTTCTGCCTATGAGCCTGTAAAATCAAAAGCAAGCTAGTTACTTCCTAGATCCAATGGGGGTTTAGGTATTGGTTAAATGCAGTCATTACAAATGGGAGAAACTGGCCAAAACAGAAGGATCACAGGGCTCATGCAAGTCCAAAATTCAGCGGGGCTGTCAAATTTTAAAGCTCCAAAATGATCTGCTTCAACTCCAGGTCTCACATCCGGGTCACATTGATGCAACTGGTGGGTTCTCATGGCCTTGGGCAGCTCTGCTCCTGTGGCTTTGCAGGGTACAGCCTCCCTCTCAGCTGCTTTTATGGGCTGGTGTTGAGTGTCTGTGACTTTTCCAGGCACTGTAGGTGGATCTACCATTCTGGGTCTGGAGGATGGTGGCCCTCTTCTCACAGCTCCACTAGGCAGTGCTCCAGTAGGGACTCTGTGTGGGGACTCCAACCGCATATTTCCCTTCTGCATTGCCCTAGCAGAGGTTCTCCATGGGCACCCAGCCCTTGCAGCAAACTTCTGCCTGGGCATCCAGGCATTTCCATACATCTTCTGAAATCTAGGTGGAGGTTCCCAAACCCCAGTTCTTGACTTCTTTGCACCTGCAGGCTTAACACCAGGTAGAAGCTGCCAAAGGTTGGGGCTTTCACCCTCTGAAGCCATGGCCCAAGCTCTATGTTGTCCCCTTCCAGCCATGGGTGGAGTGGATGGGACACAGGACACCAAGTTCCTAGACTGCATGCAGCATGGGAATCCTGGGACCTGCCCACAAAACCAATTTTTCCTCCTAGATCTCCCTGTCTGTGATGGGAGAGGCTGCCACAAAGGTCTCTGACATGCCCTGGAGATATTTTCCCCATTGTCTTGGGGATCAACATTTGGCTCCTCGTTACTTATGCAAGTGTCTGTAGCCAGTTTGAATTTCTCCTCAGAAAATGGGATTTTCTTTTCTATCACATTGTCAGGCTGCAAATTTTCCAAACTTTTATGCTCTGCTTCCCTTTTAAAACTGAATGCCTTTAACAGCACCCAAGTCATCTCTTGAATGCTTTGCTGCTTAGAAATTTCTTCCACCAGATATCTTAAATCATCTCTTTCAAATTCAAGTTGCACAAATATCTAGGCTAGAGGTAAAATGCCAGCAGTCTTTTTGCTAAAACATAACAAGAGTCACCTTTGCTCCAGTTCCCAAGAAGTTCCTCATTTCCATATGAGACCACCTCAGGCTGGATTTCATTGTCCATGTCATTATCAGTATTTTCATCAAAGCCATTCAACAAGTCTCTAGGAAGTTCCAAACTTTCCCACATTTTTCTGTCTTCTTCTGAACCCTCTAAACTGTTCCAACCTCTGCCTGTTGCCCAGTTCCAAAGTTGCTTCCACATTTTGGGGTATCTTTTCGGCAACAACCCACTCTACTGGTACCCATTTACTGTATTAGTCTGTTTTCACATTGCTAATAAAGACATACCCAAGACAGGGAAGAAAAAGAGGTTTAATTTAACTTACACTTCCACATGGCTGGGGAGGCCTCAGAATCATGGTGAGAGGTGAAAGGTACTTCTTACATGGTGGCAGCAAGAGAAAATGAGGAAGATACAAAAGCAGAAACCCCTGATAAAACCATCAGATCTCATGAGACCTATTAACTACCATGAGAATAGTATGGGGGAAACCGCCCCCATGATTCAAATTATCTCCCACAGGGTCCCTCTCACAACATGTGGGAATTATGGGAGTACAATTCAAGGTGAGATCTGGGTGAGGACAAAGAGCCAAACCATATTAGATTATTACATTAAAAGGTCCTACGTGAGTCATAGCACTGAGTTAGCTGCTAATAGAGACAGCTAATGAGTTACAGTCTCTACCTGAGTCTTACGGTCCAAAGAATGGAGAAGACAGGGAATTCTCAATTTGGTTTCTCAATTCACAAAATGTGGTTTCCAAATCAGCAGTATTACATGGAAACTTGGGAGAAATACAAATTAGCAGACTCTAGGTAAGAAGTACTGAATTGAAAACTCAGGATATGGTCAGCATTCTGTGTTGTAGCAAGCTCTCCTAAAACTCTCATACATGCTAAATTTTGGAAGCCAGTGCAGTTGACACATGAAGTAAGTTGACAAACTATCATACCATTGCAGTCTATGTTACAAGGCAGTGCAAAAGTAGGTACTTGCTTTGTCTGAGCTATAGCTCAGGTCTGGAGAGCATGGTTTTGTTATCTTATCTTAGCCGCCAGGTGCTTTCCTCACATTTCACAGGCTTGGGATGTTGGCAACATAGTGAGAGTGTAATATTGTATGGCTGATAGTGTACAAGACTCATGCAAGTTTTATTTTGCCTGGCTATGTGATATAAAACCACAGGACCGCAGGACCTCAGGCAATTTGCTTTCTTTGTTGCACCAGGGGCTCTGGTGGGCTCAAGAGCTGACTTTTGATGGGCTTTGGAGCACAGAGCAAGCAGATGGAAATTTTTCTCTTTGGAGACAGGTACTAGTCAGCCTTTACAGATCTGCTCCCACATTCTAGTTCCATTAAAGATAAACCAGATAATTCAAACCAACTCTTAGGCTGAGTTGAATTTTTTAAAGCTTGATGAAATATACAAAAAAAATTGTAAAAGGATCAAATAGCTAACAAGAGAGTGAGGATTTACTTGGCCATGATTTAGTAAAAAATAAAAATTCAGAGAGGGGGACCCACACCTGGGCTGCCTTTGTCCTGAAGAGACAGATAAAAGGCAGAGCAGAACTTTTGACATCTTATGAGAGAACAGCAGGGGAAAAGGCATCATCTAGACGCTGTTAAAAAGGGACTCCAGTGCTTGAGGTTGATATCCTGAGGACTGCATAGTAGAAATAAGTGCAAACTGCAATTAAACCTGTTCTCACTTGCAGTTTGACTGCAACTCATTTGTGCAGCCCACAAAGTCTCAAGCCCTGCAATTAAATTTACATGATCCCGGATTGCACTTCCAGATACCTCCAACGCCTAGCAGAAGCAAAAGAAAATTCTCCTTGGGAAAAGATAGCATTCTAGACCAAGAATTATTTTTACAAGAAATGTTTTCAAAGACAATGGTCCAACACACAATAAAATATAATCAGTCCTCAAAGAGACAGAGCAACATGAACAACAACCAGCACAAATGGCAACAGAATTGTACACACAGGTAGTCCAGATAATGAAATTATGAGACACAAACTATAAAACTACTGTAATTAATGTGCTCAAATAGATCAAAACAAAACTAAATTATTTCAGCAAAGAACTGGAAAAGGTAGAAAGTAACACTGCAGATTTGAAATGGAAACAAGTTGAAATTCAGGAACTAAAGAATACAATAACCAAAATTTAAAACAATGTACTGAGTTACCAGCAGGGTAGAGGAAGCTGAAGGAAGAATTAGTGAACTGGAAGATATGTCCCAAGAAATAGAATGAAACACAGAGAGTAAAAGGAATGGAATATAAAAAGGAGGATAAGAGACATAAAGGCCGCAGTGAGAAGATCAAATGTAGGTTAAACTGGAGACCCAGAAAAGAGGCGAGACAATGGGCCAGAGCAGATATGCTCAGGTAACTTCCCTTTTCTGTGAGACAAGATGATCACTTTCATGGAGCTCTTGGAAGTGATTCCACACTCTACCACTTAGTGGCAGACATTGTGCCTGAAGGGGTTATAGAGGGACCAATAACATTTATCCATTTTAAATAAATACTTCTTTAATCAATACAGTTGAAATGCTTCAAATATTTACATTATTTTCTCATGACTACTTCAAATAATAAATTTGACACCAGTGGTTAGTTACCACATTATCCAAAAAGAAGCACTCTAATTATATTCCAGTACTTTGAAAGGCCAAGGTGGGAGTATCACTTGAACCCAGGAGTTTGAGACCAGCCAGGGCAGCATAGTAAGTCTTCATCTCTACAAAAAATAAACAAAATTAGCCAGGTGTAGTAGCAGGCACCCATGGTCCAAGCTACTCTGGAGGCTAAGGTGGAAGGATCACTTGAGCCCCGGAGGTCAAGGCTGCAGTGAGCCGATACATATTATAAAATATATGTAAGATAATATATATTACATAAGATAAAATATATAAGAAAATATACATATATAATCATCATGCATATTTATATACTATGTCTGAGCAAATCCAGAAGACTGGAAGAAGGGTTTTGCAAGAGTTGATTCAAATGGGTGTTATCAGCTAAATGAGTACAGTTAAGGAATCCTGGGTGGTTATACCTGAAGGGAAAGACAGAGGAGGAGCCAACAGCACAGTCTGTCCACTGTCCTCACAATCAGGCACCCAGGACTCAGGACTGGACTCCATCCTGAGATGGCCTGTTGGCAGAAGCTATAGGAACTACAGACTGCTTTGCTACACGTGAGACAGAGGATAGTTTAGAGTTGGTGGTTGGCAGCCCCCAGTTCATCAAGCAACAGAGCTTGGCAATTGTTCAGTCAAGACTTTAAGGAATGAAGCAATCAATCAGCAACTCAGGAAGAGCAAGCAAAGAACCCTGGGCATACCTTCTAGGGGACAGCCTGCAGCAAAGGCAGGAGCCATTGTGAAGCAGGTGTCCACTGGCATTTGAAGTGGACACCCAACCCTGTGAGTAGTGAATTATTATTGTCCATTTAGCTTCTTTATAACTCATGAGCAGGTAAGGCCTAGTAACACACAGGTGAGGTATTTAGGAATCACCATGGAAAACTGAGATCCCTGGGAATTATGTTACTGTAGTGTATTTATCCTGCACAGAGACACAATGATCAATTGCTCATCTGACCAGCTTTTCCCTCCAGGATTGAATGCGACATTAAAACACAGAAATACTGCACAGCCTTTATTTTGTGCTCAAATCAAAACACTGTGAAAGGCAACTCCTAAACAAAACAGAAGCCTGTGGAAAAATAGGATTCACAATGTAAGTAGAAATTTCTCGCTTGGTTTTTTTGTTGTATTTTAGAAGAAGTCTAATGTAAACATGAGGCTAAGTTCCGATGATATATAGTAAAGCGGTCATGTTAGCATGTTTATGCTATAGATTTCAGTTTTAGGCCAATGACTTGATAAGAATGATTTAGTTATTTAAAACGTCTTAATAATGCATTCTGCCTTAAGGCATGTCAAAACCTAAAACATCACCAGAAATAAGATGTTCTATACTAATTAAAAGGAATAGTGCTCTTAGTCTAAAAGAAAATGTATGATTCCTAAAGGAAAAGGCACATGGATTAAATGAGTTCTTGTTGTTTTTTAGTTTTGACAAAACAGTTTATTTTAGATCTAAACATCCCCCTGCCATACTATGAGCCTAAAAATTTTTGTATATTTTAACTAGAAAGAGAAACTAACCAGAAATAAAGAAGATAAACAGATTCGCTCAATAAAGTCTCATTTTCCAAGCAAGAATACCGGCAAGTTGTTAAAAAAAAAAAAAAAGCCTGTTTGCAGTTCCAACAGTTGCAACGTACCTAAACGAGTATTTGTAAGAAAAGGAAGGTCTTGCTATCTAATGAGAAGAACACAAGGCAGGTGGCTCAAAAATTCAGGTGGCTCAGGTCCTATCCCTGTGATACAAACAGCTTCCAGCATAAGGAGCTGATTGTAAATCAAGACTGATCACATTTAGCTAACACCTGGGGCAACAGTCCCGACGTTCTATTCTAAGAGGCACACGTACTAACCCATTTCATCTTCACAACAGCCCTATGAGGGGAGCAGTGTCATGACCCCTGTTCTAAGGTAAGGAAGCCAAAGCAGGGAGTGCGCTCCCTGCCTGTCACATGATGGTGGGCCCCAGACAGGAGGTTGTAGGCTCTCAGTGCTTCCCGGAGTGTGGTCCATACACCCGCCCCAGGGGGAGAACCATTTGTTACTGAACTGTTTCCTGTAGTAATGTAAAGTCTCTTTTTTTCAAAGCAGGAGTGAAAGTTTATTTAAAAGCTTTAGAACAGTAAGGAAAGAAAAAAGAAGAAAAGTTCAACTTGGAAGAGGGCCAAGTGGGCAGCTTGAGAAACCAAGTGTGCCAGTAATGGAACGTCTTCTAAAGCTTTGATGGCAATTTGACAGAATACTATTATATCTGTCAAAATCAAGTAATATTTTAAGTGGGGCTTGTATTGGGATTTTTCATTTCATTTTTTACAAAGGCAAAAATTTGTTATTATGCAAGTATCAGTCTGTAATGGATCGGGAATTTTGCTAAAGCTGTTCCTCCACCACAGAGAATGTGAGGAGCCCTGATCCCAAAGTTCAGAGACCGCCCAAGTTCAGTGCTGACGAGAAGGACCCGACAGCCCACCTGTCTTCAGTAGAAACCACTGCTAATGGCAGAGCATGTGTCCCGGGACTGACCACTGCCCCACAGAGAAGGTAGAGGGGCTAAAGGAGTTAGCGGTGCAGGGTACAAGGTTGGCCATCCTCTGAGTCCTCTTTGGTGATCCCAAAATTTCCCCCACTCGTGTGTGTGGTAAGCTGAAAATAAATTGTGCTTCGGCTGCTTTAAGAACCTTCATTAGAGCGTGAATACTAACAGTGACCCTGACAAAGTCACTAATGCCTCCACTTTCCCTTGGGGAGAAGAAACAGGAGGAGACACGGCACCACATTCCCCAGGAACCGTAGCATCCTGCTGTGTGCACCTCCAGACCCATTGCATTAGTCTATCTGATTCCAAAATGCCTCTCTCAGTAAATATGCTGTGTTCATCCCTCTTGTAAGACAGGACACAAATGCACCAACCCCTCTCCTCACTCCAGAAAGGAAGAGGGAGCGTGATGAGGACCCTCAACATCTGAAGCAGGAAAGGCTTAATTTGAGGCCCAAAATGGGTCTGCAAAAGTCCCCTGCACCCCAGGGGAAGGATAAGGATGCACAGACACACTGAAGCCAGCATCTCTCCCACTCTGTTTTCCTAGAAACCCAATCCCAGATAAACCAAGATGTAGCTTTTGTATCTCCACAGCCACAGCTTACCACAGCCTTACATGTATAGAACCAGGGTGGAAAAGATTTCAGCTGAGGCACTGTGGCTCACAGGCTGCATTTTTTAGTGGATGAGGCAGGAGGAAGCTTTAGAGAGGAGTCTGCTAAGGCCAATAATATGAAGACATGAGTTGTCATGGTTTATGGAAAGTGACAGAGAAAACCCAGAGAGATTATTCACCACTTACAAGCTAAAACTAAGATCATCTATTGCTACCTTTAAGAGTCATAGCCCAAAAGGAAAATATTACTGCCCCTGCTTGATAGAGTAGTGATAGCAATAAGGCAAGATTAATATTACGCTTACAGCTCTTTATAATTCACAGAGTGTTTTTGCACACATTATCTCATTAATCCTAATATTCATCAAAAAAAAAACAAGCAGTGAGTTTGATTAATCCTCTTTGAAAAGTAATAATTAGTAAAGATGAGGAAACGTAAGGCATTTTGCCAACTGTTCTTTACCAAGATCACAGTCAGTAGGTGGCAGAGTGGCAGCTAGCACTAGGACGCCAGATTCTCCTCCCGGGGCAATTTATGAGTCAGCTATTGATACAGTTTGGCTGTGTTCCCACCCAAATCTCATCTTGAATGGTGGTTTCCATAATCCTCAAGGGTCATGGGAGATACCTGATGGGAGGTAATCGAATTGAATGGGGGTGGTTACCTCCATGCTGCTATCATGATAGTAAGTTCTCATGAGATGTGATGGCTTTATAAGGGGCTTTTCCCTGCTTTGCTCTACACTTCTCCTTGCTGCCCCCATGTGACAAAGGATGGGTTTGCTTCCCCTTCTGCCATGATTGTAAGTTTCCCGAGGCCTCCCCAGCCATGCTGAACTGTGAGTCAATTAAAACTCTTTGCTTTATAAATTACCCAGTCTCAGGTATGTGTTTATTAGTAGCATGAGAATGGACTAATACAACCACTTAATTCAATTTTACTCATTTCTTGGCTTATGTGTCCTAGAAGATCCCATTTTGTCAACTACTATGAAGTCACTCTGACTTGGAAAATAAACAAATAATGATATGAATGTAACCTAACCATGTACCTATTACTATACTAATTGGAACACACCAAAAATTGTGTGTGTGTGCATGTGTGTGTGTCTGTGTGTCTGTGTAGGTGTGCTTGCCATAGTCCGTATAATCTATCTGGCAACTTTTTACTGGATTAGAGTTCAAAATTGACTCACAAAGGCCTTTATATCAACATATTTTTGATGAATATCTGATGAATGAATGAATGAATGTCAGATGGAATACTAGCAATGATCTAACCTGGATATTCACATCCTGAGGAGCAAACTAGAATTACCTGGGGGTCCCCCCACTACCACCACCACCACCACATGCAATGCACACCAGGGGCCCACCACTAGAGACTGTGAAACTACCTTTGCAAAAGTTACAACATTGAGAAAATCATGACAGTAAAAGAGATCTGACCTAACCAACTCCATCTTGCCTTTAACCTCCAAGCTGCCCTTGGTCATTCCTGGGCATGGGCTGAACTAACTTTGGGAGAAATTTAGTTTATAGTTTAAATGATAATAGCGCTTCCAAAAATTAAACTACCTTTGTTAAACTAATAAAAGGCCACAAGTTTAGGATTATGAGAGGGGCCTAAATTCTGCTAAATGTAGGCGTAGTTAAATGATTACCAGTCATTGTTCCAAAGGTCACAAGAATAGCAGTTTCTCCAATTACTAGAAACTAAAATTGGCCTTTTAAGATGTCTTTTTAGCCTTTTGTATTTCTGACAACTGGATGACTCCACCTGGACCAGCATCTCCTCTGTGGCCCCCACCCAGAAGTGGATTCAGCGCATGAGGACTGTTTTCCACACTCCCATGATTGCATCCCTAACCAATCAACATACCTCACCCTGCTCACCAAACTATCTTTAAAAAACCCTAGCCTCCAACTTTGCAGGAAGGCCGATTCCAGTCTCCCATTTAGCCAGCTCTACGTGTATTAAACTCTTTCTCTATCATAATTTCCCTGTCTTAGTAAATCAACTCATCTAGGCAGTAAGTAAGAAGAACGCATTGAGCAGTGCAATTAGTCAGGGTTCTCTAGAGAGACAGGACTAATAAGATAGATGTACATATGAAATAGAGTTTATTAAGGAGTGCTGATGCACATGATCACAAGATGAAGTCCCACAGTAGGCCCTCTGCAAGCTGGGGAGCAAGGAAGCCAGTCCAAGTCCCTAAACCTCAAAACTAGGGAAGCTGACAGTGCAGCTTTCGGTGTATGGCCGAAGGCCTGAAAGCCCCTGGCAAACCACTGATATAAGTCCAAGAGTCCGGTAGTTGAAAAACTTGGAGTCCAATGTTCGAGGGCAGGAAGCAACCAGCACAGGAGAAAGATGAAGACTGGAAGACTCAGCCAGTCTAGCCCTTCCATGTTCTTCTGCCTGCTTTATTCTAGCCGCACTGGCAGCTGATTAGATGGTGCCCATCCAGATTGAGGGTGGGTCTGCCTCTCCCAGTCCACTGACTCAAATGTTCATCTCCTTTGACAACCTCCTCACAGACACAGCCAGGAGCAATACTTTGCATCCTTCAATCCAGTTAAGTTGACACTCAATATTAACTATCACAGGTAATTACAAATGTGATCCTGTAAAAGAACATGGGGCTTAGGGATCTACTTGCTTCAAATCAGATTCAGAGGTGCACTTCTAGGCTCACTTCCAGGCTCACTTCTTCATTTTACAAATGAAGAAAACAGGTTACATGGTCTGTTCAAGGCCACACAACTCATGGCTAAACAACACCATAACCCAATACTCTGGGCTCTGATGGCACCTCAGGAGCACTTACCTGAAAACATCACATGGTACCAAGGCTTATATGAGTCCTAGCTGAAAAGTACCATCCTCTTCGCAATAACCGCTATATTTGGCCACTTTATACAAGCAAAATGCAACATGCCTTCTTACCCCCTCCAACTTGAATAAATTATGCAAAGTGTTAATTATGAAGATGTTCTGTAAATAAAATGCAGTACATATACACCATGGAATACTACATGGCCATATAAAAGAAGGACATCATATCCTTTGCAGCAACATGGATGGAGCTGGAGGCCATAATCCTAAGTGAATTAACACAGGAACAGAAAACGAAATGCTGCATGTTCTCACTTAGAAGTGGGAGTTAAACATTGAACATACATGAACATAACATGAAAACAATAGACTGCTAGAGGGGGAGAGAAGAGGGGTATCGGTTGAAAAGCTACCTACTATGTTCACTCCTGGGGTGCAATACACCCACATAAAAACTTGCACAGGCACCTCCTGAATCTAAAATAAAAGTTGAAATTTAAAATGAATAATTAACGAAAATTGATCTTATTAAAATATATATATATGTGTGTGTGTATATATATGTGTGTGTGTGTGTGTATATATATATATATATATCTCCTGGGCACTAATTCCCAGAGTCAGCAGAGAAAATAGGCTTGGGTGATTTAGAATAAAATATCTAGCCAAACACAATTTAGCCTTTGCCTATGTCGAACGTCCCTCGGGACAGTGCAAGGTCACCCCTGTGAACATGCTCACTTGACAGATCTCCTATCACCTGGGGGCAGGAGGCGGTCTTAGTAGAATCTATATTAACTTAGAGACTGATACGGTTTGGCAGTGTCCCCACCCAAATCTCATCTTGAATCGTAGCTCCTGTCATTCCCACATGTTGTAGGAGGAACCGAGTGGGAGATAACTGGATCATGGGGGCAGTTTCCCCCATACTGTTCTCATGGTAGTGAGTAAGTCTCACGAGATGTGTTGGTTTTATAAGGGGAAATCCCTTTCACTTGGTTCTCTTTTCTCTCTTGTGTGCCTTTAGCCTTCCGCCATGATTGTGAGGACTCCCTAGCCACATGGAATTGTGAGTCCATTAAAGTTCTTTTCTTTATAAATTACCCAGTCTCGGGTACGTCTTTATCAGCAGTGGGAAAACAGACTGATACAGAGACCCAGCAGGAAGAGACCTCCAGCTCCTCATCTCTCAAGATGCAGGAAGTGAGCTGCTCAAGCCGCCTGTTCTCCAACGACATGCATCTTTTTGGAGGATCAGTGTTAGCAGTGTTTGTGGGAGGCACTAGGAGGGCTCCCTGTAAGAAGTCCTGTAAGAAACACTGAGTGTGGCATGTGAATGTGCTCCATGAGAAGATGGCATATATCGGAACTGTGTGGAGGAAACTGAAAAATAAAGACAACCCAAAGATTGAAACTACCCTTCAGGTAAAAGCAGCCTGACATCAGACATCCCTTTTTAGAGGATGTTTAACAAACACATCACGTTTTCAAGAAAACAATCTTTCGGCCTTATTAAATTTTGTGCAGACCCTCCTCCAAACAGTAGTTTGCTGCCCCCTAGTGTTCATTTTTATTTAAAAAGTTTAATACACCCTGATTGGAGTCTCTTTCCTTTCCCTCTCAGCCTCTCCAAAGAAAATCATCTCTTGACTGTCACTGCAATAGCCAAATTAAATCACAAATTATGTTAAATTAAAGGCTATGGGTGTTCTTATCAACATAGAGCCCCTACATGACAGTTGTTTAGGACAGAAACATGCTATTTTTATCTCTCCAGCCACTACCCACTCCACTGCCATGATCACTAAGGTAGGAAGGAATCCGAAGGACCAGGACAAAGCCAGAACAACGAAAGTCACCCTTTCTGACCCTCCAGCAGGGTCTTTTTAAGGAGAAGGCAACTCCTTACCTGAGGGAAGCCATTAGCTACCCCGGAGGTTTCCAAACTGGGTATTGAGGGAGCAGTGTCTAAAATACAGAATCCTGAGTCTTAGCCCCAGCACTGTCTTTTATAACATTTTGTGTTTTCATATACAAAAAGCCTTCTTGTATTGATTCTTTTTATTTGCATTTTAACAATGTGCATATGTCATTCTATATATAAATTAAAATAACTTCTTTAAGAAAATGAACACTATGATATTTCTTCTTGGACACCAAATTTAAACATTTTTATATATGCTGCAGCATTAGGTAAAGATGATACTGAGGCTTTCTCTGAAGCCAGGAGTTTTCAAACTGTGGAAAGCTCTTTGGCCCCCTCTGCTGGTGAGTGATGCACTTGTAAAAGAATATCAAAGTTCACTGCTGGTGCCTTAGCTTAGAACCGCACCTAAGCTGGCAAGCATTTGTTGAGGAGTTTCATTTGTATGAAAGATCGCACTAAGCTCTCCGGGTGTGTTCTCCGTTTACTGCCTAAGTCAAAGGAAGAGCCATTTCCATTTTATGTTTCTGTAAATTCCAAAGGCCTTTTCTTTCCTCAGCCAATATTTTCATATGCTCAACCAAAATCTTTTCTGAAACTCAGAGATACCTTTCTCTCTTGCTGGAACTATAAATCAAACACCAAATACAAGTTGAGCATTCTTTATTCGAAATTATTGGGACTGCTTGGGATCAGAAGTGCTTGGGATTTCAAAACTTTTCAGGTTTTGGGTTTTCAGGTTTTCAGGCTTTCAGGTTTTTTGGGATTCTAGCTGAGCATCCCCAGTGAGAAAATCTGAAATGCCCCAAGGAGCATTTGTTGTATGCTGGTCAGCACTCAAAAACTTTCATATTTGGGGCCTTTTTGGATTTCAAATTTTGAGACTAGACATACTTAATATGTAGTAAATTTGTGACTTTTTCTTGCTTATAAGGTAAGTTCCAGGGGACAGAAACAAGCTCTCTGAAGACTCTCGTTTATCTTTGCTGCCGAAGCTACCTTCTCCACCTCCTGCTCAGCTGGGAGGGCTCCCTGGAGGAAGCCAGGACAGGTGAAAATCCACGTATTTCTGCCACACATTTGAAGAACAAAGGGAATGCAAAGCACTTTTATGGATTTCTATGTTTTTTATACTTATTACATAAGTAAGACATGCATGCTTTAAATTAGACAATAATTTTTAAAATACCCTTCAGATTATAAAATGTAAATTGTCATAGACTCTTTTAAAGATAATAACATAGAATATACTGTATTTTTTTTTAAGTTTTTGCAGAAATGAACTCTCACTATGTTTCCCAGCCTCATCACAAACTCCTAGCCTGAGTAATCCTGCTGCCTCAGCCTCCTAAAGTGCTGGGATTACAGGCGAGAGCCACCACACCAGGCCTGAATCTACTTTGAAACTATTTTTCAAATATCATACACTGTGACTCAGCATTTTTACTACTGGTGTCTCTCCTAGAGAAACCTACACATGCGTTCAAGGAGGATTGTACACAATTGGCCCCTGTGGCACTGTTTCTAATAGCTAAAAAATGGAAACAATCTAACTGCCCATCAGTAGAGGAATGGCTAAACAGATGGTTATTTGCTATGGGATCCTATGCAGCAATTAAAAAGGGGTTAGAGAGTTTACATGTACTAATGTGGATACATAACAACAACAACAACAACACACACCGTGGAGTGAAAAGGTATATTACAGAAAGATCCATACAACATGGTATCGTGTATTTTTTAAAATTCTAAATTCTCCCCATGTACATATATAACCATGAAAATACACAGAAAATCTCAACAAAACCACATATAACAAAGGAGGGAAGAGGGCCAGGAGTGGTAGTTCAGAGGGCCAGCCTTGGCTCTAAAGTTTTGTTTTCAAACGTAGCGGCTTTGTCAATTACTTGAGTAATTTTAAAAGGTAATGATCTCTCCACTTCCATTCAATCACACCTTCCCAGAAGTATCACTTTTAAGATGTTTCATAACTTGATCTATGCTCATACAAAGATATACAAATATAGATGTGGCAGCAGCAGCGAATCCATATGGGTCTACAGCAACTCAATTCTTGCCTCCTCAGAGTAAAGAATACATCCAAGGGGCATAGGTAAGGTTTTTGAGCAGGAGTGAGAGTCTATTATGAAAGTTTTAGAGCAGGAATGAAAGGAAGTAAAATACACTTGGAAGAAGGCCGGGTCAAATGGGCAACTTGAGAGATCCCAGTGACATGAGGTTTTATATATTGTCATGCTTCTGGGGTTTTGTGTCTCTCCTCCTTTGATTTTTCCTTGGGTTGGGCTGTCTGCATGTATAGTATCCTGCAAGCACTTGGAAGGGCCTGCATGGGCAATGTGTTTACTGATGTTGTACACATGCTCATTTGAGGCATTTTTCCCTTACCAATCAATTGCTCCTGGAGGAAGGTCATCTACCAGTTAAACTCTGCCATTTTGCCTCTTAGTGCACATGCTTGAGCCCACTCTTCCAATTCCCAAGATCTTATTAGGAACTGCTGATCACTAGCTTCAGGTATTTTCTATCTGTTGGAAGACTGCCTTCCCCTGGCACTGCTGTTATCAATTCTTATTGTAGAGAAATAGTTTAACAACCACCTGATCATCACCTGATGGTCTCCATGTCAATTCCTTGGTAGGGTAGAGGGGAACTTTCCTGCTCTGCTCATGTCTGCCTGGCTACCTACTCTAATATTCCCCCCTCCAAGAATCAAAGACCCAATTCTTTGGGAAAATGAATGAAGGTCAGTCTTCTGTAACTGCTACCTGCTGACAGAGGGATGGTGGTAGTTGTTCTGTGAGTCTTGGCCTCTTGCTAGCTGTCAGGTCAGGGTGGCTCCATGGGTTGGTGAAAGTGGTATCCAGTCAGGTCCAAGGGAGATGGACAGGATTTCACCTCTGTTGTGTTTCTCTGATGGGAAGTCTAGGGGTCCCCTGTAGACAGGTGACTCTTGAATATTGAGAGGACAGCATCCCTCACTGAGGATCATCTGGAGTTTGATGGCATGAAGGTGAGAAGAAACAGATGGGGTTATTAGATTTAAAAGACATGGACCAAAGAGCAAAGTAGGAAACTAACAAGTGGGACTAAAATGGAAAAACCCAGGAGAACCATCTGCAGGTTCCTTTCCAATCTAACCAACCCTGAGAGGCTCATTCCTGTTAACTGGAGCCTTAATTCAGGAGTTATCTGATGTTGTCTCACGGTTTTTCTGATTGATTTACTCAAAAGCAACATTTTTCATCTAAAACTAAACAAATTTCTCCCTGTGCTGCTTTTAATATGTCTAGTCCTTGATGATTTTGGAAGACTAAAATCATCCTGGAGCTGCTAAACTATTTTTTTATACCCATTAACCATCCCCACTGCCCTCCCCTCTCCCACTATCCTTCCCAGCCTCTGGTAACCATCCTTCTGCTCTCTAGCTCCATCAGTTCAATCGTTTTGATTTTTAGATGCCACAAATAAGTGAGAACATGTGGTGTTCATCTTTCTGTGCCTGGCTTACTTCACTTAGCATAATGACCCCCAGTCCCAACCATGTTGTTGTAATTGATGGAATCTCATTCTTTTTGTGGCTGAGTAGTGTTTCATTGTGTGTAAGTACTACCACATTTTCTTTATTCATCTGATGATGGACACTTAGGGGTTGCTTCCAAATCTTGGCTATTGTGAACAGTGCTGCAACAAACATGGGAGTGCAGATGTCTCTTGATAGATTGATTTCTTTTCTTTGGGGTATATACCCAGCAGTAGAATTGCTGGATCATGTGACAGTTTTATTTTTAGGTTGGCTGGTTGGTTGGTTGGTTTGAAATGGAGTTTCGCTCTTGTTGCCCAGGCTGGAGTGCAATAGCGCGATCCTGACTCACTGCAACCTCCGCCTCCTGGGTTCAAGCAATTCTCCTGCCTCAGCCTCCCGATTAGCTGGGATTATAGGTGCCCTCCCCCATGCCCAGCTAATTTTTGTATTATTAGTAGAGATAGGGTTTCAGCATGTTGGTCAGGCTGGTCTCGAACTCCTAACCTCAGGTGATCCACCTGCCTCCGCTTCCCAAAGTGCTGGTATTACAGGCGTGAGCCACCGTGCCTGGCCCTATTTTTAGTTTTTTGAGGAATCTCTCAACTGTTCTCCATAGTGGTTGTACTAATTTACATTCTCACCAACAGTTTATAAGGGTTCCCTTTTCTCCACATCCTTGCCAGCATTTGTTATTGCCTGTCTTTTGGATATAAGCCATTTTAATTGGGATAAGATGATACATCATTGCAGTTTTGATTTGCATTTCTCTGATCATCAGTGATGTTGAAGACCTTTTCATATGCCTTTTTGCCATTTGTGTATCTTCTTTTGAGAAATTGAGACCTTTTGCCCAGTTTTTAATCAAATTATTAGATTTTTTCCTGTAGAGTTGTTTGAGCTCCTTCTATATTCTGGTTATTAATCCCTTGTCAGATGGGTAGTTTGCAAACATTTTCTCCCATTCCGTGGGTTGTTTCTTCACTTTGTTGATTGTTTCCTTTAGTGTGCAGAAGCTTTTTAATTTGATGTGATCCCATTTGTCCATTTTTGCTTTGATTGCCTGTGCTTATGAGGTATCGCTCAAGAAATTGTTGGAGTTTCCCCAATGTTCTCTTGTAATAGTTTCATAGTATGAGGTCTTAGATTTAGGTCTGTAATCTCTTTTTATTTGATTTTTGATATGGTGATAGGGGTCTAGTTTTATTCTTCTGCATTCGGATATCCAGTTTTCCCAACACTATGTATTCTCTCAAAAGAGACTGTCTTTTCCCCAGCATGTGTTATTAGCGCCTTTGTTGAAAATGAGTTCACTGTAGGTGTGTGTATTTGCTTCTGGGTTCCCTGTTCTGCTCCATTGGTCTATGTGTCTGTTTTTATGCCAGTACCATGCTGTGTTGGTGACTATAGCCCTGTAATACAATTTGATGTTAGATAATGTGATTCCTCCGGTTTAGATCTTTTTGCTTAGGATAGCTTTGGCTATGTTGATACATATAAATTTTAGGATTTTTTTCTATTTCTGTGAAGAATGTCATCAGTATTTTTATAAGAATTGCGTTGAATCTGTAGATTGCTATGAGTAGTATGAACATTTTAACAATGCTAATTCTTCCAGTCTATGAACATGGAATAGCTTTCTCTTTCTTCATGTCTTCTTCAATTTATTTTATTAGTAGTAGTGTTCTATAGTTTCGTTATAGTGCTCTTTCACTTCTTTGGTTAATTTCTAGGTATCGAATTTTGTTTATGGCTCTTATAAATGAGACTAGCTTTTTTATGCTACTTATTTTTGTACATTGATTTTGTATCCTGCAACTTTACCGAATTAGTTTTGGTCGAGTGTTTAGGTTTTCCCAAATACAAGATCATATTATCTGCAAACAAGGATAATCTGACTTCTTCTTTTCTAATTTGGATATACTTTCTTTCCCCCTTCTGATTTCTCTAGCTAGGACTTCCAGTACTGTTGAATAACAGTGGTGAAAAATGAGCATTCTTGTCATGTTTCAGATCTTAAAGGAAAGGCTTTCAGTTTTTCCCCATTCAGTATGATACTAACTGTAGGTCTGTCATATATGGCTTTTGTTATGTTAAAATATGTTTCTTCCATACTCAGTTTTTTGAGGATTTTATCATAAAAGGATGTTGAATTTTATCAAATGCCTTTTTTAGCATCTATCAAAATGATCATATGGTTTTTGTCCTTCATTCTGTTGATATGATGTTGCACTGATTGATATGTGTATATTTAACCGTCCTTGCATCCCAGAAATAAACCCCACTTGGTCATAATGAATCATATGGTTTTTGTCCTTCATTCTGTTGATATGATGTATTGCACTGATTGGTATGTGTATATTTAACCGTCCTTGCATCCCAGAAATAAACCCCACTTGGTCATAATGAATGATGTTTTAAATGTATTATTACATTCAGTTTGTTAGTACTTTGTTGAGGATTTTTGCATCACTATTCATCAAAGATATCGGCCTGTAGTTTTTCCTATATTGTTATGTCTTTGTCTGGGTTTGGTTTCAGGGTAAAACTGGCCTTGTAGAATGAGTTTGGAAGTGTTCCTTCCTCCTCTGTTTTTCAGAATAGTTTGAGTAGTATTGGTATTATTTCTTCTTTAAATGGTTGGTGAAACCCAGCAGTAAAGCCATCAGGTCCCAAGCTTTTCTTTACTGGGAGACTTTTTTTACAGTTTCAATCTTGTTACTTGTTATTGGTCTGTTCAGCTTTTTTATTTCTTCATGGTTCAATCCTGGTAGGTTGTATGTGTCTAGGAATTTGTCCATTTCTTCTAGATTTTTTAATTTATTTGCATATAGTTGCTCATGGTAGCCAATAACGATCCTTTGAATTTCTGCAATATTGATTGTAATGTCTCCTTTTTCATCTCTGACTTTATTGGATCCTCTTTTTTCTTAGTTAGTTAGACTAAAAGTTTGTCAGTTTTGTTTAACTTTTCAAAAAACCAACTGCTTGTTTCATTGATCTTTTGTATTTTCTTCATTTCAATTTCATTTATTTCTGCTCTATTCTTTATTTTTTTTTCTTCTAATTGGATTATGGTTTGTTATTGCTTTTTAGTTCTTTAAGATGCATTGTTAGATTGTTTATTTGAGGTTCTTCTTTTTTGATGTAGACACTTAAATAGCTATAAATGACCCCCTTAATACTGCTTAGTACTGCTTCTGCTGTATCCTATAGATATTAGCATGTTGTGTTTCTGTTATCATGTGTTTCAAGAAATTTTCCAGTTTTCTTCTTAATTTCTTCATTGACCCACTGGTCATTAGGGGCATATTGTTTAATTTCCATGTGTTTGTAGTTTCCAAAATTCCTCTTGTTATTAATTTCTAGTTTTATTCCATTGTGGTCAGAGAAAATGCTTAGTTTAATTTTGGCCAGGTGCAGTTGCTCACACCTGTAATCCCAGCACTTTGGGAGGCTGAGGCAGGCAGATTGGGAAATTCGAGACCAGCCTGGCCAACATGGTAAAACCCCATCTCTACTAAAAACACAAAATAATTAGTTGGACGTGTTGGCAGGCATCTGTAATCCCAGCCACTTGGGAGGCTGAGACAGGGAGAATTGCTTGAACCCGGGAGGCAAAATTTGCACTGAGCTGAGATCATGCCATTGCACTCCAGCCTGAGCAACAGAACAAGACTCTGTCTAAAAAAAAATTAGTTTAATTTTCTTGGATGTTTTAAGACTTGTTTTGTGCCAGGCACAGTGCTCATGCCTGTAATCCTAACAGTTTAGGAGGCTAAGGCAAGTGGATCACTTGAGGTCAGGAGTTTGAGACCAGCCTGGCCAGTATGGTGAAATCTCATCTTTACTAGAAGTACAAAAATTAGCCGAGCATGCTGGCGCATGCCTGTAGTCCCAGCTACTTGGCAGGCTGAGGCAGGAGAATCACTTGAACCTGGGAGGTGGAGGTTGCAGTGAGCCAAGATCACACCACTGCACTCCAGCCTGGATGACAGAGCAAGACTCTTTTTCAAAAACAAACAAACAAACAAAAGACTTGTTTTGTGACCTAATATATGATCTATCCTTGAGAATGATCACTGTGCTTAGGAAAAGAAAGTGTATTCTGCAGCCACTGGATGAAATACTCTGTAAATAACTATTAGATCCATTAGGTCTATAGTGCAGATTAAGTCCAATGTTTATGTTTTGTTTTTCTGTCTGGAAGATGTATCCAATGCTGAAAGTGGGGAGTTGAAGTCTCCAGCTATTATTGTAATGGAGCCTATGTCTGTCTTTAGCTCTAATAATATTTGCTTTATATATCTGGGTGCTCCAGTGTTCAGTGCATACAGATTCGAAATTCTTATATCCTCTTGTTACACTGACCTCTTTATCATGATATAGCAACCTTCTTTGTCTCTTCTTATAATTTTGTCTTAAAATCTATTTTATCTGATATAAGTATAGCTACTCTTGCTCTTTTTTTATTTCTATTGGCATGGAATATCTTTTTACATCCCTTTATTTTCAGGCTATTTATGTCTTTATAGGTTAAGTGTGTTTCTTGTAGGTGACAGATCACTGGGTCTTTTTTTTTTTTTTTTTAAATCAATTCAGTTACTCTATGTCCTTTAATTTGAGAGTTTAGTCCATTTACATTCAATGTTATTTTGGTAAGTAAGGACTTACTCCTGCCATTTTGTTATTTGTCTTCTGGTTGTTTTGTGGTCTTCTCTTCCTTTCTCTTTCCTTTCTGACTTCCTTTTAGTGAAGGTGATTTTCTCTGGTGATATGTTTTAGTTTCCTGTTTTTTTATTTTTTTTGTCTCCATTGTATGTTTTTTGGCTTAAGGTTACCAAGAGGCTTGCAAATACTATCTTATAAGCAATTATTTTAAGCTAACAACTTAACACCATTTGCATAAACAAACAAGCAAGCAAAAAAAAAAAAAAACTAACTAATAAAGACTGTATGCCTTAACTTCATTGTTCCACCTTTTAACATTTTGCTGTTTCTATTTACATCTTATTGTACTGTCTATATTGAAATACTGCTGTAGTTATTTTTGTTGGTTCATTGTTCAGTCTTTCTACCTAAGATAAGTATAGTTTATACACCACAATTACAGTGTTATAATATTCTGTGTTTTTCTGTGTAGTCACAATTACCAGTGAGTTTAGTACCTTCAGATGATTTCTTATTAATATTAACATGTGTTTCTTTCTGATTGAATATAGAGTACAGCCCTACAGGGTCCCGTGAGTTCCTCTCTGCTGGTGGGGAGAGGAGAAACTGTAGAAATAAAAGACACAAGATACATAGATGGAGAAAAGAGAGTTTGGGCCCAGGGCTCCACTACCCAAATCATGAAGACCAGCAGTGGCCCCGAGTACCTGGACACTCTGACTTCTATTGAGTACAAAGCAGGGGGAAGGACAGGTAGGATGAGGTAATAGTGGTCAGTGGTAGGGTCAGGTAAATCACGTGTCTTGGAGATAGGGGGCCCAGGACTTTGAAGTAGCCCAGGTTAGAAGAAAACCTAAGGCATCAGCACTTTTTTCATACTTGTCAAGAAATAACAAGGTCACTAAGATTTATGTTACTATTACTAATTCTTATCCTCTAAGAAAAAGAAGAACCAGGTGCAGAAGCAGAACTTGAAAGTAGCCATGGAACATGACTGCTGAAGCACAGCACCACATAGAGACAATTAAGTCCCCAGATGTCCGTGGGCTTCCCTGACAGCCGTCAGGCTTACCACAAGAGCCTGGAGAAGCAGAGTTTTCTCCTCACTCTCCCAAGCAAGGAGACATCTCAGCCATCTCGGACGTCTCCTTCCCTAGCTGGCTAAACAGTGGGTGCTTTCACAGCGCTGACATTGTCGCATAGCCAAGGTGTCCTCCAGCAGCCCTTATGCACGTGTGACAGAGGACTTAGAGCATTTTGCCTTAGGGTCATCTCTTTTCCAATGCCACTTCAGTCCCATGCTTCTTGACTTGAGACTTATTAGTAAGAATAAAGATTATATGATTACATAGATGTATATATTTGTGATTACATATGAATAGCCATGTGATTATATATGATTATATATAGGAATAACTATGTAACTATATCTCTAATTCTTTTCTAATTCTATGTTTATATGAGAACATGCTGAGGCTTCAGACCCTTGCCTCGGCTCTTGTGGGGTTCCCCCCAACAACTGAAGTACTCTCTTTAGCATTTCTTGTGGGACAGGTCTGGTGTTGATCAAATCTCTCAGCTTTTGTTTATCTAGGAAAGTCTTTATTTCTCCTTCATATCTGAAGAATATTTTCCCCAGATATACTATTCTAGGATAAAAGGTTTTTTCCTTCAGCACTTTGAATATGTCATGCCAATCTCCCCTGGCCTGTAAGGTTTCTACTGAAAAGTCTGCCACCAGACATACTGGAACTCCATTTTTTGTTATTTGTTTCTTTTCCTTTGCTGCTTTAAAATCCTCTCTTTATCCTTGACCTTTGAGAGTTTCATTTTTAAATGGAGGTAGCCTTGTGTTAAATCTGTTTAGTGTTCTATAACCTTCTTGTACTTGGATATTGATATTTTCCTCTAGGTTTGGAAGGTTCTCTGTTACTATCTTTTTGAATAAACTTTCTACCCCTGTCTCTTTATCTACCTTCTCTTTATTTTTTTTTTTTGAAAAAAAATCCTTTTCAAAAAAGAGATCCTGAAAATTAAATTCACACTTCAGCATTTTGTCATTGTTTTTCAAAATTGAGCTATCTCAAAACTGCTATTCCTGTAATGTCCAAAAATGGTAGGTAATCTAGATACTTTTTTCTTATACTTTCTCCTAGGAAAACTTTAAAAAGGCAAACCTACCAATAGGAATAACAAATTAAATGTCAAAAGAATATATCCAATATTAGGATAAGAAGTGTATGTATCTCAAGTTTAACTGTACAAAAATTTGTTAGTTACTTGGTTTTTAAATTCTATATATTAAACTTAATTCTACTTCCTCTTTAAAGTCAATAACTTTTTGCCCTTTTGAGGCTTATTTTTTTTTAGATCTTGTAGGCATGCTTCTTTTTTTTTAATTATTTTTTCTTTCATCTCCTCTGACTGTGTATTTTCAAATAGCCTGTCTTCAAGCTCACTAATTCTTTCTTCTGCTTGATCAATTCTGCTATTAAGAGACTCTGATGCATTCTTCAGTATGCCAGTTACATTTTTCAGCTCTAGAATTTTTGTTTATTTTTAATTATTTCAATCTCTTTGTTAAATTTGCCTGATAACATTCTGCATTAATTCCTTATCTGTGTTATCTTGCATTTGAATTTTCTCAACACAGCTATTTTGAATTCTCTGAAAGGTCGTATATCTCTATTTCTCCAGGATTGGTCCCTGGTACCTTATTTAGTTCACTTGGTGAGGAGGTCAGATTTTCCTGGATGGTGTTGATGCTGGTAGATGTTCTTCAGTGTCTGAGCATTGAAATTAGGTATTTATTGTAGTCTTTGTAGTCTGAGTTTGTTTGTACCTGTCCTTCTTGAAAAGGCTTTCCAGATATTCTAAAGGACTTGAGTGTTGTAATATAAGCTGTATCTGATTTAGGGGCTACCCCAGCCCAGTAACACTGTGGTTCTTGCAGACTCATAGAAGTATTACCTTGATGGTTTTGGATAAGATCCAGAAGAATTCTCTTGATTACAAGCAGAGACTCTTGTTCTCTTCTCTTGCTTTCTTCCAAATGAATACAATACCTCTCTTTTTGCTATGAGCCACCTGCAGCTGTGGGTGATGTGACACAGCACCCCTGTGGCCACCACCACCAGTACTGCACTGGGTCAGACCTAAAGACAGCACAGTAGGAGGTCTCACCCAAGGCCTGCTGTAACCACTCCCTGGCTATGGCCTATGTTCAAGGCCCTGGAGCTCAAGGCTCTGGGGCTCTACAAACACCAGATGGCAAAGCCAGCCAGGCCTATGTTCTTTTCACTGCAGCAAAGTCCCACAGGCCCCAGGTAGTTCCAGAGGTGCCATCCAGGAGCCAAGGACTAGAGTCAAAAACATTAGGTGTCTACCTGGTATTTTACTGTACTGTGGCTAAGATGGCACTCAAACCACAAGATGCAGTTCTTCCCATGCTTCCCTCCCCTTTTCAAAGGCAGGGAAGCCTCAGCCCATGACCACCACCAACATTGGCCCACATGGAGTACTGCCAGGCCACCACCAATGTCCTAAGATCCAAGTGCATTTCAGTCAGCTTGTGGTGAATACTGCCTGGCCTGGGGCTCACCTTCATGGCAGTGGGCTCCACTCTGGTCCAGGGTAGGTCCAGAAATGCCATCTAAGAGTTAAGTCCTGAAATCAGAGACCTCCAAGAACCCATTTGTGTTCTACTCCCCTGTGGCTGAGCTGGTATGTGAGGTGCAAGACAAAGCCTGCTTTGCTTTTCGCAATACTTTTCTCAAGTGAAAGAAATCTTGCCCTGTATCAACCATAGCTTGGAATGTGCTCAGTCTTACCTGAAGCCAGCAAGTCTCAGAGGCTCACCAAAGGCCCTTGATGTAGTATCTGGGCATCGCCCTAATTTAGGGCACAAGGGCTCTTCAGTTAACAGGTGATAAATACTCCCAGGATTAGATCCTTCCCTTCAAGACAACACGTTCTCTTCTGGCCCAGGATGTGTCTAGAAATGTCATCCAGGAACTAAAGTCTGGAAAGGAGGCCTCATGACTCTGACTAGTACCCTATCCTGCTATGGCTGAGTTGGTATCCAAGATGCAAGACAAAGTCCTCCCCATTCTTCCCTCTCCTTTCCTCAAGTGGAGGGAAGTGGTCTCTTTTGGAACTGCCAACTATGCAGCCTGGGGTTAGCAGAGGGTGATACCAATACTCCCTTAGCTGCTCTGGCTGGGGTCTCAGTAGGTCACATGCCCCCTTAGTCCACTGTCTCCGGGCCCAGTTCAGCACTATGAGTTTCAGTCCTTGTGGCCTAGACTGCCTTTCAAGTTTATTTAGGGCCCCAGAACACTTTAGTCCACAGTGGTGAGGCTTTCAGGAACTCAAGTTCAGATCACTGGGATCAGCAATTCCTCTCTGGCTAGGGCTGGTTTAAATACTGCCTCTGTGGCAGGCGTCAGCTGAGTTTGGTCCAGTTTTGTTTTCTGTTATAATAGGGCAGCACTGAGTTCAATGCCTTACAAATGCTTCAATCTCCCTCTCCCAAGTGCATCAAAACACTCCCCACACCATGCCACCACTGCCAGGGGTTGGGGAAGGGGTGGGTGGCTGTATTAGTCCATTCTTGCATTGCTATGAACCTGAGACTGGGTAATTTATAAAGAAAAAAGGTTTAATTGACTCACGGTTCTGCAGGCTGTACAGGAAGCATGGCTGGAGAGGCCTCAGGAAACCTACAATCATGGTAGAAGGAAAAGGGGAAGCAGACACATTTTACATGCCAGAGGAGGAAGAAGAGAGTGAAGGGGAGGTGCTACTCACTTTTAAACAACCAAATCTTATGAGAATGCTATCTGAGACAGCACTAGTGGAAATATTCTAAACCATTAGAAACCACCCCCATGATCCAATCACCTCCCATCAGGCCCCACCTCCAACACTGGGGATTACAATTCAACATGAGATTCGGGTGGGCACACAGATGCCACTAATATCAGTGGCATTAATGATTCAAGACCGTTTTTCCTGTGTTTTCAGTGCCCCTTTAAGTAATATGAAGTTAAAACCAGGTATCGTGAGTGCTCACCTGATTTTTTGTTCTTATGAAGGTGGTTTTTTTTATACAGATAGTTGTTAAATTGGTGCCCTTGTTGGGGAAATGATAGGTGGAGCCATCTATTCTGACGTCTTGCCTGTCATCTTTTTAAATTTTGCAATTTTTTGTGATCTTTCTCATTCTAAATATTCTCTTTCTTTCATGGTTGTGAATTTTCCTTAAAGAGAGATCCCCAAAATGCATACGTTTTAGGCTCCACAAAACACAAATCACTCCAACAAAGCAGGGATGGCATATCATTTTATATAGTTGCTTTAACGAACTACCACAACTTAGAGGCTTAAACAATACATATGTATTATCTCACAGTTGTGTAGCTCAAAAGTCCAACATGAGTCTCACTGGGCTAAAATTAGCGGCAGGGCCACGTTCCTTCTGGAGCCTCTAGGGGAAAATTGGTTTCCTTGCTTTTTCCAGATTCTAGAGGTTTCCCCCATTCCTTGGCTTGTGGCCCCTTTCTCCATCTTCAAAGCCAGCCACAGAAGTTGACTCCTCACATCATATCACTCTGGCCTTCTGTGATTACATTTTCCTCTGACTCTCTTCTGCCTCCCTCTTCTGCTCCTAAGGACCCTAGTGATAACATTGAGCCATCCGAGATGATCCAGGATAATCTCTCTATTTTAAAATCAGTTGATTAATCATTTTAATTTCATCTGTAGTCTTAATTCCCTTTTGCCCTGTAAGGAAATGCATTTACAAGTTTCTGAGATTAAGATATTAGCTTTTTCAGGGGCTTTTCTTCTGCCTATCATGGAGGGTATGATCCTGGATCGGGCATCTCACACCCACACCTGCACCTGTACCCACACCCACTCCCAAACAAAGAGGCCATCAACAGAAGATAAGGATAAACTTTAGGAGATAAGGCCAAGTATGACTGCGTGAGAGAGAGACCTGATGACACTGAGTCCCTGACTCCACCTCCTGCTCTACCTTGCTGTTGATCAATCAACTTCCTTTGCCATTTGGGCCAACTCGAGTTCAGTTCCTGTCACTTGCCACCAGCAAAGTCCTGATTAATACGGCAGTTATTTACTAAGAGACTGCTATGTGGCAAGACTGTGTGAAATAACTTACAAGTACTTGTTGTTTTTAATGCTCATAATCACTCTGAAAAATATTATTTTTTACATTTTAAAAATAAAGAAACTGAGGGTGAAGTACCTTGCCCCAGGTCATCCACTAAGGTTCACTAAGTCTTCCCAAAGGATGTTGGCAGAGTTTATACAGTTGGCTCTCACTATCCTTGAGTTCTGCATCTGCTAATTCAACCAACCATGGATCAAAAATATTATTTAAAAGCCAATGAAGAAACAATAAAAAATAATATAAATTAAAAAGAATAACATAACAACTATTTACATAGCATTTATATTGTATTAAGTATTATAAGTAATCCAGAGGTGATTTAAAGTATATGGGAGGATGTATATATGTAATATGCAAATACTATGCCATTTTACATGAGTTACTTGAGCATCTTAGGATCTTGGTATCCATGGGGGTCCTGGAACCAATCTCCCATGGATATCAAGGAAGGATATTGAAAACGAAGCTCCTCCTCTGTAGGTTTCTTATTTCTAGAAGTCCTCCACTCGCGCTTCAGCGACTGTGGTTGCCTCAAGGTCTGTCCTCTCCTTCTTTAAGCCAAAAAGATTGCAGGTTTTCTGTTGGGTTTTTAGCTGTTCCTGATTAAGGCTTGACTTAGAAGCCATGAAAACAGGAAACTCAGCCAGTTGCATTCATTTCTTACAGGGCCAACTCCCCTCCCAATTTTGCTGGGTGGCCTCTCTCCAGTACACCTCTTCTGACTTCTCAATCTGTATGACAAACTACAATTTGAATGTCTTAAATTCAACATCTAAAGATGAACTCTCTTTTCCCCTGCCCCTGAAAAACACACTCTTCCTTTTGAATTTCTCCTTAACATCTCAATGTATTCCCATGACAATTAACTTACTTCTTTTTCATTCCTTTCTAGTATTACTGCAACATTTTAACTGCCTCCCTATTTCTCAGCTTACCCCCACCAATCTTTTTCTTTTTTAATTTTTAAAAATAATAGAGATGGGGTCTCACTATGTTGGCCAGGTTGATCTTGAACTCTTGGCCTCAAGCAATCCTCCCACTTTGGTTTCCCAAAGTGGTAGGAGTACAGGTGTGAGCCACTGTGCCCGGCCCAATCTTTTCTTTATACTGTGGCCAAAGTGTAGCCTTCAGTAGTTCCTTGGCCTCCAGGAAAGCATTCCAGATGTTTAGTTAGATTCTCAAGATCTTTACCTCCTTTCTAGCCTTTTATTTTTTTAAGCCTTTTTTTTTTTTTTTTTTTTTTTTTTGAGACAGAGTCTCACTCTGTCACCCAGACTAGAGTGCAGGGGTGCAATCTCAACTCACGGCAACCTCCACTCCCAGGGTTCAATTCTTGTGCCTCAGCCTTCTGAGTAGCTGGGGCTACAAACATGTGCCACCACACCTAGTGAATATTTGTATTTTTAGTAGAGACAGGGTTTCGCCATGTTGGCTGGGCTGGTCTTGAACTCCTGACCTCAAGTGATCCTCCCATATTGGCCTCCCAAAGTGTTAGGATTACAGGCATGAGCCACCACAACCAGCCTTTCTAACCTTTATCTATTCCTCCATATGCACTTCTCCAATGCCATTCGCACACTAGCCCCTCTATTGAAACACCTTTTCTTCCACCATACAGCTAACACCGAATTGTTCTTCAAAACAAAAATCAAATTATTTTCCTTTCCTTTTCTCCTTTTCTTTTTTTTTTTTTTTTTTGAGATGGGGTCTCACTCTGTTACCCAGGTTGGAGTGCAGTGGTGCAACTGCAGCCTCTAACTCAAGCAATCCTCTCATCTCAGCATTACAAGCGCATACCACTGTACTAGCATGAATCAGATTCTTCTATCGACTTGCTTTTATGCATGTCATAACACTCATGATGCTGCCTTGTTAACTTTGCTGTCTCCTCACTAGATGAAGAGCGTCGTGGAGGATAGGCCTCCTTTTACAGTATCTGTGTTCCCAAATACAAAAATATTCCCAGATACACAACAGCTGAAATTATGTATTAGAGTCCATAAATATTTGTTGGGCAAATGAATGAAACAAATGTTTAAATAATGGAAGATTGGCCATATTATAAATCTACTTCCTTGGTGGATGCCTCTACCCCAGACTTTTCCTTGGTTACAGAATTTTAGTTCTTCCAACCTTTACTTTGGTAAACCTCATATATATATATACACACCCCCAGGTTCTTCACATATCCTTGAACCTAAATCGGACATCCCTAAAGCAAGTATTTCACTCATGGTTCATTCTAATATAGTGGCCATCGATTGAGTCATCTGAAAGATTTTTTTACTTTTATTTTTTGAGACAGAGTCTCACTCTGTCACCAGGCTGGACTGCAGTGGCACAATCTTGGCTCACTGCAACTTCTACCTCCCAGGTTCAAATGATTCTCCTGCCTCAGCCTCCCAAGTACCTGAGATTACAGGCACACACCACCACGCCTGGCTAATTTTTGTATTAACAAACAGGGTTTCACCATGTTGGCCAGGCTGGTCTCGAACTCCTGACCTCAAATGATCTGCCTGTCTTGGCCTCCCAAATTGCTGAGATTACAGGTGTGAGCCACCATGTCCAGCCTGAAAGACTTTTAACAGTTTGGAGAGTAAAAGGAACTCAATACATCTGCAGTATGTCATCATATTTGCCAAATTCCTAATCATAATTGGGAAGAGCACTCACATTTTTCATGTATCTAAGAGTTCCCTTTGAATCTGGTCACCTTCACTCTTTT
The DNA here is from genome assembly GCF_030222135.1 of Aotus nancymaae. Lineage (NCBI taxonomy): Eukaryota > Metazoa > Chordata > Mammalia > Primates > Aotidae > Aotus > Aotus nancymaae. The sequence goes on along the minus strand of NW_026988425.1, from coordinate 51,378,037 downwards.
GATTACAAGTACATGAACCTACAAATTAACAAAGTAAGAAAAAAAATATCTATTTTGGAAGAGGTATAACAAAAAAAAAGTTAAACTAAATGCAAATAGAAAATACAAAAATATGTTTCACATTTCTAATACAACATAAGTATCTGCTCTCAAAAGAAATGCAGATCCATAAGGAAGTAAAGTATGTAAAGACTTGAGTTAAAGGTTGGAGATAGCTTAAGAACCCTGCCAGGTATATAACTCATTTCTCTTACCTAAAAACTAACAATGAGAACCACTTGACATTTTATGGCAATGGGAAAGAAATGAAAAAGTATGATAGAATGGCCAGCTCAATGAATCTAGTAAAAAATTATATAGTAATTAACACCATAATTTCAACCTGTATGAAAATAAAATAGGAGATGGAGATGAAATTCATCCAAACAATTTGTTTGATATGTGCAAGATAATTTGAATCAGAAGAAAAGTCTTTTTAATACAAAATGACAACCAAAATCCAAACTGGGCTCAAGATTTTAAACTAACACATGCATTGTTTTTTTTCTAAGTTGCTTTGCAATATAATGCCACCTGAGGGCACCAGAGCGTTAAAAATCTTTTTAAATCATACTTTCTGCTGAAATAAAAAGTTCAAACTCTTTCAATTAACATTTACTAAGCAGTTGTATATTTTTTGGTTTTGTAGACACGAGGTGGCCCAGACTGGTCACAAACTCCTGACCTCAAGTAATCCTCCTGCCTCAGCTTCCCAAAGAGCTGGGATTAAAGGCATGAGACACCACACCCAGCCACTGCTACATGTTTTATGGACAAGAGGCTGTAATAAGGACACAAAGATAAATGAATCATGGTCGCTGGTCAGTGAGCTCAAGATCTGAAGGGGGTGGCCTTAGAGATACAGAGGAGAATGTCATGGTTTGAGTTACTTATTGATATCAGATATGAGCACATCCAATCTCATTGACAGTTGTTCTCTAAGTAGGGCCCAGACTCCCAGGAGTCTCTGAGATCTTCCTGGGGTTGATTAAGGTCAAAAATATTTTTCATTATAGTAGTAAAATGTTTTTGCTTTTTTTTTAATGCATGTAGAGAGGTATTTTCCAAAGGCTATATGACATGTGACAATGCCATTGCTATGCTGAGGTATGGTTTTTTTGTGTCCCCACCCAAATCTCATCTTAAATTGTAATCTTGTAATCCCCACGTCATTGGAGGGACCTGGTGGGAGGTAAGTGAATCATGAGGCAGTTTTCCCCCCATGCTGTTCTTGTGATAGTGAGTGCATTCTAATGAGATCTGATGGTTTTATAAGGGGCTTCACCCTTTGCTGGGCACTGATTCTCCTGCCACCCTGTGAAAAGTTGCCTTCTACCATGATTGTTAAGTTTCCTGAGGCCTCCCCAGCCATGCAGAACTGTGAGTCAATTAAACCTGTTTTATTTACAAATTACCCAATCTTGGGTATTTCTTCATAGCAGCATGAGAATGGACTAATACAGCTGACTAATGGAATGTATGCTTATAAATTGTGTTTTTAAAGAAATCGTCAAAAGAGTAAGTTTAGGACATAAATTTGTGCACTTTTAGAGATTAGCTCTGTTTTCTGTACTTCCATAGGGCTCTTACAAACTATTTTTAGTAATATCACTATGCCAATAAATTAGTAATTTATTTAAGTGATAGTAATATCACTTTCTGTCCAATAAATTGTTTTGAAACTCAGAAATTTTTCTTATACCTCTGTAGAATAACACTATTAAATAGACTTTGATGTCTTATTTTGCAATATTTTTAAATTCTTTAGAACTTTTCTAAATTTTTAATTTTTACCTAAACTATTTCAGTTTAATATTTTATACTAAAATTAGCGGCCAGGAACAGTGGCTCACACCTGTAATCCCAGCACTTTGGGAGATCAAGGCAGGTGGATCACTTGAGGTCAGGAATTCAAGACCAGCCTGGCAAACATGGTGAAACCCATCTCTATTAAAAATACAAAACTTAGCTGGGCATGGTGGTGTATGCCTGTAGTCCCAGATACTCAGAAGGTGAGGTAGGAGAACCACTTGAACCTGGGAAGCAGAGGTTGCAGTGAGCCAAGATTGCGCCACTGCACTCCAGCCTGGGTGACAAAGCAAGCAAGACTCCATCTCAAAAAAAAGTTAAAAACAAAAAGTATAATTAGAAAAAATATATTTTTATTTTTCTTATAGTTAAGAAGATAAGCTGGCTAAAAATAAAGATTAGAAGACTTGGTTTCTCAATCAATAGCTGCACCATCAATATCTAAAAATGTTCAAAGAATGAAATTGACACCAAAGTATTTTCTAACTCATGGAAAAAGAAAAATTTACTTCAAATAAACTGGGAAAAATTATAAATAAACAAAAAGTATGAAGAAAGCTACTGTGATAGTTAATTTTGATAATTTGTCAATTTGAAAATTTAGTTGCAAACATGAAGACTCAATTTAACAGCTTATCTGCAGACTTGTACTTGCTTTACAAATGGGCAAATCTACAGATGTGGCTGAACCTGCTGTTTTACATGTATTCATGTGATACCAGCACCAACCAATTATCAAAGAATATCTTATTTTATGCAAATACTTGCCAACAAACATAAGTGATGCTGAAATAGTCAAAGCACTAAATAACCTTTTTGAATTACACAATTTTTACTGAAACAATTATGTCAAACACTTGCACTGATGGTGCACAAGAAATGGATAAAACTGCTGGTATCTTAACATGAATCAAGAATATTCATGATGGCACCAAAGAGTATTAGTAATCATTATATTTCTTAGCTCCAAGGTTTTTAATAGTAAAGGGGGAAAATGCCAGCTTTACTTACAGATGTTCTGTATAAAACAGTAAAAATTGTTAATTTTATTAAGTTTCAAACTTTGAGAACATCTTTTTCATATTCTGTGTGATTGCAATGGGACATACACCTAAAGCTAAATATTCCAGGTCATACTACTCATATTTTGCTATTTAGAAAGCATGAAGCAAACAAATTACACTAGAATATCTAAGGGAAAAGTAGTTTACATGACATGACATTTTGATGAGCTGCAATTAAAAAATGACAATCTTAAAACCATGAGTCAACATGGCCGGGCACAGTTGTTCACACCTGTAATCCCAGCACGTTGGGAGACTGAGGCGGGTGGATCACCTGAGGCCAGGAGTTTGAGACCAGCCTAGGCAATGTAGTGAAACCTTATCCCTACTACAAATACACAAAAAAATTAGCTGGACATGGTGATACACACCTGTAATCCCAGCTACTCAGGAGGCTGAGGCACGAGGATCGCTTGAACACAGGAGGTAGAGGTTGCAGTGAGCTGAGATTGTGCCACTGCACTCCAGCCTGGGTGACAAAGCAAGACCCTGTCTCAAAACAAACAACAAAAAAGTATGAGTCAACAAATTTCATGTACTTAAAACTATAAAACCAAAATTTAAAAGGCCATTACAGTCATCTTGGTCAAGATTTTCCCAAATGCAAGATTCTCCACAATATCTACAAAGATTGGTCACACATCTCCTGCTCAAACATTACCACTACTCATTCCCTTTTAAGCAAATCTTTTTAAGCATTCTGGTAGAAAGAGTATTTTTCCCTCAGCGAACAGGAATCTGCATCCTTTCAACATGCTTGGATCAGCCCTCATTGCATTCCTCTTCAATGCAACCCACCCTGCACTGAGAGATAGGCAGAGAATGTAACTTCTCCCTATAACAACCTCCAAGTCGAAATTTCTTGATTTGATATAGTGGAAAGAACATTGCTATAGACTGAATGTTTACGTCCACCCAAAATTCATACATTGAAACCTATTCCCCTAATGTGATAGTAGTTGGAAGCAGAGCCTTTGACAGGTGACTGAGGTGACTAATCCCTTTGAGAGGAATTAGTGCCTTTTTAATAAAAAAGACTTTGGAGTGCTTCCTTCACCCTTCCATGATGTGAGAAAGTGAGTCCTCTTTGGACACTAAATCTGCTGAAGTCTTGATCTTAGACTTTCCAGCCTCCAGAACTGTGAGAAATAAAATTCTGCTGTTTATAAGACCCAGATGTTATGGAATTTTTGTAATAGCAGCCTGAATGGACTAAGACAAACACTAAATTAGGAAATCAGACCTCATTCAAGTTCCAGTACACTCACACCTGCAAGGTGACGATGGGCAAATTACTAACTTCCTTGAGTTTCAGTTTGTGAAAATGGAGAATAGGCTGGGTGCAGTGGCTCACGCCTTTAATCCCAACACTTTGGGAGGCCAACACAGGCAGATCACCTGAGGTCAGGAGTTTGACACCATCCTGGCCAACATGGCAAAACCCCATCTCTACTAAAAATACAAAAATTAGCCGGGCATGGTGGCATGCGCCTGTAATCCCAGCTGCTGGGAAGGCTGAGGCAGAAGAATCACTTGAACCTGGGAGGCGGAGGTTGCAGTGAGCCGATATCACGCCATTGCACTCCAGCCTGGGCAACAAGAGCAAAACTCCATCTCAGAAAAAAAAAAAAAAAGAAAAAGAAACAAAAAGGAAGAATAATAATTCTTTCAACCACATCCCAGCAACTGGTGCAAAGATCACTGGAGAATGTTTAAAACTTCTTGGAAAACATAAAACTAGTGTTCATCCATGCAAAACACATTTATTTGAAAGACACCTTGCTAGATTTCTTTCCACGGAGCCATACGGGAGAATTGTTTAAAGCTACTATTGCTGAACATTGACTATGTGCCAATGTCTCATTCATGGTTTCACCTTTTTTTCAGTTCTTTCCAACAATTTAATGGGATAGCTCGAAATAGTATACCATTTTATATCTAAGGAAATTGAGGCACATACAAGCTAGGTAACTTAACCCAAGTCACACAAAAACTACCTAGTTGATCCCTCTTTTCCTAACAGCCCTTCAAATACTGGAAGTCAGCTTTCCTACCTATTGTCTACTTGCTTTATCTTTGGGGACTCCTACACACACATTTATCTTTTGCTCAGAACAGCCTGGCCAGAAGCCTGGCTCAGAATCCTGGAGTCAGTTGGTCACTGGACCTTTTGAGACCCAAGGATGCCTATGCTAATCAGGTTCAGCAAGACAAATGTCTGTGAAATAAATGCAACTCAGCCTGCATTAAGAGATATGCTAGGACAATCTAACCTCTCTTCATAACTACCTCCAAGTCAAAAAGAATGGAACAGCTTGAAAATTTGTCAAAGTTAGCAACTGCAATTTCAGCAGAACACTTGTACACCAAAGAGCTAAAGATCAAGACTAACAACCAGTGCTTTTTGCTACTTTTTTTTTTTTTTTTTTTTGATTCGGAGTCTTGCTCTGTCACCCAGGCTGAAATGCAGTGGCATGATCTTGGCTCACTGCAACCTTTGCCTCCCAGGTTCAAGTGATTCTCCTGCCTCAGCCTCCTGAGTAGCTGGGACTACAGGCACCCACCACCACGTCCAGCTAAATTTAGTATTTTTAGTAGAGATGAGGTTTCACTCTGTTGGCCAGGCTGGTGTCAAACTCCTGACCTCAGGTGATCCACTTGTCTCCACCTTCGTGAGCCACCACGCCCAGCCTTAGTGTTACTTTAGAATTTCTCATTAAAGTCACATCTTAATAAACAAGTGTGATTTTTATTTTTTAACACACTAAAACTGGATCATCCAAATGACTACTGGATGACTATCTTCATAGTAGTCACTTTGGTGGGCTCTGCATTTATTTAATAAAACTCAGCATAGTACCAGGCACATAGAAGGCATTCAGCCAATGTAGGAATGATTCTGGTAATGCTGCCATTGCTTGGAGCATTTTTGGAATTATTCTTTTGCTATGTCTTATGAAGTCAAAACATTTTAAATATCTTGTTTATTTTCGAGGTTTTTTAGTTATTTTTTTTTCTTTTGTTATATCTTAAATATCTTTAATGGTAGCAGTTCTTGACCTTAGCGGACATGGCTTGGCAAATTATAAAATTCTTTCTCCCAATGTGAAACAAACCACAGAAAACTACATTAAACATATAAATTTATTACATTTTTAGAAATGCCAAAAGCACCTATTCAAAAAGAAGTATTTTGCTTTTCTGGACACACATTTTCAGGTTCTGAGAATGTGCCTAGCTATACAGAAAATCCAAGGCTTGTCTTCCCTGGACTTAGTTATATATGGAAACAGATGTAGATGAAATAGAACATGTTTCTTGAGGCAGGACCACATTTTTTATATCTTTGGGTCTCTTCATTCACTAGCACTACATTTTGTTTATAGTAATTGCTCAATAATTACTCAACTAATTTTTAGTATAAATTACTTTGGAATTTGGAATAGGCTTATTAAAAGAGACACAAATTACTTATTAGAACCTATTTATTTATGAGGTCATTATGTGATAGAGTATTATTGAGGGACTGCCATAGGCAAATTTTTTTTTTTTTTTTTTTTTTTTTTCTGTGTAAACTTCCCAGCAACTTTGTTTACAAGGCAATTTCTCTAATTCAGGCCAGATCCTTGTTCAACCTTTCCCCCATCCCAACACGCCAGAAGTTTGCCTCTTTCATTACTTACATATACTCCTCTAGATGACTCTTCACTTAAAGTGACAGCTGAATGACCTATTTACAAGGTTTCCCTCCTGCCTTATCCTGCAGTTTTAAGAAATCATATGTATGGATCTTAGTGTTACTTAAGGGTCTTTAAATGGAAGAAACACTAAGTCTGACATTCCAGTTCTGACATCTTTGATGGCTCCCCACTGCTTGCAGGATAAAATCAACATTTGGTCAAAATGATAGAGGATCCTTCATGACATGGCTCCTGCTGTGTCACCAGCCTCATTTCCCTTTCCTCCCTTTATACCTATACTGAATTCCAAAAGGTTTCCTGAACCCAACGGGTTATAGCATGCCTATTGTCAATCAATCATTAAAACCAAATGATGACATCCTCTGGAAAGCTTTCCCTGAGCTGTCCTACTCTTCCCTATGCTCTGTACACAGTACATACTGAAAAGCTCATTTGCAGTAGTCTGTTCTACAAGGTTGTGATCAATTTCAGCACAAGGGTTATCTTTCTTCTTTGTACACTCAGTACAAGGCCTAGCCTAGCAGGCCCTTATTTACTGACTTTATTGCTTTAATTTAGTAAAAGGAGAAAAATTTATACAATCTAAAGAGAAAGCAAAATATTGTTCTAATTTGGAAAGTTGCAGTTACAAGAAATATTTACTACCAAAGAAATCATTGATCACATTTTAATGTAACTAATGAAGGCCTTCTCTATTTACTCATCATCATGGATCAGATCCCTTCTCCTGGAGGTTAGACAGACTGGGCTATTTCAACTTGGTTTAGCCCTGCCTCTAGCTAGGTCTAGGAGGGTTCTCGGTGCTTCCTGCAGCAACTTGTTCTTTATTCTTTTCTATGGATTTAGATACCATGTGGTACCTCTGGAGTGGTTTCACTGGCTGAGGAAGGTGTTTCCTAATTCCCAGATCTCAGGTCCAATAGACTGACTTCACATCTTTGCCCCATCACAGAAATTATTCCCTCATCCCCACCCTAGAAAGAATTTGAGTACTGCCCTCTATGCCTAGTTCTGTTAGTCTGAAGCATGTGTTAAGGATAAGATATTAACTTCATCACCTAAAGCTCTCTGCTATCCGAGCTATTATGTCTCACCAGCACCTACTCAACTTTGAGTACAGACCCTAAAATTATGGCAACCTGATGCCTTATCACAGCAACTTCAGTATCAAACCCTACCCTCGTTTCAAAGCTCTTATCCTATTTTATTGTTTCCTGCTGCTGGTAAAGTGATGCCTCTAGTTCTCAATTCATGTTCTCCAACAATGTCTGCACTTTGGAGAAAAATAAGCTATAATTTCCACCAAAAGAAGGCAAGGGTCTTCTGTTAAAATAAGTGGTCCTTATTAGTGTTAGCACAATCCAATTGAGGAAAAAAGAGTTTTTATCTTCATAAATACTCAAAGCAGGAGAATGCTGGCAGAGTGACAGAATAAATTACATCACTTTTAGAGGAGAAAGGGAAGTAGGTCTGTCCTTTGAAAACTGTCTCCATGTTTCACAAGTTTTCTCACTTTCTCAGTAAAATTCTCTATATTGCACTGATAAATTTGCACTTCCTTCCTTCTGATTTAGGACACACTATATTTCATCCTGTGTGGACACATTACAATCATGTTTTACAAATGGGAAAAATATTGTCTTAAAAGTTAAGCTTCCTTACATTCAGAATGTCTGTATTAAAATTTAAAAATTGAAGGCTTCCAAATATTGCCCCAGAACTGGGTGGGATGGGGGAAAGCATGTTGCTAGACTGAAAAAATCACAAAGGTAATGGTGTAAAGATCAAATATGACAACCCAACTTTCACTTTCCTTAAGTTTCCAAAGGACTAGTTTTTAATATTTAGAACAAGGACCAACAAACTACTGTCTCTACCTAGTTGGTTTTATTGGAAAAGACACCTACTTGTTTAGTGTCTGTGGCTATTTTGGTACTATTAGTTGAGTAGAAACAAAAATCACATGGCCTAAAATATTTACCATCTAGCCTTTTACAGAAAAAGTTTGACAACACTCAATTTAGAAAATAATCTTCAAAAAAGAAATTGCAGACATCTTAATAGATGACATGAGCCCCTACGTGTCTATTTGGAGATACAGAATTTCCTAGACTCACTTCTCAGTAGCCAGGTTCTTTTCATTCTGTCAAATGACACTCTAACATTCAATAAACCAAAATAACTTTTAAAAAGCTAAACAATGTCAGGACATAAGGCCAGATTTGAGGGAGAATAAATACCTCTTCACCTCACCAAGTCAACGTCTCATAATGCAACTGTACCTGCTTATTACAATACCCAGATTGACATTTCATTGTTTTCCCTTCTGCTAGTTTTCCCTTCTTTACAGCCATTAAAGAAAACCACATTAGGGCCAGGCGCGGTGGCTCACATCTGTACTTCCAGCACTTTGGAAGGCTAAGTCAAGCAGATCACTTGAGGCCAGGAGTTCAAGGCCAGCCTGACCAACATGGTGACACCCTCATCTCTACTAAAAATACAAAAACTAGCCAGGCATGGTGGCACATACCTGTAATCCCACCTACTCGGGAGGCTGAGGCACGAGAATTGCTTGAACCCGGAGGCGGAGGTTGCAGTGAGCCATGTTCACACAACTGCACTCCAGCCTGAGCAAGAGTGAAACTATCTCAAAAAAAAAAAAAAAATTAAAATTAAAATGGCACTAAGACTGTAACAAAATTATATTCCCTACAGAGGAAAGGTACACTCTGGCATCTAAGTAAAAATTACATTACAGAATCATAAACCTCTTACACAAAAGCTGACACATACAAACATACAATCTAATTTTCTCAAGGTATCAGTGTCTACTAGACAACTAGTTTTAGGTTATCAAGTGCCCAGTTTTTAAAAGATTAAGAAACTGAAGTAAGGCAAAAGAGTTATATACTCTTGCCAGGCACAGTGGCTCATGCCTGCAATCCCAGCATTTTGGGAGGCCAAGATAGGAGGATCGCTTGAGCCCAGGAGAGTTTGAGACCAGCTTGGGCAACATAGCAAGACCTGGTCACTATTTTTTTTTTTTTTTTTTGAGACAGAGTCTCACTCTGTCAAGCAGTGTAGGCTGGAGTGCAGTGGAGCGATCTCGGCTCACTGCAACTTCCGTCACCCAGGTTCAGGTGATTCTCTTGCCTCAGCCTCCTGAGTAGCTGGGACTACAGGCATGTGCTGCCATGCCTGGCTAATTTTTATATTTTTAGTAGAGACGGGGTTTCACTGTGTTGGCCAGGCTGGTCTTGAACTCCTGACCTCGTGATCCACCTGCCTTGGCCTCCCAAACTGCTGGGATTACAGGTGTGAGCCACCACATCCACCCGACCCTGTCTCTTTAATAAAATTAAAAAGGGGGCGGGGGCTACATACTGTTGTCACAATTCTCCAGCTCATTACCTTTGTTCACCTTTAGCATTCCAGAAAATGAGGGAAAACCTTGAGAGAAATGGAGTGCAAGTATAAAATTAAACCCTTGCTTAATTAATGTGCTTACCTACCTTATTCCCACAAAAAGCATGAAGTGACATGACTAACAAAGGCAATTCTATTTTGAAAGATTTGAAAGCAGAAAAACCGATTCTTGCAATTAGTTCACAGGACTGTGACTTACCATTTCAATGATTACATTTCAGACCTCTGGTAAAACTCATTTTAACAGTTGAATAAAATCAAGCTTAGGTCATAACTGAGCATAATGCCAAATGAAGCACAGATAAAACAGTTGTAATTTACTGTGAGAACTCAAACAGATATTTCACACTATTTACAACCACTTAGATGAGTAGCTACCCATTTAACAACAGTTAATTTTTAAAAAATATGTACTACCTGCTACTGGGGGGAGGTAAAGGTCCAGTTGAACTAAGTGTCACTAGTAGCGAATTAACAGCTAAATTTATGGAACATGTATTATGAACCAGGATTTACACCAGGTGCTTTTCATTATTCTTTTCATCCTCACAGTAACACTGTGGAATATATTAAGTTGCGTATCTAAAGTCACAGCTAAAGCTGGGCACAGCAGTTCACGCCTGTAATCCCAGCACTTTTGGAAGCCAAAGCAGGTAGATCATGTGAGGCCAAGTTTGAGACCAACCTGGCCAACATGGCGAAACCCCATCTCTACTAAAAATACAAAACTTAGGTTGGGCGTGGTGGTGTGCACCTATAATCCCAGCTACTTAAGAGGCTGAGGCATGACAATTGCTTGAACCTAGAAAGCAGACTTTGCAGTAAACAGAGATTGCACCACTGCACTCTAGCCTGGGTGACAGAGCAAGACTTTCAAAAAAAAAAGTCATAGCTAATAAGGGGCAAAGTGTGTTTTCAAACCCAGGTGTGACTACTTCCACTATACTGTATGTTAATACAACCGGTTGCTGGGCACAGTGACTCATGCCTATAATCCTAGCACTATGGGAAGCCTGAGCGGGCAGATCTCACTTGAGATCAGGAGTTTGAGACCAACCTGGCCAATGTGGCAAAACCCCATCTCTAAAAATATGAAATTTAGCTGGGCATGGTGGTGAGTGCCTGTAATCCAAGCTACTTGGGAGGCTGATGCATGAGAATCACTCAAATCCGGGAGGCAGAGGCTGCAGTGAGCCAAGATCAGGCCACTGCACTCCAGTCTGGGCAAGAGCGAGGCTCCGTCTCAAAAAAAAAGCATTGTGAGGGACAGGATTTTTAAATATTACAAAGTCAACATAAACACAAGTATTTTTTGAAGGTCCCCAATGATACCAATGGTGTAGGTAAGTGTGGGCCCCTTCACTACATATGCCCTTATATATTGCAAGTTGGGACACTGTTGCACTGAACATGCTTCAGCAGTGTCCTTCAACCAGACCTAATGATATAATACACTGTAGCTTCAATTATTGTGCGAGAGTAGTTCTACAAAACAAATACTCCATAAGGGTAGGTGGAATGGATTTAGTTTCTAAGTTAACTGTGTAAGTGAACAAAAATCCACAATTACAAAACCTGTTAAACTTGGAAATTAACAATACATTCTCAAGTCCTGAAGTACAAATTTTTCAGGTCCACATGTCCTACAATTACATAAATATATACAATTTTTTTTTTCCTTTTGAGACAGAGTCTCGCTCTGTCACCCAGGCTGGAATGCCGTGGTACAATCTTGGCTCACGGCAACCTCCACCTCCCAGGTTCAAGCGATTCTCCTGCCTCAGCCTCCTGAGTAGCTGGGATCACAGGCATGTGCCACCACACCCCGCTAAATTTTGTATTTTTAGTAGAGATAGGGTTTCACCATGTTGGCCAGGATGGTCCCAAACTTCTGACTTCAGATGATCTGCTGGACTTTGCCTCCCAAAGTGCTAGGATTACAGGCATGAGCTACCATGCCTGGACTACCCTCATTATCTGCATCAACTTAGTTTACATCATTATGGAACATTCAAGTATCTAATATCAGATTAAAGATGGGGTATTAAAAACAAGTTATTTAACATATTCCTAAATTTAAAATGTTTATATAACCACATTATAACGGTATATATAAACACTAGCAAAAAAAAGGACTAAAAGTATTTTAGGGGGAACCAGATCCTTCGACATACTGAATTTCATTAATACAAATCTGATTTTACTAAGTCAATCTGATTTTTTAGATTAACACTACTAAGTTTATTTCAATTCTAACAAATTATCTGTGGAAATTAATATTCTAATCCTTATACTAAAATCAAGCAAATAATTTTTTAAATGCTACTTTAAATCATTAACCCTAAGAATTTTGCTCAATTACATTTTATACCAAAATAAGGGGGTTGGGTAGAGGAATTAGTGACAGGGACTTAAAAAGAACCAAGAAATTCGGGGGAATAAATTATGTTCACTTAGTTGTAGGTGAAAACACTGTAAATTGTATGCTTTACCTGTTTAAGTCAACTTATACCTCAATAGTGTTAAGGAAAAAAAAAAAAAAAAAAGCTACAGAAAAAATGAGCTTTAAACAGCCAAAATTGCTTTTCAGACTTCCATGGCCTAGTTCTGAGTTCATCAAGCCCACACTGTATCTAATTTAACTAGTTTCTGTACTTGTAGGCTCCTTTTCAAACAATATGGTCCAAGGCCTTTATCAGCTGCCCATTAGACAGCAAGCTAAAATTAACATTAAACTTTAACTGTTCTCTTAAACTACATGCATGGCTCCAACCCCTCATAACCAAGCTTGTTAATGTCATTAGCTTAATGCATAGAATAACCATACCACTGTACTTTACCATATTTATAAAGAGTAAATTACTAAACACATTCCATATCACAGTGCATGAAAGCACAATAAACATGAGTTAACTGCTGGTAAATGGGAATTAAGGCAGAAACAAAATTGTCTGAATATAAGAAAGATGCCAAAAACCAAAATTACAGAATCTTTTCTGAAAGTAGAAAACAGTAAGGAAGATCTCAAATGTAGACCACATTCCTCAGGTTCCTTCTAGCTTGTCTTTGCAAATACAGGTTGTATCTGATAGATTTCATTAATCTATTAAGCAAATAGTACAATCTAAGAGTCTCAAAGACATTCAATATGTGATACTGACAGCTTTGTGAAAGCATGCTTTACATTCTCCTATGGCTAATACTAACTACATTTAACTTTAGCTGATTAGATTGAATTGTGGCAAATTATATAGTAAAAGTTTATTTTAAGAATAAGGTGTATTTAATATTTTATTACCATTCTAACACTTCCTCAAGTTTTGTGGGAGTGTGCTAGTGTGTTGTTTTTGTTTTAATTTCCCCATCACCACCAGTCTCAGAGGGAACAAAAAAAATACAGCTTCTGGTGAAGCTGGGGAGTCCAGGTAGGGTATTTATGTAGAAATAGCAAAAAAACACTGCAACCATCTGAGAAAATACCATTTTAAAAAACAACAAACACTTAGGATTAGATCTGACATAAAACCTCAAACATGTTTGCTCTAAGATAATGCTCTTTACAATTAGAATATATTTAAACATGAGGGGGAGCTAAAAGCAAATGAAGGTAAACAAAACCAGAAAAATCAAAATACAAATATACACAGAGCCAAAATATTCTTTCAGTCAGCAGCAAAACAGAAATAATTCCAAAATTAATGTGCAAATGAAAAGAGTTGGTTAACAGTCATTCATTTAATAAACTTGTCTATTTCATAATGAAAAGGCTTAGCTTTCCTTTTCTAACCTCAGAAAGTAATCATCTTCTTTAATAAGGTATTACTTTTAAAAGTTATGACTTTAACAAGTGAATAAAGCATGTTTAGAGTGTGTTTATGTTTAGAAACAATACCTTGAACACTAAACAACAATATTCTGAAAATCCAGTTTATTTTCCATGTCGTGGACAGATCCAGTCAGTGTGATCAGTTTTTCTGTATGTGTAATAATTTATCAAAATAAGTTTTCCCACAAGGCTCTTTTCCACCAACTCTGAAAACCCTGGTCTGACAACATACCCAAATAAAGCTTTTGAAAATCATCTCTTAAAATTTGGAAGAAAATGTGGCAAGTCTTTCCTGTAACATTTACTGGACTACAAATGGCTAAAGAGCATTATGTTTTAAAAGGTGAACAGTACAACAGCTGAGTTCAGGAAATTGTTTTAGTGCACTCTGCTCCAGTTTTAGCCAACATGCTACATTTTCCTTTTTGGTTTTTTGTTTTTCTGTTTTTTGTAGGGGGAGGAGAGGGGGACCGCACAAAGTGGACTTGAGGATTTCCATTGTACGAAAAAGATAAGACTCTGCAAGCAAAACAGTGTAAGCTGCCTTTTTTCTTAAGACCTGGACATTTTAAGACAGAAGCTTTGCAAAACATTACACAATTTTTTATTATTAAATGAGAAAATCTCATTTGTTACATCGTCACATTGCTAGTCAGAGAAATGTTGCAGTGATGAAGAAAGTCAATGCTGGACCAACCAAAGTCCTCATTCCTACAACATTCATTTACAAAGAAATAATGTTCAACAAGCCCAACAAAACATTCTTGGTTTTCTTCATATTGAAGTCCCCCAAAAAATCCTCTTCTAATGGGGTATTTCACTACATAAATTATAGTTCTTCATTTTTACAATTCACCCCAAACTGTATGAGAGATGTATCACACTAAGATTTCTAAAGCTGTCAGAAAATCTTTCACACATCGTCGTCATCTGATGTGTCACTGCTACTTGTTTCTGTGTCATCATTCTCAACTGTGGGTTTGAAAGTGCTGTTCTTCCAGGGTCCAAACTTGAAGTCACAGATCAGGCCATTTTTCAAAATACCATTTTTTCTAAGACCATTCTTCTGTAACTAAAATGTTAAAAGCAAAATAAATACATTATCCCTCAAGAGTTGCGTATCTACTGTCATAATTAAATATAAGTATAAATATAATAAAATTGCATCATATCCCAAAAATTTCACAAGTAATGGTATTTCCAAAAAACATTCTGGATCTAGACAAAGTAGATATGAGTAGTAATTGTCACAGTGATTAAGGTACTAAACTTTTCCACATTTTTATTACCTCAAGTGAAAACTAATAAATACCTTCAGGGACTGCACAGAATAAAATCAGAAACCATTAAGCTGTATCTGTTATTTTTATTATTCTAATCTAAATTAATACACCCCCACAATCTGCTTTATTCACAGTTTGTAAAGTAGAATGAGGTATACAAAGTTACAAAATCACCTCTTACTTAACCAGAGACATAGATACTAGAAAAAATACAGTTCTGAAAATGAGAAATCATAACTAAAAGGTTAGTTGGTAATAAGAATTCGGTCAAAAGATCATCAAAGAGGAAAAAAGATAGTTGGCCCAAATTAGAAACGATTTAAAGATAGATAATAAGCCCAGAGTAGTGGCACAAGCCAGTAGTCCTAGCTACTCAGGAGGCTGAGGCAAGAGTTTGCTTGAGCCTGTAAGTTTGGGGATGCAATGAGCTATGATTGGTCACTGCACCCCAGCCTGGATGACAGAGTGAGACACCAACTCTTTAAATAAATAAAATAAAGAAAACAAACAAACAAAAAAAGAAAACAAAAAAAGACCAAAATAAATCAATCAATCAATCAATCAATAAATAAATAAATAAAATAATGGATTTGGAAAAAAACATTTCAACTTCCTAATGCTCTAACAAACCTTCCCTAATACTCTTTCAGAAAGGTAACTAGGGAGACATTAAGCAAGATGTTTTAGAATATGAAATGCCCTTGTGCAAGAAAAGGATAAAAGGTAAAGTTACTTAGGAAGCTACTAACACTCTCTACTTCTTATCACTCTTGCTCCTCCCTGACCCAAACACACACACACACACACAAAAAGCCAAAACAAAACACAAAACGTCTGGAAAATGACTATCATGGACATCACTTACACTAATTCCTATGCACACTCAACAGTTTAAAGTCACTATTGCAGACTTGTAAAAATCAATTCAATCGGGCACAATGGTTGGTGCCTGTAGTCTCAGTTATTCCAGAGGCTAAGGTTGGAGGAACACTTGGCACCCAGGAGTTCTAGAGGCCAGCTGGACAACACAGCAAAAAAGCTTGTCTGTCTCTCTTTTTTTTTTTTTTAAGGCAATTCTGACCTATTGTGATAAATGACTAAATAGAAATTTTATAATCTCCCTCACTCCATGCTTACATGTCATTATGTTGTTCTAAATAAGGGCAATTTAAAACTGAAATTGTATGATTCAGGTTTTCTTACCTGTTCACTAATAACTTGGAATTCTCTCATTTCATCCTCAGTTAAGGGAGCACATGTTTCATCATTTTCACTGTCTTCCTGCCAGCCCATTTCCTTTAACAATCTGAAAAGGAGAGGATATTAAGTTTAATTTAAAGCTTACCCTGAGCAGGACAGTTTCACCTATATTAGGTATAAGAAAACATGATCCAAGAACCATTATACAAAGTCCCCAAGACACATCAAAAGGATTTTTGAGCTCAGGTTTTGAATATCTTTCTGAATATGAATAAACAAGTAAGATTAAGTCTAGTAAACTTTGATAGTAAAATTAGAATGAACTCCTTGACTGCTTAATCTTTGATGTCAAAGGCTCTTCTCAGGCTGGACACTTATAACAGACCTGAAGCAAGTCTGCTAAATTCTTACACTAAAAGTAACAGCAATACCCCTTTCTCTTTTCTTCAGTACCACCAAAATCCACCGTATTTCTGGTTACTCATTAGGTTTTCTACTTGGGTAATCATAAACACTGAAGCAATACCTACTGCATTTGACTGGGAAACCTCCAAGCTTGTTTCTTATATGGCCACATATCTTATATTGATATGAAAGGGTTTGTTTCTTAAAAATGAAACCCCTAAGTACTTATGTTACTCCTAGGAAGAGTCTTCAAAAAGTTCATTTAAAAATATGTATCACGGAAAAATTATAAAAGAATTTCAAGAAAAAATTCTGCACCAAAATACATTTGTGCTAACTTGTGATAACATGTTTCAACAGGATCTAGTTTAAGGCACCACAAAGTGTAAGAAGACATCAGTTTGAGAAAAGCCCCTATCAGATCAACATGAATTCTGCCAAGGCAAGAACAAACATCAAATTTATGGTGAAACTTGGGTAGAAGAATGGTGAAATCGTTGATGCTTTATTAAAAGTTTATGGGGACAATACCCCAAGGAAACCAGAAATTTCAAATAGATAACCCATTTTAAGAAGAGATGAGGTAATTCTGAAGATGAAGGCCTCAAAGCAGCAGCAGCAGACCATCCACATTAATTGGCAAGGAAAAATTTAATCTTGTTAATATCCTAACTGAAGAGGACCAACGATTTAACAACAGAAATAGCCAACACCACAGACAAGACATCTCACTTGGTTCGGCTTACATAATTCTGACTGAAAATTAAAGTTGAGCAAACTTTCCACTCAATATGTGCCCACGTCATCTGCAGACAAAAATAGAGCTTTCAATGGAAAGTTTAAACAACTGGAATCAAGACTCTGCAGCATTTCTTCAAAGAATTACACATGGTTTTACCAGTATGATTCAGAAGACAAATCACAATCAAAGCACTAGCTACCAAGAAGTGGAAGTGATCCACTCAAAGCAAAAGAGTATGAGAGTGTTTTGAGAAGAAAAGCTAAAGCTTTAGCAGAAAAATGCCTAGAAAAGCTTCACCAGAGAGTCCTTAACCACAACAATACTCCTGCTCATTCCTCTCATCAAACAAGGGCACTTCTGCAAAGTTTCAATAAATCATTAGGCATGAACCTTTCAGTCCTACTTTGGCTCCTTTTGACTTCCTGGTTTCCTAATCTTAAAACAAGTTTTAGAGGGGGCCCATTTTTCTTCAGTTATTGTAAAAAAGACAGCACTGATATGGTTAAATTGCCAGGGCCCTCAGTTCTTCAGGGATGATCTAAATGACTGGTATCATTGCTTGAAAAAGAGTCTTGAACTTGATGGAGTTATGTTGAGAAACAGTTAATATTTTTTGGTTTTATCATTTAATTACATTGTTCCACAAACTTTTAATTCCCCTCTTATTTACAGCTGCTCATCTTTAATTTGTGCCTGCTACACATTATCGGCTTATAGATTTTTTTTTTTTTTTTGAGACAGAGTACAGTGGCACGATCTCAGCTCACTGCAACCTTCACCACCCAGGTTTAAGCAATTCTCTGCCTCAGCCTCCCGAGTACCTGGGATTACAGACAAATACCACCACGCCCAGCCAATTTTTTATATTTTAAGTAGAGATGGGGTTTCACTATCTTGGCCAGGCTGGTCTTAAACTCCTGACCTTATGATCCACCTGCCTCGGCCTCCCAAAGTGGTGAGATTACAGGTGTGAGCCACTGCACTCAGCCCCCTTGCAGACTTTTATGCCTTTTTTCAAAGAGTCTCTCACAGTATCTGAGACCCTGAATAAAACATAACATGATATTCACATATTACAGATGAAGAATGAAGATCACATAAGTAAAATGTGATGCCTACTTGATGGCAAAGAGAAACAGAATTTTGGTTTTCTGCCTCCCAAATTAGTATGTATTGCACAGCACCTTGTTGCTTCTGAACCAAAATGTCACAGTCAGCATTAATCATTTCTTCTTCCATTTCTTTTAGCCACGACTTCTTCCAATGCACTGTCTTTACTCTTTAATCTGGATGGCCTCATTTTGGAATAGCATTTCCATTCACTGACACCTGACACAGAGAATATACTAGACTAGCCAAACAATCTAACTGCTCTTTTGCAGGATCCAAACTTTTACCTGTTTTAAACTGAATGGTAACTAAGCAATAATGCAGGTGGAAAAAACTATGAACTATTATGAAAGAGAATATAACAGAACGCAAGTATTTCTAATTCTCCACCAGAGGCTGCAGCTTTTAACTGTTCCTGAGACAGCTTTCAAAATAATCTAACCAGTCAGGGCGGCTCATGTCTGTAATTCCAGTCTCTTTAAGAAACTGAGGTGGGAGGATCGCTTGAGTCCACGAGTAAGACCAGCCTAAGCAACAAAGTGAGACCTCATTTCTACAAAAATAAAAATAAAAATAAAAACAAAAATTTGGGTGTTTCCCTTTCCCCCATAAACATACAAACATGTGCCACATATCTACGTTTCAGTCAGATAACTGCACATATGATGCATAATCCCATGAGATTGTAATGCCATTTTTTTACTGTACTTCTGTATATGTTTAGATATGCTTAGATATACAAATATATACCAAAGCATTATAATTACAAATAATGTACAATATTCAGTACAGTAACATGCTATACAGGTTTGCAGTCTAGAAATAACAGTCTACCATATAGCCTAGGTGTGTAGTAGGTTATACCATCTAGTTTACTCTATGATTTCATAGAGTAAGATAAGTAAGATATCATAAGTACACTCTATGATTTTTCACACCATGACAAAATCACCTAATGACACATTTATCAGAATATATCCCTATCATTAAGCAATGCATGACTGACTATATTACTGTAACATTCATCTGTACTTCGCTTTTTCATTTAAATTATTCTTTCCCACTCTCCTTCAAACTATTGCCAAATCATCCTGATACCCGTTTCACAATTACCATACTTTGATAAATATTTTCAGTGTCTTCTCATTTTCTAGAGAACAAACTCCTTAATTGTGTTTGTGCCATGGTCACAAATACAAATTCCTCAGTAGAGAAAATCTAGGATTAGAAGTTAGAAGACCTAGGCCACAGTTCCTACTCTACCACAAGCCAAGTATAAGATATCTCCTATACTTATATACTCTTGTAAGTCCTGCCTTTTCAATATGATCTTTAACTTCAGTAAGTAAACTGCCTACTCCTGTCAAAATATTCCACTCAATACCCTTAAAACAAACTAGGTATATACACCACTCGAACCATGTCTTTACATCCTTTCTTTTTCCAAAAAAGTATCTAGCACCCTTGCCCTTATTTATGTCTAACCCTTTCAAGACTTAATTTAGGTCTTTCTGACTAGGGCCAAGCATGATGGTTCATGCTAATCCCAGCAATTCATGAGGCCAAGGCAGGAGGATTGCTTGACACTAGGCGTTCAAGACCAGTCTGGGCAATATAATGAGACCGTGTCTCTAAAAAACAAATATTTATATGAGTGGGTGGGAGAAAGAAAGGAAAGGAAGGATGGAGGGAGGGAAAGAAGGAAAGGAAAGGAAGAAAAGAAAAAAGGGAAAAAGGAAGGAAGGAAAGAAAGAAACCTCTGACTGGTACCCAAGTCATAATGATCTCTATCCCTAAACCCACTGAATTTCTTTGGCATTTATTTCCACTAATTCATTTGGTGCTTGCTTAAACAAGCCTACAACCATATCCCTTTGATGTTGAGGCTACCCTCAATACCCTGATAAAGTTGCTAAACTTGACAATAAAATTAAGAATGAGTATTTTGTATTTTAATGTTGGAAAACGACTATCTTTAAAAAACCTATCACTGCCCCATGATTGTTAAACTCAGCTAATATTAGTATTTATATGTATATAACTTAAGAAATCACAATTAAAGTTTACAAAAAATATAAAGCAATGGAAAAGAAATATCATTGCATTTTGACATAAAAAAAAAAACCCCTAAAATCTAAAAGCCATGAACTCTCTTAGCTTAGAATGGGGAAAAAGGTATTGATAGATGTCTTTGAAACATTTACAAACACATACTCTACTTAAACATCAAGAAAACTCAAGCTAAGAAATTTAAATAAAAACAGTTCCATATCAACTAACACCTTGACCTCCTCCCTTTACTGTCTTAGGATCTTTTTCAGCATGTGCAACATTTCTACAAAAGTATCCCTCTATTCCAACTAGCTGCTACCAAATCTGAAATCTTGAATCCACAATTTTATTCTATTCTTGGCAAATAACAAAATGTTCTTATCGTCTGTCCCCTTCATCTTCATGTCCATACTAGATAATGGTATTCCTAAGCATAACTAATTTTCTCTCTTTAACCAAGTTTTTTCCCCTAAACTATACCTGTTTTGTTATAAAATTACATTATCTAATTTAGATTAGATATAATAAAATTAAATATATAAATATGATTGCCTAATTTTATAACAAAACAGGAATAGGTGGTGGGGGGAGCAAAAAACTTGGTTAAAACTTTCAGAGTAACCTAAATAAAGAGAAGTATCCATTGTTTCAAAAAGACAAAAACAAAATAATCCATAAAGTCTTAAAAAAATTTAAAACACATATACCAAAATAACCAAGTAGGTTATAACTGATATTATCTCTTCATGCAGTATGGGTTTCTTTCCCTCGCTCTAGAGCTTACTCCAATTTAGGATGTTTTGGTCTTTTTTATTTTTTGAGATAGAGTCTTGCTCTGTCGTCCAGGCTTAGAGAGTGCAGTAACGTGATCTCAGCTCACCACAACTTCCACCTTCTGGGTTCTAGAGATTCTTGTGCCCCAGCCTCCTCAGTAGCTGAAAATACAGACACACACCACCAAGCCTGGCTAATTTTTGAATTTTTAGTGGAGATGGTGTTTCACCCAGTCTGATCTCACACTCCTGGCCTCAAGTGACCCACCTGCCTCAGCCTCCCAAAGTGCTGGGATAGAGGTGTGAGCCACCGTGCCCAGCCAGATGTTTTCATCTTGATTTGCCTTAGTTTCTAAATCTCATCCTCTCCATTTTCTCCTGTTAGTAGTCACAGAGAACCAAATTCTGTTAAGTTACGAAACTAAAGTCTCTCTTTCCTAAATCTTCTTGAATGAAACAAGAAGCTACCAAAATGCTTCCTACACTAAATTCTGCTCTGCAGACTAAAAAGTAAAATAGTTAAAGCATTCGATATGTCTATTAGAGGTTGAAATAAATATTTTCTAAAGGTATGGGCCAACTGTTTTTTGCTACTAAATACTGAAGGGAAATATGAAGATATTAGGTGTCAACTTTCTCACTATGGCCTTAATGAATAGATTCTGTGGGTTAAAAAATCTTCTAACTGTATTATTTCATTGTCTAATCTCTACCTCCCTAAGCGGTAACTCATCTTTTACTATCATTAGAATATCTGATTTGTGTATTATTCTGCTTTCTACACACAGGCCTTTTCCTTTTCTACCAACTGTGTGACTAGAATTGTTTCAATGATCATTGGTGAGAGTGCAAATTACCAGAATGTTTTTGGATGTCAGTAACTGATTATTTTAAATATGTATGTCATTTGACCAATGAAATTCACTCCTAGTAAACTGTTACCTACACATTTATACATATATTCAACAACATAAATACTTATACTTTTCTTTCCTCTTCTGATAACAGCATTATTTGGAATAAGAGGGGGAAGAGGGAAGAAAAAGAAGAGGGGAAGAGGGAAAAAGAGGAAGAGAGGGGAAGGGAAAGAGAAAAGGAGACAAAAGAGAGAGGATGTGAACACACGTAAACCTTGATACAGAAAAATAGTTTCACAATTTATATCCGTACTATATAGTGGATTCAAATGGGGGAGGGAGAGAAACAAGATGATTCATAGAATGATGAAATCATTCTGAAATTTCAATTACTGTTAATCTTTTTAAAAAAGAATTCATGTTTACTAAATTTTTTCTGTATTTGACTCATAGAATGATGAAATCACCCGGAAATTTCAATTACTGCTAATCTTTTTAAAAAAGAATTCACGTTTACTAAATTTTTTCTGTATTTGACATTTCAGCCATCACTCAGCCTATCAGTCACAAGTCATAAACTGTATTATGTGGTAGCCTGAAGTTCCACAATTTAGGAGGCAATAAAAATAGTGTGGTTACTTATTCATCCATTCACATTAAATGTACAGTAAGAAATTATATTTTATCTAAACAAGTGAATTTATAGACATCTGGTTAAGTTAGTTATAAATTAGTCTAGCTAAATTAATTTTCAAGCACCTTTATCAACAGCCCAAATAAATTATTTTAGGAGAAAATTAAGTCCAAATATAAAAATACAAAGATTACAATTTTTCTTTCTTTTTTGAGACAGTCTCGCTCTGTCGCCCAGGCTAGAGTGCAGTGGCACGATCTCGGCTCATTGCAGCCTCTGCCTCCCAGGTTCAGGTGATTCTTGTGCCTCAGTCATCTGAATAGCTGGTATTACAGGCATGTGTCACCATGCCCAGCTAATTTTTGTATTGTTAGTAAAGACAGGGTTTCACCATGTTGGCCAGGCTGCTCTCAAACTTCTAACCTCAAGTAACCCACCCACCTTGGCCTCCCAAAGTGCTGAGTTTGCAGGCATGAGCCACCACACCCACCCTACAAACTTAAAACAAATACCTACAAATTCACATACAGTAGTTACAGTTATATTTAAGAAGCAAAACAGGACATGATTTGGAGAGGGGGAACAAAAATGATCACACAGATAATATAATAATGTATGATTAAAGACAGAAAGATAAGGAATTTATTCTGAAGGAACGATCTAAGAAAAACAAGGGGGGAGGGGGAAGGGCTGGTCATGATGGCTTTAATCCCAGCACTTTGGGAGGCTGAGCCAGGAGGATCGCTTGAGCCCAAGAGTTTGAGACCAGCCTGGGCAACATGGCGTAACCCCATCTCTACAAAAAAAGTTAGCCAGGCATGGTGGTATGCACCCGTAGTACCAGCTATTCGAATGGCTGAGGAGGGACCATCGCTTGAGCAGTATCAGTGAACCATCATTGTGCCACTCCAGGCTGGACAAAGGAATAAGACCCTGCCTCAAAAACAGAAAGGAATGAAAGAAGATCTAGTCAGGTGGCTTATGTCTCTAATCTCAGCACTCTAGGAGGCCGAGGCAGGAGTATCACTTGACTTCAGGAGTTTGAGACCAGCCTGAGAAACACAGTGAGACCTGATTTTTTTTTTTAATGGGGTGGGTATAACCTTTGGCAGTAGAAATATAAACTAAACTATTAAGCATTTGAAAAAATTGGAGATAAAAAGCAAAAGTAAAATATTCCCTCAAAATAAGTACAGATTTACAAAACAAGTAGAAAAATACTGCAATGTTTACTTCACTCATTCATTTAACAAATTTAAGCAAAATAATGTGCCAAGCACCATTCTAGGTGCTAGATACAATAGTGAACAAAATAGACAAAATGTCTGGCCTTGGCTGCACATGGTGGCTCATGCCTGTAATCTCAGCACTTTGGGAGGCCGAGGCAGGCAAATCACGAGGTCAGGAGATCAAGACCATCCAGGCCAAAGTGGTGAAACCCCATCTCTACTAAAAATACAAAAATTAACTGGGTGTGGTTGTGCATGCCTATAAGTCCCAGCTACTTGGGAGGCTGAGGCAGGAGAATCGCTTGAACCTGGGAGGCAGAGGTTGCGGTGAGCCAAGATCACGCCATTGCACTCCGGCCTGGGCAACAAGAGCAAAACTCCATTTCAAACAAACAAACAAAAAAAGTTTACAATAAAAACTAAACCACAGGCTGGTCACTACAGCTCATGCCTGTACTCCTAGCACTTTGGGAGGGCAAGGCAGGAGGATCAGTTCCGCTCAGGAGTTTGAGGCTGGCCTACGGAACACAGCAAAATGTTCATCTCTACAAAAAAAAAACACAAAAATGAGCTGGGTATGGTGGTACACACCAGTGGTCCCAGCTACGTGGTAGGCTGAGGTGGGGGGATCACTGGAGTCTGGGAGGCAAGGATTACAGTAAGCTGATATCGCACCACTGTACTCCATTCAGTCTGGATGACAGATTGAGACACTGTCTCAAAAAATAAATCACATATTGGGACAATTAGCTATCCACGTGGGAAACACATAAGAAAGAATAAATTTGGACTCCTACCTCACATCATCCAGAAAACTTGCATAAACCATACAAGGAAAAAAATGATGAACTGGACTTCATCAAAATTAAAACTTCCTGCCCTTCAAAAGGCACCACTGAGGCTGAGTGTGGTGGTACAAGCCTGTAATCCCAGTTACTAAGGAGGATCGCTCCAGTCTGGGCAACATAGAAAGACCTCATTTTAAAAGGCACCTGTGGGTAGGAGGTGGTTGCACTACTGAGAGAATGAAAAAACTCACAGAATGGGAGAAATTATCTGCCAATCATATATATGAGAGACTTATACGCAAATACATAAAGAACTCTTACAACTTTAGTAATAAGAAAATGTAATTTTTAAATGGGCAAAGTATTTAAATAGGTATTTCTCTCCAAAGAGGATAAATGGCAAATAAGCACATAAAAAGATACTCAACACTATTAGTCATTAGGGAAATGTACACTAAAAAACATAAAAAGAAATCATACTTCATACCCACTAGAATGACTGTAATCAAAGACAGATGGTACCAAATGTTGGTACAAATGTGGAGAAATTGCTAATGAGGAAGTAAAATGACACAGTCATCTTGGAAAATAGTTTGGCAGTTTCTAAAAATGTGAAACACAGAGCTAACATAAGCCCCAGCAATTCAACTCCTAGGTATCTACCCAACAGAAATAAAAACGTATCCACACAAGAACTTATGTATGAATGTTCATAGTGGCATTATCCAAAACAGTCAGAGTAGATTATACTAGACTAGAGCCTACTGTTTAAAAAAAGAGGTGGAAACAACTGATATTCAACTGATGAACAAAAAAGCAGTATAGTCATACAATAAACTATTCAACAATTAAAAAAAACTCAAAGTACTCACATGTGCTTACAATGCAAATAAACCTTGAAAATATTATACTTAGTGAAAGAAGCTAGACATCAAACATCACATACTATATTTTACCACCTATATAAAATACCTATAGAAGGCAAATCTATAGAAAGAGAAAAAAGAGTAGCTGCCTAGGATAGAGTGCAAATGAAAAGTAAATGCAAATGAACAAAGGGCTACTTTGAATATATTAAAAAATCATCTGTACATCAAAATGGGTGAAATTTTTGTCATAAGATATATCTCAATAAACCTGTTAAATCAAACAAAAACTCTATATCAAAATCCTGAATACAGAAAATGTTGAGGAAAAAGTAAAAACAAATACTAGCCTGTGTTCTGCCTCAAGCGAACTTGAAAGAACATCAGTTTGTGGGAAGGTTGAAGATCGAATGATCTGTTGGGAAATCACCGAGGCATTGCCATTCTCTTGCGGAATTTCATGTTCATCGAAGTTTCGGTTTATATCCCTTTCTTGGTGAGTACTATTGCTGTTATGTAAATTAAATGAGTCGTCATCCTGATTTTTTAGAGAGTTAAAAAAAAAAAAGAATGAGTTCTAAAGAATACAGTTATTATAAACTTTTTCCTAACTAAGCTTCCATTGAAAATACATAAACATGGTCGGGGGCAATGGCTAACGCCTGTAAGCCACTTTGGGAAGCCGAGGTGGGCAGATCACCTGAGGTCAGGAGTTCGAAATCAGCCTGGCCAAAATGGTGAAATCCCATCTCTACTAAAAATACAAAAAAATTAGCTGGGCATGGTGACAACGCCTGTAGTCCCAGCTGCTTGGGAGGCGGAGGCAGAAGAATCGCTTGAACCCAGGAGGTAAAGGTTGCAGTGAGCCGAGATCATGCCATTGCACTCCATCCTGGGTGACAAGAGTGAAACTTTATCTCAATGAATCAATCAATATAATACTTTTAATTATTAAGTTTAGAAATGAAAAACTAAGCTGGGATGGATATCCAAAGCTTTCTTGCCCTAAGGATTCATAGCTATACAACAATGACAAAACTAAAAGCATGAAGGCAGGTAAGATGGGAGAAGCAAAAGAAAACAGATATAAACAAGAATGTTTTTTAAATTTACTTTTCCATAGGAACTATAGAATGAAACAAATCTACTTTAGAAAGGAAGTCATAACCAGGCACAGTGGCTCATGCCTGTAATCCCAACACTTTGGGAGGCTGAGGCAGGTGGATCACCTGAGGTCAAAAGTTCAAGAGCAGTCTGGCCAACATGGTGAAACATCGTCTCTACAAAAAATACAAAAATTAGCCAGGCCTGGTGACACATGCCTGTAGTCCCTGCTACTGGGAAGGCTGAGGTGTAAAAATCACTTGAACCTGGGAAGCGGAAGTTGCAGTAGGCCAAGATATGCCATTGCACTCCAGCTTGGGTGACAGAGTGAGACTTCGTCTCAAGCAAATCAAACAAGGGGTGGTCGAGGGGAGAAGATAAGTCATCATTTATGCAAATGGCTTTCCAATCTTCTTTCCAAGGAGATGATTCTAATGTATTCCAAGGTCCAAATATATGCTCAAGTATTTCAATGACATCTCAATATCACATATTGCTATAAATTCAGTTACCTTCTCTGAGCCAGCACGGCTTTCATCTTCATGTTCTTCTTCTACTCTGTCTCTTTTCAATGCTTTCAAAAATTCACTCTTCTTATCAGTGCGCATTCGTGTCAGTTTGGTTAGACGAGGCTGCTGATTAAGTTTATCGACAGGAGAAGAGGAATTTGAACGATTACACTAAGAGGAAATTCAAAAATAATGATAAATATGTAGTCAAGGAATCAATGTCAACATAAAATTCACCACTACCACAGCTTCCTATTTTACCTTTATTCACAATACAAAATTGATTGTCCATGTCAAAGTCTAGTTCTCTCTATTCCTATTTTTTCCCCTACTGAATGAGTCAACAAAAGAATTTTCTTATCCCACAATGAATGTCTGATAATACTCAGAACTATGATTCTAAATTAGGCATCATTATTTTATAAATACATCCTAGAATTATTTAAACTTTTCTATAATACATAAAAGAGCAGCTTTTCAAACTGTGTTACTCAGAGTTCTAGAGTTCAGTAACAGCTCCAATAAGATCTATTTTATAATTATTTATACACATACATAGGGTTTATCAGAGTGGATCTCACCTGGAAAGATGCTTGTGAGAGGGGAGGAGAAAGAGAGAATCCTTTTGTTTTTGGTTCTTTGGTGTTTTGACAGTGGAACAGAAACAAAGTTAGAACTCTGTGTCACAGGAATTATTAGTCACGGAAACAAACCATAATAATGCTTACTTGCTGGCATTAATGTTTGTATATTATAACTAATCTCAGCAGAATTAACCAGCTAGGAATGCTAGTCCTTCCCTCAAAGTTCAAAAATTCTGTGTCTGAGATCATAAATAAAAAGTAGTATATGAGGGGTTATGATGTTCCAATATGGTACCCAAAGCAACTTCGGGTATAATAATGTAAGTATTCCAGGTGTCCTTTAACACTAGACTGGTCAGGGAACTCCCTGTTCTGGGAATTTCAAAACCTTGATCAAATGAAAAAGAAATACTGAACTTCAGGTATTCAGTCAGTACCATAACAATACACACCTTTCTCTCTTGTTCCTCCTCTCTCCCCACTTCAATGTTAACACTAATAAAGTGTCCATCATCCCCAAAAGACATTATACAATACAAATCCTCATTATTAAGTTCACTCCTACAGCATAACTATCACAAGTATCAAATAACATTGCAATCTTCATAATTATTTTCTTTAAAATTACTCTTGGTCCAGGTGTGGTGGCTCATGCCTGTAATTCCAGCAACTTTGAGAAGCTGAGGAGAGAGGATCATTTGATGCCAGGAGTTTGAGACCAGCCTGGACAACACAGGGAGACCTTCATCTCTACAAAAAGTAGAAAATTAGCCAGCCCAGTGGCAAGCAACTGTAGTCCTAGAAGATCAGGAGGCTGAGATGGGGGGATTGTTTAAGCCCAGGAGATCGAGGCTGCAGTGAGCCACAACTGAACCACTGTTCTCCAGTCTGAGCAACAGAGATGCTATCCCTCCCACCACCCCTCCAAAAATTATTCTTTATGTTTTTTAGATGTTTTGAAATTCCTCCCCACCCCCTCCTTTTGAGACAGGGTCTTACTCTGTTACCCAGCCTGGAGTGCAGTGGTACGATCACAGCTTGCTGCATCCTTGACATTCCAAGGCTCAGGTGTTCCTCCCACCTCAGCCTCCCAAGATCTGGGACCAACAGTGCATTTCTTTTTTTAAAGTACAGTCAGGGTTTCACCAGGCTGGTCTCAAATACCTGGGCCCAAGTGATCTTCCTGTCCCACTTTCCAAAGTGTTGGGATTATAGGCATGGGCTACCACACCCAGCTGGGAATTTTCATTTAAAATATTTTAAATGATTCCTACTTTCCCAAAGTGCAAAACTGGTTAACAAATGAAGTATATGAATCCAGTGTTCTGAAGGAATGAAACTATCTCATTTTAATGTATTCATTTAATGAATTTCTAACTTTTAATCTTTGTTAAATTATCATGATTAAAATATTACATTCCTCAAGAGTAATTTTTAATGCCATACCTCTTTCACTGAATTTGTTGATGGACTAAAATTCTTGGCAGTTGATTTAAAAGCATTAAAGTTGCCAACACCATATGTAGACTCATGAGGGAAAGAAGTTCCAACTTTATTTTCTTTTGTTTGGCTTTTCCATTGTGTAGGCTAAAGAAAAACACACAAACATTAATGGCTATCAAAAACAGGCTATAGGAGAAAGACAAAAACAGTGACTACTATAAAACAAAAACGACTACACTAGACTCATAAAAACAATTATTTTTGTATCACACTGCATTATTCCTACATAGTTCTCTGTCCCTTTCTTTTTCTACAAGTAAAATCAAAACTGAGCATTTAGATAACTAAACTGTTTTTTCCAAAGCTACATAAACATTAAGTTTTCAAAACCTAAAACTGAGCACCAGTTAAAACAACGTTATCTATTATCATTAATACATCACCAATACATCTAGCAAAAAAAGAAATTGTAAGTTTCACTTATACTACTGAACAATAGAAACACACAAACCACATCAAAGATAATTAAGAGCACATATGGGTCAACTCTTGCCACCTAGAACTCAGCACCCCATGAAGTACCTCCATACACACTTTAAATTCTTTAACATTTTCCCCTATAGTATATAATTTGGTATCAACTCAAAACTTACATTTGTGGTAATTTAGAACTTACTTTTGTAGGTGGAGCAGCAGGTTTAGGGACTAAACCTTTATAAACACTTGGACCAGTTCCATTCTTAACTGGCTGTGACTGAAGATTTCCTACTACTGGGAATCCAGACAGCTGTAAGTCTTTTGTATTACCTTTCTTAATGACCAGCATCCTTGGAGCTCTAGATTTAGGATTCGGAGGATATTCTGCATAAATAAAGCACGACCAAGAGTCACTCACAATTTCAAATTTTAGTACTGAATAAAACCACCCAAAGAACAGTATATTCCAAACTTTTTTTTTTTAACTAATAGCTGTCCCCTGGGTAAAATAATTAAACTAAATAAGTACAAACTATATTCAAACTTAAGAAGTAAAGCTAAAACATTATCCCAGAGTATAGGAAGAATTGGGCAATGTCAAGTAATACAGATAAATTCTGCTAGACAGTGGCCCAAAATGTCAAAACCAAGACAAATTACATTCTATCATGCCTTGTATTCACTATAAAAAATTGCAAATTTGACTCTTATGACTTAGAATATAAAATACATTTCTATTTTTCCCTTCCCCATTTGAAAAGAGGATTAAAATTTCAATTTTTTCATTTTTATACTCAACTTACAAAGTTATTGCCAATAAGCAAGAAATTATATTCCTTTTGTGCTAAATACTTCAGTTATGACTAAGAAAAAAGAGAATTGTATTTCACGATATAAACTCATTCATGTATTTATTGACCATTTATCTACATTCAAAGCATTATATGAATATAGAGAACCAACTCAATCCTGTTTCTGAAGACTGTAATACAAATAATTGCTAAAGGCAGACTTTTCTCAAGACTACTGCAGTTGCTAAAAATAAACACTATTCCTATAATTTAATCAACGTGGGAATGTAATCAAACAGATGTTGCAGTGAAGAATGTCTTCCCTTACAAAAACTTTGAAAGCATCAGTTTCACAGTTGGAATGCTTAGAATTAAAGAGAGAAATCCCAGAAATTCTAAATTAAAATGAGTTCTGCACATTAAATAAGATCATATGTATTAGTGGACTGGGTAGATATCTGTAATGATTCCTTCCCCAAAACCTAAATCAAGCTTCCTAATGCATCATCTCAAAACCCAAAACTAAATATGAACTCCTAGGGAAACCCAGAGGGACTTTACAGTTCATGGGAGAATTCAACCTCTCCAAAAGATAAAGCTGGTATGGTGCTTCACCTACTTGAAATGCTAAAGGATAAAAAGAACAAGAGCTAAAAATAACCTGAGAAAAGGTTCGTATTTCCAAAAACTAAACACATGTTGACTTAATAGGTTAAAGATTCAAACATCCCAACAGTCAAAAAAAAAAAAAGCCCAGTATCACAGGTTAAAAAAAGACATCTGTGGCACATAAAAACACAAAAAGTCTTATCACCAAAGTATAGCTTTTCTAATGATATTACACAATAAAATTAACAAAACAAATAAAGATCTTAAACAAAAGGACAGTCAAGAATTGTACTATACAATGTAAGATTTCCAATTATTTTTGGTAAACAGATGATGGTGGCATGGATAAAGTACAAAAAAAAAGATTCTTGAAATTAATAAATAAACTGTAAGAGAAAATTATAGCATGTAACTCAAAATCTAAAGTAAAACCCAGGAATCCGAAGAATGATCAATGCTAACAAAATGGAGAGAGGTAATCTCATCTGTGAGGAATCAAGGTATTAAAGCAGAGGCAGTTCTATCACTGTACACAAGTAAGTCTAAACACGGCCAACAGAGACTTCTAGTTCAATGTGGCTGACTAAGCACATAAGTTTATCTTCTTCTAAATTATTTTGTTAAAATTACTACAAGAGAGGAAACCAAACACAACTATACAAAATAACAGTAGTCAAATCCAAAAAAATAATTTCAACACACATTTCTAGAGAAGTAAGTAACAAGTTTCAATTTACACAAAAGAACCTAACAGCCGAGGAAGGATCTAATCTACCATGTACAACCTTGAGATTGGGACTTGAAAATGACAGATACGGCAGAGGGCAGAAATGCAACTTTGACAAATAAAAATTAAATAATTCAAGAAAAGATCCTTATAAATTCTAAAGAATGTACTTTAGGCAGAAGGAAAATGATCCCCTGTGGAAGGTTGAAGATACAAGATAAAAAAAATTTTTATACATATGCAATCAATGAGAAGCAGCCTGGTGTGGTGGCTCATGCCTGTAATCCCAGCACTTTGGGAGACCAGGGTGAGAGGACTGCTTAAGGCCAGGAGTCCACCAGCCTGAGCAATATAGTGAAACTCCGTTTCTACAAAAAAATTTTTTTTAATTAGCCAGACATAGTGATGTGCACCTGTAGTCTCAGGTACTAGGGGGGCTGACAGGAGGACTGCTTGAGCCCAGGAGGTTGAGGCTGCAGTGAGCTGTGATGGCATCACTGTACTCCAGTCTGGGCCACTGAGTGGGACCCTGTCTCAAAACAAAAACAAGGAAGCAAAAGAGAAACTAGATAGGCATGTAGAAATACTGTCTTTAAGCCTCAATATAGTTCCTGAGTACAAATTTCACCTTCCCTTAAACTGGATTCCTAGACACCTAGGAATAAGAAATATTCTGGCTGGTTCCTCAATGAGGTCTTCGGTGCAAAGAATGACGAAATATCCTATAAAGAAGAAAAGTGAAACCTAAGAAATCACTCACAGAAGAGTAGGTAGCAGAGTAAGAGATGACAAAGGTCCCTGAAGAAAGATGACAGAGACTGAGAGGGAAGCGGAGAGATAAGCCAATATTATATTTATTAAGAATTCATATTAGGCTGGGCACAGTGGCTCAGGCTTGTAATCCCAGCACTTTAGGAGGCCGAGGTGAGCTGATTACGAAGTCAAGTGTTCGAGACCAGTGTGGCCAACATAATGAAACCCCGTCTCTACTAAAAATACAAAAAATTACTCAGTCATGGTGGCGGGCACCTGTAATCCCAGCTACTGGGGCGACTGAGGCAGGAGAAAAGATTGAATCCAGTTAAGTGGAGGTTGCACTGAGTCGAGATCATGCCATTGCACTGCAGCCCGGGCGACAGTGCAAGACTCCACCTAAAAAAAAAAAAATTCATATATAGGCCAGGCATGGTGGCTCACACCTGTAATCCCAACACTTCTGGAGGCAGGATGGATTACTTGAGCCCAGGAGTTCAAGGTTAGGCTGGGCAACATAATGTGACCTCATCTCCACAAAAAATTTTAAAATGAGGCAGGAAGATCGCTTGAGCCTAGGTAGGAGATTGGAGTTGCAATGAGCCATGATTGCACCACTGCACTCCCACCTGGGGGACAGAGCAAGACCCTGCCTCAAAAACAACAAAAAGAATTCACATTTAAATATTACAGCACAGAAGAATACCTACTTTTGTATCAGATCATCAGAATTTGAATACTAGCTCCGACCCTATGAGCTGTATAACCTTACATGAGTTACTTAATCTCTCACCTACAAAATGAAAAACAATCGCTCTTGTCTGAGATTTGCTGTGAAATGTTTCACATTCAAATAATTACTAGGAAAAAAATACAGAAAAGCCATACACTGTCACTAACATAGAATTGCAATTACAATTCAAATTAAAGGTGCCCTTTTGCAAGAATTTCAGGTTGCTTAACCTGGAATTAGACAGCAAGGGGAAAAAAAGAATTTTAGGTTGACCTGTAAGAATAAGAAAAACTTAAGATAGACATGATAGAAAACAATCTATGTCCTGTATAACAACTTTGAATAATTGACATAAACCTGCTTATTTAAGAAAAAGAAGGAAGTTCCAAGATGGCCAGTTAGGTGCAGCTCAGGATTGCAGCTCCCAGTGAAAGTGCAGAGGGTGAGTGGACACCGCATTTCCAAACGGATTTTTATTACCCACAGACCAGGAGATTTGCAGGCAGAGGAGCCACATGGATCGCCAGGGCAGCTGTTTAGGGCGGCTGTTTTGCCTGCGCCCCGGCGCAGCGGCTCCTAGTGCAGAATAAACAGGACTGTGTTCCCACTTAGCCAGCAAGGGGAGCTGAAACAGGGAGCCAGGCCAGGAGATTCCCAGGCAAAAAAGCGCCATGAACCTGAGCCGCGGTTGCAGACGGCGCGGTGGGTCACCGCACGGAAAATCACACAGATCCCGGCGCCTATTCAACAGGTGACCAGGACACCTGGGAGAGAGCCGACCGTTCAACTAAAAAACAAAAGGCTCTGAGGCAGGGAGCCAGGTGATCAGGCCCGGCTGGCCCCACTCCCACAAAAACAAAAACAAAAACAAAAAAACAGCAATTGAAAACGCTCTGGGTTGAGAGTTTCACAGCAAGCACAGCTGAACCCGGGACGGTCCAGCTCTGTGGGGGAGGGGTGTCCGCCATTACCAAGGCACTCCACCATTAAGGAGGCAGTCCGCCATTCCTGAGGCAGCCTGCCATTACCGAGGCAACCCGCCATTACAGAGAGAGTCCGTCATTACAGAGGCGGGCCACCATTGCTGAGGCAGTTCTAACTACACCCATATAAACAGGACTGCAGGGAAGTTCACATGGCAGCTGGGCAGAGCCCACAGCAGCTCAGCAAAGCATCCGCAGGCAGAGAGTGACTAGGCTGCCTCCTTGTGGGCAGGGCAGCCCTGAAGGAAAAAAAAAAAGGGCAGAGGCACAGCGGAAACTCATAAAGCCCTAACTCCCTGGGACAGAACACCTGGGGAAAAAAAGGGGTTTATGAGTTCTGCTGCTGCAGACTTAAACTTACCAGCCTGGCAGCTCTGAATGAACAACGGAGCTCACAGCTCAGCACCTGAGCTACTATAAAGGACAGACTGTTTCCTCAAGCAGCTCCCTGACCCCCATATATCCAAAGAGTCACCTCATAAAGGAGAGCTCAGACTGACATTTGGTGGGTATCCTTCTGGGACAAAGCAGAAGAAGAAACTGGTAGCAACCTTTACTGCTCGTCAGCTGCTGCAAGTGATCCCCAGGCAAGCAGGGCCTGGAGTGGACCTCAGCAGTCCTACAGCAGAGAGGCCAGACAGTTAAAAGGAAAACTAAGAAACAGAAATAACTTCATCATCAACAAACAGGACGTCCACTCAGAGAGCCAATCAGAAAGTCAGCAACAACAAAGTCGACAGGTGGATAAATCCACAAAGATGGGAAGAAACCAGTGCAAAAAGGATGAAAACACCCGAAACCAGAACACCTCTCCTCCTACAAGGGATCACAACTCCTCACCAGCAAGGGAACAAGACTGGATGGAGAATGAGTGTGATGAAATGACAGAATCAGGCTTCAGAAGGTGGGTAATAGGAAACTTCCGTGAGCTAAAAGAACATGTTCTAACCCAATGCAAAGAAACTAAGAACCTTGAAAAAAGATTTGATGAAATGCTAACGAGAATGGACAACTTAGAGAGGAATATGAGTGAATTGATGGAGCTGAAAAACACAACACGAGACCTTCACGAAGCATACACAAGTTTCAACAGCCGAATTGACCAAGCAGAAGTAAGGATATCAGGGGTCAAAGATCAACTCAATGAAATAAAACGAGAAGGCCAGATTAGAGAAAACAGGGTAAAAAGGAATGAACAAAGTCAACAAGAAATATGAGACTATGTGAAAAGACCTAATCTACGTTTGATAGGTGTACCTGAATGTGACGGAGAGCATGAATCCAAGCTGGAAAATACTCTTCAGGATATTATCCAGGAAAACCTCCCCAACCTAGCAAGGCAGGCTAATATTCAAGTCCAGGAAATACAGAGAACACCACAAAGATATTCCTCAAGAAGAGCAACCCCAAGGTACATAATCGTCAGATTCACCAGGGTTGAAATGAAGGAGAAAATGCTAAGGGCAGCCAGAGAGAAAGGTCAGGTTACCCACAAAGGGAAGCCCATCAGACTCCCAGCAGATCTCTCAGCAGAAACCCTACAAGCCAGAAGAGAGTGGGGGCCAATATTCAACATCCTTAAAGAAAAGAACTTTCAACCTAGAATTTCATATCCAGCCAAACTAAGCTTCATAAGTGAAGGAAAAATAATCTTTTGTGATCAAGCAAGTACTCAGAGATTTCATCACCACCAGACCAGCTTTACAAGAGCTCCTGAAAGAGACACTACACATAGAAAGGAACAACCAGTACCAGCCACTCCAAAAACATACCAAATGGTAAAGAGCATCAACACAATGAAGAATCTGCATCAACCAATGGGCAAAACAGCTGGCTAGCATCAAAATGGCAGGATCAAATTCACACATAACAATATTAACCCTAAACGTAAATGGACTAAATGCCCCAATCAAAAGACACAGACTGGCAAATTGGATAAAAAGCCAAAACTCATCAGTGTGCTGTATCCAGGAAACCCATCTCACATGCAAGGATACACAAAGGCTCAAAATAAAGGGATGGAGGAACATTTACCAAGCAAATGGAGAGCAAAAAAAAGCAGGAGTTGCAATTCTCATCTCTGATAAAATAGACTTTAAAGCAACAAAGATCAAAAGAGACAAAGAAGAGCATTACATAATGGTAAAAGGATCAATGCAACAAGAAGAGCTAACGATCCTAAATATATATGCACCTAATACAGGAGCACCCAGATACATAAGGCAAGTTCTTAATGACTTACAAAGAGACTTAGACTCCCACACAATAATAGTGGGAGACTTCAACACACCATTGTCAATATTAGACAGATCAACGAGACAGAAAATTAACAAGGATATCCAGGACTTGAACTCAGACCTGGAACAAGCAAACCTAACAGACATTTATAGAACTCTCCACCCCAAATCCACAGAATATATATTCTTCTCAGCACCACATCACACCTACTCTAAAATTGACCACATAATTGGAAGTAAATCACTCCTCAGCAAATGCAAAAGAACGGAAACCATAACAAACAGTCTCTCAGACCACAGTGCAATCAAGTTAGAACTCACAATTCAGAAACCAACCCAGAAACGCACAGCTTCATGGAAACTGAACAACTTTCTCTTGAATGTTGACTGGATAAACAATGAAATGAAGGCAGAAATAAAGATGTTCTTCAAAACCAACGAGAACGAAGACACCACATAAAAGAATCTCTGGGACACATTTAAAGCAATCTCTAGAGGAAAATATATAGCAATAAGTGCCCACATGAGAAGAAAGGAGAGATCTAAAATTGACACCCTATCGTCAAACTTGAAAGAGCTAGAGGAGCAAGATCAAAAAAACTCAAAACCTAGCAGAAGACAAGAAATAACTAAGATCAGAGCAGAACTCAAGGAGATAGAGACATGAAAAACCTTTCAAAAAATCAATAAATCCAGGAGCTGGTTTTTTGAAAAGATAAACAAAATAGACCACTAGCCAGATTAATAAAAAAGAAAAGAGAGAATAACCAAATACATGCAATAAAAAACAATAAAGGAGATATCACCACAGATTCCACAGAAATTCAAACCATCATCAGAGATTATTACAAACAACTCTATGCACATAAACTAGAAAACCTGGAAGAAATGGATAAATTCCTGGACAGCTGCCTCCTCCCAAGCATAAACCAGGAAGAAGTCGAAACCCTGAATAGACCAATAACAAGGTCTGAAGTCGAGGCAGCAATTAAGAGCCTACCACCCAAAAAAAGCCCAGGTCCAGATGGGTTCACAGCCGAATTCTACCAGACATACAAAGAGGAACTGGTACCATTCCTTCTGAAACTATTCCAAGTAATCCAAAAAGAGGGAATTCATCCGAAATCATTTTATGAGACCAACATCATACTGATACCAAAACCCGGCAGAGACTCGACAACAAAAGAAAACTACAGGCCAATATCCATGATGAACATAGATGCAAAAATCTTCAATAAAATACTGGCAAGCCGATTGCAAAAGCACATCAAAAAGCTTATCCACCATGATCAAGTAGGATTCATCCCGGAGATGCAAGACTGGTTCAACATACGCAAGTCTATAAATATAATTAACCACATAAACAGAACCAAAGACAAAAACCACATGATTATCTCAATTGATGTGGAGAAGGCCTTCGACAAAATTCAACAGCCCTTTATGCTAAAAACCCTCAATAAACTAGGTATTGACAGAACGTATGTCAAAATAATAAAAGCTATTTACGACAAACCAACAGCCAATATCATACTGAATGGGCAAAAACTAGAAGCATTCCCTTTGAAATCTGGCACTAGACAAGGATGCCCTCCCTCACCACTCCTATTCAATATAGTACTGGAAGTTCTAGCCAGAGCAATCAGGCAAGAAAAAGAAATAAAGCGTATTCAATTAGGAAAGGAGGAAGTCAAATTGTCTCTATTTGCAGACGACATGATTGTATATCTAGAAGACCCCATCATCTCAGCCCAAAATCTCCTGAAACTGATAAGCAACTTCAGCAAAGTCTCAGGATACAAAATCAATGTGCAAAAATCACAAGCATTCCTATACACCAATAACAGACTTAAAGAGAGCCAAATCAAGAATGAACTGCCATTCACAATTGCTACAAAGAGAATAAAATACCTAGGAATACAACTAACAAGGAACGTAAAGGACCTCTTCAAGGAGAACTACAAACCACTGCTCAACGAAATAAGAGAGGACACAAACAGATGGAGAAACATTCCATGTTCATGGTTAGGAAGAATTAATATCGTGAAAATGGCCATACTGCCCAAAGTAATTTACAGATTCAACGCTATCCCCATCAAGCTACCAATGACCTTCTTCACAGAACTGGAAAAAACCACCTTAAACTTCATATGGAACCAAAAGAGAGCCCACATAGCCAAGTCAATTTTAAGCAAAAAGAACAAAGCGGGAGACATCACACTACCGGACATCAAACTCTACTACAAGGCTACAGTAATCAAAACAGCATGGTACTGGTACCAAAACAGAGATATAGACCAATGGAACAAAACAGAGGCCTTGGAGGCAACACAACATATCTACAACCATCCGATCTTTGACAAACCTGATAAAAACAAGCAATGGGGAAAGGAGTCCCTGTTTAATAAGTGGTGTTGGGAAAACTGGCTAGCCATATGCAGAAAGCAGAAACTCAACCCCCTTCCTGACACCTTACACTAAAATTGACTCCAGATGGATTAAAGACTTAAACATAAGACCTAAAACCATAAAAACCCTAGAAGAAAACCTAGGCAAAACCATTCTGGACATAGGCGTAGGCAAGGACTTCATGACCAAAACACCAAAAGCATTGGCAACAAAAGCCAAAATAGACAAATGGGACCTAATCAAAGTCCACAGCTTCTGCACGGCAAAAGAAACGGTCAGTAAAGTGAATCGGCAACCAACAGAATGGGAAAAAATTTTTGCAGCCACCCATCTGATAAAGGGCTGATATCCAGAATTTACAACGAACTAAAACAGATTTACAAGAAAACAACAAGCCCATTCAAAAATGGGCAAAGGATATGAACAGATACTTTACAAAAGAAGACATACATGAGGCCAGCAAACTTATGAAAAAATGCTCATCATCACTGGTCATTAGAGAAATGCAAATCAAAACTACATTGAGATACCATCTCACGCCAGTTAGAATGGCGATCATTAAAAAATCTGGAGAAAACAGATGCTGGAGAGGATGTGGAGAAATAGGAACACTTTTACACTGTTGGTGGGAGTGTAAATTAGTTCAACTATTGTGGAAGACAGTGTGGCGATTCCTCAAGGACCTAGAAATAGAAATTCCATTTGACCCAGCAATCCCATTACTGGATATATATCCAAAGGATTATAAATCGTTCTACTGTAAGGACACATGCACACGAATGTTCATTGCAGCACAGTTTACAATAGCAAAGACCTGGAACCAACCCAAATGCTCATCGATGATAGACTGGACAGGGAAAATGTGGCACATATACACCATGGAATATTATGCAGCCATCAAAAACTATGAGTTCGCATCCTTTGTAGGGACATGGATGAACCTGGAAACCATCATTCTCAGCAAACTGACACAAGAACACAAAATCAAACACTGCATGTTCTCACTCATAGACAGGTGTTAAACAATGGGAACACATGGACACAGGGAGGGGAGCACTATACACTGCGGTCTGTTGGGGGGGAGTGGGGGGAGACAGCAGGGGGTGGAGAGTTGGGGAGAGATAGCATAGAGAGAAATGCCACATATCGGTGATGGGGAGGAAGGCAGCAAATCACACTGTCACGTATGCATCTGTGCAACAATCTTGCATGTTTTTCACACGTACCCCAAAACCTAAAATGCAATTTAAAAAAAAAAGAAAAGAAAAGAAAAAGAAGTGTTCTTAATGGTAACAATAACCTGTCAGTAATGGAAGAAGTGATGTGTCACTAAAAGGTAAGACTTAATTTGCATCACTTATACCAATTTTATATTATTTATAAATTGGCTCACCCATTCATAGATTTTCTCCACAAATTCTCCTGGAAAAACCTTGCCAAATATTTAGGGTCTTAGAGTCAAACATTATCCAATATTTGCTTTGTCACTTGGTTAACTATATGAACAAGACCCTCAATGCTTTTACTTTAAAAGAGAAAACTTATATATTGATGAAGGACCTCAACACTTATATCAAAGAATGAGAAAATACGTGAATTCCTTCTATAAGTTTCATGTACTTAATACCTAAAGCTCACCTACACAGGTGTTCTCATGTTCAAATTTAAGTTCAGAACAACTGAAGGCAAATATGATATCCTCACAAGTAACTGTAGCCTGACAATAACCGATCTTTTTATTTTTGTAGAGACAAGGTCTCACTAGCTGCCCAGGCTGGTCTCGAACTCTTGGCTTTAAATGATCTTTCCACCTCAGTCTCCCAAAGGGCCAGGATTCAAAGCCTGAGCCACCACTCCTGGCCCTATAACTGACTTTAAATAGTAAATATAACTTTAATGTCTTGTTATTCATGCTCTCCCCACAGCTATGAATGTAAGAATTAGTTTTCTTCTATAACTGCAGCGGTGACAGGGAACTGGCCCAATTCTCAGGATGACAAATTAGAATCAAAATAGTGCCACATATAATACAAAGTAAATTGGCCACACAGATAATTCAGAGCTAACATTTCAATTCTTCATCTCTTTTCTTTCACTACGCTCTCCTTTTTTTTTTTTTTTTTTTTGAGACGGAGTTTCACTCGTTTCCCAGGCTGGAGTGCAATGGCGCGATCTCGGCTCACCGCAACCTCCGCCTCCTGGGTTCAGGCAATTCTCCTGCCTCAGCCTCCTGAGTAGCTGGGATTACAGGCATGCACCACCATGCCCAGCTAATTTTTTGTATTTTTAGTAGAGACGGGGTTTCACCATGTTGACCAGGATGGTCTCGATCTCTTGACCTCGTGATCCATCCGCCTCGGCC
The DNA here is from genome assembly GCF_030222135.1 of Aotus nancymaae. Classification (NCBI taxonomy): domain Eukaryota; kingdom Metazoa; phylum Chordata; class Mammalia; order Primates; family Aotidae; genus Aotus; species Aotus nancymaae. The sequence goes on along the minus strand of NW_026988425.1, from coordinate 51,336,515 downwards.
TCCCAAAGTGCTGGGATTACAGGCGTGAGCCACCACGCCCGGCCCACTACACTCTCCTTATACCTTCTACATACATGAAGTTTCTAACTCAATCACTATATTTAACTACCTCATTCTTTGGTCCATTACCTAAAAATCCATTTTTTGCCTTTTAACAATTCTACAACTAGAATCTCTTTCATTTATTGGATTTGAACAACATAATTAGCTGATATTTATTAAACGCCTGTGACATAACCAAAGATTTTTACATAGTATACAATTTAACCTTAACAATGCTTTTCTCATTATGATTTTTGTGGTCATCCTTACCTCACAGGTAAGTAAATTCACTCATATTAAGAAATCTGCCCAAAATCTAAATAATCAATAAGCAAAAGATTTAATGTTAGGGCCACATCTGATTCTAAACTCAATACTCTTAACCATTATATTAATGAAGAAAATGGAAATTATTCTTGTGCCACATATTTCAAAATGTTTATCATTCCAACTAAAAATACTAATAAACCTACAATGAATGGTTGGGATAAGAGGCTTTTAAGTGTGCACTACATCAAGTGACATCAAGAGTCACCATCACATTGATGCCAGTTACTAATTTAGTTTCCTATTGACACAAGAGACAAATTTAAAGTATAAACAAAAGCACGTAGCCAAGTCAAGGGTAATTAATATCTGAATTAATCAAGTTTTCTCTTTTCTTTCTTTGGAGAAAGGGTCTTGCTCTGTTGCCCAGGATGCAGTGCAGCAGCATTAATCATAGCTTACAGCCAACCTGGAAATCATGGGGTCAAGCAATCCTCCCACCTCAGCTTCCCAAGTTAACTAGGACTATAGACATACACAACCATGTCCAGTTAATTTTTTTTTTTAACTTTTGTAGAGATGAGGGTCTTACTATTTGAGCTCGTGGTCTCAAGTGATCCTACCATTCCATGCTCCAAAAATGCTGGGATTACAGGTGTGAGCCACTGCACCCAGCAAGCTTTCAAATAATTTGAAAACTTGGCTCACAGAAGACAATAGTATACACAGACCAAATGCAATGAATCTATACCATAGCAATTTAAACAAGTTCCTATTGTGAACACTAATTTTAATATCAAAAAATACATAATCTGTTTAAGATCATTTTTATAACGATTGGTGCTATTTGAATTTTGTTCATTTTTAATGTGTGGGTTTTTGTTTTTGTTTTGGACACAGGCATTGCTTTGTCACCCAGGCTGGAGTGCAGTGGTGCAATCTTGGCTCACTGCAATTGCAACCTCTGCCTCCCCAGTTCAAGCGATTCTCATGCCTCAGGCTCCAAAGTAGCTGGGATTACAGACATGCCACCATGCCCGGCTAATTTTTGTATTTTTAGTAGAAACCAGTTTTACTGTGTTGGCCAGGCTGGTCTTGAACTCCTGACCTCTGATGATCCACCCGCCTTGGCCTCCCAAAGTGCTGGGATTACAGGCATGAGCAACCACACCTGAAAGGTTTTTAATGTTCTCATTTAATTGGCAAACCTATTTCAGTTCACAATACTATGAGTTTTAGTCAAATGAGTTTCACTGTTATAATTTATATCAGTAACAATCAATATGGTATTTTCCCTTTAATGGGGGTTCCCAACATTAACATAAAGAACACACTTAAAGAAATGCACTTCACAAATATAAACAATGTCCATGGTGAACAAGTAGTAATTCTAACTTAGACCAAATAAAATGTACTTGTGTCTAGTTGTATCAAGTTGTCTATTCAAATCCTATTAATTTTCCCTTTCAACCCTGAACACATGTTGCATGACTTTTTTCTTCTTAAAACACCGCTTTCATAAGATATTTTAAAAAGTGGAAGTCGTTTCAATATAAAAACAAAGCAATTCATCAACAGAATACTGTCGAAGAAACTCAATGAAGAATTTTCCCCTCCCTTAATTCTGTTTATCAAAGTTCCTATTAGTAAAATCAACCCCATTGGCTTTCATTATAATTTACTTCATTGAATGCAATTATTTCACTCAATCTGCATGCTTGTGGCAAATATCATCAGAATTCTCTAGAAAACAACCCATCTATATTAACTGTTCACTAATTTGCTTTGATTTAGAATGCTCAACAAACCAAAAGAACTCTGAACAATGAACCTTTATGCTCTTAAGTAGTCTATCAAATATGAGCTAAAATTGAGAAAGCTCATCAAACTACCAAGGAGCTGAAAAAAATACAAATCCTGAGCTGGAAGAAGACCATGCTTAAGTTAATTATTAGTCACTAAAATTTCTCATTACTTAATATCGTAAGTAAATGTTAAGCTCTGCCAGTAATACGTTGCCAACATACTCACTAACACAAAAAGCCTATAGGACTTCTGAAAACACACGATCAGTAGCCACTAATTATTAATGCAACTCAACTCAATTGTAAACAAACACTTGAACGTACATCACTCATTCTTCCTCACCCAAAAAATGAATCAATCAAACAATTATATTAAATTCTTCTGGCAGCTTGAATTCCTGTTTTAAATTATTAAGAGCATGGAGATGGACTATTTAATGACCATTAATCTTATGCATCGAACAGATGATCCTGGTTAAGATAAAAACACTAGAAATCACAGATATAAGCTGCATGAAGGTGTTTCCAGTAAACCCAACTAGGTTCTAAGCAGAATTCAATTTATGTAGCTATACTATAAATGGCTTAATTACTTTCCCCACAGGGTATTTCTCAAATTGGGGTATCATGTTTAAGTCTGCCAGTTTTTGATCTACAAAATTATAGTTTCAGGGACAAATTACTTTTTCTTTTTATAAATAGTATATTTTCGTTAGTAAATGTTTACTTACCTGGAAGGAAGTAGCACTAGAAAAGTTCTATTGAAGTCTTTCCTAAAATTCTCTTGTCTTCCTCAGGAACATAGCTATTTTAAATGTTGCAATAGGGAAAACAATACTTGGGAACCCAGGGGGGAAAGTGAGAGAGGAATAGTAAAGTGTGATACAATGAGAGTTTCATTGTATTCCTATGGGAAGTACTGGGAATTTAACCATTAACCATTCCACAATTAACCATTTCTTTTTTTGTTTATGCAGACACATTTCTTAGTTTACCTAAACACAGTAAAGAGTACATCTTCCTTTTGAACATCTTTTCAACTAGTACTCAAAATCCTTAGACCAACCCTGAAACAGTAGAACCAAAATCTTTATATTAATACATTTTATTCTTATTATTTTCAAATATGTCTTTGTCTCTAAATCATTTCTAAGATTATTAAATCAACCCAGGATCAGTATCAATAGTAGCTATAGTTTTATATGACAAACACTCACTGGCATTCTTGATTTTTAAAATTTACTTTCATTCTAATCAAATCCAAATTATTCCTAATTCCTTAAGAGATTCTATTTAACACCTTCCAGGTGGTTCTATATTCTTATGCAATCAGCTGTTCCCAGAAAAACTGAATAATAAGGAAACATACCTAAGAGAGGAGCTTGGGAGATTTTTTTGGTTGGGTATGTGTGTGTCTGGGCGTGTAGGCCTGGGGAGAGTGGCAGAAATACTAATTTGCAATACAGAAAAAACAATGCCATTTACATGGTTCTAACAAAAGTGTCTGACCACCCCCACCCCCACCCTCAAAAAGCCCTTAAATAAAGAGGGAGAGCAAAAGAAAACAAAATAATTCCCGAGTTTCGCCTCATACATACAATACAGCACAGGAAGTGGCAAAGTTTAAAATAATGCCTTTACTGTTACGACTAATACGCTGTCATAAGCCACAATCCTTTCATTTTAGTGAGTTGTTGATTTTCAATAGAAAAATACAAATGAATATGTGTTTAAGTTCCAACATGGATTGAGCACCTCTGAATTTAGTATCAAATAATTAAATTTATTTTTGAGATGTCAAATCTTAGTATTAAAAAAATTTTCCATTATTTTAAACTTCACTTGAATCTTTAAAAAGCTGTCTAAATTGTACTACGAATTCAGTGTAATCTTCTTTAAAATGCTATCAAATTGAACTGTCAGCACTCTTTTTTTCTAAATGGGGGGTGGGTTATTACCAGAAGAACTCTCATTAAGCTCTGAAAATCAGAGGCAAATAATTTCAAATATAAACTAGCTCCACAAGCAAATTTATTCAATTATCTTTAACAGTCTATAATATACATACAACCATTTTCACAGGTAAAAACATTAACTTCATGTCACACTATGATCAAAAGTACTTTGACAGTTAAAATTTTCAACTTCAAACAACTAAAAATTAATTTAAACTAAGTTTTTGTTTCTTTAGGATTATCTGGCTGCTCTCAAAACTTATAATCATTTTTTAAAAGTCATATTCAAGTATGTTTAATGATACTAACATGTGCAAAGCAACTACTTCAAATTAAATTCTTCTATTCCAAACCTCCTTTTTAAAGATGTGTTACCTTTTTTGTAGCTAAGCACATCCAATACAAATATATTAAAAATAAAGTTTTATTCTAGCCTGCTATTTTTAAAAACACAAAAAAGTGAAATCTATAAATATTAACATTTTGTGCCCCTCAAATACAGATAAAAAATTACTTACCCCACACACCTGCAGCTAAAGATTTATTGTGATTTGGTTCTCTCTCATATTCAGGATTTAAAGATGGCTGGAAGAAAGTTGGAATAAACATTCCACATTTTAAAAATAAATCCTTTAAAAGCAATCTCAAAATCATACATGCTGTAACTGATGAATCAAATATGACCAACTCTTAGCTACAGGTTCTTAGTACAGAAAAGCTATAAAATCTGAAACTTTTTGAGTACCTGTGACACTCTGCCTACTTACTGAAGCACTTGGATTTTGGATTTTCAGATAAAGAATGTTGAACTACTAAATATAAAATCTGAAAAGATCAAAAATCCAAAACATTTCTGGTCCCAAGCATTGCAGATAAAGGACATTCAGCCTGTATTAAAGATGAATTACTCATAAACCTTACTCTCAGCTTACTCTGCTAACCGTTAAAATAGTTACTATCTATACTCATTGCCAGTCAGAGAAAACTAGAGTGTTTAATATTTTCCTTATCCATAACTAAGAAATAAGTCAGAATTAAAAAACAGGCTTCTCTGTCTATGGAGTAGCCATTGTCTTATTCCTTAACATTCTTAATAAACTTGACTTAAACATACACACTCAAAAGAATGGAGGTCTTTGCATCAGTCTGAGAAAAAATCCCTCCTTAGCACAAGGTTGAGATCAGAGAAGAGGAAAATCAGATCAATTTTCTCTTTTTTTTGAGATGCAGTCTCACTCTATCAACCAGTCTGGATGGAGTAAAGCGATGTGATCTCAGCTCACTGCAACTTCCACCTCCCGGGTTCAAGCGATTCTCCTGTCTCAGCCTCCCAAGTAGCTGAGATTACAGGCGAGCAGCACCACGCCCAACTAACTTTTGTATTTTTAGTACAGATGGGGTTTCACCACATTGGCCAGGCCGATCTCGAACTCCTGGCCTCAAGTGATCCACCTGATGCAGCCTCCCAAAGTGCTGGGATTACAGGAGTAAGCCGCTACACCCGGCCTAATAAGAATTTTAATTTTTTAATAATTCTGTAGATGTGGGGTCTTGCTATGTTGCCCAGCCTGGTCTCAAATTCATGGCCTCACTTGATCCCCCCACCTCAGCCTCCTAAAGTACTGAGATAACAGGCATGAACAGTCCCCAGTTCTTAAAAGTTTTCATCACTAGTTAACACACTCACTATCAAAGCCAAGTCCAAATTTGTATTTCAACAAGCAATGTTCAGGATTACTAAAAAGAAAAGTGAGATGAGTACTGAATGAGTACTCTAAAAGCTAATCTTGCTAGATGCGTTTATCCTCCAAAATCCTAACTTTCCAGCATTCTATCAGGTATTTTTCATATTCCTAGCACACAAACTGCCACATTTAAAGAAGGTACTTAATATATATTAAATAAAATAAATTCTAATATAAATATTTTAATCACCTAAAAATGATTAGTAACACTGTACTGAGATTATTATAAAGCAAGTATACATGCATACCTCTATGATTTCTTCAGAGATACAAACTAAACAGAAGATTTTGGTGGTGGTTACATGTACATAGCATCTTTAAAGTATATTATTAAAAATTATACTCTGCCAAGTCTAGGATTATAATAATGATAACCACATCTTGAGAATGGGGCTGGGATACAAAAAATAATAGCAGCAATTTGTTTTTACTGAGTACTTACTATGTGTCACACAGTTTTAATTTAATTGTATTACTAATTTAACCCTCACAACATTATGAGAGTACTATTACCATTTCCAGTTTGTTTACACAGTTGACCCTTGAACAACACAGGTTTGAACTGTGCAAATCCCCTTATATCTAGATTTTCTTCCAACTGTGCCACCTGAAACAGCAAGACCAACCCCTTCTTTCTCCTTAGCCTACTGAACATGAAGACAAGGATCAAGACCTTTATGATGACGCATTTCCACTTAATGAATAATAAATACATTTCCTCTTATGATTTTAATGTTTTTCTCTAGCTTACTGTAAGAATACAGTATATATTACATATAAAAAATAAGTACTGATCAACTTTATATTACCATCAAGAGTTCGGTCAGCAGTAAGCCACTAGCAGTTAAGTTTTTGGGGCAGTCAAGTTTTATACAGATTAGACTCCGAGGGGAGATCAGTACCCCTAACCTCTGTGTTATCCAAGGGTCAACTGTATTGTAAAATTTCAATGCTATGGTGATTACTGACTGGAAAAAGCAGATCACTAACATGGGAATACAGAGTAATTACATAGTTACTTGATAATAGGACCTAAGAGTAATCTTTTATTTTTCTATCCCTCACCATTTCCTGCCCTAATCCAATCTATCAAATTTTTGCTCTGAAACCTTCCATCCAAACTACTGCTAAATCATATCCAAAAACTATCAGTTTTCATTTATCTCAACTACCCAGTTCAAGCCAATATTTTTTCCTGAATCATTCTCTCCTCTCCTACCATAATCCATTCAAGACCTAAGAACTGTAAAAACTAACATCACATCATGACTCCTCTCTAAACAAGCTTCTCATTAACCTTGTAATCAAACTAAAATTCTGTACTTTGATGACCTGCAAAAATTCCATTCAATTTAAATCCTTTCCTATCTCTCTATCCTAACTTTTATCCCTTGAACATAACAAGTTGGCTAGCTATGATGGCTCATGCCTATAATCCCAGTCCTTTGGGAGGCAGGGGTGGGAGGACTGCTTGAGGCCAAAAGTTCACGACCAGCCAGGCCAACATAGTGAGCTGGGTGTGGTGGTGTGCATCTGTAGCCCTAGAGGGAGCTACTCGAGAGGCTGAGGCAAGAGGACTGCATGAGCCCAGAAGTTTGACAATACAGTGAGCTATAACTGTGCCACTGCACTCCAGCCTAGGCAAAAGAATACAGACCCTGCCCTGTCTCAATACTACCGCCACCACCCCTACCCCAACACACACACACAAACATGAAAAAAATAAGATAAACCAAGGATGCTCCCATCTTGGCATGAGCTCTCCCTCTCTTCCTTAACAAAAGCTTGCTCCTTATTATGTCCTAAATTTATTGTCACTTCCTGTCTAAATTCGCTACAAAATATGACTTGCTTAGAGAACAGAAACTCAGTAAGGACTTTGCCTATTTTAATCTGGTATGTATTCTGAGTGCAAGAACACCAACTGACTCAAGAATCACTCAAATATACTGAATAAGAATTGACAATATATAAAAAGATAAAGTGCAAATTCTATCTAGCTTTTAAATTTCATGAATCATACAATCTAGATAAATATGACAGTACACTAGATCAATTTTTCTGTAATTTAAGAAATATAATATTTTGGCCAGGTGCAGTGGCTCATGCCTGTAATCCCAGCACTTTGGGAGGCTGAGGCAGGGGTGGGGATCACCTAAGGTCAGGAGTTCAAGACCGGCCTGGCCAACATGGTAAAACCCTGTCTCTACTAAAAATATAAAAATTAGCTGGGCATGGTGGCAGGCACTTGTAATCCTAGCTACTCAGGAGGCTGAGGCAGGAGAATTGCTTGAACCCAGGAGGCGGAGGTTGCAGTGAGCTGAGATCATGCCACTGCACTCCAGCATGGGCGACAAGAACAAAACTCCATCTTAAAAAAAAAAAAAAAAAAAAAACAGTATTTAGATAAGTCATATGTGAGACTTAGGCATAGGAAAAAAAAGATTTTGTTTTCATACTTATTTTTAGTAGTAGACTTAACATTCATAATGTATCTGACCTGGAATAACAATTTCTTTGCCTTCCTGAGCACAAAAAAAAAAAGAAAGAAAGAAAGAAAGAAAGTCTGAATAAAGAAATAGCTGAAAAGACAAGGAGAACAATCTTGGGATGAACTTAAGAGTCATACACAAATAACCAAGTATTATTTAAAAGCAACAGTCTAAAATAAAATGTACTGGTAAAATCTCCTTTCTAAATCTTGACAGTTTTTAGAGATATGAGGCACTTGAAAATACGGCACTAAGCTCACCTACTAGTTCTAAGAAAAACTGTTCAAATTTCTATGAAGAGTAACACAACATAAATACACCAAAAACTTTTTAAACCCACATGGTTAAGACTCTGGAATAAACAGCAACACAAGGCTTAAAAAGAAAGAATGGGATACAGAAAATGGAGTATGAGGGTTAGGAGGCTAATAAACAAAAAGCCCTCACAAAATACAAGGATTAAAAATTGGACAAACGGCCAGGTGTGGTGGCTCATGACTATAATCCCAACACTTTGGGAAGCCAAGGCAGGCGGATCACCTGAGGTCAGGAGTTCAAGACCAGCCTGATCAACGTGGTGAAACCCTGTCACTACAAAAATACAAAATTTAGCTGGGCCCGGTGGTGGGTACCTGTAATCCCAGCTAGTTGGTGGGCTGAGGCAGGAGGATCACTTGAAGCCAGGAGGCAGAGGTTGCAGTGAGCCGAGATTGAGCCACTGCAGTCTAGTCTGGGCAACAGAGCAAGACTCCATCTCAAAAACATACAAACATACATACATAAATACATAAAAATATACATATAGGACAAATACATATGGGAGTGTGATCCCTGCAGAAAATGAGCTGTACTGATAAAATACCATAATAGTGCCTTGATGCTATAATAGCATTTACAGAAACTTCATTTGTATAAAAGTTACAGGAAACTTACAAAATCCTCAGCTTCAAACTGTTTGCGTTCTCTCTTGTCTTCTTTCCTCCCGGTTTCATTGTCAGGTATGTTGTTTTCATGTAGTCCTTGGCTTTTTCCAGAATGGAAAATACTGCTACGAGAACGGGAACTCCCACCATGGTATCCCCCACGATGATTTACGTTTTCCGTACCATTTCTTCCATGTGTACGCCATCCATTTTTTTCTTTCCTTCCAAAGTTACCTTTATTTGATAACAGTAAAGTAATATAAATTCAAAGAAGAGAATTAGGCTTAAGGAGTTAATCACATCAAACTCTTCTTTTTTTTTTTTTTTGAGACGGAGTTTCACTCGTTACCCAGGTTGGAGTGCAATGGCGCGATCTCGGCTCACTGCAACCTCCGCCTCCTGGGTTCAGGCAATTCTCCTGCCTCAGCCTCTTGAGTAGCTGGGATTACAGGCACGTGCCACCATGCCCAGCTAATTTTTTGTATTTTAAGTAGAGACAAGGTTTCACCATGTTGACCAGGATGGTCTCGATCTCTTGACCTCGTGATCCACCCGCCTCGGCCTCCCAAAGTGCTAAAAATCATAAAGTTAGCCATAAACATCATTCCTTAGCAAATTTTACCTCCATTAGGACGTCCAATAGCAGAATCAAAGCCATCTGAAGAGTTGTGTCGTCGACGATTCACATCATAACGATTCTCTGTCCAAGCAAAGTTTTCAGAATGTTTCTCAAAATTCAATGACGACTGAAACAAATTATAAAAAATACAGGTAAGTATTTACAAAACCTAAATATAACTTTAAAAACCAGTAATACTCCAGTTTCACTTATTTCCAAGAATTTTAAATGGTTAAGAGAAACATTTTCCAGTTATTTTCAAGGTATTTGATAACTGGGTAACTCTAAATATGTATGATGGATTCAATGTTGGTCCATTTTCTTCTACCTAATGGAAACAAGCACGCGTTCTTAGAAAGAGCTCAACATCTTTTTTTCCAAAAAACATAAAGGTAAAATGCCATTACAATGGAAAACAAGTTAAAATATGATATGCTTCTTGTATAACAAAACGTTAAGTGTAGTGTATCACACACTACTTGATATAAACATTTCCACTACAGCTCAAAGTTCTCTTCTACATCAGAGATAAATTGTCAAATGAATCTTCAGTTTTAAGTCCCTTAAAGTTATTTCCATATTCCTTTTCCCCAAACCAAATGTATTTAAAAAGGTATCAAAATAAAAGAACGTACAATGCTATTCCAAAAAATTAGAAATACAGAAAAGTTCTAACAATGTATAAAAGTCACTCGCCCCAATATTAATCTATTAATCTGATAAAAGCCACAATCAAAACTGCCAACAGTTTAAGAATTTAAACAGGTAGACTCATAAATCTAAAAAGAAAATACATGAAAATTATCAAAAAATGTTTGAAAAGGGCCGGGAATGGTGACACACACCTGTAATCCCAGAACTTTGGGAGGCTGAGGCAGGCAGCTCACCTCAGGTCAGGAGTTCAAGACCAGTCTGGCCAACATGGCGAAACCCCGTCTCTACTAAAATTAGCCATATGTGGTGGCACACGCCTGTTGTCCCAGCTGCTCGGGAGGCTGAGACAGGAGAATTTGCTCGAACCCAGGAGGTGGAGGCTGCAGTGAGCTAAGATCACACCACTGCACTCCAGCCTGGGCGAGACAGAGAAAGACTGTCTCAAAAAGAAAAGAAAACAGAGCTCTATAAATCAATACAAATAAAGACAACCCAATGGGAAAAATGAGTAAAGGATACAAAAAGGTAATTCTCAAAAATATGAAGAGTCACCAATCACATGAAAACATAGTCAGGTTCTCTTGTAATCAAAATGCAAAATTAGAACAAAGTTGGCATCTCTTGCCCATTGGGAAAAATACAATGATAGTTGGCATCTCTTGCCCACTGGGAAAAATACAATGATAGTAAGGGTTGAAAAAGACAGATAATTCGTTTTTTTTTTTTTTGGAGATGGAGTCTCACTCTGTTGCCCAGGCTGGAGTGCAGTGGCACGATCATGGCTCACTGCAACCTCCCCCTCCCAGGTTCAAGTGATTCTTGTGCCTCAGCCTTGAGGAGTAGCTTGAATTACAGGCACCACCACCACACCCAGTTAATTTTTGTATTTTTAGTAGAAATGGGATTACACCATATTGGCCAGGCTTGTCTTGAACTCCTGACTTCAAGTGATCACCCACCTTGGTTTCCTAAAGTGCTGGGATTACAGACGTGAGCCACCATGCCAGGGCCAGACAATTATTTATTACTAGATTAGAAAACACACTCATATGTATATGTACACTTAACTTCTCTCTCACTCAGTAGGGACTGAAATGCAAATGTGTATCTGTACTTATGTCATCTTTAAAGTCTTTATAGTTACATAGTTTTTTTTCAGTCTTGCATGTATTTCAATGGATTCTAGCACCATATAGTATTTTTAAGTTTTTTTGTATTATGCCCCAGAAATAAGCAGATGCCATTTATACTGCAAATATTTTTCTACAGCTTGATTTTTTTTTTATTTCCTTAAAGAAATTTCTCTTGTTGAAATCTGGGTAAAATAAAGAATGACTTGGGGGGGGTGGTGTTTTTCCCCTTAGAGACAGAGAAATATTTGCAATATAAACGGCATCTGCTCAGTTCTGGGGTGCCATACAAAAAATTTAACTAAAAAATATAAAAGTTAAACATAACCCCTAACATGAAAGGAGATATAAATCACTATAAAACAGACTACATCATGGGCCGGGCATGGTGGCTCATGCCTGTAATCCCAGCACTTTGGAGGCCAAGGCAGGCGGATCACAAGGTCAGGAGACAGAGACCATCCTGGCCAACATGGTGAAACCCCATCTCTACTAAAAATACAAAAATCAGCCAAGTGTGGTGGTGTGTGCTTACAGTCCCAGCTACCTGGGAGGGTGAGGCAGGAGAATCACTTGAACTCAGGAAGCAGAGGTTGCAGTAAGCCAAGATTGAGCCATTGCGCTCCAGCCTGGCGACAGAAGGAGACTGTCTCAGGAAAGGAAAAAGAAAAAAGGAAAGGGAAAGAAAAGAAAGAAAAAAGAAAAGAAGAGAAAAGATACTACTAAATTAACAAGCAATTCTGAGAAAGTTTCTAACACAAAAACATGCTCAATTGTAATTAAGTGATGCAAATCAAAACGAAATACCATCATTCATCTAATTTCACAAAAAATGTAAAAATGAAAACATCCAGGGTTGTTGAGACTGAAAAAAACAAAATTGTAATGGGATTTTAAGTAGATTCAAACTTTTTGGAGAGCAATTGGGCGTTACCTACCAAAATGTACAAACATTCTGACCCGGCAATTCTGCTGCTAGATATTTACCTTACCATTATACTCAAGAAATGCCCAGGTATTTCTACAGCTGAGTCCATTAACAGGTAATTAATTATATAATTCATATAAATCCACTCAATAGTTTATACAGCCACTGAAAAGAGATGAATTCCCTATGACTGACTATAGAAAGACACTAGAGATGGTATTCTTGAAGAAAAGGAAAAAATAAACAGCTATTTCATCTGTTTATCCAAACTAGGATAAAAATATATTCTGACATATGCATAAAAGCATCCTAATATTTCACTTCTGAAACCTAGTCTACTATCCTAATAATCAAGAAAAGAAAGTTATCAAACTGATGAATTTTCAAGTCTGACACATTCAGCTTCCTATTCCAGCTCTAGTACTTTTCAGCAAATTTCTTAATCTCTCAACCTGAGTTCCCCCACCTGTAAATGGTGGGGTAGAGGGAGATAAGAGTGTCTACCAAGTTAAGATTTTTGTTACCTTTATATAGTGTTTTATTACAACAAGTAAGGCAGAGACCATCTTCCCTCTTACATTGTCTGTCTTTCTGAACTGTTTTTAAAAATAGTTTTAAGGCCAGGTGCAGTGTCTCAAGCCTATAATCCCAGCCTGGGCAACATAGTGAGAACCTGTTTCTGCAAAAATTTAAAAAATTAAATAAAAAAATCAAATTAAAAAAATTTATTTAATTTTAAAAATTAAATAAAAAATTAAAAATAAAATTTAAAAAATGTTTTAATTTAAAAAATTAAAAATTAAAAAATCCTAATTTTAAAAAATTAATAAAAATGTTTTAAATTAAAATTGGAGAAAAAAAGTTTTAAAATTTTCTCTAAAGTCCAGAATACCCAAATAATAGTAAACCTCCATAGAAGTTTCAATGAACACCATCTATGTGCCTTCAGAACAGCAAAAATCAAAATAAAAGTTTCAATGAACTCAACTAGCAATCTGATTGAATTTTCTGATCCTTTTAGCCTAAAAGTATAAATAGCATACATTTTCATCGCAAGCTGACATTGCTTACATTGTCAAAGAAAAGTTTTGGTACAATAATACTAATTTTTTTAACACTGCCATAAAAGAATAAAAAAATGCTGCTACTACACACTAGTTACAGAGATAACTACAGATTAGTGAATGCAAATATGAAAATGCATTCATCATAGTAAAGTTTCACCATAACACATTTTTTAATTTGTTCTGTTGTTCTGTTTAAAAAGAAAAAAATTATCGAAATTTCTATTTCGTATCATTCATCTACCCTTTCAATACTACACCTCTGAAACCTTACATCAAATAATTATGAAAATACAGCATCCTGTTTACAGGGATTATTTTGTCATCCTTCCCAGCATAACAAATGGAATTTGCTACTTATCTAAATTTTTCAGTATCTGTAACTGCTTTTGTTCAGTATTTTTTCAGCAATACTTTCAAACTGCTGGTCAGGACTTATCAACAAATTATGAGATCAGTCACGACTGGCATTTTTTTAACGGAATAGAAAAACAGAAAACCACAGAAAACATTATTGCACCATAGGTATATGAAATTTGTATCGTGTAAAATATCCTTCTCACTACAGGTCACAACAGTTTAAAAGTCACTGCTCTAAATCAAAGATTTATAATCAGCCCCATGCAGTTCAAAATTTTACCACATGATGGGGCTAAAGTTCCACACATCTCAAAACTACTGCCGTACAGTTCTGAAAACATTTTTACCCTTATTTCAGGTCTTCATGTCATCTTTTCAAACAAAAAATAAATACCGCCATTTAATTTAAATAGAGAATGCAATAGTAATTAATGTCTGTTCCAGTTACTCAGGACAAGATTAAAGAGAAATGATGTGGGTAAACAAGTCTATGGAAGAAAATGAGGTTAATTACAAATAGAATTCATAAGCCATGATTCTGAAAGAGGAAAGAATAAGATGAGAAGGTATAATAAAAGTATCACTAGAAGGTATGTGTTTGTCAAAACCACTCTGGGCAAAGAAACAAATCTCAAATACTGCTAGTTAAGAGTTTAAATTGAACCAGGCACAATGGCTCATGCCTATAATCCTAGCACTTTGGGAGGCCAAGGTAGGTCGATCACCTGAGGTCAGGAGTTCAAGACCAGCCTGGACAGCATGGTGAAACAGCATCTCTACCAAAAATACAAAAATCAGCTGGGTGTGATGGCGGGCACCTGTAATCCTAGCTACTCAGAAGGATGAGGCAGGAGAATAGTTTGAAGCCAGGAGGCAGAGGTTGCAGTGAACCACGATCAGGCCCCTGCATTCCAGCCTAGGTGACAGAGCAAGACTCCATCTCAAAAAAAAAAAAAAAGAAAAAAGAGTTTGAATTGTCAACTATTTTCTAAAGACAATTTTCAATTAGAAAAATTCAGAATTTAGACTTGGTAGTTCCAAATTCTAAGAATCAAAATCATCATCATTATGAGGAACTATACAAATTAAGAGTCAGGTTCCAAAAAGCACTAAGAAGTTCAACGCACATTAACAATTATCGGCCAGGCTCAATGGCTCACATCTGTAATCTCAACACTTTGGGAGGCCAAGGCAGAATGATCTCCTAAGCTCAGGAATTCGAGACCAGCCTGGGCAAGATAGTGAAACCCTGTCTCTATTTTTTTTTTAATTTTTTAAATTATTAATTTTAACCTCAAGTTAACATTTAAATGAAGACAAGAAATATTTACAATTTTTTTTATGTTTTATTTATCTTTCCAGATTTTTTTTTTTTTTTTTGAGACGGAATCTCGCTCTTGTTGTTGCCCAAGCTGGAGTGCAATGGCACAATCTCAGCTCATCGTAACCTCGGACTCCCAGATTCAAGCGATTCTCCTGCCTCAGCCTTCCAAGTAACTAGGATTACAGGCACACACCAGGACATCTGGCTAATTTTGCATTTTTAGTAGAGACAGGGTTTCTCCATGTTGGCCAGGCTGGTCTCGAACTCCTGACCTCAGGTGATCCACCCACCGTGGCCTCCGTAAGTGCTGAGATTACAGGTGTGAGCCACCACGTCTGGTCTCAAGTCCCTTTTTTACATACAGTCAATGAATTTTTACTTATTTTACAGAATTCCAAAATGAGTCCTACGGAAAGATCACGGAATAGCAGATGCATTCTGGATTCGAATCTGAGCTCACACTAATCAGCTATGTAAAGACCGTCAATTGAGTTAGCTAACCTTCCAAAATCTGTAAAAAAAAATAAGAAGGTTTCGATGATTGCTAAGATCTTCAAACCCTAAAATTCTATTCTATTAAAGAATTTTGTCATTTCAATATATCTTTTCAACACATGGCCAAAATTTATTAGGACCTGGTAAGTCCTTATTGGGGAAAAAAATTCCAAATTATAACTGTTTCCAGGCCAGGCGCCATGGCTCACACCTGTTATCCCAGCACTCTGGGAGGCAGAGGCAGGCAGATCACTTGAGCTAAAACCAAATTATCAAGTCCCTGTGATAACTCAAGTTTATGTTAATGGTCACTTAGACTGGAGCCCCTGATAGTCTCAGCATAGGGCAGTAACAGGAAAAATCAAGGGATTAGAGGGCATAAACTTTCAGCCCAACCACAGACCAATTGCTGAACACATGAAAGTACTGGGAGGGTGGTACACCCAGGGCATGGACGGTCCACACACTACCTCCCGTCACCCAATACCTCACTATATCAATCTATTCACCTGTATTCTTTATAATAAACCAGCAAAAGTTGTTTCCCTGAATTCTTTGAGCCATCCTAGCAAATTGTTCAGACCCAATGCGGTGGTTGCAGAAACCCTGGTTTGAAACCAGTGAGAAGTAGTGGTGACTGGGACTGGCTATTAGCATCTGAAGTGAAGGCAGTCTTGTGGGACTGTGGGATCTGACACTATGCCAAGCAGACAGTGTCAGTCAGAACTGAAATTAATTATAGGATACCCAGGTAATGTCTGCTACTGCTTTGGGTGGGGGGTGGGGGGGAACTCCAAAATATTTGGTCACAGATATGTTCTGTGTTGAGAGTAGAGAAGAAAAACAGTTTTTGGTGGTTTTTTTTTCCTTTTGCATAGGTCTTATAGTCTAGAAAAGCCAAAACACCTACAGAAATTACCTTCCATCATGACTGAACCGAAAGTATAAATTACTATAAAAAATTTCATAAGTGATAAGAAATTAACTAGTATTTATAAGAAAGATAATCTTTAATAAACTCAATCTGTATGAAAATATTCATTTATTTATTTTATTTAGTTATTTACTTTTGTAGAGAGGCAGGGTTTCATCATGTTGCCCAGGCTGCTCTCAAACTCCTGGCCTCAAGAGATTCCAGTCTCAGCCTCCCAAAGCACTGGGATTATAGGTGTGAGCCATCACATCTGGCCCAAGAAAATTAATATGCTATTTCTGAAAATAATTATTATTATACTGGCTCTTTGTATTCTTGTCTCATTATGTAGAAGCAAATATTTAGACAGTTACAGGTGGATCTCTGAACATCTGTAGGTGTTTTACGTCTACACACTAGATAATGGTGGAAGGAAGGTCCATCATAAAGATTCCCTACTAACAAAATGATTTAATCAAAAAGTTATGACTTTTTATCAGAATATGCCACTATTTTCCACTTTGCAATCAGACTATTAACTCACACCTGTCATCTCAGCACTTCAGGAGGCCAAAGCAGGCGGGTCACCTGAGGTCAGGAGTTCCAGATCAGCCTGGACAACGTGGTTAAACCTCCTCTCTACTAAAAATACAAAAATTAGCTAGGTGTGGTAGAGGACATCTGTAATCTTAGCTACTCAGAAGGTGGAGGCTGCAGTGA
Source organism: Aotus nancymaae (assembly GCF_030222135.1). NCBI lineage: Eukaryota > Metazoa > Chordata > Mammalia > Primates > Aotidae > Aotus > Aotus nancymaae. Next base: position 51,319,079 of record NW_026988425.1, on the reverse strand, counting down.
GCCAAGATCTCACCATTGCACTCCAGCCTGTGCAACAAGAGCAAACCATCTCCCAAAAAAAAAAAAAAAAAAAAAAAAATGTGATAGCCTGCTTTTTTGCCAGCTAAAACTAACTCAGACTAACAGCTGTTCAGGCTTTATGTTAGCTTCTTGAGCTGGACAGATTCCGTCTTAGCTTCTTCATTTTAGTTATTTTCCCACCATTAAGTATGTAACTATAGTACATAGCTGGGGCAGGCTGACACTGGGCACCTCCAGGAATGCATTTGTTGATAAAAGGCCGAGTTACCAACAGAGCCCGGGAATGCAGGTGCTGTTGAGTGCCCAGAGCCCTCCATTATCTATAACTTGTATGTCTTTTATGACAACTTTACCCCTTGCACCTGGCACTGTTTTATTTCTCATGTCCTAGTTTATCTTTGGACTTTTTGCTTATTCTGCTTTTGTGAAAAATTTGCTTCAGCTAGGTTCCTCCTCCCCTTTAACTAGGGTATGAAAGACCACCTAATTTTTTCTTAGGGGTCAAGAGGATTTTGGGCGTTAGCCGCCTCTTGGTCGCTGGCATAATAAACGACTCATAATTCAATCTCTGAGTGTGGAGCATTCCTTGACTCACTCAGGTACAACCAAGAAAAGAAATCACTAGTGGCATATAATCTATCAAAAAAGCCCATTTCTAGCATCTGCTTCAAAATTTTCTTAGCACATCTTAAAAACAGACAATTTTAATACTTTGCAATCAAACACCCTGAATATCTGTAAATCTGTAAAAAACTATTCTATTTTTATGTATATAAGTAAAATGAACATTCCTTAGTGAGTCCTAACATATAATGATATTACAAAGTTCACATTATTCCTGAAATTTTAGTCATGAGTCATTCAAAAGCCTTATTTACGCAGGGGAAAAAAGGGTTCCAGATGTATGAAAAGGCTTTGAAAAAATCTTAATAGGGAAAAAGTAAAGCAGGTTATCAAAAAAAAATTAGTACAGAAATACAAAGTTTTCAGATTTTCTTGAATACATGTTTCTTCCTTTGCTATGTGCCCTAGAATAATTTCAGACTTTTAGTGTTTTTAGTTTTATTTTGTTTCTGAGACAGTCTCTCTCCTTCACCAGGCGTGGACTGCAGTGGCGCAATCTCGGCTCCCTGCAACCTCGGCCTCCCGGGTTCAAGCAATTCTCATGTCTCAGTCTCCTGAGTAGCTGGGATTACAGGCCACCACACCTGGCTAATTTTTGTATTTTAGTAAAGATGGGGTTTGGCCATGTTGGCCAGGCTGGTCTTTTATTCATGACCTCAAGTGATCTGCCCGCGTCTGCCTCCCAACGTGCTGGGACTACAGGTGTGAGCCACCGCACCCGGCCACAGTGTTTTATTTTTTATTTTTGCCAGCTGTACTTGTTTAGAACTACTAAAACCCAATTCCAAGAGTCTGCAGCACTTGAGCTACAACTCACTACCCTTCCCCCATCTAATCTGGGCAGCTGTGATCAAGAAGACAGGTTTCCCTCCCCTCAATCTTCTAAACAAGGGGTACCCCTTACTAGAAGAGGCAGGCTGCCAACATTTCTCACCCTCTCTAATTCCAACTGAAGAAGTTACATTCCTGATAACTACAGTCAAGAAATCTAGGGCTCCTTTATTTCACCCAAACCCCACTCATAGAATAAAGGCTCTACCCCAGGTTCATAAGTACAAGAACACTGAGGCCCCAAATGGTCTTGCTCCAGCTATCTAATAGGGCAGTAGTTTGGCACTTTAACAAACCGAGAAGACTCAGGCTACTGCATCACCTAGTGCGTGGAGTAGTGACTCAAGATTTTGCCAAGAGTGAGAAGCAGTCTCTCAAAGGAACTAGCTTTATTCAAACACTAAGAGCCCTCTCAAAAACAATAGAGATACCGGTAGTAAGAAAATAAGAGGCAGGTAGCTTCTCTCCATGAAAAGCAGTAAGCTGAATAACAGGCCAGCTAGTTCTGAATGAACCTGGGAAAGAAGAGTCCCACTAGGGTCAGAACCAACCTCAGGAGACTGGGCCCAAAAACCTCTCCTGCCATAACTAAAGTGGATCACAGCATAGATCAATTTAAGCCCCCAGGCATTAATGAAAAAATAGAGTAATCAGCTGGGAATTTAATGGAGACTAACAGATAGGTTTGATACCAAATGAGGCAAACAGCTTTACAGAAAGATGAGGAAAGACAGAGAACTCAGATAAATCACTCTCATCCCAAAGTGACTGTGCACAAACCCTTTATACTCTGCACCTCAATCATTTTACTTTACATCATAGATAAAGGAGGTCAATATTTAAAATGAGTACAGCAGGAACTAAGAATAATTCTAAATCACCACATGCATGGAATTATGAACAAATTAATGTTCAGCAAAGCACTTTGCGAACTGAAGTACACCATGTATGTTATCATTATTAACAAGGCAATCCATATAAGAGTAAAAAACAGTATAGAAAAAGGTAAGATGCTCTGTTCAAAGTATGTGACTGTTATAAACTAAAATTTGTGAAAGTCTGATTACTACCAAAGACAACTTTGAAATAAATGGCTTAGTACACTGATGGTATAATAAAAAAAAAAAAAACTGCCTTTTTAACTAATAGAACAAGCTGGGCATGGTGGCGCAAGCCTGTAATCCCACAACTTGGGCGAATCACTTGACATCACGAGTTCAAGACCAACCTAGCCAACACGGCAAAGCCTCACCTCTACTATTAATAAATATACAAAAATTAGTCAGGCATGGTGGCCCACACCTATTAATCCCAGCTACTCGGGAGGCTGAGGCACACCAATCACTTGAACCCAGCAGGTGTAGGCTGCAGTGAGCCGACATTGTGCAAAGCTCCGCCTCAAAAAAAAATTTAACAGAACCAACAAATCAAATTACTTAGATGGTAATATAAATGTTGGGGTTTTTTTGTTTTTGTTTGAGATGGAGTTTTGCTCTTGTTGCCCCGGCTGGAGTGCAATGGCACAACAATCTCAGCTCACCGCAACCTCCACCTCCCGGGTTCAAGCAATTCTCCTGCCTCAGCCTCCTGAGTAGCTGGGATTACAGGCATGTGCCACCATACCCAGCTAATTTTGTATTTTCAGCAGAGATGGGATTTTTCCATGTTGGTCAGGCTGGTCTGGAACTCCTGACCTCAGGTGATCCGCCTGCCTTGGCCTCCCAAAGTGCTGGAATTACAGGCGTGAGCCACCACACCTGGCCATAAAAAGTACTTCTCTGCAAAGATATTATTACTCCTCCATGACTTAATTACATTTGTATAGAAAATGAATGCAAGAGAAGCAGACAGAAAGACAAAAAGAGAGATGCAAAAAAGAGTACCTTTGTTGATGATGGTGGAGTAGGGAAATTAAGCCAGGCTGGAGCAAAGTCATGCTGCGCCATTTAGGTCCAGTCTCTCCAACTCAGTGAAACAAGGCTTCAACACCTCATGGCAAGTCCCTGTCACATAAAAATGGAAGGAATTAGACCTGCAGCTCCTGGCCAAAAAGTATCGCTTTTACATTACAATGATCATACTACTATAGGATTCCATTTGTAATGAAAATCTAGAAAAGACAAAACTATAAGTGACAGAAAATAGATCAGCTTGGAAGGGGAATGACTGTAAGAAACGAGGGAATTTTCTGGGTAACTATTATCTTGATTGTGGTGGTTATTACAACTGTACACATTTGTCAAACCTCAAATTATAAACTTAAAACTGGTGTTTTCATAAAGTATACCTCAGTGTAGCTTTTTACTAAAAAAATCAAACAGATGACTAGACATTAAGTGTTTCCTGATATAACCCAAAATGAAATACAGAGTACCATCTATGATGTAGTCTTGTGCCCACCCAAAACAAAATTTGAAATCTGATTTAACTACCCATTACCAGGACATTCAAGATGGGGAACAAGCCAAAAAACATCTAGGGGAAGTAATACACCAAATCCAGATCACTGGGTAATCTAAAAGTTAAATGAGCTGGCTTCTACAACAGATAGTGGCTTTTAGTGAGCAGATGAACTAAATACATCCTGGACCTAGTATGAATCCTTTATGTGAACAAGCCAATCTTATAAAAAAGAAAAGAAAATTATGAAACAATCAGAACTTTGAACATAAGCTGGATATTACTAAATGGTACTAAGGAATAGTCACTTTAGATGTAATAATGGTATGGTGGTTATGATGTTTTAAAAGGAAGACACAGGCCGGGCACAATGGCTCACTCATGCTTGTAATCTAGTACTTTGGGAGGCCAAGGTGGGCAGATCACCTGAGGTCAGGAGTTCGAGACCAGCCTGGCCAACATAGTGAAACCCTGTCTCTACTAAAAATTAAAAAAAAAAAAAAAAAGTTAGCTGGGCAAGGTGGCATGTGCCTGTAATCCCAGCTACCCAGGAGGCTGAGGCAGAAGAATCATTTGAACCTGGGAGACGGAGGTTACAATGAGCCAAGATTCCGCCACTACACTCCAGCCTGAGCAACAAAAGAAAAACATCGTCTCCAAAAAAAAAAAAAAAGAAAGAAAGAAAAGAAAGAAATGTAGAAATGTTAAGATCTTGTCACCAGATATAAAAAGTAAATACAACTAGTGTAAAATTGACAATGTTTAAATGCTCCTATGGGACGAGGGAGAAAACCTGATACAACCTGAAAACCTTAAGAGAAATTCCAAAACAACACTCATGAACAAAATACAAGTTTTAAGACTATGTTAACCAAAATATACTGCACATCACAGAAGTTCAGGTATTCAGAGTTCTATTTATTCCTATTTGCATTAAATTTCAAAGTCCTGTGGAATAAAAATGAAAACTAAATGGTGCTTTGTGATACACTTTTCCAACAACTTTATGTTGAAAACCCTTAAAATTGTAGTTTCAGTAATTCAGTGGGAATGAAAAGCTTGTACCAAATAAAAATTCATAAGAAACTTGAGAGCTTAACCAAAATTTTTAAAGTTGATCACTTTTCAAAAAGGTATTATACAAAATGATTAAGTAAACAGTTATGTAACAAAAATTATCCCTGGAGGTAAATCACTAAAATCACCTATTCATTTCTGCAATGCCTTTATGTTAACTTTAATTTAAATCTAGTTCCTAAAGTATGGGCCTGGTATGGAGGCTCACACCTGTAATCCCAGCACTTTCGGAGGTGAGGTGGAGGGATCCTTGAGCCCAAGAGTTCGAGGCAAGCCCAGGAGTTCAAGGCCAGAGTAGGCAGCACAGTAAGACTCCCATCTCTACAAAAGAAATTTTTTTAATTAGCTGGGTGTGGTGGTCCATGCCTGCAGTCCCAGCTAAGTAGGGAGGAGCCTGAGGGAAGAGGACTGCTTGAGCCCAGGAGTTTTAGGCTGCAGTGAGCTATGTTCACACCACTGCACTCCAGCCCAGGTGACAGAGAAAACCCTATCTCAAAAAAAAAAAAAGAAGTTAATGCATGTTCTGAAAAAAGGTAAAAATGCAGTATTAATTTTTACGGCACTTACACAAGTATATAAAGGCAAATTAAAGTTCCACAAGTTCCACACCACTCATCTTAACTGCATTGTGCCATCCAGTTTTGTCTCATCTTCCTTTCCCTGTGTATGTTATGGTTTGAACTGTGTCCCAATCAACAAGATTTGTATGTTGAACTCATAACCCCCAATACCTCAAATGTAGCATATTTGCAGATAAGGTTTTTAAAGAAGTGATTACAAATGAGACAATTAGAGTGAGTTCTATTCCCAGCAGACTGGGCCCTCGTAAGAAGAAATCTGGACACATGCAGATAAAAGGATCATGTGAAGAGCCGGCAAGCATGCAGTCATTTGCAAGCCAAGGAGGGAGGTATCAGAAGCAACCAACCCTCTGCTGATGCCTCTTATGCTGAACTTAGAACCTCCAAAACTGAAAAACAAATTTGTTGTTTAAGCCATCCAGTCTGTGGTATTCGGTTCTGGCAGCCCTAATACAAACAACTAAAACTAATACAAACAACTTCAGAAATAAAATGTTTATGTATTAAATATTTCCTTTACACATCTAACAACCAGGTACATACAGGAGACAACTACCTTCCACCCCAAAAAAGGCAAAATCACCAGTCCCACTAACAATCCAGGAGTCAGGATTCCACAGCTTATTAAAAATCTTCTACTGGTTGCCTACTGCTAAATTTGACTAGCTTAAAAAAAATTAAAAATTAAAAATAAATAAATCTACTGAATTCTATTTGAAGATCCCATGTAGACATAGAGTTTAAGATACATAAATACTGCTAGTATGAAAATCCTAATTTTTTTCTGTCACCCAATTGACAATTTGTTCATGACATCCATGGAGAATAAAAATTTCCCCAGGAGAGAGATGGTTCTGAAAAAAATAAAACCTAAGTGTACATCTTTAAGTGCACATGCCTAACTTTTAATTTAAAAAAAAAAAAAAAAGATTCTTCAGACTGAAAAAGAATACACTTTGACAAAAAACACACAAATACATGGGACATTTTCTATGTCTTGTTATATTTTCTATTTTTTATTTTCTAGTTATATTTTCTATTTTTTTATTTCTGACCCTACCAAACTGTGCCACATTTTAAAAAAAAACTTACTCAAATTTATTCCATCAGAATGAATAACAAACTGTCTTTATATCAGAAAACTTAAAGCTTTAAAATCACAAAGGCCATCAAAAACACCCCAAATCAACCAACAGCTAAGGAATTCTAACCTCAATAAACTAAGGAATATACCCAGAGTACAGAGTAAAAATCCTCAATAAAATACTAGGAAATCAAATCTAGCAGCATATTAAAAGGATCAAACACTATACAAAGTAGTCTTTTCCCCGGAATGCAAGAATGATTCAACATACAAAAATCAATAATACACTACACTAATAACATGAAAAATACTAAATACTCATCTTAATTGATGTAGAAAAAGCATTAGACAAAATCCAGCACCCTTTCATTATAAAAATACTCAAAAAACAAGAAGGAAACTTGCCCAACCTGATAAATAGCATCTACAAAAAACCCCCCAGCACATCATCCTCAATGGTGAAAGACTGAAAGCTTTCCCCTTAAGATCAGGAACAAGAATGCCTGCTTTCACATGCTCTATTCAACACTGTAGTAGACGTTCTAAGCAAAGCAACTAGGCAAGAAAAGAAATGAAACGCATCCTGAGTCAGCACAGTGCAAAGGACCTGTAGTCCCAGATACTTAGGAGGCTGGGACGGGAGGACTGCGAGAGCCCTGCAGTTTGAGGTTGTAGAGTGCTATAACGGTACCTGTGAAGAGCACTGCACTCCAACCTGGGGAACACAGTGAGACTGGTTTGTTTTTTTTTTTAAAGGCATCCAAATTGGAAAAGAAGAAGCAATTTGTTCCCTCCCGCTCCTCTTGAATTGCTTGTTTTCAAAAGAATAGATGAAACAAAAGCAAACTCTTTGAGGTTTTTAACTTTTAAAAACATTTTATTCCACTGAATTGTCTACTTCACTGTTTATTAACAAAACTTTATTAATATGTAGTAGACATCTACGGAGTGCTAAGTGATTTACAGACTTCCCTTGTTGATTCTGCTTCAATAGTACTTAAGCATTGCATAGAAATCTGTCTTCAAATAAATACTAAAAGTTATGGTCATCAGATAAGGATGGTAAATGCCCTACTATTTAAAAAAGAAAAAAACACCCGACTAAGGAACACAGCCTCTAAAGGTAGTAAAAAAATTCTACTGCTTCCCTATGTTTTAGATTTTTGGTCCAATGTCTTATCTGTTAGTTATCAAACTATCTGCTTAGATGCAGGTCAGATTATCTGAAATATGAAACTGCATTCATAAATTTTTAAGAAATCTAGGTTATCAGAAATTCCCAAGATTTAAAAACTTCCATTTTAATGTTCCTCTTTATCTGAAATTTGTTAGACCCCATCCTCTTCAGTTCACCTCTTAAGTTGTCAGGACCCTTCTATGCTTTCTTTTTCTTTTTTGAGACAGAATCTTGCTCTATCACCCAGGCTGGTGTATAGTGGTGCAATCTTGGGTCACTGCAACTTCTCCCTCCTAGGTTCAAGCAGTTCTCATGTCTCAGCCTCCCAAGTAGCTGGGATTACAGGTACATGCTACCATGCCTGGCTAATTTTTTTGTATTTTTAATAGAGTCAGGGTTTTGCCATGTTGCCCAGGCAGGTCTTGAACTCCTGGCCTCAAGTGATCTGCCCGCCTCAGCCTCTCAAAGTATGAAAAGTACAGGTGTGAGCCACAGCACCAGACCCTTTCTATGCTTTACTTATACTTTTATCACAAAAATCAAAACAGGAAGTTAAAAAAATTATTCTATTTGTTAAATTATTCCATATGGAATTGCTATATATGTAAGTGCATACATACATATACATAAATATGGTATGTTCAGCCTCCTAAAAAGAAAAAAATTAAGCTGAAAAAAGTATTATATTCTGGAAATGAGATGCTTTTAAATCTCAATTTTTGAGACACATTAAAGATGCAACACAAAATACAATTGAAATTCAAAACTTACAATGAACTTAACTTTCATATAAACTTCACTACCACAAAAAAGTAAGCTTGACCCTCCATAAGGTAAACAAATATCTACTTACTGAGCTGCTCTTTCCTCACAACACTGAAGCAGGCTGAGTCACTCCTGAAATTTATTCTAATCAGCCTATGAAATCCTTTTTTGTTTTAAAGATTGGTTAAGTTTTAGTTTGGAAATACACTGCAAACAATATGAACGCATTGGGATAAAATTTAAATCAACTCATTTATTGAACAGCTAATAATAATATGAGTAATATGGCCTATGCACTGGAAGCTTGATACAAGGCTCAAGAGAGGGCAGTGCTGCCTCTAACAGCTTACTATCTAAGAGTTAACAAGTAAATGTAGGCCAGGCAAAATAGCTCATGCCTGTAATCCCAGAATTTTGGGAGGCTGAGGCGGAGGGGGTGATGACTTCAAGCCAGGAGTTTGAGACCAGCCTGACCAACATGGTAAAACCCTGTTCTCTACAGGCGTGGTGGCACACGCCTGTAATCCCAGCTACTCAGGAGGCTAAGGGCAGAAGAACTGCTTGAACCCAGGAGGAGAAGGTTGCAGTGAGCCAAGATCGCCCCACTGCACTCCAGCCTGGTGACAGAGCGAGACTAGCATCTCAAAAAATAAAAATAAAAAATAAAAAATAAAAAATAAATGTAACACAAGGTTGCTGCCTCAAATCCTCTTAGAAATGTAGACACAAGCAACATTTTCTCTGAAATATTTACCAAAAGTCATCACTCCAAGGGTTCAAATGATATAAATGATGAGCTTTAAAAAAAATGCTGCCAGGAACAGTGGCTCACGCCTGCAATGCCAGCAACTCTGGGAGGCCAAGGTGGGCAGATCACTGCAGGTCAGGAGTTCAAGACCAGCCTGACCAAAATGGTGAAACCACATCTCTACTAAAGATACAAAAATTAAGGCTGAGCGCAGTGGCTCACACCTGTAATCCCAGCACCCTGGGAGGCCAATGCAGGCAGATCACAAGGTCACGAGTTCGAGACCAGCCTGGCCAACGTGGTGAAACCCCATCTCTACTAAAGATACAGAAAATTGGGAGAGAGATCCAAGATGGCTGATGATTAGCAGCTCGGGCATGTACCTCCCAGTGAAAGCGCAAAGAACGAGAGGACGCCACACTTTCAGACGAATATTTGTTGCTCACGGACCAGGAGATTCCCAGTGGAGGAGCCCCACGGGTCGCCAGGGCGACTCTTGTGGCCGGCGTGGTGGTTTTGCTGGTGCCTTAGCACGCCAGTTCTTGGTGCAGAGTCCGGAGATTCCTGGGCAGAAAAGCACCATCAATCTTAACACCACTGTTTTGGCCGGCTCAGTGGATTGCTCAGATCTCGGCGCAGGGAATCAACAAGTTGGACGTCAGAGACCCAGTTAGAAAGCCAGTAATTATAAAGACGACAGATGGACAAATATATAATGAAGGGAAGAAACCAGCGTAAAAAGGTAGAGAATACTCAAAATCAGAATGCCTCTCCCTCTACAGGGGATTGCAATTCCTCATCAGTAACGGAACAAGGCTTAATAGATTACACGTGTGTTCCAATAACAGAAGCAGGTTTCAAAACGTGGGTGATAAGAAACTTCTGTGAATTAAAAGAACTTGTTCTAACCCAATGCAAAGAAACTAAGAACCTTGAAAAAAGGTTTGACGAACTGTTAACGAGAATGGACAATTTAGAGAAGAATATAAGTGAATTGATGGAGCTGAAAAACACAACACGAGAACTTCGCGAAGCATGCACAAGTTTAAACAGTCGAATTGATCAAGCAGAAGGAAGGATATCAGAAGTCGAGGACCAGCTCAGTGAAATGAAACGAGAAGACAAGAATGCAGAAAAAAGGATGAAAAGGAATGAGCAAAGTCTCCAGGAAATATGGGACTATGTGAAAAGACCTAATTTACGTTTGATAGGTGTACCTGAATGTGATGAAGAGAATGAATCCAAGTTGGAAAATACTCTTCAGGATATCATTCAGGAAAATTTCCCCAACCTGGCTAGGCAGGGTAATATTCAACTCCAGGTAATACAGAGAACACCACAAAGATATTCTTCAAGAAGACCAACCCCAAGGCACATAATCGCCAGATTTATTAGGGTTGAAATGAAGGAGAAAATACTAAGGGCAGCCAGAGAGAAAGGTCAGGTTACCCATAAAGGGAAACCTATCAGACTTACAGCAGATCTCTCAGCAGAAACCCTACAAGCCAGAAAAGAGTGGGGACCAATATTTAACATCCTTAAAGAAAAGAACTTTCAACCCAGAATTTCCTATCCAGCCAAACTAAACTTTATGAGCGAAGGAAAAATTAAATCTTTTGCGAACAAACAAGTACTTAGAGAGTTCACCACCACCAGGCCTGCTTTACAAGAGCTTCTGAAAGAAGCACTATACATATAAAGGAACAACCAATATCAGCCTTTCCAAAAATATATCAAAAAGCAAAGAACTTTAACACAATAAAAAATTTACATCAACTAATGGGCAAAACAGCCAGCTAGCATCAAACGCCGGTATTAAACCTATATATATTTTAATTGGATAAAAAGCCAAAACCCATCGGTATGCTGCATCCGGGCCCATCTTACATGCAACAATACACAAAGACTCAGAGAGAAGGAGGAAGATTTACCAATCAAACAGAGAGTAAAAATAAACTAATAAACAAAAAGCAGGAGATGCAATTCTTGCCTCTGATAAAGTAGACTTTAAAGCAACAAAGAACAAAAGAGGCGAGGAATGACATTACATAATGGCAAAAGGATCAATGTAACAAGAAGAGCTAACGATTCTATAGATCAACGAGATAGAAAATTAACAAGGATATTCAGAACTTGAACTCAGACCCGGAACAAGTAAACTTAATAAACATTTATAGAACTCTCCACTTCAAATACACAAAACATACATTACCACCTCACACCTATTCCAAAGGTGACTATATAATTGGAAGTAAATCACTCCTCAGTAATCGCATAGCATTTCATAGGTTTAAATTAAATATTGGTTGGCTGTTTGTTTGTTATCTTCTTCCCTTATTCCTTCCTGACTACATCACTAAGTATAATTATCAGTATAAAAGAGCTTTTCAATACCCATTACTAAATTGCATTCTAGCCTGGGCAAGAAAGCAATACTCCCATTCTCTCTCCCTCTTTCTTTTCCTTCTCCCTCCTCCCCATTCTCTCTCTCTCTTTCTCTTCCTTTTTCCTCCTTCCTATTCTCTCTCTCAAAAAAAAAAAAAAAAAAAAAAGAAAATTAGCCAGGCATGGTGGCACTCACTAGTAATCCCAGCTACTCAGGAGTCTGAGGCAGGAGAATTGCATGAACCCAGGAGGTGGAGGTTGCAGTGAGCCAAGATTACGCCATTGCACTCTAGCCTGGGCAACAGAACAAGATTCTGTCTAATCAAAAAAAAAAAAAAATCAGGGCCGGGCGCGGTGGCTCACGCCTGTAATCCCAGCACTTTGGGAGGCCAAGGCAGGTGGATCACGGGGTCAAGAGATCGAGACCATCCTGGTCAACATGGTGAAACCCCGTCTCTACTAAAAATACAAAAAATTAGCTGGGCATGGTGGTGCGTGCCTGTAATCCCAGCTACTCAGGAGGCTGAGGCAGGAGAATTGCCTGAACCCAGGAGGTGGAGGCTGCGGTGAGCCAAGATCGTGCCATTGCACTCCAGCCTGGGTAACAAGAGCGAAATTCCGTCTCAAAAAAAAAAAAAAAAAATCAAATATATTTGCTCAAGACACAAAAACTACAATGCTTTTTATTTTGTGTTAATTAAGCAGAAAATGAAATTACCTTCTCAAGCGCTAACAAAGAAAGACCATGGAATTTATCACTGTTTCTCCCTGCCTGCATCCATGCCTTGGCCAGCAGCATAATTCTAAAATGAAAAAAAGAAAAGAAGAGAAAGGAGAGGAGAGGGAATAGAGGAGGAAAGGGCAAAGAGGAAGGGAGAAAGGCAGGAAGGAAGGCAGGCAGGCAACAAACAGTCACTTTGTCTTAAGAATTTCAACTAAGGGCCTGGCTCAGTGGCTCATGCCTGCAGTCCTAGCACTTTGGGAGGCAGAGGCAGGTAGAACACTTGAAGTCAGGAGTTCCAAAAAAAATACCATTCTGTTACAAATACATCTATAACCACTAGGTCTAGTCACTAAACTCTCAATGTATCATCAAGCTAGGAACAAATATGTCAACCAAACATCATTTAATAATACAATCCAGGTATATCTAAATTCAAGTAGAGAAAGCAGTATGAGTCTTGGACAGTACAGAGTCTTGAACAGTACAGAGTCTTGAACAGCACACAGCAGTATGAGAAATCAAAACTTAATGCAGCAGGCAAGGGAAGTATTTAGGAGTTTTAAAGTTACAATTACATGTCAGGAAGTATGCTTTCAGAAAATAAATCTGATAGCAATGTGTGAAATGAAGGGGAAGTATCAGCTTTAAATTCTTATCTCATTCAGTTCACTGAATAATATTTGAAGTTCACTGAATAATATTTGACACCTATGGCCACTTTCCTTTCCAGCACTAACCCAATGTACCACATTACTGGTTTCCCCTATATCCCTATGGCTACTCCTCCTCAGTTTCATCAGGTTCTGCCCATCCCTATTATTCATATATCCCAATGTCTAGCCCTAGTTCTAACACTAGTAATATAAAACTATAAATAAAACTGTAAAAAAAAAAGTCAGAAACCAAATAAATACTATGACTCAGCGGAGTTTTGTTTTATCTATAACACAGGAAGGAGTATGGTTACATACAAGTATTCTATATGTTAAAAGAACATAAATACTGTGGAATTAACATAGTATTCTGAAAGAACACAGAAAAGAACTGTACTAAATGTACCCTGCCATTGTAAATGTACTCATTCATTTTGTTTGAGAAATGTTTGTTGGAGTCCAAATCATGATCAATTCATATCAAATCCCACTTTATCATCATGAGATAAAGTAAGATTTTTCCTGTTTAACAGATGCCTATTACCTAAAGAAACAAATACTTTAAGCATAAGATTGTCGCAAGCGCAAAGCCAAACAATATATTGATGACTGGATAAAAACCAAAATGTGAAGCAACTGACATTTGGAGTATCAAAAAGAGTTATATAATTACTAGTATTTATTTATGTACTTTGAGACAGAGTCTCGCTCTGTCACCCAGGATGAAGTGCAGTGGCACAACCTCAGCTCACTGCAACCTCCGCCTCCCAAGTTCAAACAATTCTCCTGCCTCAGCCTCCCAAGTAGCTGCGATTACAGGCATATGCTACCGCACCCGGCTAATTTCTGTATTTTTAGTAGAGATGAGATTTCACCATGTTAGCCAGGCTGGTCTCAAACTCCTGACCTCAAGCAATCTGCCTTATCGGCCTCCCAAAGTGTTGGGATTACAGGTGTGAGCCACCGCGCCTGGCCTAATAAATATCTGTAAACAACTATAGAAAACTAAGCAAACTATGACGATTACTACCACAATAGAAATAAAAAAAAATACTCGATTTACACAAGATACTAAACTTGCTTATTCTGTTCATTAGTATTCATTTCAAATATAACAGGATTTCAAGTTCATGATGGCATCCTGACTTGAAAGATCCTATTAAAAAGGCAAAAAAGTATTAATTAATGTTAATTTTTAAAAAGTCAAAAAAGAACAATGGAGTTAAAGGATAATAAAGGAATAAAACTGTGATAATGAAAAGGCCATAAGCAACTTCATGAAATTTCTGGAATGAGGTAAATGGAAGCATAACTGATAAAACAAGACAATGAAAGCCAAGGCCTAGAATATACGTGAGAGGTAGAATACAGTGGGAAACTGATCTGCTCCCTAGAATGCTGAAATGATCTAGGACTGTAAAACTGCAGATACAAAGAACGGCAGAGTGGGAACTGGGATTGAAAAGAAGTAGCTGAAAAATCTGAATGTACACTAGTCTACATGAATAAGAACTAACACACAAACATAACAACACCAAAACAAAAAGGAAAGGTATATTCTCTGAAAAACATAAATAAGGAGCAAATATGGGTTCTGGCACCAAAAGATACTGGTTTTTCAGGGTCCTACAACATTAACAGCCGTTCAATAAGCACTGTTCATATACACATAACTCTCAAACAACTTTTTATTGCCTCATTCTTAAATATTAATAATCAAACATTTTAAGAAAAGTAGCAAATGAAAGATCATTTTTAAAAACTATAAACAAAAAGGAAACAAAGAATTTAAGAAATAGCAAGATAAATGTATTCTTCAGAACCAAGGACAAAGAACAACTTCTAGAAAGAAAACACCTGCCTACAAATGAAGAAAAAAATGAGACATCAAGCAAAAAAAAAAAATTTAAAGCAAAAAAACTGAAGCAGGCCAGGCGTGGTGGCTCCCACTTGTAATCCCAGCACTTTGGGAGGCTGATACGGGCAGATACCTGAGGTCAGGAGTTCGAGACCAGCCTGGCCAACATGGCAAAACCCCATCTCTACTAAAAATACAAAAAATTGGCCAGTCATGGTGGTGGGCACCTGTAATCCCAGCTGCTTGGGAAGCAGAGGCAGAAAAACTGCTTGAACCCAGGAAGCGGAGGTTGCAGTGAGCTGAGATGGCGCCACTGCACTCCAGCATGGGCGACGGAGCAAGACTCTGTATTTAAAAAAAAAAAAAAAAAAAAAAAATTGAAGCAAAAAGATGTGTTTTTTTGTTTGTTTGTTTTTACCATTTTGTGAAGCCTCATCACCACCTTCAAAAAGCCCACTGGACTGCTTCAGAAGTTCCTACTCTGAGCATGGAAACAAAGATTCTAAAATGATTCCTTCTCCTCAAATGGAGGAGGATAATGTATAGGGAAGCCTTGTAAACTGTAAGGCTACTATGTAAATTACTTTAAAAAAAAAAAATGAACAGGGGGTGATGGCCAGGCTCACTTGAGGTCACGAATTCAAGATCAGCCTGGGCAACATAGTGAAACCTTGTCTCTACTAAAATTCAAAACAGGCAGGGTTTGGTGAGTCACACCTCTATACCAGCTCTGTGAAGAGTCTGAGGCCAAGGTGAATCACTTGAGGCCAGGAGTTCGAGACCAGCCTGGCCAACACAGTGAAACCCCATCTTTACTAAAACTACAAAAATTAGCTGGGTGCGGTGGTGCATGCCTGTAATCCCAGCTACTCGAGAAGCTGAGGCAGGAGAATCACATGAACCCAGGAGGCAGAGGTTGCAGTGAGCCAAGATTGCGCCACTGCACTCTAGTCTGGGCAACAGAGCGAGACTTCGTCTCAAAAATATATATAAAATAATAAAATTCAAAACAATTAGCCAGGCATGGTGGCACATGCCTGTGGTCCCAGCTACTTGGGGGGCTGAGGCAGGAGAATGGCTTGAGCCTGGTAAATCAAGGTTGCAGTGATCTCTGATTGTTCCACTGTACCACTGCAGCCTGGGGGACAGAGTGTAACCCTATCGCCAAAAATAAAAAAAATGATTATGACAATTTTGTTAAAATCCTAGTCCTTTTAGCACCATGAAGGCAAATTTGTCAGTGGTTGTCATTTATAGCATCTGATACTATACAACACAAAATAGGTAGAAAAGCAAAGGTGCACTAAGGTAGTGCTTATCCTGAAATTATCAAATGTGAAATCCACAAGATTAAGTTTGCTCTACTATGAATTTGATAACAAATTAATTTCATAACTGGTTACTTTCTGTTGAAACTCCACAACAGTAAAGAACAGTCTAAAGAAATCTTGACTCTGAAGCCAGGCATGGTGGCTTACACCTGTAATCCCAGCACTTTCGGGAAGGTCAAGACAGGAGGATCACTTGAGGCCAGGAGTTTGAGACCAGCCTGGGCAAACAGAGAGCCCTTGGCTCTAAAAAAAAAATTATGTAAATAAAAAAATAAATCTTGACTTTGAAAACAATAGTGGGTAGACAGAGAGAGAAAATGCTGACAAAAAGTAACCATCATATAGAAGGAAAAGGAAATACTGAGAGCCTATGTGCAGATGTCGTATTGACTTTTACATATCTCAACCGTTGCAAGAAAAGCCTTTTTTTGGCGGGGGAGGAGGAAGACAGTTTTGCTCTGTCACCCAGGCTGAAGTGCAATGGTGCAATCTCAGCTCACTGCAACCTCTGCCTCCCTGGTTCAAGAGATTCTTCTGCCTCAGCCTCTCAAGTAGCTGGGACTACAGGCGTGTACCACCACACCCAGCTAATTTTTTTATTTTTAGTAGAGATGGGGTTTACACCACATTGGCCAGGAGGGTCTCAAACTCCTGACCTCAGGTGATCTGCCCACCTCGGCCTCCCAAACTGCTGGGATTACAGGCGTGAGCCACCATGCACAGCTGAAAAGCTTATTTTAATATTTATTTCACAAATAAAAAACCTTTGTTAAACTGGTTGTGGCTAAGTCATCACAGCTAGCTCCTAATGAGTTTCAATTCAAATACAAGCAAATACATCTTACTCCAGTCTTTCTTCATCTACATTATGGTACAAAATTCAGTTTTAAAACTGTAACTTCAGTAACAACAACAAAATAGGCTTTATAATTTGCATGTCCAAGGCTAATCAACTTCCTAGAATTAAAAAATCATTACTTAAACAAACTGTTAAGAATAAAATTTCTGCTGGGCATGGTGGCTCATAATTTTAATTCCAGCACTTTTGGGAGGCCAAGGCAGGTGAATCACCTGAGGTCAGGAGTTTGTGAACAGCCTGCTCAGCATGATGAAACCCCGTCTCTACTACAAAATATTTGCCAGGTGTGGTGGTGTGTGCCTGTAATCCCAGCTACTTGGGAGGATGAGGCAGGAGAATTGCTTGAACTCAGGAGGCAGAGGTTGTAGTGAGCCAAAATCACGCCACTGCACTCTAGCCTGGGAAACAAAGAGCGAAACTCAGTCAATAAATAAATAAATATTAATTAATTAATTAATTAATTTTCTAGGCCAGATGTGGTACACTTTGGGAAGCCAAAGCAGAAAGATCATTCATGCCCAAAAGTTGGAGACCAGCCTGGGCAACATAAAAAGATCCCATCTCCATAAAATATACAAGAAATTAGCCAAGCATGGTGGCATGTGCATATAGTCCCAGCTGCTCAAGAGGCTGAGGTGGGAGGATCACTCGAGCCCGGAAGGTTAGTGAGCTGTGACTGTGTCACTGCACTCTAGCCAGGGCAACAGACCCTGTCTCAAAAAGAAAAAAAGAACTCACTAGAAAAATAGGCAAAGGATACAAATAAAGTTCAAAGAAACGGATCTTTAAATTTTCATTCTCATCCCCCCCCGCCGCCAAAAAAAAATCATCTTCAAAATCCTAAAAACAGAACTACCATATAATCCAGCAAGCCCACTACTGGGTATATATCCAAAAGAAAGGACATCAGTATATGGAAAAGACATCTGTATTCCCATGTTTACTGCAGTAATATTCACAACGGCCAAGATAGAGAATCAACCTTACTGTCAATCAAAGAATGAATGGACACTGAAAACATGGTATGTATATGGCAATGGAATATTATTCAGCCATAAAAAAAGAATGAAATCCTGTCACTTCCAACAACAAGGATGGAACCAGAGGACATTATGTTAAATGAAATAAGCCAGACACAGAAAAACAAATACTGCCACATTCTCATATGTAGGAGGTTAAAAAAAAAAAAACAACACTGAACTCACAGAGATGGAGTAGAATGATGGTTACCAGAGGCTGGGGAGTGGGAAGGTTGGAGAGACAAAGTGGGTACAAAAATACAGTTAGATAGAAGGAATAAGACCTAGTATTTAGTAGCACAACAGGGCAACTACAATTAACAATAATTATATATTCCAGAATAATTAAAATAATGGAGTTGGAATGTTCCTAATATAAAAAATTATGAATGCTTGAGGTGATATTCCAATTACCCTGATTTGATCATTACACACTGTATGTCTGTATCAAAATCAGAGGTGCTCCTTAAATGTGTAACTATTATGCATCCATAAGTAAAAAATATTTTTTTTTACAAAACGCAAAATGCCAAAGAAAAAAGTCTGATACCTCATTAGTACTAGAAATTTACATTGGTATACCTCCCCAAATTACACTGAGAAATTCACTTACAGGAATTTGCCTTTTATTTACAAGAACTATTCACTAGCGCTACTCATAATAGCAAAAAAGAAACAAAAACAAGAAACAGCCAAATGTACATCAATAGAGGTCTAGTCAGACTACCATGCAGCCGGTAAAAAGAATGACGTAACTTTACACATATTAATATGGAATAAGTTTCTAAGTTCCTTAAGTAAAAAAAGACTGTAGAGCAAAATAGACATGATGCTATAACTTGTATTAGAAAGCAAAAGAATGTGTTTTTACATTTATCTCTACAACACATAAGTAACTAACAACAATCTTCTCAGAAGGGAACAACTGCTGAGCAACAGGATTAAAGGGGTGACTTTTACCTAAACCTCCTGTAGTACACTTTTTCTTATTTGTACTGCGTGCATAAATTCAAAACAATTTTAAATCTTTTTAGTCTGACTCCATTTTACCGTTTCCTGAATACTTATACTGTTTTGGGCGGGTTTTTTTGAGAAGGAGTTTCACTCTTGTTGCCCAGGTTGGAGTGCAATGACACAATCTCAGCTCACCGCAACCTCACCTACTGGGTTCAAGCAATTCTCCTGACTCAGCCTCCTGAATAGCTGGGATTACAGGCATACGCCACCTCGCCAGGCTAATTTTTTATTTTTAGTAGAGAAGGGGTTTCTCCATGTTGGTCAGGCTGGTCTCGAACTCCTGACCTCAGGTGATCCGCCTGCCTTGGCCTCCCAAAGTGCTGGGATTACAGGTGTGAGCCATCATACCCAGCTTCCCTCGACCCAACCCACAACCCCCCCCGCCCCCGCCCACCGAAACTGAAGACCAATCATCCAATAGCAGGAAACAAGTTTCAACCAATTAATTTTTTAAATGAGCCTAGTCCTATGAACCACACAGACAGAACATTTTTGTTTTTTGTTTTGTTTTGTTTTTTTTGTTTTTGTTTTTTTTTTTTTTGAGGCGGAGTTTCGCTCGTTACCCAGGCTGGAGTGCAATGGAACATTTTTGTTTTTTAAGACAGGGTCTCACTCTGTTGCCCAGGCTTGAGTGCAGTGGCATGATCTTGGCTCACTGCAACCTCCACCTACTGGGCTCAAGCAATCTTCCTGTCTCAGCCCAAGCAGCTGGGACTACAGGCGCATACCATCACACCCAGGTAGTTTTTATATTTTTTTGTAGAGATGGGGTTTCACCATGTTGCCTAGGCTGGTCTCAAATTCCTGAACTCAAGTGATCTACCTTGACCTCCCAAAGTGTTGGGATTACAGGAGTGAGCCATGGCACTCAGCTTAGGCAGTTTCTTTTTTTTTTTTTAAGAAAGTTTCACTCTTGTCACCCAGGCTGGAGTGCAATGGCATCATCTCAGCTCACTGTAACCTCCACCTCCCAGTTCAAGCGATTCTCCTGCCTCAGCCTCCAAAGTAGCTGAGATTACAGGCGCCCGTCACCGCACCCACCTAATTTTTGTATTTTTAGTAGAGACAGGGTTTCACCAAGTTGGCCAGGCTGGTCTCGAACTCCTGACCTTAGGTGATCCACCCACCTTTGCCTCCCAAAGTGCTGGGATTACAGGCCAGCAGTTTCTTTTGAATTCATCTCATTTAGTCCTCTCATCCCATCCCCAGAAAGTTGGTACTACCTTCTTTTCAAAACAAGAAAAGTGTCTATATAAAGTCCATTTTAAAGTTCCCAAGGTCACAGTACTAGTCAGTAGTAACTGACACTCTTAACCACTATGCATACATATGCATACTATAAATAACATAGGATACATTAGACAGAGATCTTACCTAATACAAAACATGAGCCTTCATAATAGACATGTAAGTAACTCCTAAATTTTAAGTTTTACTCAGGCACTAGCTTGTGCTACTCCTATGTCAAACAGTACAAAATACAGGTCTCAATCACCTAGACAGGTAAAAGATGAGCAGTGTCAGTGTGAGCTATCATGACAATCCAGTGCTATCCTCAAACAGACTACTGTCCTCTAGGCAAATTAAGTACTCAGAAGTACTTAATAGGACTAAAGTGAAAACATTTGCATTCACTTTCACCATTTCCATTTGTTCCTAGAAAAGGAACTCATTTCAACCAAAGATAGACACAAGAATAATTCATGTGAAAAATGTGGAACTACCAGTCAAGTTAAAGGGAAAAAAATTAAGGCACCCAGCTCAGGTGAGTGCATTTTTCAAGTAGTTTTCAATCTAGCCAGTGTTCCAGAAACAATTTCATCACTCTCCTGAGGCTACTCAACCTGTAATTGCCTCAAGTTTAGCATCCTTCTAAGAGCTTTAGTAAATAAGGTCCTTGCAAAGGATCTGTGGCATGTTTTTCTTACACAGTACCAAAACAAGATCACACAGGTAAACTTTCTAACACCAAAAATAATTAAAGCTCTGTGGGCATTTATCTGAATTAGTTCCCTCCTCAAATAAAGACATACTACGAATGAACTACCATGGCCTTTCTGATAATTAGAAGTCTTAAATTCTGTTCACTCATGTATTTCAAAAACACTCCTTAAAACTTAAAGATAAATGTATCTTGTTTCTTCAAACCTGAGAGGAAAAATTACCTAGGTTACAAGACTTCTGACTCCACACTTCAAAATTGGGGAGAATTTTTAAAAGGCAAGAGTCACAGCAAACAAGTCATTATCAGGCAGTCCCTTCAAAAAGCTAAGAGCAAGCCCAGGCGAGGAGATTCACACCTGTAATTCAAGCACTTTGGACAGTTGAGGCAGGCAAATCACTTGAAGTCAGGAGTTCAAGACCAGCCTAGCCAACATGGCAAAACCCCGCCTCTACTAAAAATACAAAACTTAGCTAGGCATGGTAGCAAGCACCTGTAATTCCAGCTACTTGGGAAGCTGAGCCACAACAATCACTTGAACTGAGGATGCAGAGGTTGCAGTAAGCCAAGGTCACACCACGGCACTCCAGCCTGGGTAAAAAAGTGAGATTCTGCCTCAAAAAAAAAAAAAAAAACAGCAGCCTGGCACAGTGGCTCGCACCTGTAACCCCAGCACTTGAAGGCCAAGGCAGACAGATCACTTGAACCTAAGAGTTCGAGACCAGTCTAGGCAACATGGCAAAACCCTACCTCTACCAAAAACTACAAAAATTAACCAAGCATGGTGGTATGTACCTGCTCGCAGCTACCCAGGAGGCTAAGGCAGGAAGATTGCTTGAGCCCAGGAGGTCAAGATTGCAGTGAGCCATGATCACAGACTGCACTGCACTCTAGCCTGGGTGACAGAGCAAGACCTAGTCTCAGAAAAAAAAAAAAAATCCAAAGCCAGTCTTGAATCTAGCAGACAAAAAGCTCATATAACAAATTATTTAAGTCTAGGTACATTAAATAGCTTCTTTTTTTTTTTTTAATTGAGATGGAGTCTCATTCTGTCACCTAGGCTGAAGTGCAGTGGCAGGATCTCAGCTAACTACAACCTCCATCTCCTGAGTTCAAGTGGTTCTCCCACCTCAGCCTCCCAGTAGTTGGGATTACAGGCGCTTGCCACCACACTCAGCTAACTTTTGTATTTTTAGTAGAGACAGGGTTTCCCCATGTTGGCCTGGTAGGCTCGAACTCCTGACCTCAGGTGATTCACCTGCCTCAGCCTCCCACTAGGCCTCCCAAAGTGCTGGGATTACAGGCGTGAGCCACCATGCCCAGCCGATAAAACAGCTTCTAAATGACAATAAATCAACTCTCCTATAATTCAATAGCAAATTCCACCTAGTCCCCAAGCAGTTAAAAATAGCTCTATAATAAAAACAACCACATATACCCAATACCCTCCTTAAAAAAACGCAAGGTTAAATTATTTAAAGATGTTAATAGTTCTCTTTTACTATGCAAATAAGTGCACTGAGACCACAACAGTAAACAAATAAGACAAGGTCCCTGTTCTCAATGAGCTTATGCGATAAGACAGGCGCAGAGTAAACAAGATAATTATAGACTGTGCTTTAAATGAAATAGGATGATACAGAATAGTAAAAGAAATCAAAGAGTATTGAATAGAGTTGCCCACTTTATACAGAACGATTAGAGAAATCTCAAATAAGGTAAGGTTTGAGCTAAAATTGAGCTAACAAGGGATGAACAGAGGAAGAGGGAACAAATATAAAGAAAAATGCTTTGTGTGTTCAACAGAAAGAAAGCCAAACACCAACGGGCCAGGAAGACAGTAAGCAATGTTCCAGAGAAAGAGAAGGAACAAATAAACAATGCAGATCCTGGTGGGCTACAGAGTATGCATGTTATTTTTAGAACCAATAGAAAGACATTAAAACATTTTACGCACAAAAATGAAACAATATTGAATCTTTTTTTTTTGAGATGGAGTTTCTTGTTGCCCAGGCTGGAGGGCAATGGTGCAATCTTGGCTCACAGCAATCTCCACCTCCCAGGTTCAAGTGATTCTCCTGCCTCAGCCTCCTGATTAGCTGGAATTACAGGCATGCACCACCACGCCCAGCTAATTTTGTATTTTTAGTAGAGACAGGGTTTCTCCATGTTGGTCAGGCTGGTCTCGAACCCCTGAATATCATTTTTAAAGGATCACTCTGCTCTGTAATAATGAACTGGAGTACATGATGGTACAGGAATAAAAAGTTAAAGGCTACCACAGTAGTTCTAGTGAAAAAAGAAAGTTGGGCCAGGCATGGTGGCTCATGCCTCTAATCCCAGCACTTTGGAAGGCCAAGGTGGCTGGATCACCTGAGGCCAGGAGTTCGAGACCTCCCTGACCAACAGAGTGAAACCCTGCCTCTACTAAAAATACAAAATTAGCTGGTCTGGGCATGATGGTTCACACCTATAATCCCAGCAATTTGGGAAGCCAAAGTGGGCAGATCACCTGAGGTCAGGAGGTCGAGACCAGCCTGGGCAAGATGACAAAACCCCATCTCTACCAAAAATACAAAAATTAGCTGGGCGCGGTGGCAGGCACCTGTTACTCAGGAGGCTGAGGCATGAGAATCACTTGAACCGGGAGGCAGAGGTTGCAGTGAACCAAGATAGCATCACTACACTCCAGCCTGGGGGATATACAGTCCAGCAAGACTGTCTTCAAAAAAAAAAAATTAGCCACGTATGGTGGTGCATGCCTGTAATCCCAACTACTTGGGAGGCTGAAGCAGGAGAATTACTTGAACCAGGAGGTAGAGGTTGCAGTAAGCCAAGATCACACCATTGCACTCCAGCCTGGGCAACAAGAGCAAAGCTTCGCCTCAAAAAAAAAAACCAGAAAACAAAAGGCTTGGGGGCCGGGCGCGGTGGCTCACGCCTGTAATCCCAGCACTTTGGGAGGCCAAGGCGGGTGGATCACGAGGTCAAGAGATCGAGACCATCCTGGTCAACATGGTGAAACTCCATCTCTACTAAAAATACAAAAAATTAGCTGGGCATGGTGGCACGTGCCTGTAATCCCAGCTACTCAGGAGGCTGAGGCAGGAGAATTGCCTGAACCCAGGAGGCGGAGGTTACAGTGAGCCGAGATCGCACCATTGCACTCCAGCCTGGGTAACAAGAGTGAAACTCCGTCTCAAAAAAAAAAGGCTTGGACAGTCTAGTAGCAGTGAGATAGAAATAAATATTTGGGAGATTTTGAAGGCAGAACAAATAATTTGGATTTTTTTTTCTTGTATTTTTTGGTCAAGATGGGGTTTCATTATATTGGCCAGGCTGGTCTCAAACTCCTGACCTCAAGTGATCCACCCACCTTAGCCTCCCAAAGTGCTGAGATTACAGGCATGAGCCACTGAGCCCAGCCTCAATAATTTTAAATCATATATACATATGTACATACACATTATATCTATACATATATGTTACATATATAATGCATATGTTTCTGCTTCTTCTGTCCCTTCAATTTATATTTACCTATCCTCCAATTCATAATCTCTCCCTCCTGGTTGATCATATAGTTAGTCTTCAACCACTACCACCTGTGACCAGCCACAACGCCACTATCTGTATTGTTTTACAATTTCAAAACATTTAGCATTCATTATTTCACTTGATTTTAATAATATTAACTCTGTGAAGCACCGTTTTAAAGAGTAAGAATTAAATCATAAAGACTATGTTAATCAATATCACATTGCCATTATATTATGTAACAGATGGCATGAAATCATAATTCAAATTCAAGGACTCTTTTTATTCTCTATTCACAGAACTTCACAGCAAACTACATGGACAAAGGAATCTTACATTTTTGTCTTCTTCACTAGAAAATGCCTAGCACCAATAATACCACAGACACTCAAACATTTGCTGAGGCAAAGGAAATCTCTAGCACATAATTAGCACTCAAGAGAGAAGAGTCCCAAATCCGCTGTTGAGATAATATATTACGGTAAATAAGTTGATACTTTACATCCTACTTTCTCATTTCCAATATAGAAATGTTGTCATTTTCTAAGTACGTGCAAGTATTAGATATCTAACATTTCAAGCCACTCAAAAGAAGATTGATATATGAATTCAAGATGACGTTATTTTGCAAGTCTTACTTCACACACCCACAAAAACAATTTCCCTATTACTACAAATTTCCTATATAAGATTTTAGAAAATGTAAGACATTCGATGTTAAAGAAGAAAATGTCAAATACTATTTTATTTATGGACTAGTATTCCATGGAGTTAGCATAACACACACACACACACACACACACACACACACACACACACACACTTCTCTCTCTCAATGAGTACAGAAATAGACACACAATTCATTTTCATAACAGGAATTTCAAGGTGAGAATTTCGTTTTTCAGTGAGAAACGAAATCTTTTCAACAAATGAAACTTGCACAACTGGACATTTATATGAAAAAAATGGGGCCTGGGCACAGTAGCTCTCAACTGTAATCACAATACTTTAGGAGGTCAATGCAGGAGGACCCCATGAGTCCAGGAATTTGAGACCTGTCTGGGCAACACAATGAGACGCCGTTTCCACAAAAAAAAATTTTTAATTAGCCAGGCGTGGTGACACACACCTATAGTCTCAACTACTCAGGAGGCTGAGGCAAGAGAATCATTTGAGCCCAGGAAGTGAAGGCTGCAGGGAGCTATAATCACGCCACTGCATTCCAGCCTGGGCGACAAAGTAAGACCCTGTGTACCTCACCCCCAAAAAACTGAACAATACCCTTTTATCACCCACATGCAAAAAATTCAAAATGAATTAAAGACCTAAAACCTAAGAACGAAATTACAAAACTTCTACAAGATAGGAGAAAACCCTACAATCTTGGATTTGGTAATGATTTCTTAAGACACAAAAGCACAAATCATAAAAAATAAAAAAATTTCAAAAGAATTATTTTTTAAAGAGGCAGGGTCTCTCTCTGTCACCCAAACCAGAGTGCAGTGCCACAATCATAGCTCACTACAGCCTTGAACTCCTGGGCTCAAGCAATCCTGCCACCTCAGTCCCTCAAGTAGCTGAGGTATGCCACCATGCCCACCTAATTTAAATTTTTTGGAGAATAAGGGTCTTAGTACATTGCCCAGGCTGGTTCTGAACTTCCGGCATAAAGGATTCTCCAGCCTTAGCCTCCTAAAGTACTGAGATTAAAGGCATGAGCCACCAGGCATTTTATTTCAGTACTTAAAATTTTTGCTCTTCAAAAGACACTGTATTAAGAAAATGAAAACAAACCACAGTCTTGAAAGAAATTATTTACCCAACATGCATCCAAAATACACAAAGATTCTTACAATCCATTAACACAGCCCCATTCTTTTTAAGGCAGGGTTTGCTCTTGTCACTTAGGCTGGAGTGCAATGGCGTCCTCTTCACTCACTGAAACCGCCACCTCCTGGGCTCAAGCCTCCTGCCTCAGCCTCCAGAGTATCTGGGACTGCAAGGGGCACGCCACTGTGCACAGCTAACTTTTATATTTTTTGTAGAGACAGGGTTTCACCACGTTACCCAGGCTGGTCTCGAACTCCTGGGCTGAAGCAATCCACCTGTCTCAACCTCGCAAAGTGATGGCATTACAGGTATGAGGCACTGTGCTCAGGCCCCAGTTTGTTTTTTGTTTTTTTTTTAAACAGGCAAAATATTTGAACAGACACTTTACCAAAACACACGAAAAGATGCTATCATTAAGGAAACACAAATTAAAGACAAAATGCTAATTCTAACTAATTCTAACACAATGGTTAAAATTTAAAAGACCTAACCAGCAGGGTACAGTGGCTCACGCCTGTAATCCCAGCACTTTGGGAGGCTGAAGCAGGCAGATCACCTGAGGTCAGGAGTTCGAGACCAGCCTGGCCAACACAGTGAAACACCATCTCTACTAAAAATACAAAAAGCAGTTAGGCATGATGGTGTGCACCTGTAATCCCAGCTACTCAGGAGGCTGAGGTAGGAGAATCACTTGAGCCCTGGAGGCAGAGGTTGCAGTGAGCCGAGATTGCACCACTGCACTCCAGCCTGGGTGAGAGAGCAAGACTCCGTCTCAAAACTAAAAAAAGACCTAACCAAAGATGGGTGCCAAAAAAAAATTTAAAAGAATGCTGGCAATAATAACTAACATGCATTGCTAGTGGGAAGGCACAAAATTCACATAACCCGGGCAGTCCTACTGCTAGGTATTTTCATATGAGAAATGTAAACCTAAGTCCTCACCAAGGCCTATGCACAAGCACTCCTATTCACTTTATTCACAGCAGCCAAAAACTGGAAATAATATGTCTCTGAACGAGAAGACAGGTAAATAAATCGTGGTACTGTGATAGTCTAACAGACTATTTTAGATATAAGTCTGACAAACTCCATCTTAGTCTCTCCCTGCCATTTCTCCTTCGGGTACACAGCTGGGTCATGCTGTACCCAGTACCTTGTAACCGTTGTAACCACATCCTGCTTGGCAAGTTCACCGGCTATTGTGAATACCTCCCCCCTTGGTAACCAGCAATCATGGAACCGCTTGTGTATACCCCCGCTTGGTAACCAACAATCCTGGGAACCTCCTGCCTCCTGGTTACCAGCTTCCTTATCTAACTTGCTTGTTCTGCCTCTGTAAAATTCCGCTTCAGCTAGGCTCCCCCTCCCCTCTCTCCTAGAATAGGAATAAAAAGAAATCATACCCCCTTCATCGGGGCTGAGAGAATTTTGAGCCTTAGCCATCTCTCGGTCCAGTCGCCGTCAATAAAGGACTCCTGATTCAATCTCAAGAGTGTGGCGCTTTTCTTACAACTCACTTGGTTACACCAGTACAACCACACAAGAGAATACTATTTAGCAATAATAAAAATCAACTACATTTTACAGGTGTTCCCACAGGGAGTTATAAATAAAAAGATCAATTACAATACATGCAACAACATGCATGAAAGAAGCCAG
Source organism: Aotus nancymaae (assembly GCF_030222135.1). Classification (NCBI taxonomy): domain Eukaryota; kingdom Metazoa; phylum Chordata; class Mammalia; order Primates; family Aotidae; genus Aotus; species Aotus nancymaae. Next base: position 51,290,957 of record NW_026988425.1, on the reverse strand, counting down.
AAAAGAAAGGCTAATCCACTGTATCATTCCTTTGGCATTCCTGATAATACGCAATATGAAAAAACTTCAACACTAAACAGACTGGGAGTTGACAGGGACTGAGGATGAAGGGTGAGAACACAAGGTAACTTTTTAGGGTGATGAAAATATTCTATATTTTGATTTTGGAGCTATACAACTGTATAAACTTTAAAGAATTTTCTTGGCCGGGCACAGTGGCTCACACCTGTAATTCCAGCACTTTGGGAGGCTGAGGTGGGTGGATCACAAGGTCAGGAGTTCGAGACCAGCCTGGCCAAGATGGTGAAACTCCGTCTCTACTTAAAATACAAAACTTAGCCCGGCGTGGTGGCAGGCACCTGTAATCCCAGCTACTCAGGAGGCTGAGGCAGATAATTGCTTGAACCTAGAGAGCAGAGGTTGCAGTGAGCCGAAATCACGCCACTGCATTTCAGCCTGGGCCAACAGAGTAAGACTCTGTCTCAAAAAAAAAAAAAAAAGGAATTTTCTTGTTACTGATGCAGTTTGGATGTCTGTCCCATTAATACATACAATTTGATCTCCAATGCTGAAGGCAGCACCTATTGCCAGGTATTGAATTGTGGGAGCAGATCCCTCCTGAAAGGCTTAGCACCATCTTCTTGGTGATGAGTTCTTGCTGTTGGTTCACCAAAGAGCTGTTTAAAGAGTGTGTGGTACATCCTCCCTCACTTCTGCTCCTTCTCACCATGTGACATGCCTGCTCCACCTCTGCCATTATTGTAAGCTCCCTGAAGCTTGACTAGAAGCCAAGCAGATGCCAATACCAAGCTTCTTACACAGCCTGCTGAACTAAGAGCCAATAAAACCATTTTTTCTATAAATTACCCAGTCTCAGGTATTTCTTCACAGCAACATACAGTTATGTACATCATACCCCAATAAACTTAATTTGTTTTTACCTTGAGACAATGTCTCAATCTGTCACCCAGGATGGAATGCAGTGGCATGCTATCGGCTCACTGCAACCTCCACCTGCCAGATTTAAGTGATTCCCCTGCCTCAGTCTCCCAAGCAGCTAGGATTACAGCAGGTACACACCACCATGCCCAACTAATTTTTGTATTTTTAGTAAAGACAGGGTTTTACCATGTTAGCCAGGCTTGTCTTGAACTCCTGGGTTCAAGTGATCTGAGCCTTGGCCTCTCAAAATTCTGAGATTACAGGCATGAACCACCACATGAGCTTTCAATTCAATAAACTTAATTGGTTTTTGTGTTTTTGGTTTTTTTTGGGGTTTTCTTTTTTTTGAGACGGAGTTTCACTCTCGTTGCCCAGGCTGGAGTGAAATGGTGCAATCTTGGCTCATCACAACCTCCATCTCCTGGGTTCAAGGGATTCTCCTGCCTTAGCCTTCCCAATAGCTGGGATTACAGGCAGGCACCACCATATCAGGCTAATTTTTTATTTTTTAGTAGATACGGGGTTTCTCCATGTTAGTCAGGCTGGTCTCAAACTCCCAACCTCAGATGATCTGCCCACCTCGGCCTCCCAAAGTGCTGGGATTACAGGCAAGAGCTACCGCACCCGACCAATAAACTTAATTTTAAAATAAATTCAAGGCCAGGCTCAGTGGCTCATACCTGTAATCCCAACAATTTGAGAGGCCAAGGCAGGCGGATCACTTGAACCCAGTTCAAGGCAATACGGCGGAAACACATCTCTACAAAAAATAAAAAATCAGCTGCACATGGTGGCATTCACCTGTGGTCCCAGCTACTTAGAAGGCTGAGGTGAAAGAAAGGATCACCTGTATCTGGGTGGTTGAGGCTGCAGTGAGCTGTGATGGCACCACTGCACTCCAACCTGGGTGGCAGAGTGAGGACCAATCTCCAAAAAAAAAAAAGAAAAAAAAATTGAATTCATATCCCCCCATATTAAAAAATATTAGCAAGCAGACATCAACTCTTGAAATGTTAATCTTTAGTATCAAAGCATAGAATAGTATTTCCCTTATACTACTTTGATCATAATTATTTTTTGAGATGGGAAGTTCTCATTTGGTGCATAGACTAGAGTGCAGTGGTACAATCATGGCTCACTGCCACCTTAAATTTCTGGACTCAAGTGACCATCCCACCTCAGCCTCCCAGGTAGCTGGGATTGCAAGAAAGAACTGGGCTAATTTTTAAATTTTTTGTGCTGGATTACAGGTATGAGCCACAAGCCAAGCCCAGGTTCTCACTTTCAAAAAAAAAATAAGAGTCTTAAAAACTTATTTTTGCACAAAAAGCGTACAAAAAAATTTAAATATGTCTTTAAAATATAATTTGAAAACTGAATTAAGAATTAAAGGAGGCTGGACACAGTGGCTCATGCCTGTAATCCCAACAGTTTGGGAGGCCAAGGCAGGAGGAACACATGAACCTAGGAGTTCAAGACTAGCCTGGTAAACACAGCAAAACTCTGTCTCTATAAAACATTAAGAAAAAAAAATTAGCTGAGCATGGTGACATGTACCTGTAGTCCCACTACTTGGGGAGGCTGAGGCAGGAGGACTGCTTGGGCCTAGGAGGTCGGGGTTGCAGTGGGACATGATTGCACCTCTGCACTCCAGCCTGGGTGCCAGAGTGACATCCTGGCTCAAAAATAAACAAACAAATAAGAATTAAAGAGAAGAGGCCAGCACAAAGGCTCATGCCTGTAATCCCAGCACTCTGGGAGGCCGAGGCAGGCAGATCACTTCAGATCAGGAGATCGAGACCAGCCTGGCCAACGCAGTGAAACCCCATCTCTACTAAAAACATGAAACTTAGCCGGGGTCATGAGGACAGGCGCCTGTAATCTCAGCTACTCAGGAGGCTGAGGCAGGAGAATCGCTTGAACCTAGGAAGCAGAGGCTGCAGTGAGCTGACACCATGCCACTGCACTCCGGCCTGAGCAAGAGGGAAACTCCGTCTCAAAAAACTAATAAAATAATTAAAGGGAAGAAAATGAAAAGATCAAAAGCACTGCACCCACCAGGCTATGAAAAAAAGAAAAAGTAAAGAACAAGAAACTGAATGACGTATCTTGTATATAGAAAGATGCAGAAAGGACTGGGCGCAGTGGCTCATGCCTGTAATCCCAACACTTTGGAAGGTGGAGGCGGGTGGATCACCAGGTCAGGAGTTTGAGACCAGCCTGGCCAATATGGCAAAACCGGGTCTCTACTAAAAATACAAAAATTAGCCAGGCGTGGAAGCACATGCCTGTAAGCCCACCTACTCTGGAGGCTGAGGCAGTCGAATCACTTGAACCCAGAAGGCAGAGGCTGCAGTGAGCTGAGATCGTGCCACTGCACTCCAGCATGGGCAACAAGACTGTCTCAAAAAAAGAAAGATGCAAAAACTAGCAATTATTTGCAGGGCTATACAGCAAAAAGTCTGTTAACTATTCTGATTGGTGGGGAGCTGACAAAATGGGAAAAGCAAGCAGCAGGTAAAACGGAAAAACAGTCACAACCATAAAACAGTTTATCAGTAACTATTAACATTTTGTTGTTCAACATTTCTGTTGAAGGTAATGGACCTACTTTCCAAAAAATGCATTGAAATGCCCACAAAAGTACCAATTTCAAAGAACTCTCATAAACCACTGTCTCGGTCGGGCGTGATGACTCACACCTGTAATTCCAGCACTTTGGGAGGCTGAGGCGGGTGTATCACCGAGGTCAGGAGTTCAAGACCGGCCTGGCCAACATGGTGAAATCCCGTCTCTATTAAAAACACAAAATTGGCCAGGCATGGTGGTGCACGCCTATAATCCCAGCTACTTGGGAGGCTGAGGCAGGAGAATCGGTTAAGCCTGGGAGGTAGAGATTGCAGTGAGCCAAGATCATGCCACTGAACTCCAGACTGGGCAAAAGAGTGAGACTCCATCTCAAAAAACAAAAAGAAAACAAAAAAGAAACCACTGTCTCCCATTCCATAAAACCAAAAAGAATTTGTGTTAAGAACCTTTGACAAGCCAGGAATGGCACTGAACTCCAGACTGGGAACAGAGTGATACTCAGACTCAAAAAAAAAAAACAAACAAACAAACAAATAAAAAAAGAAACCACTGTCTCCCATTCCATATCACCAAAAAGAATCTGTGCTAAGAACCTCTGACAAGCCGGGAACGGTGGCTCACTCCTGTAATCCCAGCACTTTGGGAGGCCGAGGCAGGTGGATCACCTGAGCTCAGGAGTTCAATACCAGCCTAGCCAACATGGGAAAACCCCATCTCTACTAAAAATACAAAAATTAGCCAGGCGTGGTGGCGCACACCTATAGTTCCAGCTACTTAAGAGGCTGAGGAGGAAGAAAAAAGAACCAGCTGGGCGAGGTGGGTCACGCACGTGATGCCAACACACTGGGAGGCCGAAGTAGGTATATCACCTGAGGTCAGGAGTTCAAGACCAGCCTGGCCAATGTGGTGAAACCCTTCCTCTACTAAAAATACAAAAATTAGCCAGGCATGGTGGAAGGCACCTGTAGTCTCAGCTACTCAGAAGGCTGAAACAGGAGAATTGCTTGAACCCGGGAGGCAGAGGTTGAAGTGACCTGAGATCGTGCCACTGCACTCCAGCCGGGGCGACAGAGCAAAACTCTGTCTCAAAAATAAAAAATTAAAAAAAAGAACCTCTAACATACAAAACATTATTTTTAAAAAGGAGGGCGACAGGCCATAGTGGCTCATGCCTATTATCCTAACACTTTGGGAGCCTGAGGCACAAGACTCACCTAAGGCAGGGGTTTAAAACAGCCTAGAGAACATTTTAAAAAGAGGGTGAGGGGCAGGGAATACACCTCTTTTCAACCTGCTCTAAATATGCCAAATATGTGAGCCTATGGGCTGTTAAATAACACAATCAAGATCTATATTGTAGGCAGGTTTCTCTGGCCGTGGAAGAGACTTTGGAAAGGGGAGAATGGGACTGAGGGCAAGGAAGTGAGTTAATAACTTGCTTCCTGAATCAAGGACCAAGCTAGTATAATAAATGAAACTAGAAATGGGAAGGCATAGATGTTATGTCATAAACATAAAAGAGAAGAAGTCAACAAAGCAATCTTCAGGTTGGCATAAATGGGATGAAGGTAATGCCAATAGCAGAAATGATACAGAAGGAAGAAATCAAGCCTGACACAGTGGTTCACACCTGTAATCCCAGCACCTTAGTAGGCTGAAGCAGACAGATTGCTTGACCTCAGTAGTTCAAGACCAGCCTGGGCAACATGATGAAACCCCATCTCTACCAAAAATACAAAATAACAGCTGGGCATGGTGGTGTATGCCTGTGGTCCCAACTACTAGGAAGGCTGAGGTAGGAGGATCGCTTGAACCCTGGAGGCAGGCAGCAGTGAGTCAAGATTGGCCACTGTACTCCAGCCTGGGCAACAGTTAGCAAGACTCCGTCTCAAAAAGGAAGAACTCGTTTGAGAGAGTATGGTAAGTATTGGTCTGACATGTAAAATGTATTAAACAGAATCTTAATACACAATTAAAACTTTACATCTGGCCGGACATGGTGGCTCACACCTGTAATTCCAGCACTTTGGGAGGCCAAGGTGGGTGGATCACCTGAGGTCAGGAGTTCAAGACCAGCCTGACCAACATGGAGAAACCCTGTCTATACTAAAAAATACAAAAATTAGCTAGGCATGGTGGTGGGCACCTGTAATCCCAGCTACTCGGGAGGCTGAGGCAGGATAATCACTTGAACCCAGGAGGCGAAGGTTGCAGTGAGATGAGATTGTGCCACTGCACTCCAGCCTGAGCGATAGAGTGAGACATTGTCTCAGAACAAAAAACAAAAAAAATCTTTACCTCTGTATTACACTTTACAATTTACAAAAATCCTCCATATACATTTCCATCAGTTTAATGAAGAAATCAAGGCCAAAAGAGGTTAGGTCAATATATAGTCACACAGGCCTTTTTCTAGATATTCCATATCCTAAACCAAGTCCCCTTTCAAACCCTAAGCCATTACCCTTTTCCTACGTCACTACCTTACCTGGATCTAAACTGTTACCTCAACACTGATAGATCTAAAATACCTAAGCATTTGATAAACATTTTTATCAAAAAAGAAACAGAAAAGATGGTTTGGTTAAACAAAGTTAAATAATCTGACCAGGTGCAATGGCTTACACCTATAATCCCAGCACTTTGTGAGGCTGAGGCAGGTGATCACCTGAGGTCAGGAGTTCAAGATCAGCCTGGCCAAAATGGCAAAACTCCCGTCTCTACAAAAAATACAAAAAATTAGCTGGGCGTGGTGGTGAGTACCTATAATCCCAGTTATCGGGAGGCTGAGGCACGAGAATCGCTTGAACCTGGGACGCAGAGGTTGCAGTGAGCCGAGACAATGCCACCACACTCCAGCCTGGATGACAGTGACTCTGTCTTAAAAAAAAAAAAAGTTAAATAATCTGGCCTGGTTTTAGAGTATTTCCTCACTTGCTTATTTTACTTTCAGATTAGAAGTCCTCCTCAATTATCCCTTTCTTGCAGCTCGCCCAAATTTTTTCTTTCTGCTCAGTCTTCCTGTTCTTTCTCCGTTATTCCTCTCTTCGTCAATTTTAACATATCAGCAGCTTAAAGCAAAAAAATTCATGTAACTATTTCAATTCAAAAACAGACATAAGGGGCCAGGTACAGTGGCTCACACCCATAATCTCAGCACTTTGGGAGGCCGAGGTAGGCAGACACCTGAGGTCAGAAGTTTGAGACCAGCCTGACCAACATGGTAAAACCCCTTCTCTACTAAAAATACAATTATTAGCTGGGCCTGGTGGCACATGCCGGTAATCCCAGCTACTTAGGAGGCTAAGGCAGGAGAATCGCTTGAACTGGGGAGGCAGAGGTTGCAGTGAGCCAAGATCAAGCCACTGCACTCCAGCCTGGGCAAGAAGTGTAAAACTCCATCTCAAAAAAAAAAAAAAAAAAAGACAAAAAACAGAGACACAGTAAAACAAAGCTATGCATATACTCCATGCCTGTGGAAAGAGGCTACGGGTGAAAGAAAAATACAGCAAGGCCAGGCACTGTGGCTCACGCCTGTAATCCCAGCACTCTGGGAGGTCAAAGCAGGAGGAATCCTTGACCCCAGGAGTTTAAGACTGCCTGAGCTACAATCACGCCATTACACTCCAATCTGGGTAAGAGAGTCAGACCCTGTCTCAAACATAAACACACACACACACATCCACATTTAATTTTAGCTAACCAGATAGCACCCAAAGTTACTAGAGCAAACAGCAAAACAGCAGTATCTCCTAAACTATTTCCAAACTCCATTAGTAGTCTGTAATCAACATCAACCAGAGAGCAGTACATGAAAAAAAAAAAAAAAAAAAAAATCAAAGATAATGTTCAAATCAACGAATTAATAAAGTAAAATCCTAAAGAAAGCAGCGTTAAGTACAGCATAGTGCTGAGTAATGTGCTCTGGAGTCAGACTGCTTGAACATTTATTTGGTCAAGATGACAATTCTAACAAAGTTAACTTTCTCCCAGTCTCCACCTCCCTAAATCCTCATTTTCTCATCCATATCACAGTGACTCTAACAGTACTTTCCTCATAGGATTAGGAATTAAGTAAAACATGCCACATAAATTACACAGCAAAACATATGACACCATCATCATCTATAAATGTTGGCCACTATTATTTTTAGACCTACCATTTAGAAAAGGAGAAAAAAGGAAAATATAAAGAGTAGGTGTGACTTTTGGGGAAAAGCAGCAGTCCCGCAATAGTTCTAATTACTAACGGGTGGAATTATTTATTTCAATCTCCAGAAAATAAAATACTGAAAATAATCTGTCGAAATGTTCAAGTAAATCTGTCCTTGAAGAACTGTTCACAAATGTTATGGACTATTTACGGATTAAATTTGTTAAAAACTCTGATCTCGGCTGGGCATGGTGGCTCAAGCCTGTAATTGCAGCACTTTGGGAAGCACAGGCAGGCAGATCACTTGAGTTGGGAGTTTGAGACCAGACTGATCAACATGGAGAAACCCTGTCTCTACTAAAAAAAAATACTGAAAAATTAGCCAGACATGACGGCACACGCCTGTAATCCCAAATAATCAGGAGGCTGAAGCAGGAGAATCGCTTGAACCTGGGAGGCAGAGGTTGCGGTGATCTGAGATCGCACCATTGCACTCTAGCCTGGGCAACAAGAGGGAAACTCCATCTCAAAAAAAAAAAGTATCTCTGGAGTAATCTTTATCCTGACACTACTGCTTAAGGTAACAATTTCAGTAATAGCAATTTAGAAGAAAAGAAGGTCGGACGTAGAGGCTCATGCCTGTAATCCCAGCACTTTGGGAGGCTGAGGCAGGCAAATCACCTGAGGTCTGGAGTTTGAGACCAGTCTGACCAACATGGTGAAACCCCGGCTGTACTAAAAATACAAAAAAGTAGCCGGGTGTGGTGGCAGGCACCTGTAATCCCAGCTACTTGGGAGGCTGAGGCAGGAGAATCACTTGAACACAGGCGGAGGTTGCAATGAGCAGAGACTGCGTCACTGCACTCCAGCCTGGGCACGACAGAGTCAGACTCCATCTCAAAAAAAAAAAAAAAAAAGAACAATCACAAATAATAAATGCTATATGGTTTTCTAGGAATAATGATCATTTGACTCCAGTTCAACTTCTTAATCATATTTAAGATGCAGTCTTAAGACAAGTGACTTGAAAACTCATTGAATTGAGGAATGCACAACATACAGGCTCTCCCAAATGAAGGGGAGTAGAATCTTCTCATGAATTTTATAAATCAAGGAAGACATTCAGAATTACTACACACAGGTCTGACAGAGAAAACACATAATACCTAGTCTATTATGACAAAGGAAATTACTGAACTCTCTAATATCAATTTCAGAGAAGAAAAATGCTCTATTTTACACTACCACCTCCTTTGGCTCTATTGCTAGCAGAATTTCAACAGTTAAAGCAAAAAAAAAAAAAAAATTCAAAATAAGCAACTGACAAGTTACTATGTTAGGCCACCTTGGCAAAGGTTCAAAAATTATAATCTTGGCCAGGAGCAGTGGCTCACACCTGTAATCCCAGACTTTGGGAGGCCAAGGCAGGGGGATCACCTGAGGTCGGGAGTTTGAGACCAATCTGACTAACACAGAGAAACCCTGCCAAAAACACAGAATTAGCCGGATGTGGTGGTGCAATGCCTGTAATCCCAGCTACTGGGGAGGCTGAGGCAGGAGAATCACTTGAACCCAGGAGGCAGAAGTTGCCATAAGCAGAGATTGTGCCACTGCACTCCAGCCTGAGCAACAAGAATAAAACTCCATCCCCCCGAAAAAATAAAAAATTACAATCTTTCATCTCAGAAAGATAATTAATTGAAATATACTCTAATTTTAGTTATACTGATGTGTTCACTAGCATTAACTGCCTAAAAATTAAATTTTGTCATTAGAGGAAAAAAATAAATTTTAGTGTATCTCTTTAAAAAACACTCCTGAATGCCTGTGATTCACTGAAAAATTAAATGTCGTAATTAACGGTAACTGAAAACACCATTTAATCCTGAAAAATACAAACACTAAAGATAACTCTCTCACCTGTCAAAACAATTTCTATTACAGCAATTAATATTCACACTTTTTTAAAAAAAAGATTTGTTTATAAACTTAGGCCACCATTACCACTTGAGTGAAAAAAAAAGTATACTCCTATTTTAAGTTATCTTAAAGGTTCTTAATTTAGTTGCTCAGTTCCTCTCAGCTTCTAGTCCTGGTAATACCCTCTTTTTTTGAAAGTAATATTTTAAGGAATAATTTGAAATACAAAACCATTTCAACAAACTGTTTCAAAAGCTTAATTTCTATAATGGATTAATATGTTAGGAACAGTTATGCCTTAAAACAAGCTGGTTCATGAAATATATTAAAAGCCACTACCTGTAATATAACCAACTATGTGACTCCAAACGCAACACTACACTGCATTTGGAATGCAGGCTAAATTCACATTTGAAAAGTAAACTGGTTATCAAGACTCGTATATTTAGAATGCAAATTGGCTAGGAAGACACGTGGTGAATTATTTGTTGGATTTTTTCTACCTTTCTACCACTATGAATGAATCATCAAAGCCTAACGAATACTGGCCATATGAATTTAGCTTTTTACTTAAAAAGCACAAAAACTTGTAGCTTAGGACTGTTTCAATCTGAAATATTCCTAAGCCTTAAATGTTTTTTCTGAATTTCAGTTTACTCAGACAATGGTTAATAGCTGTTTTCAGACTGTCCAGGAAACTGAAACCAAGCAATACTCTTGCAAGAAACTGAAAGGCTTCCAAGAATAACACAGGATAAACTAGACTCTCATTACAGTTTACAAATGAACATTTGATTTGCTCACCATAATAGTACTTACAAATTCCAACAGGACTGCACAGGAAGGTGTTGGTTTTTTCTCTGTAATCTTTGTTTTCCAGTTTGTATTTTTATTTTGTATCCTCTGAAATAATATCGAAGTTCTTTCAAGATATTTAACCTATGACTATTTGACATAGAGTTACTTCAAGTCAGCTACCCATACTTCTGTTTTAAAGCTTTCATATGGCTATTTCCCGAATTAGCCAAGTTCTTTAGATTTAAGATCAGTCTTCTGTATTATTCCATGTACTTGCCACTGTTGTACTTGTCCACTCTGGATGAAATATCCAATTTATGAGCCAAAAAGCAGAAACAAAAAGAAAATTTCACATCTGAAGAGCATTCCTAAACATCAGCATTTACAGAGACACACATAGCTATCTCACTACTACCATGCTGTTGGGAAACTGCAACATCTTAAATTTCCACGCAAGTAAAAGATAAAAGGAAAAAAACTGTAGATTCTTTCAATGTCTTCATTTAGAAAAAGTGTCCCATTGTGATATGACAGAACTGAAGTCAAAAATTCCTAAAACTTTCAATAAAGGTAAAAATAAACTGCCATGAAACTTCAGCAATACTTAGTCATTTGAAACTGCTGCAACTACTCAGTACACAAATCAACGTTTCGGATGAAGAACCCCAACAACGGAGTGGGGGAGGGGGAAGGCAAAAAATTATCACCAGCTGAAATACTGTAACCAGTTATATAATCCGTTTGAACCAAAATACTGAAGAAATGCTGCCTGGGTCTCTTTTTAAGTGGCTTGCTGAATTGTTCACTACTATCAATTCACTTCATAGACGATTCTTGCCAATTTTAATAAACTTCTGGGGCAAAATTATCCAAAAACATTGTAAATCCAAAATGGCCACTTAAAATATCCGGGGCCTTTTACACAAAACCTAGAAGATGATCTTCATATCGGAGTAATTCAATCACCTGTAAAAGTTACAAAAAAAATTATATATTGAGTTTTGATTTTGAGCTAAAAAAAATCAATACCCACCTTAAAAAGTCAACCTCTGGAAAGAAAATCACTTCTGTACAATCCTGCAGGAGGGAAAAGCGCTTTGCCCAAGCAAACACGATAAAAGTCTACTGAATGAACAAGACATCGGAGTAGAGGGAGGGAAAACGGTAGGTGACAGTATTATGGAGGGCAAGGGCTGACTTCACCTGGGAAGGGGTGTAGACCCAATATTGTGGGATTATATGAGCAAACCGTCTTAGACTTCTTGATAAACATTAAAACTATGAAACTGGCACACAATCTTACAAAAGACCTTCTCCAACCCTATTCGATGTACCAAAGGAAAACCAATAGACAGGTGTGCTGCCACGGAGCATTAGTAAACGTAACTCAGAGAATGAGAAGCATAGAGACGCTCCCTCCAAATGAAAACGTCTCCAAGAGGAGGCATATTTCCCCCAGTAAGGCCAGTAAGGTGAACGAGAAGTAGGGCAAACCCGCTTCTTAAATGCTCCTGAGGAGACTTCCCCACCTCTGAGGGAGCAGGGGGGCTAAAAGGTGTAAGTTCCCACTTCCTCGAATACAGAAAACAGATTTCTCCCCCCCAAACTGTGGGGGTGGAAGGTACCGGGCCCTTTTCATAAACCACAGAAAGAATGGTTCTTTCCCAAAAAAGCCCAGGTCCCCCTCAGACCCCACAGGACTCGGAGAAACAAAGTAGCCTTCGCCTCAGTCCAAGGCAAGTGCCACGGACCTGGGAGAGGCGGGGAAAGCTGAGGCGCTGCTGAAGAAACCGCCGAAGGCCACAACTCGGCCTCGACTCCCTCAGCCCTGAGAGGTGCAAGCGCAGGCGAGCGTGTGCGAGAGGCTGAGGGAAGGAAGGCCGAGCACGGAGGGCGTCGGACACGCTCCCAGTCTCCGCCAAACGCCAAACACCCCCCCACCCAGCCGCCGGGGCTAAGCCACCCACCCCCTCCTCACAACCGCCACCTCCGCTCCACCCGGGCCGAGGCAATAGCTACAGGGGCCTATCTGCGCCTCCCTCCCCTCTCACTCCCTGCTCCCCGCCGCCCCTCCGTCCGCGGGCAGCCTCATACCTCGCGCCGCCAACGCCGCTCCCGAACCCTCAAACCCCAACACGGACACGGGCACCCCCCTCCTCCCCCGGACTCGGGCGTGGAGCCTAGAGGACGCTGTTACCTTCTGCCGCACCAGAGGTGCCCCTGGCCTGGGGGTGCCGCCGCGCTCGATCCCGGGAGAAGGTTTTCGGTACTTTGAATAATCCCCTTTTGCCGCTTTTCCCTCCCCCACAACCAGTCTCAGTCCCAAAATGGCGCCGACCCGATCCGCAATGTTCTGGGCCAGGTCTCGCGAGATCGTGGAAGGTGGCGAGGCGGGGAAGGAACTAGAGGGGTTGAGAACGGGGGAAGGCGGGGCGAGGAGAAGAAGGAGGGAGAAAGGGTGTGGAAGAAGCGGTGCGAACGAATCTACTGGGCGGGACAGCAGGAAGAGCGCCTCCACCAGAGAACCTTCTGGCCCAAGTAACCGCTCACGCCCCGATCAAAGAAGCTCCGCCCTCTACGTCGGGCGCCTGGGGGGAGGGGGGAGAAGGCGTGGCTATACCTGGGGGCGGGGCTTCGAGGAGGCCCCGGAGCAGGGGCGCGCGGGGGGCGGTGGCTCCGCGCGGTGACGTCAGGAGCAGCTGGAGTCGGGGATTACCCCCTGCTGCTGACGTGAGGACGGTGAACAATCGGGAACGTTCGGTGGAAGGGGGAATTCCCCGCCGCTCCCTGAGGAGCCCCTCCTCCCGCACTTCCCCCCGCCCGGACCGCCTCAGAGCCCGGGCTGGTGGGGCCGTGAGGAGGGCGGGAGCGGGGCGCTGCGCCGGAAGGCCGCCGCACGGGCTTGGGTGGCGCGCGCCGCAACGTCTTCCCCCAGGTCTAAGCTCCCGAAGCCGCGCTGCAGCTCCTCCGAGCTTTGAGCTGCGGAAGACGCTGCGGCGAGCGCCCCTCGCCGGGTAGCGCGCTCGGGCCTGGGTGAATCTGCGCTCACACGGCGTCTACGCCTAGCCGTGCGCCAGCGGAACGTCGGTCAGGCCGGCGCCGGAGCGATCGGGCGAGCTGAGGGGACGCTCCACCGTGGCAAGCGAACGCGGACTGTGTCTGGCGTGAGAGGGCCACACGGGAGGCCTGCAGCGGGGGAAAGCCGACCTGCTGGGAGCCAAACCCAGACTCTCCGAGGGTAGAAATGGCTGCTAGATATAATCGTGCTATTTTTCTTTCTACTACATCTCCACGTAGGTTAATTATTTCGACGGCCAGAGTCTCAGACCAGCACATAGCCCATTCGAGTCTCTAAAATAATCAATAATATAATAATGTTCACAGTTGTTTCTCTAATTCTAATTGTGACACCTTTTCACCTTATAACCAACCGTAGCCTCCCTTTAAACCTGGGAAGTTGGCATTTCAGGAGAAAGGAAAGTCGTATTTGTTTAGAGGGAAGGTGTGGGGGGGTTGTCTCAAAGAGGGAAAGTCTGGAAAATAAAAAATATTTGGATTTTGGCTCCCCTAAGCCACAAGGACTTCGTAACATAGAAACTTCATGGTACCTGTACATGCATTATCGGGTTTGTAGTTTAATGGAATGTTTCTAAGAGATACCGGAAAAACTGGTGGGATGTAAACTCACCAAAATTTACTGTCCCCAACCTTTTGTTTTAATCTTTATCGGGAGTTGGCCACTTTGAGCAATTAATAATGCTCCTCTGGGGAGCAAAGGAAAGGGAATTAACACTTGCTGGATGCCTTGCCCAAGCCAGGCATTTTAATCCTTATAGCACCTCTGAGGTGGGTACTATTTTGCTCAGTTTGCAGGTAAGGAAACTGGTTGGGATTGACGTATTTAACTTACAGAATATGGAAGTTGGGCGTCACAACTTGGCTGTACCATTTAAACTCAAGTCTGTTAGGGGCTTGATCCACTTTCTTTTCTCTACACCACATTGTTTCCGTAGAAGCAACTTATGTGTTAGGAGAGGAACTGCTTATGCTTTTATTTGTAAGCATGATGTCAAACCAAGAAAAAATAAAGGAAACAAAACAAGGATAAAACTGCTAACTTGGACCCACAATTTGTGCCTTTCATGTGACAGAAGACACTATAAAGTAGAACAACTAATAGTGAAACAGAGAAACAATTGTAATATATCACAAGCAAGTTTATATATATATATTCAGTTATTATCTTTAGTGTATATTTTATTTGCATAATAAAATATAAAGAGCTCTTACAAATTATTAAGGAAAAGATAACCAACACCCATTCTTAAAAAGTTAAGGGCAGGCCAGGCACGTTGGCTCACACTCGTAATCCCAACACTTCAGGACGCTGAGGCAGGAGGATCACTTGAGGTCAGGTGACCAACACTGCAAAACCCCCTCTCTACTAAAAATACAAAAGTTAGCTGGGCGTAGTGGCAGGCCCCTGTAGTCCCAGCTACTCCGGAGGTGCGATCTGGGTTCACTGCAACTTCTGCCTCCTGGGTTCAAGTAATTCTCATACCTCAGTCTCCACTGCACTCCAGCCTGGGTAACAGAGGAGACCTTGTCTCAATACAAAGTCAGCCAGGCGCAGTGGCTCACGCCTGTAATCCCAGCACTTGGGGAGGCCAAAGCCGGTGGATCACATGAGGTTGGGAGTTCCAGACCAGCCTGACCAACACGGAGAAATAAAATTACTAAAAATACAAAATTAGGCTGGATGCAGTGGCTCACAGCTCTAATCTCAGCACTTTGGGAGACCGAGGCAGACGGATCACCTGAGGTCAGGAGCTCAAGACCAGCCCTACCAACATAGTGAAACCTCATCTCTACTAAAAATACAAAAGTTAGCTGGGCATGGTGGCGCACAGCTGTAATCCCAGCTACTCAGGGTGCTGAGGCATGAGTATTGCTTGAAACTGGGAGGCAGAGGTTGCAGTGAGCTGAGATTGCGCCACTGCATTCCAGCCTGGGCGACAGAGTAAGACTCAGTCTCAAAGAAAAAGAAACAAAAAATACCAAATTAGCTGGACATGGTGGCTTGGCGCATGCCTGTAATCCCAGCTACTCAGGAAGCTGAGGCAGAAAAATCGCTTGAACCCAAGAGGCGGAGGTTACAGTGTGCCAAGATGGTTGCAGTGTGCTGAGATGGTGCCATTGCACTCCAGCCTGGGCAACAAGAGTGAAACTCCGTGTTGGAAATGGGTTCTCGGTATTACAAAAAGGATCAACACTGAGACAAAGGGGCCAGTTTTACTTTATGCAGAAAGAGTAGCCCCTGATAGCAGCCTTGCCACAAGAGCATGACAGCACACTTGGACAAAGAAGTCAGGATTATTTATAATCTGACACGTCCACCCTGCTGTTGTGTCTGGTTTCCATTGACTGGAATGGGACCTCACATTCTATACTTGACCCCACTGGCTAACAGCTTAAGACTTTCCTAAATAGGCTAGGGAAAGAGAGAACAAAGAAAAAGGAAGTTGCTCACTAGATGATCAGGGAAGTGCTTCCAAACAAGGAATGGCATGAACTATGGGCTGGGACTTGCCCGGGACTGTTGAGGCTTGCCTGAGTAGGCTAAAGCAGCTAACTGGAAAAGTATAGGGGTTTTTAGGGGCTAATAGTGGATAGAGAGTTTTGGAGTGAGAAATTATTATCCTTTCAGACCTTAAGATGGAAACTTTGAAGAAGACTTTCTCTACTTCTCAAACTCTATCTCAAAAAAAGAAAAAATACAAAACATTAGCCAGGCATGGTGGTTGGCGCCTAATCCCAGCTACTCGGGAGGCTGAAACAGGAAAATCACTTGAACCTAGGAGGTGGAGGTTGCAGTGAGCCAAGATCACACCATTACACTCCAGCCCGGGTGACAATGTGAGACTCTGTCTCAAAAAAAAAAAAAAGGATATAAGGACTAGGCACTTATTTATATCAAGAATGAAACTCTTGATATGAGCATGCCTTTCTGGAAGATAATTTGGCTTTCATAAAAATGTTAAAGTCTTTAAGATACCCTGTAAGCAGTTATTTTACATCTTGGAGTTTATTTTAATAAAATAATAGGAAAGGTGTCCAAGAATGTATGAAGCTGTTCATTGATAACTTGTTTAAAATCTGACACAAAAAATAGGCTGGTCCAAGTGCACTGGTGTTTTCAACTAATTAATCACAACTGGTTACAGATTTTTTTGCTCCTTCTCCACTCCCACTATTTCACTTGACTAGCCTTAAAAAAAAAAAAGAAAATGAAAGAAGAAAACCACACACAAAAAAAGAAACAACCTAAATGTCTATAAATAAAGAAATTGACAAAGTAAATTATATTACATCCATAGAGTGGAATATGAAGCTGTCAACAATGATATTTATAAAAAGATGGTCACATGAAAAGATGTTTGCAACATGCTATTAAGAAAAATGGGCCAGGCGCAGACGCTCACGCCCATAATCCCAATGCTTTGGGAGGTCAAGGCGGGCAGATCACGAGGTCAGGAGTTCAAGACCAGCCTGACCAACATGCTGAAACCCTGTCTCTACCAAAAATACAATAATTAGCCAGGCATGGTGGTGCGCGCCTATAATCTCAGCTACTCTGGAGGCTGAGGCAAGAGAATCGCTTGAACCCCGGAGTTGGAGATTGTAGTGAGCCAAGATCGAGCAACTGCACTCCAGCCTGGGTGACAAAGCAAGACTCCATCTCAAAAAAAAAGAAAAAAAGAAAGAAAAAAGAGATAGACTACAAAACTGTGTATATAACCTCCCATTATTGTCAAATAAAAAAGTATTATCAAAGGAAAAGTTTTGACAGACTAGACACAAAATGTTAACAATGCTTATTTCTAGGTGGCAGACTAATAGAAGTTCTTTATTCTTCATACTCGCTAAAAGCATGTATTACTTTTTTTAAAAATGGAGTCTTGCTGTCACCCAGGCTGGAGTGCAGTGGCGTGATCTTGTCTCACTGCAACCTCTGCTTCCTGGACTCAATCCAGGATCAGGTGATCCGCCCACCGTGGCCTCTCAAAGTGCTAGGATTACAGGCGTGAGCCACTGTGCCTGGCCTACTTTTCTAATTATAGAAAAAAAAAAAAGCTATATCTGTGTCCACTCTGAGGGGACTAAAAAAAAAAAATTTAAGAAACAAAGCACACCTGTAATCCCAGCACTTTAGGAGGCCGAGGAGGGTGGATCAGAAGGTTGGGAGTTTGAGATCAGCCTGACTAGCGTGGTGAAACATCGTCTTTACTAAAAATACACAAATTAGCCGGGCATGGTGGCGTGTGCCTGTAATCCCAGCTACTCAGGAGGGTAAGGCAGGAGAATCACTTGAACCCAGGAGGTGGAGGTTGCAGTGAGCCAAGATCACGCCACTTAACTCCAGCCTGGGTGACAGAGCTAGACTCCATCTCAAAAAAAACAAAAGAAAAAAAAAGCTACTTAATAAATACAAGGACCTGTCTCCAACCAGTAACATGTTTTCCATTATTTTATTTTATTCATTTAGTGAAATCTAAACAAGGGACTTATCACATAATATATTATTTTAATCTGTTAATGCACATAGCATTATAGTAGTTTAAGGGAAGAGAACTAACATTGCTTTAGCCAATGAATTTTTGTTTGTTTGTTTTTTATTTATACAGGGTCTCATTCTGTAAACCAGGCTAGAGTGTAGTGGCACGATCACAACTCATGGCAGCCTTGACTTCCCAGGCTGAAGCGATCATTTTTTTTTTTTTTTTTTTTTTTTTTTTTTTTTTGTAGAAACAGGGTCTTGTTGACCAGCTCAAACTCCTGAGCTCAAATAATCCTCCTGCCTCAGCCTCCCAAAGTGCTAGGACTAAAGGTGTCACCCACCACACCCAGATTTACTACATGCTTCTTAATCCAAAGAGATGCATGGGTTGACAAATATTCCTCCCTGCTCCAGTTATGGGTGGCCCAGTTTCCCTAATTGGCACTTCCACCTCTGTGCCTCTCCCTCTGTACTAGGAGGTATGCAAGAACACACAACATGTTCACAATTACCAGCAACAATTTTTAAATTTTCTTTCTAATATATTACTTTCAAAACACTGCCTCTGTAAGTGGATTTATTATTTTGAACCTACAGCAAGAATATAAACATGTAAATTCTTGTAGGCAAGGTGAAGAATACATTTTATAGTGTTTAAAAATAGTTGTGGTCTATTTCAATAGGTAATATCTTGCATCTCTGGAAATGGAAAAGAATACAGGGAACCCTGGAGATGTAGTTGACTCCCTGAACCTTGTTAAAGACTGGGTGACACAAGGAGAAACCCAGTCCAGCACTGGGCTGCTTTGCTCCTTCCTGACTCTGTGTACAATAAACATGTAGGGCAGGTCTTAGGAGTATTCTGTTTGTTATGTCCTCTAGATATGGCAACATACACTGCAACTCCAACTTCCTGTTTCTGTCTAATATACTCTGGAGTGAAAGGAATGAAGTATGGCCAATGAATGATTGAAGAGAAGGGCAAACACAGGTAGTGGAATTTCCCTATTATTTATTCTCTTAGGTTTCCAAGTTCAGTTTTGCATAGCATCCTCCACTTTTAACTTTGGTTACCCATTTTAGGAAAGGAAATCCATCATATCTTTCAGAAACTTGATTAAATTAGTAGCTTCCCAGTGCAACTAAATGGCAACCCTCCCAACGACTCTACTTAAATGAATTAATATTTCTTAAAATATTGAGTCTAATTGCCTAATGAGCATATAGGGATACAGACAAGCTAAATGACATAGTCAAAAGCCAATCAAAGAAAATAGAGATCAAATTAAAACTAAAGATTTCTCATTTTGAGGTGGGCTGGGTGGCTCACACCTACAATCCCAGCACTTTGGGAGGCTGAGACAGGAGAATCCCTTGAGTCCAGGAGTTTGACATCAGCCTGGGCAACATAATAAGACCCCATCTCTATTCTAAGAAACTTTTTTTCTTTTGAGACAGAGTCTCACTCTATTGCCAGGCTGGAGTGCAGTGGCAGGATCCCAGCTCACTGCAACTTCCATTTTCTAGTTTAAAGCAATCCCTAGTAGCTAGGACTACAGGCAAGCACCACCACACCTGGCTAATTTTTTGTATTTCTAGTAGAGATGGGTTTTCACCATGTTGGCCAGGATGGCCTTGATCTCTTGACCTCGTGATCCGCCCGCCTCAGCCTTCCAAAGTGCTGGGATTACAAGCATGAGACACCGCACCTGGCCTCTAAGAAATATTCTTTTTAAAAAGATTTCTCATTTTGGTATCTAGTATTGAGGTTTAAGTTTCAGAACTAGTATTGTCATAGACCACTTCAACTTTAGTGAGACTAGGACTTGTTTTCACACTAACCAGCTTTTTAAAAAATTCAGTCCAGATGTGGTGGCTCATGCTTGTAATCCCAGCACTTTGGGAGGCCGAGGCTGGTGGATGACAAGCTCAGGAGTTTGAGACCACCCTGGGCAACATGGCAAAACCCTGTCTTTACACAAAATACAAAAATTAACAGGGCATGGTGGCCTGTGCCTGGAGTCCCAGCTACTTGGCGGACAGAAACAGAAGGATTGCTTGAACCTCAGAGGTCAAGGAAGCTGCAGTGAGTGGATATCACGCCTCTGCACTGTGGCCTAAGTGACAAAGTTAGACCCTGTCTCAAAAAAAAAATCAAGAAAAAGTGTATGTTAGAAGTAAGATCCTATTCTACTTCAAAATTAAACTTTTTAAATTATTATTATTTTGAGACAGAGTTTCACTCTGTGGCCCAGGCTAGAATACAGTGGTTTTTGCATTTTTTATAAAGTCTGGGTTTCACCGTACTTTCACCTGCCCAGGCTGATCTCAAACTTCTGGGCTCAAGTGACCCACTGCTCAAGCTACCCTACTGTTTGTCTTAAGAATGCTACTATTTTCACTTCAATAGACTTAGATTAATATGGTTTCCACATAGTAGTGGAAACAGCATGGGCTTTGGAGTTAAACAGACCTAGGCTTGAATCCTATCTCACTTCAGTTCAGATTTATTTCATGTTAGGTGCTGTTGCTATGCTATCTGTTGTGGATACAGAAATGATTAGGATATAGTTCCTGCCTCCAAATTGCTACCACCTGAGGGATAAAACTGACATAATATCTATATTCACTGCTGTACCCTACAGTACATAGCAATCGTAGCCACTCAATAAATATTTGTCAAGTGAATACATTTCAAGATGTTTTGTTAGGTGATATTATAGAGGCATGTACAGGGTACTGTGGGATGTCTTTTCAAGAAAAAGCTTTAAAAGCTAAGTCTGGCAAATTAAACAGAATTCCAGGAGGCAGGGGCCTTCCAGGTAGAAACTGTTGCATAACTAGAAGCACAAGGATGAAAGTATGCCACAAAGGGGCTGGACGAGGTGGCTTACGCCTGTAATCCCAGCACTTTGGGAGGCCGAGGCAGGCGAATCGCCTGAGATAGGGAATTGGAGACCAGCCTAACATGGAGAAATCCCATCTCCACTAAAAATACAAAAATTATTAGCTGGGTGTAGTGGTGTGCTCCTGTAATTCCAGCTACTTGGGAAGCTGAGTCAGAAGAATCACTTGAACCTGGGAGGTGGAGATTACAGTGAGCCAAGATCATACCACTGCACTCCAGCCTGGGTGACAGAGTGAGACTCTCTCAAAAAAAAAAAACCCCACAGCAAGGCATTTCCAAAGATGAAAAGTAACTGTTACTACCCAGGCTGCTGGGAACCCAGAGAGGGTTGAGATAGCATCACAAGGGCCTCAACACTGTGCTTGGAAGATTAGATGTTTATCCTGAAGGCTTTGGAAAGTCTTTATGCAGGAGAAAGACATGACTGGATTCATGCTTTCAAAAGAGTCTTCTTGTTCCCCTGGAAAAATGAGACTACATGAAGAGAAAGAAACTAAGAACCTATTGCAGTAATCCAGGTGAAAGATGATAGTGGCTGGAACTGCCCTGGCCTCCTTTCAGTTTTTCCCACACACCATGATTATCCCTGATGAAAAAGATCCACACACCGTTGCTTCTGTCTGAAACACTTGTGCTCTTCCACTTTGTGTCACCAGCTCTTACAAGCTTTTAGGTCTCAGCCTAAATGTCACTTCTTTTATAGACAGCTGTAATGACTACCTAGTTCCCCTGCTCTCCATTATAGCACTGATCATAATTATAAATTAAAGTTATTAATAATTTGTAAGTTTACTTAGCCAGGCATGGTTGTTCACACCTGTAACCCAGCACTTTGGGAGGCCAAGGCAGACAGATTACCAGAGGTCAGGAGTTCAAGACCAGCCTGGCCAACATGATGAAATCCTGTCTCTACTAAAAATACAACAATTGTGGTGTGGTTGTGGGTGCCTGTAATCCCAGCTACTCAGGAGGCTGAGGCAGGAGAACTGCTTGAACTTGGAAGGCAGATCGAGCCATTGCACTCCAGCCTGGGGAACAAGAGAAAGCTCCTTCTCAAAAAAAAAAAAAACATCTTAAAATAAGATTATTGACCGGGCAAGGTGGCTCACGCCTGTAATCCTACCACTTTGAGAGGCCGAGGCAGACAGATCACCTGAGGTCAGGAGTTCAAGAGCAGCCTGGCCAAAATGGTGAACCTCCATCTCAAAATTAAGTAAAATAAAATAAAATAAGATTATTTATTTAATACCTGCCTCATCCACTGCACTCTAGGTTTCATGGGAATTGAATGAGTGAATAAATGAATGAGCAGAGAGTAGTGGAGCAACATGGATCGATTCAAGAATAGGATATAGAACTCAGAAAATGTGATGTTTCAAACATTTGTGAAGGCAAGGCAGAAAAAAAATGTCAGTGATGACACTCAGTTTCTAATTTAGGCACTTGGGTGGCTGTTAATGGTGAGTTAACTGAGGCCCAAAAACAAGTTAGATGGAAGACAGAAATCATGAGTTCAGTTTGGGACATTGTGATATTATGAAATACATATTTGGTCTTGTCCCAGCTTCCTGGCATGCAACTCTAAAAATCCTTGAAATCTCTAAACTTGTAAGTGACTTTTTGTATACTAGTAAATTGACTAATGGCTGGGTATTCCTGGATAGCCTTAGGATAGGATTGGTTGCAGAGAGAACCCACCTTGTAATTAGAAGGTTGAGATTTTCCAGCCTCATCCTTCAACCTCCAGGGAGGCTAGAGGTTAAGTTGATCAACAAAACACCAAAAGCCAATGATTTAATCATGCCCACCAATGAGGCCTCCATAAAAACCCAAAGTCTCACTCTGTTGCCCAGGCTGGAGTGCAGTGGCACCTCGGTTTTGGCTCACTGCAACCTCCACCTCCTGGGTTCAAGTGAGTTTCTTGCCTCAGCCTCCCAAGTAGCTGGGATTACAGGCGCTTGCCACCATGCCCAGCTAATTTTTGTATTTTTAGTAGAGATGGGGTTTCACCATATTGGCCAACCTGGTCTCAAACTCCTGATCTCAGATAATCCACCTGCCTCAGCCGCCCAAAGTGCTGGGATTACAGGCATGAGCCACCATGCCTGGCTGACAAGTTTTTCGTTTGTTGTTTTTATTTGTTTTATCCAAAAGGACAAGTTTTTAAAAGCTTCTGAACAGCTTAACACGTGGAGGCTCCTGGAGAGTGGTGTGTTCAAAGAGGTCTCAGAAGCTTCTTCCCCCTTACTGATTCCCATGTAATATCCTTTATAATAAACCAGTAAACATAAGTAAGTGTTTCTCTGAGTTCTGTGAACCACTCTGGCAAATTAATCAAACTCAAGGAGAGGGCCATGGGAACTCAGATTTATAGCCAGCCAGGAGGTGAGAAGCACAGATAAAACAACCAGGTAGACAGGGTGAGAATTGAATGGAAGGGTACTGGTGTCCGCTGAAGATTCCACGACAGAATTGATTGGTTGTTGGTAGGGAGAAATCTCCACACACTTTTTCATGACCAGAGGTCACAGAAGTCTTTAGTCTAGTCATGTTGAGTGAGACAGTAGAAAAAAACACCTTGGTTTTGTTTATTTTGTTTTCCTATATCTATGGAGACACATAGTATGAATCTCAGATCACAAACTGAAGTCAGCAAGAAATGAAACTCGGCGAAATTTTCACAGTAAGCTGTATACTCCAGTGTTAACCTCAGTCAATTTTAGGTTTCCCTTTTGCCTCCAGTTGTCTTATTTGGAAATAGGTAGCTTATGTAGTGCTAATAATTCAGGAAAGGATAAGGTTTCACTTCATCTTGGAGTCAGTGTTGGAATCTGCTGAGAGATCTTTCTGCTGAATTAATGCTGATCATTGGCTCAAAAAAGTTCTACCCTTGGCTGGTTGAGGTGGTTTACGCCTGTAATCCCAGCATGCCTGTAAGGCCAGGCCAAGGCGGGTGGATCACAAGGTCAGGAGTTGGAGACCAGCCTGGCTAATATGGTGAAACCCCATCTCTACTAAAAATACAAAAATTAGCCGGGTGCGGTGGCAGGCACCTGTCATCTCAGCTACTCAGGAGGCTGAGGCAGGACAATCGCTTGAACCCCGGAGGCGGAGGTTGCAGTGAGCCGAGTTTGTGACACTGCACTCCAGCCTGGGTGACAGAGCAAGAATCCATCTCAAAAAAAAAAAAGTTCCACTCTTGAGTCATCCCTTCATAATGGCCCAGGAAATTAAGATTCCAATAACATACAGTGGAAAAACTTGAAAGAGAGAACAGCAGTAGGAGGTTGAGTCTAGAGAGAGAAGAAAGAACAGAGGAGAGACACAATCAGTAATAGCTTACAACATGGATGGTGATAAAAGGAAGGTAAAACAGTGTGGGTGAGGTCCTGGTCTTAAGGGATCTTTATGCTATTAGAAGTTATTTTGACTTTTTTTCTGTACAAGAGAAGGCGGCTTTGGTTAATTAATTAATTAATTTATTTATTTATTTTTGAGGTGAGGTCTTCCTAAGTTGCCCAGGCTGATCTCAAACACCTGGCTCAAGTGATTTTCCACCTTAAAATTTGAAGAATTAGGCTGGGCACAGTGGCTCACACCTATAATCCCAGCACTTTGGAAGGTGAGACAGGAAGATCACTTGAGCTCAGGAGTTCAAGACCAGTCTAGGCAACATGGTGAAACCCTGTCTCTGCCCCCTCAAAAAATGCAAGTTAGCCAGGCGTGGTGGTGCTTGCCTGTGGCCCTAGCTACTCGGGAGGCTGAGGTGGGAGGATTGCTTGAGCCTGGGAGGTGGAGGTTGCAGTGAGCCAGTACTCTAGTCTATATGACAGAGTCAGACTCCATCTCAAAACAAAAAGTGCTGGGACTACAGATGTGAGCTATCGTGCCTGGCCTAGAGGTGATTCTCTGATAGAAAAGAATTTATTAAATATTTTTTCCTTTTTTTTTTTTTGAGCCTTCTCAAAGGTCTAGACCTCCAAAGAAAGGGGAATTTATTAAATATTAAAATAAGGCTGGGCACAGTGGCTCATTCCTGTAATCCCAGCACTTTGGGAGGCTGAGGCAGGTGAATCACTTGAGGTCAGGAGTTTGAGACCAGCCTGACCAACATCGTGAAAACCAGTCTCTACTAAAAAATAAGTGTATGTATAATTAGTTGGGCATGGTGGCCCACACCTGTAATCTCAGCTACTCGAGAGCTGAGGCAGGAGAATCACTTGAACCCAGGAGGTGGAGGTTGCAGTGACCCAAAATCGTACCATTGCACTCCAGCCTGGCAATAAGAGCAAAGCTCCATCTAAAAAAATTAAATAAATTAAGTAAAAATTTAAAAATGGATAACAGAGCAGTCTGAGGAATTGCTGTCTTTTAAATCCTCAAACTTGGAAGAAGTTTAAAGTGTAGACTTTACAAAATAAAAAAAAATTGGGGGTGCTGACCAGTACATCTTTGCTTCTTCTGAAAACAGAATGCTGATTTCTTGAGGAAATCCATTTTGTGTATTGGTGGGACTGACCCCACCTGACTACTAATTTCTTCCCCACCACTCCAATTCAAGGCGTTGAATATGTATTAGACCTGCCTAATGAAAATATACCATCTTCATGGACATGGTGTCAATTTGAGGATGTGACTCAAGTTTGACCAATTATAATTTTGTCTGGGACTTTGCCACAGATGCTAGCAGGAAGACACTCTCTTTCTACTGGTGTTACTAAAACTGAGAGGATGTAAATTGGGGATCGCCAGTGGACAAAATCTGGGATTTCTATTCTGTCTGCCATGTAGCTCTCAGAAACAAAAATAATCAGAGCCCTGACGTCCTTTTAGTCATTGAATCGAGTCCTTCCTTCTTGAAGCAGTCATCGTCTCTGGACTTCACAGTAATGGAAGCAAATAAATTTTCTTTACTTCTTCACTAGTTTGTATTGGGTTTCTGTTATCTTCATTCTAAGGAGTACCTATAAATTCAAGTCCTTTGTCCTATAAAGTGACTGATACAATGCAGTGTTTTCTTTCATCCATGATCTCCAAAGTCTATTGAGGAAGACCTTCAGCTTTTGGTAAAGAAACTGGCCGTTGCAAACAACCCATAAGGTAAGTGTAACAATTCTGGTGTTTTTCTTTCTTTTTGTGTGAACAGCATGGCTAGGCCAAAGAAGATTCAGATTCACTTGCTCTATTTATAAACAAGTTTCCCTTAAAAGCAGGATCCCTTTTGTGGAATATAATTGAAAAGGAAGCAATTTATTTTATCCAGTTTTCCTCTATTGCCCAGAGCAGAAGCTCTTTTCACTTCAGCATAATGAAAGGGAATCTGAGAAAGACTCTGGGACACATCTCCTTGCAGTTAGCATCCTTTTCTACTGAAAAAGATGAATCCAGCCAGACTTCTAGAAGTGTAAAATGAATGGGTGAAAAAAGACTATCACTTTGAGGAAACGAAGTTGGTGAATCAAAGGTTGAGAGAAAAGTAGAATTTGAATGAAAAGTAAAATTAGAGGATGAGAGAAAGAAAACGAAAACAGAAAAATTACCTAAGATTTTCTGTGTTGTTTTTTGCTTTAGTTTACATGCAGAAAACTTAGTTACTAATGGCATAGTGATTCGTCCATTAAACAATTAGTCATATACAACCTACTCTGACTTAGGAACTGGGCTAAACGCTGAGGATGCAACAAGGACTAAGACACCCATGGCCTCATCTCTGTTTATAAAAGTCAAAATTTGGTTCTAAGAAGGAACGAAATGAATCTCAAACACACACCATGTTAGTGTGGTGATGTTCTCCCCACTAGCCAAATGCCCTGGGCAATGGGGAAGGGGAGGCTAGAGCTTAGTCCCTTCTCTAGCCAAGCCTCCTGTTTAAAGGGCTTTAGAAGAACAAGTGAAGTAGGTTCACATTTGCCTCTGAAGCTTGGAAGCCACACAGCACCTGACTCAGCAAGGCTGTGTTGACCTGCTTTTCTGACAAAAGAGCTAAGGGTGGGAACTGTGTTGGGAACAGTCTGCACCCAGTGGTTGGTGGAGTAAAGGATGCATGAGTTACCCATAAGCCAAAGTCAAATATGGACTTCGGTGAGGGAGTTGGATTTGCACCAAGAAGACCACTTTTAAGGATGTGGTGACTCCAGCAGAGAGAGGTACAAAAAGAAAGGTTTTTAACGTTAGAAATTCTCAAAGTGGCTGGGTGTGGTACTCTACCCCTGAAACACCACAGCTACTTGGGAGGTTGAGTCAGGAGTATCCCTTGAGCCCAGGAGTTCGAGGCTGTAGAGCACCAGGATCCCATCTATGAATAGCCACTACACTCCAGCCTGGGTAACATAGAGAGACTTCATCTCTACAAAGGAATTTTCAAAGTGGGAGAGTATCTAGAAGAGCTCTTTATGGGAAAGAATCAGCATTTAAAACCTGTTCAATCTAGAGGACACCAATACTAGACTATAACTGTGTAAGACCTTTCTGTTCCTTATCTCTGCTTCCTCCCTTACAACCAATAAAACATGAAATATATTTGAGCTTGAGGCAAGGAGAACTTGAATTGGTGAGAGATTGGAATATGGATTAGTCGACTAGACTGGCTTTTTTCTTGTCTGAAACTGACAGTGAAAAAAAACTACAGAAAAATGCCTAAGATGTTGTCCTGGGACAGACAAGAACCATTTTAGAGAAAAGATTTAAGTGTACAAACTGAGAAAGAATGAAATAGTTGGCCGGGCTTGGTGGCTCATGCCTGTAATCTCAGCATTTTAGGAGACAGAGGCGGGTGGATCACTTGAAGTCAGGAGACTAGCCTGGCCAACATGGTGAAAACCCATCTCTACTAAAAATACAAAAATTAGCCAGGTGTGGTGTCATGTGCCTGTAATCCCAGCTACTCAGGAGGCTGAGGTAGGAGAATTGCTTGAACCAGGAGCGAGACTCCATCTCAAAAATAAAAGTTTTCTGTTATTAAACTATTTATATGCCTTCCTTCATTACCCTATCTTCCAAATATCCCCACTAAGAGTGGGCTCACTTGCACATAATAAAGCACAGACTGTTTATGCAGTGTTTATGTGCTTATGTGTAGATGGGATTGTTACTAATTTTCATTCTGTCCTGAAAGGAGTCTATTGGTCCCAAAGTGAAAAGCTGTTACTCTAGGCCAGTGGGTCTCAACTCAAAAGATCTTTTTTTTTTTTTTTTTTTCCTGAGATGGTCTTGCTCTGTCACTTAGGCTGGAGTGCAATGGCTCGATCTCAGCTCAATGCAACCTCTGCTTCCTGGGTTCAAGTGATTCTCTTGCCTCAACCACCTGAGTAGCTGGGATTACAAGCATGTGCCACCACGCCTGGCTAATTTTTGTATTTTTAGTAGAGACAAGGTTTCACCATGTTGGCCAGGCTGGTTTTGAACTCTTGGCCTCAAGTGACCACCTGCCTCAGCCTCCTAAAGTGCTAGGATTTCAGGTGTGAACCACTGGACCCAGCCAACTCTACAGATCTAATACCTCCCTTTTATTTAAATAATAAACATTTGTGTTGTTCCCTTTACTATAGTAAATAAACTGGAAGTGATTGATAAAACACACAGTTCAATGTGTAAAGGCTTAGTCATGGTTTCACTAGAATGAATAATGGGGCTGGGCACAGTGGCTCACGCTTCTAATCCCAGCACTTTGGGAGGCCAGGTGGGTGGATTGCCTGAGGTCAGGAGTTCAAGACCAGCCTGGCCAGCATGGTGAAATCTCGTCTCTACTAAAAATACAAAAATTAGCCAGGCATGGTGTCAGGCACCTGAAATCCCAGCTACTTGGGAAGCTAAGGCAGGAGAATCACTTGAACCCGGGAGGCAGGGGTTGCAGTGAGCCGAGATCATGCCTTTGCACTCCAGCCTGGGCAACAGAGCGAGACTCCATCTCAAAAAAAAAACAACAACACACACACACACACACAAAGAATGCATAATGGGGTAGACATACATCTGTACACATATGTGGATCATTGAAAAGCTACAAGTTCACAAAAGCAGGTATACTGGACTGTGAAAAGTAAAAAAATGTTCCTCTTCAAAGTTTCCCTTTTTGTTAAAGAATAAATAATAAGTGTTAGAAATAATAGTTTATTTTAAAAACTAGCTACCTTCAAGCTTCCTTGCTTTTTGCTAGTAACTCTTTGTTAAGCTCTATGTAGCTGTTAAATACAGTAAGGGAATAATTACATTCTATGTCCTTGTACTTTAACCAAGTTACTTGTTCTGGCCTATAGCCTGCTCAGACATGTCTGAACATGGTCAGGCGTTTCCCGGCTTACAGCCTACACCCGTTCCTTATTTGGAAATGTTATTATTCTCCTAGTTTCCCATAAACAACCCCCTTCCTTTCTTTGTTCTCCATCGAGAGTTTACCTATTTAGGAAAATTTTAAGTTTTTAGCCAGTCGTAATCAGTCTAGATTGTGCAGTCCAGCTCCTGCCAACGGAGATAGGACACAGCAGTAAGAACTCAATGTGTCAGGGATAAAACACCTCTGCTTTGTGTTAGTGGTGTTCTTGTGACAATCAGGCTTCTGAGAAGCACCCTTTTTGCAGAAAGTAAAATTGCCTTGCTGAGAAAATTCTTTGTTTGAGCGTTAGTTCTTTTTGGCACCAAGGAACAAGCATTTGCTTCTAACAGTATTGACTTAAATAAAATTAGGTGACATGTTATTACTGGTATTCTTTCCTTTTTTTTTTTCCTTTTTTTGAGATGTAGTTTTGCTCTTGTTGCCCAGGCTAGAGTACAGTGGCATGATCTCGGGTCACTGCAACCCCCACCTCCTGGGTTCAAGCGATTCTCCTGCTTCAGCCTCCTAAGTAGCTGGGATTAAGGCACACACCACCATGCCCAGCTAATTTTTGTATTTTTAGTAGAGAAAGGATTTCACCATGTTAGCCAGGCTGGTCTCAAACTCCTGACCTCAGCCAAGCTACCTGCCTCAGCCTACTGGTATTATTTTCTAAAGTTCTGAATGTTTCTTGGTAAAGATTCCCATAAAAGGAAGTACAATTCTTCAGTTTTATTCAGTAGTTGCATTCTTAGAAAATTCAATGTACATTTAAGGTGTGCAAGAAATACTTACTGTTTATATATTAAACAAAATTAAGTTGACTAAATTTAGATTCCCTATCTTTGTAACAATCAAAAACACCCTCACAAATTCCCAGATTACCCTCAGGGGAAGTTTCTACCACTCAGCACTGGGTAGGTCTATGAGATCATCCGTTCCTATTTCTCTCAGGCTGTCTCAGTTCCTGCTTATCCCTTCCTCTTACCTTTCCTCATTGCAGGGAATTCCTAGACTGATAAGAACTCTCTTTACAGTATTTTTCTTTTAGAAATGCTAATGAATTGAGAAGATAACTAAATCTGATTATCTCATAATAACCAAATCTTGATTGAATTTGGATATTCTAAAACTCCCTGGTCTATCACAAACTTAGTATTATAAATGACTGTTCTCAACCATTCCTTAATAATGGTTTTGTTTTCAGAGGTTTATCTCTACATTTGGGTTTTTTTTATGTAGAAAATCCCAGAATCATGTTGATTGGCCTTATTCCACATTTACAATCTCCAATTTCAGCTTTTATGGATCTGTGTACTTTCTCTTTTTTTTGTTTTTTGAGACAGGGTCTCCTTCTGTCACCCAAGCTGGAGTGCAGTGGCATGAACACAGCTCACTGTAGCCTGGATGTCTGAGGCTTAAAAGATGCTCCTGAGTAGTAGGAACCACAGGTGCAAGCCACCACATCCAGCTCATTTACAAATTTATTTGTAGAGTTGGGGAACTTGCTCTGTTGCCTAGGCTGGTCTCAAACTCCTGGGCTCAAGGGATACACCTGCTTCAGCCTCCCAAAGTGCTGGGAGTATAGGTGTAAGCCACTGTGCCTGGCCTCTCTTCAGGTATTTGAAGGGACTTGGGTGTTGCTATTAAGGTTTTGGTCATTGCAGCTATATCTGTATTGGGGGCACCCCAGGCCCAGTAATGCTGTCATCCTTGCAGAATTGTAGAGGTACCCCCTGGGTGGTCTTGAATAAGATCTAAAAACATTCTCTTGATTACCAGGCAAAGACTCTTGTTCAATGCCCTTACTTTCCCCTAAACAAAAAGAACTCTCTTTTTGCTGAGCTGCCAGGAGCTGGAGTTGGGATAACACAAGCAGCCATATGGTCAGCACCACTGGGACTACACTGTGTCAGACCTAAAGTCGGCATAGTACTGGATCTTGCCCAAGGCATGCTGTAACCACTAACTGGCTACTGGCTATGTTGGCTCAAGACCCTAGGGCTCTACAATCAGCATATGGCAAAGCCAGCCAGGCTTGTGTCCTTCCCTTCAGGGCAACAAGCAGTCCCAGGCCGTGGGTGGGTTCAGTGATGCCATCTGGGAGTCTGAAGTTTGAAACTTCAGGAAAGAAATTTAGGAATCTACCTGATGCTTTGCTCTACTATGGCTGAGCTGGCATCCAAGGCCCGAGACAAGGTCCTTCTCACTCATCCCTCCTCTTTCCCTAGGCATGGGGGTTTTTTGCATTGTCCACAACTACCACAGGCACAGGGTGAGTACTGTTAGGCTACTGCTGATGTAGAAGTTGGTATTCCTTTTTTTTTTTTTGACAGAGTTTCACTTTGTCGCCCAGGCTGGAGTGCAATGGTGTGATCTTGGCTCACTGCAACCTCTGCCTCCTGGGTTCAAACAATTCTCCTGCCTCAGCCTCCCAAGTAACTGGGGTAAATTACAGGTGCCTGCCAACACGCCCAGCTAATTTTTAAATTTTTTTTTAGTAGAGACGGGGTTTTACCATGTTGGTCAGGCTGTTGTCGAACCCCTGACCTCAGGTGATCTACCTGCCTCGGCCTTCCAAATTGCTGGGATTACATGCGTGAGCCACTGTGCCTGGTCAGAAGCTGGTATTCCTATGAAGACAATCAGTGTAGGCTTCTGTTCAGCCGTCTTGCTCTACCTCCCAAGAGATAATTTTATTACTAATAAAGAAGGTGAAGAAATAAGTTTACAAAAAGTGTTCTGCCATCTATACACCTGAAGGAAAACTTAATTTGTTTATGCAAGTGGGTATTTCATAAAATGAATCGTTCTGCTAATTCAAATGGCAAAGTTCTGAAGCATTTATATGAAATTAAAAGTGTGATGTATATTATTACTTTTGTGTTAATGTTGTGATTTGTTTAGAATTTTGCTCTTCTGCCTCTGTGCTAACTATCCCATTGTGTCACCTGACTTAATTTGAAGGATCTGATATCTTTTTTTCACATGCCCTGTATTAAATAAAACTTAAAGGAAGTCATTGGACTGGACTGAGCTTCCATACTAGGTCCATCAAACCAAATCAAAATGGAGTTACTCATGCTCAAGTTCCATGGCACTAACCCAAAACTGAGTTGTTTATCTGATCTTCTGAGAAATCAGGAACGAGAGAAGTGCTGAATCCCCAAGCAAACCAGTTTTAGCAAGATAAAGTTATCTCTGATTTAACCTTTACAAGTAAAACAACTTTGAAATGGCCTATCTCCTTTTTTTCCTATGTTTCTCTTTTCTTCAGCTCTTTTCTGCTTTTAAGAACAATCTCAGCCACATGCAGTGGCTCACGCCTGTAATCCCAGCACTTTGGGAGGCAGAGGCAGGCAGATCACCTGAAGTCAGGAGTTCAAGACCAGCCTGGCAAACATGGAGAAACCTTGTCTCTACTAAAAATACAAAAATTAGTCAGGCATGGTGGTGGGCTCCTGTAATCCATGCTACTTGGGAGACAGGCAGGAGAACCACTTGAACCCGGGAGGCAGAGGTTACAGTGAGCCGAGATTGTGCCATTGCACTCCAGCCTGGGCAACAAGAATGAAACTCTGTCTCAAAAAAAAAGAACAATCTCCTCTGCTCAGCTCCTCAGAGTACTCATTCTGTTTTCTAGAATTACAACTAAAAGCCAATAATATCTTTAAACTAAATTTGTTGTAATTTTGTCTTTGGACAAATATTTTCCTGTGCTTTCAGATGCCACTGTTTCAATCTTCATAAAATCTCTGGAAGATCAGTACATTTTCCCCTCAATATGAAGTTGATACTGACATTTTACTATTAATTACCTCCAGGCTGTGAAATTATAGGTAACTGTTTCACTGTTTTATATTTCCTAGATTTTGAATAATAAACACATATTACATTTTTTACTTTTTTAACTTTGAGAGATGTTAAAATACAGAAATGTGCAGAAAAAAGTGTAAACTACCTGTGTCCTGTGTTCCCACAATCCGGAATTCATCTGTAATGTTCATAATTAACAAAATAATACAAATTCTTTTTTTTTTTTTTGAGATGGAGTTTCACTCTCGTCATCCAGGTTGGAGTGCAATGGCGTGATCTTGGCTCACTGCAGTCTTCACCTCTCGGGTTCAAGCTATTTTTCTGCCTCAGTCTCCCAAGTAGCTGGGATTACAGGTGTCCACCATCATGCCCAGTTAATTTTTGTATTTTTAATAAAGACAGGGTTTCACCACATTGGCCAGGCTGGTCTTGAACTCCTGACGTTGTGATCCCAAAGTGCTGGGATTACAGGCATAAGCCACTGTGCCCAGTCGTTATCTTCTTTAACCTTGGCAAAATATTATTGTCATTATATCCCTATTTTACAATAAAGAAACTGAGGTATAGAGAGTAT
The DNA here is from genome assembly GCF_030222135.1 of Aotus nancymaae. Lineage (NCBI taxonomy): Eukaryota > Metazoa > Chordata > Mammalia > Primates > Aotidae > Aotus > Aotus nancymaae. The sequence continues at coordinate 51,257,388 of NW_026988425.1, read as the reverse complement.
AAGTGGCTTGCATACAGTCATACAACTGGAAGGTAGTGGAACTGGGGGTATTAATCATGATAGTATAACTCCAGCATCTATGTGCCTAACCACTATACTCTACTGACCTCTAATAGGTAGAAATTGTAGAACCCGAGCCCCACATCAAATCTGTCTTTCCCTCAGTAGAATTCAGGGAAGTGTATTATCTGTTTCCTCATAACAAAACGTGAAAATTCAGTGGCCTTAAGCAACGATCAGTAACTTGATGCTTCAGCCTGCAGTTTGAGTAAGGTTCAGCAGGGAGGTTCATGTCTGTTCCATGCAGTGTCAGCTGGAGCAGCTCAGCCAGAAGCTGAAAGAGCCACTCCATGATGGCTCACTCACATGGCTGTTAATATGGTACAAACCATTGCTGAGAACTCAGCCAGAGATGAACTGGGGGACATAATTCCTTTATTTCCCTCCCTCCCTTCCTCCCTCCCTCCCTCTCTTCCTTCCTTTCTTTTTTTGATGGAGTCTCACTCTGGCACACACGCTGGAGTGAGGTGGTGCAATCTTGGCTCACTGCAACCTCCACCTCCTAGGTTCAAGTGATTCTCCTGCCTCAGCCTCCTGAATAGCTAGGACTACAGGCATGCACCACCATGCCAGGCTAATTTTAGTGAAACCCCATAGAGATGGGGTTTCACTATGCTGGCCAGTCTCATCTTGAACTCCTAACCTTGTGATCTGCCCGCCTCCATCTCTCAGAGTGCTGGGATTACAGGCGTGAACCACCATGCCGGGCCATAATTCCCTTCTATGTAGCCCTTTTTCCAATTACTTCAATTTCTTCACGGCATAATAGATAGATTCCAAGGACCACCATCTCAGAGGGACAGAAAGTGGATCCTGCTAGTGTCCTAATGTGTGGGGGTAGAAATTGTTGTAGCGTCACTTCTGCTATATATATATATTTTTTTTTTTTTTTGAGATGGAGTCTTGCTCTGTTGCCCAGGCTGGAGTACAGTGGTGCAATCTTAGCTCACTGCAACCTCTGCCTCCAGGGTTCAAGCAATTCTCCCGTGTTGGCCTCCTGAGTAGCTGGGACTACACGCGCATGCCACCATGTCTGGCTAATTTTTTGTATATTTAGTAGAAATGGGATTTCACCATGTTAGCCAGAATGGTCTCGATCTCCTGATCTCTTGATCTGCCCGCCTTGGCCTCCCAAAGTGTTGGGATTACAGGCATGAGCCACCGTACCCAGCCCACTTCTGTTATATTCTATTGGTCAAGCAAACCCAGAATCCAAATTCAGAGGAGCCCCCTCATGCTCCTACAGTGTCAGCAGTGGTATTAGGCCCTAAACCTTAGATCATGAGCTTCCTGCATTTATGAGTCCTCGTGTTGTAGGACTTTTCTGAACCACTCTTTTAGTTTCTCGTGAGGTCCCACTTGGAGCCATCATCTTGTTGGCCTGGTCAGAAGACACTAGATTGGACACAATACAACTTTCAATATCAAACTGCTCTGCTGACTCTCCCCTGTCATTACTTGCCTCTCTCTGTGCTCTCCAACTCTCCTACATCAGGATGTGTCCCTTTGGCAGCCAGGACATTATGAAGTCTATAAGGTTAAGAGGAGCCCCTAGGTCCCTGCTCTACCCATCTTCCTATTTTCCTCATTGCTCCCCTCTTCCCTAAAAACGCAGTTTGTTTGAAAGCTTCCATTCGAGGCAACACAGGCTACATCATTTAGGAGGCTAAGTGGTGCAAAATGAAAGTTGGGATTCCTTTTTCAAAAAGTAAGAAAAACATACGCTTAAAGACACAAAAATATGGTTTTTTTCTTTTCTTTTACAGTCTTTTTCTTTTTTATTCTATTTTATTTATTTTTGAGATGAGGTCTTGCTCTGTTGCCCAGGTGGGAGTGTAGCGGTATGATCTCAGCTCACACCTTTGCGTCATGAGTTCAAGCAATTCTGCTTCAGCCTGCCAAGTAGCTGAGCCTATAGGCACCTACCACCATGCCCAGCTAATTTTTGTATTTTTAGCAGAGATGGGGTTTCACCATGTTGGCTGGACTGGTCTGGAACTCCTGACCTCAAGTGATTTGCCAGTCTTGGCTTCCCAAAGTGTTGGAATTACAGGCATGAGTCACCATACTCAGTCTTACAGTCTCTTTCTTACTTCTCTTGGTATTTTGTTGCTTTAGGTAAAGAACAATAGACCAGGCATGTCACAGTGGAAAGCAAACTGGTCTGAATTCAGCTGATACCCGAGAGGGAGCATTTAGATAAGCCCTAGCCAGAGGGGAATCACCCACACCAGCAGTTGGAACCTGAGTTTTAGCAAGTATCACCAAAGTGCCCTGAAGCCCTAAATGAACTTGAAAGGCAGTCTAGGCCATGAGGACTGCCACTGCTAGGCAAGTCCTAGTGTTGAGCTGGGCCCAGAGCCAGTGGACGTGGGGGGAATGCAACCTATTGAGACACCAGCAGGCGTGGCTAAGGGGTTATGCCACTCCTCCCCCAACCCCAGTCAGCACAGCTCACAACTCTAAAAGACATCCCTTCCTTTCACATGAAGAGAGGAAAGAAAGAGGAAAGAGGACTTTGTCTTTCAACTTGGATACCAGCTAAGCCACAGTAGGATAGGGCACCAGGCAGAGTCTTGAGGCCCCCTTTCCAGGCCCTGGCTTCCAGACAAGATTTCTAGACACACTCTGGGCCAGAAGGTAAACCACTGCCCTGAAGGGATCGATCAAGCAGGAGCCATCACCTCCCAACTAAAGAGTCCCTGGGCCCTGGATAACCAGCAGCAATACCGTCACATGCCATGGGTCTTAGGCGACACTCAGAGATGTGTTGGCTGCAGGTGTGACCCAGCACATTTCCAGCTGTGGTGGCTATGGTGAGAGACTACTTCTCCCTGAGAAAAGCAGAAGGAAGAGTAAAAGGAACTTTCTCAGCTGGGCATGGCTGCTCACGCCTATAATGCCAATACTCTGGGAGGCTGAGGTGGGTGAATCACTTGAGCCCAGGAGTTTAATACCAGCCTAGGCAAGATGGTGAAACCTCATTTCTAGAAGAAAAAAAAAAAAAAAGACAGACATGATGGTGTGTGCCTGTGGTCCCAGCTACTCAGGAGGCTGAGGCAGGAGGATCACTTGAGCCCAGGAGGTCAAGGCTGCAGTGGGCCATGACTGCACCACCACACTCCAATCTGGGTGTTGGAGTGAGACCCTATCTCAAAACAAGGAAACAAACAAAAGGTTGCACGGAAGAACTTCATCTTGCAGCTTAGGTACCAGCTCCGCCACAGTGGGGTAGAGTGCCAAGCGGGCTCTTGAAGTCCCCAGTTCCAGGTTTTGGCTCTTGGATGGTATTTCTGGATCTGCCTTGGGCCAGAGGGGAGCCCACTGCCCTGAATGGTGAATACCAGGCCTGGCAGCATTCACCACAAGCTGACTAAAGAGCCCCTGGCCTTAAGTAAGCATTGGTGGTAATCTGGCAATACTCCCCATGGGCCCGTGGTGGTGGCAGCCATGGGATGAGGCTCCCCTGACTATGGTAAAAGAAGGGACAAGTGGGAAGTACTGTGTCTCATTGTTTGTGTGCCAGCTCAGTCACAGTAGAAGACCAGGTAGATCACTAAGGTTTTTGACTCCAGTCCCTGGTTCCTGCACAGCATCTCTGGACACCCCCCGACAGGGCCTGGGGCAACTCACCGCCCTGAAGGGAACAACATAAGCCTGGCTGGCTTTGCCATCTGCTGATTGTAGAGCTCTAGGGTCTTGAACAAACATAGCCAGTAATCAGGTAGTGGTTGCAGCGTGCCTTAGGCAAGATCCAGTTCTGTGCTAGCTTTAGGTCTGACCCCGTGCAGTCCCATTGGTGGTGGCTGCAGGGCTTCTTGTGTCAACCTACCCCCAGCTCCAGCCAGCTCAGCACAAAGAAACTCTTTTTTTTAAATTTTGTTTTGTGACAGAGTCTCTCTCTGTCACCCAGGATGGAGTGCAATAGTGCTATCTCAGCTCATTGCAGCCCGCACCTCCCGGGTTTAAGTAATTAGTGATTCTTCTGCCTCAGCCTCCTGAGTAGCTGGGATTACAGGTGCCCACCACCACGGCTAGCTAAGTGTTATATTTTTAGTAGAGATGGGGGTTTTATCACATTGGTCAGAATGGTCTGGAACTCTTGTCCTCAAGTGATCCACCTGCCTCAGCCTCCCAAAGTGCAGGAATTATAGGATTTCACTGTGCCCAGCTGAAACTTTTTTGTGTGTGGGAGAACATAAGGGAAAAGAGCAAGAATCTCTGCCTGGTAATCCTAAGAATTCTTCTGGATCTTATTCAAAACCACTGTATTAGTCAGTTCTTGCATTGCTGTAAAGAAATACCTGAGAGTTGGTAATTTATAAAGAAAAGAGGTTTAATTGGCTTATGGTTACACAGGCTGTACAGGAAGCATAGCGACTTCTGGGGAGGCCTTAGGAAACATACAATCATGTCCACCATGCCCAGCTAGCTTTTGTATTTTTAGTAGAGATGGGTTTCACCATGGTGGCCACGCTGGTCTCGAACTCCCAAACTCAGGCGATCTGCCCACCTCAGCCTCCCAAAGTGCTGGGATTACAGGTGTGAGCCACCGTGCCTGGCCCAACAAAACAAAGTCTTAAAACATCCAAGAAAATCAAAATAATATCAAGAATTTTTTTCTGGCCACAATGGAATAAAACTAGAAATCAATAATGAGGAATTTTGGAAACTATACAAATACATGGAAATTAAACAATATACTCCTAATGACCAGTGGGTCAATGAATTAAATTAAAGAGGAAATCTTAAAATTTCTTGAAACAAATGGTAATGGAACCACAACATACCAAAACCTATGAGATACAGTGATAGCAGTACTAAGAGTGTAGTTCAAAGCTTTAAGTGCCTACATCAAAAAAGTAGAAAAATTTCAAGGCAGGGTGCAGTGGCTCAGGCCTGTAATCCTAGCACGTTGGAAAGCTGAGGTGGGCAGATGACCTGAGGTCAAGAGTTTGGTCAGCCTGGCCAACATGGCAAAATCCCATCTCTATTAAAAATACAAAAATTATCCAGGGATGGTGGTGCCTATAATCCCAGCTACTACTTGAGAGGCTGAGGCAGGAGAATCACTTGAACTTGGGAGGCAGAGGTTGCAGTGAGCCAAAATTGTGCCACTGCACTCCAGCCTGGATGACAGAGCAAGTGCAGTGACACAAGGCAGATCGTCTCAAAAGAAAAAGAAAAAGAAAACAAAAGAAAAAGTAGAAAAACTTCAAATAAACAATCTAATGATGCATCTTAAAGAACTAGAAAAGCAAGAGCAAACCAAACCCAAAATTAGTATAAAAAAAGTAATAATAAAGATCAGAGCATAAACAAATAAAATTGAAATAAAGAAAAAAATACAAAAGATTAACAAAACAAAAAGTTAGGTTTTTTTTTTTTCAGGGGGTATGGAGTTTCGCTCTTGCCCAGGCTGGAGAGCAATGGCACAACTTCGGCTCACTGCAACCTCTGCCTCCTGGCTTCAAGCGATTCTCCTGCCTCAGTCTCCCAAGTAATTGGGATTACAGGTGTCCGCCACCATGTTTGGCTAATTTTTTGTATTTTTAGTAGAGACAGGGCTTCACTATGTTGGCCAGGTTGGTCTTGAACTCCTGACCTTGTGATCCACCCACCTCATCCTCTCAAAGTGCTGGGATTATTGGCGTGAGCCACCACACCTGGCTAGCAAACCAATTTCAACAACACATTAGAAAGATCATTCTTCATGACCAAGTGGGATTTATCTTGGGAATGCAAGGGTGGTTCAATATACTCGGATCAATGTGAAACGTCTTATCGACACAATAAAGGATAAAAACCATATGATCATTTCAACTGGTGCTGAATAAGCATTCGATACATTTCAATATCCTTTAATGATAAAAACCCTCAAAAAAACTTGGCTCATAAGGAATGTGCTTCAACATAGTAAAAGCCATATACAACAGATCCATAGCTAGTATCATACTGAACAGTGAGACATTGAAAACCTTTCCTCTAACATCTGGAACATAACAAGAATTCCCACTTCCACTACTTTATTTCACATAGTACTGGAAGTGTCAGCTGGAGCAATGAGACAAGAGACAAAAGGAAGAATAAAGGGCATCCAAATGGGAAAGCGCTGGTGCAGTGGCTCACAGCTGAAATCTCAGCACTTTGGGAGGCCAAGGCGGGCACATCACTTGAGCCCAGGAGTTCAAGACCAGCCTATGCCACATGGTGAAACTCCATCTCTATAAAAAACACACACAAACACACAATTAGCTGGTATGCGGGTGCACCCCTGCAGGTTCAGCTACTCAGGAGGCTGAGGTGGGAGATGGAGGCTGCAGTGAGCCAAGGTTATGCCACTGCACCGTAGCCTGGGAGACAGACTGAGACACGGTCTCAAAACAAACAAAATCAAAAAACAAATTGGAAAGCAAGGAACCAAATTATCCCTATTTGCAGAGATCTTGTGTTTGGAAAAACCTCAAGACTTCACAAAAAAATGATTAGAACTGATAAACAAATTCAGTAAAGTGTAGGATACAAAATCTACATACAAAAATCAGTAGCATTTCTACATGCCAATAGCAAACAATATGAAAAAGAAATCAAGAAAAGAATCCCATTTACAATAGCTACAAATAAAATTGATTACATAGGAATTAACTTAATCAGCCAGGCCCAGTGGCTCACACCTCTAATCCCAGCACTTTGGGAGGCTTAGGCAGGCAGATCACCTGAGGTCAGGAGTTGGAGACCAGCATGGCCAACATGGTGAAACACCATCTCTGCTAAAAATACAAACAAAATTAGCCAGGCATGATGGTGTGTGCTTGTGGTCCCAGCTACTCGGGAGGGTGGGGCAGGAGAATTGCTTGAACCCAGGAGGTGGAGGTTGCAGTGAGCCAAGATCACACCACTGCATTCCAACCTGGGCGACAGAGCAAGACTGTCTTAAAAAAAAAAAAAGAAGAAGAAGAAGAAGAATTAACCAAAATCAAATAAGTGAAAAATCTCTACAATGAAAACTACAAAACACTGATGCAAGAAATTGAAGAGGACACACAAAAAAGGCAAAACATTCCAGGTTCATGGACTGAAAGTATCAATATTGTTATTCCAATATTCTATGTCCATGAATTGGAAGAATCAATATTGCTGCGATCCACAGATTAAATGCAATTCCTATCAAAATACCAGTGATATTCTTCACAGAAATAGAAAAAAAAAAAAAAGTCCTAACATTTGTGTGGAACCACATAAGACCCAGAATAGCCAAAGCTATCTTGAGCAAAAAGAACAAAACTGGAAAATCACATTACTAGATGTCAAATCGTACTACAGAGCTATAATAACCAGAAGAGCATGGTACTGGCAGAAAAACAAACACATAAATCAGTGGAACAGAACAGAGCATACAGAAACAAATCCATACATCTATAATGAACTTATTGTTGAAAAATGTGCCAAGAACATACATTGGGAAAAAAATCTCTTCAATAAATGGTGCTGGGAAAACGGGATATAATATGCAGAAGAATGAAATTTGATCTGTGTCTCTCACCTTATACAAAAAGGAAATGAGGCCAGGTGAGGTGGCTTACTCCTGTAATCCCAGCACTTTCGGAGGCTGAGGCGGGTGGAGCACCTGAGGTCAGGAATTAAAGACCAGCCTGGACAACATGATGAAACCTTGTCTCTATTAAAAATACAAAAAATTAGCCAGGTGTGGTGGAGGGTGCCTGTAATCCCAGGTACTTGGGAGGCTGAGGCAGGAGAATCACTTGAACCTGGGAGGCAGAAGTTGCAGTGAGCCAAGATTGCGCCATTGCACTCCAGCCTAGGCAACAAGAGCAAAACTCCATCTCAAAAAAAAAAAAAACAAATAAAGTCCAGGTGAGGTGGCTCATGCTTGTAATCCCAACACTTTGGGGGGCTGAGGCGGGCAGATCACGAGGTTAGGAGTTTGAGACCAGCCTGACCAACATGGTGAAACTCCGTCTCTACTAAAACACAAAAATTAGCCTGGCATGGTGGTGCGTGCCTGTAATCCCAGCTATTTGGGAAGCTGAGGCAGGAGAATTGCTTGAACCCGGGAGGTGGAGGTTACAGTAAGCCAAGATCAAGCCACTGGACTCCAGCCTGGGTGAGGGTGAGACTCTATCTAAAAATAAATAAATAAATATACAAAAATTAGCCAGGCATGGTGGCACATGCCTGTAATCCCAGCTAGTGGGAAGCCGAGGCACGGGAATTGCTTGAACCCAGGAGGCAGAGGTTGCAGTGAGCCGAGATTGTGCCAGTGCACTCCAGCCTGGGCAACAGACCAAGACTCTGTCTCAAAAGCAAAAAAAAAAAAAGTAGTAATAATAATATACAGATATATAGATTTTTTTTTTGAGACAGGGTCTCCCTCTGTCACCCAGGGTGAATGAGTGGAGTAGCAAGATCAGGGCTTACTGCAGTCTTGACCTCCCAGACGCAAGTGATCCTTTCACCTCAGCTTCCCAGGTAGCTGGGATCATAGGCATGTGTCACCACACCTGGCTATTTTTTATTTTTTTTATTTTTTAATGTTTTGTAGAGACAGGGTCTTGCTATGTTGCTCAGGCTGGTCTCAAACTCCTGGACTCTAGCAATCCTCCTGCCTCAGCCTCCCCAAGTGCTAGGATTTCAGATGTGAACCACTGCACCTGGCCAGAAAAAATATAGATATTTTAAAAAATTATAAAAGATAAAAATTAGCCATGTCAGAATGATGTGAGAAATTATTTTTTTAAAAAACTCTGAGGTATTTATTAGTGGTTATGGCACACAATCTACATGTGATATTTTTAGATAAGATAATTTAATAGATAGTGCCAGATAATGTTATCTGTTTTTATTGAGTTCACTTAAGGTTTTATTATCTGAGAGGACTCAGGATTTCTTTTTTTCCCCCAGAAAATCTTCTTTGTTGGTAAAATAGCTAAAACATTTAAAAGACAAAAATACATATGCTGGCTGGGAAGGGTGGCTCACACTTGCAATGCCAGCACCTTGGGAAGCTGAGGTGGGAGAATCACTTGATTCCAAGAGTTCAAGACCAGTCTGGTTTAACATAGTGGGACTTATCTCTACAAAAAATTAAAAAATTAAAAATTAACTGGGTGCATTGGCACATGCCTGTAGGCCCAGCTACTTGGGAGGCTGAGGCAGGAAGATAGCTTGAGCCCAGGAGGTTGTATTTATGGGTAAAATAGCACTGCTTAGATCCTATGGTAGCAGTAGAAGAAAATCAAGCGGTACAGCTGTGATGGTCCCACCAGTCCTGGCTCACAGGCAGGGTGGGACCTAAAAGGGTTGCTGGTCAACAGGAATGGGTGGCTTGGAGACCTGATCCCAGAAGAGGGCAGCCAAGAGCTGCCTTAACGACTGAGGAAAGATTCAGAGGAGTGCTTCAAGGGTGACTTTAAAAGGGGTTCTAGGTTGGGCGCGGTGGCTCACACCTGTAATCTCAGCACTTTGGGAGGCGAGGCGGGCAGATTACGAGGTCAAGAGATTGAGACCATCCTGGCCAATATGGTGAAACCCTGTCTCTACTAATACTACAAAAATCAGCTGGGCATTGCTGAGCACACCTGTAGTCCCAGCTACTCAGGAGGCTGAGGCAGGAGAATCACTTGAAACCGGAAGGCAGAGATTGCGGTGGGCCTAGATTACGCCACTGCACTACAGCCTGGGTAACAGAGTGAGATTCCATCTCAAAAAAAAAAAAAAAAAAAATGGAGGGGGTGGAGGTTCTGGTTCATTGTGGAAAGTCAAACTTGTGCTCAAACTTGTGCCACTCTTGGGAGGCTAAGGCAAGAGGATCCCTTGAGCCCAGGAGTTTGAGGCTGCAGTGAGCAATGGTAGTGCCACTGCACTCCAGCCTAAGCGACAGAGTGAGACCCTATTTCTTAAAAAAAGAAAAACTATGTGTATGTATATATAATCAAGGTCCACAAAAGGAACTTTTGCCTATTTAAATATACACAATAGTTATGATACACTTGAAAATACATGAAAGGTATGTTCTAATGATGAGTTTTAGGACACTTTCAGAGCTAGATGCTAGAAGGAAGCTGTGATATATCATTGTACCATGGCTTAAGTCTCCCTTGGAGCATTCTTAGAAGTAAGGGCTAAAGTTTAAATGTTACCCAGGTGTTATCTGAAGTCTCCTACAAATGACATCTAGACAGGATTGGTTTGAACACTAATTACTTACTATGGGATGTTCAAAGCCCTCCCTAAGATTTCTGTGACTCTCTGGGAGGGTGGAGGTAGGCGCTGGGGAAGGTATGACATTCTCATAGTCACCCTTACATGTATAAACAAAGCGTTTAGAACAAATCCTTGCACGCCTTGTAAGTATTAGCTATTTCCGTCTCTTCATTCTTCTTCCTCCTTCTCCTTCTCCTTGTCCTTCTCTGCCTCTGACTTCCACTGAGCATGGATTGTCACCTTATTTCTTACACAAGTATTCCATTCTGCACCATGTAAATCCATTGGTTAATTTCATTACCTGTTTCAATCTATACATGCTTATAACACCACTACTCACCCATCCCACGGCTCACTTCCCACCCCATGCCCACCTCCACAGATGTTAGTATCTGTTAAAATGAAGTATTTTTTTGTTTGTTTGTTTTTGAAATGAAGTCTCGCTCTGTCACCCAGGCTGGAGTACAATGGTACAATCTCGGCTGACTGCAACCTCTGCCTCCCAGGTTCAAGCAATTCTCCTGTCTCAGCCTCCTAAGTAGCTGGGACTACAGGCGCACACCACCACATCCGGCAAATTTTTGTATTTTTAGTAGAGATGGGGTTTCACCATATTTGTCAGGCTGGTCTCAAACTCCTGACCTCGGGTGTTCCACCTGCCTCGGCCTCCCAAAGTACTGGGATTACAGGCATGAGCCACTTCACCCAGCCGACATGAGGCATTTTTGTTTTTGTTTTTGTTTTAAGACAGGCTCTTACTCTGTTGCCCAGGCTGGAGGGCAGTGGCAAGATCATGGCTCACTGCAGCCTTGACTTCCTAGGCTCAAGTGATCCTCTCACCTTAGCCTCCCAAGTAGCTAGTACCACAGACACATGCCATCATGCTCAGCTAACTTTTTAACATTTTTTTTCTAGAGACAAGGTCTTATCCTGTTGCCCAAGTTGGTCTTGAATTCCCGGCCTCAAGTGATCCTTCCACCTCAGCCTCCCAAAGTTTTGGAATTTAACAGGAGTGAGCCACTGCACCCAGTACATTTTTGTTTTTTATCAGACTTTGGTGAAAATTTGGTGAGTGAAAATGAATGAGGTATGGATATTCACAGCTCAACAACGTGAACCCTTCCGCTTGAAGACTAGATACTTCTTTTTTTTTCAGACAGAGTCTGGTCCTGTCACCCAGGCTGGAGTACAGTGGTGCGATCTCAACTCTCTGCAACCTCTGCCTCCCGAGTTCAAGCGATTCGACTGCCTCAGCTTCTCAAGTAGCTGGGACTACAGGCGCATGCCATCACGTCCAGCTAATTTTTGTATTTTTAGTATACAGGGTTTCACCATGTTGGCCAGGCTGGTCTTGAACTCCTGATCTCAGGTGATCTCCCTGCCTCGGCCTCCCAAAGTGCTGAAATTACAGGCATGAACCACTGCTCCCAGACAAATACTACATATTTATTTTTATTTTTTATTTTTATTTTTTGAGACGGAGTTTCGCTCTTGTTACCCAGGCTGGAGTGCAATGGCGTGATTTTGGCTCACAGCAACCTCCGCCTCCTGGGTTCAAGCAATTCTCCTGCCTCAGCCTCCTGAGTAGCTGGGACTACAGGCATGCGCCACCATGCCCAGCTAATTTTTGTATTTTTCACTATGTTGACCAGGATGGTCTCGATCTCTCGACCTCATAATCCACCCGCCTTGGCCTCCCAAATGCTGGGATTATAGGCATGAGCCACCGCGCCCGGCCTACATATTTCTTAAAAGCTCTTTTCCAAGGAATTTTTCTATTGGCTTCCAGCTCACATAGGTACACAGCAACACACTGGCTAGCTAGTTTCTCTTCTCTGCTGGGTCTTGTATTATTTCAGCACCTCTTCTTCCTAAACTACAGCCCCCAAATGCAAATTCTTGTTCTTTATGCAGAACACGGCAGTTCTCACTGCTGTCTACTTCCAAGCTAAGATCTGGAGCCAGTTTTGCATATCCAAACACATCCAAATGTTCAGTAGACAAAAAGGCTTTTATTTACCAGCCTCTACCCTCCTTTGATAGACATTATGGTTGAAAATTTCATTTTTATCTCATCTTTGCACAGGCAGGTAGAGTGAGAGAGATTTAACAGGGACCTACCAGAGAGAAGAAAAACTGAGAGGGATGTGGAGCTTCCTAGTGAGGGGATTAACATTTGGAGAGCAAGTATCAGCAGTAACATAGCAGTTTTAGGCTAGGGATCAAAAACCTGAAATAATCCAGTTCATGGAAAATGAGGCATACTAAGAATTCAAATCAAAGGAATGGAAGAGTAGACACGAGTTCCTGCAAAATGAGATTGTCAACCAACTCCATACAATAACTAGGGTACCTGATAAAGGTACCCCATATTCTCGGCACCTGTGTTGTGGGGTCCGAAGAAAGGGCAAGGAAGAAACCCCCAAGCCTGAAAAATCCACGTGAAAAGGGCCAGGCACAGTGGCTCATGCCTGTAATCCCAGCACTTTGGGAGGCCGAGACAGGCAGATCACCTGAGGTCAGGAGTTTGAGACCTGTTTGTAACATGGTGAAACCCCGTGTCTACTAAAAATACTAAAATTAGCTGGGTGTGGTGGTGGGCACCTGTAATGCCAGCTACTAGGGAGGCTGAGGCAGGAGAATCGCTTGAACCTGGGAGGCAGAGGTTGTAGTGAGTCGAGATCGTGCCATTGTATTCCAGCCTGGGCAACAAGAGTGAAACTCAATCTCAAAAAAAAAAAAAAAAAAAAAAAAAAATCCATGTGAAAGGACTTAAGTAGACAAGCATTCTAGGGGCTTGATACATATCTGAAGACATTCTGACACTCATAATATGATTAATAATTGTTTCATTCCTGGGAGAAACAAGTGTGATTAAATAAAAACAATTTGTTTTTGTTGTTTGTTTGTAAAGATGGGGGTCTTGCTATTTTGCCCAGGCTGGTCTTGAACTCCTGGCCTCAAGTGATCCTCCTGCCTCAGCTTCCCAAAGTGTTGGGATTACAGGAGTGAGCCTTGATATTTGATAAAGGTAGTACCACAAAACAGTATGGAAAGGATGGGTTGTTTCTTAGGTGGCATGATAAATGTGGCTTACAGTTTTACAGAGAAAAATCAAGCTTGAATTCTTTGTTTTTACCCTGTGTGAAGGGGACTCAAAATGGATTCTACTATCTACTAAAATAATTTTATTTTTTTATCTTTTGAGATGGAGTCTTGGTCTGTCTCCCAGGCTGGAGTGCAGTGGCACAATCTTGGCTCACAGCAACCTCCACCTCCCAGGTTCAAGTGATTCTCCTGCCTCAGCCTCCTGAGTAGCTGGGACTACAGGCACCCGCTACCACACCCAGCGATTTTTTTTTTTTTTTTGTATTTTTAGTAGAGACAGGGTTTCACCGTGTTAGCCAGGATAATCTTCATCTCCTGACCTTGTGATCCACCTGCTTCAGCCTCCCAAAGTGTTGAGATTACAGGTATGAGCTACCGCTCCCGGCCTTGCTAAAATAATATTAATAGAAGATGCAGGGGACTATGTTTGTGAATCAGGAAGAAAACTTGAGCAAGATCTAAAAATACCAACATGAGATGAAAAAAAAAAAAAAGAGGAGCCAGGCGAGGTGGCTTACATCTGTAATCCCAGCACTTTGGGAGGTCAAGGAGGGTGGATCATTTGAGGTCACCATGACCGACATGGTGAAACCTCGTCTCTACTAAAAATACAAAATTTGCCAGGCGTGGTCTGGAGCAGTGTTATTTTGAATAAATTTACAGCACTAGATCTTAATTATTGCACAAACACCTCCTTTATTTTCTGCTAATATCATGTCTAAGACTATTTTGTTCTCCGAAGCCATTTGGCTGATGGCTCTTAATTATTCAGCTATTGCTCTGATAGCATCCCTAGAGTAATTCACAAAGCATTGTTGATTGTAATAAATATAATTTATCCAGTCTAAAGTTTTATTAATGGTTACCTACCAAAACAATGTAGATTCAAACTCTGTAGTTATTTGATTTCGTGCTTTAAATTTATCTGGCACTCCTCGTGGGACTCCAACGGCATCTATATAAACTTGAGGATCAAAGGATTCATAAGGAATGTCTCTTGGTTTGCCATGCTTGGTTTTTATCTTCTCAAACTGATGAAATGCCAGGGTGAAAGCGATAGCCAATTGGATTAGAGCACAAGTACCACTCCAATTATCTGCAGAGTGTCCAGTAAAGGTCCTCCACAGTACCACCATACATCCGCTGAGGGATAGTTGAGGGCAGACTGATGGGTAAGCTCTTGGAAGGGCTTGAGCTCTTTGCATCCTTTTACGCTTCCAAGGAACACCAAATACTCCCCTTGCCTTGAGAGGCACTAAGTAAACCTAGCATTTAGAACTGGAAGCTGGATTGCCCTCCAGGACTGACCCACAGGGTGTCGAATTTCAGGAAAGAGCAGAGAGAGAGAGCTCAGCACAATGGACTATTCTAGGCTGTGGGATTCTGAAAAAGAGCCACCATATAGCCATACCTGGTTGATGAAGGGACCATCTGAGTGGAAAGGGGACAGTCTGGGCCCCTGGCCTGCTGTGCACACAAGGGTAACAGTTGCTCTTATCCAAGGTGCAGACGGAAAATTTAATCCATTACAGCCAGGCATTTGCATCTTGGTATCCTGTTTCAATGGCTAAGGTCTGCCTTAGATCTACTTTTACAATGGACACCTTAGTTTTAGCATTAGGTGCAGGAACAACTGGTGTTGGGCCTAAGGCTGAGACTATGGCCGGAGAAGAGGGAACAATGAGTATCTTAAAAATGCCTAGAGGATCCTTTTCATTTACATCAATTCCTGTAGACTGAGGGCAGGCTTAGAGTCAGTTAAGGTGGAAGTGGTGATAGAGAGAAGGACAGGGTTGCATTAATATGACTGACAGCTGGAAGGGGCAGTTCCCTTAGTGAAATAGAGGAGGGGCTTTAAATCAGCACAAACCTCTCCGGTGGAGTCTAACTTTGGTCCTGCGTGGTCTAAAGAACATAGTCTTAACTGCTACAGGGTTGCCAGGTTGTAGGAATAGAAAAATCGGTGTCTCGGCTACAGGTGATCACAATGATGGGAACTAGGAGTAGCTATGTCGATTAGAGGGCCAGGCATAAATACTTATTTGAAAAGCTTAGCTGTTGTTGCTCTTTTATACCTCCACAAGGTATGACAGAGCAAGCATCAAAGGCAATGGTCTGAGGTGAGTCAGACTTAGTTACATTAATAACAAAGGAGCTAGTAACAGAAAGCAAAAGAAAAAGAAGCAATATAAAAGGTATGTGAAAATTAAACTTTCTTTAACTTCAACTTGGTAGGGCTCGACCCTGGAACGATAGCCTATGATTCTGGCAATGATGATGCTTTCTTTACTCGAGTATGATGGGTCCACCCCTTCTCCACTCTATGAATAGCAGTCTCAGTGGTTAGTAACACAAGGTAGGGTCCTTCCTAGGCTGACACGAGCTTCTTTCCTTTCTATCCCTTGATGAAAAAGCGATCCCCAGGCTGATGCTGGTGCACTGGAAACTCTAAGGGTGGCACCTGTGCTAAAATACCTTTAGTTTTAAGAGAAGAGAAGGTGGAAGAGAGACCAAACATATAATTTCTAAGAAATTGATCTTTGGTTTCAAAAGTGGGAACATCAGCTGAGGAATGCAGGTAAGGTAGTCTGTATAACATTTCATATGGGGATAGACCAATATCCTTCCAGGGAGCAGTCCTAATTGTCAATAACACAATGGGAAGACATTTGGTTCATGGTAACTGTGTTTCTAAAATTAATTTAGTTAAATGCTTTTTTTTTTTTTCCTCAGAGTTTGGTTCATTCTTTCTACTCTTCTAGAGGGGGAGGGGTGCCAGGGAATATGAAAGTCCTATTTTATGTCTCGCACTTGGGCCAGCTTCTTAATAATATGTGCAATGAAATGAGTCCTGTTATCTGAATCAATATTTTCTATTAGTCTAAATCTAGACGTAATATGTTCAACTAATGTCTTTACTACATTACTGGCAGTTGCCTTTGAGAAAGGAATAGTTTCTACCCAGTGTGTGAAATGATCTATTATTACTAATAAATATTTTAGACGGCCAACTGAGGGCGTTTCAGTGTAATCTACTTGAACACTTCAGCCTCTGACCTAGGACTGCTTTGTCTCTGTCTTTCTTCCTTCCTTTCGCATCCACAACCTTTGCAACCTTTACTCTGACCTTCTCCCTTGAAATACTGGCCTTGCCTACTTTACTTTTGCATCCTTGAATTCTAGGGCCTTCCTCTTTCACCTCCTTTGGCAAATCTTTGCAGGCCTGGGTCTAAATTTAATCTTTGGCAAATTTGCCCTGGGGAACTTTGCCGAAAGAATTTTGCTTTCTGTCTTTGCTTTCCTTTAACTCTCTCTACATATTCTTTCTGGGCTTTGCCTAAAAGCTCTTCTATTGAACATTTTTTCCAACTGTCGAGATTTTGTAACTTCTTTGCAATATCTGGCCAGCTATTTGTAACAAAATGCAGCTTTAACATTCCTTGTCCTAGAGGGCTTTGTATATCAAAAGCTTTAGACAGATTTTTACTTCAAGGGGCTGACTCTCTAATTCTTTTAACAATCATTTCTTTTAAATCTCTCATGTTATTTTGATGGGCTGCAAGATTATCGTCCCACTGTGGGTCTCTAGCTGGAAACTTTGTATCTGCTGCTGGGACACCTTGGCCTGGAGGATGATCATGTTCTGTTTCTCCCTTGAAAAAAAGAATACTTAAAATAGACATTAATTCTGTCCAAGTATATAATTGGGGCCCTAAGAACTGATCAATTTGTTTTGCTACTCTATCAGGGTCGTCTAGTAATGGCTTAAGTTCTCTTTTCAAACTTCAGACCTCAGAAGCAGTCAAAGGAGTGTTCACGAAGCCAATCGGACCCCCTCCTTGAGGCACTTCCTTTAGAGGAAAAAGCTTTGAAGCTGAAGCTAATTCTTTAGAGAAGGGAAAAGGAAAATTTTGGATATCTCTTTTACATTGTGGTATCTCCTGCAGAGGCAGTTTTGCAGTGGGCTCAGGAAGGGCAGAAACAGGAGGCGTGGGAGGAGAAAAGGCAAATGAGGGTGCAAGAGGTGGGGGAGCTAGGAGTGGAGGATCTGCGGGCGGCAGTGGGAACGAGAGGATGATCTAGGGAGTCCCACTTACATGAGGGTTGCTCACAGATAAAAACTTTACCCTTGTCAGGCGAGGCCCCTCCTAACTTTGTTCTACTCTCTGGTTGTTTCCCTCCCTCCTTTAATGGGTAAAGGAGTGTAAGCAGGGGAGGGAGCAGCCGAAGACGCTCCCATTTCCCCAACTGGGAGGGGGGCATACTCAGCTCCCTCCCCGCTAGGATTCCAGGTCCTTGGCCTCTCTTACCCCAAGAATGGGGAAAGGGGTCCCAGAGGTGGTGAGTTTACCATTTAAATAAATATCATGGACCCAGTTTAGCAGAGAGCGATTTATTAGGCAGAGAGAGAGAAAAAGAGAGAGTTCTCACACTGCCGGAGGGGATCCAAGGAAGGAATCTGTAAAGGAGGAAAGGAGCAGCAGGATTTTAACCCTGGAGCTATTCCTGCCCCATTCATGTTCTCGTCCAATGAGTAGAGTTCTTTCAAACTTCCGCTGGAGTGACTGATCTTTGACTTTGATACCGGATCGTCTCCTTGGTCCCCAACAGAGCCCCCTTTTGAACAAAGAAAACCACCTGGATTTCTCTACCTAGCCTGTTCGGGGGGGAAAAGTCAGACAAAGAACTTTACATTTGAAACCCCTCTGGTTCCCAGATGGACGTGAAACCACGCCCCTCACGGACCTGGAAAGAGGTTTTTTTCCTTAACACAGTCCCTCAGGAGGACCGCCCCTCCAGCCAACAGAGAGCATAGTCTATCTCCTCTTGTAAGACTGGGCTCTTATTATTGACATACATGATCAGAAATTGACAGACCCAATCCTCATTTGGCTTAAATTTTGGCCAGACAACTGCAGGCTTGAGGATCGGTTCTTTGGTCCAAATAAAACAGCAATGTTTTATCATTTGTTGCTTTTTCTTATGCTTGGTCCTTTCGTTATCCTTCTAATATGTTAGTATATGCCCTAAAGGGCTGTCAGGAGGAATCTGATCACCAGAGTCAGCTTTACTTCCTGTCTTTGTTTTACTAGAAGCATTAAACATACTAGGTACTAGTTGGGTTTCATCTCCTGAAACCAGCAGAAGGCCCAACCCTTCGAGCTAGGGATGTCTCACCTTTCTGCCCATGTAAGGCCCAACCCCTCAAGCTAGGAATGTCTCATCTTTCCAGTCCTGGAAGGCCCAACCCCTCAAGCTAGGGATGTCTCGCCCTTCCAGCCCTGGGAGGTTGACATGTTCCCTCCCTTTTCCCTTCTGAAGGTCCTTTGCACACTCGTGCATACACACATTCAATCCTCCAGAAGTTGACCACGAAAGAAGTACTTTGTTGCCCTCTTGTGACGTTTCCTACTTGGCTCATGCACAGGATTGCCTGGCCACCAGCACTGCAAGTCTCTTTCCCCCATGTTGCTGAGAATCTGGATTTATTTCTCAGACTGAGTGTGGGTCCTGGCTCCCTACTGCTGCGGCTGCTGCAAGAGGTGGTGGGGTGTGCCTCCCCTCAAGAAGGCTGGAGACCACCCCAGAGGGGGAATGCCTCCCCGTATGGGCCACCAAATTGTTGAGAATAAGTGCTTATATTCCGATGTCACAGGGAAGAATCAGTATTCAGACAAAAGTTTTCTCAGCAAGGCTTTCTTTTACTTTACGCAGAAAGGGCACTGCTCATCATCAGTCTTGGCACAAGAGTGCACCAAACAAAGGAGATGAGATTATTTATAACCTGACTTGTCCACTTTACTGCTGTGTCCAGCCTCCATTGGCTGGAGCAGGACCTCACATTCTATGCTTTACCCAATTGACTAACAACTTAAAAGTTTTCTAAATAGGCAAAGGGAGAGAGAACAAAGAAAAGAGGAAGCTGCTCATTAGATGGTCAAGGAAGTGGCTCCAAATAAGGAATGGCATGAACTGTGGGCTGGGACTTGCCCAGGCCTATCTGGGCATGCCTAAATAAGTCAAATCAGCTAACTGGGCTAGAATATAGGGGCTAACAATGGATAGGGACTCTAGAGTAAGAATTTGTTGTTCTTTAAGACCTAAGGTGAAAACTTTGAAGAAGAACTTCTCTATTCCTTACAGTTTCCATTGATACTTGTTCCTATAAGCTCCAGTGTTTGTTCTAAAATTAGTGGCACTACACTAATTTCCAAAAGTCCAGGTTCAGGCAATTTCAAATTCATAGTGAACTACAAATGAATGCCAGCAGTACTGTTTGTTGTTGTTTTTTTTTTACTAGTAACTAACCAAGAATGTGCCCATTTTCATCGGATAGGAAAAGTTTTTCTGAGTTCTGTGAAACATTCTAGCAAATTATTAATATCAAACCTAAGGAAGGGGCCATGGGAACCCCTGAGTTATGTCAGCCAGAACAATGGATGGCATCAGACTTTTGAGTGCAGTCTGAAGTGGGGGAAGTCTTGTGAGACTGAACCCTTAAGCCTGCATCCTCACATTAGCAGTGATGGATTAGATGCTATTATCCTCTAAGCCCCCACTTTACAGGGGAGTGGGCAGACAGGAATTGAGATGGGTGGGCAGTGTTAAGATCACAAGGAACCTCATATTACAGGTCACGCGAAAACTGTGAAGGCTGTGCTGGACAGCTTGTGTTTGCCCCTCCCAGTCCACTCTCCACCCTGCTCAAGGCCACAGGAGGCAGGCCTATAAGGACTGTATCAAAGGCTGCTACAGCCTGCCTTCCACTGGGGTTCACCCACTGATTATCTCTGCAGAGGTCAGAGGGAGGGACGTGAGGTCAGGGTGCTGATTTCTCTGGCTCCCTCCCTGTCAGGTTGTGCGGAGCTGGTTGTGTCCCAACTGAAAGCCACTTCCCTTCCACAGGGGGCCAAGTCCATGTGACTCTTCTCTCTGGGGTTTAGTTAATTCTCCCTCCCTTCAAATCTTTACACTTGGGGGAGCTAAAATCCAGGCTGCTACCAGCAGTGGATCACTGCGGCATCCCTGTGGGATTCCTACAACATTCAATAGTACCTTTGTGAACCCGCATGCTTTTTCCTTTGTATTTATTTGTTTTTATTATTATTTTAAAGATGGGGGTCTCCCTATGCTGCCCAGACTGATCTCAAACTCCTGGACTCAAGTAATCAACCTGCCTCAGCCTCCCAAAGTGCTAGTATTACAGGCATGAGCCACTGTGCCTGACCCTAAACCCATACACTTTTAAATCCACTTCCACTGCCATTTCCCCCACCCAAGCTGTCCTTGGACTAGATGACTGGATAACATTCCAATTTGTTTTTTAGCATCTGCTCTTTTTTGCTGGGGAAGAGGGTGGAGGGGAGGATATAAAATTAAAATGGCTTTATTCTTTTCTAATTATTGCTTTATTGTTGTCAATTGTGGGTGATGGCAGTGGTGGTGAAACTTGCTTTTTTGTCCCTCCATATCTCGGGTAGATTTCACAGCTTTACCCTCAGTTACTAAAATTCACTTAGCATTAATCCCAAATTTTATTTATCTGTTTTGTTTTAAGAATTTATTTAAAACTCTTTTTTTTTTTTTTTTTGGAGATGGAGTCTAGCTCTGTCACCCAGGCTGGAGTACAGTGATGTGATCCCAACTCACTGCAACCTCTGCCTCCCAGGTTCAAGCAATTCTCCTGTCTCAGCTTCCCCAGTAGCTGGACTACAGATGGACACCACCATGCCAGGCAAATCTTTGTATTTTTAGTAGAGATGAGGTTTCATCATATTGGTCAGGCTGGTCTTGAACTCCTGACCTTAGGTGATCCACCCACCTTGGCCTCCCAAAGTGCTGGGGTTATAGGCATGAGCCACCACAGCCAATTGCTAACTTTTCTTTCTTTCTTTTTTTTTCAGACAGTGTCTTGCTCTTTTGCCAAGGCTGGAATGCAGGGTCATGATCACAGCTCACTGAAGCCTTGAGCTGCTGGGCTCAAGCGATCCTCCCACTTTGGCCTCCTAAAGTACTAGGATTACAGGCATGAACCACTGCACTCAACCAATTGCTAATATTTTGCCAGCTATTCTACCTTTCTTTTTCCTTTTCTCTGGATTATTTTAAACCAAATCTCAAATGTCATGTCATTTTACTTGTAAATTCTTCAGCGTGTGTATATAACTAACATATAAAGTCAGTGATTAAAAAAAAACAAATTCCAGTGCCATTACCACACCTAAGAGAACAGTTATTATTATTATTAGTTTTGAGACGGAGTCTCGCTCTATCACCTAGGCTGGAGTGCAGTGGTGTGATCTCAGCTCATTGCAACCTCTGCCTCCCCGGTTCAAGTGATTCTCTTGCTTCAGCCTCCTGAGTAGCTGGGATTACAGGTACCCACCACTGCACCCAGCTAATTTTTGTATTTTTAGTAGAGACAGGGTTTCACCATGTTGGCCAGGCTGGTCTCAAACTCCTGACCTCAGGTGATATGCCTGCCTTGGGCTCCCAAAGGGTTGGGATTACAGGCGTGAGCCACTGAACCTGGCCAAATTATTTCTTAATATCACCTTATACCCAACAGATATTCAAATTTTCCTGATTGTGTCAAAATGTCTTTTGCAGTTTGTTTACATCAGGATCCAAACAGTATCCAATCCCTTCCTTTTCAAACTTTCTTCTTCTGGCTGGGTGCAGTGGCTCATTCCTGTAATCCTAGCACTTTGGGAGGCCAAAGCTAGAGGATCACATGAAGCTAAGGATTTGAGACCAGCTTGGATGACATAGCAAGACCTCATCCCTTACAAAAAAATTATTTTTAGTCTCCACCCTCTACCCTGGATAGATCTTACTATGTTGTGCAGGCTTTTCTTGAACTTCTGGGTTCAAACCTCCTACGTCATCTTCCCAAGTAGAATGGACTACAAGTGCATGCTAGAATGCCTGTTCTAAAATTCTTCTTAACTTCAATTATTTTTTGCAGAAACCAGTTCATTCATCTCATTTAATATCCTGTATTCTGGATTTGGCTGATTGTATCCTTGTGGCATTGTTTAACATGTTCCTCTAGCTCCTATATTTCTTATAAACTGGTAGGTAGAGCTATATCTTGATTAGATTCAAGATACATTTTTGGCATAGATGGGGCTATATATTTCCTCTCTTTTATCCACTCTTGATAACCTTCAATCTGTTCATATAACAACCTGCTAATTAAAAAAAAAAAAACCTATGTATAGATACTGGGTACAGTGGAATGCATTTGTAGTCCCAGCTACCAGGGAGGCTGAGACCAGAGGATCTCTAAGGTCAGAAGTTCAAGGCTGGAGTGCACTGTGATTGTGCCTGTGGATAGCCACTGCACCACAGCCTGAGCAACATTGTGAGACCCTGACTCATTAAAGAAAAAAAAAAACTGTATATAAATCTGGTAGGATCACCAGTGCTTTATCCATTATACTTAAAAGCTCTTAATTGTGTCCTGTGGCTCTAAATCCAAAGATCAAAATCCTTAGCACAGTTTACTATGTTAAAGACAGGAAACTGTCTTTCCAATTCATCTTGTCCTACATCAGCCCTATCCACTCACACTGGCCTTCTCTCATCCTTCTCAATCATTATGCTGCTTCCTCAGACAAGGCTCTAGCATTTGCTAGCCTGTCTGACTGGAACATTCCTTCTTCCTCTCTTTGCCAAATTAACTGCCACTTATCTTTCAGAATTCAGATCACTTTAGTTCTTCAGGGAAGTCTTCCCTGACTGTACAGATAAATCTCTCAGTCAGGCCAGGCACAGTGGCTCACACCTGTAATCCCAACACTTTGGGAGGTCAAGGCGGGTGGGTCACCTGAGGTCAGGAGTTTAAGACCAGCCTGGCCAATATGGTGAAATCCTGTCTCTACTAAAAATACAAAATTAGCCAGGTGTGGTGGTGCACGCGTGTAGTCCCAGCTAATTGAGTCACGAGATTTGCTTGAACCTGGGAGGCAGAGGTTGCAGTGAGCTAAGATTGCACCACTGCACTCCAGCCAGGGAGAGAAGAGCAAAACTCCATCTCAAAAAATAATAATAATAAAAGATAAATAAAAAATAAATCTCTCAGTCAGGATGCTTTTCTCTTTCAATTGCAAGTGACAAAAAAAATTAATCAACCAACCAATCAGTCAAAATAGCTTAAGCAGAAATAGGGTAATTAACTCACTCATATAACCAAAATGTTTATCAGTTGCTGATATGAACCTGGGTACATGTATTTAACTAATATCTGCAGGGATCTGTATTTCTTGCCTTTCTTATTTTCTGTTGGCTTCATCCTCAGGTATACTCTCCTTGTGTCATGGCCACCAGCAGCTCCAAGTGCATTCTATTAGCTTAGCTGTTCAACTGAAGAAGAACATCTCATTCTTAATGGTTCTAGGAAAATCTCTGCATCTCTCTCATTGGCCTGGCTTGAGTCAAATGAAACATTCTTGAACCAATCACTGTGGTCATAGAAGTAGTGCTTTCATTAGTCAAGACTAAGTCATGTGACCTTCAATGAAGTCAGTGGGGAGAGGCTGTGATTAATGTGAGGGGCAATGCTAGCTCTACCTGAACTGCATTGTCAGAGAATGGGGAAGGGGTGGTTCCCAAAGGAAAACTGAAGTTTTGTTTTTGAAACAGAGTCTTGCTTTGTTGCCTAGGCTGGAGTGCAGTGGTGCAACCTTGGCTCCCTGCAGCCTTGAACTCGTGGACTCAAGCAGTGCTCCCAGCTCAGCCTCCCCAGTAGCTAGGACCACAGGTGCATACTACCACAACTGGCTAATTTTTAATTTTTTTTTTTTAGAGGTGGGGTCTCATTATGTTGTTCAGGCTGGTGTTGAACTCCTGGGCTCAAGCAGTCCTCCCATCTTGGCCTCCTGAAGTGTTGGAATTACAGGTGAGAGCTACTATGCCTGGCCAGAAGTGAAGTTTTTAGAAGAGGAAATGTTGGATAGATGGAAATAAATATCCACTCTATTAGGTACATACTTTTTCTCCTCGTCCTTTACCTCCTCCTCCTTCTCTTCCTCCTTCTTTCTTCTTCTTTCTCCTTCTCTGTATCCTTCTTTTTCTCCTTCTTCTTGTTAAGAGACAGGTCCTTATTTTTTTCCCCCAGGCTGGAGTGCAGTGTTGCAATCATATCACACTGTGCCTGGAACTCCTGGGCTCAAGTGATTCTCCCATCTTCACCTCCCAAGTAACTAGAACCACTGAAGACAGGGTCTCACAATATTGCCCAGGCTGTTTTCAAACGCCTGACCTCGAGGGATCCTCTGACCTTGGCCTCCTAAAGTGCTGAGATTATAGGTGTGAGCCACTGTACCTGGCCCCATACTAATACACTCTTGTAACACTATGTACTTATCCTTCATGGTACAAGTCACAGCTGCAATATTACACTTATTTGTCTCATGATTTGATTGATGCTTATCTCTTCCATTAGGCTGTAAGCTCCACGAGGAGAGGCATGTTTTTGTTTTACCTTATTGTTATATTCTCAGTGGGTGCTTGCCTCAGCGGGTGCACAATAAACATCTGTTAGCTAAATGAATTAACTGTGTTTTGTATATCTTGTAGGTGTTATGTCATGATGATTTTGGAATTAGACAAATTTGAATTTCAATATTGACTCAGTGTTGGCTTTGTCACTAATTTGCTGTTAGACCAGTTAATAATTTGGCCTAAGAGTTACTTTCCACATTTGTAAAGTTGAAATAATAAATGGTTCATTGGACTGTTGTGAGGATTTGAATAGATAATGAATGCAAGAGGTCTGACATATTATAAGAATTCAATAACCAACTGAGATTACTATTTTACTCTACCTATTACCAGGAAAACTGGTTATCCATCTTCCCATGACAGAATTGCTTTATAATTTACTCCTCCACCCAGACACTCCTTCAACTGCAACTAGGGCATATATCCATATTTTCCACTCTGTAGGGCTCCACCCTGTTACCTATTACTGGGGAAAACTCAGGCAGAACAATACGTCTCAGGGACCACCTTGTAGGTGATTCTGTGTGTGTGTGCGCGCGCACGTGCGTGTGTGTGTGTGTGTGAGAGAGAGAAACAAGGCTAAACCAATAGATAACATGCAGCAGGTGAGGCTCTTGCCTCTTCCCAGTCACTCATCGTTTTGTACATTCTCAGCAATCGAAAGAATTAATACAATGGCCTTCTACTCCAGTCTCCACTTCTATTTGCATCTCTGCCTTTGTTTCTTCATGGTCTCATCCAACTGAAGGGCTTCCTTCCATACCCAAACTATCCATTCTGCCATCATAAGTAGGGAAATGGAGTGTATTCCAGACCAACCTGGGCTGTAAGCACCACAGATAAGTCATGCAATAGCCAGTGAATGGAAAGAAACATCAGGCTGAGTGATCCAGAAAGGAAGTGCACCTCCACTGATGCCCTGGCTACCTGTCAGCATTCTACTGCAAGGTTATGGAGTTACCCCTCTCCTCACTCCAAGTGTTTAGGGAACAGTAATTAGAAGAGCACATACCTGAATAGGAAGGGAACAAATTCCATGAAAAGGTGGGTGTGGGTGTTGGAATTGAACAGAAGACACTTTGCAGAGCTGGTATTGTATAAGGACAAACCCGTGCTGACAGGAGAGGAATTGCAGTAGTGGACCGCAGGAAAGAAAAACAATTGCTATGACTCAGTTTTGGCTTTGAAGGAGTTTACATCTAATCTAAAGGACAGACATGAAAACTAACCAATAATAAAAAGCAAAATAATACAAATTATAATAAAAGTCTGTATAAGGTCTTAATGTGGGAGAGCAACCTCTGCCTGGAGGAGTTAGAAAAAAAGAGTTTATTAAAGGTTTGAAAGATAAAAAGACATTTGGGATAAATTTGAAGCAGGATGATATTTCTTGCATCCCCTGGGGGGTAAGGGTGAGCTGAGTAGAAGCAAACATAAGCAAATATATGGAAGCATAAAGAAGCATTGTGGGCCGAGTGAGGGGCAGGTAATTTAGATATAGTTAAAAATTAAACTACATTTGAAGGAATGGTTCGCATGTAGGTTGGATAAAGAACAAAAGTACAGGGCCAGGTTGAACGGGGCATTGATGTTGCAGCAGGACATTTAGGCTAGGAACTTGGACTTTGGAGAAATACCACCCTGGCTTTGAAACTCAGATGCAGTGTCAGTACAACACATTGTCATTCCTGTCCCACATCTCAGGAGGTGACTCTTTGTAGAGGAAACTGTTTGAGACCAGAAATTCACAAAACAGCGTTTATTTTCCCTAGACCAACCTCATATACCTGCCACCAGTTCAAAGACTCAGACCCAGCGAGGTCAGCTCTGATTCGTTGTTTTTAAGATGTATAGTCAGTAGCCAGGCATGGTGGGTGGCTCATACCTGTAATGCCAGCACTTTGGCAGGCTGAGTTGGGCGGATTGCTTGAGCCTAGGAGTCTGAGACCAGCCTGGGCAACATAGTGAAACTCTGTTTCTACAAAAAACAAAACTTAGTCGAGAGTGGTGGCATGTATCTGTAGTCTCAGCTTCTCTGGAGGCCGAGTGGAAGGATTGCTTGGGCCCAGAAGGTCAAGGTTGCAGTGAGCTGTGATCATGCCACTATACACCAGCCTAGGTGACAGAGCCAGACTGTATCTCAAAAAAACAAAACAAAACAAAACAAAAACCCATAAAGCCAGGTGACCCTGCATTATAGATTTCCTTTTCAAGACTTTATTTCTTAATGTCAGAGGTACAAAAAATTTAGAAACTAGAGGGCTGGGTTGCAATAAAAAGTGGAAAGCAGGGCTGGGACAGACTGTCCAGTGCTTCTGTCTTTATTAGAGTTCCTCTAATCTTTACTTTGATAAGCACTTACTTTGCAAATCCCTTTGTTCTTCCACAAAACTTTGGCTCATTGAACCACTTAAACTCTGCATTTAGTGGAGAAAGGGCCTTCTGGAATGCTTTTGACTTTACGACTCATGTTGACCTGACACTGGACCTCAGATCTTCATTGCATTTGCCCTGAATGGGACCTTTGAACACACTGCCTGAAACAGACATTTGGGCACTGAGTAGTCAGTGATTAGTTAATGTTTCACCAACATTGCCAAACACTTACACATACCTAAGATACCTGTTTCATTTTTTATTTTACTTCTTTCTTATTCTTATTTTTAAAATAATTTTTCTTCCTGAAAACATGAAAATAAGTTGCTGAGATTATGGTCCATCATCTCTATAGCATATAAACTGAAGAACAAGGGCATTAGGATAATAACTACAGAGTGATAACCTAACTCAATAAATTTCATGCTGATAAAATACTGTTGCCTGGGCCAGGTATGGTGGCTCATGCCTATAATTCCAACACTTTGAGAGGCCAACGTGGGAGGATTGCTTGAGCCCGAGTTTGAGACCGCCTGGGTAACATAGCAAGACTGTCTCATTTTATTTTATTTAATTTTTTATTTTTTTATTTCCATAGCTTATTGGGGAACAGCTGGTGTTTGGTTACATGAGTAAGATCTTTAGTGGAGATTCGTGAGATTTTAGTGCGACCATTACCCAAGCAGTATACACTGCACCCTATTTGTAGTCTTTTATGCCTTGCCCCTTCCCACCCTTTCCCTCTGGGTCCCCAGAGTCCACTGTGCCATTCTTATGTCTTTGCATCCTCATAGCTTAACTCCTACTTATAAGAACATATGTTTTGTTTTCAATTCCTGAGTTACTTCACTTAGAATAATAGTCTGCAATCTCATCCAGGTCACTGCTAATGCCATAAATTCATTCCTTTTGGTGGCTGAGTAGTATGCCATCATATATATATATTATATATATGAATTTATATAATATAGATATAGAATATATATGAATATATATAGTATTCCATCATATATATGTATTTTATTTATATATATATATATATATATATATATATATATATATATATATATATATATAATCAGTTTCTTTCATTCTTTTTTTTTTTTTGAGACAGAGTCTCACTCTATTGCCCAGGCTGGAGTGCATTGGTGCAATCTTGGCTCACTGCAACCTCTGCCTTCCAGGTTCAAGTGATTCTCCTGACTCAGCCTCCTGAGTAGCTGGGATTGTGATTCTCCTGCCTCAGCCTCCTGAGTAGCTGGGATTACAGACGCCAACCACCACACCCAGCTAATTTTTTATTTTTAGTAGAGATGGGTTTTCTGTATGTTGGCCAGGCTGGTCTTGAACTCCTGACCTCAGGTGATCCACCTACCTTGGCCTCAGAATGTGCTGGGATTACAGGCATAAGCCACTGCGCTCAGCCTATACCATAGTTTCTTTATCCATTCTTCAATCAATGGCGTTTGGATTGGTTCAATGTTTTTGCAACTGTGAATTGTGCTGCCATAAACATACGTGTACAAGTATCTTTTTTTGTATAATGACTTCTTTTTCTCTGGGTAGATACCCAATAGTGGGATTGCTGGATCCAATGGTAGTTCTACTTTTAGTTCTTTAAAGAATCTCCTCACTGTTTCCCATAGTGGTTGTACTAGTTTACATTCCCACCAGCAGAGTAGAAGTGTTCCCTTTTCACTGCATCCATGCCAACAACTACTATTTTTTAATTTTTTGATTATGGTCATTCTTGCAGGAGTAAGGTAGTATCCTTATTGTGGTTTTGATTTGCATTTCCCTGATCATTAGTGATGTTGAGCATTTTTTTCACGTTTGTTGGCCAGTTACATATCTTTTGAGAATTGTCTATTCATGTCCTTTGACGACTTTTTGATGGGATTGTTTGTTTTTCTCTTGTTGATTTGTTCGAGTTCACTAATATCCATTCTGGATATTAGTCCTTTGTTAAATGTATAGATTGTGAAGATTTTTTCCTATTCTGTAGGTTGTCTGTTTACTCTGCTGACTGTTCATTTTGCTGTGCAAAAGCTCTTTAGTTTAATTAAGTCCCAGCAATTTATCTTTGTTTTCATTGCATTTGCTTTTGGGTTCTTGGTCATGAAATCCTTGCCAAAGCCAACGTCTAGAAGGGTTTTCCCAATGTTACGTTCCAGAATTTTTATAGTTTTAGGTCTTAGATTTAAGTCCTTAATCCATCTTGAGTTGCTTTTTCTATAAGGTGAGAGATGAGGATTCAGTTTCATTCTCCTACATGTGGCTAGCCAGTTATTCCAGCACCGTTTGTTGAAAAAGGTGTTCCTTCTCCACTTTATGTTTTTGTTTGCTTTGTCAAAAATCAGTCAGTTGTAAGTATTTGGGTTTATTTCTGGGTTCTCTATTCTGTTCCATTGGTCTATGTGCCTATTTTTATACCAATATCATGCTGTTTTGGTGACTATTGCCTTATAGTATAGTTTGAAATCAGGTAATTTTGTGATGACTCCTGATTTGTTCTTTTTGCTTAGTCTTGCTTTGGCTATGTGGGCTCTTTTTAGGTTCCATGTGAATTTGAGAAATTGTTTTTTCTAATTCTGTGAGAATGATGGTGGTATTTTGAAGGAAAGTGCGTTGAATTTGTAGATTGCTTTTGACAGTATGGTCATTTTCACAATATTGATTCTAGTCACCTATGAGCATGGGACGTGTTTCCATTTGCTTGTGTCATCTGTGAATTCTTTCAGAGTGTTTTGTAGCTTTTCCTGTAGAGGTCTCTCCCCTTCTTGGTTAGGCGTATTCCTAAGTATTTTATTTTATTTTTTGCAGCTATTGTAAAGGGGGTTGAGTTCTTGATTTGATTCTCAGATTACTCAGTGTCGGTGTATAGAAGAGCTACTGATTTATGTACATTAATTTTGTATCTGGAAACTTTGCTGAATTCTTTTATCAATTCTAGGAGCTTTCTGGAGGAGTCTTTAGGGTTTTCTAGGTAAACAATTGTATCATCAGCAAACGGCAACAGTTTGACTTCCTCTTTACCAATTTGGATTCCCTTTATTTCTTTCTCTTGTCTGCTCTGGTTAGGACTCCCAGTACTATGTTGAAGAGGAGTAATGAGAACGGGCATCCTTGTCTTGCCACAGTTCTCAAAGGGAATGCTTTCAATTTTTCCCCATTCAGTATTATGTTGGCTGTGGGTTTGTCATAGATGGCTTTTATTATAGTGAGGTATGTCCCTTGTATGCCGATTTTGCTGACAGTTTTAATCATAAAGGGATGCTGGATTTTGTCACATGCTTTTTCTGCATCCATTGAGATGACCATGTGATTTTTGTTTTTAATTCTGTTTATGTGGTGTATCACATTTATTGACTTGCATATGTTAAATTATCCCTGCATCCCTGGTATTAAACCCATTCGATCATGGTGGATTATCTTTTTGATATATTATTGGATTTGGTTAGCTAGTATTTTGTTAAAGATTTTACCATCTGTGTTCATCAGGGATATCAATTCGTAGTTTTCTTTTTTGGTTTTGTCCTTTCCTGGTTTTGGTATTAGGGTGATATTGGCTTCACAGAATGATTTAGGGAAGGTTCCCTCTTTCTCTATCTTGTAGAATAGTGTCAATAGGATTGTTACCAATTCTTCTCTGCTGTAAATCTGTCTGATCCCAGACTTTTTTTTTGAGAGGGAGTCTCTGTCACCCAGGCTGGAGTGCAGTGGCAGTATCTCAGCTCACTGCAACCTCCGCCTCCCAGGTTTAAGCAATTCTCCTACCTCAGCCTCCTGAGTAGCTGGGATTACAGGCACACGCCTCCACGCCCGGCTAACTTTTGTATTTTTAATAGATACAGGGTGTCACCATGTTGGCCAGGCTAGTATTGAACTCCTGACCTTGGGTGATCCACCTGCCTCAGCTTCCCAAAATGCTGGGATTACAGGCATCAGCTACCATGGCTTGTTGGTAATTTTTAAACCACCATTTCAATCTTGCTGCTTGTTATTGGTCTGTTCAGGGTATCTAATTCTTCCTGATTTAAGCTAGGAGGGTTATATCTTTCCAAGAATCCATTCATCTCTTCCAGGTTTTCTAGTTTATGCACATAAAGGTGTTCATGATAGCCTTGAATGATCTTTTGTGTTTCTGTGGTGTTGGTTGTAATATCTCCTGTTTCATTTCTCAGTGAGGTTATTTGGATAGTCTCTCTTCTTTTCTTGGTTAATCTTGCTAATGGTCTATCAATTTTATTTATCTTTTCAAATAACCAGCTTGTTGTTTCATTTATCTTTTGTATATATTTTTGTTGTTGTTTCAATTTCATTTAGTTCTGCTCTGATCTTGGTTATTTCCTTTCTTCTGCTGGGTTTGGGTTTGGTTTGTTCTTGTTTCTCTAGGTCTTTGAGGTATAACCTTAGATTGTCTGTTTGTGCTCTTTCAGACTTTTTGGTGTAGACATTTAAGGCTATGAACTTTCCTCTTAGCACTGCCTTTGCTGTGTCCCAGAGGTTTTCATAGATTGTGTCACTATTGTCATTCAGTTCAAAGAATTTCATTTTTGGCCCAATCATCATTCAGGAGCAGGTTATTTAATTTCCATGTATTTACTTGGTTTTGAAGGTTTCGTTTGAGGTTGAATTCCAGTTTTATTCCACTGTGGTCTGAGAGAGTGTTTGATGTAATTTCAATTTTCTTAAATTTATTGAGGCTCGTTTTGTGGCCTACCATATGTTCTATCTTGGAGAAGGTTCCATGCCCAGCCAGTTTCCCAACTTACATAAATTTACACTCCCTAGAGTAGTGGATGTAAGCTTCCCTTGCTTCACATCCTCATCAACACTTGGTATTGTTAATTATTTCAATTTAAGCTATATTGAAATGTACTAAATTTCAATTTAAAATTGAAATGTACTAAATTTCAATTTTTAGTACAAATGTACTAAATTGTAGTACTGTCTCAGTAAGGCTTTAATTTGGATTTCTCTGGTTATTAATGAGTGTGAGCATATTTTTGTGTCATTGGCCATTTGAATGTTCTTTTTTGTGAAGTGAAGAGACCCTTTAAGCCTCCTGCCCATTTTTTCTTTATTTTTTAAAGATATGTCTATTAAATCATGGAAGAAATAATCCATTTTTATTCAGATATGTAGAGATTATTTTTAAATGAGGACTTCCAGGTTTCAGTTCCATATGTAATGAGCCTAGAAGCTGCCACTCCATCCTAACAAGTAAGCTGAATAGTCTGAAAAATCAGCAACACTTCTTGGATCTACAAGAGAGTTGGGGACACAGGAAAAACTGTTGCCCCCAAGATTGTAGAGACAGACAGGGTATCCCAGGGAATCATGATTTATCAGAGCAGAGACTTCATGAATGGAGATTACTGCCAGGAACCAGTAGGAGTCATGATTTACCACAGCAGAGACTCATGAATGGAAATCACTGCCAGCCAGGGTAGGAAAACCTGAACTGAAATTGATGGATTGCTAATGGCTTAGTGCAGACAAGTCTAAGAGTTTAAAAAACCCAGGGGAACCTAGTCATAACCCCTTCCCCCAACTTTTGTGAGTTTTACCTTCAGGAGCTCGACCAGCTTCTCACAGTAAGTATCAGAGAAAAATCTTCTCATGCTTCTTGCAGGAGGAGGGGAAAAGGAAACATTTTGAAATATTCCAGAGGATCCAGTTCTTCTTAATAAGGTCTGCTGCCCTCAGTAGAAACTAGTTAACCAGATCCTAACCTGCTAGGGGATTATCAGAGCCTAACTTGCTGAGGAAAAGGGAAATACCTAATTCCAGCCCACTGTAGCCATCCTCTTCTGCCCAAGGGAGGAGAGAAAAAAAGAGAAAAACAACTTAGAAACACTTGTGAAGTTTGCAGTCCAGAGGCACAGGATCATAAAAAGACTGAGATCTGATCATAGGACTATAGAATGCTTCCCCTCCCCTCTGCACCTTCCTACCACATTACTAAAGACCTATTTACAGGAGTTACTTTTACTTAGTACATCATTTCTAGCTATCAATGCAAAATTACAAGGCATACTAAAAGGCAAAAACACAAATTGAAGAGACAAAGTAAGGATCAGAGCCAGACATGACAGGGATATTGGAATTATCAGACTAGGAATTTAAAAACAACTATGGGCCATCCATTTCTCCATCAACCAGGAAGGACATTGGTGTTGAGGCTGCCATGCCTATTAAGGACAGTAACTACCATGGCTTCCAGTGCTTTGACAAAACCTCAGTTGCTTGGCCTTCAACCAAGTGTCTGTGATTTCATATTGTTGGAGCATTTGTTGTATCCCTGGGGGTTGCAGGTCTTTATAAGTTTGCCGTGGCTGAACCAAGAAAGCAACGATAGATTTCTACAGAAATTGTAATTCCATGAAAGATTTTGTGGAGATGAGGAAAATGCAAAGTGATTTTAGAATATAAAGAATTTCTTTTGGTTGAATTACCTAGAAGTTTGTCATTGACCTGTGTTTCTGAAATATGAAACATGAATTTGTGAACTAACAAATAGGTTTTTTGGTTTTTTCTTTTGCTGAGTGCAGTGGCTTATGCCTGTAATCCCAGCACTTTGGGAGGCTGAGACAGGTGGATCATTTGAGGTAAGGAGTTCAAGACCCTAGCCTGCCCAACATGGTGAAATGCCGTCTCTACTAAAAATACAAAAAATTAGCTGGGCATGATGGTGCACACCTGTAATCCCAACTACTTGGGAAGCTGAGGTAGGAGAATCGCTTGAACCTGGGAGGCAGAGGTTGCAGTGAGCCAAGATCATGCCATTGCACTCCAGCCTGGGCAACAGAAAGAGAGTTTGTCTTAAAAAAAAAAAAAAAAAAAGAAAAGAAAAGAAATAGTTTCCTTTGATAAATAAACAATTAACAAATACTGTGGACAGAAAAAAAAACTATGATTAACATGCTAAGGACTCTAATGGATAAAGTAGATAACATGCAAAACCTTTTGGTTGTCTGGGCACGGTGGCTCATGCCTGTAACCTCATCACTTTGGGAAGCTGAGGCAGGTGGATCACCTGAGGTAAGGTATTCAAGACAAGCCTGGCCAACATGGTGAAACCCCGTCTCTATTAAAAACACAAAATATTAGCTGAGTGTGATGGAATGCACCTATTATCCCAGCTACTCAGAGACTGAGGCAGGAGAATCACTTGTACCCAGGAGGCAGAGGTTGCAGGGAGCCAAGATTGCACCACTGCACTCCAGCCTGGGCAACAGAATGAGACTCCATATCAAAACAAGCAAACATCAACAAAACCCAGAAAACCATGTGGGCAATGCAAGGAGAGATGGAAATCCTAAGAAAGAGTAGAGAATCTCTGAGCTTGGGGATATTCCAATAAAAACCTCCAAAACGGAAAAGCAAACAGCATACAGTCTGAAGACAAAAAAATGAAAGAACAGAATATCCAAGAACTTGGCAACAACTACAAAAAATGTAAATGTAAATATGCATAATGGGAATACCAAAAGAAGAAGAAAAAGAGAAAGGAAAAGAAGACATGTTTAGGCAGGGCATGGTAGCTCACGCCTGTAATCCCAGCACTTTGGGAGGCCAAGGCAGGTGGATCACGAGATCAAGAGATCGAGACCATCCTAGCCAAGAAAAATTAGCTGGGCATGGTGGTGCATGCCTGTAGTCCCAGCTACTTGGGAGGCTGAGGCAGGAGAATCCTTGAACCAGGGAGGCGAGGTTGCAGTGAGCCGAGATCACGCCACTGCACTCCGGCCTGCAGAGTGAGACTCCGTCTCAAAAAAAAAAAAAAAGAAAAGACATATACGAAACAATAATGACTGAGAATTCTCCAAAGTGATGTCAGACACCAACTACAGATCTGGGAAGTTCTGAGAACATGCAAAAGAATAAATGCCAAAAACAAAAACAGATTCCACAGAACTACACCTAAGCATATAATTTTTAAATTACAGAAAATCAAGCCAGGCATGGTGGCACACACCTGTAATCCTAGAACTTTGGCAAGCCAAGGCAGGAGGATCGTCTGAGCCAGGGAGTTCAAGACCAGCCAGGGCAACATAGTGAGACCTCATCCCTAAAAAAAAAAAAAAAGAAAGAAAGAAAGAAAGAAAATCAAAGATAAAGATAAAGTCCTGCTGGAAGAAGCCACAGGAAAAAGCAGCTTAGTTACAGAAGAGCAAAGATAAGAATTACATCCCATTTTTCTTCAGAAACCATGCAAGCAAGAAGAGAATGGAGTGAAATATGTAAAGTGTTGAGTGAAAAAAAAAGCTACCATCCTAGAATTATATACCCTGCAAAATTATTTTTCCAAAGTGAAGGATAAATACTTTCTCAGAAAAACAGAAATTGAGGGACTTTGTTATCATTAAACTTGCCTAGCAAAAAATATTAAAATAAATTTTTTAGAGAGAAGGAAAATAATGTAGCTCAGATACTTGGATCTGTATAAAGAAAGGAAGAACATTTAAGGAGTAAGTGAAGACAAAAATTTTTTCTTACTTGACCTAACAGATACTAGTTTGTTAAAAGCAGTAACAATAATGTATTCAGTTATGTATGCATCTATAATTCTGTATGCTTATATGTAAATGAAATGAATGACAGCAATGGTACAAGGAACAGGAGGGAGAAATTAGTATTATTTTGTTATGAAGTATTTATATTATCAGTTAAGTGGTTTAGTGTTATTTGAAAGTCAGCTAGATTAATTGTAAATGTATTTTGCAAAGTCTAGGGCAATCACTAAAAAATGTAAAAAAAAAAAGAAGCATAATTGATATTCTAAGAGAGAACATGGAATCACATGAAATGCTCAATTAAAACCACAAAACACAGAAAAAGATGTAAGACAAAATAGTAACAAAGAACAAGGTCTACAGATAAAAAAATGGTAAGATATATGATAGATATTAATCCAACTATATTAGCAATCACTTTGAATATCAACGGTCAAAATGCACTAACTAAAAGATAGAGATTTTCGGAGTGGATCAAAAAACAAGACACAACTATGTATAGTCTATAAGAAACTCACTTTAATTCCAATTAGATAAGTCAGAACAACAACAAAAGAAATCCACTTTAAATATAAAGACACGTATAGATTACAAATAAATGGATGAGCTGGGCTTGGAGGCCCATGCCTATAGTCCCAGCTACTTGGAGGCTGAAGCAGGAGGATCACTTTGAGCCCAGGAGTTTGAGTCCAGCCTGGGCAACATAGCAAGACCTTGTCTCTTAAAAACAAAAAGTAGGCCAGGCACAGTGGCTCACACTTTGGGATGCCAAGGCATGTGGATCACCTGAGGTCAGGAGTTCGAGACCAGCCTGGCCAACATGGTGAAACCCATCTCTACGAAAAATATCAAAATTAGTTGAATATGGTAGCAGGTGCTTGTAACCCAGCTACTTGGGAGGCTGAGACAGGAGAATCGCTTGGACCTGGGAGGCAGAGATTGCAGCGAGCCGAGATCGTGCCACTGCACTCCAGTCTGGCGCCTGGTGCCTGGCAACAGAACAAGACTATGTCTCAAAAAAAAAAGATATATATATATACTATGCTAACAGTAATCAAAAGAAAGCAGGAATAACTACAGCTGGACCTTGAACAACATGGACTTGAATGGTGAGGTCTACTTAGATACAGACTTTCTTCTGCCTTCACCACCCACAAAACAGCAAGATCAACCCCTCCTCTTCCTCCTTCTCAGTCTACTTACAATGATGATGATTAGGATGAAGAACTTTATGATGATCCAATCCACTTAATGAATAGTAAATATATTTTCTCTTATGATTCTCTTTTTTCCCTTTTATTTATTTATTTATTATATCAATAGGTTTTTGGGGAACAGCTGGTGTTTGGTTACATGAATAATTTCTTTGGTGGTGAGTTATGATTTTCTTAATAACATTTTTTTCTCTATCTTACTTTATTATAATAAAACAATATGTAATACCTATAACACCAAAGATATGTTAATCAACTATGTTATCGGTAAGGCTTCCGGTCAACAGCAGGCTATTATTAGTTAAGTTTTTGGGGAGTCAAAAGTTACACACAGTTTGCCAGGCACAGTGGAGTATACCTGAAATCCCAGCAACTCAGGGGGCTGAGGTGGGAGAAGCACTTGAGGCCAGGAGACCAGCCTGGGTAATGTAAGGAGACTCTGTCTCTAAAAAATGAAATAAAATCAAAACAAAAAGTAAAATAAATAAAATATAAGTTTTACATGGATTTTCAACTATTCAGGGGATCAGAGTTCTTAACCTCTATTTATTCAACCCCTATGTTGTTCATGGTATATTAATTTCAGACAGAGCAGACTTCAAACAAGGAGAGTTATTAAGAATAAATAACTTTGAGAAGATGATATATTTATCACATAATGATAAAGCAGTCAATTCTCGAGGAAGACAATTCTTAACATGTAGCATTTAAAAACAGAGTGTCAATATATGTGAGATAAAACAGAATTGCAAGGAGAAATCAATGAATCCCACCATTGGTGGAGATTTCAACACCTCTCTATCAGAAATGGACAGATCCAGTAGGCAGAAAATCATTAAGGATGTAGTTGAACTCAAAAATACTACCAAGGCTGGGTGCCGTAGCTCAAGACTGTAATCCCAGCACTTTGGGAGGCTGAGGTGGGTGGATCACTTGAGGTCAGGAGTTCATGACCAGCCTGGCCAACCATGGTGAAACCCTGTGTCTCCTGAAAATACAAAAATTAGCCGTGCGTGATGGTGCATGTCTGTAATCCCAGCTACTTGGGAGGCTGAGACGGGAGAATCGCCTGAACCCAGGAGGCAGAGATTGCAGTCAGCCAAGATTGCACCACTGCACTCCAGCCCGGTAGACAGAATGAGACTCCATCTCAAAAACAAACAAACAAAGAAAACCCCCTCAAAAAACCACTACCAAGCAACTGGATAAAATTAACATCTATAGACAACTTCATCCAATAACAGCAGAATACACATTCTTTTCAAGCTCTCATAGAACATTCACTAAGACCACATTCTGGGCCATAAAATGCACCTTAACAAATTTAAAAGAATACAAATCATACAATTTCTGGTTTCAGATCACAGTAGAATTAAATGAGAAATCAATAACAGAAAGATAACTGGAGAAATCCCAAAATCTGTGGAGATTAAACAATAGATTTCTAAATAATAAATAGGTCAAAGACTAAATGAAAAAGATTTTGAACTGAATGAAAATGAAAATACCACTTATCAAAATTGATAAGATGTAGCAAAAGCAGTGCTTAGAGGGAAATGTATAGCATTGAATGTCTATATTAGACAAGAAGAAAGATCTAAAATCAATAGCTTAAGTTTTCACCTAGAAAAATAAGAGCAAATTCGATCCAAAAGTAAGCAACAGAAAACAAATAATAAGAATTAAAGCAGAAATCAATACAATTGAAAAATTGTACAGCTTTTTTTTTTTTTTTTTTTTGAGACAGAGTCCACACTGGATTGCAGTGGCACGATCTCAGCTTACTGCAACCTCCATCTCCCAGCTCAAGTGATTCTCGTGCCTCAGCACCCCTGAGTAGCTGGGATTATGGGTGTGGGCCGCCACGCCTGGCTAATTTTTTGTATTTTTAGTAGAGGCAGGTTTTGCCATGTTGGCCAGGCTGTTCTTGAACTCTTGGCCTCAAGTGATCCACCCTCCTTGGCCTCCCAAAGTGCCAGGATTACAGGCATGAGCCACCACGTCCAGCCAACAATTGACATACTTTTAAAGTTGAGTCTTCCAAACAAAGAACATGTTATATTCCTCTATTTATTTAGGTTGTCTTTATTTCAATATTTTATTTGTTGGGTTTATTACTATGTATTTGATGTTTTTGAAATAATAAAAAATGATGTTTTTTAAATGCTTATTTTCTATTTGTTGCTGGTATAAAGAGCTAAAATTGACTTTCCATCAAGTTTAAAGAACTCATTAAATCTAATGATTTATCCATAGCTTATTTTGCATTTTTAGATTTAAAATCATATTACCTGAAGTTAATGACACTTTCATTGTTTTGTTTACAATCTTTAATCAATTTTTGGTTTTTTGCTTTATCGCTCTGGCTAGTACAATATTGAATGAAAAGCAGATATCTTTTTATTATTCAAGGGAAATCTCAACATTTCACTGTTAAGTACATGGTTACTGTAGATCTTTTGTAGGTGCTATTTATCATATTATATAAGTTTTCTATTATCCCTAGTTTTTAAAGAGTTGTATCATATAGTGTGTAGATTTGTGATCAGACACTCTGCTTACTGTCAATTATTTTAATTTATTTAAAAAATAGTAATATTTTTGTTTGTTTTTAGGCAGGGTCTTACCCTGTCGCCCAGATTGGTGTGCAGTGGCACAATCTTCGTTGTCTGCTGCCTTGACCTCCTGGGCTTGAGTGAGCCTCCTGCCTTGGTCTCCTCAGTAGCTGAGACTGCAGATATGTTAACATACCTGGCTATTTATTTATTTATTTATTGAGACAAAATCTTGCTCTGTCACCCAGGCTGGAGTACGGTGGCACCATCTCGGCTCACTACAACCTCTGCCTCCCAGGTTCAAGTAATTCTTGTGTCTCAGGCGCCCAGGTAGCTGGGAATATGGGTGCGTACCACCATGCCAGGCTAATTTTTGTATTTTTTTGTAGAGATGGGTTTCACCATGTTTGCCAGTCTGGTCTCGATTCCTGGACTCAAGTGATCTGCCCACCTCAGCCTCCCAAAGTGCTAGGATTACAGGTGTGAATCACCATGCCTGGCCTTAATTTTTTAATTTATTTTATTAACTTATTTTTTTTTAGATTAAGTTTCGCTCTTTTTGCCCAGGCTGGAGTGCAATGGTGCAATCTTGGCTCACTGCCACCTCCGCTTCCTGGGTTCAAGTGATTCTCCTGCCTCAGCGTCCAAAGTAGCTGGGATTACAGGCGCACACTACCATGTCCTGCTAATTTTGTATTTTTAGTAGAGGCAGGGTTTCATCATGTTGGCCAGGCTGGTCCTGAACTCCTGACCTCCAGTAATACACTCACCTTGGCCTCCCAAAGTGCTGGGATTATAGGCGTGAGCCACTGCACCCCGCCCACAATCTGTTTTTATTTTGTTTATTTATTTATTTATTTTGAGATGGAGTCTTGCTCTCTTGCCCAGGCTGGAGTGCAGTGGCACTATCTCTGCTCACTGCAACCTCCGCCTCCCTGGTTCAAGCAATTCTCCTGCCTCAGCCTCCTGAGTAGCTGGGACTACAGGCACACACCACCACACCCAAATAATTTTTGTACCTTTTGTAGAGACGAGGTTTCACCATTTTGGCCAGGCTGGTCTTGAACTCCTGACCTCATGATTTGCCCACCTCAGCCTCCCAAAGTGCTGGGATTACTGGCATGAGCCACAGAGCCCAGCCAATCTGTTATTCTTATTAGGTAAATTAATCTGCTTTCCAGTTGACATTTTTCATCCCTAATTAATGTAGCAAGCCATGTTTGAAAACACCTCCTACTTTAAGTTCAGGGAACATCTGTTACATGTTTGATTTTGCCTACATAGCAGCACAGCTGGCTAAATAGGTGATGAAAGGCACATAATGGGAGATGGCAACAAGAAGTGCTGATTGCAATTTGAAAATCTGTATCCAGAGTAGGACATTACTTTTGAAAATATATCATCCAGGCTAAGCATATTAATTATTCAGATGTCATCTCAGATGTAGTACTTGTCAAAAACAAAGAGTGCTGTGTTCCCAAAACAAGTCACACTCAGTGCACCTAGTATCAGCAGCTGTTTATGTTCATTCTAAATTACTTCAGTGCTTCAATTTATGCCTTTTCTATTTAATATGCATAGCCTTAGGTGAGTTATTCATTGTGTAAAAATATCTAGGGACTGATAATAATTTATTTTATGCTCCAATATGTTGTAGTATAGATAATGCTGAATCTGGTCTTTCATTTCATTAGTATTTTTTTTCTGGTGGAGTTTCTAAAGGATTCCTCCTCCTCCTTCTCTTCCTCTTTCTTCTTTCTCTCTCTCTCTCTCTTCGCTGCCTCCTCTCTTCCCCATGTCTCTCACACACTATTGATTGATTGATTGATTGATTGAGATGGGAGTTTTGCTCTGTCACCCAGGCTGCAGTACAGTGGGAAAATCTCAGCTCACTGCAACCTCTGCCTCCCAAGTTCAAGCAATTCTCTTGCCTCAGCCTTCTGAGTAGCTGGGATTACAGGCATGCGCCACCATGCCTGGCCAATTTTTTTTTTTTGAGATGAAGTCTCACTCTGTTGCCCAGGCTGGAGTGCAATGGCACAATCTCGGCTCACTGCAACCTCTACGTCCCGGGTTCGAGCAATTCTCCTGTCTCTGCCTCCCAAGTAGGTGAGATTACAGGCACTCGCCACCACATCTGGCTAATTTTTTTTAGTAGAGACGGGGTTTCACCATGTTGGCCAGGCTGGTCTCGAACTCCTGACCTCAGGTGATCCGCCCGCCTCGGCCTCCCAAAGTGCTGGGAATACAGGTGTGAGCCACCGTGCCCAGCCGCCTGGCCAGTTTTTTATACTTTTAGTAGAGTCAGGGTTTTGCCATGTTGGCCAGGCTGGTCTCGAACTCCTGACCTCAAGTGATCTTCCCGCCTCAGACTCCCAAAGTGCTGGAATTATAGGCGTGAACCACCATGCCTGGCCTACACCAATTATTATATTTCCTTCTCTGAGCTTTATTCATTGTTTTAACATAACATAACTTGGAAGTATATTTTCTAGTTACTTACATTCACGACCAAAGTTTTTCGCAAGATAAGTCAGGGGCTCTTCTTTCTGAGATATGAATGTGCTGATGGAAGCCTCTCAAGGAAAATTCTACATAATCCCACCCAGCGAGCACCTCCCTCAACCTGTGTGTCCTTCTGGCTCCACTTCCTCTGCTATTGAGGAAGACCTAGGCATTCCTAGCCTCAGTGACCCCTGCCTCTCCCTCTTCAGTGTACTCTGACAAAGATTCCCTAAATTCCTCCCACTCTTTCCATCCCAGTACAGGTCAAGGCCAAGAGAAATAAAGTCCAGAGAAAATATTCCTCTATTCCTTAGTTGAAAAAGCAGGTGAGGAATGTATATATACAGAAACATTACATTGGATGCAGATATTTCTCATCCAGACTGTATCAGTCTTTAAAGTTAGACTGGACGTGGTGGTGCATGACTGTAGTCCCAGCTACTTGGGAGGCTGAGGTGAAAGAACTGCTTGAACCCAGGAGTTTGAGCCAGGCTGAACGACATAGTGAAACACCCATCTCAAAAGCAGACAAACAAATGCATCAAGCTACATCAATGTTATACTTCAACAAAAAGTTAAAAAATACGTTAGATTCATCAAAGACCATTGGCCATTTAGACCTTCCTCCTAGCTTTAGAACTAAGTGTGTCTTTACTACTTGGATTCCTAAATAGTTGTAAATCTAATTTTTCTTTAAATATTCTCTAGGAAAGAAAGTTTATTGCTTTCATCAGCAACCAATATCAGAGTGTAATGGTTCTTAATGATTCTACTATTTTCATCAGAGATAATTATTTTCATGAAACACTTGAATCTGCATTCCAATTTATGCATGTGTAAGAGTCAGTTTCTTTCACAGGTTGTCAACCCTGGCTGCACTTGAGGAGCCTTTAGAAAATACTATCATAATACCTAGATTTGTGCCAAAAAGACATTAGAAAAAACAAGACAGATAACAAATATAAAAAGACTGGTGAAAGTATGGTTATAAGTACCAAAGCAAATCAAACATAAAGATAAATGTCTGGGAATGGGAGGTGGGTTATCTATGAAGATAACAAACTACTCAACAAAAGGAAAACTTTGGAAAACAACACAGCTAGAGAGAAAGGAGGAGACAAAATGAAATTGGATTTGACTGACCAGCCAAAGACTGAGACCTTGATCCACTGGTCAGTGCAACCCAAGGCTGGGGGTTAAGAGCAACCTCTGATAATGTGCAAGAGGCTGCAGATATTTCATTATCACAAAGTAAACCTCTGGGGAGGGTTTAGGACCACAGTTAAGAATGACCAAACAATTAGTGACAATATTTGAGAAGAAATAATAATAGCTAACACTTAGTAGGCAATATTCCAAGTATTTTACATACATGAACTCATTTAACCCTGAAAAACAACCCTACAATGTAGTCTGGGATAACATCGATTTTGCAGATGAAGGGGTCCAGAATATACTACCCCCAAATATACTACTTTGGCATAGGTATTATTTTGGGCTGAAAGCAATCGAGAAATAACAGATGCAGGAAGAGACTCTGCCCTTCCTCCATCTGCCTAAAAGCAGGGCATAAATCTCCCCCAGCACTCCTATACTAGGATGAAGAGAAAAA
Organism: Aotus nancymaae; assembly: GCF_030222135.1. NCBI lineage: Eukaryota > Metazoa > Chordata > Mammalia > Primates > Aotidae > Aotus > Aotus nancymaae. The sequence continues at coordinate 51,213,704 of NW_026988425.1, read as the reverse complement.
CCCTTATCATCAAACAGAGAATTAGCATTGAGATAAGTTTGCAGAAACAAACCTTACTCAAATAACTCTTATCTTTCATTCATTTCCTCCGTATATTTCCTAGTCATTTTCCCACAATTTTCTGCCCCTAGAAGTCAAAACTTCCTTTCCTTTATCTAGTCACTTCTCCACAATTTATCATCATTTGTTAAAATGATATAGAAACTCCTTAGTGTAGGTTAGGTGCAGTGGAACACACCTGTAATCTCAGCACCTTGGGAGGCTGAGGTGGGATGTTCACTTGAGGCCAGGAGTTTGAGACCAGCCTGGGCAACATAGTGAGACCTTGTCTCTAGAAAAAATAAAACACAATAAATGAAAAAAAAATAATTTGCCTTTTGATTGAGACTTCAACTCTCATTCTCTCAATACCACCATTTGCTTTCTTTTATTGTGGATGGGCTGATTCTGTCTTCAAATGATCAGTCAGAGCTTGCATTGGAGAATGATCCCTTCACTCCTTACTCTGATGCATTAATCCATTGCCCTCTCCTAAGACTTTCTGATTAGGTGGCTTCATACTCACATTTGTCCTTCTCACTCTGTAGGAAAAACAGTTTAGGACACCTTATATGGAAAAGGATTGCATTGGCTAGGATGCAATAAGGAAGCTTTTCAGTCATCTTAATCACCTTGGTTTCTTAGGCTTGACCCATACTCACACTCCCCAAATTTCTGATCCTTCCTCCTTGTCTACAGAGCTATCTGATTAAAGGAGATAATGATCCTCCAGACCCCCTCCAAGAACCCAGTTTCTAGAAATAAGTGACTGACATTCAAGTACCTGAGACATTAGGAAGATGAGCTCTGGAGTTAGATTGCCTGGGTTCAAATCCTAGTGTCTTCTATAATGTTAAACAAATGTTATTTATATTCAATAATTGAATAGAAGATACAAGAAAACATTATGAGAACAGACTACAACTTAGAACATACATATTGTTTCTAGATTTTACATGAGATATAGTCATTTTTTCATTTTACTTTACATTTGATTTATTTTATACCTTTTTCATATAGGTGAACGCATATAGAACAATTTACACACTGGGATAAAAAAGAATGCATAGAGTTTTTAGCATTTGTTGTGAATCCTTCAGGTAACTTGAACTAAGTAGGAAAATGAAAAACATGAAATTTTTTTTCTAGTTTATAAAAGAGCACAGGCTAAAATAACATTAATTTTTAAAGTAGAAAATTTAATTTTGTCTACAGTATAATTAAAACTGAGAACGGTTTGATTTATGGTGATATTGAAATTATGGGTGAAATTTTCTTTTATTTCAATTTATGTTCAGGCTGTTACAGCTATTACATACAATAAATGAATAAAATTGAGCTATTGTAAAAAAACTACATTATAATGTATATGTAAATTAAAAGATTCTTTTCAATTAATTCCATGTTTAAAAGCATTGAAAGCTAGTATAATGTCTCAACATTTTTGTAATTGCATCTGAGGCTATAATTTTCAGAGGATTGGTTATTAACATAGATAGAATTAGCGCAGTAAAAATCTTATTGGTTGTCAATCATGAGAAAGATACAGTTATCTAAAGTGAATAATAAAAAATTTTAATATACTTGCATGACACAGAATACATTAGTAGTAAATTCTCAATTAGAAGAAAATAAATCTACAATAGAGTTTCCTTTGGTTGATCTCTTTCAGAGAAACAGGAAAAATCAATAACATACATATACTTTGTGTCTATACTCCCAAACTTTCAGTGTTTGGCTCTGCTAGAGATTTGGGTCCATTATTCTATCTCAATCTGGAAAATTTTCTATGGGGATTGAAATTAAAGGTCAATACTGAAACTGTAAAAGTCCTAGAAGAAAACACAGAGGAAAATCTCCTTGACATTGTCACTGGCAATGATGGTTTGGATATAAAGTAGTTCCCACTCATCTGTGGAAGATGTTCCAAGACTCCCTGTGATGTAGGATTTTTCTGCTCCTTAGCTCAGCTAGACCCAGGTTCTTGTCTCACAACCAGGAAAAATTAGGCATGCAGACATTGAAGAGTGAGAGGAGTAGAATTTATTAACCAAAAGGAAAGATCTCAGCAAAGAATGGGGTCTTGAAAGCAGGTTCCCAGTTGTCCACCTTCACAGTTGAATACAATGGCTTTTTAAATCCAAGCTCATAGGGCTGGGTTCCCTATTTGTATAAGGCATGAATTCCTGGTGGCTCCACCTGTCCTTCTAGTGTGCATGGGTGGCCTTAATCTGAGCCACTCTATTGGCTTATTGATTTATTTCCCCTTACTACATGTGTATTAAGGAATGGAATTTTCCACTGCAGTCATGTTTAGACAAGCCCCCTGTGTAGGTTCCCTTATCTGCATCAAACATCTGGTACAAATACTTGTGGGGCAGGTTAGAGATTCTACAGGGGCCCTTCCCTTACTGTCTTCCTAAAGTAAGCTAGCTAACTCCTTTTACCTGTGGCTGCCTGAAACCATGGATAGTGCAATACCCAATTGTCATAAACAGGAACACATTTCTGTTTATGTATTTCACAGATAAATTTAATGACTTTTCTATCTTAGTTAAGCACTTATCACATGTTGGTTGTAACTTTTGCCATTTGAGATGTGATTTGTTCTTATCATAGATCTTAGCAACCTCAGCATACAATTCTTTTTTTTTTTTTTTTTTGCTTTCCTTATTAGGTTGAGAACTTTCATCTTTTCAGTTAAGGAAATACTTTATGTTGCTCTTTGGCATATCTGAATTGTCAGCATCACTCCTCTTGTACTTTGGTCCTTTTTTTTTTTTTTTTTTGAGATGGAGTCTTGCTCTGTTGCCCAGGCTGAAGTGCAGTGACGCAATCTCGGCTCACTGCAACCTCCACTCCTGGGTTCAAGCAATTCTCATGCCTCAGCCTCCCAAGTAGGTGGGATTACAGGCATGCACCACCATGCCTGCATAATTTTTTTTTGTATTTTTAGTAGAGATGGGGTTTCACCATATTCAGGAGCCTGATCTCAAACTTCTGACTTCAGGTGATCTGCCCACCTCAGCCTCCCAAAGCTTTGGTCCATTTTTAAGTAAAATAAGGGTGACTTGAACAAAGCACTGTGATATAACAACAGTACATCTGATAACTGAGAAGGCTACTAAGTGACACGGGTGGGTCACATAGCATGAATCGGTTGTACAAAGGGATGATTTATGGCCTGGGTGGGACAGCACAAGATTTCATTATGCTACTCAGAACAGTATACAATTTAAAACTTATGAATTATGCATCTCTGGAATTTTCCATTTAATATGTTTGGACCCCAGTTGACCATGGGTAACTGAATGAAAAAAGAAACAACAGATAGAGAGGGACTGCTTTAACACCAAAAGCTCTGGTAAACAAAAGCAAAAATAAACAAGTGGGATGACATCAAATGAAAAAGTCGCTGCACAGCAAAGAAAACAATCAACAAAATGAAAAGATAACCTACGGATTGGGAAAAAATATTTGCAAACTAAAGTATTTTGGATAAGGTGTTAATTGCCAAAACACATACAGAACTCCTACAACTCAACCACAAAAAAACAAATAGCCTGATTGAAAATGGGCAAAAGAAATGAATAGACATTTTTCCAAAGAAGACCTACAAATGTCCGACAAGTGTATGAAGAGGTGCTCAATGCCAACAATCATCAGGGAGATGCAATTCAGAACCACAATAAGGTATCACCTCATACCTGTTAGAATTGCTATTATCAAAGCGACAGAAAAAAGTTTTGGTGAGGGTGTGAAGAACAGGAAACCCTTGACTAGGCATGGTGGCTCACCTTGTAATCTTAGCACTTTGGGAGGCTGAGGCAGGAGGATCAGTTGAGCTTGAGACTAGTCTGGGCAAGATAGTGAGATCTTGTCTCTACAAAAAAAAAAAAAAAAAATAGCTGGGTGTGGTGGTGTGTTCCTGTGGTTCCAGCTCTGCAGGAGTCTGAGATGGGAGGACTGTTGAGGCTGGGAGATTGAGGCTGCAGCAAGCTGTGATTATGCCACTGCACTCTAACCTGGATGAAAGAGCCCGACTTTGTCAAAAAAGGAAGGAAGGAGGGAGGGAGGGAGGGAGGGAGGAAGGACTGAAAAAATAAAGAAAGAAAGAAAAAGAGAGAAAAGGAAACCCTCGTATGCTGTTGGTGGATATGTAAATTGGTATGGCCGTTATGGAAAACAGTGCAGAAGTTCCTCCAAAAAATTAAAAATAAAACTACTGTGTGATCCAGCAGTTCTTCTTCTGAATCTGTGCCCAAAGGAAACAAAATTAGTACTTCAAGGAGGTATCTGTGCTCTCATGTTCGTTGCAACATTGATCACGGTAGCCAAGATGTGGAATCAACCTAAGTGTCCATTGACGAATGGAAAAAGAAATTGTGGTATATAGACATAATAGCATATTACTCAGCCTTAAAAAAGAAGTAGATCCTGCCTTTTGTTTGATTGTTTTTTGAGGTGGGCCCAGGCTGGAGTGCAGTGGCACGATCTTAGCTCACTGCAGCCTCCACCTCCTGGGTTCAAGCAATTCTCCTTTCTCACCCTCCCAAATAGCTGGGATTACAGGCGTGTGCCACTACCCCTGGCTAATTTTTGTATTTTTAGTGGAGATGGAGTTTCATCATGCTGGCCAGGCTGGTCTCAAACTCCTGACCTCAGGTGATCCACCCTCCTAGGCCTCCCAAAGTGCTGGGATTACAGGTGTGAGCCACTGCACCCAGCCAGATCCTGCCATTTTTAATAACATGGATGAACCTAGAGGACACTATGCTAAGTGAAATAAGCCAGACACAGAAAGAAAAATACTGTATGATCTCACTTATATGTGAACTCTAAAGAAGTTGAATACATAGAAACAAAGTAGAACAGAATGGGGAGATGTTGGTCAAAGGGTACAAGGTTGCAGTTAGTTAGGATGAATCAGTCTAGAGCTCTAATGAACAGCATGATGAGTTCAGTTAATAATGTTGTATTGTGATCATTCTGTATAGTCAGTAACACTGTATTGGGAATTTACTAAGGGTAGGTTTCAGGTGCTCTTACCATACACACACAGAAGGTAACTCTGTCAGGAGATGGATACTGTATTAGTCCGTTCTTGCTCTGCTATAAAGAAATACCTGAGACTGGGTAATTTATAAAGAAAAGAAGTTTAATTGGCTCACAGCTCTACAGGCTGTACAGGAAGCATAGCGGTTTCTGTTTCTGGAGAGGCCTCAGGAAGCTTCCAATCATGTCAGAAGGCAAATGGGAAGCAAGACATCTCACATGGTGGGAGCAGGAGCAAGAAAGAGAGTGAGGGTTGCACACTTTTAAACAACTGGATCTCTCAAGAACTCACTCACTATCATGAGAACGGCACCGAGGGGATGGTGCTAATCCACTCATGAGAATCCACCCTCATGATCCAGCCACCTCCCACCAGGCCCCATCTCCAACATTGAGGATTATAATTCAACATAAGATTTGGTGGGGACACAGATTCAAACCATATCAGATGTGTGATTTGCTTGACTGTAGCAACCACTCACTATATGTATGTGTATCAAAACCTCATGTTGTACACCTTAAATATATACAATTTTTATGAAGAAAAACAAAAAAGAAATTAAAAGTCAATACTAAGTTAAATAAACAAACAAACCAATTAAAAACACTTCATGTCCCCAAGGGGAATAGTAATTATTTTTTCTCAGTAGGAATTAATGATGCATAGTAAGATAATCAGAACCACGGAACTCCAACAGCATCTTGTCTGACATGGAGTGAGTGAAGATGAGAATTTTAGATGCAGCCTGTGGGCTCTGCATGATGTTTCTTCCTTTGAATCATGTCACATTGCCTGGGCCAATTTAGTTCAGACAACATTTACAGATCCCCTGCCTGAGACTAGATACTGTGCCAGGAGCTAGAGACTCCAACATTGTCAAAATTGATCCCTTCCCCCTCCCTCCTCCCACCGTCCTGCATACAATAATGATATTTAGTTTGTGTAGCTATTTATACAACTTTGAGGTATCACAAAAGCACAAATGTACATTGTGTGATGTGAAATACAAATGAAACACAAATGTATACACTTAATAACTATAAAGCAAATACAAGTATAACCATTCAACTAGGAAAAGAAAAAGCACAAACAGTAGTGTAATCATCCTCCAAAGCCAGAAATAAGACAATGGTAACACTCCTAAGTATCCATCACCTTTGTAACTCCTCTCCATGACATCCCCTTTCATCACCCCCAGAGCTAACTTCTCTCCTGATTTTAAAGTAATTGCTTCTTTTTCTCTCTAGCTATCTTAAAAAATATGGAAACATACTTTTCTTTTTTTCAAGACAGAGTCTCACTGTCACCCAGGCTGGAGCACAGTGGTACAATCACCGTTCACTGCAACCTCACTTCCCCGGTTCAAGGGATTCTCATGCTTCAGCCTTCCGAGTAGCAAGGATTACAGGCATGCACCACCACACTCGGTTAATTTCTGTATTTTTAGTAGAGACGGGGTTTCACCATGTTGACCAGACTAGTCTCGAACTCCTGACCTCAGGTGATCCACCCGCTTTGGCCTCCCAAGGTGCTGGAATTATTGGCGTGAGTCACCACACCCAGCCTATGGATACATACTTTCTATGTATGCATCCCTTAAATAATATAGCTTAGTTTTGCTTGCTTTTGAATTTTATGTAGATGCAACCATACCGTCCATGTTCTTTTGAATCCTGTTTCTGTTGTGCGACATTCTAAGAGCCTGTTGCTCCATGTAGCTGAGAGCTTATCCATCTTGATTGCTGCATAGCACCACTTATTTATCCATTCTACTTACTGGGCCACAGAGTTTCTCCAGAGGCCAAGAACCTCCAGGACTGTCCTCACAGTTGGTGTCCTGCTTGTTGATGTGCTTCAACCCACTAGCTTGCAGGTCCTTCCAGTCAACCCAGCCAGCCTGCTACATACTTCTATAGTCCTTGATGTTGTCTCAACCAAAAAGGAAAACATTCAGGAATCCTGAAAGCCTTTCATTCCAAAAATGATTCACTAAAAGAAATATGATCTTTCTAACAACAGTTTTCTGTCCTCATTTTATTCAAGGTGCCTGCGTAATTTAAATTCTGCTGGTGATGAGAATGGCAAGTTATCTAAAGATAATCAACACTATCTACCTTAACTTTTTTCTTATTTCTAGTTCTTTCACTTGTAGCTATATACATTTTCTGATTTCAATAGAGGCTTTTCTCTCTTCAGAACAAAACCCACATCATTTTCTTTAAAGTTAATATTAATATGAAATTCAAATCCATTCATATGGTAATTCCATCATTCAAATTTATGGCTGTAGTTGAGAATCTTACATTATTTGATCTAAGGATAATAAAAATGAATAGAGCTATGGTCAGATCAAAGTGAGTTTTCAACACATGCAACACCAAAACTAAATGAGGTAATTTAATACTGTCTAACATAATATTCAATATTCATGGAATATTTCCCTCAAATTCTTCAGACACAGTTATTCTTCTTTATGAAGGACAAATATGAATAAAGAAACCACCATAGATGCTACTGCCTATCAATTTTTGCACCTGGAGATTCTTACCACATGTGAACTACATTTCAAAGACATTCATTTATTCGCTTATTCTATAATCATTTATAGACTGCCTGTTAGGAGCCATGTTAAGCACTAAAAATACAAAAGTAAATCAAAACAAGACAAAAAATGATTTGTCCCCTATTGATTATTTGGATGGCAAATAGTTGGAAAGAGACTTAGGAAAGAAGCAGGACATCAACTAAAATTACCAAGTAGTGAGATACATGCTGTGACAGAGCTAAACCTAGCATGCAAGAGAGAGATGGGAGGAGAAGGAATACGGCAATGATAGGTGGAATTTGGGATAATTTCCTAGAGCAGCTGAATCTGAAGAACAGTAAGAGCCAGGCAAAAGGAGATGGGCAGAAAATGCAAAGATCTAGAGATGAGAAAGAGCATCGTATGGTCCCAGAATTGCAAGTGGCTTGATACAACTAGCTTGGAATGAGAGGTGGAGAGTGGTAAGAGGTAAAGGTGGAGAAGTGAATTGGTACCACATCATAGGAGACCTGGAGGCAATTGTAGTGGGTTGAATATTGTCCCTCCAAAATTCATGTCCCCTTGGAATCTCAGAATGTGACCTTATTTGGAAATAGAGTCTTTGCAGATGTAATTAGTTGAGAATCTCAAGACAAAATTATCCTAAGGTAGGTCCTAATAAGAAGAAAAGACTCAGGCAGGATGCGATGGTTCATGCCTGTAATCCCAGCACTTTTTTAGGAGGCCGAGGTGGGAGAATCACTTGAGGTCAGGCGTGTGAGATCAGTCTGGCCAACGTGGTGAAACTCCATCTCTACTGAAAATACAAAAATTAGCTAGGCATGGTGGCAAGCACCTATAATTCCAGCTACTCTGGAGGCTGAGGCAGAAGAATCGCTTGAACCTGGGAGTCGCAGGTTGCAGTGAGCCAAGATCATGCCACTGCACTCCAGCCTGGGAGACAGAGTGAGACTCTATCTCAAAAAAAACTCAAAGAAACACAGAGAAGGCTATGTTAAGACTGCATTAGAGATTAGAGCAATGCAGCTACAAGACAAAGAACACCAAGGATTTCAGGAAGCCACCGGAAACTAGGAAGAGCAAGGAAGGAGTCTTCCCCGGAGTCTTCAGAGAGAGGATGGCTCTGACAACTGCCTTGATTTCAGACTTCTAGCCTCCAGAACTGTGAAGGAATACATATTTCTCATGTTGTCCCTGTTCGTGGTAGTTTGTTATGGTAGCCCTTAGAAACCAATACAATCACATTAAGGAGATCGAACAGATTTGCAGATACCTGCGTATTCTATGACATGTCCTATTCTAAGCAAAAAAGTGACATTGAATAAGTACTTTCTTTTCTTTCTTTCTTTCTTTCTTTCTTTCTTTCTTTCTTTCTTTCTTTCTTTCTTTCTTTCTTGTTTCTTCTTTCTTTCTTTTTTTCTTTCTTTCTTTCTTCTTTCTTTTTTTTTGAGACAGTCTTGCTCTATTTCCCAGGCTGGAGTACAGTGGGATAATCTCGGCTCACTGCAACATCTGCCTCCCAGGTTCAAGTAATACTCATGCCTCAATCTCCCAAGTAGCTGGGATTACAGGGGTGTGCGACTATGCACAGCTACTTTTTGTATTTTTAATAGAGACAGGGTTTCTCCATGTTGGCCAGGCTGGTCTGGAACTCCTGACCTCAGGTGATTCACATGCTTCGGCCTCCCAAAGTGCTGGGATTATGGTGTGAGCCACCATGCCTGGCCGAAATGGGTAGTTTAGAAAGGTAATTTTGAGGCAGGGCGTGGTAGTCCACACCTGTAACCTCAGCACTTTGGGAGGTGGAAGCAGGAGGATTGCTTGAGGCCAGGAGTTTGAGACCCAACTGGGCAAGATAGTGAGACTCCATCTTTACAGGAAGCTTTAAAAAAATTATCCAGTTGTGGTAGCATGCACTTGTAGTCCCAGCTACTCGTGAGGCTGAGGCAGCAGGATTACTTGAGCCCAGGTGTTTGTTGTTACAGTGAACTACAACAGCACCACTGCACTCCAGCCTAGGTGACAGAGCAAGAACCTGTTTCTAAAAATAAAAAATAAAACACAAAGTCACCATTTTGCAAACTCTGATGAAGCATGGGCTATAAGGAATGCTCACTAATGGCTGCTAAAGCCATTAGGTGAAAGACTGGAGGGGAAATTTATGTATTTTTATATATATGTATGTATTTATTTAGAGACACAGTCTTACTCTGTTGCCCAGGCTGGAGTGCAGTGGCACAATCTCAGCTCATGGTAACCTCTGCCTCCCAGATTCAAGAGATTCTCCTGCCTCAGCCTCCCGAGTAGCTGGGACTACAGGTGTGTGTCACCATACCTGGTTAAATTTTTTGTATTTTTAGTAGAGACAGAGTTTCACTATGTTGGCCAGGCTGGTCTCGAATTCCTGACCTCTGATTACCCACCTGCCTAGTCCTCCCGAAGTGTGGGGATTACAGATGTGAGCTACTGTGTCTGGCTAGGAGGAGAACTTCATAATGAATTGATCAGGGGGAATATGTGAATTCATCCATCAATCTCAATATCATTGTAAGTGGAACAAGCGGACATTAAGAACATCATGATGTGATACAATATAAAATATATCACAACACCTATGAAAAATACTCAACAAAAGAATCATTAAATAATATTAGGCCTCTATCTTTCAGTCTACAAAAAATGAGAAGAAAAGAGGAATAAGCAACTCTACAAGGAAACGATCAACAAAATTCAGAATCTGGAATGTTCTGTAGGACAAGCAACATGATTTTCAACAAATAAATGGCACGGGAAAAAATTTTTTTACTTAAGAGGGAACTATACTGGGCACAGTGGTGTGTGCCCTTAGTCCCAGCTACTTATGAGACTGAGGCAGAAGGATTACTTTAGCCTAGGAGTTCCAGGCTGCAGTGCACAATTATCACACCTATGAATAGCTGCTGCACTCCAGCCTGGGCAGCAGAGAGTGACCGTGTCTCTAAAAACATAAAAAACAGAGAGACAGCAACATTGTGGAAGAACTTGCCTACCCACGTATTGGGAATATACTATAAAGCTAATATAAAATGAAATCCATATGGCACTGGTGAAGGAAGACAGTAGAAAAATTTAGGAATAGATACAGTATAAAATGAAAATGTAATATATGGCAAAGGTGATAGTTTATATAATAAGTAGTGTTGGTACAATTGGGGGAAAATAAAATTAATACTGTATTTTATAATACTAAAAAATAAACTCTGGTTGAATCAAAGGCATAATCATAAACAATAAAATCAGAAGAATCTTGCAAGAAGATATAGGAGTCTACATGAACCATCTAAGGGTGTGAGGGATCTTGACCCAGACTGGAAACCCAGAAGCAACAACATAAAAGGTAAACATATTAGACTACATAAAAAACTTTTTAGGCCATGTACACTGAGTCACTCCTATAATCCCAGCATTTTGGGAAGCTGAGGCAGGAAGATTGCTTGAGCCTAGGAGTTTGAGACCAGCCTGAACAACATAGGGAGACCTCATTTCTACAAAATATTTAAACATTAGCTGGGTGTTGTGGTGCGTGCCTGTGATCCTGGCTACTCAGGAGGCTGAGATGGAAGCATCACTTGAGCCCAGGAGAGGAGGTTGCAGTGAGCCAAGATTGCTCCACTGTATTCCAGCCTGGGTGATGGGAGGGAGACCCTGTCTCAAAAAAAAAAAAAAAGTAAAAAAGAAAAGAAAAATGAAAGCTATTGCCAGAAATATCAGAAACAAGCCAGCACAATTATTATTCTGCATTGTTTTGGAGGTTTTAGCTGAGGGAGTAAGGCAATAAAATAAAATAAAAATGTTCAAAAAGAAGACACAGAATTTGAAGATAATGTGATTATGTATCCAGAAAATATAACTCAATTTAAAAACTATTAAAACTAACAAGAGGCTGCTGAATAATGTAGTTAAATACAAATGAGGTATATAAAAATCTATTATCTTTACACTAGGATAATCATTTGAAAATTAAAAATGAAGAAAAACATTCACAATAGAGAAAAATTATAAAATGCAAGGGAACAAATTAAATAGGGACAATTTTATAAGACTAAAATTTTATTTAAAGGCATAAAAATGGAGCTTCAGATACAGCTTAATAAAGGCTGGGAGGGTCGATATCATAAAAATGCCAATCCTTTAATTAACATATAAACTTAATGGACTTCCAATTGGAATCTTATTTTTTTAATGAAGCTAAGCAATATTTTTTAAATAGACAAGTGTATGCCACCATCTAGTCCCAGCTAATTTTCTTTTTTTTAAATAGAGACAGTGTTTCACCACATTGAGTATTTCACCATATTGTGTGTTTCACCATATTGAGTGTTTCACCATATTGCTCAGGCTGGTCTTGAACTGCTGGGCTGAAGCAATCCTTCCACCTTGGCCTCCTAAAGTGCTGAGGTTACATGAGCCACTATATCTGACCAAATATTTTTAAATTAGCTGGGACTAGATGGTGACATACACTTGTCTATTTAAAAAATAAAATTAGCTGGGACTAGATGGTGGCATACACTTGTCTATTTAAAAAATAAAATTAGCTGGGACTAGATGGTGGCATACACTTGTAGTCGCAGCTATACAAAGACACTGAGGCAGGAGGATTGTTTCAGCCCAGGAAGTTAAGGCTGCAGTGAGTCATGTTTATGCCACTGCACTCCAGCCTGAGTGACAGAGAGAGACCCTTTCTCAAAAAAAGTATTTAAAATTTCGTACTGAGTAATATATGCCAAAATAATTAGAAAATATTTGAATAAAAGACTATGAGGGAGAATTTGTCCTATTAGAGAGTAAAACTTACTGTAAAGTATCTCTAATCAAAAGAGTAAAGGAAGAGATAAATATGTATAAAGAGTCCAGAAATTATCTAAGTGTACATAGGGTACTATTAAATTGGTGCAAAAAGAATTGTGGTAGTTGCCAATTACTGCTGTACCAACCTAATGTTAGATTGCTTTTCAGTTAAGTGGGAAAAGGACCTTTTATATAATAAATAGTATTGGCATAATCTGCTAACAATTTAGAAGTAAGTTAGATAAACCACATGGGAAGAAAAATAAACTTTAATATACAAATAACTAACAGTAAAATTGAAATATACTCAAAAATATCTTTCATTCCACCACCTTCCACAAAAGCACTAGGCACAGACAATTCTTGTGATTTCTACAATACTGTCAACTTTATTAAGAAATAAATTATTATCTTATCAAGCTGGCTCAGAAAAGTAATTTTTTAAAGTTTGATATTAAGTGTATGGGAAGCTATTTGACTTATTTTGTGAGATAAATATAACATTAATGCCTAAACTGAGTATACCAGTGTATTGGTTGTCTTTTGTTGCTGGAGCAGATTACCACATACTTAGTGGCTTAAAAATACACAAATCTGGGCCTTCTACACCACCATTACCATTGACCACAGTACCTTACCAACAACGTAGGAGTTAAACAATGAAATAATATGTGTATAAAAATTAAGAGTGATGACATTTTTATTTTGTGAATGATATTATCATTTACAGAGAAAAATGAAGATAATCAACAGGACCACCAAATACAAGATCAACAGAAAATATAGAAGAAAATAAGATACTATTAATAATGGCAATATCCATATAGAGTAGGAGTAAAACTATAAAAATGCAGAAAAATTTTATGAGGAAAAGTACTATTTAGAATATATAGGAAACTTTGCAAAAGGTACGGAAAAACAAATCAACAATCAGAAAATCCAGTGGACAAAACCTGAATTGTTAACAAGAAAATGGAGAGATGCTTAATTTCACTAAGAATCTTACCACATTCGCAAATAAGAATGTTACACAACAGCAAGAGCAGGAGAGAATTTGAATGAGGGAGAATGCTCAAGTATTGCTGTGTAAACTGGCACAGCCCTTCCTAGTTAATTAAATATGTGTTGACAATGTATAGATAGCAATTCCACTTCCAAGAATGTCACTGCAAAATTTTCACGTGGATCTTTAAGCAAACAGGTAAAAAAAGTTAATATGGAAAAAGGATTGACAGGCCATATATGTACTAGGATAGGTGCTTATGAAAAGGGAAAGGGGATTGGGAATGGCAATAAAGGGGGAAAATATGAAGCAAAAGGGGGACCTGCATAAACTAATAATGATAGTGTGTCATAAACTGAGGAGTATAACCGGTTCAATTCAGTACATGTGATATATAAAAATGCACATAGCTCATTCTTTGACACAGCAATCTCACTTCAAGTAATCAAAAAAAATTATTTTGTAGAAACAAGGTCTTGCTATGTTGCCCAGGCTGGTTTTGAACTCCTGGGCTCAAGGGATCCTCTTACCTTGGCCCCCCAAAGTACTGGGATTACAGGTGTAAGCCATCATGCCACACCTCAGTAATATTTTAATAGAAACAAATGTCTTTGTATAGAAGAATATATAAACAAAAATGTTTATGTACATTTTTTGTAATAGCAAAAACTAAGACTTGCCTTATCCATCAAAAGAAGAATGGTTGAATTACAGTATGTACATATGGAATATTATATAGCTATTGAGAAGAATTAGAATTATTTATATTGATCTTGAAAGATATCCATGAAACATTAAGTGAACAAAGCAATTTGCAGAGTAATGGGCATAGCATTATCCTATTTATGTAAATAAATAAATACATAATAAAGAGAAGAAAGTTCCAATATGTGTGTATTTCTGTATTGGTCAATGTCTAGTCACAAGAGAGAAATCATATCAATTATTTGAATGGAGAAAATATAGAGACTTCTAAGATGAGGTTTCCACTCAGCAGGTGCTGGGGACTCAGCTTAGAGGAGGGAGCCCAAGGGCCTGGGACCAAGACCGTTGAGGAGCAGCGCAGGCAGCTGGTGCTGATGTCTTTGAGTGGGGAGATGAACCTGGTTCTGCAATCCTTGGAAAAACTGCAAGCCAGATTCAGCTACTGCTAGGGGTAGTAGCTGAGGCAGCAGGAGTGAGGAAGCATTGCTCAGGTGGTACTCCTGTGATCGTTAGCCAGCCGGAAGCCAGCAAGGATCCTAGCAGGAAGCCAGAGCGCAAAGGGGAAACATGGTTTGCAGAGTCCCGATCCCAGTATCATGAAACAGGGCTGAGGGTAGAGTGGAGAGGCAAGAGCTAATAACTGACACAGAGTTTTCACAATTGTGTGAATATAAAAAAAATCCTTGAATATATCATTCTGTTTCTGTTAACACTCATTGCCTCAGAAGTAAGAAGAGACTGGGAACTTAACTAAACAATAACTCTCCCATAGTAGTTGATGGATTACCATAAGTACATAGTATTTTTATAGTAACAATTAATAACATAATCAATGAAGCAGAAAAATAAAGAAAAATAAAAATGAATAATATACTCCCCTGTGGTGTGTGTCCTGGGGAAAGAATGGCTCTATCTCTGTGCAGTGGTAGATGCCTGAGCCATCAATGCCCTTGGGCCTCAAAGGTATCTGCTCGGGGACCAGTTTTGCACTGCAAAACACACAGCTACATTTATACATTGTATTTTATAAATATTTCTGCAACAAATATGGGAACTCCTGGGTAATTGTTGAATCTGGATAATGAGTACATGGGGGTTCATTTTACTGTTTGTCTATTTTTGTGTAGGTTGATGTTTCTTCACGATAAATACTGAAAAAGGAATCGGATATAATCACCACATATTTTACAACCACAGCCCATGAAAGGAAGAAAACAGATGTGTTTTTCCTAATTCCAAGAGAATTTGGCAATTGCTTTATACTTGTTGAGTTTGGATTATAATAAAGATTGGTTACAATGTTGATGAGGTAATTCAGACTGAACTTTCTGTAACAAACAATGAAGAAATAAAATTTCTCAAAACAAACAAGTAAAAGAGGCACCATTGTCTCAAAATTAAGGGTTGTATAACAATAAACCATAGTAGTTAAAAATCAAGACGTAGCTGGGAAACTTCTTAAATGCACACTAGTCAGAATCAATTTCATGATGACAAGAAACATAAATCTGTAGAGAAAGGACCTTCACCCCAACCTAGCTAACGTTTACATTTTTAGTGTGCTCAAGATATCTGATTGGTTAATATGTCCATTTTTTCATCTTTATCTCTATAATGAGCTGCAATGGACAGTTTAGTATTTTGTAACCTTAAAATGCCTGTGACAATATCTCATCTGCCCAAGGTTCTTGTTATTGAAACATATGGCACCTCTGGTGCAACTACAATTTTAATCAAGGCTGACTTAAAGAGATTTGGGGCTTAAATTTTTTTAAAATGTCCACTGCTCCAGGTCTGTAATTTTGAGTCTGTGAGCAGGGTAGGCTTGGGAAAAGCTAATGCTGTGTAAGGGGGATTGTTCTCCCCTGAAGACTTGAGACAGTCCCTGCAGGATCATCAAAGGAGCTGGCCACAGTTGATGATGTTCCAACATGTTGTTGGGTGATGTAAATATCAACAATATGTGTGCCAGCCAGAAGTCATGGCAGCGGGTCCCAGGCAGACTCCAGAGCCATCTCTACCTGGGGTGGAAGGCAGACTGACCCCCTTCTGGCTGTGAAAACCTCTAAGACTTTTGGACAATTCAGATGAAATGTGAAGACTTCAAGAAGGAGCTACTGGGGCCGGGCGCAGTGGCTCACACCTGTAATCTCAGCACTTTGGGAGGCTGAGGCAGGAGGATCATGAGGTCAGGAGATTGAGACCATCCTGGCTAACATGGTGAATGCCCGTCTCTACTAAAAATACAAAAATTAACTGTGTGTGGTGGCACACACCTGTAGTCCCAGATACTTGGGAGGCTGAGGCAGGAGAATCACTTGAACCCGGGAGGCAGAGGTTGCAGTGAGCCAAGATCGTGCCACTGCACTCCAGCCTGGGCGACAGAGTGACTCCATCTCAAAAAAAAAAAAAGTTAAAAAAAGGAGGTACTGAAATTCCAGCTAAAAAGACCTGTAGACTGGAGGCTTTGTGGTTCCAGACACCCTAAGTGTGTGGAGCACTTCCTTCTGAATACACCTGCAAAGTAGAGTCAGTATCCTCTTCTGAGCCTAAGGAGGGGTCTGTAGAGTAGGGGAGTTGAGGGTAGAAGTTTGGAACAACTGCCTTGAGGAACTGGAGTAAAATCCAACAAAGCATTCACTGAAGGACTTTGGGCTTTGAGGAAGAAGTTGAGGCTGGAGAAACTTATCACCCTAAAGCAGCCTGAGAGCAAGGCCTGAGGGTGAATGGGTAAAGGCTGGGGCATGATGGGAGGCAAAAAGGCAAAGACGGGAGGTCCCTGATGAGACCATGATTGAGCAGATGCATCCAGGGGTCTAGGATGAGTGAAGAAAGTAGAGAAGACAGAAAAGGTATGAAAGTTAGAGGGAAACACAGGGCAGTTCCTAGGCGGCAGGTGGAGGGTGGGGCCTTAGAGAAATCAAAGGCCAAGTTGAGGAGTGAGATGTAGGAAAGCTAGAAGCTTGTGGTCAGAGAGCAATTTACTGGAATTCAATATATCAGAGGTGGAGCACATAGCTGTGCAAAGGTCCCCAGGTGTGCCCATGGGAGGAGGTATTGATATGGAATAAAGGTCATTGTATATCAAGGCATCATGAAGTTAGGGTGTTGATGACTTGCCCATGTGGGTGTTTAAACACTCAGACTCATGACAAATACCAAGGAGACTCTCTGGCACAAATTTAGAAGAATACCAGGAGATGAATAGATGACAGGCTGCTTTTATTTGGGAGTATCAGTCCCAGCCTCCAGTCTCTAGCCATTATATTCTGGAATCCTGGAGAAGAATTCAAGGACCCTGATCTCCCATTTTCTGGATATTCTCTGACACACACACACACACACACACACACACACACACCCCCTCTGAGCCCTCTCTCCTAATTTAGGAAAGAGCAATTGAAAGGTCCTAAATGTAAATCTTTCATTAATTCAAAGGAGAAAAAACTTAAAATGACAACAGTTTATAAAACAATTGGTTTATTGCAGTATTATGAGTCAAGAAGTCAGTACATTTATTGCAGGTTTATTTTATGCTTAGCATAGCGTTTAAAGGTGTGGGTTTTGGAGTTTAGCTGTCCAAAGACCAGATCTGACATTTAATAGCTGCATGGAGAGGGCAAGTTACTTTATCTTCCTAAACTTCAGATTGTTGTCTTAAGGTTATTATAATATAACCTACCTCATTGAGTTGCTATGAGGATTAAATGAGATGCTTCATGTAAAGTATAAAGGGTGTAGAATAGTAAGTGCTCAATCCTACTAAGTATTGTTATCACTTTCATTCCTTGTTCTTGAGGCACATTTCTCACAGGCCTCTGTACTCACTCTAGAATGAAGGTAAATTCATTAGAATTACTGGAATATGGTGGATCCAGCTTATGCCAACTCAGGATTGTGTGCTTCTTTTCCCAACTTGCGGTTCAGTGATGTTGATAGCTGAGGTCCACCATGGTGGTAGTGTTCACACATGGAAATCGGCAAATACTACAAACAAAATAGCCCTCCTTCCCTGTGTTTTGTCGAAGTCAGTTTACCAGCACACTACGGCACCTCGGGTTTCTGTTTGAGTGCTTCCTTCTCAGATCTGTAGACAGCAGGCTTATGTGCAGCTCCTAGCCTGAGTCCCAGCCTCTTGTAGGTTTTAACTGGGTGAGACTTTCTAGGCCTGAGATGATAGCCTCTCCTGCTCCCACTGCCTCTGTCACCTTCTGAATCCTGGGATCTGTGAAACATACAATTGCCAGATTCCACGACTTTCACAGCTCTTTGTGTCTTGTGGTCTCTGTAGTGTTAACTTAGGGCCTAGAACACCTCCAATATTACCCCAGCTCCTGCCTTGTGTTTGTCATAGGATTTAAATGTTTTTAGAAAGAGAATGGAAAATTAGGAGAGAACACTCCAGCTCCCTCAAAACATGCCTCTCATATGGGGGAAGTTTGGCTGTGCAAGGTCTTCATTACTGAAGTCTTCTTTTTTTTTTTTTTTTTTTTGAGATAGAGTCTAGCTCTGTTGCCCAGGCTGAAGTGCAGTGGTGCGATCTCAGCTCGCTGCAACCTCCACTTCCTGGGTTCAAGTGATTCTCCTGCCTCAGCCTCCCAAGTAGCTAGGACTACAGGAGTTCACCACCAAGCCAGGCTAATTCTTGTATTTTTAGTAGAGTCAGGGTTTCACCATGTTAGCCATGCTGGCCTTAAACTCCCAACCTCAGGTGATCTGCCTGCCGTGGCCTCTCAAAGTACTGGGATTACAGGTGTGAGCCACCACACCCAGCCTACAATCTTACATTTAAATCAGGGCAAGGTGAAGATCTTTCCACATGCTTTCTTGCCTAAGGTTTGTCCTTTTTCTCCAGTGGCATGGGAAGATAGAGCAATGGATTAAACTTTTCTAAATGGATTCATCTGTCTCATTCTTAGTGGAGTATGCTCCTTGCTTCTGCCCATAGGGTTATCAGTTTTTACTTTAATTTTGATTTTTATCTTTTTTTCTTCTTAAGTATTTCAATTGGAAGTTTAAAAAGAATATGTCAGGATTAGTTAGCTGAATGCCATTTTATATTGGAAATCTTCCTATGATAAACATAAGTTTACTTACAAACTTTATTTTTGTTTAGCACTTTTCATGCAAAAAATGTTATTATTAAATAGAAATATTCCACTTTATATTTCCTTAGAGAAAGCACAGAAAACAAGGACAGGACCCAATTCAATCTAGAGTTTCTTTCTTTTTTTTTTTTCCTTGTCAGCAGGAAGTCAGTTATCTAGAGTTTGTAAGAATCTGTTGGAATTTACAGTGGTGCCCTGAATAAAAAGATTCCTCTAATATGCACAAATGAGTTAACAGAATTATAACTCTGCTTTCAAGAAGAGCTGATGGTGCCATAAGGATAAAAAGCCTTTTTTTTTTTTAAACTACACTGCACCTGCAAACATTGGAATTTCCAGACAATCATGGAACAGTCGTGTAGTCCACATACGCAAGCAACTGTGTGCAGGCTTAGCCTGCGGAGCTGGTCCCCCACCATGGGGAGGAGCTCAGGGACACTGAGCGTGACCTCAAGATAAAGGAGGGGACGGCGTTCTATGGACAGCCACACTGAGGGAGATCACATCCTCCTACTCATCCACCAAAATGTCCTTCTAGCAAGACCAGGAAAAGTCAAGAGACCACTCAAAACAGAAGGAGACCCTGAAAAAAACATCTCAAACAATGTGAGCGAGACAGGACCACTGTGACATTTTCAAAAAAGACTTGTGATCCCAGCTCGTGACTTAAGCCTCAGCCCTGGCCGCTGCTCTGTGCTCATCCTCCATGAATCGGTGGCTCTCACCTGTAAAGCGGACACAGCGGTGAATTCGCCAGCCTGTAGCAATACCTGAGGTTATGTATGCTGAGATATTTGTAAAGCATCCCCAGTAGTCATATTCAAGTTATTATGGCTATTAATAATAATTGTTACTACTTTTGTTTAAAAAAAAGGAGAGCTGAGAGCCAAAAAATACTCAAATCTATTAAAATATATTTACAAAAACTACCTTTCAACTTTAATAGATAATGCCTATATTCAAATTGAAACTTTAAAATTCTCTTTTTATTGTTATCATTTTTAGAGGCAGAGTCTCGTTTTGTTGCCTGGGCTGCAGTATAGTGGCATGAATGTAGCGTACTGCAGACTCAAACTCCTGGGCTCAAGTGGATCCCCTCATTTCAGCCTCCTGAGTAACCGGGACTACAGGCATGCACTACTATGCCTGGGTATTTAAAAAAATTGTTTTGTAGAGCTAGAGTCTTGCTGTGTTGCCCAAGCTAGCCTTAAACTCCTAGCCTCAAGTGATATTCCCTGGCCCCCTGACCACCAATACCCCCTAAGGTCTACCTCCCATCCCCTGGGCCTCTTAAAGTGCTGGGATTATAAATGTGAGTCATCCTGCCCCGATGAAAATTACCTTTTTAAAAACTAATGGATTTAGGTCAAGCAGGAAATAAAGTCTCAAATATACGTATTTATTAGATACCATCCACCAAAATAATTTCTGGAAGAGAAAAAAATAGCATGCCTAATAGCAGCATGCCTAAAGCCATGCCAGAAAAACATATATATTTGGGAACATCTTTAGGAATGCAGGTTGTACAACTAATAGTGGGAATTTTCTGAGTAAGATCCAGTGATTTGAAAGGGAAAGGAACAGCTAACTGGGAGGACATCTGCTGGTTTCTAAAAGGCTGGTCTCATGCTGCAGAACTCTGTGGACTGCCTGTGTCCCGGGAGACAACACGGGCGAGGCTCTCTTCCTGCGTTTCTCACCTATGGGCAGGCTAAGGGGCCGAGTAATGTCAGTTTGATTTATTTTACGTGCATGCTGTGAGGCTGTGACTAGCATTAAAGACGTGTAGCCTCTCTCCTGTGAGTGAGTCACCACGTTGTTTAATTTCTATACGAGTAACACCTCAGGCCAGGTGCGGTGGTTCACGCCTCTAATACCAGCACTTTGGGAGGCTGAGGCGGGTAAATCACGAAGTCAGGAATTTGAGACCATCCTGGCCAATATAGTGAAACTCTGTCTCTACTAAAAATACAAAAATTAGCTGGCTGTAGTGGCACACACCTGTAGTCCCAGCTACTTGGGAGGCTGAGGCAGGAGAATTGCTTGAACCTGGGAGGCAGAGGTTGCAGTGATCTGAGATCGAGCCACTGCACTCCAGCCTGGGTGACAGAGTGAGACTCCATCTCAAAATAATAATAATAATAACAACAACAATAATAAATAAAGAGTAACACCTTCCCTTCAACATGGGGGAGCCAAGCAAGTGTGGCAAGTCCTTGTGAGAGTTAGACCTTGGTAAACAAATTAGAATCCTTTTATTTGGCAGTAGGTGCCAGCTTGGGTTCACCAAGAACAAAGCATGTCAACCTAACCTCATTTTCAAAATTTTTGAAAGATTGGTGGAAGAAAGGAATGTTATAAATAGTTATTTCTTGATTTAGTGAGACCCCTGACAAAGACAATTATGATATCCTTGTGGATGAGTCCAGGAAATGTCATATGGAAAATAAAACAATTATCGGTACTTGATTTCTAGCTAATTTAACAACAACGGCCAAACATCTCTGTTTACACAATCCATATTTGCTTAGAGGATTTTTAAAAATAGCTTTGTGCAAGATTCATGAATTGTTCATATTTTCATTAGTTACCTTGACGAAAATCTAAAAGATGGTTAGCAAATAGGAAGATGACTCAAAGCTAAAAGAACAGATTACAGGTTGGGTGATGGAATCAAGATCTCCACAGACTACATGATAGACTCTCAAAAGATAAAATGTGGCATGGGTTTATGGGTCTACATTTAAATTGTAAAGTTTAGCCTTACAAATACAGGTTAAGGGAGACCTAGGAAAGAAAAAAATAAGTATTTAAAAAATAGTAAAGGGTTTTGTTGATTTTAAACTTATGCTACCTAATAGTTTGTTACTAAAGAAAAAGTCAAATGGTTGGTTTTTGTTTGTTTATTTGAAAGAGTCTCACTCTGTCACCCAGGCTGGAGTGCAGTGGTGTGATCTCAGCTCACTGCAACCTCTGCTTCCTGGCTTCAAGTGATTCTCGTGCATCAGGCTCCAGAATAGCTGGGACCACAGGTGCCTGCCACCACAGCCTGGCTAATTTTTGTATTTTTTGTAGAGACAGCATTTTGCTGTGTTGCCCAGGCTTGTCTAGAACTCCTGGCCTCAAGTGATCTGCCTGCCTCAGCCTCCTGAAGTGTTGGGATTGCAGGCATAAGCCACCACGCCCAGCAAATGCTTGTACTAATAAAAGCACAGCAAAAAAGTATTGGAGCCCATTGTTTTCTGTAATGATTAGACCACAGTCATTCATGATTATTTATTATCATGGCTCAAGTCATTATTCTAGAAGTTATTGGAATCCGAAGATGGATCAGCCTGAGTTACTTAAGGAAGCTTCCAGCTTATTTAGAGGATAAATAAGACTGTTTTAATAACCACAGCAGAAGTTAGGAATCAATATAGGAAAGAGGAATAGGTACAGCCATATGTAAATTCAGAGACGCCAGAGATCATTTCTGGGAGTAGTGATCAGGAAATGCACATTGAGCAGAAGGAATAACTGGAGTCTAGAACACAGTCAAATCTCTTGTGCTGTGCAGGAGCCTTTAGGGGGCTTGGTGTTCTTGGCCAGCAGATACTTGGTACACAGCTGCAGAGGACCAATTTAAAGTGCCATAGGCAAAATGGATATAATTGGAAATCCTGAGTGCGGAAAGAGCACAGAAAGTAATTAAGTCTAACCTAGTTTGTCAAGGGCAATAGTGTGAAATAGGTTTGGAAAGGTAGTTTGGAGCCAGAAAAATTCGCTTCATTAATATAAGTAAGAAGGGACCTCAGGTCTTCAAAGAGGTCCTTTGCCCTGAGACAAAGATGGAAATTCCCAGTGTTTCCTTTGTTCTCTGGCTTCAGTTTTACCTCTGGGTTATTATTCTGCAGCTCATGCCACTGGAGATTTGCTGTTTCTTGCTCTATAAACATATACATGACTCTGATTTCCCTCATATCTGTTTTTGCATCTTGCCTATGCCCCCTCAAAAACCCAATCTCAGGCCATTCATGTTTCATACTGTACTTGTAACACTTATTTCTCATGCAGAAGGTCTTGCATGCCCAATGAATGTGCTTGCATTTTACAGAATATACACAGATGTGGAGTCATCACAGAAATGATTTGAGCAACGAGTCAGCCCTATAGGGTAGATAGAGTGGAAAGAAGGCTGAAGTAGAGAAAACTGTAAGGAAGGTCAGGGGCCAGGCACCGTGACTCACGCCTGTAATTCCAGCACTTTGGGAGGCTGAGGTGGGTAGATCACCTGAGGTCAGTAGTTCGAGACCAGCCTGGCCAAGGTGATGAAACCCTGTCTCTACTAAAAATACAAAAAATTATCCGGGCATGGTAGCAGGTGCCTGTAATCCCAGCTACTTGGGAGGCTGAGAAAGGAGAATCAATTGAACCCAGGAGGTTGCCATGAGCCGGGATCACGCCACTGCACTCCAGCCTGGGCAACATGAGTGAAACTCCATCTAAAAAAAAAAAAAAAAAAAAAAGGAAGGTCAGATTTAGGGTTGTGCTTATAGAAGTCTAAAGGAGGGAGCAGGTTTTAAAAATTTGTTTGTTTGTTGTTGTTGTTTTTGAGTTGAAGTCTCTCTCTCTGCTGCCCAGGCTGCAGTGCAGTGGCACAATCTCAGCTCACGGCAACCTCACCCTCCCAGGTTCAAGTGATTCTCCCACCTCAGCCTCCTGCTAGCTGGGATTACAGGTGTACACCACCACGTCCAGCTAACTTTTGTATTTTTAATAGAGACGGGGTTTCATCATGTTGGCCAGGCTGGTCTTGAACTCCTGGCCCCAAGTGATTCTCCTGCCTCAGCCTTCCAAAGTGCTGGGATTACAGGTGTGAGCCATCACGCCAGGCCAAGGGAGCAGTTTTTAAAAATAGTCATTGTCATTTCCAACGCAGGACCTTACTTACTGGAGAATTCTGTACACATTGTTGCTCAGGGTAGGCAAGAATGATCACCAGCTCCACAACAAATTAATTGCCTAGGAGACTGTAGCCTATACAATCACATAGTGGAAGACAATTAGAAGGTTAAAAGTTGGAAAAGAAGAGGCAAAAATGTCTTTATTTCTAAGTGATATGATAGTTTACCTGAGAAAATTAATAAAACTGTAAAATTGAAAAAAGATAAAACAGCTCAATCTAGCTATGTATCAAATTGGTAATTCAACTATAAAGAGAAAAGAATTATTTCAGCTATCTTCAGAACATTGAACTCTGACCACATATCCTTAGCGAAGTATCAGGGTAAAAAAGGACAAAGAAATCTTCCACTTTATTTAGTAGTAACTTCAATATTGATATTGATATTATACTTTTGAAACTTTTTCTTTTTTATTCTATTATTATTACATTTCTGAAACTATTTTATGCATATCATAGCATAAAACAAAAGTTACGCTAACATTATCAGGAATCAGTATTTTCAGCATGAGAGAAGAGACAGAAAGTCAAAAAGAAGTTAAGAAAAGCTGTGTCATTCTTAACAAGCTGGGAAGAGAATTTAGCTGATTTTCGTAAGGCACTGCAGGGGAGAAAGAGTGAAATCCTCTCTTCTCCATCACTAGTTTTACGGATGAGGCATCTTTAACAGAAGACAGACCAACAAGAGAAAAGCATGGGAACCTTCAGAAGTGAAATGGGGAAACCTGTGTATTTTTATGCTTCCGTTTGATGAAGAGTGGACAGACACGCAAAAGTACAGTTGGACAAAGGGGATTTATTACCATCCAGTGGTAATAAGCTAGGGGGAGCTCTGCAAGGTCTGTTTGTTCAGATTAATCTCTGTGTCCCTGTGTCTTCAGAAAGAAGGGCATTCCTTTACTCCAGGTACAGAGCAAGCATCTCTGGAACGAGAGTCATATGTCCTACTTTAGAGGACCCAGGCCTGCTGAGGTTTACAACTTACTTCAGAGGAGAAGAGGCGAGGGGAAGGTAAGAAAGTCCTTTCTGCTTCTGTTGTTTTCTCAAATGCCAGGGTGCCATATTTTGGGGTTGTGTGTCCTGAACACCATCAGTGCACATACAAAACACAACCATAACAACAGCTAATATCATTCTAATGGCAAAATATTGAATGTTTCCTCTTTAAATTGGAAGAAAACAAGACTATCTATGGCTATCACTTCTTTTTTTTTTTTTGAGACAGAGTCTCACTTCATTACCAGGCGCCAGGCACCAGGCTGGAGGGCAGTGGCACAATCTCGGCTCACTGCACCCTCCACCTCCCGGGTTCAAGCAATTCTCTTGCCTCAGCCTCCCGAGTAGCTGGGACTACAGGCACGCGCCACCACGCCCAGCTAATTTTTGTATATTTAATAGAGACTGGGTTTCACCATGTTGGCCAGGATGGTCTCAATCTCTTGACCTCGTGATCCGCCAGCCTCGGCCTCCCAAAGTGCTGGGATTACAGGCGTGAGCCACCGCGCCCGGCCTAGTCATCACTTCTTTTCAACATTTTACTGGAGTTCCTAGCCTATGCAAAAAAAAAAAAAAAGAAAAGAAAAGAAAAAAAAGACAAGGAAAAGCAAAAAGAAAAATATACAACTGGAAAGGAAGAAGTAAAATTATCTTTATTCACAGATGATATGCTTATATACTTATAAAATCCAACTGAGGCAACATATACGTTTATAGAAAGAACAAGTTGAATTTGGCAAAGATGGCCGGATATAAGATTATTTGGAAAAATAATTAATGCTCAGGAATGAAGTTAATCAAAGATATGCAAACTTCTATAATGAAAACTACAAAATATTGCCAAGAAAAATTAAAGATGGTCTACCTAAATAGAGAGACACACCATTTCAAGGATTGGGAGACTCAATTCAGGATGTCATTCTCCCAAAATTGATCCATAGATGTCATAAGAGTCTATTAAAACAATAATATCAGCAGGTTTTTGTTTTGTTTTGTTTTTGAGGAGTTTCACTCTTGTTGTCCAGGCTGGAGTGCAATGGTGCAATCTCCACTCAATGCAACCCCTGCCTCCCAAGTTAAAGTGATTCTGTTTCCTCAGCCTCCCAGGTAGCTGAGACTACAAGCATGCACCACTATGCTGGGCTAATTTTGTATTATTAGTAGAGACGTAGAGATGGGGTTTCACAATGTTGGCCAGGCTGGTCTTGAACTTCTCACCTCAGGTGATCTGCCTGCCTCAGCCTCCCGAAGTGCTGGGATTACAGGTGTGAGCCATCGCACCTGGCCTTGGCAGGTTTTCAGTCATGGAATTTGACAAGCTGATTTAAAAATGTATATGAAAAAAGAAAAAAATATATAATATTCAAGCAATCTTGAAGGAAAACTGACTTGGAGAACTAACCAGTGAGACATCAAACTTAGATGTTAAATTTAAACTGGGCACAGTAGCATGCACCTGTAGTCTCAGCTACTTGGGAGGCTGAGGCAGGAAGATTGCTTGAGCCCAGTAGTTCAAAGCCAGCATGGGCAACATAGCAAGACCTTACCTTTTTAAAAATTTTTTTAAAGAATTAATCTGAAACTTAGTCTAAAAGAGTAATAAAGGCATTGTGGTACTGGCATAAAAACAGACAACCTAATGAAATAGAGTCCAGAAATAGATCCCTGCACATGTGCTTACTTGCTTACAACAAAGTCACCAATGCAATTCAGTGGGAAAAGGGTGACTTTTTTCAAAAAATGGCAAAATTGAACAGTTACATGGAAGAAAACAAGGCTATCTATGGCTACCTTGTAACATGCTCTACCTTATAACATGCTCAAAAATGATTTTATGATTAAATCATAGATATAAATGTGAATGATAAAACTATAATGCTTCTAAAAACATAAGAAAATATATTCATGTAATTGGGGTAGGCAAAAAATTTATAATTAGGATACAAATGAATTAACCATAAAAAGGAAAAGTTGATAAATTGGGCTTCATCAAAATTAAAAACTTCTGTTCATTCAAAGCACAAAATAAAATATCTACAAAGAGACTTTTACTAGAATGTTCATAGCAGTTTTGCTCATAATACTCCCAAACTGGAAACGGTGCAGGTGTCCATCAATGGGAGGATGGATAAATCAATTGCATGTGTTTGGGTGATCACTGGATCATCCTTTCAACTTTTCTATAGTTTTGAAATTATTAATAATAAGATTTTGGAGAGAAAAGTGTGGGAAAGAAACAAACATGAAAGGTGCAATACTAAATCCCCTCTTAATTGTATTTAGTATTCAGATGTGAAATCAATGTATGAACTGGCAAGGACACACATTTTTATACAGCATATCTGGATAGCTTAAAATTTAGTGTGTATATATATTTTTTAATAAATCATAAATTTTACTTTATCGCATGGTGTAAAAGAAGTGTATTCTGGTGGCTCACGCCTGTAATCCCAGCACTTTGGGAGGCCGAGGCGGGTGGATCACGAGGTCAAGAGATCGAGACCATCCTGGTCAATATGGTGAAACCCCATCTCTACTAAAAATACAAAAAATTAGCTGGGCATGGTGGCGCGTGCCTATAATCCCAGCTACTCAGGAGGCTGAGGCAGGAGAATTGCCTGAACCCAGGAGGCGGAGGTTGTGGTGAGCCGAGATTGCACCATTGCACTCCAGCCTGGGTAACGAGCGAAACTCCGTCTCAAAAAAAAAAAAAAAAAAAAAAAAAAAAGAAGTGCATTCACATTCTGTTACTGCAGCTGCACCTATAATTGAGCCAGTGCCAATATATTTTCAATGAGATTTTAGAAGTATATTGAATTGTCTGACTTTTCACAAATACTCTTTAAGTGTGTAGTACCAAGTAAGATGGTTGTTTTAAAAACATGGGGCTGGGTGCAGTGGCTCACGCCCGTAATCCCAGTACTTTGGGAGGCCACGGCCAGCAGATCACGAGATCAGGCGATAGACCATCTTGGCTTACATGGTGAAACCCTGCCTCTACTAAAAATACAAAAATTAGCTAGATTCGGTGGTGCACACCTACAGTCCCAGCTACTCAAGAGGCTGAGGCAGGAGAATCACTTGAACCCGGGACGCAGAGCCTGCAGTGAGCCAAAATTACACCACTTCACTCCAGCCTGGGCGATAGAGTGACACTCTGCCTAAAAAAACAAAAATCATGGAAAATGTGGAAATAGCTAGTGCAACAGTAATTTGGATGTAGTTTTTTGCTATTCAAGTTGGATATTTCTTATATTACTGAAATTGTTTTTAGAATTTTTTTTACCCCAAAATGCAGGCAGTACTTTCACTGAAGTAAATGTAGACTGGAATGGTAGGGAAGGCACTGATACAAGGTGAAGATAGCACAGAGCTTCAAGCCCGTGGGAATGCGGTACGGGTTCTGCCCTAGAACACCAGCTTTACCCAACCACCCCTCTGAGAGGTTTGCCCCCTGAATCCCACAGGAGGGAGCAACCTCAGGTGGTGGTTTTCAGTCGTGCTGTTATCCACATGTGCCTGCCTCAGCTGACTGCAGTAGGTTGGCCACACTTGGGGCTGCAGTGATTTTCTGAACAAGTCAGATTCTCTCTCTTGAGGAATTTGGAAAGTTTCAAGAGACAGCTCTGTTGTTGGCACGTTGGAGTAGTCAATACTCACACAGAGGGAAAGCAACATGCAGACGCCATGGGGAGCCCAGGCCTGAGTAAGAAACTGAGCAGAGGCCATGAGCATGAGAAAGGCTAGTGGGAAAATAGTTGGCTGATAGGAATGGAAAGAAGCAGACACGGATTTGAGTCGTGCCAATAATGCTTACGTGGGGCTGGTTGCTTGTCAGGGAATGTCCACATTTCATCCTTAATTTAAGGTAGATACTTTTATTAGTCCCATTTTTATAGATGAGGAGACTGAGGTGGAAAAGCGTTAAGTGACTTGGCAGCCTGGTTCTTGAGCCCTGCTTTTAGCCACTGCACTGAGCTGTCCTTGTCCCCGCCCTGTGCCCACCAGGAGAGCAGCTGTGGGGGCTCAGGCCATGTGCCACAGCCAGTGAGGCCCTGCTGTACAGCCAGTCCCATTCTCCTGTGAGATCTTTTTTTTTTTTTTAAATGAAGACTGACTCTATGCCTGAGGCTCTACCTTATGATATATGAGGACAGAGGAGGAAAAAAAATGGCCCCAGGAAGGAAACGGTCATGGTGAGAAGTGAGACTTGTAAAGTCGGCAGAAAGCAACCTATGAGCCATGTTAAAGAGTTAGACGTTTTTCTTGTTTTTAGACGCAGTCTTGCTCTGTTGCCAGGCTGGAACCTTTGCCTCCTAGGTTCAAGAGATTCTCCTGCCTCAGCCTCCCAAGTAGCTGGGATTATAGGTATGTGCCACCACGCCCGGCTAATATTTATATTTTCAGTAGAGATGGGTTCCACCATGTTGACCAGGATGGTCTCAATCTCTTGACCTTGTGACCCACCCGCCTCAGCCTCCCAAAGTGCTGGGATTACAGGCGTGAGCCACGGTGCCCAGCCAAAGAGTTTACACTTTATCCCCAAAGCAAGGAGTACCATTGAGGTATTGTTGCAAGGGTGGTGGGGCAGGTAGAGAGGGGAGGCAGGAATCATGATGAGATTTACATCTTGAGAAAGACATCCTTGCTGCCTTAGTGGAGGAGGGAGATAGCAGTAGTGAGTGGGAGGCTGAAGTCTAGGTGAGGGTGATGACAGCCTGAATTAGGAAGGCTGGCAGGGGAGATGAAGAGGTGTGGACAAGTTTGAGAGGTATTTAAGTGGGAGAATTCAAGACCTGGTGATTTACAGGCTGTGAGGGATGAGGGAAAAGAAAAGTCAAGAATGATAGCCAGAGACACTGCAGATGATGATGCCATTCTTGAGATAGAAAACACAGTAGGAGAGAGTCCATCAGGTCAGGTTGGCTTCACGGGCATGTGATCTGTGCTCAGACAGACCCACAAGTGGTTTAATGCTCTACTGCTCCTGCCTTGATTTTTAAAATTTTTTGTAGAGATGGGGTCTCCCTATGTCACTTAATGCTGGTTTTGAACTCCTGGCCTAAAGCAATCCTCCTGTGTTAGCCTCCCAGAGTGCTGCGATTATAGGCATTAGCCACCATGCCTGGCCTGCCTTAAAGTTCTTGGTAACTTTTGAACAAGGAACCCCAAACTTTGGCTTTGCACTAGGCCCCACACATGATGTAGCCTATCCTACCATCAGGCACTTGGGAGAGCATCCTCAGAGCGCAGAGAAATAAGGATTCAAGTAGTGTTCCCCAAAGAGTGTTTTTAAAGGGTGCTAATAGGTATTGTGTGGGAGGAAAAAGTAGTCTACAAAATGAGGCTCCATGGTCAAATAAATTGAGAAAGAACTGGTTAAGCAAAGTGAAATCATTTTTTTAAACTACAGAAGACCCCAGAATTATTAATATATCCATAAGCTGTGGTATAATTAAAAAAAAATCTGATTTTTGTCCCTTGTTCCCGATACAGGGATTTAAAAAATCTTTGGAATTTTCCAAGTGATAGAAGGAGAGGGGCCCTGATAGCCTCAGGATGGGGGCTGGTCATCAAATAAATCAAGCCTGTGATTACAGAACTAGAAAGTTCAGCCACCCAGCCTCCAAGGAGGGGAGGGGGAGAGGCTGGACAGTGCGTTCAATCACATGGTCAGTGATTTAATCCATCATGCCTGTGTAAGGAGATGTCAATAAAGAACCCTGGACTCTGATGCTCAGTGGAGCTTCCTGGTTGGTGACACTGATGTGCTAGAGGGAGGACATGCCCGGATTCTATGAGGAGAGGGCATCAAAGCTGTGTCCTCCTTGCCATCCCCGGACCTTGCCCATGTGTCTCTTTCATTTGGCTGTTCCTGAGTTGTATGCTTTACAATAAAATTGTAATCATCAGTAGAATGCTTTAAGGAGTTCTATGAGTTATCCTCGTAAGTTATCGAACCTGAGGGGGTCAGGAGAACCCCCAGAGTTATAGCCAGTTAGTCAGAAGTGGGGGTTGTCCCAAGACTTCAGTTGGTGTCTGAAGTGGGGGCTTTGTGCCAACTCCTGGTGGTTAGTATCAGAATTGAATTGAATTGTAGGACACCCACTTGGTGTTCAGAGAATTGGTGTTGGAACAGTCAAACTGTAGAGGGTGCTTTGGTGTGCACCGTCCAGCCCAGATTCCCCTTTTGGGATGGAGGCACTCATTTCCCCAGCTGAAGGAAGGAGGTGTTGATTGATGACTGCTCACAGCTCAGTCCCTTTCTGGGGACTATCCTGGCAGAAGGGAGCTGAATTGCTGTGGTTACTTCCCCTCACCTCTGGTAGAGCCTACATCCAATGACTAGAGAAGCACAACAAATGTACCAATAACTCTGAAGGGCTATTCCAACTCCAGAGCTTCCTGTAGGATCAGCTGAGGGTGCTGTGGCAAGTGTGGGACTTATATCCAGAATTTTGAAAATTCTAACAACTAAAAAATTAGAAGACAAATAATCCAATTAAATATGGGCAAAGGATACTAAAGAAGAAATATAAATAGCCAGTAAGCACACAAGAAGAGGCTCAACATCATTACCCTTTAGGGAAGGATCCAGTGAAAATTGAGGCAAATGCACAGGAGAGGCCTGGATGACACGAGTGAAACTCCGTCTCAAAAAAAAAAAAGAGTTTTGGTGGGATATATGGAATCTTTTTTTTTTTTAACTTTTATTTCCAATGAAAATTTTAAAGAATGCTTTTATAGGAAATTTTGTAAGGCAATTGAAGAAAAAAATACTTGTAATCCTGTGACCCTAATATAACTGCCAGTAATATTCTGATGAGTTTTCTTCTAGCCTTTTTATTTTGTTTTTATTTTTATTTTATTTATTTTTTTGAGACGGAGTCTTGCCCTGTTGCCAGGCTGGAGTGCAGTAGCTGGGATTACAGACATGCACCACCATACCCAGCTAATTTTTTTGTATTTTTAGTAGAGACAGGGTTCACCATGTTGCCCAGGATGGTCTCGATCTCTTGACCTAGTGATCTGCCTTCCTCAGCCTCCCAAAGTACTGGGATTACAGGTGTGAGCTACTGTGCTTGGCCCTTTCTAGCCTTTTTTTTTTTCCCTATACTTCTCACAGGGTTGAAGAGCCTTTTTAATGCATCCTTTAAAATTTCACTATACTTAAAATGTCCAGGTAATTAGTGTCTTGAGTTTTTTGTGTTTCTTGTTTTCCCCTTATGAGTCACCTTCCCCATTTCTCCCATCCTGCCACCCCATGATGGTGTATAGCCTTAATATAACAGTAATTGTTAGGGCCTGCATAAAGTTGATAAATAAATTTATTATGGTTAAACAATAAGTTCCCAAGGATTGAACATTGGTTTTACTTTTCCGATATCATTAATTCTAGAAAAAAAATTTTTATACTTAGTACGGATTATTTTCTTTTAGAAAAAATTAACAAGTAGAATTACTTGGTTAGGAATTATAAGTACTCGTATGCCTTGTGACATATTATTCGTTTAAGTACACACTTGAGAACTGTTTCGCCTCTCTATCTCACCAGTAATTAAAACAAAAACAAGGTATCATTTTCAGCCTACTATCAATTTGGTTTGCCAAATCTGCTTAAAAACTTAATAAATGAAAGTATTTACATATGTGATTATGAGTTTTTATAAAGCAATTTGACAGAATATACCAAGGGCCATAAACATTTTTATACGCTGTTCACAATGTATTTAAGGGACATTGCCAAATAAGAGCATGCTGAGCAAAGGTATTCAAGATTTTCCAAAACGGAAAATCCTCAAAGAGATTGTGATCTACTTAAATTTCAAAACCTGAACACAGTGAAAATAAGCAGCCTTCAGCTGAGTATGATCATCTTAAAATTAGCAAGCAAGACATTACATTACAAATTCTGTTTAACAAAGATTTAATTATTCATCAAAACAATGAAAACGAGCAAGAAAATTACTCTCATCAAACACATGGCTTGAACAGATAGATAAAATTTCTGTAACTTCCAATTTTGTACCAAATGGAGATTACAATTATTGATTAAAAATGAAAATGTGGGTAAGCTTCTGGTCTCAGGCCCTGTAATGTTAGGGGTGGGCCTGTGGAGACGGGAGGGAGTATTGAGGAGGAAGAGGTTAGCCAGCAGGCCAACCTTTTGGTGGGGGTGAACTGTTCAGTTTTTTTCTGAGCTCAACTTTTGTATTATTTCTAAATAAAATATAACAGTATTCAAGTACGTAAACTTTGAATATATTTACCAAAATATAAAGTGAATTTTTAAAAATGAAAGATTATTTTATATATGTGAGATGGTTAATTTTATGTGTCATCTTGGCTAGGCTTTACCACCCAGGTCTTCAACTGAACACTAATCTGGGTGCTATTGTGAAGGTATTGTGTAGATGTGGTTAATGTCTACAGTCAGGTGACTCTTTTTTTTGAGACGGAGTCTCACTCTGTAGCCCAGGCTGGAGTGCAGTGGCACCATCTCGGCTCACTGCAACCTCTGCTTCCCAGGTCCCAGTTCAAGCAATTCTCCTGCCTCAGCCTCCCGAGTAGTTAGGACTACAGGCGCATGTCACCATGCCCAGCTAATTTTTGTATTTTTAGTAGAGATGGAGTTTCACCATGTTGGCCAGGCTGGTCTTGAACTCCTGACCCCTTGATCTGCCCACCTTGGCCTCCCAAAGTGCTGGGATTACAGGCGTGAGCCACCGAGCCTGGCCTACAATCAGTTGACTTTTAAGTAAAAGAGATGACCCTTGATGTTAGCGGGCCTCATCCAATCTGCTGAAAGACCTTTAAAGAGCAAAAACAGATTTCCATCAAGAAGAAATTCTGCCTCAAGACTACAGCGTCAATCTTACGCAAGAGCTTCTAGCCTTGCTGGCCCAGTCTACAAATATCAGACTTGCCAGCCCCCACGCTCGCCTGAGTCCATTTCTTTTTTCTTTTTTTTGAGACAGAGTCTTGCTCCATCGCCAGGCGCCAGGCTGGAGTGCAGTGGCGCGATCTCGGCTCACTGCAACCTCCACCTCCCGGGTTCAAGCAATTCTCCTACCTCAGCCTTCCGAGTAGCTGGGACTACAGGCACGCGCCACCAAGCCCAGCTAATTTTTGTATTTTTAGTAGAGATGGGGTTTCACCGTGTTGGCCAGGATGGTCTCGATCTCTTGACCTCGTGATCCACCCTCCTTGGCCTCCCAAAGTGCTGGGATTACAGGCGTGAGCCACCACGCCCAGCTCCATTTCTTAAAATAATTCTCTCTCTCCACCTCCTCCCCGGACTCTAAAATGTTTTTAAAATAAGGTATTTTTTCTTCTAAAATATTCAAGATCATTTATTAAAACTAGAAGAAGACCAAATCAATACAAGTCACAATGCATTAATATAAAAAATGCAAACTTAAAGCATTTTATTAAAATTGAACTTCATTCAATTTGTTAACAGTTTAATTAACTCTTATATGAGATGAGTTTGTAGAATAAAGCTATTCACAATCCCAGCACACTCTGTCCACGTAGCTGCACTGTAAAGAGTTGTCGTGTTGCTGTTGCTTGCTTCCCACATTCAGACCTAGGTGTTGATCAGGGCCAGTGCGGAAAACAGGCGCCACACCAATTGTTTTCACAGCAAAAATTAAGGGATTGTTGAACAGGTATCAGAGGACTAAAAAAGTGGAAAGGTGACATGAAGGCACATGCGCATAGCATCTGCAGAAGCCATTATGCCTAGGGTTGGGAGAACAAAGAAGAAACTAGAAGCTCAGAGGACGAGCCCTGTAAAACTGGGGCACAGGTTTTGAACAGGAGGCGTTGCCTGGGTAGTGCTGTCTCCAAAGGGATGTCATGAGGCTGGTTCTGGGAATGCGCAAAATAGCTGGACACTGGACAGGCAGTGGCAGTCCCAGCCACGCTGAAGGGCTATTGTGGGGGTGTTGCCGACCGGAACATCCAGTAAGCGGGGAGGAGCCGGTCTCTCCCTTCTCCGGCCTTGCGGTCTCCCTCTAGTGTCCCCTAACAGCAGAAGGTAAAAACGCCTCACACAACAAAATACAGGAGGTGGTTTGAGATCTGAGGGATAATCCACATTTAAGAGTAGAACGATTTATTCAGTGTTACAAAGTGTGCCTCTGCCACCATATGCAATTGTGAGTACAGCATTAATTCGTCAGTTCCTCCAGAACCATTAATTGGAACACACCAAAAAAATAAGAGTGTTTGGCACTATTGGGAAATGCTTAACTATGGAAATCTGTTGCTTTCATGCTCTCTGAGAAGGATTTGACAAATTAACAAATCAGTCTCTTTTTTAACCTAAGCAGATCTGCTGCTCAAATCTGTCCTGAACTCCTAAATCTGACATTGGCCTCCAATGTCAGTGGTGGAAGACCCTACAAATCTTCCTGTATTTTGACACAGCTGCCTTTTGTTTGGAGAATGGAAGAACCATTCGAAGATGTATTCCCCTGGCGCCAGAAGAGTGTTACTCCTAGGAGTAGGTGTTTAGGGTTAGAGGTTGTGCAGTGCCACTGCTGATGGCAGGATTCCAAGTGGCAGACATGCTCTTTGATTTTCTGTGTCTATACTGATGAAGGGTGGGGCTTGTGATCTACAGCCTAAGGGTGAAGCCCGGGCAGCGGTCCTTCTTGTCTGGATCTGAGAGTGATACTGCTCAAGTGTAACCTGGCAGTGGTGGAGAACTGATGCTCCTGAGGGAGAAATTTTGGCCAATGAAAGAAGGGGGTCAATGGATGAATTCTTCTTTGTTTCCCTTCCTTCCCCAAGATGATACTGAGATGGTGTGTGTGTGATTTCACAGGGGTACAATCTCATGGCTTGGTACTTGTGTTTATTGATGGCCAGCTTGATACCTCATCTTGGTATTGGTTCTTTCTCCTTCTCTGCCTCTCTGCCCTGGAGTTTCACTCCAGCTCTTTGGGATTGCATTCCCTGGTAAGGTACTCACCCATAAGGCCTCTGCTTCTGGTTCTTTTTTCGTGAGCCTCAGCTAAGACACTGTCAGTACCATAGCATGAAAACCATAATTAGAGAGTATGTCTCTTCTGGTTAAGAAAGGTAAGATCAGGCCAGGTGCAGTGGCTCACACCTGTAATCCCAGCACTTTGGGAGGCCAAGGTGGGCAGATCATGAGTTCAGGAGCTCTAGACCATCCTGGCCACCATGGTGAAACCCTGTCTCTACTAAAAACACAAAAATTAGCTGGACATGGTGGCACGTGCCTTTAGTCCCTGCTACTCAGGAGGCTGAGGCAGGGGAATTGCTTGAACCCAGGAGGCAGAGGTTGCAGTAAGCCGAGATTGCACCACTGTACTCTGGCCTGGGGGACAGAGTGAGACTCTGTCTCAAAAAAAAAAAAAAAGAAAGAAAGAAAAGTAAGTCTAGTTCTCTAAGACAGGGTTGGGACCAGAGTGAGGAGAGAGAGGTACCTAGGATGCAAAATTTAAGGGGGCATTCACTTCCAGGGTCATGCAGTATAGGGTTGGCTTTAAAAAGGAGTGCCTCCTTAAATTTTGTGCCCTAGATGTCTTTCTTGTCCTACCCTAGTCTGCCTTTCTCTTAAGATCACTCTGTTGGAGGTTAATGGTGTCAATCAATCACTCCTGCACCTGGAGTACCAATCAGTTGGAAATAGATATAATAAACCAATATAGCAGAAGTTATATTATTAGCTGGGCAGGGCCAACAACCATAAAATAGAGAGTTTCTATGAAATCATGTTGGAGAATGTGGAATTTACACTGTAATTTTCTTCAAATCCACATTAATGACATTTTCTGAATGCTTCTGTGCAAGTAGACAAATCAGCTTATCATTGTTTTTCAGCAAAAAAATACCTTCCTATCATTAGGCTTTAGATGCAGAGAAATGAGTTAATTATTCTTGGTGTGTGGCATATTATTTTTATTTCCAGGATGTCTTTTAAACATTAATGCCCAGCCTTCTTTAAAATGTCCTTTTTAAAAATATTTATTTTTTGCTTTTATGCTTTCTTTTCTAATTATTAATTCCTTTTAATTGTAGAAAATTTAGAAAGTTTATTAAAATATAAAAATACTCATAACCCTACATCCAAATGGTACCATTGTTAACATTTTTATAATCCTTTCTAGACCTTTCTCTGTACACTTTAATGTTTTAGGATATATTGTGTATATACAATTTTTTATCATGCTTTTAAGCTTAAAAATATATGGTGATCATTTTGCAATGCCATTAAAAATTCTTAGTAAAATTTTAAGATAAATATAACTTGATTTTGGTAGTAAAAGTTAATACATGCTTATTATAAAAAATTTTGCTAGCATAGAAAAATTTAAATAATAAAGTAAAAATCATCTGTAATTCCATATCTCGAATATGCACTGCTAACATTTTAGAATATAGTATCTTTGTGGCAGATTATATGCAAAAATGGCCATAATTACTTCCTCTCCTGAATTCACACCTCTTTGCAATGTGACCTGGCAGTTCCTTATATCAAGAGATATAAGAATATCAAGAGTCTATTTGCTCTTCCCTTGAATCTGAGGTAGCTTTGTGACTTACTTTGACCAACAGAATGTGGCAGAAGTAGCACATCAGGTATCATCAGCTCAGGATCCACTCTTGCTCTCAGGGCCTTGGGAGGGGGGCACCCTGTGAAGAAAGCCAGCCTTGTTTCCTGGGGAATGAGAGGCCACGTAGAGCACAGACTGGTGGGACCAGTTTTCAGACAACTGGCTGCTCCCCACAGGTGCATGAATGAGTCCAAGACTAGAAGAACGGCCCAGCTGAACACAGCCCAAATTGCTGCCCTGCAAAATGATGAATGAAGCAAAGGTTGTTAGCTTTTAAGCCATTGAGTTTTAGGGTGATTTGTTATGCAATCTTTCCAGTCCCCTTCCCTCCCCTCCCCTCCCCTCCCCTCCCATTCCCTCCCTTCCTTCCCTTCCCTTCCCTTTTTTTCAGAGAGGGAAGTCTTGCTTTGTCTTCTAGTCTTGCTTTGTCACCCAGGCCAGAGTGCAGTTTGTAATCATGGTTCGCTGCACCCTCAACCTCCTGGGCTTAGGCAATCCTCCCACCTTAGGCTCCTGAGTAGCTAGAACTACAGTGCATCCCACCACGCCCAGTTGATTTTTTATTTTTTGTAGAGACAAAGTCTTCTTATGTTGCCCAAACTGATCTTGAACTCCTGAGCTCAAGAGATCCTCCCACTTCAGCCTCCCAAAGCACTGAGATTACAGGCATGAGACCCAGCCTGGACTTATTTTTCTATGCTTCATACACACATAGACTTAAAAAAAAAATCTTACTCTATGTATTATTTTGTAACCTGCATTATTCTCTTTAATAACATAGCATGTGCTAAATAAATATACTTCTGTGCTAAATCGATTAGTTTAATATTTGCTTCATATTATTTTTATATTAATATTATGATCTTTTAATGCCATAATTTAACTACTTCTCCATTAGTAGGCATGCAGGTTCTTTTCTGTTTTATTTTTCTATTGCAAAAGCCCTGATTAACATCCCGTATATGTATCATTGAAAATTTGTGCTATTTCCTTGCATTAAATTTTTAGAAATGACTTTCTGGGTAAAAGGCCCCGTATATATTTAAAGACATTAATTCATGTTCTTTTCTGTTGTCCAAGCTGGTCTTGAACTTCTAGGCTCAAGCAATCCTCCCAGCAATCCTCCCACCTGAGTCTCCCAAGTATCTAGGACTACAGGCATGTGCCACCATGCCCAGCAACATGTTCTAAACTGTTTTATGAAAGGTGACACCACGCCACCCATTCCATTCTTTATTATCTCCATTGTGAACTTTAACTCTGCTATCTGAGTTCATCTCACTCATCTCCCTTTTCCTTTCATTCCATTGCCTTTACACCCCAACCTGTCCTATGGTTTTCTAATCCTGTTTCAGAGAGGTGAGTTACTTTGCAGTCTTCTAAGGAGGTAAAATTTTCTCAATTTTTTTTCGTTTCCTGTAGGAATAAATGAAGCCCAGAGATCTAATTTTATTATTTGTTATTCATTCCCTCTCTGGAGAAGCTAGCTCTATCTAGGGATTTCACTTGGGCGTGCTTTTTGCCCTCAGTGCTGCTCCCTGTTCATTTGGGCACAGGTCAGGTCCATTAGTCAGATTCATGGTAAATGGCCAGCAAGTACACACCCCACTCTGGATCCAACTCAAGTATCAAGTAGATTGTCATCAGCTGTTGCTGGCGGGATCTTCTTTCCTTTTCTTTCTTTTTTCTTTTTTTTTTTCAGATCTTGGCTCACTGTAATCTCCACCTCCTGGGTTCAAATGATTCTCCTGCTTCAGCCTTGTGAGTAGCTGGGACTACAGATGCGTGCCATCATGCCTGGCTAATTTTTGTATTTTTATTAGAAACAGGGTTAGTCAGGCTGGTCTCGAACTCTGGACCTCAGATGATCTGCCCACCTCGGCCTCCCAAAGTGTTGGGATGACAGGCATGAGCCACTGCACCTGGCCTGGGATCTTCTTCTATACCCATTCTGAACATATATCATTTATAAAAAATTACAGTGTCCAGCCTGCACCTCTCAAGGGCCCTTTCTTTCTCTGCCCTCACCTATAGGACTCTACTTGAGAAGCAGTCATATCACAATTTAGTTGAGTGCTTTGTGTCTAACGGTTCTCTAATTACTGGTTAGGATGCTATGTAATGACATTGCATTAATAAAAGACTTAAACGGCACACCTCTATCTACTGGAGAGGCCTAGGGTTTAAAGTGTCCACTGTGATTTGACATTCCATTTGTAATTGTGCTCTAGCATCTTTCAGAGTTCTAAGCAGTTGGCCAACATTATCTGCAGTCCTCAAAACAGCCTCAGAAGACAAATAGGAGGCAGGTGTTCTTGTCCCTGAACTTGTCCCTGCCTCTGCCCTGGGAAGCAGAGGCACAGGGGGACAATGTGACTCATCTGCCCAGTCTGTGGACACTTATCATTTGCCTTGCTTGCTGTGCTCCATGCTTCGTGTCTCATGGCACCATGCTGCCAGAGTGCCCACCCCTGAGGTTGGTTGGGCTGCAGTAGAAGGTCAATTACGATGAGTCATTCAAACATTTGAACTGCCTTGTTGCTGCTTAGAGTGCCCTTAACACAGGTTGCCCTGCTAAGCGTTTGAGGTGTGGTGCTGAATAAAACTGCATGCCACTGAGCCTGCCCTAAGAGCCCTGCGTCATGAGTTTACCACTCAGACTCCATAAGTCTTAATCCACTTCTTCCTCAATAGCAGCTTAGTCAGTATGAAGTGACTCTAATAATAGCAGCAGCAGCTGAGCATACACAATACCTGTCATCCCGAAGGTGCTTTAGGAAGCTCTGCTGAAGGGCTTCTCTGTCTGGCCATAACTTTAGCCATGCATCTGAAACCAGATGCTCATGGTGGGGGAGATGGAAATATGTGGCAACTCGGAAGTCATGGGGCTATACCTATGGGGTTCAGAGAGAATATGACTAGGTCCAGCTGAGCACATTAGACTTGTCACTTACCATGAACATACATCATTAGGAGAATGGAAGCCAATATTTATTAAACATGT
Organism: Aotus nancymaae; assembly: GCF_030222135.1. Taxonomy (NCBI): domain Eukaryota; kingdom Metazoa; phylum Chordata; class Mammalia; order Primates; family Aotidae; genus Aotus; species Aotus nancymaae. The sequence continues at coordinate 51,172,880 of NW_026988425.1, read as the reverse complement.
TTTAAGAGTCTTTTGGTTTCCAGGGAATGTAAAACTATGATGGAAGGTGCAGAGGAAAGCCAACCGTGAAAAGGTTAATAGGTCAGCTAGTCTAATGGCTGATATTAGGAATCAGAAGGTAGATATTTGTTGGACTTACAGAAATGGAAGCTAGTAGGAAAGGAGGAGAAAGAGAGAGTGAGAGAGAGCGGAATAATATTATTGCTCCTGTTTCAGAAGGGGAGGGATTTAATTTATTGATTAGAGAAATACTGGGGCTGGTGGGTTCCCAGGAGGTCAGAAGCATAAACAATACAATTTGCTGGCAAATGAAAATGAGGGGCTGAGTGCAGTGACTCATGCCTGTAATCTCAGCACTTTGGGAGGCCAAGACGGGAGGA